>NW_024499239.1:23495506-24695506 GCF_017590055.1 Onychostruthus taczanowskii | reverse complement strand
TAGTATTGGGCATTTCATCACTAAATAGGAATATGGCTTTACTTGCACTTCAGCTACCCAAGCCAATCTAATGTTCCATCCCCAAGCCTGTAATCAAGACACCTCTGACCTGACCTCTGGAGCTCTGATGAGCTTCACTATCCAGCTTTTCTCTAAGTGTTAATACCCACTGAAAGCTGAGGATGGAGAGCATGACCACCTTCCCTTTGGATTCAATCTAAAGAATCCAAATGCCTTATTGCACCCTAGCATACGTATTTTTAAAGGTACTTTAATCACATCAGACAGGCTGAAACTCTGTGATCTCTCATGCTTCATGCCTGTACCTTGTGTGAAGCTCTGTTACATGGCTAACCATGGCTGCTGCCATTGCTCTGAGCTCATCCCTGATCCTGCCTACCTTAAACCACTGCTGCTTTGCAGACTTTTCAGAGCTGGGCGTGCCAGCAGCTCACTGACAGCCATTTCCAGGGCCTGAGGGGATGTGACATATGTGATTGATGACACACACCCTCTGCCTGTTTCTACATATTGTTCCTAGATCACTGCAAAATCAGCAGAGCTGCTTGAGAGACTGCAGACAGCCACTGAAAGATTCTTGCCTGCAGTCCATGAAGGAGGACATGCATTTTAAATTTATAAATACTATGCCTGATTTTGCATGGTACTTTAAAATTAACCAGTCTGCTTTCCATGTAGTTTGTGGTAATTTGTATTTAATATTGTGTAAACCCATTCTGTAAAATCAAACAGGATTTACTTATAGATGAGATATTTTTCATCTCTTTGATATAGTGTGTCCTGAGATTTTTGCTCTCAGATGTGCTATACAGCTATACTGGAATAGCTCAGCATTCTTTTTCAGTTGTTATTCTGCTGAGGTTTGCAGATACTTGGCTGTAACAAATCAAGTCCCTATTCAAACACTATTATAATTTATGTATATGCTTGAAACTGAGAAACCTCACTCTGAGCAGCCAGGCCATAAATGGCTGAAGCCCGTGTAAATCCAGTTCTCCAGACACATTTTATACAGCTACGTGTGTTTGAAACAGTTTAACTATTTCATTTCAAAACAGCAATGCTGTATTTAGAGTGGCACTTGCAACATTGTCATCCTCCTGTGTGACAGGATTGCCCGAGAGAGAGGACCAACGCTGGGCTGTGGCATTTAACCCAGCAGTATTAATGAATTAGAAATAATGGAAGAGCATACATAAGGTAGCGTGCAGTGTGGATGTTCCCACAAAAAGGACAAACTGCTTTCTCAAGCAGCTGCTTATTTAGAAATCTCTGAAATGGTCCTTGAAGAATTGGCTGTCTTCCCCTTTGCTTTCCTCTCAACTTATTTCTGTGAATCTCCATCTGGCTCCTAAATCTCAGTTTATATTTTATTTTATATTTTGAATAGCTGCCAGCTGAAAGGTATATGTGTGAGAGGGAAGGTGAGGATGGAAAAGAGGTGAAGTCTCTAAGCCAAAAGAAAGAAGAGAGGCAAAGCCCCTTCTGTTCAGAATTGTGCAGTGCACGGGCTCTTTACCAAGCCTGAGACAAAGTGGTATTCCTCGTGGTGTAGGGATGGAGCTGTGCCTGTGTCACAGGCTTTGATCTGAACACATTTGTGTTTGGGGAAATGCAGAATAGAAGAGAGCAGCATGACTTATCCCTTTTACTCTCTAAGGCTCTCAGCTAAAGCCTGAAATTCAGAGACATATGAAAAGTCTGGGAGAGATCAAAATTGAATGCAAATGGGAACATGACATCTTCTGTCAGAAGGAGGATTGAGTATCTGGATAGCAATACTGCTGTATTGAGGCATTAAAAACCTGATGTCTTCATCAAATTGTGAAACTGGATTTTAAATCCCAACTTCTAGAATATGTGCATATATTACATATATCTTTGGGCTTCAGATATTTTGATTTGTACTCTGAACCTGCAAGGCTGTGTGCCTGCTCTTTTCTGAGAAGCTATTGCTTGATACTTTATTTTGAATGGAAATGCTCCTGTAATTGCTTCCAAGAAATCACCTGACGAGAATAAATGAGCAAATGTGGGAATTGCTAGGATGTGCTCACAGTGAGATTGAGATTGCCTCACTGTGTAATGATGGGGGTGGCACAGAAGAAGTGCCTGGAAACTGCAATTTCTCTTTCTAGATCTCACACTGCCTGGGCTGTGACCAAGCTGCTGATTTCCAGTGGTGAAAGCCATTTATTTTCCAGCATGGTCAATGCAACCTGTCATCTCAGCCTCCTCTGAAAGCTTTTACCCTAGGTAAATTTGTCCAAAATCTCAAATTGTCAGATGTTATTGTAAGGCTCTCAATATGAGCTGCTGTGCCATGAAATGCTTCAGTAGATATCTGTCCTTGCTGTTGAGTCTTGCCTGCACTTTAGGTAATAGGTGGTTGTTAAGAAAATGTAATGTAGGTGAATAGTAGCTGTGCTGTAAAAAGAAACCCCTTTCTCACTCTTATCTTTAGTTAAAGACCCAAACTTCACTTACTAGAATATTAGAGGGATTGAAATCTTGTCTTTGGTGTAACAGGAAAATGTTTAACCTGTTAAGCTTCAGGGAGAAGACATGGTAAGATTGGAAAATATCAGAAATTTAAAAATAAAACTAATATTGGTCAAGGAATACAAAATCTGGAGGTACTTAAAAAGATACAATTATTTGGGAGGAATAGGGAAGGAATTGTCTTTTTGTAGCAGAAATATATTCACCTCTGCTATACTTTTTGTAGCAGAAATATATTCATGAGGTGACTCATGATGTAGGAAAGTTAAATAGATGTAGAGAGATTTCAAAGTTCAGAAGAGAAGCCTTGCATTTTAAGAAACATCCCAGAGTGGCTGAGGAAATGTGTCTGAGTTGCAGTATTACACTTGTACATATATACTGTGTTGAGCAAAACCAAAGATACTTTAGAATGCTCTGTACAGAGTGCATGAGTTGTATCTGTCCCATGCACCTTCCAAGTGAATTGCAAGTCAGAAGTATTTAACTTCAGCTGCACTTCTGGGCAATATGCAAGTGTTACTGAGAGGATGGGCATGAATTTTGGAGGCTGGGCAACTGAATCTCCACCTGGGCTATCTTAGCCCACCCACACTGTGTGCTGGTAAGCCCTGAGCCAGAAACAGTGACAATATCCTGCCCAACCCAAGCAAGTTAAAGGACAACAGATGCAGCTTTTGTGTGTCAGCACTGCATGGTGAATGTCCAACCAGGGGAATGCTCAGCTGGGCTGATGTACAAAGTACAAAATGTACAAAGGGGATCTGAGAACTCAGCTATTTCCCAAAGACCTGGAGAGAACTGATTGAAGATGATGAAGGCTTACAGAGGTGCTGGTATTTCTGTGCCTAGGGTACTGTTGTGTCCTCAAATACAGCCCTGAAAAGCCTTTTAGAATTATTAGATCAGAAAAATTAAAGATTCCTGGACCCTGGAATGTGTATTTGTCCTGTTACTAACATATGTCAACCCCTCAACAGTGCTGAATATAAGTTTTCTTTGGAGCATCATTAATCTTTGTTCATTTAACATGAAAATAGAGTTCTTCAACTTCTAAAGTTGAATTTAGGGGCTTGGGAGGAGATTGTCATTTAAGAAAGCACTTTAAATCAATTTTAGTTTGATCAAGGCTTTGCAGCCCTTGATCTTTTTAAAAATTATCATAGCATGAGTATTAGCCATGTATGGGTAATTCACTTTCCCTGTGAGGTTCCCAGCTCCAGCAGAAGAAAGGTTGTGTCATTTTATCTCCAGATATGTACTGTGGGCCACAGTGTTTGGCATAGGGGTAAATAAGCTGATAATGACCTCTCTACTCGTGGCTTTGTGTAAGAATAGATCATGCAACAACATTACCATAAAACCATTATAGTAAACTGCACAGTTAATGACACAAAGCCTTGTATGTGAGTATGTGGCTGTAGAGATAAGGAAATCTAGCTGTTCCTCTAGCTCACCAGAAATGGCTAAGCAAGAGAATTAGAGCACTGTTTGTAAATATTCATTTAATCTCCCTACCCCTCTTTTTGAAGCTCTGCTAACAGCACCTGTTCTGTGTGAAGTCCCAGAGTTGACAGTGTGGTGCTATTCTTCACATGCTTCCCTTGGCAATCCTGTAGGTATTCCCCAGCTTAGCTCCTTGGGGACAGCACTAATTGCAAAGGAGAGGGAGTGCTGGGGCTGAGGAAGAAGGTTCTCCAAGCAGCAGGGAAGAATCTCCTCATCATTCAGAGAGTGGATCCCTGGTCCTGCTGTGCCTCTGATCATAGGAATGATGTAGTGCTGTTCTCTTCCAGATCTCAACACAGGGCTGGGTTAGTAAAAGGATTATCCAGCAGGTTGAAGAAAGTGATTGTTCCCCTCTATTTCACAACTGTGGGGGGATGTCAGCATTGCTGGCTGGAGTAGAATATCCCATTTGAGTTTCCCTGGTAGAACTGCCCTGGCAGCAATGAGTCCAGTGGAATAGGGTTGGAGTGCATGGTGCACCAGGACAGATGAGTGGGATGTTTGTTCAGCCTTAATAAGAAATGGTGAAGGGGAGATGTCATTGCTGTCTTCAAAAATGAGGAGGATTGTTGTAGAGAAGGCTTTTTGTGGAGGCACAGCAAAAGGGGGACAGGCAATGGAAACAAGTTACAGCAAAGGAAATTCTGATTATATATATAAAAAAGAATTTTTCAAAGCAAGTGTAAGCAAGCAGGAACAGGAGTCCAGAGATGAAGATACTGAACATTTGAGTGGACAGGGCCTGAGGTTCATGATTTATCTCTGTCAGGGGATTGGTTCTGCTCCTTTGTTCCTGGGTGAGTCTGGTTCCTCCAGATTCAGCCCTGGAGGAAGTGCCTCTGCTCTGCAGTGAGCATTATTGATGGAAGCTCAGAAACTAAAGTGCTGGGTGCTGGCTGTCCCATATGTTCTCCAGGAGAGCTCCAA
The DNA here is from genome assembly GCF_017590055.1 of Onychostruthus taczanowskii. Taxonomy (NCBI): domain Eukaryota; kingdom Metazoa; phylum Chordata; class Aves; order Passeriformes; family Passeridae; genus Onychostruthus; species Onychostruthus taczanowskii. The sequence continues at coordinate 24,690,547 of NW_024499239.1, read as the reverse complement.
AGGTTCAGTAGGTACATCGTGACCATTGTGGGTGAGTATGTGAAGGAGGAGATGTGAAACAAGAGGTGCCACTGGGCTGTCATTTTGGTGTGCTTTTCGTTCCATGTGTGAGCCCAGGTCCACTGTCTGCCCATGCATCCCATAATGAGTCTCATGCCCCTGTACTAACCACCCCCAGTCTGTGAAGTGCTCTGGGGAGCCTCTCCCATTAAAGTGTCATGATGGGTGTCACCCCCGTGGGGCTGATGCTGCCCTGGGACAGCCCTGAGAGGTGCTGGGTCAGGGTGTTATTTAGGCTGCCCCAGCTGCTGTTTTGTACCACTTATCCTAACACCATAATTTAGGATTAGCCACTAAATGGTCATTTTTCTTCTAATTTCTTTTAATTAGAGGCAAAGAGTTGTCCTGGTAGTTGAAGCTGAACTCAGAGGTGTAGCCAGCAGATCTGATTGATTATTCATTAGTGGTCCATGGCTTCAGAACAGAGGCGTGTTTCCTTCTGCTTTCCCCTCCCTCATGTCTGGGTTAGACTGGAGGCTGCTCTGTATCAGTTCAGCTCCAGCTGGAGAGCTCTGCCTTCATGTTTATCTCAGTTGCACCATGCATTTCATTACAATGCTGTTATTAGCTGTAGAAAAAGGAGGGATTAAAAAGGATGAATGAAATTACAAAAGACCCTGGAGGAAAGAACTCTATTAAATTCACACCATCAACCCTAGTTAAATAGCTGTGAGAAAAGACTAGAAGTCTTTCTTTTTCAAGCTGTATCACAGTTTCTTGTTTTCCTGTGTTTTAAAATAAAAAATTATGCAGGTCCTAGTAAGAAAGCAGGTGCCCAGCCACTCCGTAAAATGTTTATAGCACCCAGAAGAAATACCAATCTGTGTATGTGGGCCAGAAAGAGAAACTTGGTCTGCATGGCTTGTGAACTCACAGCAATTTTGCAGCTGTTATATTTAGCATGTGGCATTCTGATACCCATGCTAACCTAAGCATGAAGCTGGGCTGAATATTCTGAAATTACCTGTAGAATCATCTTGCCTTAGCTTTCCTACACTCTTGCTTTAAAACTGGAGTTGAAAACTGGGCACTGATGTATCATGTCCTAATATGGTTCTTCCTGTATGATTTTATTGTCTCACTTTCTTACAATTTAAAATAGACATAAACCACTAATTAAATAGAAATAATCAGAAATCAGTAGTAATGCCACCAGTTTTGATATTCACATCAATAATATTTATACTGCACTTTGAAATCCTCCTTTGAGATGCATTATCAAAATGAGAAGAAATGTTTAAAGATGTGTGTGGGTTATTTGTTTGTTTACTTAACTAAGAGGCAGGTATTGCCTCTGGAACCTGGAGGTTACGACTGAGTTGGGTCCCACTTGTTTTCAGTGAGTCTGGTCCCTCACTGGGTTTTCTGGTTAATGTTCTGGAGTCCTTGGAGATGTAAGAAAGTCAGTTCCTGATGGAAGGAGTTATGCTGCTTACTGTTAATTTACCAGCATCCACCATACTAGTGGAAGGTGGCCCTGCCCATGGCAGGTAAGATTTCACCTCAGGCTGTTTGGCACCAAGCTGCCATGACTATGCCTGACACCTGTTTCTGCACCAAACTGCTCTCCTTGGCTGATGGAGAGATCTACCCTGGGTTTCTGTCCTCCTTCAAGAGCTTCTGGAGAGCTCCAAGGCCCAGAGGTACTCACAGCAACCTTGGGACTGCTTGATCTGCAGATTGAGTCATTGGTAATCCATGGAAAGTCAGTATTTTTCATTGCTTTAGCTGAGTATTTGGGCCAAAGAGATTTTCTGGAATAATTTTGAAATTACATTGAGCTGAAATATTCCTTGCATTTAGTTAAGCACTTCTAGTAATGTTCTGTCCCTGGGAAGCCGAAGTAACAATACTCTAAGGAGGTTATTTGCAATTGATTTGGATGTGTTATGGTTTAATTTCATTTTTTATTCCTGTTCAAAGAGTACACCACAAGAAGTCTAAAGCTGTCTTTCAGTGAGGGGTAGGAGAACAGGAGCTTTTGTGTTTCTCACCACTTCCTCAGACAGTGGTAGCACTTTTGGTTTGATGGTGGAAGTCTTCCATAACCTGAACTGAGTTTTCAGATACAGAGAATGTAGTAGGATTATGCTCTCAATTAGGATTTCTGCATGTGGTTACACTTCCTAAAAGGTGATTCACATAGTATCAGTCAAAATAGTTCCAAAATAATACTTTCAACATGATGTGGTTTTCTATGAAAATAATGTGGATCTTCTCTGTTGATAAGCAATCCACAGTTTGTACCTTTTTTTAGCCTAGAAATTAGTTTGGTTAGGTTATAAGTTTTTCTGTTCCTTTTCATATCATGAGCCTACCGTAAATCTGTAGGCTAACCCACAATGCAGATTTTGGACCATCTGTCATCTCTGGAATATAATATCAGTGCTTCTAAAAAAGCTTTTTCCCACATAAACATCCCCCTCTCCAGAGTCAGGAAAAGCAGCCCTTCCCATCTAAACATACCATTTAGTTTTCAAATTGCCAAATTTATTTGGCTTGGAAAAAAACAAAGCTCTCAAAGCCGGAACCATACGGTCAGTAACAGATAGGGAAAACATCGGGGCACACAGACCATGAGCCCTGCCTTTTTGGAACAGTGGAGCTGGGTGAAGATCTGACCCGGTCACACAACAGGAATGTTTTCTTTTCTGAAAGGATTTTATTGCCCTTGGTATCACCCTTTGATTGATTGCTTCTTCTTCCCCCAAAGAGTGATGAAGCCGTGGGCTGTGCCAGCGCTGGCAGTGAGCTGGGGCCGGGGGCTGTTTTCTCCTGCGGAGAGGGGAGGAGCAGCGGCAAATAAAACCCCAAAACCCTATCTCTGCCAGGCAGAGCCTCTTGGGCTGTGCCAGCCACAGTGTTCTTGTTTACTGCAGCTTCCCACAGGTCCCACACCAGCCCCACACTCTCTCCACACAGACCCCTTTTCAAGCATTGTCTGGGTGACAACAAATTCCTCTCTCTCATCAGCGCTCTGGGCCTGGCAGCTCCTCTGATGGCAGAGTGAAGTAGAACAGACCAGCTTAGTAAACCTCCACCTGCAAGGAATTTGCTTTCTAAAATAGCTGCAGAGCTGTGGGGTATTTTTATAGCAGCCACACAGGCATTCTCTGTTCTGAAGGACTGGAAAGAGAATTTTCAAGTGTTGGCTTGAGTGTAAATTGATAAAATTCTGCCTGAGTTTGAAGAGAGTCTGGAACAGTAACCCTGGGTAGGGTTAAGTACTTGTCTAATCTTGAATGGACTTTAAATATGATACTCAAGGGTACCCATGTAAATATAACCCTGTGAAGACCCTTCACTTCTGGTAGTTTTTCTAGGAACGTCAGGCTTTAGTAGGCATCACGTGCACTATCATAACAATCCCAATATTTAACAAGGTCTCTCCATCAGTAAGAGAGTTATTTTAGCATTTCTATCTTCTTCTTGTTACAGGAAGTGTGGAAAGGGGAACAGTGGGGACTGGTCTTGTTTAGACCATCTGAATGTAGGATTTCAATGTGAATAAATGTGATAGTTCACAGAATTGAGGTTGAAAGAGACCTTCAAGATCATCCAGTCCAACTGCCAACCCCAGACAACCACAGTCACCCTTAAATCATCTCTCCAAGTGCCACATTCAGACACCTCTTGAATACTTCCAGAGATGGTGACTCACCACCTTCTTTGGCAACTTATTCCAATGCCTAACCACTCTTCAAATGAATTTTCTTTTTCTAATATCTAATCTGAACCTCCATTGGTGCCACTTAAGGCCGTTTTCTCTCAGCCTTTCGCTATAGACACAGCAGAGGAGACCAACCCCACCTCGCTACAGCTTCCTGCCAGTTCTAAAGAGCAGCAAAGTCTCTTTGAGCCTCCTCTTTCTCCAGACTAAACATCCCGATTTCCCTGAACTGCTCCTCATAGGACATGTCTTCTAAGCCCTTCACCAGCTTTGTTGCACTTCTCTGGACATGCTCCAGCATCTCAATGTCCTTTTAGGGCTCAAAACTGAACACAGCACTTGAGATGTGTCCTCACCAATGTCCAGCACAGGGGGACAATCAGTTCCCTGGAATTGCTGGCCACACTGTTGCTGATACAGGCCAGAATTTCATTTGCCTTCTTGGCCACCTGGGCACACTGCAGGGTCATTTCCAGCTGGTGGTCAACCAGCACCCCCAGGTCTCCTTCTGCTGAGCAGCCTCTCAAACCACCCAAGTGTAGTTTTGTGACAGCTCCAGGCTGGCTGGGGCCAGTTTCTCCACCCATCCCCACTGCTATGTTTCTTCACCTGTTTGTGCCTGGCCATCTGCCAGCTCCTGTGTGAGGAGTGCCCTGGCTGAGGAAAGCAAAAACAGGTCATGACAACTGGAGAGGAATATGTGCTGCTTTGGGAAGATGAAGGCTGCTTAAATTAGAAGCATCAAGGGCAGTCCTTGACTTGCTGTTTCTGCTGGAAGGCCAGGTGGGCATCCCTGTGCTCTGCAGTTACGCCAGGAGGAGCAACTGGGTTTCACCAGCCATTAGGTTACATTAACCATTATGAAGTTTCACTTTGCTTCTGTAGTAACCTGGCTGAGAAATCAGAGGTGGATCTAGATGGAAAGCAGAGCATCTTTGTGTTAGAGCTCTCCTGGGTGTGCCTTCTGCTCCCTTGGTGTGGGTGTGAGGACATGGTCTTAGCAGGTCACAAGAGCTAAGCAGGTCACCAAGGAGGTGCAGAGGAATGTTTCCCAAAGCAGAGGGATGTGCTGGGTGGCTGTGCAAGTGGAGCTTTACCTGCAAAGGCAGTGCATGACTGGCTGAGTGACATGGGCACAGCTGCACGTTTGTCCTTGGGCACTGAAGCAGCCCGATAAGGATGTTTGATTCAAGTTGCAAGTGGAGTTTGAAGTGGGCCTCATCTGTCTCAGGGGTATTAGGACTCAGCGCTTCCCTTGAGAGATATTTTTGTCATGAGTGTTCTCAGAGTGTATCAGGATGTCAGTCTGGCATGGTCAGGTATCCACATCTCTTGGGGCCCAAGGTGGGGACGGTGTCAGCTGTCACCCTGAGGGTGAGCAGGCAAGTTCCTGACTTCCCTGGTGCCACCATTCTGCTGCGCAGTGACTGCAAAGAATTTGCAGGAGCCACCTCCTAGGGAATATAGCCCAGAACCTCCTCTGCAGCTTGTGCTTCCTCCCCCCAGCCCCTTCTTGAATATCAGGCATTTGGCCTGTCACAGACTCAAATTAACCCTTTCTTTGCCTTGTGCACTGCTTATTTTCACATCCCTGACTACTGGATTTCAACCAGGAACCTTCAGTGTGAAGACAGTGCTGTTTATTTTTAATCTGGCACTGTGTGAACATTAATTAGGACTGATAATAAAGAACACAAACCTATTGGCACCCTTCTTGGTGGTATCATTGAAGAATGCTGGCATGGTGACAGCTCAGCTTCTGCTCTCTGTGTAAGAAGCATGCACTAGCCAGTGAACATGTTGAGAAAATAAGAAATATCTCAATGATTCCTAAATGTGTGTCCATCCCTGTGCACAGAAGTTGCTGTCTTGGCTGCTGTGTACCCATGAAATGGGAACATTTGTTATTTATGAGTAAAATAAGGGCTGTTCTATTTGTGTTGTGATGGTACAATGTTCTAAGTGTTTGGGCAGCCCAAACACTGCTGGTGGCATGGTAACTAGAGGAGCAAAACTTGGATGGCTTGGGATGTAGATAGCCCGTGCTGGTATATTTGTAACAGCAGGTTACTACCCAGAAAATACCCCTGTGGTTAAAAGTGCTCAAGGGAGTGGATGTGCAGGCATTTCTGGAGGTAACCTGAGTCCTGGCAAGAACTCCTGAGAATCACTAAGAGCCTTTCCATTTATTTCAGTGGCTACTTTATGGAGCGTGAGAGTTAATTTTGTGGGTAAATGACTTTTTCATGAGGAAAGCAGCATCACCAAATCAGAACCCAAGATGTCCCGTGGGATCCTCCCAGGTCATGGTGGCAGCTCTGGGGCTGTTCCCCAGACTGTAGTCTAGATTCTGTTCAGGAATACTGTCACATCTGGGATAGCCTGTGCTCTGTGATGGTCAGACCACTGCTCCAGCAGATCCAGAGAAGGAACAGAAGGATATAACAGCCAGGTCTGACTGTGGCTGTCCTGGCAAGTGGAGACAAAAGAGCTTTGCTGGTGGTGCATCTTCTCCCCTGAAATACGACAGGGTTTGTTAAAGAGGAGCCAACAGTTCAATTGCTTTACTATTCCCCTGAAAGTCAGGAAACCCCACAATATGGGAAGCTTCATCCTTTCCTGTGTCATTTAATGGTAAAATTCAATAATGAAACCCAAATCCTACATAATATAATTATATTAATAAATGCAGTCCATCCATTCCACATAATATCTCCTGGTGGTACCGGGGGTTTCTCCCCTCCTTTTGCCTTTGTTCTCTTTATTGAGTTGAGCATCCTCTTACACTGCATCAGGAGGAGTAAGTAACCTCAGTTATTTGTCTTTGTTACAAAAGAAACAATTACAGCCTTTACAGTCCCTGTATGGATCCTCCCCAGTGCACTTCCACTTTCCCTGTCTTTCCCTGTCTTTCCTGCCTTTGTGTCTCTCTTTTGACAAAGAATGACCGGAAGCACATGTAATGATCCAGGCTGGGGATTGCTGCTGCTGAGGTGCCTAATAGGATTATCAGATTTTCAGCATTAATCCTTATCCTATTCTTTAGGCAGACTAACCTTTTACTTAGATTTTTGCCTCCTGTTGCACAATTATTTGACTCTTCAGTGATTTATTTACAGCTGCTGTTTTGTCCTTTTTCAAGGTGATTGTAATTGGTGTAGACCTCCAGCACAGAGCAGTGTAAGAACTGTCAGGCTGTTGTGGTTATTTGTTTAGTGCTGCAAGTGAGCTTTTCCTAACTCACTGATGGATGTCACCACTTCCTTGCCTCTCTCTATACCCTGAGGGTGTGTGCTTGCTTTAGCCCAGACTGCAGAACATTTCTGTAGCTTTAAATGTAGCAGCTATTCTGCTCAAGCTCTGGGAGTTTGATGATCAGGATATCTGCTTCTGCACAGAAGGTAAAAGGGCCAAGGCTTTCTTGGGTACACAGCTCATTCAAAGAAGATTTGAAAGATGGAAATGGGTGGGGAGTGGGTTGATGATGGTTTCCAAAGGAAATGAGACTTAAGTTGTCTGTTTTTCCACTGCTGCAAAACTTTTAGATCTGCAAAGTGGTTGTGGCCAAAATAGATGGATCAGAGATTTCTCAAATATAAATTTCCTACATTATTCCTAAGAATTAGCTGCTGGATAGGAGACTGTTTTATAGCAGTGTCTGCCAGGAGGTAAAAGCTGCAGTGCTGACTCCATAGTAGGTCATTAATTTGGCTGGCCAGCATCAGGCAGACAGACAGTGCCTGTAACACAGAAGGACTCACAGAACATCTGAGTCCCAGCTCAGCTGGCAGCTGTGGGAGGGAATTGAGGGGCAGTCCTGTGATTTTGGGGATGTGGGAAGAAAGCTGAAGGTCCTGTGATCTGCTTCAGAGAACACCAGAAGCGTGGCAGAAGAAGAATGTAGAGATGAGGAGGACTGGGGAATGATATGGTTGGAATTGGTGTGGCTGCTGTCTCAGACTGGGGGCTGTCAGGATGACTGCCAGGGAACAGCTTGTTTTGGAGGCAGTGAAATGATGTGCTATGGGGGAGCAAGGAGCACAGGAGCTCCAGTGTGTGGGAGAATACAAGCAGGGAACAGCAGAGGGAGAGGGTGGTGGCACTGCAGTCATTAAAGGAGAGAAGGATCCGAGGTAGGATGTGATAAAAGAGCAAACCAACAGGGGTTAGGAACAACGTTTTTCAGGCATGGAAAGCAAAGATAAGTTACTTCAGCTTGTTAGGCTGGGAGTGGGGGTGACTGTTACAGAAGAGAGAGGTTTAAACACAGGTGCATCCAGGTGGGGTAGAGACCACACAAAGGAGGTGGAAAGGAGACTTGGACAAGGAAAGAATTTATGGCTTTCAAAGGACAAAGGAGGGACAAAGGGTCAGCATCAGGTTTGTAGCGTGCAGAAGGAGTGATTTGGCAACATTCTGAGCATGGAGATGAAGGAAGGCAGGAATCAACAATAACTTTAATTACACAGGAAGCTTGGATGAGGGGGAAGTGAGAATTATTGTCTTCAGCAGGGTAGAGGAACTGAGGGAAGAGATGCAGGATTGATGTGTGTGTTTGAATTAAATCAATTGCACTCAGCCCTGATCCAAAGCCAATTGAAGACAGTAACTTCAAGACACTTTTTGGAATATCCCTATATGCAAATATTTGTCTTAAAGGCCCTGAATATATTTTACAGAAATGCCCAAACATCTTTTGTCTTCCATTTGTAGCATGTACCCAGAGACTGTGACCCCAAGCCATTTAGTAAGCCAAGCAGTGGCAAGACTGACTTCCAACATTCCTTAAAACAATTTTCAGTCTGGTAAACCACAGCAGTAATAAATGTCCATATATGCACACAACACACTGCAAGGCAAATCAGTGAAACTCTGAATCTCCAGTTTAGGGAGATCATGTCACCTTATTAACCATCCCTTGCCCTGCACATGCAAAATTATTGCAATTTCCTTTCTTCATAGGATTTTTTCCCCAAGTATTTTTTGTCTGAAACTCATTATTTTCTGGTATTCCTATAAACCATTTGCTTCTTCAGGATCCAGTGACTTTCTGTTACTAGCACAAACTGAGGAAATGAATATCAATCATTCAGTGATTATTTGCAGGAAATAAAAGTGTGAGATAGCAGCCAGCCTAGGCCAAGAAGGAAGAACAGCATTGCACTGCATTTTGTAAGGAGAGCCAAAAATATTTTTCATGTGCTCAGCTGTTATTTTCTGAGTATTGTAGCTTTCTTCCTTTTGTGAACTCTTCCTTCTTTGGATTAGGTCCTGCTACCACTGAACTTGGAATATTTGGTATTATATCTCAGTGAGAACAGGATCAAGCCACTGTGTGTGTGTTCATCCTTGCCTTAACCCATGTTGCTGTTTGGTGGGATACTGCAAGACACAAAAACGCTTTTGGTTTCCCAGGATCTTTCTGAGTGTTTGTATCTGATCCTTGCAGGTAGCACAAGCCCCTCTGACTGAAACAGGTTTGGATCTGACTACTTCCAGCAAAGCTTTTTGAAACCAGTGTGAAGCCCCTGTAAAATGTTGAATCTCCTCACTCAGTAGCTGCTTCTCTGAAGTCTGCATTGTGCTTCACGTTCTGCTAAGCCATGCTACAGTGAGCATGATGAATAGCAGGCAAATTGCCTTTGGTCATTGCTTTGGAAATCAAGATGTGTGCTGGCTCACCCCATTCTTTCATAAATACCTTCCTGAGCTCCGGGAAGTACGATGGTGCACCATATCCCAGAGTGTTAATTTTTAATGTCTTATACACGTAATGGACTTGACTGTAATTACGAGTCCCTCGGCACACACTCACTGCTGGCAGGGTGGAAAAAGATGACTGTGGGTCCATGTGGCTCCACAATTAGGGATTGAAACATTGATCATTTTCATTCCCAGGAGCAGAGGAAACAGTTGTGTGAATGTAAAGCAAAAGCTTCAACGGAAAGATGGGTAGTTGCAAGCCAATAAACATTACCCTGCAATCTATTAAATTTAGACTTTGCAGCATCATCCTCCTGCTTTGAATAAAACTGACTAAAACCTGGGCAGGGCAAAGTGGTTTTGACAAGCCTATGCTTACGTCCAGAATAATCCAAGTGAATAAGCATGTAGGCAGTGATGCAGAGAGAACCTAGTATAAAAAATTCTCCATGTGTTTTTCTCAGTAGTGCTATTTTTAACTTACAGATCCTTGTTTCTTTCTTACATGAGATCTTGAAGCTGACAGCATCCCTTTCAGACTTGAAAATGAAAGAAAGCTGTCTGAAAGAACAGCAGAGCTGGGATTTTTAGGCTTGATCATGTTGGCATGTCTTGGTGGGCAGATTCCTCCTCCTTTCATGAGCCTAAATTGACTTTACTGAACAGTGCAAGGTTCTTCTCTGTACCAAGTTTAATGTAGGATAAGGCACCCAAACCCTTGCACCAGTAGAACCTGGATCCTGCTTTATCATCTGCCAGCTTTTCAGAGTACTGAATAGAGGTGGAAGAGATTTTAGACAAATAATTCTCTCTCTGAAAGCAATACTCCCATATTCCTGGTGTTGCAGTAGATTGTTGCAAGATCAGACTTCTAATTTCCTTTTGAATGTGTGGTGGTGGCCTTTTTTGTTTGGTTTGATTACTTTGTTTTGTGTGTAACTCATAAAGTACAGCTTTGGAAACCATTGCAAAAGGAAAAACTGCCTGAATCTCTGCTCTTCATTCAAGTCACTGGCAATAGCTGCTCTGAATTCAGTGATGCAAAATCACTCCTGTGCTGTACTTAGTGCACTCAAGCTTAAATCAAATCCTAACACTTTTTACCAGTGCAAAACCCACATTTAAAACACAGACGGGGAAAAAAAATCTTTCCCTGTGACAGGAAATCAATTTAATCCATTTATTGTTTGTTTGTTTTTTCCAGGCTTATATTTGGCACACTTTATCCTGCATATTATTCTTACAAAGCCGTGAAATCAAAGGACATCAAAGAATATGTGAGTAATGAGGTTTGTGGCTGTGCTGGGGGGGTGTTTGCTAAGATTGCTCCTCACCACATTGGAAAAGTGTTGTCTGTATTCTGGGAAAGCTCATAAAGCAGTGCAAGGGGCAGACTGGCCTGAAGGTGGAATGGTTGATTTCTGGGCACAAATGAGACTTGGGTTTGTGCTCCTGGCTCCAGTGCAGAGCTGATGTGCTCCTTGACAAATGCGTGCTGCTCCTCTGGTGGTGAGATATACAGCCGACTTAAAAGGCATTTGGCATCCAGAGCTTTGTGTGCTCTTCTTTGTTTCTGAAGAGCAGCATAAATCAAAGCCTTTTCAAAAAGCCTTGAAGCTTTAACTGCTTATTCAAAACAAGGATAAGAGGAGGCAACTAGAAGTACATATGACTGAATCCTCAGACAGAAACATCCTTCCTTGCAGAGTGACCTATTTACAGGCAGGTCTGGCAGCTGGGTGTGCTCTCTTTTTTCTTTTTGCTGAAAAATCTTCCCTGGGCTCTGGTTTCTAAAGGTATGTGGGGCCATCAGGGAAAGTGAAATGAGGGAGAATCAAGAGCTCTTGGATGCTATTGGGGTCCTGTAGGATTTGTAGTGCCCTTCACAACCTCAGCTCTTTTAATTTCATTGAACCCAACTCAGCCTCCAGATCTTGACTCTTCAATCCTCTCAAGACCCCAGGGATAATAAGCCCATTTTCTCATCTGGATAGCAGCATACATGTCTATCCCATTAAATCTTTAGTGCAAACTCAGTCTGGGACTCACTGTGGCTGCTAAGAGTTTTGTTTGTAATTTTCCTCCTTCAGAAAATGGTTTTGGGTGTTTTGAGAATCATAAGTGTTACAGAACACAGCAGATACTTAAGGTAAGATGCCTCTGCAGCCCTTGCACATCAGTGTTTCTCAGGGCCTCTTTGCCTGAAAATGCTGAAAATGTGCACAAGCATCTCCAAGCAGTGTCTGCCACTGATACTTAATGTTTCCATGGTCTCTTACTGGAAGGTATTTTGTTGAAGAGTCCAATTCCTGTTGGAAATTTAATTGTAAAAGAGGAACTCACATCAGACACTTGTGGTTGTGACGCAAATGTGAGAACAGCTGATCTAAGACCTGGTGTGCCCTTACAATTTATTTCAGTTTAATATAGCAGTTGTGACAATGTATTCATTGAGGCCTGATTTAAAAAAAATTATAAATGAAGTAATAATTTACACTGACACAGGACAAACCTTTACTTATTAATGAAAACTTACATCAGTCTAAAGTAATTTTGTTCTGCTTGGTAATAGTAATTTTGATGAATGTTTTAAGTAAAAGTAATTTTGATGAATGTTTTAGGCTGATCCAAGCCCATCCACACCAGGTCTTGGTTTGTATTTAAGAGTTTTGCTGGCAGTAATGTCTAGCTGAGAGAGCCATGTTGGCACTGAGGCTCTGAGGAGTCACAGTTACATAAGAAGTCTGGCAGAAGCTGCACTAGGAAGATGATGCTCTCAGGCATTTGGCAGTGCCATTATTGTTGTAACACTACATATAGATATAAATATGCACATAAATATAAATCCCAGGAGAGCAGTGATGTAGTGCACAGTGACAGGTGCTCAGGGAATAATTCCAGTACCTACAGGGAGATGGAGATTATCAGTACTGTCCCCACTGTATAGGGGAGAAGATGGAGATATAATTTCCAAGCTGGTGAGATCCAGATTTATTGACACCTCTATCTTCCATTCCCCACAGCAGCACCTGGTGTAGGTATCCCTCCTGTACTGTCTTCCCTCCAGCCTTTCCTTAGCCTATTGCAATTGTACCAGCCTTAGCTAACATGGTTCAATTCTCTAATTCGTGGATTTTCATGGATTTTCATGGGTTTTACTTACTTAAGCTTTTTAATATTCCAGCAAAGCTGCTTAGGGATCTCCATTTTCAAATACACCTAATTAAACTACAATTGTCAGTTAAATTAACAGCCTTTGTCTCACCATCTTTTTCCATCCTAAGAAGAACCAATACTACATACTTCAGAATAGTTGAACTGTGCTTTTAGACACCATTTAGTGCTCAGTGACAAAAATTTCCAAATTCCTGAATTACTTGAGTTGCTACAGTTTATCTGACCGAGTCGCTATCTTCAAAGACTCTCTTGCTGTCACCCCCAAGGAAACCATCATCCCTGACAGTGGAGTTTCTCCAGTTGAACAGAGACAGCACAGCACATGCTCTCACTCCCAGAGTGAAGTAAAACATTCCTCCCTAAGCCTAAGGCAAGGGATTTAAACTATTGCCCTTGCCCTTGTCACTGCACTGGGTATGGGTGGGAGCAGGCACAGCGACTCCAGGGCTGCCCACTGAGTCAGTAAGTTGTAGTGGGTTGATTGTGCTCCTGAGCCCTGAATTATGGGATGGGCAGTTACCTCTTTGCCTTTTGCTGTCTGTAGGTATTATGTAAGTAATTACATTTTGTCTTAACTGGAGTTTAGCCAACAACCTTATATTTACATTTGCTATTAGCATGAGCTAAGAGAGATTTTTAATGCCCTGTGATAGGGCTGTCATGCTCTACTGGCCAGTGGAGTTTCTGTAAGGACAGAGTCTCTTCTTTTCCTGAGACCAGTCCTAAAGGCTACGGTCACCTTCCCAAGGGCTGTGTAAATCTGAAACATGCTACGTGCTGAAGTGGGGCAAACTGGCACCTTCAAGTCCACAGTAATTGCTAAATACACAGTGGGGAGGGTGAGGGGGTACGGATTTCTTTTTCTGTGAGAGTTATTCTGTGTACTTGTGCCTGTAAGAGATAGTTTGAGACTGTTTTTGTTTACCAGGTCAAATGGATGATGTACTGGATCATATTCGCGCTCTTCACGACAGCAGAGACATTCACGGATATCTTTCTTTGCTGGTAAGCACCAGAGGGGAGAGGCTCTTTGGCATGAGATGAAAAGAAAATGGAAATGTTTACAAGGGGAAAAATGGCACACAAAGGTGCCACTGACTCCTGTACAGGGGTTCAGCAGTTTCAAGTGCATAGAGCGTTTTTGTCTGCAGGAGACATGCTTCCTTTCTCAGTGCTGTCACAGAAAAAAAGAAAGAAGTGGAAAGGCTCAGTGGTGTCTCATTAGTGGGAAATCATTACTGGAGTCTCAGGCCCTGCCTGTCAGAGAGGCACAGCTGACTGCCCAGTTGGATGCTGCAGAGGTCATCACATAAATAACAGTTGATTTAGCTACAGGCTGAGTTTTAGACTTGCCTGGCTGTATCCTACAGTAAATACACAGACTGTGGATCAGGTACAAACAGCCCTGCAAGACTTTGTAGGTTGCTGTGTGGGTGGTTGTTCCTGGGGTGTTTTGCCTGGCACATTCCTGGTTAGGCTGTGTTTCTGGTTTGATGGAGGACAGTGACATTCAACACTGATGTGGCCAGTGGAAGGGCTCCTGGTGACCTCTGTCAGGATGAGAGTACATAAATGCCCATTTATTAGTTTCAGTGTATTTTGGATGCTCAGGTTGGAAAGTGTTTGTTGCTTTATAGTAAGGCCTTTCTACCAATGAGATCAGTAGATTTTAGGATGAAAATGCAACTGTAGTGCATGGCCCTTACAGCCTGTTCCTGCACAGCACTGCATGCCTTGAGTGAGCGCCCCAGATGAAGGAAATCTGGACAACTTGGCAACATGTCAGATCTATTGAAAAGGAGATAAAAGCATCAATGCCCACCTAATTTGCATGCAGATCTACCTCTTCTGTCTTCATCTGGAGCTTTGTGGGTTTTTTTGGAGGATGAATTATGTGGGTCTGCCAAGAGGAATGGCAGAGGGCTCATCCAGCCTGTGAAATCAAGTGTGCTGTAGAGATGCTCAGTGAGGTGGGAGATCAACCTGGCACATCCATGCTCAGAGGAGCATTGTAGCATTGCCCATGGTGTCAGACCTGGGTGCTGGCTGGCCCAGCTGGCTCAGTGACACAGTGGCACAGCAGGAGCCTGTCTGGGTCCAGCTGGGCTGGTCCACAGCCATCACAGGTCTCTGCACTGCTCTTGCTTGCAAAGAGTAACAATTGTTCATCACACTGCTGGCAGCAATATGCCTGCCCAAATGAAGATGCTACTGGGTGGCCAGTCTTGAGCTCTGGGCTCTGCCCTCCAGAAAAAGGTCTGGAAAATTTAATCTCAGGATGTCCCTGGCTGCTTGTTACAGCTAAAGGATGTCCTGTTGTTAATGCCCTCCATGTTTTGCAGCCCTACCTGAAAGTCAGCATGGATCTGCACCTTTATGTTTCTTGGACAGCAAAGGTTCTTGTATTTCAGTTTCAGCTGTGCAAGTGTTAGCTTAAAAGCTGAGAGGCAGGGAGATGGAAAGTGCATAAATACATACCAATGAAATATTGGTTTGCTGGTTTGGTCTTTGCTTACAATGACTGGGGATACTGTGAAGGCAGCACCTGTGGTTTTTGCATTTAGAAAGCTCCTCTTAGCACGTGTCAGAGTCTCTTGCAGACCATTTAATAAAGGTCCTGATAACCAAATAAAGATTCACCCACATGATTGAGATGTGCTCAAAACTGAATCAATACACTTTAATCCTTAGATTTTTTTGGTAAGCAAAAGCTTCCTTGAGCTAGGCTGGCAAATCTCTACCTGTGCTGAACACCTCTAATTAAGTGGTTAAATTGGGAGCAGACACTAACCCTCTTTTTCTTCTAGGTTTCCATTCTACTATGAACTCAAAATCGCTTTTGTAGCTTGGCTGCTGTCTCCATACACAAAAGGCTCCAGCCTCCTGTACAGGAAATTTGTTCACCCAACCCTGTCTTCAAAAGAAAAGGTAATCACAGGTGCCTGGATCCTCTCTGAGTGGAACAGAAGTATGGTGTGTTTATTCCAGTCCCTGTATCATTCATTTTTGTGGAAGGATCGGGAGTTATGCATTCTCTTCCTCTATCATTTGATCCCCTCTTTTTGGTTGGTGTTTTTGTTCTTTGTGGTTGTTGTGTTTTTAAATACTGGCATCTGTTCAGTGCGCTCACACTTATTAACTCATTTTGGTGCAGTTGAGAAGGTGGGAGGGAGTAGGATAAAAATACCTCCTGAGCTGCTTTGCGTGTACTGGCTGATTATAGCTGCAGTGCTCTGTTGTGGCTGGATATAACAAACAGAGAAACTTGGTCTGGCAGCCAGGACTCCTCAACTTTGTTCTGTCTAAAACATTGTACAGCAATGAGACAAACAGCCCAGGGAGTCTAAAATGGGCTTAGCAAGCACATGCATGTCTGTGTAGTGTGGTGAAAAAAGGCACGTAGCCGGTGGAGGTCCTAGATTAAAAAATGTCTTGCTCAAATTAAAGATGCTAATTTTGGGAGGGGGACATTACAACTTGGATTATTTGCCTGCCTGGGAGATTCCTGTGGTTGTGAATGGGACATGTCAGGCAGATCCATTTGGTTCATGAGAATAAATGGACCAAGAACAGCTATTGCCACAAACCAACATGAAAACTGCTGAGCGAGTAACTGTTTCCTGCACTGGCAACTTGGAAATGAAAGCTCTCCCTTTAGCCACAGGCAGTGAAGAAACAGTTGGATCTCAGTCCTGTCCAAGAGGGACAGTGGGAATCAGTCCCTTGTCTCTGCTTCCCTTTGCTTGTGCTTCTCCCAAGAAGGGCTCATGCATTTTGAGTTGCCACCTCTTACCTATGGGGAATAGGGAGAGCAGCCAGCAGCTCGTCACAGCCTCCAGGCCCTACTAACCCAGCACATGCACCAGCTGAGAACTAGGTCTTTGCTATCATTATCATCCAGACCCCAGTGTCCTGAGGGAGACAATGAGGGCAGGAACCTCCCTAACTCTTTCACTGTACGTTGAGCAGCATCAAAGTCCAGAAGCTCTGGGAAACCAATTCCATGGGCATCTGAAGCTGGGCACTGCTGTGATGTGCAGAAATATGCCAGATATTTCTGAGACCACCTGTCCTGGACACAGGGCAGTGCAGCTTCAGCTGCCCAGTGTCATCATATGAGTATTTTTAACTATGAGGCAATCCTATTTGTCTTTGGAGTGCATGGTTTGCAAATGCCTATCAGTCCATGTTGCTCAGGCAGATTTCTCTTGCTTCCAGGACCCCAACTTTGGGTCCCAATCATCCATTTGTAGAATAAAGAGTTCCCCAATCCTGCAATGGGAATTACTGCCCCCCAGCAAACTTTTCCTCTTTGCAAATGTTGGCTGTGAACTTCTTTCCAGCCACAGCAGAGGACATGGAGGACATCTACCTCCATAAAGTATGACCTGACTCTGCCAAGAGTTTGGGGCTGGGAGAACAAGCCTGAACTTGTCCTTCTTGTGCTTTTTTAATTGTTTGTTTTGTGTTCTGCTCTGACAGGAGATTGATGACTGCCTCATCCAGGCGAAAGACCGGAGCTACGATGCCCTTGTGCACTTTGGGAAGCGGGGGCTGAACGTTGCAGCCACAGCAGCTGTCATGGCAGCTTCAAAGGTAAAGGGGACTCATTGACATCTTCTCTGCATCCACTGCCAGCAGCAGCCACAGTGTGAAGGGGGAGAGATGGTGGGGGTAAAGGTTCTCTTGTTATTTTGTATCGTGACCTATAATTTTGTGTAGTAACAAGAAAGAAGATGAAGTTCATGAAGGCTAAAAGTTCTTCTGTAAGGCATACACATAACAACATATCATAACTGTTGCATAAGTCTCTGCTGGGATGTTATATAAGAGTGAATGGGAAGTGCTATTAGTTGCTTCTGCAGGATGAGTAGATATTGGATGAGGGGTCTCCTCTGAAGGGATGTCTCCTATATTCTCTTCCTGGCTTAGAGCCAAACCCAGAAAATAGCTGTTATCTGTTGTTCCTTTTCTTGCATAAAAGCTGCAAGGACTTGATAACTGCATTTCGAGGTCCTGCCCTCTGGCCATGGGCTTAGAGTTGATGTGCACAATGTGTTTTGGGGCTGAGACTTGGCTACCATGCCTGTTGCAAAAGGATAGTTAGAAACATATGGACAAGGAGGGTACTGGTAGTAGGAACAACATGAGAATGGGAGTTGAAGGAAGTTATTTTCATCTGCCAAATGCTTTTCCTATTACTTAAGGCACATCACTTTAGTATGTCTTGGCCTTACTTCCTGCAAAAATGCATAATGTATCCTTGGGAGTCCAAATACCACAAAGCTTATAAAGCCTGTTGAAAGCAAGGTATTACAGAAGGGGAGAGCCCAAAGGGTGTGCCATGCTCATGGGATCACAAGGATATGCTAAACCCAAAAATTGTCTCCTTTTTCCCTGCCTAGCATTGTGCAGACTATATTGTCCAGCCTGTCTTCTCCTGAGCTGTTGTTCTTCAGTAGGGAAACTCTTCTAACCCAGGGACTGGAAGATAAACCAAATTTGGCCTGAAACCTGGGATAAACATGAAGCTAGGGCAGTGCTGTGTATCATATGCCCGATGAAATAACATTTTTGTGATGCCTCCAGGACACTTAACACTTTTGCTGCTGCCATGTAAGCCTGAAGAAGTCACACTGGGGACATAAATAGGCTCTAGGAATGCCAGTTTTGCAGCACTGCCTTTGCTCTGAGCCCCTTCCTACAAGGTGCTGCAGACTGTCTGTGCTAGAGCTGTTTTTAGGACACAGTGAGAAACTATGTGTGAATCCCAAAGGAATTCTGGCTCCTGTCTAGGTAGCTCCTGAATATGAGAAGCCCAACAGTAACCCAAACCCACAGTGCCAACCTGTTCCTCCATCAGGACTGCAACAGTGTCTGCATCAGCTGTTCAACTGGAATGAACAGCCAGCACCACAGTTTTCCTTCCCACTATTCCACTTTTCTGCTGTTTTTCTTAAGACTCTCTCTGCCTTAAAATGTGGCTCCAGTGGCAATGGGAAAGAGAGGGAAGAGTCTCCATGGTACAAGGATGGTGTTGTTTTTCATAGTTGATGAAGCTCCCCATTCAGTGGTGGAAGAAAACAACTCTGTGACTCGTGTGGTATTATTGTATTGCACATCTGCCAACACAACTTGAGAGAAAACTGTTAAGACATTGTAACCTGTAAATGGGCCAGAAGAGTCTTTCTTGCACACTACTTTGGGGAGGGGAAAAGGACTTGTTAATAAGATTAAGAGGTTATAGAATAGATTAATTGATTTTTGCAAGAAAGCGAGGACTATTCAAGTATTTCCTTCAGCCTTAACATTTAAATTACTCTGAATGTATGAGGAAAAAATAGGATCCCTGGCTTCCTTCACTACTTTGGCTTGTGGCCTTCAGCAAGTTGCTTGTTTCTGTGTGCCTAAGGGTGCACATCCAACAGAGAGTGAGCCAATCTGACAGCTCTCCTCCTCCAAAATGGGGTAGTGCTCCAGCTCCCAGGGTGCACCAGCATTTTGGACCTCCTCAGGTTATCTCTAATCTATCAGAAAGTTAATCCTGAAAGAAAAAGAAAGGGGTATGTTCTTTTGAACCCATAAACTTATCCTGAGTGGCTGAGCCAGCATAAGGAAAGGGATTGAACTGCACTGTGAGGAGCATGGTCAGAGAAAAGCAAAGCAAGATCATCCCTTCCTGGTCTTGGGAAGCAGACAGATTAGCTGTGCTGTCCATGGAAGTACACCCCAATCTGTTCCCAGTGTAATATCCAGGGATGATTAAAGCAGCTTCTGTCCCTTGCCCTTCTGAGATGGAATGTGCTGCTGTTCTGGCAGGAAGAGCAGCCTGGTGTGAATTACAGCCTGGTGAGCTGCAGGGCAGGGCTGCTGAGCTGGGGTTCCTCAGGTACCCGGGATGTGACTGGGTGGTGTGGATGTGTCTCCATGTAGCTGTCCCTGCTGCTGAGGAGGGAGCTGTTTCCCAGAGAGGAGTGGTACAACAGGCAGGGGTGGGAGCTGTTTCTGGTTTTCAGCTGCTGTCAACTGCATGTCAACGCCCTTCCTTGCTCACTTGAGGAGGTATAACTGAGCCAGATCATCCTGCGTGAGAGAAGTTTAAATTGCTAATTATCTGGAAAACACTTTGAGCAGACAGATGCCAGACCAGACTGCAGTGTTGTCCTTAGGGGGAAGTTTCCAGGGAAGGAGGAAAGAGAATACTATTTCTAAGGCTTCTCATGGCTCTTCCAATGCCAAGATTTAAGGGTATCCAGCTAGTCTGTGATAAGTGTTGAGTGTAGCAGGAAAGTGAGTTCATTTGGTTTCAGCCTTTAAAGGATTGTGTTGCAACTGGAACCTACAGAGGTGATGATTTATTCAGTAGCACTGAGCTCCTGCAGCTTCCATGGAAAACATGGCTTTTACCAGCAAGTGAATGTGAGGATTATTTACTGCTTCACTTGGATTACTGGGGGAGGAAAAGATGCTTTTCTATGCAGAAATGGACCTTCAGGCTTTGCAAATCATCTTCACGTAGTGGCAATGCACAGTGAGCTGCTGGGCTGGAAAGGGACTCTGTACAGATCTGTTTTCAGTAAATTAGCTGAAATCTAAAGGCTCCTATACCTGGAGAACCTGTCTCATGCTGTGCCTAGCCCTGTCCTCTCCTTTCTGTCTGAGCTGTGATCCATCATGGTCTTTTGTCTTTCATGATAAGATCTTTGGGTGAGGTCCATCTTTTAATTCTTTTCATCCATCATTTTTTTTTATCCATTATTTTTGTCCATTGTATTTTTTAATCCATCCTGTTTACCCATCATCTTTTTATTTGTGCAGCACAATGCATCTGCCTCTCTGATTACCACTGGTGTGTGACAGGCTGCTGCTTATATATTTACTGCAGGCTAAGCTGCTGCAAGCTGTGCATAGCCACACCTTCCTTACCTCTGATCCCCTGTCCCTTTCCTTTTTTTTTTTTTATCTTAAATACCCTGTGGTTTCAGTTAGCCAACTGCAGGCTTGTCCTTCCCCCTCCTCCTGCTCCTGCCCCTGTTCTGTTTTGTTTTGAAGCCACAGTTGTGCTAATGCTGGCACAAACCTGTGCCAGTTCATTTTACAGGCTGAGGAGCTGTCAGTGTCCCAAGCACCCTGGGTCTGCCCAGCTGGCTCACTTGGGTGTTTTCTCTCTCTCTGGAGAGTCTATTTTTGATGCTCCCTAGGCAAACAGAATGTTGGATATTTGGTTTATTACCCCGGGTAGGTGCTCAACACAGATCTTTTCCCTGCCCCTAGCAGCTCACATCCCCCACCAAGGAGCATAATCTCATTTGGGGCTCTAATCCTGTCCTCACCACTTGGTGATTCTGTCACATGTGGTGACTTCAAGTGGGTCAGTCCTAAGTGGTAGGATTAAATGACCAGGCAGTAAATCCTGCTGCTCTTTGTGTGTTTTCAGTTAGTTCCAGCTAATTCAGCCATTTCCATTCCTGAAGAGCCCTGACCACCACCATCTTTCCAGCTCACTTTGGTGGAGGGAAAACAAGCTTGCATTTGAGTCACAGCAGAAGGGAGCAGCAGCAGCAGGGCTGCTTCAAGGCCTTGGCCAGGCAGTGCAACATCAGATGGATCCTGGGCAGAAGTGGGCTTTTCACTGCCACCAGTCAGGTTTCAGTGTAAGCAGCTGGGACACAAATGGCTGCAGCAAGGAGAAGCTCCAGTGGCTTGGAAGCATCACCACCCTTCTCCAGCACAGTCGTATGTACTCCCTTGCTGTCACCACACTCCCAGCACTTATCCTCCACCTGTCACCCTGAGCCTGCTACCACCTGCTGCTTTGCCATGTCCCCAGTCCCCAGCTCCTCTATCCATGCTTGCTTTCCCAGAAGCCTGCCCAGCCCTGCCATTGCCTCCTGTCTTTCTACAACCCACACATCACCAGTTTTATACTCTCCCCCAGCTCTCTCACTCTCTCTTTCAAGCTCCTGAGTTTCCCAGATCCTGTTTGGATGTATCCTTATTCCCCACCTTGAACAAACCAATTCTGCCAAACAGACCCACATCTTTCCCCACCTGAAGACAAATCCTGCTCCCAACCACTTAACCATCCTCAAGTTTCAGCCTCAACACTGCTTTTCAAAGGAGATTTGGAGAAAACACCCCATGCCAACAGATCAGTGTACTCCAGAGGTTTCTGACAATGCACCTTCCCCTGCCTTCCTCCTGCCCTTCTGTAGGTAAGGTGACAGCAGCTGGTGCCGTGCCCGCTTTTACACAGGGGAGTGGGGCACAGCGTGGTGCTGGCAGTGGATGCAGAGCCTCGGCAGGAGAAGATAAAAGAGGTGGAGGGAGCAGGCACACATGACTGGTGTCAGTGAAAAGCCCATTTGTGCCTAATAAGTCTGAGAAACAGCCCAGGAGCCTGTCATGCGTGGGGAATGCGGCTCGCGGGGAGGCAGCAGTCGCTGCACGTATCGCTCAGAGGAGCAGGCACGCAGACAGGCAGGAGGGTCAGGGTGTGCATCCACCTGCTTCACTAATGCCCAGCAGTGCAGCCTCAGCCGTTCCCAAACCACCTGTCTGGGCTGGCATTTCTATTCTATTCATTTCTATTTCCACCCTTGGGCTCACCTTCCCCTGGAGGGTTATAGCTTCATTACCTTAAGGCCCTTTAGCCCAAGAAATTTGTCAGGAAGTTTTTCAGTGCATTTGCTGGATTTTAAACCAGGACGCTAGGAGGGGAATGCTGGTGATGATTTAGGCTTTATCCTCTTTACACAAAGAGCATCTTTTAAGTAATTTCTAGTATCCAGCTGGTGTAGTCAGTGCAATTGCCTGAAAATCAATATTTAGATCCATAATTTACCATGCAATTTTAGACCTATTTACTGTGAAAACTGGGAGAAAAATACTTGTGTGGGAGAGACAGGCTGCCTTTTATGACATAACAGTGGAGAACTGCACTTGAACTGGGAGAGGGAGGCAGGGGTGGGGAGCATCCTTTCCCTTAAGATGCTTGATAAAGCCTCTTTGTAATGATTAGATCCCAATGCTCAGAGGGAGAGTGCTCCTTTGCTGAGCAAACATATGGGAGCACAGTTCTGACCAATCTGCTTAGCACCACATCTGTGCTGGCCACATCATGTGCCCTCATCAGTAACATGGCCTAGAGCTGCAGAGGTCAGGAGTGATTTAGAGTTCACAGTCTGAGAAGCCTTTGGGGACACTTTGCCTTTATCTCAGAGGGGCTGAGCTTGTTGCTTTTGAAAGTAGCTTCTTTTAAAGGATCTGCATTTGGGATCCAAATTCAAAGCTCTTGGAGCTATTTTACACCAATAAAGAGGAATAACAAATGGCTTTCTTAAAATACATGGTAGCATACCACTGATTACAGTACTTTGTGAAGTATTCTTGTCATGTGTGATGCATCTTTTATTCAGAAGTCTTTAAGAATCTGTTTTTCACAAATCTATAGAATCCTAGTGCTGTTTGAGTTACAATCCAGGTAACTCTTTCCAGTTTCTCTTTCATGGCTGTTTGGTTGGTGTCTCCAACAAGCAAAGAACACTCACTGAATGCACAGGACAGCAGAACCAAAAAATAAATTTATACAGAGAGACTAGTCTGGGAAAAACAATAACAAAGAGTTCCCTGGAGAGGAAATTAACTGCACGAACAAAAAGGGTGGATGAAATTATGTTTCCACCATCAACATTAACGTCAGCTGGCTTCCCTTTGAGTCTTTGTTGCTGTCTGACATTTCCAAACAGGTAGCTCTTCCAGACTAGGCATGGCACGCAGACCCTGGCCATAAATAAGGATATTGCTTGTAGGATGTTTGTGTTCATATGGTGGCAGAAGCAATTTACTCCTTCACTCCTGCCTGTGCTCAGACCATAAAGCTGATGGTTTTGCACAGGGCCTGCCTGCAGCCAGATATGAGGAAGCTTCTCTGTGCAAACTCCTGCTCACTGCCGTGAGCAATTCCCTACTGTCACCCTACTGCTCAGGAGAACTGTCAGTCACCAGGACTAAAATGACTGCCACGTGTCCCTCACATAATCCTGTGCCTAAATTAGTCATTAGGCCTGGCACTGGGGATTTCTCCAGTGGGAAGCATCAATCAAGTGCAAGGAGTGGAGTAGCAGCCCATTGTGTTTATAATTTGCTTTACTCTTTAAAAACACATGTTAGGTGACACCTTGTCAGCTGGGGTTATGGAGTGCTTTCACCTTCTCTCTGGGGAAGCTGAGGAATGGAGGACCTAGGTGTAGTCCACAGGTGGGTGTCCTGCTTTTTATGTGTATGTGAGTCCCTGCACATGGTGCCCAGTGTCATGCCCATGTCTCACCTCAATTACTTATGCTTCAAATAGATCTTATTCTCAAAGCTTTTATATGTGTTGCCACAATGGCTCTCTTTTTTCCCTTTGCTAGGTCTCTCAGCTAGTCCATTTACACTTTTATTGGGA
Source organism: Onychostruthus taczanowskii (assembly GCF_017590055.1). Lineage (NCBI taxonomy): Eukaryota > Metazoa > Chordata > Aves > Passeriformes > Passeridae > Onychostruthus > Onychostruthus taczanowskii. The sequence continues at coordinate 24,666,488 of NW_024499239.1, read as the reverse complement.
CCAGAAAAAAGGGCAGGTAATCTGCTGAGTGCTTTTACTAACCCCTAACTAATGTCTGCTCCCTGTTAGACTAGTTGTTAGACTAGATATTAGACTAGTTTGGACTGTTTTCAGCTGAGATTGGTCTGAGGCCAAATGCTGTCTGCTCTGCTTCCAGTGGGTAGATCCTGCGTGCTGAGCTTTAAAAGCCTGTCCTTGATCTCATCAGCAAATTGCCTTCCAAGTCCTCTGCTGGCGGTGGAAGAGACTCCAGCTCCAGGCAGGGAGCTTTTACATGGAACACTCATTTAACTGGGCTGATTGCTGCTTCATTGGCCAAGCTGCTGTGTGTGCTGTTGTGTTCTCACTAATGGATGAAGGGAGCCTCTCTCCCTGTGCTGTGATCCCTGTGAGGATGGCTGGGGCTGCAGTGGAGCTTTGGAAGGATCTCTGACAGGTGTGGTTGGGGCAGTCCTGCTGACACCGCAGCCCCAGCTGGCATCCTGGGAATGTGCTGTACACTTTGTAGTACTGGCAGGATGGAGGCTGCAATGTGCATGCAGGCATCTGTGGGGGAGAACTGCTAACCACAGTCACAGCAAAAGGAGAGGAGAACATTAACAGATTGAGGATTGTGCTGGAAGTGTGACTTAGTGTTCCCTTGCTTGTCCATTAACTGCTGATCCTAAGAGACAAAAGGCCAGGAGCGCCATCCTGCATTAACACTGATTGTATTAAAAGCTTCTCTTTAGTGACTTGGCAGTTTTGGGTTCCTGATTTGTCATGCTGTGTCATAGTTTCCACAGCTGCAAAATGGAATTTGTAGGTATTAGAGATGTTTTGAAGCCTAAATAATGTTTACAGAATTCTTTAATATTTTCAGACTAAAGCAATGATAAGATCTAGACACTGTTATTTGTTTATATTTAGATCATATTCAATGGGACTGTTATATAAATTGCAGATTTTTAAATTATGTGCTTATTTTTATGTACTGTAGCTTTAGCCACCTACGTACATTAGTGAAGTATTTATAGTGAATAATTCCATTGAATTTAAACCCAGTTTTTCCCAGACTCCTAAATGCGTCTTCCTCTAAAAAGTTTTAGTTCAAATGGGAATGCAAATATTGATTATAAAGTGGTGAAAGAAATTAAGACAGTTCCAGCTCTTTCTGATGGAGTGTCTTTTGCAGTACTTGTCACAATGCAGATGTCAGTTTTTTGAAAATATTTCTGATCCCTCCAGGCAAATACTGGTTGCATCAGTGTTTGTGCTCTGGACCCAGAGAGGCTGATGTTTGTTTTTGGAGATTGATGATGGTGATGTCTGCAACACGAAGAGGAAGGCAGTGTGCAGGTTGCTGGCTCTGGAAGCTCAGTGTTTTAATATTGTTTTGTCATAGTCTTTAAAGCAAAAATGAGAGAGTGTACTAGATGTGGGTGAGGAAGGAATTTTATACTACTGTCATTTTGACCAAATGAGGCAGATATACTTAAATTAGTTTGAGATTAATTACTATACCATGTGGATAGGAACTTTAATTTCACTTAAAATCACAAATGAACTTCTGCAGGGTGTCTTGGTGGCCAATGTCCTCAAACTGTTGGTGCAGTCATGAATCTAAATAAGGTTGATACCAAGTGATAGCAGTGACTGGGCAGTGATATTACCATGTCCTTTTTAGTGTTTGTCTTTTATCCTATTCAGTAGCCCTGAGCCCTGGCTCTTCTCTGTAAAAAGAGAACTTGTGAGGTTGGTAGATCCTGGGGAAAGGAAGCCTGAAGAGCTCCGCTATCAGTTTGTGCTGTACCTTCACCTATGGGCACAATCAGATGAATTTGGGGACAGATGCACTGCAGTGGTCAGGGAACAGAGAGACACCTGTTCCCCCCTGTGTTCCCCAGAACCTCACTGTCTCTCCAACTCACTGTCTGTAAAACCAGAATTGCCATTCCACAGGAGTGGTCCATGTCTGAAGAGAAGCTGGATGAGAAGTTGAGTCCAGGCAGGGAGTCTTGTGCCCAGGGAAGTTAAGGCTTGGTTTTCCAGCACCATTTCATGCTTGTGTCCTCTAAAGTCCTGAACACACAGGTCCCACATTGCCAGCACAATCATCCTGGCAATTGTTGGTGTTCAGTGAGGAGGAGAGAGAGGTGGTGCCATCCTTAGTCCCACAGCCCTCCCAGTCACAGTTTTCAGGAGACTTTGGAATAACATTGAGCGGTTTCCCTGCTGACATGGTGAAATGGTGTTACTACAGCTACTGTCATGATGTTACTGCTGTCACACTCTCTAGGATAAAACCAGCCCAGATCTGTGGGGATGTGCTGCAAACATGCCTCTGGCCTGCAGCACAGGCATAGCTTCAGGAGCTGGATCCTCTCTCTGTGCTGAAATTCCTGGGATATCTCTCATGTCCATAGCAGTTGGAAGAGCATCTGCATGATCATGATCACAACAGTAAACAAAAATTCCCCCAAACAGCTGCTCTTCATCTTCCACGTGATTGTTTTGAAAAAACACAGCCCAAAACATGTGCTATGCTAAATTTATTCTGTTGAGAAATAAAGCTATTAACTTGTTATTTTCTTTTGCTAATAAAAGATAAGTCTTTTTGTGGAATAATAAACATTTCATCTGGATAAAGTCTTTATTTCTGAAACACAGCTCTGCAAACCCTCATCATGCTGGTTTTTCAAATGTTTGTGATTTCATATACACCAGCTGCTTATATGGCAGGGAAATAAAGGTTGGTAAACAATATTTTCCATTTAACTCTGAAACCATCCTCATTCTGTTGTAATTTCTGTCATATTTCTATTTGGGGTCAAGTAAAAATATGGTAACTGGGCAAGAACTGTGAGTGTTACACTGTATTCTAGGAGCAAGTAAATCAAGTTTATCCCTACAAAGGCCAAAGAAAGGAAATGGAACTCTGCAGGTTTTCACAGGTGTTCAGTCCCTTCACTCAGCCCAGGCCTTTGCTGTTCTTGCCATTTCTGATACTTGGAAAAATTATTTCATAGAATGTTAGGAACAGTAACAGTAGTATTTTGCTACTACCTATATTATAAACCATCTTTATTTTTGCTGTTAGAAACTCAGGTTAAATAAAGCAAAAATTAAGAAAAAGCAATTTCAGTTCTTTTTTTCCTGGAGAAAGTCAAAGTTGTTTAGTTCAGCTGCTTCAGTCTGTGCTCAAGGGTCTGTATTACATGCTGATGTACCCATAGATGACAGGCACACATCAGATCCCTGGTTCAAAGCTCTCCTGGGGCCTTTGATCATTCTGTGCTGCTATATCACAAGGTGCAGTGCAAAAATATTAACACATCTTCTTCATTTTCTATGTGTTGGTGTCATCTTCCCTGCCAGGTTGGTCTGACACACGAAATCTCATCTCTAACCTGACTCATGTCCACACACATAAATTGCTGGCTGGACTGAAATGGAATTTGGGTTAGCTGGCTGAGCAGAGCAGCTGGGGGGAGGTGAAAAGCCTGAGCCCTGCTGACACTTGAGCTGGCTGTGAGGGAGGAATACAGCACTCAAGTTACAGTTCATCAGTTGCTAACCCTCTGGCTCTGCTGGCCCAGTCATTCTGCAATAGCAAAATATTATTTAATGGTCAGATGGCTCTCACTGGAGATCTGCCTCTTGTAATCAGGCTGCAGGCTAGGATATCTTGTGTTGGCTTTGAATCAGTCACTGAGAATAGGGTGTTTGTGCAGGAATTCAGTGCAGGTTCCAAAACCCATCCAGAGCTGCACTGAGCTCTGGGCAGCTGAGATCTCACCCAGCTCACCAGCCATGCAAGGCAACTGCAGTTACCAGCCCAGGAACATTTGCAGAGTAAATGTAGCTTACACTGGCCCAGGAGGATTAACTGGAGATGCCTCTTGGAGTGAGAACATACCCCAAGAGTGGCTCAGCCACTGGCAGGAGTAGCCAAAATTCAGGCATCAACACTTGTGCCAGTCTGGAGAACGCGAGGGCAGAGGTGAGAGTTTAGCACAATATAAGTTCTAAGGACTCCACTGCCATGCATATAAAATCAGCAACATAATATGTCTTGGTATTTGAGCAAAGAAGCCCCATCAATTTCAAATGCTTTCAAAAGTAGAGTAGGCTAGTGGGAAAGAGCAAAGTAAGTCTGCTGCTTCTCTGTTACAGTCTGCAGGAAAACAAAATGTGGAGTTGAGAAGGAAGTTTGAACTCATTTTTTCTTGTACAAAAACCTTCAGGCTGAAAAGTTGGAGATTACTGGTCTGTCACTTTTCTTGAATGTAAAAAGTGCAGACTGTCACAGTGACTGTAGGTATCAGCACCTGATGCCCTCTCTACTTACACACCCTAAAAGTAAAGTGCTGAGGAATTTGTATCAGGTGGAGACACTGATTTTCCTTTACTGTGCATGCAGAATTTCTGAAGTGGTGTTGATAAAACAGTAGGTAAATTATTGCTTTGCCTTCCCAATGGATCAATGCCAGTGCATAGATGACAGGCAGTGTTGCCCAACAGCTTTAGGTTGAATGTGTCCAGGTTTGCCTTTGATTGTAGATGTTCAGGATGAGTCCTTTCTCTCTGCCAGACCAGCACCAGAGTGAGCTCTCCACTGGCCTTGCCCTGCACCCTGGGCCAGGATACTCAAAGCTGCAGCCCAGAAGGGAGCACTGATGTATTCTGCTCCAGCCCAGCCTAAGTCCTGTGGCAGTGGTCAGCCTGTGCTGCTTGGACAAATACAAGTCCAGATGAAAGTGGTGGGTGTAATTGCTACAGGTTGCCTTATCTTTTTGTTAAACAGGACAGTATTTACTTCTGTTATTTGCCTTCTTTCTCATTTCATCTCAGTCAAACAATCCATTGATTTTTTCCTAATTTACAGTTGCAGAAAGAATGTTAGAATCAGGCTCTATGTGTTTACTTCAGTATTTTTTTTCAAGACTATGTGCTATGAAGTCTCTTTCAGACCCCCCCCCCCAATAAAAAGTTAAAACATAAATGTAATTTATGTAATCAGTTATGCAATTTATATTCTGAATGTCATTTAATGTAGCTCAAAAGTTCTGATTCTGTATGTATTGATTTTTCTGGTGTTCCTACTTTATGGCTGTAGTGTAGTATGAGGGTTACAGAATACTTACAGTCAACCTTTTGATGGGGTGGAGTTTTGATAGAAAGTGTCACTTAACCATCCTTTACAGTTACATTCCTTTCACCAAGGAATATCTCTGTTGTCAGATTGAGAATTAGCGTAAAAAGAAAGAAAAATATCGCATTAGTTGATTTCTTCATTAAGCTGCATGAAAAAAGCATTGTTATAGTTCTTGCAATTTAACAATATCTTTTTATTAGCTTAAAATTTCAAATTTTCTGTGCTCTGGAAATGTTATGTATTGCTGAGAATGGCTGGGTGAATATCTTCATAGATGGTTAAATTTAAAAGGAAGTTATTTTGACACAGGCCATTTAATTGTGATTCTGAAGCCAAGCATCTGTTTGACTCATTCCTAGTGAAGGAAAGTACCTACTAGAAAGATAAAGCAACATCCTTCTCCTTTACACATGGCCAAGGCTGCTCTGTGCTCACAATGAAGAATCAGAGATGTTTGCCATAGAACCACTCCAAAAGGAAGAGCCAAGAGAGGGAACGATGCTTTTAGCAACATATTTTTCTCATCTCTAGGTCACTGGGCCACACAATTTTTTCTCTTCCAAGAGAGCAAAAAGTCTCAAAATGTTGGATCTAACTTTGTGTTATTGACTTGCTTGTTCACCTAGGGACAGGGAGCCCTGTCTGAGAGACTACGGAGCTTCAGCATGCAGGATCTCTCGAGCATTCGTGGAGACAGCAGCAGCACCGTTCCTCCTTCGGTCACTGTACGAACAAGTAGCAAACAGAGCCACCCAAAACCATCCAGAAGTGCATCAGAAGGCACTGGCAGCTCAGGTAAGTGCCAGTGTTATTTTCAGCGTTGTGCTGTCTGGAATATGACACTGTTCAATGAAGTCATGCCCTTGGCAGGAGCAGAGAGAAACGGACACTGCAGGCAGCACATACCAGAATTCCCAGGACACAGACATGCCGTTGAGTCTCTTGGCACTTAGGAGAAAAAAACAGTATCATCATTTGATGGTTACTATTCCTGGCTGGTACCAGGGATGAGACTTGAGTGTGCAGAGAAGCTAGACTCAGTCTTTGCAACCTGAGCTGGAAAGTTGGGCTGGGGGCTGCAAGCCATGCTGAAAAAATGGTGTCTCCTAAGGACAACAGTTCATTTTTTAATTCTGAAAGAACAAAGGGAAGAAGTATCATGTTGTAAATAAGATCCATTCCTGAGGATTCCGTTAAAAAAATTATTTTAAGCTTGGTTAAAGAAACCTTTTTGAGTCCAAATCCAAAACATTTAATTGGAGATAGCTTTGCAGATTAGATCTCAAAAGCTGAGACATGGAGGGTTATCCCAAGGAGGTAGCTCCAGATGGCTTCTGGGATTCCCACACACCACCAAAGATCACTCAACTCCAGTGCTGTGATGAGAAGCCATGGAAAGTTGCAGGCGTGTTGCACTTGGTAGCTTGTGAAACATATGCTGGCAAGTCAGAAATTCTGCAGTTTCAACTTGTGTGTGTTGAGGTCTGTGCAAACACTTGCACTGTTTCAAGCCTGGGTAGTTGCTACCCCTTCTAATTTGCTTTAGTTTTGGAATGGTATTAGAAATGTCCTGTCTCATGCTTCCTAAAGAGTATCCTTCAAGCCTTTTACAAATTCTGTGAATCATACTTCTCCTTGTTTTTTAAAATATTATCTGTTGAATACATTTTCTTTATGGGTAAACTGTTGGTGCACAGTGGTTTTATTCTCATCTTTATATAAGGCCTTGTGTACACTTCTCTTGACGTAATCAGTCTGAAAATACAGTGTTCACACACAGAATATAAAAGTCTTTAAAAAGTCACATATTTAGACAAAAATAAATAATGACACAAATAAACCATAATTTACTTATCTTAGCTCCACATTGAGTAGCCTTTGTAGTTTTGCTCTTGAGACAGTGAAGTCAGCTCACCTGGCCCCAAACCCCTGTCTCAAGACACAAGAGTTTTTAATTTTGGTCTAGTTTTGTGTCCATAGTGCACAAGGATCTCTCAGAAAGAATCTCTGAAAAATTGTTCATAAATGTTTTGAACTCAGACTAAGTTTTTATCACAAATTTTGGATTCAAGTAATTTGAGATTTTGAGTTTTTTTTAAATGGAAACTGCACAAATTTGGAAAATCTTCCAAGACCTCTATCTGTCTCATCTCACTTGATGAGGGGCTTAATTCTCCACCTGCAGAGAATACAAACAGACTCCTCTTGCAGGTGGTGGGAGACTCCAGCCACGAGCTTTGCTCCCACTTTTGATCTCAGGAAGTGAAAGATACAGTTCTGTTCTCTCCAGTCCTTGTGCTGTTTCATGTGGGCACCATTTTGTGTGTAGTCAGAATGTCAGGAGGGGAGAATTGATCAGAGTCAGCTGTCCTGTGTGTGTGTAAGCTGTGATGTGTCATCCAAACTGTGCCACGTCCTGGGGGCCATATTCTGCTGCTCTGGTCACACTAATCCCAGACATAGTTCCATCATTCCACCTTTCATATTTGTTTAATTAGAGAGCTGGACATAGTTAAGGGATAGATAGAATTTGCCTCTGCCCATTAGTGTGTTATGTATACATGTGATGTATGCATTTGTGAGAAGGTGCATGAGCAGTCACTACAGAACAGCACACAGCCCTTTCTCCTGTCTCAAAGCCCTAAGATGGCATAAATGTCCCTGTCAGATGTCCCCACTGCCTCACAGAAACATTGAACTCCTCTGGTTTTTTACCTGCTTTAGAAATAGTGGGACATAGTCAATGTGACATCAGATGGAGTCAGCAAAAATGACCTAGACTGTGTGTTTGGCATGAGGGTATTGACATTTTAAACAGAGAATTTTTCTTGTGAATTACAGAACCTGCATTCTGTACTTCTATTTTCCTGATGCTCTGTCACCTCTTACATCAGCAGCTTATCCCCCAAAGAAGACTTAAAATAGATTTTTTTTGTGCCTTTTTTTTGCTGCTTTTTAGAGGTATTTCCCTCTCTTTTTTCCTTCCATCCTCATCCCACTGCAAATCCACAAATTATATTAGCAACATTAATAAAAGAACCAACAAAAAAGGAAACATCTTACCCTTTCCTTCTGTAAATGCTCCATTCCTGGTGTTCTAAGAGTAACCTTTAAATAGGAGGATAATGATTCCCCAAAACAAACCCCAAAGTTTTATAGAATTCAAAGGAGGCTTATGTTGATTGTCCTTGACTGCTGCCAGCTAGAATTGTGCCTGCTCCTTGATCTCTTTGTGACCACACTAATTCAGGGGATTAGCTGAGGGCTGGACTTAAAGGTTATGCTCACAGTGAAAAACACAGAGCCATGTTCTCACCTGGTGTGTTTTCTTTGACTGACAACACAGCAGAGCTCAGTTTCTGAGAGCTAATAGCCTTGCTATTATAGAATTTTAGATTAAGCACTCAGGAAAGAAAAACACACCAAAACCACCATCCCTTTTTGAGGAGAGCTCTGAAACTCATATGGTTAGAATTAAGGTATAGCTGGAACAATGATGTCTGAACATAAAAATGCATGTTAACTAAATTAGCCAATGAAAGCTAAACCCCTGTCATCACACAGGACCTGGCATGGAGGATGCTGAGAGCTGACCCCACTTGGGAGAAGAGGGGCTCTTTAGGTTGAGCTCAGAGTTGTGTTTGTGGGTCCCATGCCCTGAGCAGGGGACACGCAGCCAGACCTGGTGTGCAGCTTGGTGTAGCTGGTTCCAATCCTGTTGTGTAACTGCTGTGTTTAAGAGCAGATGTGATATCTGAAATAAAGTGTTTTGGAAAGACAGGGGGATGGGGAGAGGTCTGTTGTCTTTCCTGCACAGAAGGGAGTGCCAAAATTCAGTTTTGTCGGTGTTAAACCCCCCAGCCCCCTGTGAGCACCAGCAAGTGGTTCAGGTTCTGTTTCACAACTCTTGGGCATGTTTCCAAGCCCACTGAAGCATGAGAAAAGGCTCTCCTGACACCAGTGGGCTGTGGCTGAGGACAAAAGCTGGCTGTAGGACCAGGCAAAACGACACTCAGCTTCTTTTGTTTCCATTGCTGTTATTTTTGTAATGGGAATAGTGCTGCTTAGATGGGTTTGTGATTCTTTGAATCCCCTCTTGACACAAAGTACTGTGTGAAGAGTTTGCCATTTTGTAACAGCCTCAAGCAGATACAGCAAAGAGGTTTTTTTCGTTTGTTTGGTTGGTTTTTTTTTTTTTTTAATTTTTTTGCTTGCTGAAGAGTGTCTTATGAGACCAAGAAATACAATAAGCAAGAGCTGCCTTTGAGACAGCTTTACCTTTTGCTGTCTTTGCTGCCTTTCAGTGGTGCCTGTCCATTGTGCAGTTGTGCTGTGAGGATGTTCCTTCTGCAGGAGCGGGACTGCTCAGCACACAGTGGGCTCCAGGTGTCTTCACACACAGAAAGAGCCTTCTCCTCCTCCTCACACCCAGTCAAAAGCCACACCCAGATGACATAAAGAGGCAGAAGCTGCTTTTGCCATGATTTGTGGGTGGCTGCTGACCCCACAAACAGCACACCCCATGAGGCACCAGCTCCAGGGAGATGTGCACACCTTCCTTTGATGGACACCAAGGACACACAAGCCCCTTCTTCCATGTAGCAGGCCCACCACCTCTTCATCTGATTTTTCACTTCACTCTTGGTTCAGCATTTCTCACTTTATTGTCCTGGCACCCAGATGATGGACTGTGACATTTTACTTCAATGCCTGTTCCAACCTGTGCCCTTTCCACAGGCAGAACTGCCTCTTTCCTTTGGGAACTGTAAATGTCATGTGGCTGTGCATTGTTATGGAAAAGTGTAAATTCCAGAACAATATTTCCAAATATTTTTCAAGGGAATCCTGTTGTTCTGGCAAATGTCCAGTAATAATCCACATACAGACTTGTCTTTACTAACAGGAGCTTTTGCACTTCTTCACCTTACAGCATTACCTTAATTTGTGTTGCATCACAGGACAGTCAGTGTCCAGAGCTGATGCTGCCTGGGGCAGAGGATCACAAACAATGCAGACACCCTCTGTATTGCCCAAACCCAGTGTTCCTTCTGCTTAAGCTTGTCCCAGGGTAAGATCATTCTTATCTGGAATGATTTCAAAGCAGAAATGGACAGTGTGCTTTCTGATACTCTCCATTCCTCTGAGCAGGAGAGAATCAAAGCTGGTTTTTTGGTCTTGTGCTGAAGGACCGAAGGCTTTGCAGTACAGAACAAAAGTGGGGGAACATCAGCAGTCAGGTTGTGTTTGGGTATTCAGTCCCCATCAACCAGAAAGATGTGTGAGAACAACCCAGATATATGTTGCATGAACTCCCAGAGAACAAACTCTCATAAAACTGTGATCTGTGTAAGATCAGAGGCTGAACCCACAGCAGATCTCTTGATGAAGCCCATAGTTTCACAGCAGCATCCAGCCAATGTGAGGCAGCACTCCCACTCAGTCCACCCAGCTGCTTGCCTCTGGCCCATCTGTCTTTTCCTTTGGATGAATTTAAATCTTATTTTTACATGCTGACCCCGGTCAAGGAATTGTTCAATTGAAATGCTATCCCTTGCTTCCAAGTTACTCTTGACCTGGATCAGATCCTCAAGCCAGTGGAGGGCAGCAGCACAAACATCAGCAATGGGACAAGGAGGTGGAGGCCAGAGTGCAAGGGACAGTGAGACATCTGCTTTCAATGGTGCTGCTTTAAAATGACTGTGAAACTATAGAAGAACTTCCAGTGTCCCCAGTGCATGATAATCATAACTAAAAAAAAATCGTACAGAGGTCAAACCCTTTTCTTCTTCAAAACCTTTCTTTAATGTGGAATCATTGATGCCACTGTGAGCACTAAAATGAAAGGCTCAAACTGGAAATTTAGGCTGTTTCCTGGAACACAAACTGTGCTCAAGATGAAGCTGTAAACTTCACACATGTTCATGAACAGTTATGAATCACCTGCTTTCGCTGAAGGGTGCAATGCAGTACCCCTGGATGCTTTCATTCTTATGGCAATTCCATCAGGATATTAATTCCTGTAGGACCCTCCTGGTTTAGGAAGATCAGGGGTGTGTGGATAGATTTCTTTAGAAGCTGTGTGAGTGGCTGCAGCAGCCAGACTTCTACCAGAATTCTAAATCTACTGAAATAATCCAGACACACAGCCTTACAAATCCCAGTATTGCACCCTGTGTTTGTTATCACACAGCCTTTTGCACTGGGTTGTGCATGCATGCTCCAAGATTACTTATCCCAGGTCCCTCCAGTCAGGAGTTACTTCTGTTCAGTGGTCTGAGAACAGCACCAGGGAGTTGTATCTAATCCCATCCTTAACACCCATATGGACACAGCCTGACATGAGGCACATTCCTGAGTCTGTGCTCCATGCTGGTCCGTGGAGACACTCATCTCCCTGTGCACACCAGGCCTTGAAGTGCATTTCAAGAAGGTGCCAAGTGTTTTCTAAGAGTGAGTGGCTTCACCGACGAGTTCCTAACGCTCAGCTCCTCTTTCAGTGTGCACGTGTTGCTCGGTATGCCGACTCCTCAGAGGTGAGTGCTGGATTTCTGTGTCCTGCTGTCCATGCATCCCTTTTGGGCATGGCTGCATTCCCCAGCCTGGCTTGCTCCTGATGCTCTTGCTCACTGGGTTTCCTAACACCAGGGGGGCAAAGCAGGGGAAGGCCAGGCTGTGAGCAGGTTTGGGAGCTGTGTGTGTGCTCATGGCAAGAATCTCAGTGCTTCTCACCATACTGACCTGTGTTACCCAAGGATGGGGATTGTTCCTCTGGAGAAGAACTTCATTTCTCTTCTAGAGGCTGTGCCATATCCTTGCTGTGCAGTGTAACTCCTCTGCCCCATGTCCCCCCGTGCTGGTGTAAATCCACTGGGAATGCAGCAAGAGCAGAACCTCATCAGCCCAGCCCTGTTTTCTGTGTTCCCTAAGGATTGGCACATGTTTCTCCATTGGTGGAGAGGATGTTTGTGTTTGGGGTGAACAGGGTATGTAGTAAATTCCAGCAGCAGACCATGGTAAGACAAAATAGGCTTGAACTGACTCTCCCTGATACAGTCTCTGGCAGAAGCATTTTTGAAAAGTGTCCCCACTGTCCCCAGCATTTATTGTGTTTACAAATGTCGGAGTGCAGTGAATGGTTTAGCTGCCAGTGGTCTTTTCAGTGCTGTGCCAGTTAGCTCGGTTGCTAAGAGCCCAGACATGTCACTTCTGCATTTTTTTCCCAGTGACAGATGAAAGGAGTGGGAGAACTCCAATTCGGGCATGCCAGAGGATGGGACTGCCAAGCAGCTTGTCTGGGGAGAAAAAAGAAATACAGACTGGCAGTGTCTCATGTTGGTAGAAGCAAAAAAACCTTTGTAACTCCTTTTCTTCTCATCTCATGTGCTTTTTGTGTATTTTGCACACTAATCAACCTGGAGACAGCAGCAGAAAGACTAAAGGATCAGAGTGCTGCCACCATGCTGCAGCTACCTGTGCCTTCCCACAGCCCTGCACCTGGTGCCAGAGCCCTGTGCAGTGGTGGTGCTTGGAGCCTGATGCTTCCAGCCTGGCACAGCCTCCCTGCACTCTGCGTGCGAGGCAAACCCACCCTCATATTTGTTTTGTTACCCTTCCTTTTCTGGGTGGGTGTGCCATTGTGCAGGACAACGAAGCATGTCTAAGGTGGTATCTGTTGAAACACTTGTATTCACAGGGCATTTTATTAGAACTCTTCTAATTTTAGCCTAAACCTATTTTATGGATTTGACTCCAAAGTGTTATTTATAAAAAGAATCACTGAATCCTTATGGGCTTAACAGTCATGAGGTATTCTTAGAACAGTCTTTTAATGATGCTAAAGCAGCAATCTGTCCAATATGTTTATGAATTAAACCCGAAGTAATTTAGATCTTGTTGAAATTGCATCCCCTTTCACATTGGCTTGTTTTACTATTCCTGTTCCCTTCTAGCATAATCCAGTCCCTTAGACCATGTCAATAGGGATGTGCCAAGGCTCTGTGTCATAGAGGGTTCATTCTGTCTCCACAGGCTGCCCTTTCTCTGTCTCCAAGGCAATAGATGCATTAATGCACTCTCAGACAGTGGCTTGCCATTAAAATGCTCCTTTGTAAGAGCATCTTTGGTAGCTTGGAGGGCTGACTACGTCATGTGAAGATTTTTCAAGGCCACAAAAAGCTGGGGGAAGAAAGAATCTAATTTTGTTTAGCTAGGACTAAGTTGCCTTGAGCTATTGGCACTCATCTTCTCTTAGTGCAGACTTTAGTGTAGCCAGTTTCAGAGTCACATCATTAACAGTTCTCATTTCCAAAGAGTTTATAATCTAAATGGGCAGATAGTCAAGTCTTTCCTCAAGCAGGGATATTAAAAGCTGCTTTAGAGCCTTGGTGCAATCTTTTTGGCAGGAGCAGTTGCATTAATGCTCTTGCAGGTAAAACTCAATTATTTCACTCTCTGACTCACAGAAACCTCCTCAGCTCTTAGGAGAGCACAGGCTGGTGGTGCAAAAGTCCAAGTATTCTGCTCCCTAGATGACACCCTGAGAGAAGGTGTAAGGAGAATGGGGCCTGCAGGTGCCATGGAGTGAGCATTTCTGCATTTCTGCAGGGCCTGAAGGCCAGGCTGAGCCCTCTGAGCTGGAGCTGTCCCTGTCAGCACTGGGGATGGGCTGGGGGCTGATGGGCTGCTCTGGAGCAGGACTGTCCCTGTCAGCAGTTATGGGCTGGGTGCTGATAGGCTGCTCTGGACCAGGACTGTTCCTGTCAGCAGTGATGGGCTGGGGGCTGATGGGCTGCTCTGCTCTGGAGCAGGACTGTCCCTGTCAGCACTGGTGGGATTCTCTGTGCTGAAGCTCCACAGCAGAGCCCTTTCCTGCCCAGCTGGATCACTCCCACTGGCCTCACAGTCTGCACATGACAGAGCATTGATGCAATTCAGGACATTCATCCTCCTCTGCTCTGGGCAGCTTCACTAAAACACAAGCCTGTTTGACAGATGTACTCCAGCACATCTTTTTGACAGCTCCTATGCCAGCTCCTCTTGCTTTTGTTCCTGGCCAGGCCTTTGCTGGTGGAACTCCTTCCAGGTTTTAACCCGAGTTTCTGATTTATCTCCTTTGTGTTGTGTGGAAAGTCAGGCTACAGCATTAAGGAGCAATGGTACAATTATGTAAGAGCTCTTTTTCCCTTTCAGAGAGAACAGAGTGAAAATCTCCAGGGATATGTTTGTCTTTTGGCAGTGCCTGGCAAATGCTTAAACGCTGCTCAGTGTTAAACAGTCTTGCTTGGGACCGGCATTTAAGAAGTAACAAAATATGTTTGGTGGTGTTCTCTCAACTAATGTCTCTTAGGTGCTGTTGCAAAGACCTGGGGCATGGTTGAGAGGGAGAAACCATTTTAATTCTTGCAGAGAATAAATCTATCTCTCATGAATTGGAGAATCAGCTGTATATCAGGAGAATTGTTGAGACTGCAAGTATTTGAGGGGGAATTTAATATTAAAATGCTGATCAGAAGCCTTAGGCAGTGTGAGAAATGTGCAGGGACATTTGTGATGAAGGGTCTGGTCTGGGTGTGCACTGCAGGGCTGTGCTCCACAAGGTGACAGATCACACCCACCAGCAGTGCAGCTCACCAAGGACCTCGATGGGACATCCACTTAATTGTGCTTTAAATAAATCACCTCATTGGTCTATTAGCTGCATCCAACACTTTCTTTGTGGTATGCTCAGAAGTGCACATGAGTTATTACAGTGGAAAGTGCTTTAAAAACACTAATTGACTTTATGTCAACGGGGCTGATTGTACATCTCTGAACTAATTCAATTAAATGGTGTAGGTGGTTTTATTTTGGTTCTTAGTCAGTTTTGCTTCCAGCTCTTATTCAGAGGATTTCTTTTAACCTTATTGAACTTAAAGAACAAACAGCAATTTTCTGTTGCTCTAGGCATTTTGTTCCTTAAAATTTCCCTTTACTAAATACTGAAGCAAATTTTTACAGGGCTGGTTTGCATCACTTTGCGCTGGTATTTCTGAATAGCAATTTGTGATTTTCTTTTTGTGATTTAAAAATAGTTTCAGATGTATTTTGGTTACTTCAGGGAAGAAAAAAAATCACAGAAAATCAGTAGTTTTTAAGTACATTTGCATCGTACCAGCAGAAAGTGAAAACATTGATTATTGTTTAATAAACTTCAGCTGATTGACAGATATGATAAAAGTGAAGATGAATATTTCTGTATTCTGAAACAATGCTCGTTCCCCCTCTGCACCCAAATGTTTTCTCCTAACAGTTTATTCTTTCTTTTTCTCTATGTAAATATTATGGGACTCTGATGTAAGTGTTACAGATTGCATGAATTTTCCTCTGAGGTGTTTGGAATAGACTAGCATTTAACAACTCACTCATTTGTGGGATGTGTTTTCATTAACGGATGACTTTGTTGATGTAATTAGGCTTGTTTGCTTTGGTTGCATTTGACTCCAGCTTTGGAAAGGATGTCTGCCTCTGTTTGGTGGCTCCTGGGCAGTGTGTGCTGGTGTAGTTGGCTGCTCCTAACTCTTGGTTTGGCAATGAAAACTGCTGGGGAAGTACAGGACTTGGGTCAATGTCTTTTGGAAATGATGGTGAATTTATCTTTGTTGCAGGGGAAAGAAGCTGATGGCCATCGTATAATAAATATCTCTTCTCCTGTGCTTATTAAGTGGTGTGCAAACCTCTTTACATGAATGATGCCCTGGAAAGGCTTAACTTTGGAGTGACTTTGCCTTCCATTACAATAATACAATACCTCCCTCTTGGTTTGTGTAGTCTGTGACTGTGGTTTTCCCCATTGTTGCAAGGAATTCAAGTGATGGAAATACTGTGCCTAGCAAAATAAGGGGAGGTCCAATGTCAAAGTTGCCTGATTCCCACTGTAACTGTACTTAAGTGTCCAGATTTTTCAGAGGATCTAGATCAAAGTCATTTGTTCACTTGCACTTAAAGTGGGCCAGGTCCTGATTTCTGTTGTACTCATGAAGATCCACAGAAATTTGCTGCAGATTTACATGGCAGCATGGACCAGAGTCTGAACCAAAGTGATTACTGAACCAGCACACTACTTAATCCCAGATACTGCTGTAGAAAGAGTTTTGCAAGTGAAATTTCTTAGCCTTGTTGAATCATAGATTGCAATGATCTGGCCCTACATTTCCTGGTCTGTGCTGGGTTGTTCCTTGAGGTGCATTAACAGCTCAGGTCCCACCTCTGCAGAGCACTCAAATGTCTGCTTTAACTTGAAATGTGCCCATTTTCAGGGCTTCCCACACAAAGTGTTGGTTGTATCAGTTCCTTTGGGAGGAATTATGATGGAATGATAGGAACTGGAATTAAGGGAATTGACTGGAATAATCCATTTCCTTAGACTGTTTACAGTCAGATTCTGTCTTGCTTTCGTGGAGGGAGGAGTGTAATTTGGTCTGTGCACTGAAAAGCTGCTGCAAGAGGCAGCAGCACCTTTAGTCCTGGAACACCAGCCCATCTCCCACTTCTGCCCCTTCACACAAAGCTGTGGAGCCTTAAATGTAACACCTAAAACACAGCCCACCCTGGGATGGGGAGTGAGAGGCTCCCAAACAGAGCCAGGGCAAAGGTCTGTGTATGATCCATGTTTTTATGCAGCCACCTCCTGGCTGTGACAGTCCCTGGGTTGTTGGCTGTTCCCTGGAGCAGCACACACTGCTGACTCTGCTCCTTTGGGGACATCTGATAGTGACCTGAGGCCCTGCAGCCTCAGATCATAAAAATGGCTCTTAGAAACACACAGGAGGTCACCCAAGGCCAAGTGCTGTCCTCAAAATGCATGTTCCAGCCCTGGCAATGTTGTGCTCCTCAGTCTTTACCTTCTCTGGTAACAAATCCAGAACCCTTTCATTCACTTTAAACCTCCATCTCCCTTCTCAGCAGTTCCTCACATGTGTGTTTGTTCTTCTGATTAACCCCTACTTTACACTTTTACTCACTCTCTTGGTGTCAGAAAATCAGTTTTTTATCATATCATCACCGTATTCACAAAAAAACAACAGTTTCAGAGCTGGGGCTCACACAGCAGCTGCTCTTCAGAGATGAGTTCTCTGCTATCCCAGAACAGCAGAATGCTTCCACAAATGTGGGACAAAGGCTGGCACTCCAAAGGCTGGCAGATCAACATGAGCTTGGGCTGCTCAAAATACAGATGTCCTTCCCAAGGCAGGATGGGCAGGGAGTCCTCCCTTCTTGTTCCAGGTCTGAAGGAAAGTGCCGTGTGTATTAAAGATCTTTTCTCATCCATGGCCAGAAAAGTAATGGAAAAGCCGAGGAGAGCCCATCTTGCTTTTTCCAGTTCAGTGAGGCTGAAGCTAAACTGCTTCCCATGTGGCTGGTTTTCAGTGTCCCACTCAAAATGACGTGGAGCAGGGAAGAAAAGGGCATCAGCCCAACTTCCAGTGAACTTTACAGACCACTCAGCTGCAGGGATCAAAGCAGTATGGACCAGCTTAGAGGCTGAGCTCTCCTCTTGATCTTCATGGAAGCAGCTTCAGGACATGGATGTGATGCTTGGACTGATGGGAGAATGGAAAAGCCTGCAGGAGACTGTGCCTGCTGTGGAGGTGACCTGGGTGGCAGAGCTCACTGGGTATCTTTTTTGCCCACCATCTAATTTAAGAGAGAGAACAGTAATGAAGGAAGCAGCGTATGCTGCAAAGCCATGGGATTCACAGGAGCATTATCAGGCTGACAGTTCCTTCTGTCTCCTTTTCCAGTGGAGTGGCTGGTCGTGGAATGGCAGCATGGCACATTGTTGTGATTCTGTTCACTCAGCCTCAGCAGCCAGTGTCTCCTCACTCTGGTCACCCCGACTCTGGGTCTCCAGCACCCCTCCATCCTGTCCCATTCAAAGCCCTTTTTCCTGGTGAAAGCCCGTGTCTGTTCTCACTGGCACATGGCTGGAGGTGTGCTGTTGGGCCACTGTGCAAACCTCAGTGAGGCCATTAAAAGAAGTTCTGACCCACTTCTACTAAACTTGACTGAATTTTGATTTGGCTTAGGCAGGCAGCAAAGAACAGCTTCCACATCAAAGAGTGTCTAAGCTAGGCTGCTCCTGGGTAGATCACTTCCCAAGTGGAGGGATAAAATAGTAAACTAAAACATTCCTCTACTGTTTTGCCATGTGGTCTAGAGAACATTTAATTCTCCCCACAGCGCAGTATTCACACTACAGTCCTACACAGAACAAAAACATTTCAGCATTATCCCTGGCCCCTCTGCAATGTGACTATCAACATCTTCAGTACAGCTGGGGAAAAGGTCAACTTCCAGCTCTTCCTGAAAACCTGCAGTGGTATCTTCCAGCCTGCCCATGTGAATGGTGATAAAGGGGTAGAAGCACAGGGTCAGTGGGCAGAGGATGATGGTGTGCACAGGCTGCTGTCTCGAGAAGCAGCTGCATCCTGTGGCTGAGACTGATTAGCTGCTGACTTTAATCTGCACTGGGGAGAGCCCCAGTGACTGCTCGTGACTCCTGGTGTTGCTGTAGCCAAATCATTTCCCCTCTGTCTGTTGCCCTACTGGAAGAGCTGTCGAAGAACTCATTTATTTTGGGCTTTAAGAATCAAAAGGGATTAGTAAGTATTAGATGTTTAAGAACCTCTTTGGTTTCAGTCTTTGGGGTTCAGTCTTTGGTCCAGCAGACTCTTACAGTCAGGCTGAGACAAGAAGCACAGGGCATTATTTCTATGTATGTTCATGCAACAAAGTATAGACCCAGTAATTCTGACTAGTGCCACTTAAACAGCAAATAGTTCCCCTCCTACCATGTTTTGGAATCAAAAAAGCCTTCTCAATTAAACAGAGAAACCTCCAGCCCTGCTGGTAAGAGCAGGAAACTTGGTCATGTTGAATTTCCTCTTCTGTACCTCTTGCTTTGGGCTGGTCATTAAAAATACTGTCTCATTTACTGTGTGTATTTAGGCAGCAAATGGATTGTGTTGTGTAACAAAACCAGTCCCACAAAGATTGTGCCATAAGTTCCAAGGGTAAGAACCACCAAGTGTTTGTGGTTTGAAGTTATGAG
This sequence comes from Onychostruthus taczanowskii, assembly GCF_017590055.1. NCBI lineage: Eukaryota > Metazoa > Chordata > Aves > Passeriformes > Passeridae > Onychostruthus > Onychostruthus taczanowskii. Next base: position 24,647,262 of record NW_024499239.1, on the reverse strand, counting down.
GCCATAAACTGCCTTCAGGAACATCAGCAGAGATAATGCTCCACCACATTTACTCCAGAGTGACAGAAGAGAGACTTTGCCCTGCACTGGTTTTCCAGCAACACTCCCACTTGATGAGGGTCCATTCAATGCCTGGTGAAGCTTTTTGAAAACTTCAGTGGATCTCAGACTGAGTGCTTGCCTTGACCACTCAGTTTCAAGTCTGTAAGTGCTGCTGTGTTTCCTATTTCTGCATCCCAGGCAGGTCTCAGTGCTCACCAGAGGACTTCAACACCCATTTGGAGTCTTCTAGAGGAAGCAGTAGATGCAGGAGCTATGGATGGAACCAGCAATTCAAGAAATCAGTTATTTTATTTATCCCTGAGCAAACAAACAAAAAATCTCTTTATAGTGTCAACCTCCCGAACATCAAAAGCTGTGAATTTAGTCTCAATTCTGTGTAAAATAATCAAAATAGACTTTATAATGGCTTTGTAAACAAGAGCCTACTGATTTCTAACCCCACAGCTGCTATTATTAGAGTGTGATGTGTGGCCCTTCTGTCTATTAATCCCTGGAAGATGCATGGCTTTGCAGTGAGTGACGTTTGTGTGAATCAAACCATCATTGATTTCCTCATGCCGTGTCTTCACATTTAGGCTGCAAATGGCTGTGTTAAATAGGTGAAATAAGTGTGGACATTAGATATGAGAAGCCACCTGAGACAAACTGTGAAACAAAAGGCTCAGTGTTCTCAGATGATGAAGAGAACGATTGTGCATCCCTGAACAAAAGGCCCAGAAAGAAGGATCAACCCCTTGAGGTACTTCCATATTGTCAAGAGTCCTCCTTCTGACATTCCTTGATTCTTCAGCTGGAATCTTCAACTGAACAAACACCTGTCTTTGGTCTAAACTCACTTAATACCCTTTAAGTTGCTTCCTGGAAACAAAAGAACTAAAGGAAATGCAGATCTCACCCTGATTTGTCAAAATTTTAGCAACATTTCATTATGGAGGAAGTAAAAACCTCTGTGGGATATGCTGTAGGCAAAGACTCCTTGAAGATCTGGGCAGGGTGGATGGAGCCACAGCCAGCAGCTGAGATCTCCACCCATGGGAAGCTGAGCTGGTTCCCTCCTTCCCTTGGCTCAGTGTGAGGGAGCAGAGCAGTGTGGTTTGGTCAGCTGCTGCAATCCCTTCTGCCGGGCTCTCCTACCTGGGGGGGCTTTCACCAAAGCCTGGGCTGCTCTGTTCTAGCCATGGAAAGGTGCAGCCCCTCCAGCTACTCCCAGAGCTGTCCAGTGACCTCCCAAAGGAGGCAGAGCTGTTCATGCCCCGTTTAAGAGCCTTGGCTGTGCAGTTAATGACAGCTTTGCTTTAAGAGCCACATGGTTTTCCCCAAGAGCAGCCTCGTCCCAAGCTGCAGGAGGTGCTGCTCAAGTTGTCTGGCTGTGTCCCTGGGCTCCTGGTTTACAGAGAGCTCCTCTGAGCCAGCAGCTGTGGAGCCAGCTCTGGTGTGGGATCCATTGCTGCTGTGCATAGCAGCTTTGCTCCTCACCTCTGCTCCAGCTGTGCTTTCTGGGCACAGCCATCCCATCCAGATCTGTTGTGCTGTTGGGGATTCACTGCACGGACCTGGGGTAAGATTTCAGGCTTGGAAGACGGGGTGAAGTGTTGGATTAATCCCATCTCTGTGAAAAAGTACTTTGGTTTATGGTCAAGCTAGAAAAAATGGAGATTTAGGTGGAGTCTAAACAAAACCTCACCGTGCTGCAGTCCCTTGTCGATATGAATAGTTATACTTTGCTGCATCATGGGAGTGCAGAAACATGGCATGGTCTTGGTTTGAAAGTCCTGTAAAACAGAAAAGTCTTTGCTTTGGTCCTGTCAGGCCCTTACAGGTAAATATGGGTAAATGCTATTAACAAAACAAGGCTTTGGATGTTTGTGCAAATGGAGTAGAAGAGCCTACCACACCTTGCAGTGTTACTTGATGCAGTGACAGGCATCAAGTAACACTGCAAGGTGTGGTAGACACTGAGAATCCATGCCCTGTTACAACATCTGATAACCATTTCTTGTTGTGAAGCCCATGAGACACAATGCCACACCAGAACTCTTCTGAGACAAGTAGGCTCTGCAGATTAGGGCTTTTTCTTTCATTTGTTTGCTGGCCTAACTAATGTCTGAGTCTGGAGAACAGAGTTAACCACAGGAAACCAAATTCATGGAGTTGGTCTGCCTCCTCCTGGGCAGTCAGGGCTCCTTGTGAAAGCTCTGCACCAGCTGACTACAAGGCAGAATTCCAATAGCTGGTTTCTAAAATAATTTCAACAGATTTTGTCTGGCCTCTTGGCCTCTTTCCCAAGCAAGAGGGCGATTTTAAGGAGTTCTACCTCATGAGAATTACAGGCCTGGTGTGTTCCATCTTGGGAAACCCTTCAGCTTTGTAATGCCATGAGCTGTACCCTCCGAGGAGCTGTGGATGGGTTGGGCAGGGCAGGATGGGCTGGGAGACACCAGAACTGGCTCCTGCCACCAGTTTGATCTCTAGATCCATGAGCTGCTGTAAATGGCACCAGTTTGACCTGGCTCTTTCAGCTGTTGAGTTTTTAGCAATCTTTAGCCACACTTGTAACCAAGCACCAGAGGGGAATGTGTTGATGTAACCTGGGTGTACAACAGGTTTCTTAAAGAGATTAGTCCACAGCTGGCCATTCACAACTGATCTTCAGGGCCAAAACTTCTGCATTACTTCACGCATGGAATAGGATCCTTGCCACAGAGGTCTCACAAAGATGGGTGAGTTGTAAGGAAAAAAAAATATTTCCTACTATGCCTCTGAAGTTTTGTCTTGTTTCTCTGCAGGCACCGCCTAGGACTCTTAGACCTCGCTTCAGGAAGAAAAGTACCTCGTCCTCTGCCACTGAAACAATGTGAGTGCAATGAGCCAATAGCACCAAGATCCACAGAATGTCTCTCTTCTGCCTTAAAGAGCTACTCGTTCATAACGTAGGAAGCAGCAGTGGGATGGATGTGCTTTGATCACAGCACTGTAGACATGGCCTTTCTCCTCCTCTCTCCGCTTCCTTCTGTGGCACGCTGCTGTTTGTCCCTGACGTGGGTAGGACAGTCTGGCAGGCACCTGCAGGTGAGGGGTCCTGGTTTGGTTTGCAGAGTGTGCACCCACCCACAGTGTACATTTACAGTTTCATTTGTGTCTGCATAGCTCTTGCTCTGTGAATGCCCAGAGGAAACAACAATAAGCAGTTACTCATGATGCTACATTGACAGTGTATTTATTTATGGCTTTATCATGGATGAAGTGGATTTGCAGAACCCATGGATTTCTCTTTCCTCCCTTCCTCCTCAAGACTGTGAATGATGTAACAAATGTCAAAGTACTCTGACTGTACAAAATGTCCAAGATTTGTTAGCAAAAGCTGAGCTGCAACTGCGTTTTTCTGCAAGTAAATCACATGTTCTGAGAAAACCATTGTGCTAAACCCACAGAGACAGAACCACTTACTGAGGATGAGGAAGAGATGTGCAAGAGAAAAAAAAATTGTTTCAATGATGTAACGAAGGGAGAGTCCTAATTTCGATCAGCCTGAGCCAGGAGAGTATTTTATGGAAAATGATGCATAGAAGAACTAAATCCCACCATTTGTGGCCAATGTTCTACTGTGAGTTTTAAAGTGTGAGCAAGCCAGGCTTGAGCAAGCTGCAGCAACAGAAATTAGAATTGCTTTAGTGATGCATTTCCAGGGGAAAACACACCTTTCTCCCCTGCTGCAACAGTGCCAGTCCCAGCACTCTGCTCTGCTGCTGAGGGGCTGCTGTTCTGCTTGCATGAGCAGAGGAGGGTGCTGGGTCTGAGCTGCTTCTTGAAGCCTGGAGTTTCTCCTGTAGCATGGAGTTTGGTTAGAACCACAAGAACCAGATGGAGTGGTTTATTTGTATCCATATATAAATGGGAAATATAAAAGAAGAGGAAGACATGGTAGGGTTTGTGTATTTGTGCTTCAAGTTGGTGTCTCTTGTAAGTGTTGAGCATGTGAGATTCACACATAAGTTAATTACGTGACCCTTTGTGTTTGCTCTCAGACCTGTCACATAGACTAGAAGAGGATTTAGCATTATGTAGGATGTGCCATCACCAATGGATCAGCACAGGGGCTCGATGGTGTCACTGTTCATCTGGCTCAGGTGTAGCAGCCCAGGGTGCCAAAAGCCAGCTGGAGTGTGCCAGGCTCAGAGATAACTCTGAAGTGGGCTTTGAAACCATTTCTCTGCCAGGTGTGCATCCATATCCCAGCTGCCCATCTGGTGGGTCCCTGAGGTCACTCCCACAGCTTCCTACATGTGCGGGGAAGAAAGAAATAAATTACGTGCGCACAGAAATGTTTATGTGACCTGGCTGGGAAATGGAAAAAGCAAGCAGGTGTTTCCTGTGTCTGCCACAGTATTTGGCCTCATTACCTGAGAATTTTATTTTCATGTGCTGATTCAGTCGTATTTTGCAAATTTTGAAAAATTCTTCAGAAAGTAAATTTAAAAAAAAACCCAAACAAATCTGTCTAAAGAGCAGTTACAGAAGAGTTGGTCCCTGGAAGATACTCAGCAAAAGCTTTGAGAAGCTAAGCTTATGTATTTTACTTCTAAGCAGCTTTAGAGTTTATTTGATTTCTTTTGGCTAACATTAAAAAGAAATAGAAAAACTGCCTGCACTGTTAGCAGAAAATAAAATCCTGTTGCAAGCAAGCCATGTTTCCCTGCTATGCAATGGGCTGCTGTAAGATAAAAAAGAAGCTGACAAGTTTGCACTCAATTATGCCAAATAACCCCAACAACATAGAGTTGCATAACATCTGACAAGTTCTAATCTCAGACATGCTGTATTAACATTGATTCTCACTAAAACTATTTAATGTGCGTCTAATCTGCTGTTTTACTGTAAACTTGACTGTTTAGCATTTCTTAAGTGCTGAGGTGAAATGTTGACAAGGGAGTTGCCTTATATCTCTCAAAACATTCACTGTATAAATGAGAAAAATAAACCTTTTCATATCTCTGGAAAAGAAAAAAATGTATGATCAACGGAGCTGTATATTTGCATATAGATAGACAGACATGTGAATGCCTGACCTCGTGCTCCTTGTGCTCAGTGCTCTGTACAGACGAGAGCAGCCACTCTCTTTGATTCCTCACCTTCCTCGCACAGGTTGTTAGCAGGGGCTGCCCCCAGCCTGTCAGTTCGATGTCGCAGCTGCTGTGTTCATTCCGGATAAACACCACCCGTGAAGCCTTTTGTTCCAGCTTTTCTCTGGAGCCTCTGCCAAGGAGCGAGCCCGGTTCGGTGATTCGCCTTCCTGTGCTGCTGCTGACCCCTCCTGGCAAACCGGAGTGTGCAGGACCCGCAGAGGAGAGAGGATGGATGGATGGATGGATGGATGGATGGATGGATGGATGGATGGATGGATGGATGGATGATGGATGGATGGATGGATGGATGGTGGATGGATGGATGGATGGAGGATGGATGGATGATGGATGATGGATGGATGGATGCTTTCTAGACATGTGTTGAAAAGGAGCAGTTCTCAGCTCCCTTCCCGTTCCAGCTCTGAGTGTGCAGGTTGGCTGAGCACTTCCAGATCTCCACTCCTAAAATCAAGCAATCTTCCAGCTGATGGTTTAAAATAGATCTGGCTCAGTTTAAAAAGCCCAGTTTTGGGGCCTTTGAGGCAGCTGGCCCCTACCATCAGTCCTGTAGGGCAGGCCTCCTGATGTCTCAGAGAGGGCTGAGAGAGTGGAACTCTGAAGAGAACAGGCCAGCCCTAGGAAACAGCTTTTACCCAGCTCAAGGCTCCAGTGAAATATGCATTATTTTAAGCACACAAAATTGAGGCTGAGGGGAGGGAAACTGCGGCTGGAGGTGGTCTGTGATAGACAGGCCTGTGAATGACCTCCCCAGTTTACCATAAAGTCATGCAGTTATGAAGAGATAAGCCTGAAGCAGCCCAGTGCTCCCCTCTGTGCCTCCTCTCCTGCCGTAGGGGTCAGCATCAGCGCAGCTCCAGCATCACCAACTGCTGAATCGGGATCCCATCAAAAAAAGACTTCACATGTGTCCCTGTCACCCTGGAATGAATCAACCTAAAAACCTTGTGGAAGTGCAAACCCAGCACAGAAGGAAAGAGAACCAGGCAATTTATTCCTGCTAGGAGGGAGAAAGCTGCTTGGAGACAATGCTCCTCCTGTAAACAACCTGCTGCCTCTGGCTGCTGGCGAGTCCTCGTGTCGTGGTGAACCCTTGTGCTCCTCACCCACAGTCTCCCTTTTGCTGTTAGTTTCAGGTACCTGTTTTGCATCCAGCACATTTGAACTAGCAGAGAACACGTCGGGATTTGCGTTTAGACAAACTATTTAAGGCTCATAATTGTGCACTTGGTGTGATTTCTTTCCTGTGATGGGTAGAAAAGGTCTGTGATACAATGGTACACTTGATGCCTCACAAGGACGGCCATTACAACAGTATTCCAAAGGTTGATGTTTTGCTGGTTTTGTTATACTGCTTGATATACATCTTGAATAAAGTCTTAATCTTTTCTTTATTAAAAAAAAAAAAGAACAAAAAACAAAACCAAACATCTTTAGTCTGTTCAATGTATCTGGCAGGCCAGAATAATCACTTTGATCGCTGTATTATTTTTATCTGAATTCTGGCTGACTGTATATAGATGTATTCACTAAGTGCTGCATGTCCTTCAGAACTTTCTGTATCATGAACTGGAAAAAGAACAAAATACAGCTACTGAACACTCTGAGTAACTAGTGAATTCATTGCAATGCTACAGCCTTGTACAGCAAACCACCTCTGCTGTACAGGCAGCTCTGGGGCTGATAACCAGGGACTGTCTGCTCAAAAATGGGTGATCAGGGAATGCTTTAAAGTACTGCTTTCACTGCTTTTCTGGAGTATCAGCTTTGTAGAGAAAACATCTGATCCAACCCTTAGCAAAAACAGGGTGTAGATGGTCTGGTCACTCCAAACAGACCCCATGATAAACCCTTGGGTTTGTTCCATTTATGTGTGACCAGGAATGTGCAGTATGAAGTGTGAATAAACAAGAAATTACTCTGACTTGTCTGCTTGAGGATGTTGTGCAGGACACAAAGAATAGATTCTACTATTAAAAAACCAACAGAGGACACAAAATGTGAGTATTGTAATGAAAGCTGGTGGCCAAAACATTTCAAAATCAGTCATAAAATCAGCATATAGCTATGAAACTCTGGTTTGGGGTTTTTTTCCCCCTACACTTTCCAGCATGGACACAAGGCAATAATGTGTTATTGTGACAGGCAACAATGCTAAGATGGACCCTGCTCTCCTTTTTCCTCTTCCCCAGAAGACTCCATTCAGTGAGCCACCACTTAGTATGGATACAGAAAAATAGATTTTGGGCTTATTTAAACATATTTATTTTTGAAAAATAAGATTAAGTATGTTGAATTATTCACTTTTAGTACTGTTTAGTGTATTCCTCCGTGACAGACAATCACAGGAAACCACCAGACATCAGAATGTGTAGGTGACCAGCCTGACCTCTGCTAAGTAAAACAAACAGCAGACGAAGATAAATTCGAGTATTCCTTTATTGTGGGCACTGATTCCCATAATTCTGCTCAGGTGATATGCACATGTTTATTTGAAAAAGCACAGGCATTCCAGATGTATGTTCCAAAAGCCAGACCGTGGCACACGACCACTGCCCCTTTCCCAGAGCTGTGCAAACCCAAGATTTCTACACTCGGAGGTTCGTGCGGTCGTGGTACTTCTGGAAGGGGTCATCAACGTACCAGTTCCTTCTTTTCCAGAAGGAAGTGGTCATTTTATCCAGGAGCTTACACTGTGTCCTCGTGCACAACACCAACTCCCTCAAACGCTTCTTCTGGGCAGCTGACTTCTTCCACAGCTTCTTCTTGTAACCAGACTGTCAGGAGAAAACACACACCAAAAAACCCCACTTCTTAGCAGCTCACTGCAAATGCACAAACACAGCCACACTGCTCAGCAACCCTGGATAAATCCTCCCCTTTCAGGAAAATGGGAGTCTCTCCACAGAGCTTTTTTTAACTTCCCCATCAGCCACTGCCCTCCAAGTGAAGGAAAACAATAACACTTTAGCCTGACTGTAAAGAACAGGCTCTCATTATCCAAAAAAACCTCACCTTTCTCCTGACCCAGAGGCCGTTGTGCAGCCGGAGGAACCTTTTGACCACAGCTTTCACACTTTTCCTCTTTCCTTTCCGTAGGCTGCAGTAGGTGAGGCTCCTCGCTGGCTGCTGGAGTAAACTTGGAAGCAGAGGTGTGACACTAAAAAAAAAACCAAACCAACCCCAGGGTGAAGAGGGAAATAGAACAGGAATGAAGCACCTTTTTCTAAAAGAAATCACTGCCTTTATCTCACACAGGGAGATCAGAAGAGCTGGGGCTTGTTTGAAGGGTAACAAGGACTCATCTAATATTATAGCACAGCACCTAATGGGTGTAGAATAACAATGGCAGGGCTGGACTCTTGTCAAAATTCAGCTCAAACTTATTATTCCACACAGAGCACCTTTTCTTAATCTACTAAAAGCAGTCAAACACTCAGAAGCCAATATTCAGCTGTTACTTGGATTCAGAAATTACTTTTAGAATATTAGTCACAAAATAGTGTGAGTTGGAAGGGACCTCATGAATCATCTACTCCAACACCCATGAGCAGCAAGAGAAACTGTACTGATTACAAGACTAATTGTAAAATATGGCTACAAAGAGTACACTAATTCACCTTCTGCTTCAAGCATTAATGGTGACTGAAGTGGGAAGCTTTGGGGCTAACACAGACCCACTGCAGAGTGAAAAGGTGCCCAAGAGTGTCAGACTGAAATCTAAATATTATACATATGTCTGTCTATCTATCTCTGTATGTACTTTATATTTATATGGGGAATGGGGTCAGTCTCTTCTCCCAAGCAGCAACAGGAAAAGAGAAAGTTTTGCCAGGGGAGGTTTAGATCGACTTCAGGGAAAACTTTCTTCACAGAAGGGGTTGTCAAGCACCGGCAGAGATTGCCCAGGGCAATGGACAGGTCTCCATCCCTGGAGGGATGTAAAATCTGCGCCGATGTGGCACTTGAGGACACGATTTAGTGCTGGCCTTGGCAGTGCTGGAGTAAGGGTTGGACTTGATGATCTTAGAGGTCTTTTCCAACCTATGATTCTACAATATTCATATATATATATATATATATATATATGGAGGAATTTCAACATATATACTACCCATATTGCATATGTAATATAATACTACATATTATATTATGAAATATAACATAGACTATATTAACAATATAATATTAATACACACGATGATAAATTGTACATGTTATAGGATACATCATAAATTCACAGTATATTGCATATTATGTAATGCATATGTAGTGGAATAAAATATATATTCCTAAATGTATTTACGTATAAACATACTTTAACATATCGTTATATACATATATATACACACATATTTGAAATATATCGTATTTCAAATTATTTATATTGATATGAAACAATATAATACATCTAAAATATATAAGGTATGCAAATAGAAATATATGTTAAGTACATATATATAACATATATAGAGAGAAACACATCCGTGTATATGTGTATATATACATATACATATATATATATATACACACGTGTATATCCCTTTTAAGGGTTTTTCGCACGAGGGAGAAGCCGCGTAGCCGCACCTGCTGAGCACCGAGGGGGTCCCTGCCCGGGGCCGGTTCTCGCTCAGCAGCCGCGGGGCCCAGAGCGGGGCCGGGGCCGGTCCGTGCCCCACGCACCGGGCGGAGGGGCCGCCGAGCGGCAGCGCGCGGGGGGCCCAGCGCCGCAGGATCCCTGCGGGGACACGGGAGAGCCTCAGCACAAACACCCCAGCCAGACACCCCCAGCCCCGACACCGAAACCGCCCCGGTACCGACCCGCCAGGGCCCCGCGGGCCGCCGCCATAGCCATGGCCACGCTGCGCCGGGCGGGGCCGCGCCGCGTCCCGCCCACGGGGGCGGCGGCCGCAGCGGAGCCGGGATCCCGCACCGGACTGGGGATCCCACAGGGGACTCGGGATCTCGCACTGGAGCTGGTGCTCCCCACGGGACTCGGGATCCCGCAGTGGAGCCAGGACCCCCCACCGGACTCGGGATCCCGCAGCGGAGCCATGGTTCCGCACCGGACTCGGGATCCCACAGGGGACTCGGGATCTCGCACTGGAGCTGGTGCTCCCCACGGGACTCGGGATCCCGCAGCGGAGCCATGGTTCCGCACCGGACTCGGGATCCCTCACAGCCCCAGGGTCCTCCTCGTCCGCCCCGCTCCCGCTCCTTCCCCCCGCGCAGCCGTCACCTTTAGGGACCGGCACACACCGAGCCTCCGCCCCCGGGGATCTGTTAGTAAAGTCTCCTATAAAACGCACCAGGTGGATTTAACTCATTGTTTGTGCGCATTACTGGTGTATTCTGATTTTTTTCTCTTCAGAAGCCTGGCCGGACTGGTTGAAGGATGAGATAAAAATGGCTCCTGAGTGCTCTGAGCGAGAGAAGGTTTATGAGCGAGCTGTGAAAGGTTACAGCTGTAAATTGTTGATAAACGCTATAAAACGTGCTGTGTTATACTCAGACTGGGGGACAGGCTGAGAGAGCTGGGGCTGCTCAGCCTCGGGAAGAGACCTGAGAGGAGATCTCATCATGCCCGTCAATGTACGAATTTATTTGTGCTCCGTCAGCGCTCGGAGCAGGGACCGGGCTCTGCTCTGCTCGGTGGTGCCGGGCAATGGGATAAGCGGGAATGGGCAGCAGCTGATGCCCAGGAGCGTCACCGGAACGTGCGGAAGAGCTCCCTCACAGGGCAGTGACCGGGCACGGGGCCGCGGTGCCCAGAGCGGGTGCGGAGTGTCCCTCACCGGAGACATTCCAGAGCTCTCTGGTTGCACTCCTGTGCCGCGTGCTCTGCGATGACTCTGCTTAAGCAGGGAGGTTGGACCAGACGACCAACTGTGGTCCCATCCGACCTGAGCCATTCTGTGATTTTTATTTTTATTTTATTTTATTCTGGCCCGCCCGCGCCCCGAAGGTCCCGGGTGAGCACGCGCCCCCGAGCTCGGGCCCCACCCCGCCCCGCCGGCGTCGCGCGGCCCGTGCCCGCCCTCCCATTGGCCACGCGAGACCCGTCACGCGCGGCCGCCCCCTGGCGGGGCGGGAGCGCCCGCGCAGGCGCAGTGCCCACTGAAGGTGGGGACGGAGGCGGCGCCGGCAGGACCCGCGCAAGGCGCCTTCCCGCGGGCCGCGCCGGCCGCCGCTCCGAGCCATGCTGCGGGCGTGCCGCCGAGCGGGGCTCGCCGCGGCCAAGCAGGTGAGCTTTCCCCGGGGGAACCCCGCGACCCACCCCCGCTGTGACCAGCCCTGCGAGCGGTGCGGCCGGGCCGGGCCTGCTGGGATGGAGGAGTCCCTGTGACCGCGACTCGGCGCGCGCTGAATGACTCCGCACGCGCGGGCCGTGATTGGCTGAGCAGCCTTAGACGGGCGGCCGCGTCCGCCAACGGAGGCGGGGGGCGGGCGCTGGTGGGTGGGGTGCACTACCAGTCCCAGCGTGCACCGCGGCAGGACAGCCCGGGACGGAATGTGGCACTGCCGCAAGGGACGCCGGGACTCTTAGTCCTTAATGGGGTGGCGGGGTGCCGTGTTGCTTGCTGGGGGCTGTAGTCTCGGCCTCCATGGCCGCGCTGGGCCCGCAGCTCCTCTCCGCTTCTCCCGGCCCCCCACACCCCGGGACAGCGCCGGGAGCCGCGGGCGTGGCCCGGGGGCCGGCGGGGCCTCGGTGGGGACGCGCACGGCCCGGCGGCCCCGCACGGATGGCGCGTGGGTGGGAGGCAGGCGCGCTCCTGGGCGGGAAGGACGTGACCTTGCCTTCCCCGGCGCGGCCTCCGCGCAGCCCCTCCGGAGCCCGCCGGCTCCGGCCCCACGAAGGGTCGGGACCGGCGCGGCGTGTGGCGTGGGGACACGGGTGGAGTCAGCGCTCATGTGTAAGTGGGCCCTTCTCTCCCCGCAGTGGGACACAACACGCGATGCCCAGGGCAGAAGTGCCCGTGGGATTCGTGCTTTGTGTCCTGGACCTTCGCCTCTCCTTATCAGCGGAGATAAGGGTGGTGATGTGCTCTGGAGCCTTTTTAAAGCAGTAGGCCAACTTTAGGAAGCCACAGGGGTTTATAGGTGAGGGTGACTCGTTTACCAAGGCCCCAAATTGTGTTTTAGCTGCCTGATAAAAAATAACCTGATTCGATCACTTTTATATCCTGTTTTCCATCCCGGTGTTCATTACCCTCTGTTCACACGATTTAGCAAAGGAGAAGCTGTAGGTTCTTCTCTCTAAAGCCTTTCCCACTGCAGCAGCTGCATTTCCTCTGCTGCTCTCCGGGGCTGGAGAGTCCTTTGGTCACCTGATGCCCACTGAAAAAAGGCTCCGGGTTTGCCTGGCTGTGGAAAGTTTCATCTGGACGTTGAGAAGACAGAAACCAGGCTTTGGCAGATACTTATCACTCGAGGCTATTTGCATGTGCTTGGCTTTAACAGAGTGTGTCTGGAATGACTGTACAGCTCCAGAACAGCCAGGGTGGTGCTTTGCAGCTGGAAGTTGGTCATCGGGCTATAAATATTTGGTGAAAGAGTCACAGAGTGGTTTGGATTGGAAGAGAGCTTAAGACTTTCTCATTCCAAACCCCTTGCCCTGGGCAGGGACACCTTCCACAATCCCAGGTTGCTCCAAGCCCTGTCCAGCCTGGATGTGGACACGTCCAGGGATAGAGGACATCCACATTTTCTCTGGGGAACCACCACACCACCCTCACAGGGCAGGATTTATCCCTAAGAACTGTGCAAACACAGAGATGCCACAGCACCCTCTGAAGTTTGATATCTGTACCAGAGAGTTTGTGGTGGAGACTGGGAAAACTTCATTCATTCTTTCCTGCCCTCTTTCCTGTTATTCATTTTTTCCTACTTTCATTTTTTTCTGTGAGCTCTTTATTCATTCTTTCCTACTGTGAGCTCTGTGTGTAGAGCATCACTAAACTTGTAACAAGTAAACTGAAGTGGCTTTGAGAGAAGGGGATCTTCATCACTTTCAGAAGTGTTTTCTGCTACACATGCAGTGCTGCAGAGAGACTTTTCTCTTGAAGTATTTTTGAAGTTTTCTGTGAAATGAACAGGGCTTTTAGTAAAAGTATGTGATATTTGGCAGAAGTCTTGAATGATGGGAAATCAGAGTTCTGTGGTGAGATGTCCTTGTTGTACCTGATCTGTGTCTTAATGAAGAAAAACTTCTCTGAAGTTTCTGGTTTGCTCTTTCTAAGTGCACAAATCCCGTGTTACAGAAATTCTGGATCAGGATACTCGAGCCTGGTGCCTAAGAGAGGTTGAGCTGGAGCTGAATGAGCAGAGGATGGTGTGTCCTGGCCATGGTTATTTGAAGTTACACATAAAGTATAAACCTGCAAGGCAAATTTAATTTGTTTAATGATGTTCTGCCGTGCCAGAGTGAGCTCACTTGGATATCCTTAAATGTCCCTAATCCCTGGGCTCATAATATTAACCAGAGTGAAGGTGTGATGTGCCCTGCTAAGTGATTATTGTGGTGATTAAATAGTAGGTAATGAATGCAAAAGAATAAGTATTAAAAAAGTTGAGTGAAACAAATATTATGTAGAGCTGCTGGAGGAGGAGGAAGAAATAGAAACAGCTGCCCTGCAGTGCCCTTGCTGTGGGCATCCTTGCTGTGTCCTTGCTGCCTCATCCAAAGAATTTTCTGTCTTCTGCAGGACAAAAATTGGTTTATTTCTGCCTTTTGAAGGGCACTGCAAAGCACATGTGATGAATTTCTCCAAAATTCTTTGAGGCATTATTACAAATAAATTACAAGGGTCTGAAAATTTACAAAGTCCTGGAAATTTTGCAAAGGGGAGATTGGAAATTACTTCCTAATTTCCATATTATGGTGGTACAGCAAATACAAGCAATACTATTATGGTGACTAAAAGAGCAGTACTTACTTAAAAAATGATTAAAAAAAATCAGTGATTTTTGGAGGTATTAGTGTATCTGGATGTGAGGGAGGAAGAATTTGGCTTCTGTTCATAAAACATGGGTACCTACAGATTTCCATTTGCTGTTCCACTGGCCAGCTGTGGAAATTTGTTGCAGTGACTTGAAAGATGGAGTTGGTGAGGGCTTGTTTGGGGTTTGATTACTGCTCCCATTGCTGCATGTGTGAGAGTTCCAGTGCCAGAGATGGAGGGCTTGTGTTTTGGTTCCTCTCATCCTGATGAAAAACAGAAATGAGGATTTGGCTAATTCTAGAACAGTCCAGCTTGGAAGAGATCTCAGAAGATCATCTGCTCCAAAGGGCATCTGGACTAAAATCAAGCATTCCTCCAAAAAAACCCTCCTGGTGTATAAAACATAACTGCTGAGCTAAGAGAAGCAGGTGTTCTCCTCTGCCTTGGTGGCTCCCTGGGCACAGCCTGATCCCAAGGGATGGAGCTGATGTTTGCTGAAGGTGTGGAGCCAGATGTTTGCCATCACCAGGAGTGAGTAAGGGTTTTAGCCAGCAGGATGGAGCAGAGGGCAGGTCCAGCCCCAGCAAGGATGTGGGAGTGACAGTGCTGCAGGGTGGGATCACCTCCAGGAAGCCTGGCCAGGAGCTCAGAAGTGATGGATTATTTCCAGGGGAGCATCAGGCAAAATAGCACAGTCCCAAAGTGTTGGAAGGGACTGGAAATTCAGTCTGAATTGATGAATAGAAAATCAGGGACTTTTTCCCTTCTCATTTTGTTGGATTGAGCTGTATGCATAATACTGGATTATTTGCTCCTCCTGTGCTTCGTGGTGTAATAGGGACATAGAGAGAGTCAGGAGCACATTCAGAAGTTAGTAACAAAATAATTTGTGAGGCTTTTATTAGTGAAATTCCCCTTGCAAGGAGCAGTGAAGCCTCAGGAAGTGCTCCTGGAGCACTCGAGTCAGAAAATCAAAAATGTTACAGAAGATATTTATTATTTTGTTGCCCTTTCTGTCCATCATAATCCAGAAAACCTCCCACATTGAGGGCTCCTGGAGGTCTCAGGGGCAAGAGGAGCACTCTTCCTCTTGCTGTACATGTCCTCCTGCTGCTAATTAAAAATGTTTTGGCTGCCTTTGTGGAAAGAATAAGAAAGCAGTGTTCCTGCCTTTTCCTGTCTGTGCTGTTGGACAGGGATAGGACCTAAACCACAAGAGTTGTGCATGTTATTGCCACGTGCAAAAGGAAATACAGAAACTTGTCTTCTGGGATTGTGTTGTAGTGAAGCATCTCCCAGTTTTTTCTTTTTTAAAATAAAAATTCCCTGTTGGGCAAAATACCTCAACTGTGGGAAAAGTTCTTTTTGTGCCTTGCACTTTGATTTCTCATGAGTCCTGTATTTCCCTGTTAGTAATTCCCATGTGGGGAAAAAACCTCTGAGGCCAAGAGTGTTTTCTTCTGTAGGCTTAGACTAGCTTAACCAGTCCTTCAGAGAAGATAAAAGTCTTGGTAATGTGGATCTTGTTAAGTAGAATATAATAAAATATCACTCTTCATATACTAATTTAATTTATATTATAATCTGATGTCTGTCTGGAAAGTGTGCATGTTATTAATTCTTTTAAAGTAGTGGTCTTGGTTTGGAAGCTAAAGGAGAATTGCTTGTATATCTTAAGAATTAAAAGTAGTTTGAAGCATTTAAACAGCTGTTGTGTTCTGCCCTGCTCACACTGAGTTGTTCTAGTATGTGAGATTGAAATGCATCTGAAACTAACCCAGTTGTACTGCCCAGCACATAAATCAGCAAAATAAATGCAGAAAGCAGCTGGGGTAGGGGTTTATTCCTTCTCATTTTTCAAATTTCCAATTCATTTTTCAAAGAATTGAATGACTTCTTAAAAAGCTCTGAACCTGGAAGCTGCACATTGTGGCATTCACATTCTGTGAAAAGTCCCTTTGTCCAGGATTTTTCCCCTGGAAAGCTGAGAAGCCTCAGAGAAAAAGGAAAACAATTCTTATCTCATTTGCTTCTCCTGTGTTTTGCTCATGTGGAATGTGTTTGGAGATTGTTTACCCACAGGTGATTGTTTCATTGGATTCTGCTGTGAGTTGTTTTCACTCTTTGGCCAATCTGTGCCAAGCTGTGTGGGGAGTCTGGAGAGAGTCATGAGTTTTCATTATTATCTTTTTAACATTCAGTAAGTGTCCTTTCCGTATTCTTTAGTGTAGTATAGTATTCTTTAATATAACATAGTATTATAAAGTAGTAAATTAGCCTTCTGAGAACATGGAGTCAGGTTCATCATTCCTCCCTGCCACGAGGGTCCCTACAAATACAGTATCACATGGGAAAGCTCTCCATGTTTCACAGAAAAGAGTTCAACGTTGTAGTGCTGCTCTCAGCTTTCCTACAGCCACACTGAGGTTGTGGCAATGGAGTCAGTCAGCCCAGTGCTGCTGTTGGGAGGGAGATGTTTCCCTGTCTCACTGTGGCCCTGCCTCCTCCCCACAGAACAGTCGGTGTGTGAGAGCCTCGCTCCGTCCATCGCGGCTGTACCGCGGATATGCCACCCACTCCGGGGAGTCCGGGTACGTAGCGGGGTCTGGGGGGTGGGACTGGTTCTGTCTGACCAACAGGGGCTCTGCTCCTTGGTTTCACATGACAGCAGACTCCTGGCAGTGGGATTTCTCTGTGGAGTAAATCCTGTTGTCATGGGGCGTGTTCCTTGTTTGGTTCAGTCAGATTTAGATGAAGAAAATGAAGATGATCAATATTTATCATGGAAGTTGTGGGCTGGCATCTTACCTTTGGGTTAGTCACTAACCAGTGTTGTACCAGGCTGAAGGTGATTTAAAGCAGGTTCTGGAACAGAGTGGTGGTCCCCAGCTGTAAGCTGAAGACTCACAAACTCTTTGATGTTCACAATATTATTTATTTATTTATGTAATTTACATCCCTTTCACTCTTTCTTTCCTTCTCAGCGTTTCCGTGGGCAAAATCATTGGTGCAGGTCTGCTGTTTGTGGGAGGAGGGATAGGTGGGACCGTCCTGTATGCCAGCTATGACAGACAGTTCAGGGAGAGCGTGGAGAAGGCCATTCCCTACTCTGACAAACTCTTTGAGATGGCACTTGGCCCTGCACCTTCCGGCACACCAGTGTCAAAGAAACCAGTAAGTGTTTCCCATCCACCCCCACACGTCCACTTAACCTGTTTTTTAAAGAGTGTCTGCACTTAGGTTTCAAATTCTGATTAATAGTGCTTTGTGCTAAGAATTTAAAAAGCTGAAGAATTAAGATTCCTTAAATTAAGCTTTGAGAGTTAGGAACTCAGTTCCTACTTGGTGCTGCAAAAGTGATGCTTGTACATTTCCCATTACCATCTCATGATTGTGGTGTGTGGGTTGTAAAACTTGTTTGTATTTACAGTAAAACAATCTAATAGAATCCCAACTGAATAGCTGCTCTGCTTATACTCAGAAATTAAATGGGGACAGAGAGAGGTGGGTGACAGGCTGGAATTTAACTGCTGTTCAATTAGTTAGTGGTGTAGCAGAATTACAAAACTTACTCTAAATGAACTTATTTTAAAGAGGACTGAGAACATTCTTGAATAAGTAAAGATTTGAATGGTACAGAGCCAGGTATAAGCATCATGCTTTGAAATCTTAGTGGCACTACCCTGGAGAAAGAAAAATCTGATACTGCCTTTGGCACAACTCTGGAAATTGAAACCTGGAAGTTTCTCTGCTCCTCCATGTGAAAGGAAATACTCCCAGTAATCAAGAATACTGAAAATCTGCTCTGGCCATGGTTTTGAGCTTTCAGAAGCCATTTGCAAACTGAAAATATTTTAAATTGAATTTTAAGAAAGCTGTTCTTAATGAGTGGGCAAATATCAGTCAATAAAATTTTCTCTCTTCTCATTTTAGCTACAGTTTGTGTGACCATCCAAGCTCTTGGTGCCTCCCAGGCACTAGGGAATTTTGCAAACCAGATTGATCAGCAGAGTTATCAACTCCCCAGTCATGGCTCTAACTCAGATGGTTTTATATTTACCTTGTGGCTTTCCACAATGGATGTTAAGGGATTAATATCATAAAATGTCACAATACTCTGTTTCAGTGTTTATGTGCCCCAACCACCAGTATCTGAAGCCTTTCAACAGGAAATCAGTGAAGCCAAACTTAATGGTTTCTACATTCAACACACTCAGAAGTGCTTGGAATATTTGGAGCATGAAACTATTTGTTTTTATGCATAATTTAATAAATATTTGTTTATAGTGAAAACTACCACAGTTATAACTGCATTTTTGGAGAGGAGAAAATTGTAAAAATTCCTTCTGAATTAAAAATCAAGTCAAGGCATTATATGGCTGTTTTAAATTGCACTTTGAAGCTCAGATTTATGGTACAGACACCTGGATATGGAAAATTATACTGGAATTGGTGAAATCCAAGCTGTTTGAAAAACTGATGATATTTCTTATTTCTGTGTTTCAAGATACATCAAGGTCCACTGAAGATCTCATCTGTAGCAGAAGTAATGAAAGAGTCTAAACAGCCTGCTCCCAAATCCCAGATAGGCAAACCAGAAGGTGCTGCTCCTACAGAGGAAAAAGGAGGTAAATGTACAGAGTGTCATGTACAAAGAAGCAAATGACCTAATGATCTCCTGTATCATGTATGGTAGAGTAGATTAAAATTGTCCTTTGAATGGTTTAAGGTAAATATTGTAATTTCTTACAATTAATGTTTTTTTTTCTTTCCAAGTCATAACATTTGCATAAAGTGGGTTTAGCTTTTTTTTCCCCCTTTAAGAATTGTATTTAATTTAGAGGATATTTGGAATATGAGATAAATAATTACTAACCTGCTTAGTTTAGATGTGAGACTCAGCAGGAAGAGAACTTCAGATGCTGGACTCAGAGGGTCTTGCAAGCACAAGATACTTAACTTTGGATAATTACTGGGCTACTGTAAAGCCAGATCAAATGGAGCTCATTTAGAGAGGAGCACTTGTGATGTCTTTTTACGTTTATCTCTAATGGCTCTGTGTATGTGTAACTAATATCTTGTTGCTGTTTATCCAGGAAATCATCTTCTTCTGGAAATAATAACATCCATATCCAATTAATATTTTTCTACAGAGGAAAAAATTAAGACTTATAGCCCTGTTATTATATTACAGCACTTAGCATGGAGTGGTTTGGAAGAGAGCTTAAAAATCATCTAATTTCAACCCCCTGCCAAGGGCCAGGACACCTTCCATTAGACCCAAAAGGGACATCCAACCTGGCCATGAGCACTTCCAGGGATGGGGCAGCCACAGCTTCTCTGGGCAACCTGGTGCAGTGCCTCACCACCCTCACAATAAAGAATTTCTTCTAGAATATCTGATCTAACCCTGTCCTCTGTCAGTGTGAAACCCTTCCCCCTGTCCTGTCACTCCATGCCCTTGTAGAAGACCATCTCCAGCTCTCATGTAGAAACTGGAAGGTAATTGAAGGTGTCCCTGGAGCCTTCTCCATGCTGAACACAACCAGCTCTCCCAACCTGTCTCCACAGCAGAGGGGCTCCAGCCCTCTGAGCATCTTTGTGGCTCTCTCTGGACTTGCTCCAATAGATCCATTTCCTCCTTGTGTGGGGGGCCCAGAGGTGGATGCAGCCCTGCAGGTGGGGCCTCACCAGAGCAGAGTAGAGGGGCAGAATCCTCCCTTGACCTGCTGCCCACACTGATGGGGGTCCAGCCAGGACACAGGTGGTTTCTGGACTGCCTGCGCACATGGCAAGGTCATGTTGAGCCTCTCATCCACCAGCACCCCAAAGTCCTTCTCCTGGGGGCTGTTCTTGATGCATTCTCCCCCCAGCCTGTGTTTGTGCTTGGACTTGCCCCAGTCCAAGTGCAGGATGTTGCATTTGGTCTTGTTGAGCTTCATGAGGCTCACACAGTCCCACCTCTTGAGCCTCTCCAAGTCCCTGTGGATGAACATCCCTTCCCTTCACTGTGTGACTGCACAGCTCAGCTGGATGTCATCAGCAAACCTGTTGAGGGTGCATCAGTCCCACTGCCCAGGTCACTATCAAAGATGTTTAACAGTCCTGGTCCCAACAGTGACCTCGAGGAACACACTTATCACTGGTATCCATTGGACATGAGCCATTGACCACAACTCCTTGAGTACAACCATCCAGCCAGTGCCTTATCTACAGAGTGGTTCATCCATCAGATCCGTGTCTCTGCAGTTTAGAGATAAGGATGTCATGTAAGACAGTGGCAAATGCCACTTCAAATTTCTGAAATCCAGAGAGGTGATGTCACTTGCTCTTCTCTTATTCAGCAATGCTGCTCCCTTACTGGAGGGCGTCATCTCCTCTGTCATCCTGCAGCAGACCCCCAATGTAATGTCAACTATCCCTGCCCTCCCTTTAATCCTGACCCATAAACTCTTGGTTGGCTCCTCTTCCATCCCAGGCAGAGCTCCATTTGCTCCAGTTGGTCATTGACAAAGGGGATAATTGCTCTCCTTGTCTCCTCTGCCAGGCCTTCCTGAAGAGCCTTCATCCATTCCAACCCTCCAGTCACAGTTGCCATCCCACCATGTCTCCATGACATGAGCTTCCCTTTTCCTGGGCCCCCTCTCCCAGCAGCTTTGGTTTAAGCCCCTCCTCACCAGCTCAGCAGGCCCCTGACCAAAGATGCTCTGGCCATCCTGCTCTGGCAGATGGAGGCCATCTCCCCAGCTGTACTAACTGGTGTGTTCTGCAACTGTGTTTAACAGCAGGCAAGGCTGCAGCACAGATCATCTCTGCAACAGGGGTAGCCGTGTCAGTGCCAGCTCCGGAGATACAGACTGAAGAAGGTGAAAAAAAACATGTGAATACAATGAAGAAAACCCAAATCCTCTAGCTTCATGTGCATGCATTCTTGCTTCTGTGTTGGTATTTGTCATTGTTGAAAGGTGTGAGTTTCTGTGCCTTGTGGTGAGGAAACTGTGTTTATTGTTAAACTCAACAAGAGACACCAGCCTTGAGATGATGGTCTCTTCCAGATGAGATTAGGTTATATTAATTTTTCTGGTTATGAACATTTCATAGAAAGCATACCAGGGTTAAATACATGCTGCAGAGTAACATCAGCATTATTCAGAGGTGACCTGATGGGTTTTGTTGCAGCTTGAGGTTGAGAGCTCTGGGCTGTCTCCTCAGTTCAGGTACAACTTGCTGTTGATCTTGAAAGCATTACTTAGGTCAATTCTCACTCTTAAAGGCATTTTAAGTGGTTGTAGGCAAGGGAATGGAGTATAATTGTGATCCACCATAGCATTCTCACTCATCCTTCGTTGTTTTGGTTGGGCTCTGTAAGCATGCTAGAGGAGAGCTAAGAAAAAGCAAGAATGGAGATTCACTTGAAATTTAACCTTGGCTCTCTAAGTGTTTCTCACTTCTTGCTTTGCCTTTGGCTTCTGAGTCTTGTATAATTTTGTAACTAGACAGTGGAGAATCTCCAAATGCACGTGAGGTGTCCATGCTCTTGTCTTTAAGTTGTGAGATTGGGTTTGCAGTTACGGGTATAAAGATTCTTCAGGTAGTTCCAGCATGGCTTTGAGCAGAAATCAGATCTACAAAGTGATACCAACTACAAAAATCAGTTTTGATAAAGTTACATCCCTACAAGTAACCTCTGTACACTAATTGGGACTCTCCACTTAAGCAGTTTGACTCTTTTTTTACTTCTGAATAGGTAAACAACACGAAGGTTCCCATGCTATCAAAGAACGGCCACCAGAAGAAGTTGCAGCCCGGCTTGCCCAGCAAGACAAAGAGGAGCAAGAGAAGGTATCAGGTAAGTCCACACTGTCACTGTTCCTGTGTGTTGCATGGGACAGAACTGTGAAATTGGACTGACTCTATAGTCCTAAGCTCCTTACACACCTCTTGGCTGTTGTCCCTGTGTTGAGTTGGCACAGGCAGTGGTGATGAAGCTTCTTCCCCCCACTCATAAATAACTGAGAATAAAAGAATTATGGAAAAATTGAGGTTGGAATAGACTTCAGGGTTCAAGGAAGAGATGAAAATGTGTTTCCAGAACCATTAGAACAAGTGAACATGGGATATACCTGCACCCCCCTGCAGTCCCATGGGAGAGGTCTTCCACTGGGTGATGTTTTGCTCTCATCAATACCTCTGCTCTAAATGAGGAGAGCATTTTGGTGATCTTCTTCTCTAAGCTGCTGTTTAATTCCCAAACTGACCAGCCCTTTTAGATCATAGAAAATAATTCAAGAGATGTAGAGGCTGTAACATATTATTTTACTAGTTATAAAATTCTTTTCTTTGTTGTTTAACTGACTTAACTTTTTTTTCCAGCCCTTGCAGCAACTCTAGAAGGAGCCCTAAACACAACTGCTCGTGTAACCCTTCAGGCCATCACTGCTCAGGAGTCAGCTGTGCAAGCAGTGAATGCCCATTCCCAAATACTGAAGGATGCCATGGATGATTCTGAGGTAAATTGGACAAGTGGGGACAAATTTTTCTTTTTCATTGGGTTCAGCAAAACTTAAATCTGAATTAAAAATAAATTTGGAATAATTTCTTGCAATGCCTTTATCGCAGTTTTAACTCACCTTTCCACTTGTGAAATGTGGTACAGTCAAATAATACAGTGGTTTTGATTTTGAATTTTGTTGTTTGGGTTTTTTTTTTCCCAACTCCTCTATTTTCTTTTTGCAAGAAGAAAATTCAAGTTAAGACATTTGATAGTTTTCACACTGTATTTTAATTAATTTTATTTTAATTCACAAGACTCTTTACCTAGTTAAGACCATGCTGTCCACCCCAATAATTCCATTGAACTTTTTCCCTTTGCCAACATCCTCTTTCTGGATTGTTTGTTTCTTGTCAGGAAATAGGAAGGGGATGTACAAGTGGTAACACTGGTGGTGTGCTCATGCCAGGGTTTGTGTGGGTCTGCCACTGCCCATTCAGTTCTGCAGCAGAGATAAAATTCAGTTGTTAATCAGTTAGCAGGGACATGGGCAACCAACCAAGCACTCAAGACTTAATCTAGTAGTTAGTAAAATAACTGCCTTAAAAGATTGCTTTTAAGCTTATTAGGATTACTAAGCTTAATTTTAAATCAACCAACTTTAAAGTATTATTGTACTTTAAGTATTAAGCTTAAAAGCAATTTTAAAGTATTTTAATACATGAGGAGATTTTCCCACAATACATTGTGCAGCTTACAGTGATTCTCATGTAAACTCTTCTGGGTCAATAAAGGTCTGTGGCTCAGGAAAAAAAACCCATTAAGAATCAAACAAAACCAAACCAAAACGTTGGAAGAGAACCATCACTTGTAAAGCTTCCAGCTGTGCTGTTGAAAAACACAAGAATGGTGCTCAGTTTGAGGGCAATGTTCAGTGACCAGGCTTCCACTGTGTGGCAGCTGTTGTTCAGTGGTGGTGGTGACCCTAATGAGGAGTCTGTGCTTCCCAGGACGCCGGGGGGAAGAAATCCTCGCAGTGGCGCACGCTGGAGGAGGCGCTGAAGGACCGCAGGAGAGCCGTGGATGAAGCTGCTGATGCCCTTCTGAAAGCCAAGTGAGTTGCTGGATTGAAGTCTTGGAGTAAAAAGTGACATTGCTCATGTGAGGGCTGGCAAACACCAGATGAGTTTCTAGAAAGTATGGAGTTGTCTGTGTTCATATGGAATGGTCTGTTTGTGCCACATCAAAAAATGGTTTAATACTCATTAGCCAGGAGCATTTTAATTTGACATGTGCAAACCTTGGGTGCCTGTGCACAAAGTCCTCCCTGTAGCAGAGAGTCTGAAACAGTCCTGTTCTTTTTAAGAACTTACCTCCTTATTACTAAATTAGAGTGCTGGTAAGTTCAAGGAAGATGAAAAAAAATCCACAGTCCGTTTAGTATTATTCTTGAATAATTTTGTTAATAATAAAAATAAGGATTTCAGCCTGGAGAAGAGAAGGCTCTGGGGAGACCTTCAAGCACCCTAGCACCTAAAGGAGATACAAGAGAACTGGGGAGGGACTTTTTACAAAGGCAGAACAAGGGGGAATGGCTTCAACTGACAGAGGGCAGATTTAGATTTGATATTAGGAAGAAATTTTTCCCTGTGAAGGTGGTGAGGCCCTGGCACAGTTTGCACAGAAAAGCTGTGGCTGCCCCATCTCTGGAGGTGTTCCAGGCCAGGTTGGATGGGGCTCTGAGTGACCTGTTCCAGTGGAAGGTGTCCCTGTCCATGGCAGGGGGTGGAATGAGATGATCTCTGAAGTCCCCTCCATCCCAAACAGTTTGAGGATGACTCCATGGCTGCGCTCTTGTACGGAGTCAATAACATCACCAGCTTCTTTTAGTTGTAATGAAAAAATTAAACCTTGCAGCATCCTTTGGCAGTTCCCTGTGTCCACAGAATTGCTTTTAAGCAATTTGATTTTTACTGAGCACATGCCTAAGAAAAACTTGAATTCTGAATGGCAGCACTGCTCATACCCTGGGGTCTGTTTGACCTGTGTTGATGTGTCCTGAGTCTGGTCTGTGGGCACTGAAGGAGCAGAAATAAAATGACAAACAGTATCTCCAAAATGCCCTTGTAGTGAGGTTAGAAATAAATTTGGAAACCCTTTGATGCTTCTAAGGCTGAGAGGCAACATCATTCTTGAAGCTGCATGGTTGCTATCACATTATAAACTTCCCTTATCTCTGATGTTGCTGGGCTGACTGAAATTAGTGGGAGGTGTAATTGAGGTTTCATTGTTAAAACAAAGCTAATGGAAACCCCACATGCAGCAGCTTTCATTCTCTATTGCTCTACTGGATATCTTTGCTTTTATTTATTTTCTTAATTTACTTATTTTAAAGCTTGTTCCTTATTCTAATGAAGTCATTGGAAACCTCCGTTGGTTTGAATGGATTTAGAAAAGGAACATTTTTCACTTTTTCCTTGATTTCCAATTATGCTAGAGGAAAGCATTTCTTTCCTAATTACAAAAAAACATAATTATCTTTACAGAGCCCTATAAATTCTCTCCCATCCTCATTAATCTCCACCAGTCACCATGTCCAAAACACTTCTGCAAGCGTAAGCCATCTATATTAAAAATGTTTCCTTGCTGCTATTACGTTCTGGAAATGTCTGCTGTATAATTCTAACCTAATTTTAATCTCTAATTCTAGTTTTACTAATATTAACTCCTTTCAGTGAACTTCCATCTTCCCTCTAGCTAAATCCTGATTACTAATTGCAGTATAAATAATTCTCATTTTACATGGAATAGCCACACTGACATTTTTAGGTTTCAGGCTATGGGAAAAAAGTAATCCTTAGTCAAAGTATCGTAGAGTTGGTAGATAGGAAGCACCAGTAGAGTTACCCAGTAGTTGTTCCTGTGAATACCAACAGCATAAAGTAAATTGTCTTTGGGTTGATAAGCCCTGTGTGTGTTACACTTAGCAGCTGCTTCTCTTTTCAGAGAGGAGTTAGAGAAGACAAAGGGTGTCATCGAGAGGGCCAAGAAGTCTCAGCTGGCAGGAGCCAAACCTCACATTGTTGCTGCAGAAGAAAATCTCCATCACATGATTGTGGACTTGGACAATGTGGTGAAAAAGGTAAGGCTTCCTCAGACTGTTTAAAATTGCTTCTAGAGCAGGGTCTCCTTGGCAATTTGTACAGACCACCCATTCCCAAATCCTCTGCAGGGAGGGAGATATTTCATAGAATCACAGAATATGCTGAGTTGGAAGGGACACATCAGGATCATTGAGTCCAACTCCTGGTTCTGCACAGGACACCCCAAGAATCCCACCCTGTGCCTTCTTGGGCTCAGACAGGCTCAGTGCTGTGACCCCTTCCAGTGCACTGTGAATTGTAAATCCATCCTCTTGTAGCTGTGCTCGGGCTTTGAGCTGCCAGTTGTACTGCCAGTAATCAGACATGGCAAGATCTTCATGAGAACTTGATCTCTGTCTTGAAAGAGCCTCCAGGTGGCTTGATGGTCCCAGTCCTTTCTGTTGGCAACTTGTAATTCTTCCCACTTGATTCCAAGGTAATTTACCACAAGGTTAGGGAGGAGTTCAATGTGTGCTAATTAATGACTTGATGGTAAATCACTTTGAAGTTCAGAAGACTGGGAAAGAAATGCAAAGGTGAAGTTTATCTCCTTTTGCAGGACAGCTGGTAATTCATCAGGTGTGTTTGGGGTGAATATAGCCTGATAGTGGGAACATCAGAACTCACTGAGGATGGCAGCAATCACAGGCATTGCTTACTAGGCCTGTATGATGGCTGTGAGCAGAGAGAAGGAGCTGGGGATGTTTAAGATATAAACTGAATTCAAGGTACTCTTGGTCCTGTCCAGGCTACAGACTGGCTGTGTAGCTACAGTGGGCATGTGAGGCAAAATGGATTAGTTAAAGTTCCAGCAAATAATTATTGTGTAAGAGAGGTTTAATATGACAGGGTGGGTTTCTGTGCTCTCCCAAGTGAGTTTGCCTTGCTTGGGCTGGGGTTGATATGTGCCATTATGCCAGGGCTTGGCTTTAAATGATACATGCCTTCAATTTCAACCTTTGCCTTGATAAACAAATTAATCTCACCCTTGTTTGTTTCAGGTTCAGGCAGCACAGTCTGAGGCCAAGATCGTGGCTCAGTACCACGAGCTGGTGGCCAAAGCCAGAGAGGAGTTCCAGAAGGAGCTGGACAGCATCACCCCTGACGTGAAGCCTGGCTGGAAGGGGATGAGTAAGTCTCCCATTGGAGAGGGGTTGCCTTGTGCTTGTTGCACTGTGGTTTGTAGAGCGTGACCACTCAATGTCCACCATCCCAGTTTTCAAATTTTCACAGTATTTGGTTGGTCTGAAGTGAAAATGATTTCACAACTAAATTAAATAATCTAAAGCAGGTGTTATGAAGAGAATCAGTTCTCTCTGTGCTGTATGGGAAGTATCACAAAACATGGCTCTTGTGTGATAAATCTCATATTAGTTGTATGAATATCTCTCCCCTCCCTGGTATTTTCAGGAAGGGAGCCAGGTCATTCCAGATTTCAATCAGATCTGATGTTAAGCAGTAATCAAATACTTGGTTGACTGTGATTAGAGGTATTATAAAACACCATTGTTACAGGGTGATAAAGAACTTCCTGAATTTTTCTACATCATCACTGAAAGGGAGAGGTTTCATTGTTTATACCCTGCCTGCCCCAGTACATTTTATTTCTGAACCAAACTGACACAGTAACACACCTGTAGCAACACCAGTGCTGCACAAAAGCAGTGAACAGTCAGCTCACCCCCAGTAGTGCTCCCTGCACACTCCTTGCCACAGGTGCCTTTGCTCACCTTAGCTGCTTTCATTTTAAAGACAAGCACAGTTGCAGGAGGTGGATTGTGTGTGTTCACATTACTGTGGATGAGCTCCTGCAAGAACCCACGTGTGGTATGTCCATGGAACAATTACTGTCTGTGGTAGTTCAAAAAAATGAATTCCCTAAAAACCCCAGATTTCCAGATATTTCCAGTCATGTTTCAACATAAATGTACTAAGTGATCTCAGACTTTTCTAGCTGATGTGTTCAGAGGCAGATGTTAAGGCTTTATTTCCAAGTTACAGATTTTTTTATAGAAGTAGTAATTGTCATTTGAAAAAAGTGTCAGTATTGCCTTAATATTTTCTTGCAGTATACAATGCAGAATTACAACAGATTTTATTAGTTCTACTTTATGCTTTAGGAATGTGGACCATAGTCCACAAAATAATTTTTCCTGGCTAAATCAATACACCAGACCTTTGGAATGGTCAGTTTTCATTTAAAAGAACAGCCAACCTCACACCCAGTATATGTGGGGAAAATATTTGAAATTAACAAATTGTTTGTGGAGTTTGCTTTTGGGGTGTTACTAGTTCTGAAGAGAACAAACTTATTTAGGCTCCCTGGGGATGGAGCTGCCTTTCCTTGCACAGGACAGATCTTGGGTTTTGTGATCACTGCCCTTCTGTGGGAGGAAAGGGAAGCTCCTGGTGGCTTCCATGTGCCCCATTTCTTACTGGTGTGGCTTGCTGAATGGGACAGACTTGTTGGGGTCCCTGACTCTCACTGTCACTGGGGAGTTTGTTTCTTGACCAGCTGCTTCTGTTTGTAAGACCCTAAAAATGGCAGACTAAAATTTCTGGTGTCCTGCTGCACTTACCCACTTCAAACTTCTGTTCCTTGCTCTGGCTGAATTCGAGTGTCCATCTGTGGGTTTCCAAGGTGGTTTTAGTGGTTGGGGTGTCTTGGGCTACATCTTGCCTGTAATACAGAGGCTTTTATACTCCACATACTGTTCTTCCTGAATTCCTAAGGACTTGGTCTCATGTTTAAGTCACTGTAGATAAGCTTAGTTTCCTATTTTACTTCTGCATGACTGCCTTGCTGTAGTGAATGTGCACTAACTTTTCCAACTTCTTTCTGTTACAGAGATAACTGACTTAGGTGAGTTACTGTCACTTGTTCCTGTCCCTTGAAAGTTATCTCTTCTCTTTGTCCTTTTTATGTTTGTGTGGGGCATGGCTGTAAGTTACAGGCAGTTATCAACAAAGAGTGAAATGTGGCATTCCTCCAACATTCCAGGCTGAGATACGCCTTGGGACCCTTTCCAGTCATGTTGCACACTTGGCTTAAACCACAAACGAGTCTTTTTGTAACACTGTTACATCCAACAGCTGAGCTTGGCCACCTTTCCCACTGGACAATGAGCACCACTGCTCCCAGTCCTCCTGTGCCAGTCCTTTCTCCAGCACTCAGCAGCAAGGTATCTGAAGGACTGTGCAATCTTGCTTGCTTTAGACCCTTCAGGAATACTTCCCCAAGTAGTCCCAGCTTTCCACACAGATGATTTAACTTGCAGCCAGTGCAAAATGAGCTGCAGCATTTTATAAAGCCCTTCTCAGGTCACCAAATGCTGCAGGGTTAGCTTGGGTCCTCCTGTCCCAGGTACAATGTGGTTGTGAATTGTGCTGCCCTCTGAGTAGCCAAACATGAAAGGTACAATCTGGGGTAAAAAATCTGATTAGGGGCAGTTCATCTGGAGGACTGTTGAAGAGAAAATGTAATTCTGTCTGTCCCTCACAGTGACAGTCCCTGCTGCTCTGTGTGCTGGCAGAGGGGAAAATATGTGGTTGTGTAAAAACCAAGAAATGACAGAGCTGTTGACAGTCTCTTGAGTGTGACATGGATATGGAAGTGTAAATTACAGCTGGGAATAATTTGGAGAAACTATGATAATTTCTCTCCTGGAATGAAAATAGAGTTCAGAAAGTGGTCTCAGGTGGGCATTAGCACAGGTCAAGGGCTTGAAGTGCTCAGAGACCTTCCCTAGAACAAGCTCACTGGCCAATAACCCCTTAGAGCCCCAGAGCACCTGAGTGGGAGGCGGGGGGGCACTGCAGCAGTTTCCCTGCGGTTCCCATCCCCCCCTCATGCCCTGTGTTCCCTTCAGCTGGGCAGCTGTCCACAGACGACCTGAACTCCCTGATCGCGCACGCCCACCGGCGCATCGACCAGCTGAACCGGGAGCTGGCGGAGCAGCGCGTGCGCGAGCAGCAGCACATCGAAACCGCCCTGGAGAAGCAGAAACTCGAAGATAAAAGAGCATTTGAGGCAGCTGTGGCCAAAGCGCTGGAACGTCACAAAAATGAGATTGAATTAGAACAGGAGAGGAAGGTAAAGTGGATAAAGCACCTGGTTAAATCTTTGGGTCAAAAAGAAGGTGGAGGAGTTAATGGAAAAGGCCAGAGGGACAGCTGGGATATTCTGGGTAGTGGGAGACTTCACATGGGTGACCCCCCAGGCTAAACATGAAAAGGAAATGTTGAGCAAGGAAACTGCTGCAACGTTAGAAGGGTGAAATCATACAGGGGATGACTTTGTGAAGTTACTTGGCTCCTGTTGGAGATGGAATTACTGGATCAAAATAAATCCTAGAATGATTTGGGTTAGAACAGACCTTCAAGATCGCCTTGTTCCACCCTCCTGCCATGGGCAGGGACAGCTTCCACTAGACCAGGTTGCTCCAAGCCCCATTGAATATGATCTTGGGAAGGAGTTTGGGCAGCCTCAGCTTCTCTGGGCACTCTGTGCCAGTGCCTCACCACTGTCACTGACAGTTTCAGTGTTTGATCTGACCTTGTGTGGCCATTATAGGGCTACGCTGGGAAAAGGTAAAGTCTCTTTGGCTCAGAAGCTCGTTTATAAACCAGCCTCCAAAAGTGTTTGAGTGTTTGATTTGACATACTGTGTATTTTTTATATACTGTTTTGGTAGCTGCACTAAGTGCCTACTGAGTAACCAGCAGTTACTCACATGGTGAGCCAGGAATCTATTCCTTAACATCCCTAGGAAAAGGGTCAGCTGTAAAACTGGACCTCAGCAGGTCTTCAGGCTGAAGGAGAGGCTCTGTCAGTGCTACTGCTCTGACATGTATCCCCAGCCATCACTGGTGTGATCCTGTGAGTGTGTGACAAGCAGCTGAGCAGTGCTGGTGCATTACACCCCTCGTGTGCGCAGGTGGAAGAGGTGCGGGAGGTGATGGAGACCGAAATGCGGACCCAGCTCCGGCGCCAGGCTGCTGCCCACACCGACCACCTCAGAGACGTCCTGAAGATCCAGGAGCAGGATCTAAAGGTGGAATTTGAGCAGGTAAGGGAGAGGAGTCCCCAGGGGAATGAAAGGGATATTCGAACCCTTGCAAAGCACAGGTTTCATATGACAAGAGTCCTGAAACATGTTCCAAGGGATTGAAATGGGGGCTGGGGAGGGAAGCAAGCTTACCTTGAGGTGATACTGAGTGACCCAATGTGTAGGTTTTATTCAGACTTGTCTGAAAAGCTTTTGCTATAGGTGATAAATTTTTGGAATAAGTGCAGTGTTAAATTCACCCCAATAAAGTTTCTTACTGGTATATTTACTGTATGCATTGGCCCTAACAAGGACAACAGATTTATAGAAATGTTTTAAAAATAAGGTAAATATTACTAACCAGCTGTTTCTGTTACTTCTATTGCACTGTTTCAGAACCTATCAGAGAAGCTCAGTGAACAGGAGATGCAGTTCAGACGCCTTACTCAGGAACAGCTTGACAACTTCACCTTGGATATAAACACCGCCTATGCCAGGCTGAAGGGAATTGAGCAAGCAGTCGAGAGTGAGCACTGAATTCCTCTTTCTTTAAGGACTAAAACTGTGTTCCCCAAAGGCCCCTTGCCCAAACTTGGGCATCTAAACCCAGGCTTAGGCACGTAGTTCACACTGCTGAGCACCCAGCAAATCCCAGATGAGTGAAGTCCGAGGTGGTTCTTTCAAAAGTTGTCTTGTTCTGGCTCTAAGCTGTGGGACAGACTTGCTTTAGAGCACACGCTGATGGGTTGGCTGCTTTGGAAAGCAGAGGGTGGAGAGGGATGGCTCTTGCTGCTTGTTCTCAAAGCCACACGTGCCCAACTAGAGCCCCTTCTTGGCTTCCCTTGCAGGTCACGCAGTAGCAGAAGAGGAGGCCAGGAAGGCCCATCAGCTGTGGCTCTCTGTGGAAGCGCTCAAATTCTGCATGAGGTCAGGCACGGGGGACAGTCCCACGGAGCCCCTGGGCAGCGCGGTGAAGGCCATCAAAGCCAGCTGCGCCGACAACGCCTTCACGGAAGCCTTAACAGCAGCTCTGCCGGAGGAGTCCCTGACGCGGGGCGTGTACAGCGAGGAGGCCCTCAGAGCACGCTTCTACACAGTCCAAAAACTGGCAAAACGAGTGGCCATGATCGACGAGACGAGGAACAGCCTGTACCAATACTTCCTGTCCTACCTGCAGTCGCTGCTGGTGTTCCACCCTCAGCAGCTGAAGCCACCGGCCGAGCTCAGCCCCGACGACCTCGACACGTTTAAGTTACTGTCTTACGCTTCCTACTGCATCGAGCACGGAGACCTGGAGCTGGCGGCCAAATTTGTCAACCAGTTACGAGGGGAGTCGAGGAGGGTGGCACACGACTGGCTCACGGAAGCGCGGATGACCCTAGAAACCAAACAGATTGTGGATATCTTGACAGCGTACGCCAGTGCTGTGGGGTTGGGAACAACTCAAGTGCAGTGAGCTAGGATTGGAGCTTGGAGGCAGTTCAGCTGTTCTGGGCCAGAGAGAAATCCCATGATCTCCTGAGGGTTCAAACAGAGCTGTTGGCAGGGGCTGGAAGCAGTAAATCAAAGCACGGGTACCATCTTGTTTCCTTGCACTGTATTTAATTTCACCATCTGTTGTATTTTTGTTGGTTTTGAGTTGTCATGACAACCAACTTCAGGAAGCTTCCCTACAATTTGTGTAAGAATTAATGTTTCCCCATCTTTACCAAGTGGGCCTGTGATCGAACCAAAATAATGTTTGTAACCTGCCATTAATCATTTGCCACTTTGTCAGCTGAATAAAACAAGACTTCAACCACTTGCTCCTGCTGTTTCAGTCTCCTGTTTAAATATCAACTGCAGCTGGGCAGTACAAAGCTCAGTCTTTCCCATGACCTCAAGAGTTAAAACTCTAATTTACTTCTTTCAAGGAGCAAGAAAGCAAGACCTCACTGATGTGATTTATTAATTTGTACAGCATTAAAAAAAAAAAAAAAATCTATCTTTGAGTATAGGATATGTACAAAACTGGTGTAAGAGCACATCCTGTCCTGGATCTCTGCCCTGGTAGGTTTCTTGTCAGAGCTGCTCTGCCGTAGTTCTAGAACATCAGGTATTTCTGCCAGAAAGGTAAACTTTGGTTCAACTTTTGAGTTTTTGCTCAAGCATTATCAGAATACAGCCAGCTTTAATATCAGTCATTTATTAGAGACAGTTTCCAGCTGTACAAAGTGTAATTTAACATCCAGACTCCCAACACCTGTCCCAAAACACCAAAAGGATGAGGAATAACACCACAGGTGCCGAGTATTGCATTACTTCAGTGTTTATATACAGAATAAACTCAGTATTTAAGTAGTTCAGCAAAGTTAGATGGAAAGGAGTGACAGCTGGTGCAGGGTCAAGTGACAGGAGGCCCACAAGAAGTCTTGCTGAAGCTGTGGAAGTCTTGTGCCTGCCTGAGCAACCCCCAGGGTGCACAGCACCCCTCCCTGCAGCCCTCCACCCTCAGTGATGCTGTTTATCAGGAGCCAGCTCTTGCAGGGGTGCTGGGGAGGAGACCTGGGGTAGCCCACGCTGTGTCCCACCTCACCAAGAGGATTTAACAGCTGCCAGCTGGCACCTGGGGACGGCGTCTTGCCACGCAGGTCCCGTATCAGAACACTCCGAGCATTCATCAGTGCTGCAGCACCTCCCAGAAGCCATTCCTTCAGTAATTCCACTCCTTCCAAAGCCTCCCGGTATCATGGCAACAGTTGCTCCCAGTTTTCCCAAGAGGAAGAGGGACAGCTACTCTCGGTCACTGTCACTACTGTCACTGTCGCTGCTGTCACCATCCCACTTGATACTCTCCAGTGCCTTCCTGTGATATCAAACAGATCAGTCATCAGTCACCTGTTGGGACTTGTGCTTGAAAAGAGATCCCAAAACACAAGGCAAACAGAGAATATTACGGGCTGTCTAATGCCTACTGTCCCCAAAGGACAAGTGCACCCTTGGTGGTGGAAGCACATGCTCTTGGAAAAGCCAACTCCTTCAGCTGCCCTCCAGGTGGTGAGCCAGCTGTCAGGGGTGCTGGTGTTTATTCCCTTGGAGCACATCTGGCTCCAAACTGGTCCCTCAAGCCCTGATCACCATCTGAGGATCACCTGGGCTTGCTAAAGCAGTGCAATGAGAGGTGACCACAAGCCTCAGAACCTGGCAGCCACATTCAGGGCCATCCTGCACCACCCTCCTGCTTCTACTGGGCTGCAGCAGTGTCTTCAGGCAGCCAGACCCAGCTAGGAAAAGATTCCAGGAAAGGAAGGCAATAGCAGGACTGAGCAGTGGATAAGGCTAACCCCACCATGGAAAACTCCCTTTCCTCCTAGGTGGGATGGATACAGCATGGAATCAAAAACTGAGGGGCCATTTCAGTCCTGGAGTCAACACACCAGCACATCATTCTGAAGCCAGCTGTCTGCTCCCTTGTCAGAGAAGCCTTTCCAAAGATGTTGCCCCACCAAGACCCTGTCTAATGTACCCCTTCAGCAGTAACATGAAACATTCCAACTTACTTCTGTGTTTCAGAGAGTTGAAATTCCTCCTCTGTTCTGCTTTTCAGCCTTTGAGATAAAGGAAGTCCAAGGGATGCTGCCAGCTTTACCATCTTAATTGCCTCATCTGGGCAATTGTTTTGCTTAGCACAGTTCAAGAACTCGTCCATCACCTTTTCACTGCAAAGGGAAATGGTGACTGTTCTCAGAGTCACAGGAGAGGTGCCCATTAATTTATAGCCCATGCTTTAGAGAGGGAGAGAAGGTGACATTTTCAGGTCAACCAGTTCATCTCTGCTCCTGCCAGGAACTTCACCTCTGGTACAGAGGGAAGACTATGTGGTAAGTTTGGGAACTTCTGTCCCAGCAGAAGAGAGCAGGCACAGAGTGCCACTAGGCGTGCAGCCTTTGGTACCACACACCCTCATGGTGCTCACGGGGGCAAGCTCCAACTTTATTTAAAAAAAACCCACACCCAAACAAAACCCATTACTATTCCTTACAAGTTGTGTTCTACTTCAAACAATTCCCTCCTCCAGAATCCCAAGACAAGCAAGCTGGTGTAGCCCAACAGGGAACCACCTAAGATTTAGCATTTGACTCAACAGACTTGTGTTCAGAAATCCAGGCACCTCTGAAACACCCGTGCTTGGTTAAGAGTGTACTGGGATATTTCTGAGCACATGAAACCAGATATCTGTGAGTCCTGCTCAGTCTGATTTGCACAGCTGAGTTCATCAGTGGCACTGCTCTCCATGGCCCAGAGCTTCAGACACCAACCACTTCAGTCCCTCCCACTTTGCACTTTCAACGTGCTTGAAACAGGTATTCCAAGACAGAAAGCTCTTGGAATATTTCCACTGGATAAACAAACAGCCATGCTCACAGGGACAGACACACATTCATGTTCTGGAAATAAATGGACCACTACTATCAGTTACAACTGGAGGTTGGACTACCTGACCTTTAAAAGTCCCTTTCATCCCAAACTATTCCTTCATCCCTTAATTCAGGATCTCAGCCAAAGGGGAGACTCAGTAAGTGAAGAACCTAAAAATACTTACGTGGGAATCCTATTGATTTTCTGGAAATGCTCCATCATGTTCCTGTTCAAAAGAAAACAAAATCATTAAGTTTAAAACTGCACATAACAGGAACAGACAGATATTCACCCTGATGGATGAGCCTCCACTGAAACACAGCTAAGCTCAAATCCATAAATCTTCCCCGTGGATCTCATGCTGTATCCTTGCAAATGCCATCTGTATGAGCTAACCTCACTGATTAGTTTAACACAAAGTATCTTACACTCTGCAGAAAATGGTAAGTGTAGCTGGTGGCAATTTTCCTTTAAAATACGACACATTTTTAGTATTTTAACAGACTCCTTTGTTGCTACTTCTGTGTTTCAAATTAATCACTGTACATCTGCATTTAACAGAAAATAGCTTAAAACCTTTAATCAGAAGCTAGATATTTTAACCTGTATTTCAAGTTTAGAGCATATGGGACAGTAAATTCTACCTATTAGAGTACTAAAAATAGCCTATTTAGAGTTTTGATTAGGACTGCTGCTAATTAAAAATTTAATTAAACTAATTAATCTCTATCAGTTTGAATTCCAATGAGTTCTAAAAATCAAAACTGGTGAGTTGTAGGCACTCAGCAGTGGTCAGGATCAGACCACACCTTGCCATAAGCAGCTGTACAAAGCTCTACACCAGATACTACATTGGATTCTAAACCATTTTTAAGACAGACAACTGTCACCTGGTGTCATGAAGGAACAATAAGGAAAAACCCCCATGACATTCCCTGCAGGCTTTATCCCCTCTCTTTGTCTGCACTGGCATTCCAAGGCATAGGTCATTAGCCTTTGCTTTTTGTGATTAAGCCTTGAGTTGCAGCGTCAGCAAGCCCAGAGCTCAGAGAGCCCACACGTACCAGGCATCCTGGGTTCTCCCAACCCTGGCAAACAGCACCACGACATGGCCCAGAGCACTCCCTGTCCACTCCAGCGGGACCTGCCCCGGCCCAGCAGCCTCATGGACAGCTTTGATTTCTTCAGCACAATTGGCAAATGCCAGCTGAATCTGTGAAAACATTGTGCTGTGAAGAACAAAACCTCTGAAATGAACAGAAGCTTTTCAGGGCAATTTCTCCTGCTGCTCCCACAGGCTTGCTCTGTATATGATTTAAATTTGTGAATTAAGAATCATTACACCGGGAGACAAATCTGTCACTTCTGTCAGGAGGCTGTCCCCACTAGGCAAGCTCCAAGGTGGCTTTGCAGGCACAGCTGTATTCTCCTTCAACACCCTTCAGCTTGAGAAAGCAATTACTGCAATGAAATCCTTAGCAAAAATCCTCAATTCTGCCTTGTGCTTCCCCAGAGATATGGCTGGTTGGGCTGCATCACTTCTCCAAACCCTGGTAAGAAGGGATCCTGCTCTGTTAATGTGAGGTTTCTTTATAGGCTGAAGACAATCCAAGTGGTTCAGCAGGCCTGGATAAGCTCACATGGATCTGAAAATTTGCAGTGGCAAATGCACTGGAACTGGATCTCTAGGACTGACCAGGGATACAGCATTTACCCAGTCTAGGGAAACACCACTACTCTCTACTGAGCTTCTGTGCTGATTTTGGCTGGGAGAGAGTGAAATTTCTTCAGTTTCTTCTTTCTTACTCTGGGGCTGTGTTTTGTATTTAAGATGGGAAGTATGTTGATAACACAGGGATATTTTTGTTATTGCTGGGCAGTGCTTAGAGCATCAGGGTTCCACCACCAGGGAGTGGGCTGGGGGTGCATAGGGTGTGTGGCACAACAAGGACTGGGAGGGGACACCTCTGAGACAGCTGACCCTAAATGCCCATGGGATATTTCAGACCACAGGATGTCATGCTCAGCAGATAAAGCTGGGGAAAGGAGGAATGGGGGATTCATTTGG
Organism: Onychostruthus taczanowskii; assembly: GCF_017590055.1. Taxonomy (NCBI): domain Eukaryota; kingdom Metazoa; phylum Chordata; class Aves; order Passeriformes; family Passeridae; genus Onychostruthus; species Onychostruthus taczanowskii. Next base: position 24,609,969 of record NW_024499239.1, on the reverse strand, counting down.
AGTGATGGTGTTTGACATCCCAAGTAACTGTTATACATGAGCTTTCCAGGAGCCTGGCCTTCCTAGGGATGGCTGAACACCTGCCTTTGATGGGAAATGGTAACTGAGCTTGAGCTCTGCCCTTTTACTGCCCCAGCTCCCTCCACCATCTCACAGCAAGTGGCTGTGTGGGGGCTCAGCTCTTCATGGGTGTTATCAGCTTCCTTACCTCACTGGGGTGCTGGTCCCTGCTCATCAAAGACAAGAACTCCTCCAACAGGTCTTGTCTCCTGCTAAACCCCAGCTGTTTCACATCTGTTTAGAGAGAGGCAGTAGTTGGTAGGTGTGACCAGTACCCCTGTTCCCAAATCCTGGCAATATGGTCAGCACACTTTAACAAGGCAGAACCATGCTCTGCAACTGAGCTGGTCACATTTAGTTCCCTTTCTTTCCCCTCATTATCAGATCCTGTGCACCAAATACATGAACTAATCTGATTTCTTCTTGCTTTCCCTGCTGGTCTCAAGATTTCTGGGTGACAGCCCAACTACTCCCCGTGATAAAGGTCCTCAAGGTCCCCTGCACTGACCAGCCTGGTGGTGGTGATGATGACCCTGCCACAGACCAGGGCAGGAACAACACACAGAGCACTGTCTGTAACATCAATTACCAGTCCTCAGGGGGAACATGGACCTGCACTCCTGCAGGACACTCCCACAACCCCCCCCCAGCCAGAACCCTCCACCACCATCTGCTGAGGATTAAGGAGTGACTCGTATTCTTTTTTATTTTTTTGGGGCTAGATTAAATCTTAACCAAGGATCTGCAGAGGGTCCAGGTGATTCAGTACCACAGGCAAGCACTGCACCTTACCATGGCTACTCCAAGCAATGGGAAGTTTCCAAACTTTGCACTAGCTCCAGCTTTGCACCGCTCCTGGCATTTGTCAGACAAAGTGCCTATGAAGCCATGTAGCCATCACTGACCTTCCCAGACTGAAGGGATCACTTCCAACTGGTTGGCAGCATCCAGTGCTTGAAGGAGGTCCAGTATATTTTTAGGACTTGGATAGAAGAGCTGATGAAGGAAGAGAATCATTTCAGTCACCTGTCACTGCTCCATTTCTCCATGGCAAAGCTCTGCAGCTCTTACCCTGGTACACGCTTACCGAAGATGACGTTTCTTTGTACCACTTTAACACCACCTCAATTTGTTCCATCATGCACAACAATGAAAAGAATTTCGACCTAGAGAGAAAAAAACATCCTAATTCAGTGATGATTAGATCAAGCAAATTATGAAAGTACCAGCAGATGATGGTGTGCTGCTCAGATTTGTATTGCAGATCAAGGACATTTCACTGATTGCCACAATCCATGCAATCAGAAGAGCAGCAGTGTTTCTTACAATAATTTAATGCTGACACTAGATTATTGGCAGAACTAATTAGACCACTCTGTTTTAAAATATATTAAAAAAGCAATCTTCCTGCCTGATGCCAGTTTTAAGGTACCTGAATCTGTCTCAAATGCAACTTTTGGATATAAGAACTGAACTAAATTAACCTTGTTACCTATGCAAGTTCACAAGACAAGTGTGAGTCCTTGATTCAGTGCACTGACTAGGAAAACATCCCTACACAAGGAAATGATGCTGTTTTGCTGTTACCTCCAAAGCTGCCATGCAGGGTACACAACAGATTGGCAGAACCCACAACTGGTTGTTCTAGCTGTTGGATGGGTGTTGAGATAAACTGATGCTCCAAGACACTGGATTTCAGTTCACAGGCCACAAACTGAAAATAAATCCTAAGCAATCCCTGCTCTTATGAAGGATCTAATTCCCAAACTGGACATAAAATAACCAGTTGGTGCTCAATGTCTGAATCCCAGTTTGTATGGAAGCTGACAACAGCACAAAAATACCACCTCCACTTCACTCACCAGTAGCCATTTGACCGATCCACATCCAAGAATTTCCAATTGTCTCCCTTCTCCAGGGCCTTATTTAACTGATAGGCAAGCTTGATATCCTTAAGATCACAGCACTGCAATAGACCAGTCAGATTTGAAAGCTGTTACCCAATGTAACTCACAAGAGTCACAGAGGTACGTGCACAGATCACAGGCATGCAAATTACCAGTTAGGGAGGAGTCAAGCAAAGAACTGCAGAATTATGGCAGAAAGGAGGAGGTGATGAGCACAGATGAAAATGGGAGATACTGAAAGCTAAACCTTTATGACAGGATGTAAACTCACAGGCAATTCTCCAACAGCTGGAGGGGCTCAAAGGAATTCTGATGGCAAGGAAGAGGCACTTACCACTTGCATGGCGGTGTTAAAAAAGTTGGCTGAAAGGGAGCAAACAAAAATCTGTTAACTTCAAGCTTCCAAGGAGACATAAACCAGCTCGTTAACCCACCCTCCCAGAGGATGGATGAGGTATGTTCAATTGGAAACTCAATCTGTAGCTCAGTTTGACAATAGAGCTGAACTCTTCCCTTTCTTGGTAGTCTTTGGTGTGGCATGAGTTGGGTGGGGATTTTTATACACTTCTAGCAACAACTCAGAGCACAGAAAGAAACAGTTTAACACATCTAGCAGGACAGAAGCAAAGGAAGGAGGGGTACAACATTCTGACTATTTCCAGGAATCCTTCCAAAGACAAAATAGAAAGCTGATGAAGAGTGCCTTTCAACACTCCATTAACACCACGTTGTCTAGAGACCTTTCTCTGCCAAACCCATCTCCAGATGGAAGCTGCATCTCCTTCCAAAGCTACAGAAAGGCTTTTGAACTTCCCAGGGCAAAGCTGTGTACCTTCAAATGGCAGAACAAGCCAGTAACACCATGGGATATTCAGGATGTTCCCCTCCTACAGACCCACACTCCAGTTCCCCATGAAGTTTTATTTATTTGTATAAATTTATTTACATTTATAAATATTATATTTACATTTATTTATTTTTATAAATTATGAAATCTTCTGAACAGGATTAGGAAGAACTAAAATAGGAAAACTCACACCACACCTACAACAAAAACCTGCCATTCACCTGATGTGCATAATTTCATGAAACTGCTCTTCCTTAAACTGCTCTGGTAAATAACCCTAGGATTTTTTATCACATGGACTTAAAATGCTCATTCACACATGCTACACACCTACTTTTACACAGAAGCCAGTGCAGGAATGCACAGCACAATTCCCAACACTGGAATTTCCTCTTTGTCTCCAGAAATATCAGCGGGACTGAAAGAAGCAAGCTGCATGCATTTATCCTAGCCTAGTAAAACTACCTGACATTCACAGGTACCTTTTCACATAAGCTTGAAATCCTTACCATCATCAGGGTCCTGAGCAGTGAAACTTCGCTTTTCAACCTCATCTAGCACCTCAGAGATGATGTCTGATGACTGAGCATCAACTATGGGACAAAGAGACAAACATATCTCAGTTGTGCCAAGAACTTCCTTGTGAAGAGCATCAGTCTGCAAATACAATATGAAACTGGGAGCAAGCAACATAATTTTAAACAAATGTAATTTCTGTGGTGCTCCACACCAGCTGCCATATAATTTGCTCTAAAATTTGTCCTGCTATTGCCAAGATTTCCACATCAGGAGGGCAGATTCAGAAAGACAGAAGTGCTTTCTAGCAAGGAATCAAACAGTCCTGGAAGTTTGTCTGTTAGAAGGTTGCACTAGAAAAAGTATTTATACTTTATGTAATATGGTTTTAAAGTATATTATATAAATATACTTCATATTTATATATAAACAAACAAAAATTTAAAAGGGGGAAAACCAAAACCAAACTAACCCCCAAACTCCAGAACCAAACCTAGAGAAACTCCAGAGCAATTCCTTTACATTTCTTAAAACACAAGGACTGCAGTTATGGCTACTTTGCCTATTCTGTTCCTATAGCCAAAAGTCTGTGGGCATGGGATCTTAAATAGCTGGGTTCCTGCCTTCTAACACAGTTGTTTTCCATGACAACTCTAATGCACAGAAGAACTGTTGCAGGAAAACAAACTCGCTGTGAGTAGCACAATATGAAATCACACACACTGGTGAGATCCAGCCTACAGTGACTGAGTAGCATTTGCTCCCTGTATGAAGTTATCCTTTTTTTTTTTCACCCAAGCAGAATCAGGCAGCACAGGGAACAGAAGATGACACCCAATAAAGGCTGTCTTTCAATCCATAAGTGAAGTGCCTTCACCCATCACACATGAAAAGCATCAAAGCAGCTGCTACACAAGGCACAAGCCGAGAGCGCACGTACCGCCTCTGTAATACATGCAGAGGAGATGATCATAGGATGCAAGGCTGGGCTCTGGAAAGCAAAAACACTGCAGTTACTGCAACACTCCTGGCTGAGCTCTGTGCCACTGCTCTAGTTCACAGTCTGCTCCTCCAGTCAGGCAGCATGCATAAATGTACTCCAATATCTCTCCCTGCCCATGCCAACGCTGGACCAGACCTCACGTACACCCGCCTGGGAGAGGTGATATCCAACACTGGACCACCAGTTGGAGCATCCTATTTCTATGGGGGAGCAGCCAAGCTTCCCTGCTCTAAATTAAAATCAGAAATACTTCACAGCTAGTTTTCCTTTTCCTCATGAATGTAATCTTTAGCCTATCAACAAACATGTTACTGGGACAAAGCACAGCGCACAGGATACCAAGTTAATTCTGCAGATATTCTCAGTTTCTGCAATATTTATTTGGAAGAAAAAAAAAATCATCATCTAGCTCAAAAGCTTTTTTCTGTAGAGATGTAGATCTAGAGACCTGAACTGGCTTAGGTGGCTTGTGAAGTACATCTCTCCCGGAGTCAGGGAATCCCCACCATTCTGTGTGGTGCTGAACTCCTATGTTAACTGTTCTGTTCTGGAGGGGGCACTGGAATATCACAATCACTGCACATAATAAATACTCTGGTTCTCTTACCTATATCAAGTGCTTCCATTTCCTTTAATACAAATAAGGACATAGTTCTGCCCACACCACCACATCTTCTCAGGCTCTTCAGTACAGAATTAAAAGTTAGCAGAGTTGGTTGCACTTTCTGTTGAGCCATGTGAGTCAGGAAGTCCTTAAAACAAAATTCCATAATGTGAGGCTTCTTAGAGCCTCACATTATGGATCACAGTTCAGCTTTCATTTCCTCAACCTAAGCCTTCTCCCCACCTTAAAGTGAACACCTCTGCTCTAACTGATTGTTTAATCAGTACTATGTAATTTTGAATGAACAAAACCCAAGGCTACGTTACATCAGAATAAATACTGGAGAACTGTCTCTAGAACACAATGGAAAACTTTTATAGTTACATAATATTTTTCCTTACTGACGTATCATTAAAACTCAAAATTACATTTCTGTCACAAAACCATGAATTAAAATTCAAAGAGTGGTTATCTAAAACTTTACATTTACTTTATCTCCCAGCAGTAATTTCCCCAATTACATTCTGTCTAGGCAGTTCCTGGATCAGGTATGTTCTCACAAGGCAAATCACTCTGCAAAAGCCAGGTTGGATTTTTTTTTTCACATTTGCTACTCCTCCATAGTTACCTTTTCTGTTTAAACTACTGTACTTCCTTTACAGCAGAGATTAGTATCTGGGGACAAAGTTCTTGCTTTTGGTCTTCCAACAACTACAAAATTTTACTAATAAGGCAGATCCTTATTAGGAAAAGAGCCCACTCTTACCACTTCCCCACCTCTTTTGCTCTACCCTCCTTACCTTGGCTAATTCCCACCTTTCTATGAACCTCTCCTTTAGATATGGGACTGCTCTGATCAGTGCATTGAAGGTGTGCACATCAGCTGGAAAATGTAAGATAATCCATTTTAAATGACAATTTACAGCCTACAGGAAACAGTTTGTTCTAGCATGGCTCAGTTTCTGGCAAAGTCTCATGCAAACCTGTTTCCAGTGAGCCAGCCACACGCCAGCTGCACTGGAATTGCCAGTTTGCATTCAGCTCCCATGATCCAGCTGAGGTCCGTACCCCTGCGCCAATCATCACTGCCATGAACAAACACTCTGTGCCCAACAGGGGCTTTCTCTACTCAGGAGAGCACAAAAAAAACCAGGGGACACTCACCCTTGTGCCTTTCATTCAGCAAGTCTATGTACATGTCATAAGCTTTAGAATAAGCCCCGTGCTGCAAAAACAAAAATAAACCATCTCTGAGTATGTGAGATCTCAAAAGCTGAAAAAATCCCTCAGCACTGAAGAATAACTTTACCTTCACCATCCCACGGATCATTGTGCAATAGGAGTGTGCATTCCTCTCTGGCATTATCTTAAATATCCTTTCAGCATGGTTGTTCTCCCTAGAACCAATAAACAAGACACATGTTAAAGAACAAAATAAAATATACTCTTAGGAGAAGGATTTAATATGCAGAACAAAATAAGGGCTGCAACCCCAAAGACTGACACTCACATATCACACTTGTGATACTTGAAACTATTCTACAGTCACCTACCAGATTTCCTTGAACACTTTAAAATATCAGCAAACACAGGTATATTTAACAAGTAACACCTGTGAGTATGGGCTGCTAAAAGACTTAGGTCTGTTCTACAGCAACAACACAAGTGCACAACCCATGGAATATGGGAATATAGGCAACATTTTCTATACCTCCACCTGGGGCCAGATGACTGTGAACCTCTTTGAAATTGTCTCTTTGGAGTTTTCTGTTCTGAAGCATCCACCTGGAGAGTGTTTTGCAAAAAGAAGTTTCTCAGAGGTAAATTATGATTTAACATCAAATGACATAACTTGCTAACAAAACTGAAGTTCAGCAGCGTGGGCCAAAGGTGTTTTTTAATGGGTTATATAAGAATAATTTCTATCATAACATTCAGGAACCAATAACTAGATTGAGAATAATGTTTATGTTATCAAACATATTAACAGTTTTACACAAACTACTGTGGCTACTAGGTCAGTCATGGATTTTTGTAATAGAAGTATCTTCTGGGAATGTTGACTGCATCTGATCCACCTCATGGCATCTCCCACACACACAGTACAAAAATCTTGATGTCACCTTGATACACTCCCACTATGTAAACGAATAAATAGAGATCAACAAGTTTTCCATACCCCTGGTTCTTCCAAGCTCTCTTTTTCTTCCTGCTCTTTTTCAGGAGTAGGCTCACCATCTCCACAGAAGCATAACAAATCTAAAAGGCTGTTTGTGGTCTCCAGAGACACAGGGGTACCTTTAAGAAATGAGAATTTAAGACAGTCAGAGAAAGTGAAGAGCTCACCACTCTACAGCCATATAGAAAACCTGTGAACACTTTGCTCTCTTCCAACACATTCTCTAGCAAGTCCCTAACCCTTCTGTGACACCAGGACAGAATTTTAACACTGAATTAGAGTATGTTTTTCTACTGAAGACACTGAAAGGGTAGAGTTTTCCTGATCAAGTAGGAGAAGGAAGTGGCAGCTGTCAGTCAGAGCTGTGAAGCAGCACAAGCCCAACACACATCTGAAATTTCTAGTGCTTTTCATAACTCTTCCTAGGATACACCCTGCTATGAAGAACACTTTGCATGTTTCACTTTCTATGAAACATTCAAAATCAACAAAAGTATTTAATCTGCTTCCTCTTCAAGAAGCCAATTGTTCTCCTTTTCACCAAAGCAACATGTCAGACAAGCAGTGGCTAAGATTCTCCAGGAATTCCAGAGAACCACTTCACCAGACCACAGGCAGTTGTGAAAGAAGCAACAGAGTCACAAAATTGTCTCCACAGCCTGTGGCAGCTACTGAAGTATTTTTGGCACAATTTAAGCGGGGCTCCACCACAGAACCTGGCAGGCAGACATACCTGCCTGCAGAAGCTGATCAAACATGTCCACAGACTCTTTCACCATTCTGAGATGGATGCGTTCCCTCAGAGCTTCCTCGCTCACTCCTTCAGTCTGAGGTGTGAGAGCCTCGGGCATCAGGCACTAAAAGCAAACAGAGGAATCTAGTCACGAGTTCAAACCTTCTCTAGATTTCCTTACTCCTCACCCAATACACTGCTTGCAGCCTAACAACAGCAGTCCTTTGGGTGATGGACTACACACATCCTCATCCCTCACTTTGTGCCAGGAAGCAGCATCTGAAAACCACTGCTTTTCTTACTTTCATCTCAAGAACCTGATATGACACTGAACTCTCAAGGAAAAATGTCCACTACAAAAAACATAATGGAAATACAGTACTGTATTAATACTGTCTGTAAAACAGTTTAAAAGTTACCCTTTAATCTTAGTTTTGGACCAGTCCAACAGTTGATTTCAGTGACAAAGCACAAATACAATGAAAATAAAGAACAAAAGCTTACTGCTATGTTGGGCTCTGCAAAAGTCTTGTCAAAATACTGAGGAAAGTTCTTTATGATGTATTTTGCAGCATTTCTCCCAGACTCCTTTGACAATGAATACAGACGCTACACAGAAATGAGACAGAACAAGATACAGAAATACACAAATTACAAGGCTGAGAATTAGAAGAAACATTTTCTTTAACAATGAACATTCTGATGGGATCAAATTAAACTCATATAATTTTCAACTTACTAGAATCACAGGGACAACATTCCAGGTAAACATTCTGGTATTCATGCCAGTATAAGAATCTCTATTCTTTAAATGCCATTGTATTCTACTTCCTTGTTTCTCAGTCAAGAGTCATAGTTCAGACATCTGAAATGCTGCACTACTACCTCAAGCTCAAAATCATCTCATTTTAGAGAGAATATAAATTCTGAAAGCAATCTGATACCTCATTTTCTTTTGTAATCAAAACCAGGCTTCAATTAGGTAGGAGCATTCACAGCCTAGACAAAGGCAGGAGGGAAGCTATCAAGGATGTGAAAGGAAATACCTACAGAATTAGCTGCATTTCTTGGCATCAGGAAAGGGTCATCCTGGAACATGTAATGAGCAGCAGTAGGATCCTGTAGGAAGAAGAGCCCAGCAATGAGAAGTTTATAGTTACGTGCACAGCCACAACACACCTCCTCATGGAATTTAGGGCACAAAGAATTCTTCCATCATAACCATCACCAATGCACATTCTACAAAAGTTCCTCTTGTTCAAAAAGGCTTAGCCTGTTTGGAAATGGTTTAAAAAATATTTCCATTTTAAACACACACACTTGCAGGCTAATATGATGGCAAAAAGGGTCCTTTCTATAACATAACAAGCAGTAAGTGCCCTGCAAAACAAGTAGGACTCCAAGTGTAACAGTCCTGGGAAGCTGACGGGACTTGGCAACTTTTGATTCAATTCCCAGAATTCAAGATAGATGGGATTTAAGAACAGCATCACAGCATTTCCAGGTTTTGCCCAGCAAGAGCAGACACTCATTGCACTTTTTAAAGCTTTTCTGGACTGAGATTGGGAAGGACATTCTGGACTGGGAAGCTGAAGTGGTGAAGGAACTTGCTCCCCCATGTTAGTGAAAGCCTTACCAAAGCACTGCAGCTTTCTCTGGTAACTGCAGCTCTCTCTTAGCACATGAATGAGGCTTTAAGGACACAGCAGAACACCCTGGTGTGAGTCCCATCTCTCATTTATGGCCAAAGCAGAAATGAAAGGGCTCCTGAGCACAAGGGTACTGCACAGAATGGACACCCTGACCCATCTCCAGGCCCACAGAACCACTCACCCTGTTCACAGTAGAAGCCAAGGTCTGGAGCACAGCGAGCTTATCCCTAGGCACAAAGGAATTGGGTTAATTCTCAGCTGCAGACTTTGAATGCTGTGCATTACTTTGTTTGGAGAACAAGCACAGGATTATCCTAGCCCACAAGGATTTGAAATTCTAGGAAATAATATTTTTGCTGCACAAAGAAAACATCACTTCCCACAAAGAAAGAGAAAATGCAAAAATGGCCTCAGTTCTTAAACAGCTCCAGGAAAAAAAAAGATTCTGAGGAAAACCAGAAGAGCATCTGTGTTTATACAGCTATTACTCCTGCCCTTATCATACACTATCAAAGACAGATCATAGGGAAGAGACACAAAAATAATTGCTTGGAATGCTGCTCCTAGAGCATCTCCAAGGGATAAATACATTAAGTCATTCTACAGGACATGTCTTTGCAAGAAAAAAATAAACCAAAGCAAAACCAGGTATCTCAGGACTCCTGTGCCTGTGGAACCTTAAGACTTTGGTTGTTTCAGCAAACAAGGAAAGGCCAGTGGAAGTGTTTGGTGAAGGTGGCCTTACTTTAGGTTTACATGCTGACACCATTTGACCATAAACTTAATTTTTGCTGTACATCATGCAGTTCCACTTTAAGTGCTCCCAACAAAACAGGTTTTGTTCAGTTGTGTGATTCCTAAGGAGGATTTATTCAGTCAGTTATGAACAATCAAGTTTTATTTTGCTGGAAGAAACACTTTCACATGCAAACAGCCAAATGAACTTGGTTCTACAGATCTTTAGCAAATGTGATCTTCTACAAAGCAATAGAACCATGCTTAAAATGCAGTCGTTGTAAGTGCTTTTAAAAGAAATGTCAGGAATGTCATGTACATAATGTGCAGTAAGAATCAAGAATATTCAGAGCTCCAAACCAGCAGGAAAACCCCTAGTGGGACACTGCATCAAGGAATGCAGGAACCTCAACTTTCTTTTTCAGTTTTGGTGGACAGACTACATTTAGCTGCCTAACACAGATTTTTTTTTTCCAAGTGAAGATTCCAAAAGAAAACACTCACCATGTTTTCCTTCGGGGGAGCACAATTTCTTCTTGAGTTACTGCAGGTTAGAATTAACAATATTAAAATGGTCATTAGAAACAAATAGATGCCCTAAGAAAATTCTGACCCCATAAGTTGTAGCAAGGGGGGGGTCAATCCTTCTCCCAAGTGATAGGACAAGTGCAAATGGCCTCAAGTTGCAGCAGGTGAAGTTTGGATTGGATATTAGGAAAAAATGTCTTCACTGAAAAGCTTGTGAAGCACTGGAGGAGGGGAGTGGGGAGTCACAATGCCTGGAGGGAGTTAAGACATGTTGATGTGGCACTCAGGGACGTGGTTTGGAGGTGCCTTGGCAGTACTGGGTTAAGAGCTGCACTCCACTAACTCAGAGGGCTTCTCCTACCCCAGAAATTCTATATTCTACAAGAATTGATGAGTTAAGCTGATCCAGCTGAAAGTACTAAAACAAGGATTTTAAAACTACAGTCTAACACAGGCTCCTGGAGCTGCACAACTCAGTTCATGCTCTTGGAGCATGGAGCTGGTTGGTGATGAGGTAAGGAATCAAGATAATCCAGGAAACTTCTGCAAAATGAAGAAAGGGAGAGAGAAAATCCAAGGAGGGGAAGAAGGGTGTTTACATCATCTTTATCTCCTGACACACTGAGTTGTTTGGAGATCAAAGAACACACGCAAGGAACCAGTAATGAAGACATCTTACCTTGTGAATTGTCCAGAGTCTTCCCAAGAGCAGGACTACTCGAGGAGCTCCTATGAACAACCAGGGGTTTGGATTTATGGCAGTAATACAGCAAAAGCAGAATAGTGAAATTCTATACTGCAGGTTAGAATTAACTAAAACATTAGAGAGAACTGGAGTGCATTGGAGTAACTGGCAATGTTGCAGTGTTATTAACTCCAAATTATTACCACAAAACTTATATCTGATGCTTCTCTTAAGGCCCTCATTTCAAGAGGCAACTGGTTGTACGTGAAAAATTTTACTACCAAAAAAATCTGATTACTTCATATTGGGGTATAACATTTTAAAAGTAGTCTTCATGAACTAGTGCATCTTAGAAAGAAAATCACAGACATAAATCAGAAAAGATTCTTTATGCTTTGGAGACAGGATCACACTGAAAAGAGCACTTAAAAAAAAAAAAAAAACCAAACAAAAACAACTTTAGACACGAGTAGTGTTCACAGAAGGAGAAAGCCCAGAGCAAGGATGCAGAGTTGCAGATGCCCAGATGTCTCTACAGAGGTGCAGAATCTCCTCACAAAGCCAGAGCTGCAGCACACTCAGACACACGGACTCACTTTGCTGAGCATCACAAAACAGCTGCTTTGTGCTCACTGCTTCAAGTCCTGCTCACCACTGTTCACATTTTACTGCTTTCAACACAAACTAGGCTTATGTTAAAATGCTTGTACTCGTTTTGCTCATGAAGCAACCCAAGAGTAAAGCTTTACTGCAGCCCTGGCCTTCGGTGCCTCCACACTGACCTTGAGCCTGAGGAGAGGCTGTTCAGGTGCAGCCACAGCTCTGTGCTTTACTCTGGCACTGCACAATTCCAGCTGCTCCTGGGAAGCCTCATAAACCGATTAAGTATGATTTTGCCATCCCAAAAATGAGTAACGATTATGAGTCAAGTGGGACCTTTTCATTTGAGACAGCCCCTAAAGGAAACCATTGCATAGAATCACGGAATGTTAAAGTGTTGGAAGGGACCTTTACGACCTTGTTCCACCCCTGCTGGGCAGGGACACCTTCCACTAGCCCAGGTTGCTCCAAGCCCCATCCAATCTGCCCTCGAACACTGACAGGGCTGGGGCATCCACAACTTCGCTGAGCAACCTGTGAGCTCACCACTCCTACAATAAAACAATTCTTCCCAATAACTAATCTAAACTTCTCCTTTTTCGATCTGTACTCATTATTCCTTGTTACTCTTATCACTACAATTCCTGGCGGAAAGTCCCACTCTGGCTTCTCGGCAGGCCCCTTCAGACACTGGCACACAGTTCTGGGGTTTGTATGCGAAATCCCCTTCCCCAGGACGAACAGCTCAGCTTCCTGAGCCTCCGTAGCCAAGTGCTCATCCCTTTTTCGTGAGACTCAGCTCTAGGAATCGCTTAAACCCTCGAACTCTCTCCCGGGGAGACTCCGAGCCGCCCCAAATGAGGGAAGATCCCCGGGAAAGGCGTTCAAAAGCAGACAAAAACCCCAGAAGAGGCGCTCCCGCCTGCCACGCCGCCCGAGCACGCCGAGCCACCGCGCACTGCGCCTGCGCAGCCCTTCCCGCCTCACTCCCCACACCGCAGCACTGCCCGTCCGTCGATTCCTCCCCGGTGCCGCCTCCACCACCACCACCACCCGACCCTTCCCTCCCGGCAGCCCCTCACCGGCAGCTCTCCGGCCCGCCCGGGAGGCGGCACGGCCGGCCCAGCCACAGCGCCCGCTGCCAGCAGCCAGCCCCGACCCGCCGCGCCGCCATGCCGCCCCGGCGCGCTGGCCTCTGGGAAGGCGGACGGCACCACTCCTCCAGCGGGGGAGACGCCGGTACCACCTCTCAGCGGCGGTGGTACCGCCCGGCCCCGCCCCCCCCGCTGCCCGGACCGCGTGGTGCTGCCCGTGGCGCGGCGCTTCCGAAGGGAGAGCGGGAGCTGCTGTCGGCCGGGAAAGAATTGCTCGTTCGCCATGAGGCCGCCCAAAGTGGTGCCGTGGCGGCGGCTGGTTGGGGTGTCCTTCGGGATGTACACGGCCGAGGAGATCCGGTGAGCCTCCATGTGTGTGCGTTCCGAGCGGTGCGGGTGCTGCTGGGCACTACGAGTCCCAGCGTGCCCCGCGGCATGGTGCTGGGGAGCAGCGGTGGGCTGTGGCGCGCGGCATGCTGGGACACGTAGTCCGGTTGGGCCGTGGCCCAGCCGCCGGGATGGCGGCAGCTGAGTTTTATAGAAAATCTCGCACCGCTCGAGGGGACACACTGACAAAGTGATGTGATTTCTTAGTAGAGTGGCTAGTCACGTAAAAGAAATATTTGCTGCGATATGAATGATTTTGCTCGTTGTATCATGAAATCAGTAATGCACAAATTCCTATCGCGTTCGCAAAATACCCTCAGAAAGATGTTTTCATCGATTGAGAAGATCACACAGATCCTAAATGCCCATGGTAGTTATGCCATTCAAGTGCGTATTACCCTCCTGTTGACTGCGGTTGATTTTGCTCTCCTCTCCCCTTCAGGAAGCTGAGCGTGAAGCCCATCACGAACCCGCAGTACCTGGACAATGTGGGCAATCCTGCTGTCAATGGGCTCTACGACCTGGCCTTGGGGCCCCCCGACTCCAGGGAAGTGTGTGCCACTTGCATGCAGAACTTCAGCAACTGCCCCGGACACTTTGGCCACATAGAGCTGCCTCTGCCTGTGTACAACCCCCTGTTCTTCGATGTATGTACACTCAGTTATTGCTGGGGAAAGGGCTGGTGGTGCCCGAGCTCTCATGTAGCCCTTGAAAACAGTAAAGGTGCCAAGATCTGTTTTCTCTTTTAAGTGTAATAGCAGCAGGTGTAGTAGAAAAGCTTTGTTGTGTCGTGGTAGTTCAATACAAAGAGACCTTTTGAAAGGTATGCATTTTGTTGTAGCTGTTGTTTTACTCAATATTGACAGGCAGGTGAGGGGGGATGTTCATCCTGAAGTATGTGACTGACTGCAGGATGTCATGCTTTAATTAAATGAATGGCACAGTAAAAATTACCCTTTCCTTTAAACAACTACTGCACGTGAACAGCTGTCTGCTCTTCCAGTTTTTAACAAACCTGAGCTGGGATGAATTTTCCTCTTGAGGTGCTCATCTCACCATTTACAATAGCTGCCTTTTGCACAAGCTACTAATTGAGAGTCAAAACTTCACTTTAAAGTGGCCAAAGTTAGATGAGGCACCCACTTCTAGCCTTGTTCCAGCTTTGAGTAAAATAACTGTATTGACCAAGGATTAAAATCCTGCAGCAGTAATTCCCAGCCTTCAGGCCACGGGAGGAGTGAGAGAACTGTGTTAAATAATAACACAGAGCTGTGCTAAATAATAAAACCCACTGATAATTTCCCAGACCTTGAGGAAAACATGATTGTGTGAAGGATCTGGTAGGATTGAGACCAGGATGTTTCATTTTACTAGTGTGAGGGTTTGGGTTCCACATTGTCCTCTGTGGGGTGACTATCAGGAGCTGTAGTCACAGTGTGAGAGCAGCCTGGGTCCCAGAGCTGCTGTAGATACCACAAGTGTTTAATGTGTCTGTGGCCACAGCCCTCTTCACAGAGAGCAGCAGGCACAACTCTCCCAGGATTTTTCATGGGGAAAGCAGTGAGAAGCTCAGAGAAGAAGAGAAAACAATTCTTATCTCTATTCATTGCTCTTGTTTTGCACATGTGGACTGTGTTATAGAGATTGTTTACCCAAAGTGATTTGTTACTGAGCACTGGTGAAGGTTCTTTTGATTTCTTGGCCAATTGGGTCAAAGTTGTGTCCTGCCTGTCTCAGACAGTCACGGGTTTTTCTTTAGTATTCTTTAGTATAGCATCTCTTTAGTCTGTAATTTAGTGTAGTATTAGTGTAATATAGTATAGTTTAATAAAGCAATTGTTCAGCCTTCTGAATCATGGAGTCAATGCACATTATTCCCTACACTGGGATTGCTCTGCATTGATAGTAGACAGCCTGCAGAGAGTTTATCTACAGATCATGCTTTGCATATGAGTTTGGTTGAAATCAATTTTTTTCAAGCAAATTCTTTATGATTAAAATGAACCATTAATCTAATTTCCCAATTATAATAGCACTCTCTTTAAGTCCAAACAGTTGCATTTACTTCCTTACTGTGCAAGCCACTACATCTGCCAGGATAACCTTTCCTTCCCCTTTCCTTTCCAGAAATTGTACCTTCTGATCCGAGGGTCCTGTTTGAACTGCCACATGCTGACCTGCCCTCGAGCTGTGGTTCACCTGCTGCTGAGCCAGCTGAAGGTGCTGCAGAAAGGGCTGCTCCACGCCGTGCACGACCTCGAAATCGTTCTCAACAGGGCAAGTACTGTGTGGTGCTCCAGCCCTTTTGCAGTTCGTGGTCTCACAGCTGTAAAGCTCTCTGCCAACTCCTCTTCTTCTGTTCCTTGTAGTTTGTAGAGCAGTGTGCAGATGCAACAGGCTCAGAAATTGAGGAAGAGTTGAATCGCCACGTGCAGGAAATGTTACAGAGCTCTCAAATAAGGGATCGGTGCTCAAATGTAAGTACAGGCAGGGCTTCTCCTGACATCCTGGGCTTTATCCTCTTAAAAAAGTGATGTGCAGAGCAAAGCCTGTCTTTGTAGGTGCTGGATTTTGTCCAGTTATGAACTGTGTTATGTTTAAGGGCTTTTTGAGGGAAATATCTGAAATTAAACTTTAAAAGGATTTTATTTCCCATTAGTGTAACTGTTGAATTTCTGAAAAATAGGGAAATGTCTGTGTAAGGAAATGTTTTGATGGTGTAAATACCATATTAGAATCTGATACTGCTGTCAATACACCACCCACAGATGCTGATACTGCTGTGATGCTGCAGAACACATTTTGAGAACTCATGTATCCAGCAAACTTGCAGAATTAATTACAGTGACATTTTTAGGAAGACTTGTGTAATTGAATTCTAATTTCCATTTAAACGTAGTTTAATATACTTGGTTAGTAAAGGTGGGTGAAGGAGATACTTACTAAGGTCATTCAGCAGATTTGTTTATAAGCCAGTTTTAATTCCTTGATCACTTGTTTAAAAACTAAGCTTAAGCACTCTGTAAATCATAAATTCATCAGCTGTCAAAAGAAGTGGTTTTTGTCATTTTTATACTTACCTAAATCATCGTTAGAGAAAAGCTTTAAATTCCAGTACTGACTTGAAAATTAAAGACTTCATGGAATAAACTGAAAAAGGAGCTTGGAGAGCACTGAGGGGTGTATTCCTCCAGCAAAGATGATGAAAGAACACTACAGATCAAGGCATGAATTAATCAGTTCATGGATGTGTGTGCATTGATACTAATAATGTTCGTGTTGTAATGTTAATTGTGTAATGGTTAGTGAATTCTTCATATACCATATGAAGAATTTTAAATTATAATTGTTATTTTTAATTTTTTTTCTTTTCTTTCAGGTCAAAAATGTGTGTGAGTGTAGAAATAAACTGATATCACAGTTCTGGAAAGCACATATGGCTTCAAAGAAATGCCCAAACTGCAAGTAAGTTTAACTACATGAGGAAGCTGGTTTCTAGTTAAATGCTGTATTTATATTAACCTTTATCTGCCTGTCCTGTTTGGGTTTTTTTTTCTCTTTAAGATCCAGGAGATCACTGGTGCGAAAGGAGCACAACAGCAAGCTGACAGTAACCTATCCTTCTACAGTGTACCATAAGTCAGGAGAGGAAGGCATTCTGGATGAAACAGCAGGTGAAATATTTGTCTTCTACTCAGATATGTTTGCACTTTTTCCCTGCATGTAAGGGGCACAGATTCTTAGCAGTGACTGTGCACTTGGAACTCATTTATAAAAAATACTGATTATAACTAAACCAGTAAGCTCAGAGTCAGAGAGAACCCAATTCCATTAAATTTCTGTTTGAGAGCCTCTTGTGCTTTTGCAGCTTCAAGTGTCTCTGTGTCAGGAAAGGAAGTACAACAGCATAATCTTTGTCAGCTTTAGGGTGGTTTTGGGGCACTTCATTTTTGGCAGGTAGCTGATTTTCTGCTGGATTTTTTAAATAGAATAACTACGGGTAAAATTAATTAGGAGGAAGATGACCAACTTTAGAAAGAAAATCACATAATCCTAACTCTTGTGAATGAATTTCCTCTTGAAGAGTAAAAGACAAAAAAGAAAGTAGGTGGCACTTTCCAGGATTAATTAACCTATTGTTTGAATAAATTTGAACCTCCTTTTCCTTCTCATATCCTTGATCCTTTACACAATGAGACAGAATTGAAGCAGACATCTATGCGTGTTATTTAGCCCTTAGGAAAGGTTTCTGTAGACTTTATTTTTTTTGCTACTCTCTGATTTAAATACTAGATTAAATCTCTGGAGCTGTGGCTGAAGAGGCCAAATGGGAAGTATTCTGTATTCTGAACTGGGGTGGGTCACCTACAGTTAGGTAGATAACCATGCACAAGCTATGCACAAAATCCCAAAAGGAGTATCTTCAGCCTTGGCATTGATGCATTTCTGTTTGAGGGATGGAAAGGTTTTCTAGGTGAATGGAGAATTGAACTTTCAGTGTGCAATAATTGCATTTCTGGATCTAAGCCAGAAGAAGAATAGGAAATTGTCTGAGGTCGTGGCAGAACTGCTTTTCATCGAGTTGTGGAAATTGAGAGCTAAAATCTCTGGCTTTGTTTTGAAAAGAATTGATCTTTTTGCTTTTTAGTAACAAAGCCATGTGTTTTCCTTCCTCTCCAAAGCAGAGGTAGGCCAGACACTCATCTGTAATGTGGATGGTGCTGTTGTCTCCTTCAGTTGAGTATTTAATGGGAACCTTGATACCTCCCTGGTAGTGCCTGAACCCCACTGAAAGCTTCCCCAGCTGCAGGCTGAGACTTGATTTGGCTGAGACTTGATTTGGCCGAGACTTTTTTGGTCAGGGGATGAGATCATTTGAAGAAAGGTTCGAGCTCACTATAAGTCAAAAAAAGCATAAACTTTAGATGTTACAGTGGAGTTTTATTTCTGTTATTTATATTCATATTCACTAGGCACAGAGATGGTTTCTTTTTTACTTAATTTCATATTCCCAAAGCAAACATTTAAATTATAATTTTGATGTAGGTGTCAGCCAGTATATTTTGTATGTATATTTTGTATTTCCATTCCTTCTCTGAGCTGGAAGCACCATTGTAAGCAGAAAAAAAAAAAACCCAAAACCTTTCAGAGTAATGTCTTGAGATATTTTTTTTTTCCATAAATATTTTAATTTTATTTTATTTTTTACTTTTCAGGTATTGATGAAAGCCAGTTAGGGAAGAGAGGATACCTGACACCAATGACTGCCAAGGAGTACATCCTGGCTCTGTGGAAGAATGAAGGTAATGGTTGTGAAGAGCAACATTACTTTACTTTTTGTACTATTTAGTGGACAAATCTGCAAATGTTCCAGTATGAACTCCTTGTCAAATCTTTGCCTTTTGCCTTAAGGGCTTCTGGCTGCAAAATAAGTTTTGTGACAGGAGGACTGGCAGCCAGTGAACGCAGAGACCTGGATTCAGTTAATACTTTGATAATTTATTCTCAAATTGTGAGTCCCCACAAATCACAACACTTGTTTGCAGAGACTGATTTCCTATGGTGCTGCACCCCACAGTTACACTGGTTAAAGACTGAAAATGTGTTTATCAGCCTCTCTTTTGGGTTGCCTGTACTCTGAATCTGTCTGCAGTTGCCAGGAGAAACCAAAGCAGTTTTGTGAATCAGTCACAGTCTGTTACTGGAACCTTTCTTCCTCTAGTTTTGCTTTCTCCATTTGCTATAATCTATATTTCTGTCCAGAGTTGTTTCTAAAGTACTTCATATGTGTCAAAAAAAAAGAGCGGCAATTCTTTCTAAACCGTGTCTGAATGTTTTTATTTTAAACAAGCTCAGTAGTGTTAACTTAGCAGATTCTTTTAACTTGGTTGACCAAGTGCATCTGGGGGTTTGGATAGCCAAACAACAGCAATGAGAATGAGTTTATATTTCTTTTGTCTCTTTTTAGGTTTCTTTCTTCGTTATCTCTTCCCTGGGATGGATCCCCATGATAGTTCAGGATTCAGTCCAGACATGTTTTTTTTAGATCTGCTTGTGGTTCCACCTTCAAGGTAAAATTTATCCCACCAAAATCTTGTAGAAATCACAGGATTTAGTGCACCCTTTGCAGGAGTTGGAGATCCAAACTCCTGTAGTACAGACACTGCTCTGCTTAAGTGTCAGTAGAGTATTTAAATAATAAAAATCACACTAGTAGTTGATAAGTTCTAGTGTAACTTCAAGTGAGTTAGTTAGAAGACTGAAATACTAGTTATGGAAAACATATATTTTAGTATTAGTATTTTAAATGATTACAGAATATTGTAACTGCATAGTACTGATAGAATTTCTTGTTAAGGATCATTTAATCTTTTATGACTGTCCCAGTAGAATATATGAATTTATAAATGCCCACTGGTAGTTTGGATTATTTTCCATGCACTGAAGATTTAGCTTAGACTATTTGGGGTTTATCATGCTGCTTTTGAGTGGGTTTAATCCTCTGAAGTGATTTTAATTTGCTGTAGGTATCGTCCTGTAAATCGCCTTGGAGATCGCCTGTTCACAAACGGGCAGACTGTGAACTTGCAGGCTGTGATGAAAGATGCCCAATTGATAAGGAAGCTCTTGGTTTTCATGGCCAAAGAACAGTGTCAGCCAATAAAATTTACAGAAGAAATTCAAACAGTAAGAGTTACTGGTTGTCTTATTGTTTATTTCTTTGGATGGGTGGGTCGAATTCAGGAAGGCTCCTGTTTAAGCTGTTCCTGTAACAGTTTTTGCCTGAGGTTGGAATATCTGCTGGTGGAGATGTTCCATACCATGTTTGGTTTTTTCCCTCTGCTGTTTTCTACCTGGGGTAAAAGGAAAAAACATTTTGCTCAGATTCTCTTAGCCATGGATTTTTGTATGTGAGACATAACAGGCTCCTGTTTCTAGAGAATTAAATATGTACAGCACAAACAGTTCACAGTTAAACTTTGCCAGCATCTCAACACATGAAAAGAGGGGGGGAAAGGCCACTTCAGCTTCTAAGCCTTGTGGAGTCAGTGTTTATTTTTTGGCAGTTGATGTCTAAGTAGGGTGCAAAACTTCACAAATAATATAGTTAGTAACAATATTTGTCTGCTTCTGACAGTTCACATAGTTGTATTGTGTAAATAATAATGCATTCAGCTTGCCTCATTCCATATTTGTTCATCAGTTGTATCATTGAGGGGTCTTTGACACTGGGCTCAGTTTCAGGGGAACTTGATTTACATCTGCAGTGTAAAACATTTTGGAAACACTGTTAGTTACTCAGAATGTAGCCACTAGATGGAGATCTGTTCTTAAAACATTTGACAGGATGTCAGTGAATTTTGGATGTGACTGATTTAGTGGCTTTTAGACTGAAAACAAAGTGATGTAAGTGATAAAAATAATGTAAATCCAAGAGATTTTATGTGAGAATAGGGTTTTCTAGTTACAGTGATTCCTAACATGGACTGACAACCAGTACAAAATAATGGTGAATGTTTCTTTTGCTATATTTAATACTGTAATTAATACCATAACTTCAGCCTAGTAAGTAGAAGATTTTTTTTGTTCTGTCCAAATTTCTAATTTCTGTTTCTGCAGGAGACAGGAGAGGATAGTGAACCTCTGGACCGTTCTGTGCTTACCACAATTCCAGGACAGAGCATTGCAGATAAGCTGTACAACGCCTGGATACGTCTCCAGAGCCATGTCAACATTGTGTTTGACAGTGACATGGACAAGCTGATAACAGAAAAATACCCTGGTATTCGTCAGGTGGGTAGCAAGTGGAGTCTTAATTAAAAAAGAGAAGCTGATGGAGTAAGAAAAAAGTGAACTATTTGTGGTTAGTACATGGGCATTTTCATGCCACTCATCATGGCAAGAATCCATCTGGTTTTCCATATTTGTTGCAATAGGACACAAAATGAGCGATGCACACAAGCTGAGATGTCCAAGGTAAAAAGAGGGCAGTTTATTTCTTAACTCCAATATTTATAGACTTTCAAAAGTGGCCATGGATTGGAGGAAGAAATTGCCACCTCTCCAACCACACTGGTCAAACCAGCAGTCCATCAATTCTCTTCTCGAGAAAGGAATGCAAAACAATCATTATTTACATGAAAAGTATGTGAGAAACTCCATTACAAAAATGTAGACATCAGAAGGCTTAGAAGAACTTACAAGAACAGGATGACACGTACTTGCAGGTTTTAATTGTCACCTTCTGTTTTCCAAGCTGTTGGAGAAGAAGGAAGGGCTGTTCCGCAAGCACATGATGGGGAAGCGCGTGGATTTCGCTGCTCGATCCGTCATTTGCCCCGACATGTACATTGGGACCAACGAGATTGGCATCCCCATGGTGAGCATGAATAGAGGACTGTATCCTCCTGGTGCAGCTCAGGACTGAACTGCACTGCTGGCAGTTTGGGAGCAGATTAAAATCTAGAGGGTTTCTGACTCATCTGAACTCTTTCGTGCCCGGTGTTAATAAGGAAGGGAGCACTGAAGAGCAGGAGATTTTTACTGTTACAAAACAAGAATACCACATCTCAGAAAGAGGATTTTTTTTTTTTTTTTTTAAAGGAAAAAGCTCCACTTGCTTTGTGGGAGTAGGAATTAGTGGAAACTTCAAAAGTAGATCCTGTTCCTCCTATGGTCTTTGTACAAGGTGTTTTTGAGGTATTGTAGTCTTAAGAGAAGGCTGTGATAATGTCACCAACTTAATCCATCCTGAAGGATTTTTGGCTACATGGAGGTGACAACAAGCCTGAAACTGTTTTTCATTATCTTGTCTTTGCAGAAAATAGTGAACCTGATGATAATGTGCTTTTTCTCTGTATTTGTTGGCTTATTTACAGAATCTAAATCCATGATTGCTTTCTTTAATTGCTAATTGAGTTTTATACCACAGTAGAAAATGGTAAAAGGAATATTGTTTCTATTCTTATGGTAGAGGATTTTAAAGCAGAAATGTATTTATTTGGTACTAGAATAGACTGAGGAGGAGGTGCATTCAAGAGCTTCAAGTAATCTATAATTGCATTTACTACTTAATTTTTGATGCTGTTTTATCAGTTGCTTTTAGATCTTTAAGCCAAAATTGAACAACATGTTATTTCTCTCCTCCCTTCCTGTCTAGGTATTTGCCACCAAACTGACTTATCCTCAGCCAGTCACTCCCTGGAATGTCAAAGAGCTGAGGCAGGCTGTCATCAATGGCCCCAAGGTGCACCCTGGGGCCTCCATGGTCATTAACGAGGACGGGTCTCGCACGGTGCTGAGCGCCACCAGCCTGACCCAGCGCGAGGCCATCGCCAAGCAGCTCCTCACCCCCTCCTCAGGGGCACCCCAGACAGGCCTGAAGATTGTGAGTATGGGCTGAGCCCTCCTCCATCTCTGGTTCAGGGGGCAGGAGCAAAAACATGGTGCTTTTTCAAATTCTGAACCCCGTTTTTCCTTCCTTTACATTCTACTAATACACAGTGTGTGGCATTCGTCATGGCAAGATGCAGAGCAGTCTCGGTGGGCTTGGCAGTGCTGGCTTAGTTGGGCTCCATGATCTTAGAGGTCTTTTCCAACCTAATTCTATGTCAGTTGTTTCTCCTCTGTGCTACAGTTTGATCAACCTTTGCACTTCTTAACTGTATCACTGTCCCTTGCAAGAATTGAAAAAAACATTATTTAGCTACTAGGGCAAAAGTTTTGGTATTTAATAGTGTTTTTACGTTGTTGTATTACCTTGTCTCTCATAAAGGCTTAGCAGAGATTTGAAATTTAATTCTGAGTATTTCTGTGATGTCAGTTCTTTCAGAACCTGTCACAGAGATAAACATAACAGTATTTAGATTGTACAAACAACTTACCATACTCTCGTTGATAGTTACTTAAGTGGATATTTGGATGTTACTAACAGAAAAATTAAAATGAGACTGTTCTGAGAAACTCTGTTTTAGATAAGGATGTATTGTGTTGTTCTCAGAGCTGAAATTAAGAGACTCCTGGTCTCTGCTTCAGCTACTGGGTCATATTACTGCCTTAGTCTAGGGTGTCCAGGGCTGGGTATATTATGGGAGGTATCAGTTCAGCCCAGTGGGTTTGGATGAAGAGCTGATTGATTTGATCACTGTGGTTTGGGGGGTTAATGGGGAATGGTTGTTTGGTGGCGAGCAGAGGGCGTTCAGGATCAAACCGTCTTGATTCTCTCTGA
This sequence comes from Onychostruthus taczanowskii, assembly GCF_017590055.1. Classification (NCBI taxonomy): domain Eukaryota; kingdom Metazoa; phylum Chordata; class Aves; order Passeriformes; family Passeridae; genus Onychostruthus; species Onychostruthus taczanowskii. Next base: position 24,586,211 of record NW_024499239.1, on the reverse strand, counting down.
GTTTTACACAGAGCATAAATACCAGAAAGAAGATAGATTGAATCTATGTGCGTTTAAAGATCACTTAGTCCTTTCTGAGGCACTCGTGGCAGCACCCAAATCTCTGGCAGGTGTGTCGGCACATCAGGAACGGGGACGTGCTGCTGCTGAACCGCCAGCCCACGCTGCACAGACCCTCCATCCAAGCGCACCGCGCCCGCATCCTGCCCGGGGAGAAGGTGCTGAGGCTGCACTACGCCAACTGCAAGGCTTACAACGCCGACTTCGATGGGGATGAAATGAATGCCCATTTCCCACAGAGCGAGCTGGGCAGGGCAGAGGCCTACACCTTAGCCATCACTGATAAACAGTACCTGGTGCCAAAGGCAAGTAGAGCTGCCAGAGAAATTTATTTCTAGATGCATCTAGAAATTACTTTTGTTTATTTTGTCTCATGATAAATGGGATAATTTTTTTTACTTACTTCTGAGGTTTATTTCTGTGTTCTTTCTACACTTGTGGTTCTGTTCATCTAAAGAAGGCCCAGCACATCCAAACAATCTTTTTCCTTTGATTGTCAGAAGAGACTCAGTAGAGAGCTGTGCTGTAATGAGTTCTTTGCAAATTACTTAAGTGCTTTTATCCAGGGGGAATAATTTTGGGAGCTGGAGGCACACGACTTACTGTCACTCTAGGACACAAAATAAAACCACGCACGCTGGAACCTCCAAAGTAAAAGAAGGGGAGTTTAATTTCTGACTCCAACATTTATAGATTTTCAAAAGTGACAGTGGATTGGAGGATGACAGTGCCACCTCTCCAATGACACTGGACAAACCAACAGTCCATCAAATTTCTCCTTCTACAGAAAAGAATGTAGAACAATAATTATTTACAGAAACATGTGTGAGAAAGTTCGTTACAAGAATGTAAACATCAGAAGGCTTAGAAGAACTTAGAAGAACAGGGCAACATCTTATTAACCCCACCACCACCTTTTTCTTGTTTCCTCTTTAGGATGGGAAACCACTCCCTGGCTTGATCCAGGACCACATGATTTCTGGAGTCAGCATGACAATCCGGGGCTGCTTTTTCACCAGAGAGCAGTACATGGAGCTTGTGTACCGAGGGCTGACAGACAAAAAAGGAAGAATTAAAACCTTTCCTCCAGCCATTATGAAGCCACAGCGATTATGGACAGGAAAGCAGGTAGTTTATCATTTACTGGGTTAAAGAATGCTGGTGGTTTTAAAGTAAGCAGAATGCTGGTAGTAAATCAGTGTTGCTAAGGGTGTTTGAAAGGCCAGATCCCATTAACACCATATAGGTTTTGGTGTGTGTTTCTGAGCTGTAAAACCCAACAGACAGCTCTTTTTTTTTTTTTAATTTTAATATATCTTAAGTATTGTAAAAATCTTTGCTGCTTTATATTTCTGAATAATTATGTGTCTCAGCTCTCTGATCCTTCAGAGAGTGGAGTAGCAGGAGGATATTTCTGCCTTGTGAGACTTCCAAGCTTTCAAAACTTTGCTGTCAGTGGAAAGAATACATGCAGGACATTGCTTTTCTCATTCATGCTAGATTTTTTTATGTTGAGAAGCAATTATACAAAAAAAAATAATTCCTGCCCCTCATCCTGTTTCTTTATAGGTTGTTTCCACATTGTTAATAAACATCATTCCAGACAACCATGCTCCACTGAATTTGACTGGGAAAGCAAAAATTGGTGGCAGAGCCTGGGTGAAGGGACCTGCAAAAGGATGTCTGAATCTTGATTCAATGTGTGAATCTCAGGTATGCAACAACTCTGGGGGTTGGGCTGGGCTGTGTTGTATTAAAATTGTGTGTACAGGAAAGGAATAGGAAGGGAACAAGGCAGATGACAAAGTCAGAAGCAGATATTTGGCAACAGTTACTGCCAGAAGTGGGTGGTAGAATCAGAAAAAAATTCTTTGTGGTCCTGACTGAGGTAGATTCCATCTGGTTTTATTAGACCATGTGTCTTCATTGTCAGACTTTATAGGTGGAAAAATGCAGGTGCTGTTAGAAGTTTCATTTCTTCTACAGATAATCTGACCACATTTAACCATTCACCAAAATGCAAGCTTTTTAAACCTATACCAATTTTCACATAGATTACATGGAAAAACCTGTAGAGGTCGTAGTACGATTAAAATTTCTGTTTTCCTGATTCAGAGCCGTGTTTTATTTTTTAGGTTATTATCAAAGATGGGGAATTACTGTGTGGAGTGCTGGACAAAGCTCACTTTGGCAGCTCTGCCTATGGGCTGGTCCACTGCTGCTATGAGATCTATGGGGGTGAAACCAGTGGGAAGGTGCTGACGTGTCTGGGGCGCCTCTTCACTGCTTACCTGCAGCTGTACAGGGGCTTCACCATGGGTGAGTACCTGCAGCACCTCCTGAGGTCTAAACCAGACATGGTTGGGCATAATACATGCTAATTCTGTGAATTAAATTCTGCTAAACTGCCCTTGAGTGGGATAGCTGCCTGCCAGGCTTTTATTTGATCTTGTTTCTTTTTTTTTTATTGGTGTATATCTGGCCTTCGAAGCATAAAAGGAGCATAAAGAGTCTTGAGTATGTCCAACAATTTCTCTTTTCTGTCCTGCCTAGCCAAAGTGTACACAGTTAATATGTCCTGTGTTGAAATTTTGTTTTGATCAAAACCTCATGTTTTGCTTCTCTGAAAAGTAATTATTGCATAGAAAGCAGAACAGCTGACTAAACAAGATGAAAGAACTTCAAGGCCTTGGTGATCAAGCCTTGCGTATCACATTTTACTGTAAAACTTTTGGTAAATGAGTTTGAAAAGCTTTCATTACAGGTTTTCAAACTTATATAAGAGTTATGGAGACACAGTCAACAGTCAGCAGTAGTGAGAGACCAACAGACTGCTGTGAGCCAGGGAAAAGGGAGGGCATCTTTTGGAGTGAGGAAGGTGACTCACAGGATTAACTCACAGGGCTCCTGAGAGCCAGGGTGCAAAAAGCTAGATAGGAAAAGATAACAAGCCTGGGACCACTGGGCAGTTAAAATATCAGAAGAAAAGTGAGACTGGAGCAGGAGTTTGGGATTTGGTGTTTTGACACAGCCATTTTTTTGACTATTTTAGTGTCTGTGACAGTACTCTTCACAAACAGTTCACAGGAGTTTAGGTTCCAGTGTTTAATCTGTTCCCTGGTCCTGTCATCTCAAGGATCTGTGTTTTTAATTTATCTTTTTTAAAAAAGCTAAGAAAAGCTTTCACAATGCTAAGATTGTGAAAAGTTCAACTAAAAGTTCAACTAATAGTTCAACAATAAGTTTGATGTGGATGGAAGGAAAAAAGCAGTTTGATGTGGCTGGTCCATAAACATTAGTTTTATATTTTTTAGAGACTGTTGAAGTTAAGACTCCTTAAATTAGGGAGTTGATTTTGCACTCTTACTGCTTAGTTGATGTTGCTTTTTTTTTTTTTTTTATGACTTACAACTTCTCTGGCTCTCTAAAGAGCCAGGAGCTACTCAGATTTTTTTCTTCTTGTCAAACTGCAGGCGCCGAGTCTAACCATCATTATAACTTTAGTTGTGACTTTCTTTCCCAGCTCTTCACTCAAAATCCCTGACACCAAATGTTTTTCCTTCCTTGATTTTTTTCAGTTTAGACCATTGTGTTCTGTCTCTCCTCTTTAACAGGGATTGAAGATATTTTGGTTAAACGTGAAGCAGACCACAAAAGAAAAAAAATCATTGAAAGGTCAAGGCAGAGTGGTATTGAAGTAAGTCTGTTTTGCAGATTTATTTTTTCTTCCATAATGCAAAATGTTTGAAATACTGCCTTATTCAATCATGCCTGCTTAGCACCTAAAAATTCCTATATTTTACTTTCAGGCTGTTAGAGCTGCTCTTAATTTGCCAGAAACAGCATCATGTGAGGAGGTCCAAGGGAAGTGGCAGGATGCTCATCTCTGCAAAGACCAGAGGGATTTTAACATGGTTGATATGAAATTCAAGGAGGAAGTAAACAATTACAACAATGAAGTCAACAAGGTTGGCATTGAGGCACCTATGCATGCTAATCTTGTTTAACTTTCTTATTAAGTTAATTAATGTGGATGAGCAGTGCCTGACTCTTCTGGAGGATGAAGCTTTCCATCTGTCCCCAGCTTGGGGCTCCACATGCTGCCTGTCCTCCTCAGCCTTGTCCTCCCTGAGTGAGAAGATGGTTTAATATTCAAGATGCTTTTGAAATTATAAATAGGAATGTTTGTGATTCCTCATTGTTTCACTGTGGTAAAGCCTTCCACAGGAATTTCTTGGGTTTATTATTTTAGGAATAATGTTTGGTTTTGTTGCCTTCACTCCCCCACAACTCTGTAGGTTTGCATGCCCCTTGGTCTCCACAGGAGCTTTCCAGAGAACAATTTGCAGTTGATGGTGCAGTCAGGAGCCAAAGGATCCACTGTAAACACAATGCAGGTAATGACACCAGAAAATGCTTAGCAGCTATGTGTGCTGATGTGGTGTGTCCTAGAATATAAGCTCTTGTTGGGAAGCTCTTGTGGGGATATCTGATACCAGAGCAACGTTTTCAGTCTGGACTTTGGCATGGAAAAATGCAAGAAGAATGTAATAAAGACCTCAGTGGGTGATGGAAGAGAGTCAGTGTTTATTATAACCTATTTTTGAATCACTCCTCAGAACATGAGGGTTTATTGAAATAGCAGACCTGCTTTTGAGAAGGAATGCTACAGTTTATACAAACAAACCTATTGTAGGAGAAATAACTTCTCCTGGTCTCCTGGTCTCCTGGCCTCTGTTGGAGACTGACCCTCTCCTTCTTCAACTTCTGAATAGGAACAACATAATCTTTGGTTTTGGTAGAAGTGGAAGGATACATTTTCATTTTACCATTTGCAACACAGACACCAAGCAAGAGACACTCTATAAAAATGCCATCTAAAATGGAGAGAATGACCACAGCTCAAAAGGGAGAGCATTTTAGGTTGAGGTTTTTGATCTGTTTTTAGTACAGTGCTGAGAGGTGGTGAGGGTAATGTAGGGACCTAAAAAATATCTACAGTACTTTTAGTTTCACATTTCTGTGTTAAAATAAGTATACAGAATGTGGTATTGAGGTAATGTTGAGGATGAGCCAGGGTACTGGAATGACTTTAAAAAGCCAGGTGAGATCTCCATGCCTTTTCTGCCCCTCAGTAGCTGGAACATTTCTTGAACAAGTCCACATGGAGCTACAGAGCATTTATTGAACATTTGACTTTTTTACTGTATTTTTCAAGAAAAATCACTAAGTTTATGTGAACAAAAAGTTGAATGGAAAAATGATGTTCCCTTTTTTCCTGCCCACATTTAGATTTCTTGTTTGCTGGGCCAGATTGAGCTGGAAGGCCGAAGACCCCCGCTGATGGCATCTGGCAAATCACTGCCATGTTTCCAACCTTATGACTTTTCCCCTAGCTCAGGAGGATTTGTGACTGGCAGATTTCTCACTGGAATCAGACCTTCTGTAAGTTTAAGACTGCTTGTGTTGATATTGAAGTTTATTTAAGTCTTGGTATTTTAATAAAGAGTATCTGCAATTATAGATAAATGGACTTTGTTCACCCTGGTTTCATATGAAGCTTTTGAGGAAGAACATAAACTGCCAGTGTCAATGCACTTATTAGCAGGATGCTGATGGTATTGTGCTTGTGTTTAGGAATTCTTCTTTCACTGCATGGCTGGCAGGGAAGGTCTTGTGGATACAGCTGTCAAAACCAGCCGTTCTGGGTACCTGCAAAGGTAAGAGGCCTGCTTTAGAATTGGAGTCTTTGAAAGGTCCTTTTATTGGTTGACTGATTTTCTCTTTTTTCCTGCGAGTTTTGTAGACTCTAAATGCCTGTATTGCTTAGATTAACTTCACTGTATTTGATTTTTACACAATACTCTGAATGCTGTTTGTTGTAAGTAAAATTTTCTAGAGAACTACATCAACTGGAACATTATAATTTCAAAGTTACCTCTGGCACGTAACAGCAGCAGCTTCTCCTTTTACAGAAATCTTTTTTTCTGGTACTACAGATAGGTGTACAAGTTCAGGCAGCTCTAGTTTTTCTTGGCCACATTTAGTGGCTCTTGTCTTTAGTCAAGCAACACCTCCAGCATATATAGAAGAAAATGGAACTTTTGAATTGTGTTAGAGGGTAGTGACAAGTTCTAAAGGAGGGATGCCACTTTCTTTCAGAAAACTGCTATAGCAGGACACCAGAAATGGAGAGTAATTTACTGTTTCATTTTAAGTCAGATAGTCCAAGGAAGCTGGAGGGAGCAGCATGCTGAAAGCTTTACAGATTAAGCATTTCACATGAGTGTTGTGTCTATGGGATTTTTGCTTCCAGAATTCCTGATCAGCCCTTAAGTACACTTAAGATGTTGATGAAAATAGTGTTTTTTGTGTTAGAGTTGTATCATTCTCATTACTTTGTAGCCTCTTAACAGCATTTTTCTTCTTTTTTGTTTTTTTTTCCCATTTTTTTTCCCTCTGGAATAGGTGTATCATAAAACATTTGGAAGGACTGGTAGTTCAGTATGACCTGACTGTACGAGACAGCGATGGCAGCGTGGTGCAGTTTCTGTATGGAGAAGATGGGCTGGATATCCCTAAAACTCAGTTCTTGCAACCTGAGCAGTTTCCTTTCATTGCAGAAAACTATGAGGTAGAACACCTAAATCTTAAGTATTTATGAGGGGTAAAGGGGAGACTGAAACACACGGTTAACATCTGGCATATCTGTCAGGGAGCCAGTGGCAACACTTGTTTGTCTCAGTTACTTTTAGACTAATGTACAATTTTATTTGCCATTGTATTCAAAATATGGAAGCAGTCTGAAGTCTGCAGCATGATTGAAGCAGTCTCAATTTCAGCAGAGCACCAAGCACTGTCTGTTGTAACTCTGCACTTGAATACAACAAAGATGATTTCACTTTTCAGTCTGTAAGTTTGATTAACTTTTACCAGTGTCGCCACTGCTGATTACAGAGTGGTGATAATAACATAAAGTTGTAAGGGTTTTGTCTCAGTTGGGTTGAAAACTAAATTTGAAAATTGCTTTACAGCAATGACAGTAGATGACCTTCTCAGTTTGCTACAGTGAGGCTAGAGAGAAGAATAATCATACAAATTACTTTCTTACAGGTAATCCAGAAGACAAACCATCTGGATGAAGCTTTAGCAAGGATGGAGTCTCACCAAGCTAACCAGCAGTTCAAAGCCATCAAGAAGTGGCGAGCCAGACACCAAAACTCTGTGCAGAGAGAAGGAGGCTTTCTGTTGTTTTCCCAAAAGAAATTGGCAAGTTTGAAAGCACAGCTTCCAGGAGGTGAAATAAAGAATGGAAGAGATCCTGCTACTTTACAGGTAACACAGAGGCAATTGAACTGATTAAGCCCTTCAAAAGAAGTTACAGAATTCAGTATCTTTTGTTTAATTCCTCTGTGAATCCCACAGTGTTTCACAGTAACTAAATAAGTTGCCTTTTAAAGGAATCATGTCAACTATGTGAGTGATAAGCTGGGATGTATTAAAGTCTGGGGGCCCTAATGCTAGGGAAGGGGTTAAAAACAGAGATCAGTGTGTTGTTAGAAATGTGTTTTTAAGTCATGTTTGTGAATAGTTTGAGGGATTTTTTTCTCTCTATTGGTGAGTTACTTGGTTTTTTCATGTACACAAAGCAAATCTCTCTTGCTCTGTCTGCTAGCTGGATGAGAGCCTGTTTGAATACCAAAGATCAGAGAGCTGAGCCAGCTGTGCATATTTTTTCCAAAAAATACTCTTGCTTAAGCCTCATGAAGATGGTGTGTATGGACACAAAATGCAGACAGGTCCTGCTTCACAGCCTTGCTGTCACAAGGAATTTATCCTGGTGGAACTTGGGCAGTGAGCATGAAACTCTAGGTTGAAGGTGTTGAGAGATGACTCTGTGAGTTTGACTGCAAAGGCTGTTTTTACTAATCAGGGGTTCATTTATTGAACTGTGCTGAATTTGTGTTGCTCTTGACACTTTTTGATAATAAGCTCCTTTTTCATACCAGCTTTGGACAGGTGAGGTGAGAGTCAGCTACGAGCAAAGGTTTAAGTGTATTGAGGGTGTTCACTCCCAGTTAAAATCATTCTTTGAGGCCTTATTTCACTGCTTTCTGGAGTAGTTGCTGTGGATACATAAGTTGGGAAATTTTTAGGCACGGAAAGAATCTTGAAATAATTTGACTTCAAAAGTGTTAAATATCAGAAAAAGGAGAACACCATATTTGTAGCTGAGCTGTTTGCTGGGGGTGTACACCCTTACTTTCTGCACAGGTTATCCTTTCCTCCTTCACTGCTGCTTGTGGTCTTACTGTGGGTAAACCAGCCAGCCTAAAAACCTCCTCTTATTTTCAGTTGTTGAAGATGTGGTATGAGCTTGATGAGAAGAAACAAAGGAAGTATCTGAAGAAGACAAATAAGTGTCCTGACCCAAGCCTTGGGGTTTGGCGTCCAGATACTTATTTTGCATCAGTTTCAGAAACATTTGAAAAGGGAGTTGAAGGCTATATCAATAAATGGGAATCTGAGAACAGCCGGAGCTACATGCACCCAGCACTTTCTTCTGATAGGTAAAAACCTCTGAGTGTCTTCTTTGCACTGTGCAAAAAACCCAAAATACCTTTTGGAGCAAGTTTGCTAAAACTGAAGTCTTTACCAAGCCATGTTTCTGTTGTGGCCATTGTGAAGCTAAGTAGTGGGTTTCAAAATGGTTCTTGAAAACCAAACATGTTTAGTGTGCAATGGAGAGGCTCTGGTTATCTGTTCCTTCCAAACCTGAATTTTCCATGCTGCTCTGAATTTTCCAAGCCTCTCTGGAACAGCAGCAATGTATTGCTGTCCCCATACATATAAAATAATAATTTTCTACTGATCTTGGAAAACAAAGAATGCTCTTGATGCACCTTGGAGTTAGCAAGGCTGTTGGATGTGCAAGTGGGAGTAAATGGACTCTCTTTTGACATTCTGGGAATTGGCAGCAGAACTAAAATACAGTTTGGCCAAGGCCCAAGTTCTGTGTTAATGGGCTGTGTTTGTCAGATCAGATGGGGATAGACAATTCTACAGTTTCTGGAGCATATTTATCTGTGAGCTACCAGGAGAAATTGTCTCAAAGATGTAAGTTCATTGAACTGAGCAATGATTCATTCTCTTCTGAGTTTATTTTGTATGTTGAGCTAAACCTCTCATTTCCTGTCTCCAGATTAAAGGATCTATTGTATTTAAAGTGGCAGCGTTCTCTCTGTGACCCTGGAGAAGCTGTGGGGCTTCTTGCTGCTCAGAGCATTGGGGAACCTTCAACACAGATGACTCTAAACACCTTTCACTTTGCTGGCAGAGGTGAAATGAATGTCACATTGGGTATTCCAAGGTGAGAAAGCCATGTCCTCAGTGGGCCCTTTATTTTAGGCACTAAGGTATAGAATTGTGCTAGGTTCACTAGAAGGTATATGTGTGAAGATTGAGGGTGAACAGTCCCTCAGTGTACTTGTAAATTTTCCCTGTTCAGAATATTTTAACGTTTTACAAATTTCCAGTTGTTTTGGTTTGTTTTCCAGATATTAAATATCTGTGAAGACCCCTTACTCTAATCTGATTTACACCAAATCATCAATTTGTTTGGAATAACGTGGGTCCTGACCTGGCCTCATGTGGGAGCGTAGGATGCCTTAGGTGGGAGGGGATTGTGTTGCTTCAGAGAAGCACAGGAGGGGAAAAACATACAAGGAAGCATGACCTCATTAATCCTTCTGTTCTTGGGCAATTTATTATCATCTCTCCTCATAACTGGGGAATAATCCAGTTGAGGCAGTGGGGCTGCTGCTGTGCTGTGCCTGGTGGGGAGTCAGAACAGAGAAAAGGAGCAGCGCTGTGTAACCACAGCTCTGGGTGCACATGGCTTTGGTGGAGCTGCCAGTTACTGCATTCTGCCTAATGAAATAACCCAGATAATTATTTTATTTCCATAATGCTTTTATGGCTTAATTGGAATGATTTTTCTTTGTGTAAAGGTTGAGGGAAATACTGATGGTGGCCAGCTCAAACATTAAAACACCGATGATGAGTGTTCCTGTGCTCAATACCAAGAAAGCTCTCAAAAAGGTGAAACAGCTTAAGAAACTGCTCACAAGAGTGTGCTTGGCTGAGGTGAGCCTCCTTTACAGTGCATCTTTTGAGAGTCAGCAAAACAAATTCTCCTCTTTGAGCTCATCAGTAGTTTGCTATGCCATAGTCTTTGGCTTTTTCTCAAGCACCTTTTCCTCTGTCTGTAGAATTGGAGGGATTCTGTTTTGTCTTGGAGACAAGCTAATCTGGCTGTGATTGACATACAGCTCAGATGGATACCTTTCTATCTGTCCCCCACCCCTTCCTATCTCACACAAATAGCTGTGGTCAATAGAAGCAGAACACCTGTCTCTGTGGAGATTCACCACACCAGGATGTGTTCTGTGTTCCCTCTCTTCCTGGCTGTGCACCCTTGTGCTCTCCTACATGCCCTCCCCATTCTATTTTTTCATCTCTTGCGAGCTGAAAGCAGCAAAAATCAGAGACTTTTGTTAAGTTAAAACTTAGCTGTATGCTGGAATACTGTCCTGCTCTGTGAGCATGGTCAGTAAAATGAACCTGTAGGCCCCCTGAGAAGGGTAATCTCTTGTGAAGGAGTTGGGTGGGAAGTGAGGCTTTTCCAGTATTGTCTGAGTTAATTGTTGGGAAGACTAAGTCAAAAAGTGCAGTAGGGTACAGTCCTTTTGCCCAGGAGCAAAGCCTCCAGAAAAGTTTGCCAGCTAGCCTTGTGTAATTCTGATTGCCTGTGGAAAGCACTGGAACTGCAGGAAACAAATGAAATGTCTTCATCAAAGGAGTAACAGTCCTACTTGGGAATGTTTTGTAGGTTTTGGAGAAAGTGGACATCGAGGAATCCCTGCATGTGAAGCACAAGCTGAACAAGCATCGCCTCTACAAAATCAAATTCCATTTCTTGCCCCACGAATGTTACCGAGAGGAGAAGTGTGTGAAGCCCAGGCAGATCTTGCACTTCATGGAAACAAGGTGAGTTTGTTTTCAGATACATTAATATTTGCTCTTCTTTTGCCTTTTTATGGGCTTTGCATGTGGTTAATTACAGCTGGTGTGGCTTTTAGAGCAACAGTTCCAGTAGATGTGCAGAAAAAATTTACACAGTTGCTTTTATATCTTGAATAAAATTGGCAAATTTATTATTCAAGTCCAGTAGTGAACCATCTCTTCTGAATGTCAATTTGATGTGCAGATTTTATATCCAGGTGAGTGTATAACTTTATGCTTTGGATGCACAGCTACATCTGTGACAGTAACAGAGATCACACCAACCTCTTGATTCTGAAATGAATGAGAAAGAGCTGAGAAGAATTATTTGCATTATCCTAGAAGTACTTTTGCATCCAGCAGGGAATAATGTCCTGTTCTGAATTGACTGGCTTGTTAACCGAAATAGATAAATTTTTTGACAACTTCACATATTCTGTGGCACTGATGAGCTTTGACATTCTGAGTTGCTTCTTCTGTCAGGTTCTTTAAAGTTCTTCTGGAAGCAATTAAAAGGAAGACTACAAAGATGGCATCTTTTAATGAAGTCAGCGCTCGGAAGACAACTCGGAAGGATTTAGATGATGACCAAGACAAGGTACAAAGAAACATCACCTGAAAAACACCTCACTTCCTTTCACTGTTGTTGAGAACCAGAATTGGAAAAGTGTAGCATGTTTCAGTGCACACAAAATGTGTGAATACAAAATTACTACTTAAATACTTTGTACATAAACTGTCATTGCATTCTCATAAAATTAACAAGGAAATTAAAGTTTTTGTGTATTAAATCCTGATTTGCTTAAGACTGTACTCTGAAAATGCCTGTTCATTTTAGTTTCTTTGGGACAAAAGCATATCACTCTGCTTGCTCCCAGATCAGTCCTGTTGGAGCAGTGGTTGTCAAAACTTTGGGGAAGGTCCTTTGTTCATTGAAATGCTTTTGCACGTTCCTTCACTCCTCTTCCATCAGGACTGTCAAAGCAGAGTGACAGCTTATCCATCTTGTAGACATTCATCTTGTTCAATGTTGAAGTTATCAGGAGTATGAGTTCATTTCTTTATAGTAGTGGACATGCAGAAATTATTTTTTCTGTAAAGGTAGAACACTGAACAAGAGATTGTTAAATTCCAGATGTTTGGCTGAAGCCTTTTGATGCTATTGGTACTGACTAGCAGTCAGCCTGATGGTCTGTCTGTCCTGGAATTTTAGACAGTGAATAGTTTGGAAGCTGTAGCAGAGGATGAAGAGAACATTGTTGATGCAGAAGCTGATGAAGGGGATGGTGATGCTACAGAAACAAAACGGAGGAAGAACCAGGAAGAAGAGGTAATGACTTTATTGGTGCTCAGCTCTGCTCGGTAATTCCCTGTTTCTTCTATTGTTTGACTTGGGAAGGAAAATTTTCACTGAAACAAAATGCTGAAAAAAACAAAACCCTGCTTGAGAGGAGATAGTAAAGTGTCAGCTTTGGGCTGAAGAGATTTCATTTGGCTCTTTTCTGAAGCTTTGTTCTTCAGGCATTTGGGTGGATGTGTCTGGCAGTCAGGCTGTGCTGAAGTTCACCTTAACTTTACCTTTTGCTAATTTCATGCCATTAATTGTTTTTAAAACTTTACTGTGATTCTTAAAAAATAGTCTCCCTGCATGTTTCTCTGTGTTCAGTACTTCATAAATAGCTCTTAAAAGATGGAGTGCTGTAATTTCAGCAAGAGGGTGGGGTAACTGAAAATCCTGAGGGAATCCCATCATCAGAGTTGGATTATGGGGAGAAATTGGACTGTCCCAGGGAGAGCAAACTAAATTCTGCTACAGTATCAACATCCTGTAGCATCCTGGACTGTGCTGAGAAATAATGGTAAGACTGTAAAGAAATAAAGACTGAACTGAATCTGTTGTATTATTTTCTTTACGATAAAATTGCATTTTCTTTGTGCCGTAGGGGCAAGATCCTTGCAACTCAGCAGTGAAGAACATTCAAGAATTGAACTGTTCCTGGTGTGCTGTGTCTCTGTACAGGTTCTGGCTCAGATAAACACAGTGTTGTTTCTTTGCAGGTTGATTATGAGAGCGAAGAAGAGAATGGGGAAGAAAACGTTAATGAGAATCCAGAAGACGAAGAGGCTGAATCTGAAAAAGAAGAAGGCACTCCTGGTGCTGAAGAGGATCAGAACAGAGCAGAGGGTGAAGATTCTCAGCATCTTTCCATTGTGTCTCAGACTAAAAAAGGGAAAGATAGATTGCTTCAGTCAGCAGAGGTGCGAGTGAGCGCTGTTGTGGAGAGCCACCCATCCATACAGGATTACACCTTTGACACCGAGAATGAGCTTTGGTGTGAGGTAAGGTGGAACATCTCTGGGTGGTTGCATGTAGCTCCCATAATTAACTAATGGTTCTTTTCAGTGCAGTGCTGCTGTTCTGTCTCAGGAATCCCATATGAATACAGAAAGTGGCACAACAAATGTATTTTTTGATGGCATTTTTAGTAATTTCTCATTTTCAGAACACCTTGTGTAACTTTTTCTAAAAACAATTTTTTGACAGGTTTACTGTGTTTTAATCTTTTAGTATATGGTGGTCTGCTGTGTAGCCCTTGATGAATAAAAGCGATGGCTGAACTGTTGAAAAAAATGTAAACATCTTATAAAAAAAATAAAAACCTCAACAAGCATATATCTGTCCTACCCAAAAAAAAAAAAAACAAAAAAAAAAAACAAAAGTTGTCCTTGTAAGTTCAGAGACCTCAAAAGCAATGTGGATGAACAATCCTGGGATGGGGAGTTCACATTACCATCATTCACCTCTAATTCCAGTCAGACATTTATGTTCCTTAACACACAACGAGGGTAATTCCACTTGTCAGCTTTTTGCCTGAAGAGAAGTGTGCTGGTCATTGAGCCTGGTGTCCAAGCCTCCTTACCCTGTGTTGGTTTTTTTCCCCATCAGGTTTCCTTGGCACTGCCACTGACCAAGGTGTACTTTGACCTCTCCTCCCTGCTGGCATCCCTGGCGCGCAGCACGGTGATCCACGAGGTGAAGGGCATCACACGCTGCCTGCTGAACGAGAGTACCAGCAAGGAGGGAGAGAAGGAATCTGTTCTCCAGACAGAAGGGATAAACCTGGCAGAGCTCTTCAAATACTCTGATGTGTGTAATCCATTTCTAATCCCAGACTTCAATGCTGTTTTGTGTTCTGGGGGAGATGGTGGATGATGGATGTCATTTCAGTTTCTCAGGGTGATTCGTAGCCTTTTCAGCTCTTGAACTGTCCTCCTCCTTTTTATCCCCAGATGTATTCAGTGGAGCCTTTTCTCAAGGGCAGCTTGCAAATCAGTGTTTGTGCAGCAGCCAGGGCCTAATGACAGATGATTTCACACCATTCTTCTCTCTCATGTCTCTCTAAATGTTACTTGAGGGAGTTCTTCCATCTCAATGAATTGCAGTGCTTGGAGATGAATAGTTCTGTTATCCCATCTAGCCCATAGCTCTCCAAATACAGGATTGTTTTAATCTGCATCTTCTGTTCTGCTAAAAGTTCTGGCTGTCTGAGACACACTGAGCATTGCATTGTGTTGTTTGGAAGACTTTAATTTGTTTTCTGGTGTGTTTTGTTAGCTTGCTTTTTGTGATTTCAGTTAATTTTCTCCTGTGGTGAATTTTGACTCCAGTGCTCCTATTAATCTATTTAATGCTGCTTAACACAAATTCTCAGAATCATTTTTCTCTGTGTTTGACAACTAAGCTGCTGCTAGTTGTTCTGTAACTGTTGGTGCTGCTTAAGCTCATGAAAAAAATGGAGGAAAAAGTCTGTCTTAGCTTAAGTTATTTAGAAATACAGAGCAACTGTTGTCCTACCTTGTATCTCTGTTTTTTCTGCTTTCAGATTTTGGACCTGAACAGACTTTATTGCAATGATATCCATGCCATGGCTAAGAATTATGGAATTGAATCAGCCCTGAGGGTGATTATAAAGGAAATAAAAGATGTATTTGCTGTATATGGTAGGATTTCTTTGTATTTTTATAGTCTTTAATACTATTAACATAGGAAAATGCAGCTACATCCTTTCAGTTTGGTCTTGCATGATCTTTTCATTTATGTGCCTATTTTTAGGTTGCAGGTTTTCATTCTTTTAATTATTTTAGAGTCTTCTGTGAAGACCTTGCTAGTTAATTATTAGTTTTCTTTTAATCAGTAGGAAATAGGTGAGGTTGAATTTATTCTCCATTCTGGTATATCTTTTGCAAGCTGCAAGTTTCAGGCCAATTAATTATTAATGTCTGAGGAAGCCAACTGTTAGACTTGTGCAGTGGCCCTGAGAGGAGGATCAACCTTGCCTCACTTTGCCTTTTTAATGATGGGAACCTAGGCTCCTGAGTTTTTATATCTTTCCTAAAACAGCTGCACTGCATTGTCTGAATGTTCTTCTCTCATTTAGATGATTCAGAGAGCCCAGCCTGGAGGGCTGCATGACTTCATAGGCACTCACTGGAGTGGAGTCTTGCTATGGAATAAACTATTGGAAATAGGGAAGATTAATACAGTGGGAATTTTAGCAAGCATTTATAGCAAACAGATTTGCCAGCTGGCAGCCCAGAATGGTCTGACCTTCAAGTTGTTCAAGAGCTGCTCAGTAAATGTTGACAGAGCTGTTAATGACCCCCATTACACTGAGTCCACAAGTGTTATTTAGGAATAAGTGCACTTTTTTTTAGCCTAAACAGGGTTTTTTCTGTGAATGCCTGATGTCATGCACAGAGGACATCAGAGCCTTTCTGACCCTGGGGCCTGGCTAATCCAGGCCACCAGGTGAGAGGCAGGAGCTCTGTCCCTCCCAGATGGATGGATGTCATCCCCTCCTGTGCAAACAAGGATGGTGCAGACGTTTGCTGATTTTATGCAGAGAAACTTTGCTGCCTCACAGCGTTCTTGACATTGCACTTTCCCATTCTTGTCATTTCAGTTTGGAGAGATACTGTTTTGTATTAGAGTGAGATCTGCCTCTCTTGGATATTTGAGGGGAGCAGTTAAACCAGAGACACACACTGCCAGAAGAATGTTAAGAGATGTTCTCCAAGCTGCTTGGATTCAAAGGGTTTATTTTAGACCTGATTTGTTAAAAAAGCCCCACAGACTTAGCCCTTGAATGCTCTGATGATTGGTCTTGCTTGTGTTTTCAGGAATTGTGGTAGACCCTCGACACCTTTCACTTGTGGCAGATTACATGTGTTTTGAAGGAATTTATAAACCACTGAATCGCATTGGAATTCAGTCCAACTCCTCCCCTCTGCAACAGATGACGTTTGAAACCAGCTACAAATTCTTGAAGGATGCAACAATAATGGGTAAATGGTTTAGTTTGAGATCTCTTGCTGCAGCATTTCACATATGCTTGCTTTCTGTCATAACTTCCCAGTATTTTGAGTAATGCATAATTGCATTAGAAAAAAGTGCCAGAGGCAGAAATTTTAAATAAGCCCTCACCTAGGAAAATGTTCCAGATGTTTTTAGTAAAATTCTGTCAGCTTAAATAAAGCCAGCTCCCACATGTAATCAGTGGGGTCTGTGACTCCTTTCTTTAAGAAGTAGATGGGCATTTTTAGAACAAACCTTAAGGTTGTTAAGATATGTTATAGCTAAGCTTTATAACAGACTACTAAATCTGCCTTTTTCTGTCTCTACTCTTAAAATTGTCTTCTCTGCTTTGTTTTTGTGCCCATGTTATAACTTCCATATCTTTTCCAGCCTTACTATTCAGCATTTTATTTTGAGAACAGACCTGGCTGTTACTCTGATTTAGCACTTCATCTTTGCTTTTTTCCCTCAAACAAGACAAAGAGTCAGACTCATTTGTCTAGTGGTAGATTTTTGGTGCCATTTGGGATTCCCAAGAGTATCCTCCTTCCCTCAGTTGTCTCAGTTGTCTTGAAGGTGTAGAGTCACAGGGCTGTGTGGATCATTTAGGACATTTGGAGCAGCACTAGCCATCTGCATTTAAGGCCTTCTATCAAAAAACCTTATGCTTTATGTCTGTCATTTGAAAGCTTCTATGATCTCAGCCTTTGGATAATAATTACATCTCGTTTTTGCAAACAGACTTGGTTTCTGTCACTTGCCAGTCAGATGCTTGCTTTGCAGATGCTGCTGTGCTGTGTCCTTCCAGTTACAAATGGGGAGAGCTCTTCAGCTCCTGTCTTAAACTGCCTTGCACTGACGTCAGAAATACTTCTATCACTGAATTCCTTTTTGCTAATGCTGTTTTATACTTTTTCTGGGAAGAAAAATTGGGTTTTAATTAATAGCATTGGTTACAATTGACTTAATTAATCTGAAAATTGTAAAGGAAAAGTGTAAATCCAGGATGAAATTAAAGAGAAGAGGATGTTTCTCACTCAGTTTCACCCTCTGGATTTTTGTTGTATCACATAGTGACTTAGAAATTAAATCAGAGGAGGTTTTTGCCAAATGAAATGTAATGTATGGATAATATTATGAATGAAGACATTCAGTGCACGCTGACAGAAGGGCAGGGTGGCTTGGCAGCAACTGCACTGATTGCAAGCAGAGGGAGTTAATGATTTCACCACGCTGGAAATCAGTCATAATGGGGATTGCAGCAGCCTGGATCTAATTTGTTTTAATGTAACTGATAACTTGACTGTACAGTTCAAGAGACACTTGTGAGGGTGCCTGGGGCTGATGCCCTGAGCAGTAGGAAGCAGTGGAAGGAAAGGAGCCCTGGAGCCCTGAGCAGAGGGAAGCAGTGGAAGGAAAGGAGCCCTGAGCAGTAGGAAGGAGAGGAGGAGGAGGCTTGTGAGGATGTGCACAGCTGAGGTGAGCAGGGCTGTTGGAGCACAGGCTGCTCAGCAGAGCTTCTTGTGCAGGGAGCAAACTGCATCAGCAGAGAGATCCCCTGGGCTGTTTGCTCAGAGAATGACTCTTTGTTCACATCACATGAGCAAACAGGGCAGCAGGACTGTCCTGTTTAACCATCTAACAAAGGGGCTTTTTTTTTCTTCAGCTGACACACATTTAGGAGCAGCTATTTATTATCCAGCTGTGGCTGAGATCAGAGCAGTGAGCACATGGCATACACAGTGCTGTGTATGCTCCTGCCCCCACCCTCTGCATGATGCAAAGTTGAGTACATTTTGCTCAGTGGAAGAAAGATAACCAGACTTAGCAGAAGTTTAACAGTTTTATTTCCGATTTCCTACTGCTCTAATGATAAACTTTCAGCTTGCTGTAGTTAGGATGAATGAAAACCAGCCTGAATGCTTATAAAAACAGTGGAAGTAAAAGAATCCCAGCCAGACATGTCATCTGGAGTGCTTCCAAATTTCTGTGACACTATTTCGCTACAGTGAGTAACCACAAAATCAGAGGAATTCAGGGAATGTCTCTCCAGTGAAAAGTTCTCTTCATATCTAGCCAGAGGGATTTAAAATACACATCAAAGGGATTCATGCTAACAAAGGAAAAAGGCAGCAATGACAAGGGAATCTTTCTGGTTTTGCCTCACATGTATTTTTTAGTGACCTATTTAGTCACCAGGATGTGTCCACTGGAAGGTCAAATCTGTGTTCTCTTAGAATTCAGACTGTTTTGTCTTTCCATGTGGAATTGGGAGATTTTAGTAATGTGTGGCCTAATTATTTGCTTGGACCAAAGATGGGAATGAGATAATAGTTGCTGTAGGAGCATTAGAAAGAATTCTGGCCTCTAAACTCCCAGAAATCCCAATTCACTGTGAACAGCAGGTGGCAGAACCTTTCTGAACCTGGGGGTGCTGAACCAGATGGCTTCTTGCACATGAACCAAAATAGTTTCTTTCCAGCACTGACCTTGGGGAAACATTTGGGAACCTCCTGATAGGATTTTGTGTGAATTCTGTTGCAGGTGCCCACGATGAGCTGCGATCCCCTTCGGCCTGCCTGGTGGTTGGAAAGGTTGTCAAAGGAGGAACTGGCTTGTTTGACCTCAAGCAGCCCCTGGCATAGAGTTCTGGTGGGAACTCGAGGATCTGGTTGAAATGTTCATCACGAGAGCTGCACGTGCTCCACACTAACGCAGTGAGGGCACGAGCTGTGTCTCCAGATGCCTTTCCTGTGCCAACAGGTTTCCTTGTCTGGATACCCAATGAGCCTTATCTATTTGATGAGTATAGGAGCTATCTTTTGATCCAAAGATACACTTATTTACAGTTCATCAGTGTAAAAAATGAGGTTGTTTATATAGAAAAGAATAAAATGCAGGAGTTAGTCTGGGGCTGTGCAGCTGTTCTGGCAGGCAGAAGTGAAAGCAGAATCTGTTTATGCTGTCTGACTTCTGTGGGGCTGTCTGACATCAGGGTGGGTAATGCCAGTTGCCACGTGGTCATTAACATGACAGATTTCCAGTACTGGAAACAGCATTCCAGACTGTCAGGTGGAGCTGGGCACTGCTGTGCTGAACCTCAACACTGCATTGGAGCATTGTGCTCAAGGTATTTCCTCTCCTTTTGCTGCCCTGGGATGCACTGACATGAACTTGTATAAACTTCAGAGAATGCATTTTCCTATTCTGCTGCCTCATTTATTAAGAAGAATGTGTCTATGACACAGTTCTTAAATTTCTTTTAGCTGAAGAGTGGAATTCAGAGTTTTCACCATTTCTATAGGCATTTTCCAATGCTCTTTTAACTTCTTTGGGTAGAATAGATCTCACACAGTGAGAGATTTGATTTTTGCTTAAGTTTTATTCCTTAAATGCCAACATGAGCTGCTGTAGGAGTGACTATGCAAAAGACTCCTGTAAGAATTACCAAAACAGAAATTTTAAACTATTTTTGCTTAAATATTCTGCATCAAAGAGGTTATTTAATAAAAGAAATTGTGAAGAAATATTCTGAATGCTGTATTATGTGGTTGTGTTACCAAGGGGCGTTCACTTTTGACTCTGCTGGCTGTTAAAATCATGTGACCCAGGGCTGTTTGCCACTCCTCAGAAACCAGACTCATTTATATATTCTATTTTAATCAGGATGCACTGCACACAAGTAGCTAAAAGCTCTTTGGAGTTTACTCACTGCAATCTAGACAAGTTTTCCAACAGATCTCAGTGCCTGATTATTCTCACCGGTACCTCTGCACCAGTGGGAGTGCCAGAGCAGAGGAAGGCCACTTCCATGGGGTGCACTGAAGGGGATCAGATCAGATAGTGGGACATGTTGATTTAGGATTGTGAAAGAGCCTCTGTGGAGTCTCTTGACTAACTCTGTTCTGCCTCAGCCTCTCAGAGCTGTGTCACATGTCCTGCCAATTGCACTGGAGCTTAACAAATGCCTTAACTCAGCAGGTGTCCAGTTTCACTTCGGAAATCCCTGTGAAAGATTTCCTTGTGTCTTTCTCCAGTCTTAGCACCTGCTTTGTACTTGTCAAAAACTTCATTCAGCAGAGAATCATGAGAGACTGAGTTGGGTACAGTTCAGCAAACAGATGGGAAAGAACAAATATTGTACAAAAAGGCTTTTACTTCCAGGTTACATCTGTACTGCTACAGACTGTTTGTTGAGGGATCCACAAAAAATGTTCACAGTCCTGCAGTGAAGAGCATCCATGCCACATTTCCTATCTGGAGATGTGGCAGCCCTTGGTGCTCTGAACAGTTTGATCTAAATAACTCATTCATTCAAGTGAAGTGGTTACTCAGTGCTGCTCCCAGTAACTGATGGTTCTTTAGCTAGATCCATTTGGAAAATGGACTCAGGCTATGGCAGGATGATCCAACTTTCCCTTTCAGTGTTGAGTTGCCTTTAAAATATTGGCATAGACCAGGATCCAAAACCTGATTTTGATTGTACTGAAAGAATTGGCACTGTGGAAAGTCTCAAACACAACATCTTAGATAGAAAAAGGAAGTGGGTGGCTGTCCCTGTTCATGGACAAAAGTGATAGAGGAGAAACAATCTCAGATAAGAGACCATATCTCCAAGGCTGGAGAAAGGTACATATTTTGGCATATAAATGGGCTTATTTTATACTATGAAGGAGAAGCAGCTGAGGTAGCAATTGCTCTTAGCCCCTGGTGTGAGCAGATTGGCTTGGGGATCATCTCAACTGCCCTTTCTGAGAAAGGAGTTTGGATTTGTTTAGAATTCATCTATGTGCAGAAAACAGCTATAAAAAAGTCCTGCTTCATGTGGTTAGGAAACTTTCTTTTCACTTCCCATGAACCTCTGATGCATCTAGATCTTTTATTTTAAAGTGTCTGTTTTCCTCCTGGCACTCATTGCTCTCACTGTACAGTGCTTTTTGAGGAAGTGTGAACTACCTACCCCCAAACACAGTGTGGAAAAAGGCTGCAGTAATGGCTGGGGCTCTTGCTGCTTTGTGATTATTTGCAACAGACAAATGAGAGTCACCTTTGGCATAAAGGACCCCAAAGAGTGAGCAGTAGATGTGATTTTTGTAGAGAGGAGGAGGTCATAATTGAAAGGCTGGAAGAAGGGAACCATCCCTTCTCTTGGCTGTCTGCTGCACTTCAGGGTGCCAGGATATCCCAATGTTGTGAAAACACGGGAGGAATGAGGGAAGAAAAAGCAACTTCCAAATTTTCTCCCTTTCTTTTTGTCCATTAATAACAGTGGTCAGTCTGTCTGAAAGCTAAAGGGTATAAGCTTGACTGAATGTGCACTCCAGGGATGGGCTTATGAGTGTACGAAGATATGAAAGCTGGGGAAGAAAATTTTTGAAAGCTGTAATTAGGAGAACTCGGAGTTACTCAGCCAGAAAGAGGAAGCAGTGATCCTCATCTGGTCCCATGTGCTTTGGCAAGCAGGGCATAAGCTGTGGGTTCTATCCTGCTTGTCCAGATGTGCCTGTGTGTCCTATGAAGACAGGCTGAGAGAGCTGGGACTGTTAGTCTGTAGAGGAGGTAGCTTTGGGGAGACCTTATAGCAGCTTTCCAGTACTTAACAGGGAGTATAAATAAGGGAGAGGGATGTTTGAGCAAATAGAGATGGGATAAGAGGGCACAGTTTTAAACTAAAAGAGATTTTCATTAAATGTAAGGGAGAAATTCCCCATGAAGGTGGTGAGGCACTGGACCAGGCTGTCCAGAGAAGCTGTGGCTGCCCCATCCCTGGAAATGCTCAAGGCCAGGCTGGATGGGGCTCTGAGCAACCTGGTCTAGGGGAAGGTGTCCCTGCCCATGGCAAAGGGCTGGAGTGACATGAGCTTTAAGGTTCCTCCCAACCCAAACGATTCTGTG
Organism: Onychostruthus taczanowskii; assembly: GCF_017590055.1. Lineage (NCBI taxonomy): Eukaryota > Metazoa > Chordata > Aves > Passeriformes > Passeridae > Onychostruthus > Onychostruthus taczanowskii. The sequence goes on along the minus strand of NW_024499239.1, from coordinate 24,563,836 downwards.
GTTCACACCCACTTGCTGATGCAGATTTGTTACCTTCCAGACAGAGATAACAAATGTTTTCAGTGTCCTGGTAACAGTGAATCAGCTTCTATTTGCTCAAGAGTTGGAATGCAAGCTGTGTTCAAGTCCCAATTAATCATAATAGAAGGCTTGTTTTTCTCAGTAAATGATTAAAAACTCCTAAATTGGGCAATAAGAATGGATACAAATAGGAATTAGTTCTTCTTTCATCTCAAAAAGCAAAGCTAAATATTAGAAGCCAGGGAGCAGAAAAGTTTGTTTTCCCAGGTCACTGGTTCCCATGTTGCTGTGCTTGTGTAGGTCAGTAACCAGGCAGTGGCCACAACACAGCTCCCAGAGATCTTTAATCACTCGGAGCCTTTCTGGACAAACCACTCGATGCTTGCCAGTTAAGTGCTGAAATCTGGAAGCAACCTCATCTGCTGAGGAATTTGGCAAGTGGGAGAGCATGTGGCAGCTCAGGGACGCTTCCCACAAGGTCAGATTGTGGTGACCAGGCCGTGCTCCAGGACGTGGCTGGCAGCAGGCGGATGAAGCCGGAACAAAAATCTTTCTCTGGGATTAGGTCAGATGGGAGAACTTGTGAGGACTGCCTTTAAGGGCTGAGATCCAAAAAGTGTTTTGAAGGTTTTGGAGCTGAAAGTGGCAGTCTTGATCTTTGGGATGGATGTGAAGGGGTGGGGGAGAATGATCTCTGCTTCCCGCAGCTTCCTGCAGGGCAGCCCTCAGCTGGAGGGGAACAGCAGGAACTTTGTGCCTCATCAGTCCCTGCTTTGCTTTGCTGTTTTATATAGCATGGATGATGCTTCAACATAAAGACCCCTGAGTTTTGCTTTGTTTTGTGGATAATACAATTAAGAGAGAGCAAAGGTGAGTTCTTTGACAGTGCACCCAGGGAAGAGACAGTGACCTGTGTCTGGTCATGCCTGTGAGCCCACAGGAGCCCTGCTCTGGGCTCTCTGCAGTGCCCTGGGGGCTTCAAACCCCCCTCCAGCGTGCACTAACCACCATTACAGTAAAATTTCTATTTTCTTGCTCCAAAACTCCTTGCTGCTGCTGGAAAGAACACGCTGTTCACAGGGACAAGGGCAGAAGGAGGTCAGCTCCATTCCCAGAGGAAGAGAGGGGAAGCTAGGGCTTTCTTGGAAGACCAGAGAAACCTTTCTCCTTGTGTTTGTGCAGCCTCATGCAGAAGAGCAGAGAGAAATCCTGCCTCAAAACAGTATTTTAATTAGGTCTTTTCCAGGATTTAAGGCATTTTCCTGTGATAAGAAAGACAGAGGTGATAAGTCCTCAGGGATAAGAGAGTTATGAAGCCCTGTGAGCACTGTAACTCCCTGTGAGGCAACCCTCCAGCTCCTTCAGCATTGCCTTTCTATATTAATTCTGATTTACAGAGCAATACAGGTTTGAGGAGGCCTGAAGATGCTCCCAGTGGGAATTGAACACCGGTACTGTGATACCCAATCCTGGATGCTGAGCTCCACGGGGGTGAAATGGGGTGCTCAGAGGGCTGTAGGGTGGGAAATGAAGGTACCCACAGAGCCCTGCTGGCTGCAAGGTCAAAGGGCAGCTGAGCAGCATTTTTCAGAATGCAAAATTGATCAGGGAGGCATCATTAGAGCATCCTCCACAGAGGCCTGCACTGCTGAGCTCAGCTGTCAGCCAGAGCCATCCCCAGTCTGCTCCTGTTCCTGCTCCTGTTACACTGGATGCCACACAGCCAGGATTAAGCAAGCTGCTCATTAATGATGTTTTACAGTTTCCTGGCTTAGATCCCTCGACAGAGCTGACTGTCCAAACTGCCCTGGAAAAGTTCTAGGTCTGATCACAGAGATGGAGAGGATGTAGAGCTGTTCCTGTTTTCCTAGGTGCAGTGTGCCCTGCCAGCTTTGGGAAGATAAATGATCCCCCTCAGTGGAGCTGCTCTGGGTCTGGTGGGGCTCATGGCTTGGTCTGTAGTAACACTGCTGCTGTTGTTTGGGTTTTGGAGCCCTGCCTGGCACTACAGACAGAATAATGAGTGATCAAGAAGTAACAGTGGAACAGTAATGCAAACTGCAATAAATACAGAGATGCATTATTAATGGGACATTAAAACCAAAAGGGCAAGTAGAGCAAATTGTATGCTGGCAGCACAACAGCTCTGCAGAAAAATCCCAGGGCTGTCCCTTGGAAAAAAAAAATAAAAAAAATCAATGCTCTGTGCAACATTTTGATACAAGGTTCTTCTGCTTTCTGTTATACTGTATTTGTTCTGCCTGGGAGCCAGGGTTGTTTCTGGAAGATGCAGAATTTGAGATGCATTTTAGCTTCTGAGTGTAAATAAGGCTACAAACCAGAGCAGTGCCCTCAGCCTGCCACTGAAATCAACTGTGACTTAATAGATCTTTAATTTTGGGTTAAGCTACAGAACTGGATTTTACAGGAGTGGAAAGACAGCAGAGTCTGAATTACTGCTTTTTAAAAGCTCAGGCAGGAGTTTGAGGCTGGACCCGACTGGTACCAAGAGATGCAGGAGCAGTTTCATCCCCTCTTTGCATAAACACCAGCACTGGGGACAAATTTGTGTAATTTTATAGTAACTGAAGTATCAGTTTCTCTGGGTCTGGATTGAAGGCATTTGAGATGATAGTTCATGTTCAGACTCAGTATTTATTATCAGTAAAACAGTCTCACAGCCATGAGTTCTGCAGCCTTTCATTAGAAGGCACAGAATGGCCAACAATCTCTTGTTACAGGGTCTTTTAAGGCTAAACTATCCCATTAAGAACTGACACCTAGATTATTTTCCCTTTTAACCCAATAACTGATCCCACAGAGCCCACAATGCAGACTTTTCTGCCCAATTACAAAATGCTACCCAAACCCATGAAGAAGAAGGAAGAAGAAGCATGAAGAAGAAACCCAGGATGACACCCTGTGCCCTCCATCTTGCTTCCATCCACAACATAGCAAAAATCTCAAAAGCTAAATTTGTCACCAAGTCATACAGCTACACTACTGTCTATAATCCATTTCACACTTTTGTGGATTCTAGTCTATCTTGAAGTCTAGGAAATTTCTCCATGAATGAGGGGCAAAGTCAGTGCTCCCCGGGGGTCAGGGCACCCCAGAGCAGACAGAGAAATATTCCCAGTGCTCTGCGTTTCCACACCAAAGCTCAGGCAGAAGCTTTTGGCTTTGCCTCATGTTTTGGGGCTGGTCCAGAGCTCTGGGGAGGAAAGAGCTGCTGAAACAGCTCTTTTAAGGTGCTGATGCTTCCACACCTTCACCTACCATGATGCAGGTCTGCTCAGTTATCTCTGGTACACCCAAATCACAACAAACTCATCTTCCTCCATCAGAGACAGATCATGCCCATGGATGTGCTCCAGCTGAACAGGCCAGCAGCAACTGGGTGAAACAAAGCATGTGGTGGGAGCACAGAGAGGATCTACCCCTTTACCCTCACCACAGGGCTCTCATTGATCCAACTCTGTCACCAAGTGGCTTCAGGTCTCTCTATTGGCCCCTGGAAGCCAAGTCCTCCCCAGGCAGTGCTTTTAGACTCTCTCTCTCAGCATTCCCTTCCACTTGCAGAGGCTTTATAGGTGTGGCTTTGGCTTGGACAAACAGCTCTTGCATCTCCAGCCAGGTCAAACTTAACCATGTCCAGCTTAACTGCATTTCCCTGCTGTATTCCTGGCACCCCAGTTTCCCAAAAGCCTCGCCCTTGCTTGGTGGTGATAATCCTTTCCAGAAGGCCATGACAGGGTTACCACTCCTGTGATTCATGCTGGCCTGTGCAAGCTGCTGCTGGGGCTGGTGCTCTGGGCAGGGGGAGCGTGGTGCCCTGTGCTGCTGCCAGGGAGGGCACAGGTCACTGCTGCCTTCCCCTTGTGCTGACCAAAAGCTTCTCCCTCTCCTATCAACACTGAAACCTGTCCCTCCCTTCCTTTGTGTCAAATTCAAGGAACTGAAATTAGTTTGGTTTTTCTTTTTTCTGTTTCCTGCCAACATCTGTCATACCAAACTGTTTCCACACTAAGCTCTTTATGAGAATGAGTCCTCTCATTCATTTTGGGGATGAAATGGGAGACCTGCATGGAGAGTGAATGACTGATGGCACACGCACCTGGTCAGGCCATGGAGTGTAAAGCCAGGCTGGGATTCATCCATTGCAGCTAATCCCAACATTACAGCCCCGGGGTCTGTGTTTCCCAGGACCCCTCTGACTGGGACTCTAAGTTGGCAGCTGGGTTTAATTCCACACAGCCCTACAAAGCCATGTCAGGCAAGTATTTTATACTCCTGGGATTCATGGGTATTCTTTTAAAGGAAATGTTCAAAATGATTCATAGAATCATTTAGGTTGGACAAGACCTCCAAGATCATTGAGTGCAACCCTTGACCTTTTCTATTTTTTCTCAGCTTAGATGACTCCTGTGGTGGTAACAGTCTTTTATGTCATGGGGTGTTGGGGGAATTCTCTCCGAGTTTTAATTCCTTGAAAACATTTCAGATTTTTTTTTTAAAGACGTTTTGTACTGTGATGGTTACCATTAAGGACTTCACCATAATAATTCTGATCATTAAAGGCAGAAAACAAAGTAAAACCAAATATGTTACCTTTAATAAATATTATGGTATCAGGTAGCCTCAGAATATGAATATCTGGCATCATTAATAATAAAAAGAAGCAAATACCACATTTAATTAGTAGTAAAGACCTTGGAAGATTGAAAAGGACAGGTGAATGAACAGAACAACTCATGATCTGAGTTTCTGATGGGCAAATCAGAAAACCTCTTTTCAATGGAAAGATGGAAATCCAGATACCATAGGCTTTCAAAACACAAAAGCTCAAACCACCAAGTGGGTTTGTAGCCATGGGTGTATGAGGTAGACCATGTCCTGAGGCACTTTTGTGGCCAACAACCTCCTGCTGACAGTTTTGACAAAGAGGTTTTGTCACCCATTGCCTTCCTAAGCCACCCCACCCTGTCACCACTCTTCTGGCTTGGTGGGAGCTGCCAGGCAGTGCCTTTCCCAGGTAAGGATTACTTTTTTTCCTGCTTGGAAAATCTTTTGCTAAAGATGTGAATAGCAAATGCTGTCTCATTGTGGTGAAGAAGGTCAGTGTCCACCCTGTCCAATCTCCCCTGCACTGCTGGGTGAGCCTGGCTCCCCCAGTCCTCAAAAAGTGGCCAGGCCTTTGTACCCAGTGTGAGATGAGCGAGTTAATTATTACTTTCTAGAACAAAATGTGAGACCCAGAGGTCAGGTTTTACTGTCTGGGATAAATCAATACATGAAATTTACCTTGGTAACATCAGAGAGGGCTGATAGCCAACACAGCTCTCCACAGCATCAGAGTGGGGTCAGCAAAGGCTGAGATGTCCTGAATTCCCAATGATCTTCAGTCCTGCTGCCTCTGCACCTTCTTTAGTGTCCCCCTTGAAACATTTCTGGCTGCATCCCCATCCTTCCCACCACCTCTCAGCAGGTTAGCCATGACTCAAGCATCGCCTCCAATGGCGCCTGTATCCCATTTCTGGGCTGTGAGTCAACACATGCTGAGGATATCACAGATGTCACAGTTGACTGTCCTGCTGTTGATTTGGCCCTCACTGCTTTTCATTAATTAAACCCCCAAACCTCCACTCCTTTGTCAGAGCTGTCTGAAATCACCTCCTAGGCCTAAAACATGCCAGGACAGGGGACAGGACAGGGCTTGCAGAGGCTGTTTTTGAAGACAAATCAAACTTTAAAAAAAAAAAAGGGAAGATGGGATGAGGATTTGATACCGACTTAATCCAGAGCTTAAATGCCAGTGCTGAGTTAGGGCACAGCATGGGTGGTGCTCAGCAGGGAGGAGGAAGGGAAAGCAGAAGGGCAGAAAGGGCTTTCTGCTCCCATTTCCTCACTGGTGGTCTGGATCCTGACGCAAGCAGCTGTGTTAACCTTCATACTTATAATATAAATATATATATTAGTTATTTATATGTATATATGTACATAATTCAAAAATGTTCTTTCAGTTGTGCCTTAGGCAGGATTTCACCCTGCTAAACCCAGCTGCAGAGAGCAGGGGGTTGATCAGAGCCAGCCCAAACTCACCACCTTGCTCTGCAAGCAGTGTTTGCCAACTGAGCAGAGCAAAGGGCAGGAGGGCAGCAGAGCTGCTTCTTCTCTTCCCCTCTGTGGAGGTGTGTGCAGGACAGCAGTGCCCCAGTGCTGCTCACACCCTCACAGTGGCTGTGAGATGTCCCCATGTGTGGCAGGCTTCCTTGGAGAGGGACTCCTCATTTTTAAATAAAACCTACTCCTTCCCAGCACAGCTCACGAAAAAGAATCCCAGAATCATGGGAAGATTTGGATTGGAAGGGACCATTAAAGATTACCTAGTTCAAGCCCCACAATAAGCAGGGATATTCTCAACTAGGCCAGGTTGCTCAAAGCCCAGTCCCACCTGGCCTTGAATGTTTCTGAGGATAGGGCATCCATGCCCTTTCTTGGCAACCTGTGTCAGGGTTTTACCACCTTCATTGTAAAAAACTTCTTCCTTATATCTAATGCAAATTGACCCTAATTTAGTTTAAAACAATTACCATTACCCCTATCAATGGGGACACTGCCAGTAGCTGACATTCAATTAAATATTGCATGCAAAGCTGACAACAAATTACAAATGAGCAGGCAGATTTTGAAGCTCTTCTCACTTCTCAGGACCAGTCCCTAATTGCACAGAGCTTTGCAAGCACTTGCATCCCCTTCCTATTCCAACCTGTTTACTTGCTCTCCAACATGCTGTGCTCCCATGTTTTGCTCCAGGCAGCAGGTAGGAGAGATAGGAGGGAGATGAGAATTTCTCCAGGGACACTTTATGGTTGGTTTCTGCCAGGTGTCAGCTCTGAAACATCAGGCAGTTTGCACTCAGGCTTAGGAATACAGTGAGGACAATGATGGGTTGTTTGTACTGCACCGTGCTATTTTTAAAAGTCCTACCCCTAAGCTGAGACACAAACCCTTTGTTATGGCTTTTAGAAGAGACACTGTGTTCTCATGGATCCTTCCTCTTTTTAAAATGAATTATTTTAAAATTCTCAATGTGGTCCCTTTTTGTTAGCAAAAGCACAACAGGTTATCTCCAAACTATGGTCTAAATGTATGTATGTGTGCTTATATATGTATGTCAATATACATATTTTTTGATGCATCACTTCAACTTTTCATGAAAGACTGAGATACAAATAATATTCCTGAGGAAATCAGAATAGAAGCATTGGACCCAGCAATCCAGCTTTAAACAAACTGTGCAGCTCTGAGCATGCATACAATTATGCACATAAATACAAATAAATTACTTCCCAGTAATGAAGAAGTTAATCACAGTGATTTCTTTGCAGAGCAATAACTCTATGCAAATAATCTTGAAATTTGCCTGAACACCTCTCAGCTCAATTGCTTGGACACTGTGTGCAACAAGACAGTTTATTCATGGTGCCTTTGCAAGTCTGGGAATGAGCAGCTGTGAAGCACTTAGAGTGATTTCCTCATGGCACTGCACATGTGGATGCCTTTAAATCCAGATTGACTACGGGGCAAAGGAGGAATTTCCTGGGAGAATCTAATGCTATGTCTTTTCTGGCTCTGCTGAGGATGGAAAATCAGAGCTTTGCATTGGAAAAGACACATGTGAGTGATAGAAAGCTATGGAAAATGTGATTCATGATGAGGTTTAAACATTGCAGCTGGAAAGTTTGGCTGAGTGTGGAGAACAAGTTGATCCAACCACCCAGAAAGGAGAGATAAAAATCACCCAGAGTATTTTTCCCGAACACTTATTTGGCTGAGAATTCAAAATCACCAGTTTTGGGGTAATGTTTAATTATTGACTATCTATAAGGAAAGGCTCCTTCTCTGGTGTATCTGCATTCAATGGAGAAACACACACCTGAAAAATCATGCAAAATTTGACCTGGAATATTCTGGCTTCCCTCCCCAATTCCAGGTTTGATATGAAATGCCCAGCCCAAGGCAGATGGGTGCACCATGGCAGCAACCTCTCACTTCCCCTGCAGCTCATTCATACTTTGGCTCAAATGTCAGGTGAATGATTTCCCAAATGCCCATTCCTTACCCACACAGATTTTTTAGCAGCTGCTGAGCACATGGAACTCGGTCCTTGCTGTTTGAACATCCTCCACCCCAGCAGCAGCACCAGGGCTCTCACCCAGACACTGCAGGCTTTGCCTTTGGAGGATGTTGGCAAGAAACAGCTTTACTCACATAAAAGGAAACCATTCCACACCCAGCTACCATTAAACCAAGGAAATCCTTGCCATAAGTTCTGTCAGTGATGAAAATTCTGCAGGGGTTTAAGAAGAGATTAGGCCAGTTCACAGAGGGCAGGGCCCTCAGGAGCTCTGGGGCCCACAGGCCTGGTCACCTCAGCCTCTGCTTCAGGAATCCTTCCATCACTTATGGCCAAGGTCTGGGAAATAGGAACAGAGAAAGGATCACCCTCTCCCTGCCCTGTATTTTTAGTGGTGCTGTTGGAAAGTTTTACTGGGCTATGGATCCAGGGTAGGTATTTTTCTGGGTTGCCAGATGAAACCCTGTGTCTGAGCAGGTTGTGTGTGGCTGTTTGAAGCTGTGGTGAGGAGACATCAGGCTGATTTTATGGTGGCATTTAACAGTTGTTTGATGCTTGCACAATTAACTGGTTCAGAGCAATATCATTTCACCCAATACACACCAACAAGACTTTCCATTTTATAACACTGCACAACATCATCTGCACAACAGCGGTGTCAGGGAGCTGCTCCTGCCACACCTTAACCAAGCCAAATGCAGTCCCTGTGCTTTGCACCACCACAAAAACACCAAATCTTTTAAGTCACAAGGTTGTGTCAATATTTTCTTTATCTTTTTTCAGTCTTTCGCCATTGACACTGACAGTGTTGAAACACAAGGAACTGTATCTTTCCTCAGTGGTTTTGCCTCCCAAACTGCTACAGCTCTGGGGGAAGATGAGTTTTCAGAAGGATGTCTCTGTGCTGTGATGCACTGCCTTGGTCTCCCTTTCTGTTTCTGGGGAATGTGACCATACTACAGCCCCTTGTAGCCAGCCATGGGGTTTGCCTGGTTTTCTGAGCCTGCTGCTCTGATTTTTCCTTGCCCCAGGGTTCAGTGCAGCCTGTTATTTCACTGACTTCTTTGTCCAGACTGCTGGGTTGGGAGAGAAGAGCCCCAGAGTTCCTGCCCAGTGGTTCTCACAGCTTCTCTTTTCCATCACCTTCATCTCCTTTCTGCCAGGTTTAGCTACTCAGAAATGCCATTGCCATAGTTAGTCCTGGCTTGAGGCAGGAGGTGGAACAAAGGGTCTCTCCCTTTCCTTCAGTCTGCACAATAGTTCCTTCCAGTAATAAATCCTTCCAGTTTAGGTTTAATGGTTGGGGTGCTCCCTTGCAGTGGAGAGCTGAATTTAGAGTAAGCACTATGTGATGATCCTTCCTGCCTCTGGATCCACCAGCATCCAGTGCAGTGCAGGTGATTCTGGAAGTGCTTTCCTCTCCATCCCCATCTCAAAGGCCATAAGGCTGCTTAAGGCTTCAGGTCTGACCCTCACCAAATAACTGTGCCATCAGTGGGTTGGCAGTGCACAAAGCAGGGTGGTTCTTGCTTCAACAAGTGTCCTGGTGGAGCCAGGTGAGGGCTACACAGTTACAGGCTGGTGCTAAGGCTGCTGATTCCACATCTAGCAAGCTTTCCCTCAGAAACGAGGAGACCAAACCTAGCCAGGCTGCAGTCTAAGGCAGCATGGTGGAAAAAGCTGGTTTCAAATTCAGCTCATTAAATTCCCAGCACATATGTATGCTCCAGCACAGCTGGGCTTAACAAAACCATAAATTTAAACTAGCTGATATCTGGCGATAAAAAAAGATGAATTGATGACTGAATGAATTATTTTGATCTTTCATCCTATCTGGACTCTGATCTACATTAACTAAACCAGTCAGTGCAACTTTTCTAAATTGTTTTTAAATTGACCTAATTAAAGCAGGAAGAGTACATAATGGAGGTGTACTTAACCCAATTTAACCCTTCCTTAAATAAATTACACTAGAATTCAGTAATTCACAGGGGAAAGCCAAAACAATTTAAGGAAGATTTGGAACAGGTTAAGAACCCTTGTAGTGCAGGTACATTGAACACCTTAGAGGAATGGAGAACACACTGGTGCAAACCACCCATGGCTATAGCTGCAAATATCACCTGAGCTTCCCATCTGAGTTAGTCCAGATTCAGCTCACCCCATTTCTTCTGCTGCTCTTTATCACTAAGTGGTCTTTAGCACTTTAATGAAGGACTTGCGTTTCTCTTCTTCCTGAAAGGAGAGAAGGCGTGAAGGTATATCAACTTTTTTATCATTTTAAGCAATGCTGCCATCCCTGACTAGTAGTTGGTGTTATTAAAGATAATCAGTAAAGTCAAAATTATCATTACATGGCAGTGAGTGGGCTGGATGGGAGACTGCCTTCCAAACCACCAAGACGTCATTAATTAGGGTTTAATAATTACATTTGCTGAGGGATGCATGTGACTTACAGAAGATTAGGTTGAAGGGATGGGGAAATTCTTGTTGTGTTTCTCGATCCTCTGGAAGTGGCGACTCCGTAACTCATAGCTTCCTTGCTCCTTTGATGAACTGAATTCTTTTCCAACGGTCCATAAAGGCACCACCTCCAGCTCCCTCTTGACCTTTTTCCAGCCAAGTATCAACTCTCTCTTCCAGAAATCAGGAAGCTAAACATAAACCCAAATGAGAGGGAGACGTAGAAAAGCAAGCAAGAATTTACTAAGAAGCCAAGCATGTGGAGATAAAGCCCCAGGAGAAATAGAAACAGGCAATGAGTGAGGAGGAGGGGAACAACCACTGGGCCACTCCATACCGATGCCAAACAGACAAGTGTCGGCTGCTGCTCTGGGCAGGAAAGCACCTGGGCAGAAACCACAGCCAGCACAAGCTGCAGACCATGGCCGTGGTGATGAACCAGTGGTATGGCAGGCAGAGCATCTCCAGGTGCAGAGAGGAAGCCACGTGGGAAAAGGTCACCTGGGAGACACCATTAAGGGAGGATAGGAGTCAGCAGAGCCTTTTACAGACCCAGCACTGTTAGGGACATGAGGTTATGTGTCAGTTTGTGCTGTTAGCAGAAGCAGTGCCAGGTCACTGTGCAGTCAGCTGAACAAGGTCCTGCTACAGAGAAAACAGGTTCTGGTGGAGGTTTTTTTGTTCATGAACAAAGAGAACTGAGGGACAAGAAGGTAGTAGTGAGTCACTGCTGCTGTGATAGTCCCAGAAATGGTGCCTGGGAAAAGGGGATTTAAGGAGCAAGGTGTTCACTGCAAGTCTGGTTGCTCAATACACCTGGCTGGCAGCCAAAGCGTGGAAAGAGAAAACAAACACTTTCTGCTTCACCTGTGTGCTGCATCCATTGTACAGGGTGACACACCAGGCAGGCTGAAGGCCAACAGAAGGCATGTCCAGAAAGCTGCTGGAAGCAGGGCCAGGCGTGCATGGTGGTCTGAGCAGAGCAGAGCCGGGTACACTGTGCAGGCTAGGAAGCAGCATGATTAATGTAGAAGACACAGAGCAGTCAAACCAAAGGGACGCTGCCAAGCTGTGAGGAGAAAGTAAATCATGTCAGGAAGGTGAGATTCTTTGTTGCAGTTGTATACTGAAATCTCCTCATTCATTCTTCCAGTGCCCACAGAGACAAAAAGTAGCTGTAGATGAGTCAGAATTGAACATCAGAGAACTGCATGTGCCCTACCTGGCAGGTCTGAACAATGTAAACTCTATCCTTAAAGATAAGGCTTATTTCTGAATTATTTTTATTACCACAGAAGCCACAATAACTGTTGGGGAACAACTGTATTTCACAAGGACCATCACTGATGCCTAGGGATGCCACAACTTGCCCTCAAAATGGGGAACAAAGAAGGATCTGGCTACCTGCATGCAGAACATCAGGTAAAAGCAAGTGTAAAAAGTGTAAAACAATGACATGATTGTTGGTATTAGATGGCAAACTGGTCCCCCAGCTAAGTCTTGTTGTTGCAGGTATTTTTGGTGGTGTCATTTTAAGCAGACAGCCAGAGGAGCAAGGCACTGGTTTGTCTCAATTTGCTACAGAATGGCTGGAGAAATATCACTTAAAGGGACATGTGCAATACCATTTTTAGTGCGTTACTGATGATAATGGGTCATTAAATTTCTAAGCTTTGCTTTTTTTTTTTTTTTCTTAGATGACTTTTGTTTAATGAAAACCAATGGCAGATTTAGTGCAAAACAAATTGTAGTCATTAGAAGTTTAAAAGACAATGGAGTTGCACCTCTCAGGTGCTAAAACAAGACCCATACCAACAGCCATCGTCTTTACCCAGCCCTTTTGGGGGTTATGAAGCTGGTGCTGAGAAGTTTTCATGGTTTGAGACTTCTGGGACTTTAATAGAAATTCTCTTTGTCCCTGCTTCATTCCCAGTGAAGAATGGGATGACACAAGCAATATGAAACTGTGTTATTTGCAAACACGGGAAGCACAAAGGGTGCTTACACTGAATTAGATGGTATCTTCACCAGATCTTTTATAAGAGTTTCTGCCGTATTAAAACTCCACTTTTTTTAGTAGGGATAAGTAAATGTTGCTGGTAAGTAAACTGAGCTCTGTCTTCTTAATTAAATAGCAGCAATATTGATTGAAAGAAAGCCAAATACCTCATTTTCCAAGAGAGTTATCCACCTCATTCTTCATATCTTTCACCAGAAGCAAGGAACACCTTCCCCAACAGAGGGTAAGTCATCAGCAATATATAGATATGAATATAATTACTAGAGAATACAATTACTTTATCAGTGACCTTTATAAATCTAATCGGATTTAAATAGCCATATTCTATGGCTCTTCTGTGTGGTTTGCAAACTGGTGACTCCCTGTGAACTCAGATTAATTTTTACATTTCTGCTTGCTGCTGCTGCTGAAGAAAAGCTGTGATGAGGTGACTCACTGCCAACTCATGCATGAGCCATCTGAAACATCACATTTTTCATCTCCAGTTCTGCAGATCCCTGTTCCTGTAATGACTAGTTAAATTAGCTTTTTCTTCCCCCCTAGTTTTCCATTCTAGTATTTTAATACTGCTCAAACCTTACTCAAGGTTTAAGACGAGGTCTGTGTATCTGCTTGCCTGACCTTGTTTTTCTGAAATTTGATGCTGCTTTCTCTTGAGGTTTATCCAACCTACCCTCCAGGCCTCCCATAGTGATGTGGATACTTGAGCCAGGCGTTCTGGGCTTCCTTTGGCAACAGCCAAGAGAAATAGGCATGTTTAAGGTGGGGTTGATTCTCCTTCGTGTAGCAAGGTCTGCAGCAGGGTGATAAGACCCCACACTATTATTAGGATCATATGTGTTGCATCAAACATCTCCTAAAATCAAGGGGGACATTTGCAATGGATTTTATAATGTCTTTTCGTTACTGGCTGTGGTAGACATGTTTGTCAACATAACCACATCGAGGGCAGTCTGTTGAGGGACAGCAAATGCTCTGGGAGTGTGTCCTACCAATATTTCACTCAAAGTAATTAATAGAAAACATCCTTTCATTTAAAGACTGAGCCTGGCCCCTATGGTCACAGTGGTGGTAAATGTCTTCAGTGCCTGCTGTTCATTAGGGAACAGAAAATTAGGATAAAAAGCAATTCTGGATTTCCCCTAAAGCCACTTCACCCTTGTGCTTGTTAATGCATTCTTTTTCTCTAATGCTTTTAAACTAGTAAACTTCAGGACAGTAAGTTTTTAATAGTGACACAAGTGCACTTCCATTTGGGGAGAGAAATAAACTATAATGATGTCAGGATGTTTATACTAAAATATTTGTGGCTTTCCTGGTAAGATGCCTCTGCGAAAGAAAACCTCATGCAAACAGAAAAGTTCATACCCCTAATTAAAACAGTAATAATCTTTACAAGGGATTATAACACCAAAGGCCAGGCTGACATCCCTAAAGTCCTACTGATAAAGCTTGCTGCCTGTTGCCTTGCTTTCAGCTGTGCCAGAAAACCTCCTGACAAGTGAACTGGAAGCACTTTCAGAGGCACGACCGCAGTGTCACTGAGCTGCTCCGGTGCCTGTTGTGCTGCAGTAGCGACGCTGCCAGGCCTTAGCTCTGCTCTGCTTGAAATGTTAAACACCACCCTAGGCCTACAAAAAGAATTCTTTATAATAACTAACTTTAGGGCTAACAAAGGGCTCACTGGTCTCTAATCAGAGGAATGAAAGAAGTCTGTAAAAAGGCTTTTAGCAACCAGTATCTCTTTTGCATTAATATTTCCCATACATTTTGGAAAGACTTCTCTTTCTGCTACCATTCTCAGCAAACAGATTCCTGGCCAGTTAAAGTCTCAGCTCAAAATAAAAAGGGCTTGGGTTGACCTCGGGTTGCATCCCAGTGAAGGAAATTTCTTGGCTCAGCTCAGAGTGCCACGGAAGGAAGCGCTGCAAGCACTGTCAGAGAGATGGGAATTGCTGTTTGGATAGAAGGGATAATGGGCTAAAAGGGAATATAGCAGGGAAACAGCAATGCTGGTGGAGGGGATGATACTGCAGCACTGCTGGGGGGAAAGCAAAAGCCAGGAAAAGCTCTGGTCCCTCTGTCACACTTGGTGCTGTGATGCAGGGCAGGGATGGGCAGCCCCTGGGTACATTACAAGAGACTCTGTGACATCCTTCTGTATCTGCAAGGCAGAGAGCTCTCAGCAAAGCAAGGCAGTGTGAACTGCTGCCACATTCACCTGCTCCAGAGTACGACAGTCCATCCTAAGTATTCCCCATGTTCCTGTAGAACTGGTGTCTTGTAGTTGTCTGCTCATGGAGATCACATGGGCTACTATGCAAGGCTTAAAAATAATATTCAAGAGAGGTGAATGACAGCCTTTTTCTGATAGCAAACAATACAAAAACAACAAAATGCATTTCTGCTTGTGTTTTAAAACACAGCATGCTTCCCACAAATTATTTTGATGGTTTCTCACTCAGCTCACCCTTGAAAGCAAAGACTAAACCTGCAGTATTTTCTCTTGGTCTGGCCTCAGAGCTGTATTTGCATTGCTGCTTCACTGAGGCAGCATCTAAACACACAGTACCTCACAGCCTTTAGCCACAATCTCTCAGCAACAAACCTTGTAGCAGAGAGTGTTCAAAAACAACACACATTCCAAAGATGTTTTTTTTTAAGAAACAGAAATAAAAACAAAAGGGAAACAAAAATAGAAATAATAGACAATGCAAATTTAAGTCAAAGTAAAAACAAACAGATGGAAAATCCAAAGAACAGAGAAGGTCCAAAGATGCCTCCAAGCAATCCTGCAACTGGGTTTTCAGGTTACAGGCTTTTGCAGGAAGAATTCTTCATAAATTTATTACAGTATCAAAACCACATAAGTCTGCTTCTCCATCTGAAATGCCACATCTTAAGCAAGTAATTTGGCAGCAGTGGGAAGGGTAAAACTGGCATGTGTTGGCTCAAGGCACTTGGTTTTGAACTGGCTCACCAGCCCAGCTGGCAAACAACGCTCCTCTCATCTTTCAGTGCTGATTTATCCTGGCGCAGGCACAACTCTGGCACAACTTCAGTGTTTTTAGCGAGCGAGTATGATTTAACATTTGTACATCTCTGGGAAGAGCAGTTTCATTTCTGCTCTCAGGATAAGACATCTTCCACGTGCAGGAAGTGTTGGTGGTCTTACTGCAGTGGAAAGGATGGCGGGTGAGTCCAGCCTCCGAAGGGGGATCCTGGAAGCACAGCTGAGCCCCCAGCTGTAAATGCATACCTTGCCTCCTACCTCTGTATTTTTAGGGCACCCACTGGTACTTGCTGTAACATCTCCCCAGATTTACAGAGAAGAAGTGAGTGGACATTCTTTTCCCCAGAGCTGCTGAGCCAAAATAATCTGATTTAACAATGACTTGGAGTGGCCTGTCTTTATAAGTACCGCTTAAAAGCAAACCTGAGCCTAAGAATGGGGGGAAAGAAAGAAAGAAATAACAAAGATGGTTTGGACCGGAGCAGAAGATGATCTTGACATGCATGATCTGACCATATGATGGCAGACAGGTAGGTCCCAGACCATGCTGCCTTTGCTGGGCTTGGCACAGGTGGGAGAATGGAGACTTTTGCTGGGGCAAGTCTTTGAGATAATAGCCTTGTTTCTGGAGAAGAGGGATCACTTATGGGATTTCTATGGCTGGTATATGAGAAGTGCCCAGTGCTGCACCAATAACCCCATGCTCTCAGAGCTTGTGTCCTTCACCTCCGGACACCAGAGAGCAACCTCATGTCTCCACAGTGTTTGTTCTGATTTGTTCCTCATACTGTCTCCAATCTGCTTGTTGTTTTTCAAGCCCTTTAATTGTTTTGTCCTGTTCTGATTCCTATTATGGCACAGTAAAACTGTGTGCTCTGCAGAGCATGCTATATTTAAATTGTTATAAAGTTCAGAGAAATAAAAGAAACTCTTCAATAACAGATCCTCAGCAGATCCTGAAAACCCTGCATAAACTCTTGACACGGCCAGGCACTATTTATTCAACATAACACAAAGCAGGGCCCTGTCTGCCTGTGGCACATTGTCAAAATACGCTCTTCATGCTTTCTGCAGTTGAGAAAAGCCTTGATGGGTTCTGGTAATTGCTCTTGCATCTGTCAGGCAATGCTAAATCAGCTTTTTCCTCCTCCTCATTACTCCTTTGAGCTTACAGAAAGCAGAGAAAATGCAACACATGTCAACAAAAACAGACATGTTTGGGTGTGTTCAGTTGGTTGGAGGTCAATGGTCACCCTTCAGTGCCTCACATAAGCAAAAATCCCCTTCCCAAAGCACAGACACAGACTTTGATCTCAGGACCTGCACTGCACTGCACTGCACTACACTGCACTGCTCTCCTGGGACCTGCACTGCAGATGCACCTGCAGTTCAGCAGTTGTAGCATTGCTGCCCAGTTATGCATGATATATGTTATGCCCAGAGTTAACTGAGACTTTATATTATGTAAAAACACTTTTTTGAGAGAGAATACACTAACACAATCAACAGCTTGCACATCTGCTCAGTTTTCCAGATCTTACCACTGCCTGAAAAGAAGCCCTTCCAGCCCTGAAGCAGAGCTAAAAAAGCACTGTCCTCTTCTACAACAGCTTTACATCCACCTCAGCATGTCAGTGTTTGTGCAGGGCAGCCGTGGCCCCAGTGCAGTTCTCTGTTTTATCCATTCACTGTCTGTGGCAGCTCAGCCGTACTCACAGCAAGTTGCCATTCTTCTCCTCACACTAAAAGGAAGTGTCTTTTGCCTCTGGCTCATCTGGAACACAGCTCAGTCAGCAGCAGTGCTCTTGGAGGCTGCCAAGAGGAAGGGACAGGAGGTTTCCTTCAATCCCAGCCTCGTTGGACTCTTCACTGCTCCGATCACTGCAGATCTGGTTCACCGCAAGCAAAGCTGCTGTGAAGATTAGAGTGATGGTTTTCACACCAGTGCTTTTCAGTTCACGGCAGGCTGAATCAGTGAAAACAATGGTTCTGCCCTGTGAAGTTGGTACCTCAGATTGGCTGTGTTTTGTATGTCTGAGCATGGGCATGGATGAACACAGGCTTGCCATGACTTAGCTGGAAGATACTAACCTATGACATTTAAATGTACACAGGAATGGAAAGGATGAAGGTGAAAGTAAGGGATTGCTTGGGAGATCTGATTGCAGCCCTCTTGTGAGGAGGTCATTGAAAAGAAGGAGGCTGTTCTTGGGGGTCCATGGTGGGAAGATGAAGAAACAATGAGCATCAGTTGAAACACAAGAGATTCTGACCAGATATAAGGAAAAGCTTTTTTACTGTGACAACAGTCAAGCAGTGGGGCAGCTTGCCCAGGGAGGTTGTGCAAACTCCATCCTTGGATATTTTCAAATCCCAGCTGGATAAAATCTTGAGTAACTTGGTCTGGCCTGAGAGCCAACCCTGTTTTAAGGAGATTGGAGAAGAGACCTCCTGAAATCCATTCTAACCCAAATTACCATATGCTTCTAATGTGCCTCATTTCTCTGCAGAGTAGCTTATCTACTAAATGGTAAACAACATGCCTTGAAAGTTTGCTTAACTGATAAAGAATGGCACAAAACAGAGTGTGGTCTGTGGTGTGTATATACTTCCTATTCTACAATTCTTTTTTTAGGTCCCTGCTTCATGTATACCAAAGGTTACAGAGGATGTACTAAGCAAACAGGATGATCAAAATCACAGTGTTGAAATTTAAACCAGCAGGCGATAAGTGCTTACACTTCACTCTGAAGAAATCTACTTATTTGCCTAAACCAAATTTGGGAACAAACTGACAAACTGTATCAGTGATTTTTATTGCATTTTAAAGATAACTCCTGCATAAACTGCACAGGAATTAGTAATGTTCTAGAATAAGAAAGCTAAAATTCTCTTAAATACCAAAGAAAGCTTGCTAAACAAATCTACAGTTCTTTTTATTTGATGTTTTAGATTGATTCAGTTTTCTACTTTAATGTGGACATTTCCAGGAAGGGCTGAGACAACGGAGAAAGAAGGAGAAGAAAGAAGCTAGAAAAGTCTTTTTGACTCAGGCTGCTGCGATTTAATAGTTCTGGAAGTGGCAGACCACAGATAGTCTTGTGGCCATGGTTCACTCCTTGGCCAGCCAAGCCACAGAGGAGGAGCTGTGACAACCTCCCAAAGCTGTTTGTCACAGTGGGCTGGATGCTTCTCTCCTCAAAGCCTGCTTCACTCCAGGCTCCTCTCCTAGATTTCTTAGAAAAACTCTTAGACAGTATCATAAAACATTTTAAGATTATACTTGCACTCTGTTACTAATGCTTTGTAGCATTAGGTAATTGCTTAATTGAGCATTTAGAAAAGCATTAATATATTTTTCTCTGCAAATGCATTATTAATATATACATTACAATCTCTGCTGTTAAGGCTTTGTACAATTATTAATAGACTTAAAACACTGAACTGCATGAAAATATTTTCTGCTAGGAAAAAGAAACTCAAAAGGACACAAATCATACCTGGTCTACCATCATTATAAATTAAATATTTATATTGATACTTCTACACTCCAGCAGTCCTAAGCCACTGTCTGCACCAGTTGAAATGGGAAGTATGAATATGTCTATTCTGTTTCCCATTAGTTCACAAAGCCAACTCAGATGGTTGAAGAATAACAACCTGCTGTACATCCACCCCTTTGGACCACTGACTTCTCCACCATATACTGTATTGTTTTTCTCCAGAGCATCACACTACCTATAACATCACTCCTCCCATGTTGGTTGTATTTAGGATTTTGCTGACAACTTCCATTATCCCAGAAATGAGGAAGGCACTACACCTACAAGTGCTAATTTGTTTTTAATGCTTCTGAGAAGAACACATTAAAGATTTTAATGAGTTGTTTTTTTTTTTTTTTTCCTCAAAAGAGTAGGCAGTGCCAAAAATACATGTGGGCTTAAATATAGTGCTAGAAGCAGTGAACAAGGAAAGGCAAAACAAGAAGGCAGTGAAAAAACCCTATGCAATTACTTAACAACCAGAAATAGTCTGGGGAGATGTTGACAGCTGGATGACCTGGGGCTGGGAGGTAAAAATAATCCTAAATCTATAAAAACTGATATTGGCTTGGCTGAAAGCTCTACCCAGCCCAACAATTTCAGACAAATATGAGTAGGAAGACAGAAAGAACTGGGAAAACACATTCTGTACTTCCCCAAAATGTATTTCCAGCTCCAGCAACTTGCAAGTCAAGAACTTGCTGAGTTAGATCAAGAGTCTTTGATGATTTTCCAGTTGCTTTTTAAGCTCATGCAAAGTTTTGGTGCCCACTATATCCTAAAGCAAAGACTTCTGGCTTAACTACAGACTGAATGAAGCACTATCTCTTCTTGTTTGTTTTGAACCTTTCAAGTTCTCCTTTCATTTGCTGCAGCTCAGTTCTGGTGTCTGATAAGCCAGTGGGCAGTCTGGATTCCTGGTCCTTATTTGGATCTCTGAAGATTTTATATAGACTTTGATATTATCTCCCCTTCCCTGCAGACTGAAGAAGCCCAGCTGAGTCAACCATGATCCCTTTCAAAACCCTCCTACTATTTCTGATAATTGCATTAATTTTTATTTAATCTATTCCAGTTCTACCATACTGTTTTTGAGCCAGAACTGCACAGGCAATTAACAGGCGCAAACAGGGATTGATACAATGGCACTTTTTATCTTGATTTCTCTCTTAACAAATTTTAACAGTAATCTTAACAGTTCTCAGTTTCCATTTTGATCACTGCTGAGCCCTGAGTTGATGCTCTCACAGAACCAGCTTTCACAACCTCAAGGCCTTTTTTCTCACTGGTAAGAATCAACTCAAAGTTCCCAAGTATACATGTGAAATTCAGGATTTTTTTTTCTCATATGTCAGCCTTTCATATTTATCAGATTTAATTTCATCTGCCATTTTGCCACCAACTCTGTTAGTAGCATAAAGTCATTCTGTTTTTCTCAGTTAGCCCTGCCCTGAATAGCTCATTATCAGCAACATATTTTGTAACTCACTACTGGCCTCCATTTCCATCAGTTATTTGTCCAAGTTTCATACCCATTAGCAGCCTTGTTTTTTAATTCCCCTGGGGGGGAATCTTACTGATTGCTTTTGGAAACCATCATAGACAGTTAATTGAATCTTCATGGTCCATGAGCTTCTTGACTTCTTCAAATAAAGCTTTCCTGAGGCACTAATTTGCTTTAAAAAGGCCACAATGGCTTTCCCTAATGTGTAATCTTTTCTGTGTGGCCACTAAGTTTTTTCTGTTCTTCAGCATAATTTCTACTTATTTGTCTATCAAGGAGATTGGGCTTCAACATCTACAGCTTCTACAATCTTCTCCAAAATCCTTTAAAAAATCTGTTGTCACATGAGCAACTCTCCAGACCCCTCTGACACCGAGGTAACTTTAAGAGAGAAGTCAGAGAGAGCAGTTAGTACCTGAACCACTTTGAGCTGCTTGACAACTCGTGGTTGAACACCATCTGGTCTCAGCAGTTGGCTGCTGCTCACTTGTTAATGTGTTCTTTCATCTTTTATACTTGCACTGTAATCCAAGACATGTTTTCCTAATTATTCCCCTTAAAGAAGCTTCCCATTATTGGAGCTTACCCATGCTCAACTATCCCATCCACAAATGCAAAAATAAATTCAGCCTTTTTTTCCTGGCTGTATCTTCTCCAGATGTTTCTTCTGTGTATGAAACAATCTATTTGCCTTACAGAGCTGTCAAACTCCAGCAGGCTCCCTGATTTTTTCTAGAAAGACCTGGTATTGTTTCTTAAAACTTTTGCAAGCTGACCCTGAAACTTCCTTCTGTATCCTTCTCATAATTTTGTACTTAACCCATCAGAGGTTACAAGTCCTTTCTTTTATCCCCTTTTAATGAAAGACGTGTCTTGTTCTATACTGCTCCTCTGTTTTTGAAAAGAGAGCAGAACACTGCTGATTTTCTTTGTCATGGTGCTATAAGGGTGTCGAAACCAAGGATGCTACAGCTCCTGCTACAGCGTGGGTCTTTGTCAATAATATGGCACTCTTTAAGACCAGGGATTGCTTTTCCTCTTCTGGCTTCCCAATGAGCAGTCACAGATACTTCCTGAAATTTAGCTCCAGCCCTACTCCCTCCAATGACATTTATCTAACTTAATTTAAGTTACTGAAGGCACTTATGATTGTGTTTTCTGCCTCTCAGGCTCTGATCTCCCTGCCTTGTTAGCTGGACCGGTGATGCACTCCTAGTACTGCATTTTTGCTACTTATTTCTGGGACTTCAGTCCACTGAGACCTCATTTATTGACAGATTTAACTGCTAATTGGAGAATCCTCTAAACTTTCTTTAAAATACAGCATCACTCATCCACTGCCATGTTTCGTCCTGCCTCAAAAATACGACACATATCAAAACTGATTGTTCACCTTTCCCATCAGATTTCAAAATACGAACACAGTGCATCTTTGCTGCATCTTTGCTGCAGCTGCTTGCAAAGCCTGATTGTCTCCTGGCCAAAGCCCAATGTGACAGGCCCTGTGACACCCTTGCTCGTGCCTGGCTGTACACTCAGGGTCTTTATTTACATCTGGCTTCATCTGAGAGTCCAAACTAACGAACAGTTGCTTGCAATTATGGAAGAAGACTAAAGATAAGAGCTAATCCTCAATTGTGTCAACAGCTGAAATAACAGAGGAGGGAATATTTTATTTCTGACTTGTATATGTTTTCTCTTGAATCATACCAAAAGTGATCAAGGATCCGCCACGACTACAACTCAAACAAACAGCTGACAAAACAGAGAAGCAATATCTCAATCCACTGTAGGAAACAAGAGGTGTAGTTTAACAGGAACTGTGAAGAAATGACCGTTTTAAGGATAGAAAACATATCTGTGTTTATCTTGTATGAAATTTGAAAGCATCCAAGCTATCCTGCTTCAGGACATGCGCTCATCTATCCCTTACAGTGAGGCAACATTTATACACCAGTCAGAAAATGGTGGTTGCTCTCAGATCTCCTTGTGCAGCAGTTGTTTTTGCTGAACCATATAATTCCTTTTAAATTGAGAATGGCACCTCAGAGCCAGTTTTGCCCCACCTCCTTTAAGGGCATGCTTTTCCCCTGTCTCTCCTGAATGGCCTCTGCAGTGTGTTATGCACTGCACTACCAGCATTAATAATCAGCAGCTGCTGTGCCTGGAATTGCTGATTGTTTTGCATCAATCATCTAGGTTAAGGAACTATTTGTAGATACCACAGCAATAAGTCAGATACTAAAAAAAAAAAAAAAATTAAATTCCTAGCATCACACAGACTGTAATGACTTAATCCATTTTCCTGCTTCATCAGCTTTCCCTCATCCGGTGCCCACGATTCCTCGCTCCAGTGGTTTTCCAGCTCTTTATTTGGCATGCAACTTGTGACTCCTAAGGCCATGGTCAGATAGGTTTGCAAGGTCGTTTCCCCTCCCCTGCAAGTCAAGCAGCCGCTTACACGAGTCTACAACTAAACCAGACTTTTTGGGGTTTTTTACACATTCTGTGGCGCGTCGGGTCACAAAAATGATGATTCCTTAAAACAGCTGCGGAGAGGCCTGAAAGCTCCAAAGCTCCTGGGTGTGTAAGACACAAAAAAACCAGCTCAAACGCTGTAACTTGAGGGGCTCGACCTCGTTTTTTGCACAGAGGACGACTGAAGGCACCGGCAGCGAGATGAGGCGGTGGACACGAGGAGGGGGCGGCGGACACGGGTCTCTTGGCTGGGGTGCTGTGCGTGCGGGTGGGAAAACCCCCAAGCCCACGATTTATTGCGGGAGGGAAAAAAGGTGAAGAAAACGTTTATCAGCAACCCCGCCGCCGCACAGAAGCCGCGGAGCGGGGCGGGGCGGGGGCCGCGGCCCTCCCGCATCCCCTCAGCGCGGGCGGCGCCCCCGCCCCGCGAGCGCCGCCCGCGGCACCGCGGGCACCGCAGCGGGGACAGCGCCGGCCCAGGCCGATGCGGCGGCGCGGGGCCTGCGGGCTTGGGCTGGAGCAGTCGGCAGGATGTGCCCCACCGCCAGCGTCGGAGCTTCCAGGTCTCTCTCTCTCCCTTCCAGGCAGGGAACAGCGGGGATGGGGAGGTGGGGGCTGCGATCTCTGGAGGAGATGGGCGGTGGAAGTCGTGTCTGCCTTGGGCTGGAGGGAGAGGATGTGTTAGCTGGAGTTGTTCTTCTGGAATAAAATTTACAGGCTTCTGCTTCTCTGCGGGTTCCGATAGGCGTTTTGTGAGGGATTCTGTCTTTTCATGCTTGGAGTGATGTGAATTCAAACCAGATACGGCTTCTGCTGTTACTGCCAAAACCTTTCTGTTTGCTTCAGCGCTACTCACTAAAAAGAGTTCCCTTTTCCTCCCACTTTGTGCTGAAATTTGTTATGTATCTATTTTATCTGTTTCAGTAGGTAAGATCAAACTGTAAGGCTGCTGGAGGAGGGATGTTTATTTTGCAGCTCTCTTTAGTTAGGGAAATGATTAGGAAATGTTCCTTAAATTGCTGGATGCAAACAGCTTTGCGGTGGAAAATGACTGGCTTTGTGTCATTCGGGGGAAAAGGGTAGATAAAGATGTATATTCATTATTTCTCTAAAGGATCTCATTGAGATAAGTGCTCTTTTATGCTTTTGGAGTGGATACATCTTTTTAAACTGCAGCTTACAGTGGGACTGTGCAGATTCAGTGTAGAGGGGGTGTTTTCCATGCAGACCGTGTTCCATCTGTTATGCTGCGGTGAGGTTGCTATCTCCCTTCTGGATCATGCAGCAGGAAACCTTGAGCTGTCTCCCAGGCGCTCTGCTAGCCAACTCAGGGAATTTCTTTTAAGAGGTCAAAATGCAGCTGGAGAGTTAGGGCACAAAAGCGTTTTGGCGCATTGTCTGCTTCCGTGCGGATGATGAGAAATGAACTCATCCCTCCTCTGGTTTCCTGCAGCTTTTTGAGGTTTAGCATCCTTCCTTCCGTAGAGTTCCAGCAGATTGGCCAAATGATTGACAGGCAGTTAGGAGCAGGATGTAGGAAGACAAAGTGTGGTAGCAGAAACTTCCTTTTACCGAGGAGAAAGGGCTAAAAATGTTCAATTTTGTTTGCTTTGCACACATCAGATGTGACACGTGCCAAGACTACTGCAGAGTTGAAGCATTTGGTGGGCAGGTTGTTTGTTTAGATTAAGAGGCCCTGGAAGACTTCAGTAGTTCCTGAGGTATAGTAAAGGCTAAGTAACTGAAAAAGACTCGGACAATGATTCAAACTTGTCATGGTGGAATTTTCAAATTCCACTTGAGTCTGAATGAAACTTGCTGTAACAGAACAAGTTAAAGAACCCCCAGCAGGCACATCCAGTGTTTCAAAACCAACTGGACATAGGACAACTGGACATCCCATCAGCACTCTCTGCATCCTGTTAGGTCCTGAAGTCTTAGGTTCAGAACTTAAGCATTGAAATTGTTTACAACGATGTTTTTTGCTGTATTGAAATTTTATTTTTTGCCTTTTCTTTATGGGAGGCTTTTGGCATCTCCTCTGTAGCTTCTGTAAGCTCAAGTGTGATTTTACTATCATGTCTTGGAATGTTAGATGATAGTGTGATAAAAATGCTGCTGTACTATTGACATTGTTTCATAACCACCAGTTTTTTTGATGCTGTTCTGCTGCATAATTCAGATGTCATATGAAACATCTTGGCTGTGTAAGTCTGCTGTTTCCTTAGCCCAGTAAAGATTAATGCTATGCCCTGCCTTTTCAGGCCATTTCTTTTAGGAAAGATTTTTTTCCCCTCAAACTTCCCATGTAAGGGGAAAGGCCTAATTTGTTTTGGCTTCCTTGCAGGAGCTCAGAAATCTCTTCCACTTCTGCAGGATGAGCTCGCAGCAGGTGATGTCTGTCCTGGTGCACTGTGCTTTCTTCCTCCCTTCCTGGCTGGTGTGGCTCTTCCTCTGCATTGCTTCCTCAAGTGTGCATCTGTGGGCCTGGGGAGGAGGATGAGGAAGGGGAGATGTGCAGAGGGGGGATTTTGGGTAGCACCTGCCTGCTCACTGCAGCTCATACACTGTGTGTGCCTGTGGGCTCCAGCACGTGCTGAGGGGTGGCTGACATCAGGCTCTGAACATGCAAGCAGGCAGGCCACTGTTTCTTACACCAGTAGCATGGAAGGGAAAACTGGGATTTGCTCCAAAAGGAAAAGGGACAGGAGGGTCTAAAAGCTTCCCTTGTAAGAAATAAACTTAAATTTTTAATAGCATTCTGTTCACAACAGCAATACTTTAAGTTACCCATTTCTTCCTGCTTGGCTGGGACACTGGCTTTCTGTGGTTCATTTGTGAATCAGAAGAAAATCCATATTCAGATGTTGCTTTTGTCTGTCACAAAGCTTCAGCAGCCCTCTTAAGTGTTGAAGCACATCTTGATGTTTGTTGTATTTATGTTTTATTTATGGGTTTTTTTCTGTTACTTACTTGAGAGCACCTGAAGAAGATTTCAGAAAAAAAGCCTGCAAAGTTTGACAAGAGAAGAGGATACTAAGATGTGAAATTAAGAGAATATCCCTGTTTTCAACATTGAGCTGTCATTTAGAACCTCAGTAGGAGTTCTTTCCCTATATTATTATTTTAGCAGGACTGTTTTGATTATTTTGTACTGCTAATCTCCAAAAAGCTTCCTGTGAATGATGCTGAGAGGAAGTGATGGTGTTACACTCTGAGTATCTGTAGTTAAGTTGATAATTGGACTGTATTTGAGCTGAAACCATTTCTTTTGATGTCCTGTCTGGATGACCCAAAGTTAACAGCAAATTGTAGCCTAACTATGTGTATCCTTCCTAAAGGAAAACAGTGCTCAAGTAGACACAATTATGTAAGGTTGTTAATGACTTTATGAGTTGCTGGTTGATGTTGCAAAAAGGATGTAGGAGTGGCTCATTAAACAATTAGAAGAAAACACAAGTAGAGTGTCACAAGGCAAGGATAGAAAATCATCATGCCTCTAGGACAGTAAGGTTGTTTTGTGATATTCCTGGCTCCAGGAAAAATAATTTTCACCTGTCATCCTGTTGGTGCCTTTGAGAGTTTCTGTCAACTGTTCTGAAATTCTCATTTGCTCCTTGTTTCAGTTTTTACCAATTATGTCCACACAAATAGGGTTCAGTAATAAG
The DNA here is from genome assembly GCF_017590055.1 of Onychostruthus taczanowskii. Taxonomy (NCBI): domain Eukaryota; kingdom Metazoa; phylum Chordata; class Aves; order Passeriformes; family Passeridae; genus Onychostruthus; species Onychostruthus taczanowskii. The sequence continues at coordinate 24,536,987 of NW_024499239.1, read as the reverse complement.
TTCTCATTTTCTGAGGAGACAGATGTTACCACATGAAGTGCAGATCATACAGACAGCATTGTTTTAAATTTTTATTGTCTGATAAAAAGGCCTTTCTGGCCGAAGTTGATTTTGTAAGATGTATGTTGTAGCTGCTTATAACCATATTATAGGCTAAACTTTTTTTCTGCTATCACAGATGTAGTCTTCAATTAACCAAAACAACTGACTCTGTTCATTAAAGCAGATGCCAAATGCTTTTTTCATTCAATAGTAATAGGCAGTAAGCAGATAATATTCAAGTAAAGTTTCTCAAGTGTCTAAATGTCCAAGTGCCAACTTTAGTTGGCAGAAGTCTCTAATTTTTAAATTTAGCTTCACATTTTTCCTGTGGTGAGAAGATGTCAGTCCCTAATCTGCCACAGCTCCCTGGATGCTGTCTCATTATGTCTTGTGATAGGAAGTGGTAGGATGGTGATCAGGAAATTATTTGAAGATAAACATACAAGAGTGAATATATTGCTACAAATCATGACACAAGTCTCTCATGCTTTAGCATGATCCTGGTAAGTCTCCCTTGGATCATTAATATCACTGGAATTTTTCCTCATGCTGGTGATTTTAAAGGATTTTTGTCATGCACCATTGAACAAAAAATCCTTTAAGAGGGTATTTCAGCATTCTTTGTGTCATAGAAGGAGATTTTCCAATCAGACACAGTTCCTTTGGGATAACTTGTCTGTTGTTCTTCTTTCCTGAGTATTTTGTCAATATGAGTAAATGGGGCCATCCTGATGAAAGGCTTTTTACTTTCCTTTTATAGATTTTAAATCCAATTTCAACATGTGGGCAGGTTGTTAGCTTTCCTGATCTCTTAAACCTGTGTTTAAAATTCAGCTGAAAAATTTGGATTCACTTCTGCAGAAGTCATTGAAAAGTTAACCTCATGAAGTCCATCGAGGTCCTGCACCTGTGCCAGGGCAAGCCCAGGCACAAATCCAGGCTGAGCAGAGAATGGATTGAGACTAGCCCTGAAGAGAAGGACTTGTGGGTGCTGGTGGATGAGAGCCTGGACATGACCTGGGCTTTTGACAAGGGCACAGAGGGACAGGGCAAGTGGGAATGACTTCAAACTGACAGAGGGCAGGTTTAGACTGGATATTAGGAAGAAGTATTAACACTGTGGGGGTGGTGAGGCTCTGGAACAGCTTTCCCAGAGAAGCTGTGGCTGCTCCATCCCTGGAGGTGTCCCAGGCCAGGTTGGAAGGGGTTTGGAACTACCTGGGACAGTGGAAGGTGTCCCTGCCCATGGCAGGGAGTTGGAACTGAATGATCCTGTGTTTCCATGAAAGCCAGGAAGTCTTTTATTACACTGCAGTTTCTGGAGTGCCTCTTGCTAGAGGATGTTCTCTTATTTTCCAGATTGGTTGTTTCGTAATAACAAATTTTTCATGCCACGAGAGAATATGTTTGCAAATTGTTTTTGTATTAAGAAGTACTTTGTGTTTTGGATGGATAAAAATACCTTGGATTGCAGTTGTAAGGCAGCAATTTAACTGTACCACACTTGTAGCTGTGGAGTCCTTTGTGTTCAGTGGGGTGCACAAGTAACTCTCCCTAGCTTCAGCATTTTTTTCTTTGCAGTACCATTATCCCACCTAACTGTTATTGGGATGAGACTTGATCCACTGTTGGTTTAAGATTTGTCTCTCGTATTGTATGTAAACAGGTAGAGGTTATTTGTGAAATTTCTTGTTTATGGTTTATTGTTTCCAATGAAGAGGTGATGATGTTTAAAAGCATGGGAAGGATCTGAAGTTGTCATGCTTTGATAGGGAGAGTCCCTGAGTAGGGAAACCTTGGAGGATTTGTGGGCTTCCTATGCCACACTAGGTAAGCTGGTAAGAGACAGTGTTTACTCTTCAGTTATTTTGTTCTTTCCAATATTAGATTGGATGATTAGCAGTTGTATTCATTGACAAGAATCCTGAATCAAAATTCCCTGAATCAAGACTGGTTTGGCAGTTAAAGAGAATTGAACAGATTGTGGGATGGATGTAGGAAGGAATTGGGAGAGTTTTGTACTGATTTTTGAACCAATTTTGTAATGATGATCTTAAAGTAGAGCAAAAGATGAAGAATTCTAAATTTTTCATATTATTAGGTGTCATCTGAGAATCTCTGCTTAGTGACTGGCTTTGAAGCATAAACCAAAAATCTGCCACCTAATTAGTCATTCATTCCCTTTTTTAATGTCTCAGCCCTTACATTTTGATTGCTGTGGATTTCAGTACTGCAGAAGCAAACAAAATGAATCCTGACTGTAAATGTCGCCAAACTGTTTTTCATGTTTTGACATAAATTAATAACATTCTCTTAAAATATTTTATCAATTTTGAAAACCTTAATTAAAATTAATAACTTGTCTATTTCGTCAATAATGAGGATAGATTGAAATGTGAAATGTTTTCATTGAAATGTGTAATCTTTTCATGGGCCTAACTCTTGCAAGTAGTCACAGACATTATTGTTGGAATTGTCAGTTTTTTGCCATTTGTTTTCTCCACATGTGTCCAAAATCAATGTGTACTTAGTTTAAGTTTTCTCAAGTATTCTTGTCTAACTTCTTGCATGAAGTTTTGTGGTATAGCTGTGGGATTTTTTTTTTAATCTTGTTCAAAAGCCACAGAACAGGAAATTTATACAGAATTCATTACTGAACAATAACCACATCTCAATAAAAAGTGCCTTGCTCAAGTTTTCTGTGTAAAAACACCTTCTCTGCTTTAAAACTTTGTGCTTCTCTTTTGAAACACATGTTGCTTAAAACCAAGTGGCTTTTGTCTTATCCTTTACTGATTTCAGAAATATGTTAATGTAATTTATGTGTCTCTGATTTAGGGGAGGAGGCATAAATTGAGCATGTGGCTTTTGGGTATTTTTGAATTAATTTTATTTTCTGTTTCAATGCCTGCAGGAGCCCCACTATTCATGATTTGTAATTCCTTTACATAAGTGTGACTTTTGGGGTTCCTTTTCTGCGGGCTTTGCCCTGCAAGCTTCTTCATCTTGTTACACGAACTTCAAAGGATGCTTTGTGCAGCAAGACCTTGCTATTGACTGCCTGGTAAAGCTGGGTGTTCCCACTGTTTCTGGTGGTGCTGTGAGAGGGGAAAGTTTAAGTGGGGGCATCACCTGTGTGGGGTTGTGGTTTTGGGGGCTTGGTGGGAGCGCGGTGAGGATGCAGGTGTGTGCATCATCCTGCACTCATGTGCAGGCTGTCTGCTCCTGTCCCCGTGCCTGCTGAGAGACCTGGGCTTTGTCTTTGGGTGAATCCAGGTGCTGAAATGCATTTTCCAGGGTGTGGCAGTGGTTATGTACAACTTGATAAAGGCTGCTTTTTAGCTTTTAGCATTTCCACATGAGAAGACTTCCTGAAAGCTTAAAAGAATTGCTTCTGAAATACTCCAAGTGTGGAAATATTGTCTGCATAAGAAAAACAATGAGACAAAAGTAAATCATGGTGAAAAGAATAACACCACAAAAAACTTTGGAGTATATTGTATTAATGGACAATTTAGCCTTAGTAGCAGCTTTGCACAGATCACTTAAGTTCAGTAGATGAAACAAATTTAAATCCCTTGAGTCCTCACTAATTACACCACAATGAGTAACTATAGAAATGTCAATGCAAAATGTGGTCCTAACACTACTGAGCTGTGTTTTGTACACAAATTGAGACATTTGCATTTATGGCTCTCAAAACAACAGTAGCAGGGCCCCTTCCTGAAAGAATCTAATGGTCTTTGTATGCAACATCTCTTTGGTCCTCCTGGGATCTTGGCTGCTCTGGTTCTCTGTGCGAACAAAGGAAGACTGTGGGAAAGGTGCACTCTAAGGTGCTTGTTCCTGCCGCCTTGCTCTTTTGGGCATTCTTGCACCATTCCAGCCAGTGAAAGGACTCATTGACGTGAATAAGGGTGCAGGATCCAACCCTGAATAATTAAAAAAAATTGCTGTGCTGGACGGTTGCATTTTGACTTGCGTGTTGGCCTATATATATTGACTTGTTTGAGAAAGGAATCATCTGTGATGATCATGACTGGCAAAAGTCAAACTGAAGTAAACTGTTACAAAGGAAATGAGAACTGACATTATGTCACTTGTTTATATAACAAAAAAAAAATCATTGTACATACTAAGGGTTGGACTTGGCAAGGATGTGTTGAGGTGATGAATTAAATTCTCTGTTTCATTGTTTCTTTTTGCACATCCAGGATGAATGAAGCAGGGAGCAACTGGAATTTATTTTGCTCAGAGGCAGGAATCATTTTCTGATAGCACTAGCTTATTGCAGTCTTGCATTCCTGTTTGACTTCCTTCTGTGTTCATCACCCTCCACCTCTTGAGTTCCTTCTGCGTATTTTAGATCTCTTGCAGGCTGTTACCAAGTTTGACTGATTCTTTTGTGTGCAAAATCCATTCTGACCTAGGTGCCTATGGACTGTGATCAAGTTACCTCTTTATGTTTACCTGAGAAGGAATTAATACCTGCATTGTACTCTAGTGAAAATAGGTGAAGCTTGTTTCCTGCTTTTTCATTTTTAGAAAGGTTCCGTTTTGTGCTTCTTCCCAGCTGTGTTTGAGGAGATCTGTGGGTCTGGCAGATGTAATTGCTGCCTGGTTTTGTGCTGTAGCAGCTTTCAGTGCTCACATCCCTGCCATGAGCCATTGGTGGTGGTGAGTGATCCCATCCCTTTCCCAAACAGTGCTGAGTGCCTCTTGTTTGTGCTGGTGTGAGGCAGTCTCCTCTGAGGTGATCTGATGGAATGTCTTCTCTGTTCTATATGGAGCAGTCCTGGAACTTCCATGTGGTCTGCAGGCTGTGTTCACTCTGCACCATCCTCTGAGCACAGCTCCTGTTGTGTGCTGGTGTGATCTTGCTCCATGAACGGGGGCTGCCCCCTGTGCATCCTGACAGTGTCTCTGTGGATAGCTGTCACCTCTAAGCTGTGCTAGTGTCCAGGTACTGGATGAGGGCTGCTGAGTTGACTTCTCTGTGTAGCGTGGCAGGAAGGATGTGTGTTGTAAAACTGACAGTGCCAGTCCTGCTGGGTTGGCATTGAACATCTCAAGGCAGAGCAGTTCAAGTTGGTGATCCATAACTGGCCCTGGGATATGGTCCTTGTAACAAATTTTTTTACATCTTTACCCATGTGAACTTGAATTATTTGCTGCCAATAGTAGCTGACAGGAAACTGATGTGGATGACTGGGATGGTGGTGTCAACACCCAGTTTTACACCCCAGTGCTGGTTTTATTTAGGGGTGTAGATGCAGCCAGTAAAGATGAGGTGTTGCTCTGAGAAAATGAGGAGCTATTAAGGCTTCATAGGTTCCCTGTGACCTGCTGTTTTGTCCTGTGTCCTGGTGTCCTGACAGGTTGTGTGGTAGCTGGATTTGATTTCCAGCTTAACTGCTAGAATTCTGGGGGACTGGGGGATATAACTTACCCCTTAAATTTCAATTTACTCTTTTTCAAGAAAACCATGATGGTAGTGACTTCAGATTTTATTCCATATCTCAAAGGGCCTGTACCAAAGGCCTGCAGATGGGTGTGACAGCTCAGAGCCTATGCAATTAGTAAATAGTCAGGTGGGGAATTTGAGGTTCTTAGTGATGCCATAATAACCAAGTTACTTGTGTTTGAGGTAAGTGGTCAAGTTTCCTGCTGGCAAAAACCATTAGGGTTTTCCTGCCTTGCTCTGTTTTGTGGTTTGTAATCATTTGCATGTGACCTTGAAAGCATGACCTGACTGTTGCCTGCTCTTCAAAGAGCTTCAGATGCTATTGTTGATCTTTCTCTTTCCTTGTCCCACCCTCACAGGGTTTTTTGGCATTTGACCTTCTACTGTGATTATCAGTAATAATTTCTCCCTGTGCAAAGAGACTGACTTTGAGTCATCTTCTGAATTAGATACCCTTGAAACTGCAGTGGGCTGGATTGATATCTGGAGGGGGTACTTCTGTCTCCTCAGCTCCTTCATCCTGGTGTTTAAGAACATCAGTTGTTTGTCTAACCAAGCAGTGTTTTCAAGTGGTAGTACAGGCTGGTTCAAATGGTTCATAGCACCATAAGCAATAAAAAGAGGTGGAAAAGAGAATGAGGAAGGTTATCCCTAGAGAAAAGTCTTCCCTTAGTCTTGCTCTTTTTTAGAAGTTCTTGTGACAGAACTCTTGGCAGGAGAACAGAAGAGGTGAACACCTTTGCAGTGGAGAGCAGAGAGGGTCAAGCACTGAGATCAAAGGAAGGAGCAGGGCTGAAATCCTCCCCTGTAAAGGAGCAGGCTGCACCTTTCCATGGCTGGCTGATCAAAGGGAGTGCTGCTTTGGGTGGACAGGACAGGAAAAACCCTTGGCTGTGTTCCTTCTCCCTGGGAATACCAGAAGGCTCATACAGGTGGGCTCTTCATGGGGATTCCATTCTCACATCTTTGGTTACTGGCAGCAGTCTGGGATATGCCAGCCTGCATTTTTCTTCCCAAAATGAATATTGGAGTGTGCTAATTGAAATTGTGGGAGCAGCAAGATTGCTTCTTGTCAGCTAAGGATCAGTGCCCTGCCCATCTGTGAGGGAGCACTGTGCTGTCCTGCTGGGTTATCCCATGCTCAGTGCAGGGAGCTGTACTGTGCTTCACTGGTGCTGGCAGCCTCCTGGTCCTGCAGTGTGCCAGGAAGAAATTCCCTCCACACCTCTCTGGAGCCTGCTGTTGATGTTGCTGGCCATGTTGTTGGGACTGCTGAAGAGGTCAGTGGTAGATTCAGAGCAGTGATGATGAGATATGTTTGTTTGGCTTTGGGGAAACCGGGGAGATGATTTGAAACATGGGCTCCTGTTTTGAGGATGGCTTGTATGAGTTTTGTATGCTGAGACCATCCTTGAAACCTAGTGGGGGGCATAGCACAGGGATTTGATTTTGAGTCAGGGATCCTGAATATCCTGAGCATATTCTTTAGATTGTTTGATCAGATAAAACAAAAGTGCTTGACAGAAACTGATGTAATTGGCAGTTGTTAGACTTCAGGCTTATGAAGCATGCAAAGACCTGGCAACATTTTTAGAATCATGTTTTGGTGATGCAGCTGAAATGAGTGAGTTCTCAGGAACAATTCAGTATTCCTGGCACCATAACTAAAATTCACAGTGTTCTCTGGGAAACCAAGTTGTCACTCCTTGAGTGTCCTGTGAACTTTTCTTCAATTCAGCAAAAGTCATGATCACTTTTTCCTTCTTTTTTACAGCAATGCTGAGTGACAATAACTCTGTGAAGCTGAAAAGTGATCATTCACCTCCTGTGCAATGGTGTAAGGTGGCTGCACGTGAAGATGAGAAGACCAAGCTGGTTTTTAAAAGGTACTCGCAAGTAAGTGTCATTGTCACAGCTGCAAAGAGGACAGTTGTTCTACCCCCAGCCTGGGCAACTGCAAAATAGATGCAGAAATCAAGGCATGGGATTGCCACAGGTTGTAAATGGAGGGTTGAGCACACAGCTTTCTGTGGGATACTGAAAACATTTTGTGGAGGCCGGGATAACTTGTAGTACCTGTCTTCCAAAGCCAAAGTGAGATCCACTCACAAGTATTTCCAATCTTTTTTATATGCAGATAAATGACAGTGCTGAGACTTCTGTACAGTCTGGTAACTGAGGAAATGGAAGGCCAGTGGATGTTGAGTGGGTATCCTGGGGAGGTGTTTTCATGTAGTTATTTTGTTATGAAGACTTCTGCAATGCTACATCAAAAACCTTACTCCATTGTTTATAGCTTGACATCAAATTAGAATTAATGGGTGTGTGCACATATAGATCCAGGACCATTTTGTACCTAAAATGTTCACTAGTGCAATGCCAGATGAATTTTTAGGTCTTAAAGCTAAAAAACCCAAAGACAAACTGCTACATACACAGGTGGATATAACCTGAATGGTGCAACCCCAGTTGAATCTGGGGATACTTGATAAAGTCCTGGAGGAAAACCAGCCTCATTTGTCAGGTATGAATCTCCTGCTTTCTGCCTGTTGGCTGATCTCCAGGGGTTGCTGCCTAACATGCTAATGAAGCTCTTAGATCACCTATCAGTGGAAAATGTAATTTAATTGAGATGTGAGGACAGTCCTGCTTTTCCAGTGGTCACCTTGTTTGTAGCCTGTACTGCACACTGAGTGCTGGGATTGCATCTCTTAGTTCACATAGCACAAGCTTTTTTAAAAAAAAATGGAAATCTGTACTAACTTCATCTGAAAGAGTTTCAAGAAGCATTGGGCACTTAATAACTTGAACATTTTTTAAAGACATTTAAACAAACGTCCAGTCCTTAGGAAACAATAGGAAATGAAAATCAATAAGAAAGCTCAAACTACATACTTGAGCAAGAACCACAACTTTAACCAAATAATGATGTAAATATTCCTCAGATGGGTTTAAACATGAAATGAGCTAAGTGACTTTCTGGCTATCAACAGTGATATTCTTTAGGAATGAGAAATTAGTAGATTAAAAATATGAATAGCCTTATGTTCTTCAATTTTAAAGTTGGTTGCACTTTTTCTGCTGCATGTTTTGGGGGTGTAAGCAAATAAGGCTTTTCAGCCTGACCATCTGAGTTCTGCATTCTGGCCTGCCAGTGAGTTGAAAGTTTTGTTTCAGTGGTGGCCATTGGCCCAAAATCATGACATTTGAACTTCCAGCCTTTTTTTCAGCTTGCATGGAAATATGTTTTCTAAGATAAGACCTTTAAAGAAGAAAAAAGTCACTCTTAGTTTCATTATGTGAGGAGAACTGTTTGACTCATCAGAGATACATTTAAAGTATATGAGGCAGGCATTTTCCTTATGCAGGCATCTATGTGTTCATACTTTTGTGCAGATAACTTTGAAGAGTTATATAAGACTTGAAGTGAACAAAGCAAAAGGGGTTTTTTTTATTCAAATGGAAGTATTCACATAAAGTTCAACTGTCTTAAATTTGCTTAAAAATATTGATTTAATAGTTGATTGACCATCAGGAAAAAGCTTTTTTTGTTTTTCTCTTCTACCCCTCACTGTCCTGTTTGTTTTTAGAATTCTTGCACTGTTTGTGGTTGGAGGGTGCTTCCTTTATATCCTCAAATTACATCTTGACCCTGAGGAATGTGACAGAACAAAATTGCCATATGTGGACCTCGATCGTGTAAGGGTTGGTATTTTTTGGCCTTTTCTTTCATTTGGCTTAAAAAAAGTAATTAATTGACAATATAAGATTTACGGGGCTCTACAACAAAGAACTAAAATGCTGGAATTGTCTACTGAGCAGAAGTGTATTTTGCTTCATCCCATGCTGTAAATATTCTGTTTTTTTTCTTGTAAAATGACAACAGAACCACACAGAGAAACTGAGGTTTTAGGGGTAAAATTAGATAACTGTGACTTTAAAATTTGAAATGGATGTATCATCATCCCATTTTGTCAGTGCAGATGACACTGGTGATCAGAAGATTGATGTAAATGGAAAGTCACACATTAAAATCACCCAAAACTAATATATTAAACCAAAGGGCCTTTTTTTTTTTTTTCTTCACCTAAGCCAGTTTCCGAGTTTGCTTTGCCTTGTAGTTGCTCAGATGTTTTTGGAATCACAGGATAAATATCCAGGAGGGTGCAGCTATTATTTCATTTTTTCATTCAAGGTAGCAGCTACTTACTTTAGCTACAGTTTTGCATGCAGCTTTCAAAGAGGTGTAACAGACATCATGAAAGCCTTTTGCACTTTATAACAGCACTTAGCTGGCTTAGGGCTGTTAATTTCTGTCTTTGAATGTCTCGATGCTAAAAGGCAACTTCTAGCAGAAACCTTGTCTTAAGACAGTCTAATCTTAGCCTGACTGCATGTGCATCCTCCCCCACTTGCCATCATCTTCAGTGCATATCTTTCCCCTTCTGAGCCTCTTTGCCTCCCCTTTTTCCTCATTTGACTTATTTGTTTTTTCAATAACATTCCTGATTCTGAAGAACAAACACAGTAAACCAAGCAAACCTGAAGGCTTGATGGACTGTATTTATTGCTGTCTCAAAAAGTACATTGTGAAGTTGTTCAGTCATGCTTTTCCCAGTGTGGTGTTTGTGCAGAAACCATAATGGTGGTAGAGGAAGTTCTGTAGGTTAATCTTGGTTAGGAAAAAAAACCCAAAAAACCAGCAGCAGAATTTCTCTCCCTGCTCCTTCAGATACACACTATTGTTCCTTAACAGTAGAGGAGAACTAAATTAGCAGTAGATTTGAATCTTCTGTCTTTGACTCCTGTGTTTGCTCATGGGGTTTTTTTAACCAGTGGAGGAACCTTTGCTGTTCTTCTTTTTACATCAGATACTAGCTTGCCACTACAGATTTTTAAAACTATGCACTAATAGTGTTTTGTTTTTATTATGAGATGGATCCATGTGTAGTTTTATCTGTCACTTTATTCTTTTATGCAATATAGAACTGTAGTCTCTTATTTTGGTGGCCAGTCTTTGAGAGAAGGCCCATAACACCCCCACCTGGCATTCCTTTTAAAGTCATGTTTTAGTCATTCGCACTTCAGCAGCATTTATGGAAGAAGTGTTTCTTCATTCTGATGAGTAAATGAGTCCAGCTGCTGTTGCACAGAACTTTCACCCAATGGATGTGTCTCTGATGGAATCTCACAGCAGAACTCAGGTCATGCAGTTGAGCAGAGTGGAATTCCACTTGCTGCTAAATTAGACAGGTAGAAGTATGTCTGGATTTTTTTTATTTGGTGTTGCAAATGGTGGTACAAACAGCTCATTTTCACTTAGCACTTCTACTAGCCTAATATATTCTTTAGAAAACCTCATGTCTAGATTTAAGTGATTGAGTGGAGAGGAATTCCTCTGCAGGTTTTCACCGTGCACTGACTCATATCTACATCTGAGTAAATGCTTCCAAACTGTTGTACTTCCACACTGAAGCTTTCTTTATAACCCCTGTGTTTGCTAAACTGTTGGTGGTCAGCTGGTGGCCCACATTTTGAGGACTTTGTGCATTCCTGCATCTTCCTTTCCTGGCTGAATCCTGTGTGTTTTGTTTCAGAGGGCACAGCAATTTGCCAGCGCCGCGCTGCAGGAGCAGTGCCGACCTTCTTATGCAAAGAATCAGATGAAGAAGTTGTTTGCAGAGAAATACAGCATGGACATATCTCCCTTTTTAAGGAAAAATATGAATGAAGATGAAGCTTTATTTAAATATGAACCTCCATTTGGATTTCACAAGTTCTCTGATAAACTTAAAGATCTCCTTGAACTCTTACCTGAGCATGATTTACCAGAAGATTTGAAGTCAAAGCAGTGTAAGCGCTGTGTTGTTGTTGGCAGTGGTGGAATTCTTCATGGATCAGAGCTGGGTCACTTATTGAATCAGTTTGATATTGTTATAAGGTATGTCCTTTCCATTTAAGGACCCCAACTACTTCTTCGTTACTTTATGAGCCAGCATTGTTTTTTAAGGGGAAATAATCTCTAACATTGATTCAACGAATAACACTGTTTCTGAAAGTGCTTTTGTGAAATTTTCTTGGGACTTGGTGGAATTGGAAGTCTTAGGAGCAAAATAAACTGTCATGTTTACAGGAAAGGAATTCAGAGTAATTATTTGTGGACTTCAGGTACAAAAATCACATGGGCAGAAACTAGATAGAAACCAGTGGCATCATAGACAAGTAGACATTACTGAGTTTATTTTAAAGCTTTTAAATCTTAAACTTCAGGACTTAAGGACTCACCTCTGCTTTTTTCCCCATGGCTTGTTTGGATACTTATTTGAAAGTTTTTTTTATGACAGGTATTTCAAACACAATAAAAATTAATTGGTGTTTCAGTACACAGTTTGCTTACCCACTTTATAGCACACTTATCTTCACTTATCTTTACAAGGTCAGTGACTGTTTTCTGTGATTGCCATGATCTCTGACATCTGAATTACGTGCTCTGTATTTGTGCCTTCTGAACATTACAGTTTGAACCACCTTGTTTTGAATAATGTAAAGTCACAAATAAAATTAATACCAGCATTTTCTCAATTTATTTTGTAAACTGAGGCTTGCAGTTTCCATTGAAAGGAAATATTTCATTGAATCAATAGCCCTTATTTAAAGGTAAATAAACTTCGTTAGCATGTGGAGGAGCAGAGAACTTGCATCAGCTGCCCTCTAAAATTAGGGATGGCAGGATGAAGGTGATTTTTCTGTTGATGTAGAAAAGTTTGCAGGACTGGAGCTATTCTGCAGAACTCATGGAGGGAGATGATGCCATTCTTGTCAGCAATGTGTCAGCATCTGAAGTTTTTGGTGAGCTGGAAATAATACAAACCCACAGGATGCATTACATTGCATTGGAGGGATAATTTGAATGGTTTTTTGTGTGGAATACTTATGTGTGTGTATATATAAATATATATGTATGAAAAGGGTAACACAGGCAACTTTGTGTGTTTTCTTCCTCTTCCACTTTTAAGGCTCTTTTAAGCAAAGCAAGAGATATGAAGTTCTGCAATGCTGTGTTAAGTCACTTTACTCTTCAAGCATTTATTTCCTAAGTTCTGCATTTGTGCCATTTAATCTAGAAATAGAATTGGCTTCCTCCCAAAGATAAAAGGGCTGGAAGAGTGAATAAGGCAAGAACATGGGGGCTGTGAGAAAACACCATAGCCTGTTCTGTTAAAAATCTATGGGCCAAATAACAAGTTCTTGCTTAGTGTCTGATATTTAATGGGATTGTAACCTGTTCATTTAGTACCCCTCCTCTGTGGGTTTCTTTTCCCCCAGGTTGAATGATGCACCAGTGCAAGGCTACACGGATCACGTTGGTAACAAAACAACAATACGCATGACTTACCCCGAAGGAGCCCCCCTTTCTGAGCACGAGTATCCTCCTGCAAGCTTGTTTGTGGCTGTCCTGTTTAAAGGAGTTGATTTCAACTGGCTTCAAGCCATGGTAAAAAATGAAACCTTGGTATGTAATGTGACAGTGTCATGTACCTGTATTTTTTTTGTTTTGTTTTCTAATGCTTAAAGAAGCTGATTGATCTGTTACTTCCTGGCTTATCGTGCTGAGGATCTTTTATATAACCTTGTGGTTTTTTTTTTAGCTCTGTCTCCTAGTTACAGTTGGACCAGCATTTGTGTTGAAGCCCCATGCTGACAATGACTTCTCTTTTGTGGAGATATTGGTGGTTTGCACCAGGCTACGTGACATACTGAGTGTTTGCTGAAGTGGAATTCTTTTCACATTTGGTTTAAGTGACTTGAACAAGTCTGCAGAGCCCAAAATAGAAATGAGAAGATTTCTGAATGCTAGTCCATTTTTTTAGCAGCTCAAGTCTGTACTGCTACAATGGGCTTACATGGAATTAATGTGTAATCGAACATTTGTCTAGGGTTCCTAAATTATGAGGTTGCTTATTTTTCACTAAACATTTACAGAAGTGCTGACATTCCTAAGGAGCTGAGATTCCCAAGGGTCTGATGTTTCCAAATTAATGTGAATTGGTGGCTTCCACCTCTTTTAATCTGCAGGCAGATAATTTCAGCAAGTAAAAATTACTGACAGATTTAGAAGGCAGCCCCTCAAATCTTTTAACAGTTTGATTTCTGCTAGTATAGGTACTCCAAATTCCTTTCTTAATTCTGTGATTTTTACAGTATGGAAGGTGTGTTTAATCTTGACCATGACTGTCTACTACTACACTGAAGAGTCAGGAAGATGCTTAAGGGACTGGTGTGGTTGTGTTCGAGGGTCCCCAGGACAGGGGAAGAGATTAAAATCTTGACTCCATATTTCAGAAGGCTGATTTATTATATTATGATATTATATTATATTAAAATGCTATACTAAAAGTATACATAAAATAATAGAGAGAAAGGATCCATCAGAAAGCTAGAAAGGAATGGAATGGAATGAATAATAAAAACCCGTCACTCTCAGAGTCCACACAGCTTTATCATGGTTGGTCATTAAGTAGAAACAACTCCATGGACCAATCAAAGATGCACCTGTTGTGTTCCACAGCAGCAGATAATTATTGTTTTTCTTTTCCTCTGAGGCTTTTCAGCTTCTCAAGAGAAAAAATCCTGGCAAAGGGATGTTCATAAAATATCATGGTGACAGACTTGAGCGTCTCTACCATGAGGAAAGACTGATAGAGTTGGGAATGTTTAACCTGGAGAAGAAAAGGCTTGGGGGGGATCTTATTAATGTACATAAATATCTGAGGGTAGGAAGCCAAGAGGATGGAACCAGCCTCTTTTTGGTGGTGCCAGTGATAGGAGAAGAGGGAACTTGTCAGGTTGAATATCCATGGACATCCTTCTTAAAATCATCTAGACATGGTCCTGAGCATGTGGCTCGAGGTGTCTGCTTGGGCCATGGGAGTTGGACCTTGTGATCTCCAGAGGCCCTGTCTAACTTTGGTAGTTCTGTGAGCTGCAACCCTACTTCTTTCAAATACTCAGCTGTCAGTTGGCTCAGCTCTCTGTACTGGCACTGAAGTAAACTGACCCAGAGCATGGTTGGGAAAATGGGAGCACTGCAACCTGCATTTGATCAGTTCAAGCTGTTGTTCCTTAAAACCTGTTCTAAAAAATACAGGTCTATGTTGGAGCTGTATCAGTTTATAATTTGCTTAATGTTGCCCATTTCATGGAAAGACTTGCAGAATTAGTGTGATGTAATATTTCTTCTTCCATTAACAGGCATCTGACTGCAGTGGCATGAGATCAGTCTGGGTTTCTGAGTCCTGTGTAAATCCTCTTCTGAAGGGTTGCATTTATCACTAGGTGGATGCTGTCAAACAACAACACTTCAGAGCTTGAGCACAATTGCTTTAAATCTGGTGCTTGCTTCAGAATGCCTGGTTAATGTTTGTGGGAAACTGTGCTTCCCTTCCCTATTTCTTTAAATACTGTTGACTGCTCAGCTGTGCTGGGGTAGCCTGAAGAACCCATGGGTGCTGGTGAATATGTTGACTGATAACACAAAGTGCAGTCAAATATTCAGAATAAGCAACTATTCCCTCTGCTGTCTTCTCTACAATTCCTCATACTTTGAAGGTTTTTCCTCTTTTGGGTCAATCATTTGATCTGTACAGTGATATTTCCAAACCACCTTAGCTGTAAACTGTTTCCTAACCAGTTTTCAGGGTCACTGGTGAATTCTGTAACGTGTATGCTGTGTTTGTCGCAGAGTTTCCCTCTGAACTAGATTTTTTATTTCTCTTAGCCTCTGTGGGTGCGACTCTTCTTTTGGAAGGAGGTTGCTGAGAAAATTCCTTTCACATCAAAGCAGTTTCGGATTCTGAATCCAGTCATTATCAAAGAGACAGCTTTGGACATTTTACAGTTCCCTGAGCCTCGATCAAAATTCTGGGGTTGGGATAAGGTAAGAAGTTTCCTTTCACCAAAAGGAGACAGTAAAATACAAGGTAAATAAAATAAGAAACTGAAAAAAGTTTTGGGCTTTTTACTTTCTCTATGCAGTTTCAGACCTGCTCTAAGTTAATAGGGAAATTAATGTGCTTTCAAAAGATTCTTGTGTTTTCTTGTGCAAAATCAAGGTAAGATTTCAGCTGACCTTTTTAGATGAGGTATTTTGCCTGGGTATGCTGACATGAAATGGCATTCAGATGCAGTGAGACATAAACTCATTCCAGTGTTTAAAAACATGCATTTGATGTATGTTAAGCCTGTTAAAAACAGCCCTGTTAAGCTAAACCAGCCATCAGCTGTAGCCAGATGTCTCCAGCTGCAGGGAAAGCAGAGAGAGCCTGGAAACCAGGCCAGTGTGAAGCAGCCTTCCAGCTGCTGGAATTGCTGTGTATGCCA
This sequence comes from Onychostruthus taczanowskii, assembly GCF_017590055.1. Lineage (NCBI taxonomy): Eukaryota > Metazoa > Chordata > Aves > Passeriformes > Passeridae > Onychostruthus > Onychostruthus taczanowskii. Next base: position 24,521,101 of record NW_024499239.1, on the reverse strand, counting down.
GAGAATGCTCAGTAGCAGCTGATGGGCATTTCCTCCCTCCACGTCCTTTGCTCCAGCAGTGGTACAGAGTGATGAATTGCCTGGTTTAATTATACACTGCATTTTTGTTACTTTAGTTGCATGTTTGAGAAATTGAGTGTCACTAGTTTTCTTGAACTACAAAAAATACTGACTAACCACCATCTTTTTACCAAAATGTAAAAGCACTTAAGATTAGTGCACAAATATTTGAAGGATCTTCTCACATTTATTTATCAAAATAACATAAAATACCAAGCTGAGTATCTTAATGGTACTGTAGTATAATTACCTCTTTCACAGGTAATTCACTGAAGTCATATTGTGAAGAATGCTGTTAGAGAGCCTGTTGTTGCTCAAGACTTGAATAAGAATACATCAAGAAATGTGAAGTTTAGCTTTCTGTCAGGGTTTGTTTGACTGTTTGAAGTGAAGGATCACTTGCAGTTTAACTGCACAGTGATAGGGCATCTTGCCTTCACAGGAAAAAAAAAAATTATGTTGACAGCCAAAAGCCAAATACTTAAATTGTATTGGTATTTTGCCCTGGAATTTTAGTTTTACTTGATCATCAAATTGATTTTTAGTTGTAGTTATAATTCATTTCAGTTTTAAATGAGGAGAGGGAATAGACAAAGTCATTAAATTTTGTAAAGTGTTTATAAACCTGGTAAAGGACAATATGTTTGAACTGAGAAAATTTCACTTTTCTCCCTTTTTAGAATGTACCTACAATTGGGGTCACAGCAGTTGTTCTGGCCACACATCTTTGTGATGAAGTGAGCTTAGCAGGATTTGGATATGACCTGGATCAGCCCAGCACACCTTTGCACTATTACAACAACCTCTGCATGGCTGCCATGAAAGAACAAACTATGCACAATGTGACAAGTGAAACAAAATTCCTGCAAAAACTCATCAAAGAAAAAGTTGTCAAAGACCTCACTGGAGGGATACACTGTGAATTCTGCAGCAAAGACAGCTAGTGACCTTCTTGCAGCATGGATAGGATTTGTTACCTTTCCAGAGGTTCAGCTGGATCAACCCTTTCCTTCTCTTTAGTTCTTTAAAGTGTACATGAAATGGACATGGGATCCTGCTGCCTTTTTTAATGTCCCGTTCAAGTTGTCAGACTTTTAAATTAATTTTCCTGTGAGAATTTCCTTTGCACATTTCTGTGAATAGCTGTGTAAATATCTTGTCAATTCAACTTGGAGTTGAAAGACATCCATTTAAAGTATTTAATATTTTAAGTTGTCAAATAAAAGCAGGTTTTTTGTTTTCAAATGTATATGGAACACACGTGGCTGGCCTGAATTGTCTAACAGAAAGTGCAAGAGTTATTTTTCCCTGATCTGCTGTCTTTGTTGATCCAGTTCTTGGTATCTTGACTCCTTTTCATGCATGCCATGAAAAGAAAGGCATATGCTTCTCAAGTCTTGCATGTCTTGAACTTGAGCATTGCATTTACTCCTCAAACATTTATATTCTTTTGCTAATACATTTTGGGGGGTGAAGGACAAATGTAGGAGTGGAGTTGAAGGGAAAAGAATTGTTGTGGCAACAACTGAGTAGTAAGTACTTTGATGTTCATGATTGATATTAAAACCATTGATGTATTAATGTTTTGGGTTAGAATGCTGCTTTGTGAAGCACATTTGGGCCCAGGGCACTCTAGAAGAGGGTTTAGCCAGGAGGAGGCTTTAACCCAAACCAGGTCATTTGTCATTTCCATTCCTGAAGATCTGCCTAAAAGTTTCTAACTAGATGATTTTCAGCAGAGTTCAGCTACCCCAATTAAAGAAGTGGCATTAATACAAATTCTGCCCCTCTTAAAAAAATTATTTGTATTTGAGACTTGAGAATAGCTGGTTCTATAAAACAGTAGTTTGTATCAATCATGTAGCAATTCTAAAATCTATTACTAGATTATAATTTCCACTGGTTAATTTTATGTTCCTTAAGTAATTAATTATAGATATTGTCACCTTAGTAGTTTGCAATGCTGATAACCCTTGTGAAGTCCAGTATTGACTATTTAATTGGAGAGGTAGAGTTGTTGGTTTTCCCCAAATCAGTAATTGGGTGAGTGTATAAGTTAAGAAGAAAATCACTTTAAGAGAGTAGCATAATCAAGTAACAAGGTAGATAACTGCTGAAAACAGCAAATTTAAAAAACAAAAACAGGAAAGAAAACTATAGATTTATGTTCTTGGGGGTGGAAATAAGTGCACTGCAAAGGCACTGGGCTGTGCAGATCTGTGAGCAAGTTTTTATGTTTATATTTTTGTTATTAGTGGAGTATCAGGTTTGACTGTTTGCACTGAGGAGTGGTGTTACTCAATCTACAGCATGAGAAAAAAGCTTTCTTTGGCAGTGGAAGCTTGTCAGCAAATCAATCAAAGGCTGGCCTAGAAACATTGCTCGTAGTCATGGACTCTTCATGTGGTGAATGTTCCCACTTTTCTTTGTTATGGACAAAGAGATGAATGAAGTTGTAGTTCTAAATTTTAAAAATACTCATGTGGAAATGCAAGATTAGGGTGGCTGTGTTTTGGGGTTTTATTCTGTGGAGAGCAGATCTAATGAATGATAATGTTAGAATGCAGGAGCAGCAGACTGATGCTCACTGTTATACTGAGAGGCAACAAAAGGACATCAGGTCATAAAACATAACTGAAGAAAGTTGTGCACCTCATCTTTCCTAAGTCCCACGTGTCTATAGGTCCTTCAAAGCCAGTTGTGGGGGCTGAACAAATTTGAAAATCAGGAATTCTTGTTTCTGGCACTATCTGTGTTCATAGCAATAATATTAATCTCGCCTCCTCTTCCATGAAAAGCATTAATTTTTGTACTAGCAATAAATTTCTAGTCTTTTTTTTTTCTAGGTATATTATTTAATTTAAAAATATTTCATGTGTGAAGAGTTTTATACAAATAGTCCTTTAATTAATATATTAAAGTGCGGTAACTATTTTCTCCTGGTATTTAAACTGGAAGCAGAATACATTAATTTCATTTAGTATTAATGAAATTTTGGAACATTTCAGAATGTGTGTGTTGGGAGGATGTCTTGAATACTCCAGAAGTCTGTATGTCTGAGCACGTGGTCCCTCACCACTTTGTTTTGTTCAGCAACTTAAAAATAATCAGTTGATTAATGTAAATGCCAATAGCTTTTTGGAGATGCTGTATTTACTGTCAAATTTGCAAATTGTGTGGATGTAGGATTAGATTGCCTACCTGTTTTATAGCTTGTGATAAAACCTTGTTCTGCATGGTAGTCTGTGCAGACTCAACACTCATGAAATGGCAGCAAAAGGCAATAAACTGATGAAACCACTTTCTATTTATGCATTTGTCGCTCAGTTTGTTATTTGTTCTCCCTCCTTTATTAAGGATTTTGCATGTCTTGCTGATCCAGTTGAAAGTCTTGATGCAACCCCACATACCCCAAAACAGGGGAGATGGTAGCTGGTAACTTTTTCTCTGTTCATTTATGCCTTTTTAATGCCTGTCACTGGAATTATCTGTCTGGTGCTTTGAAGAGAAAAGCCCTCTCAACACTGACCAAATTGTGGGCTTCCAAGATTTTGAAGTTAATGTGGATGAGAATATTTTGGACTGGGCTATAGCATTGGCCTTAAAATCAGGGGTGTGTTTCCTACAATGGTGTAAACACTGCAGCTTCTGATCTGTGCCTCAGCCTCGCTGGAAGTGAGATAAGAACAAAGCTCTGTGAGTTCTGTTACTGCTTCACAGATTTATGCTTTGCAAAGAATCTGCATCCTTTGTAAATAGGCCTTAATAGTGTTTGGTTAAAAAATCACCAAAGAGTTTGGGAGCTGTGATAAAGCCATGTGTTCTGCATTGAAATCCTTTTTGTAACTCTCTGTAGGAGCTATCACAGCCAGGGATATGCCTTATCTGTTCTGATGCTGAATGTTTTCATGGTTCCTGTGCAGGAAGTTGCACAAGGAGACAAGAAGAGCTGCCTGACTGTGGAGTGGGGAAGTGCCAAAAAGGGTGACTGCAGTGATGAGTTGGCATCAAAAGTGGGTACTAAACTCGTGGGGACTGTTGAGATGCTGATAAGGAACTGAAGAGAGTTCAGCCTCTCTGCATGGATGTGTGTGGATAGCTCCAGCTCTTGTGCTGCAGTTGGAACTCCTGCAGGAAATGGGAGGGCACCAGGGGAGGCAGCTGTGTAGCATGAGTCTGATCCTCTTTCCTGGGCAAGGGAGGGTGAAGGGAGAGCACCTTGTTAAGGCCAGCTCAGATGTGATGCTGTGCCTTCCTCCAGCCTGCCAGCAACAGGGTTTTGTACAAATCCTTGATTTTACCAGCTTAGGAAAATGTTCTTCCCCCGAGGGTGGCTGGGCACTGAACAGGCTCCCCAGGGCGGTGCTCACAGCAGCAGCCTGGCAGAGCTCCAGGAGTGTTTGGACAATGCTCTGGGGCACAGGCTGTGACTCCTGGGGATGGTGCTGTGCAGGGCCAGGAGCTGGACTGGATGATCCTTGTGGGTTCTTTCCACCTCAGCTTGTTCTGTGATTCTATGAAATGTGTGTACATCCTGGTCAAAAGAGTTTTGAGCCATTTGGCAATGAGCATTTTCCCACACCTCCTGAGGTGCTGGAAGATAACCCACCCCTAGAGTCCCTTAGGGGCTAATGCCCCTAATGCCTTATGTCTCCAATTGTCTTTTTAGCTACACAAATGATGCTTTTCTTGTCACAAGCAGTCCCCTTCTTACTCTGCCTCTGTGACCATTGTATTTTTCCTAAACCAACCCTGTGAGCAGGGTCTGAAGCACCCACCCATGTCCCACAGGTGATGTGAATTACAGATGGGTATTGAGTGTTCACTTCAGCAGGTCCCCAGCCGAAATGGGGGGGGTGCTGCAAAACTTCCTACATTCTGTAGCTGTATAATCCTCCCCACCACTCCCTGGGAAGGAGTTGCAGTGGCTCATAGCTCTGTGCTGGTGTTGGACCTGAGGTGTTCCCATGAGGGAATCCTTCTGCTTCAGCTCTACCTGTATTCCTTGCTCCTCTCCGTACAGCTTATTCCACCTGTGTGCTCAAAGCAACAAAATCCTTAATTTAAAAGAGTACAATAAAATGCCTTCCTTGAATGATGACAAGGGATCTTTTTGGGAGGGTGTGTGTTCCTCACAAGCTGCAGTCTAAACTATCACATGTGATTGACTTTCTCAAGGACATGACAGCTGCTCTGATGGTCAAGGTAGAAAGCAGGAGTTAAATCAGCTTTGCAGTGACTGCTCCTGTGGTTTATGTGGATGTGAAAAGCCAGGAATTGCCAGCACTGGGTTTTCAAGTGGGGGAGGGCTTTTTCCAGCAGATTTACCCTTTTCTCCTTGTCCAGGCACTTGTGCATCACCTCTTGGTGGTTTAACAAAAAGCCCAAACACACCTGTGACTGAATCTTGACTGAAATTCTCATGCCTGTCAACATTTGTGTTTTCTGTTCTGTGAACTGGAATTAAAGCTGCTCACTCTTGGAGAGTTGAGCAGGGCTGAACATCTAGTTTACCTCCCTTTGGGGTCATCTGCCTGATCATTTGTTTTCACAGCCTCCCTCTCCTGTGCCAAAACCAACTTCTTCCCAAGATCCTGCATATGCCATAGAGGAGAACAAAGGCTTCTTGTTCAGTGCAGCCACTCCTGCTCCCTCCTCATGGGCAGCGAGGAGCCCTGGCCTTTGCAAGGAGACATTTCCACTTGCAGGGGATGGCTTTGGCACTGGTCAGGCACTGGAGCTGCTCCTTGGAAGGGGCTGCCAAGGCTCAGATAGAATGTGGTGGGCAAGTTGCAGAAAAATCCATTTTTCACAAGCAGGTGTCATCTCTCTGAAAAAAGAAAAATTGGAAATCCAAGCAGCTGTGGCAGTGCTGAACATCAGACATTTCCTTCCCAGTGATGTTTGTGTTCCTGTTGCATAGCTAAAATAATTATTCTGTAGCTCAAGGAAGTCTTGAGCCCTAGCTTGGGCCTTCAGCATATAAGCCAGTCTGGAGGGAAGCAGAAACACTGCTATTTGCAAATTCCCCCCTTTTTCCAGCCTTTTCCTACCTGATTTGAGCTGATAAAACCTCAACAAACCCATTTTGCAGAAGCTGGAGTTACTTTCCCACTGCCTTAGGCTGGGTTAAGGATGAGGAGCTGGTGGAGCAGATAGAGAAGCTGCAGTGGAGTTTGTACTCAAGTGGTGTGAAGGCATTGGCTGCTGGGCTAAGTGGCTGCACCAGAGAAACCTGGGAGAAGGACCTGGGGGGACAAGGGATATGGTGAGGAGGAGGTTTGGGATAAGCAGGTGTGGAGAGGCAGGAATGTACACACATCTCATTTGAGCACCTGAGTGCAGCCTCAGGAATGTTTGCAGCAGTTCTGTAGCTGTCAGGATCAACCCTCTGTGTCCCTGTGTGCTTGGGCCTCTCATGCTGCTGCAACAGAAATGACCACAAAATAGCTCAACAAAAATTTCTGACCAACTTTTCATTTCCACTGAGGAGAGCAGATGCTCATTTAAAGCAGCTGGCGTGGCTTTTCAGGACTTGGTGTTACTGTACATGTAGGAAAAGATCAGGACATTTGTCCTGAGCAGTTTTATGACCCCACTGTACTGCTCTGTCCAAGAAAGAAGCGTGCAGGTTACCACAGTTCATGTTGTGCCTTTTTAATACAAAATCTTCACAAAGAAAGAAGGGCTGCTTTGTTCTATCATCGAGTAACAAGATTACCATGAGCATTTTCAGTTTTATGGCTGGGTAGAGTGGTCTGGGGTTATTTTTAGGCAAGCCCTTTCCTATTTATAGAAGCAGATAATTGGGTCAGATCATGGCTTAGCTCAAAACCCCAAGGAGTTTTCCTCTGCATGGTCATGAGAGTCTGAACTCTGTCACCATTTCTGCTGCCTGGTTTCAAGAGGCTTCATTTCTAAGCCCACTCTGTGACCCATCTGGCACCTAACCTGTGATCTCAGCTCTTCTTGGAAACCTGATTTAGACTGATTTGTGCTAGGCAAGGGACACAGGTGCAGTTGGACACCCAGATGAGTCCCTCAGCAGCTCTCAGATACCTTGGTCCGTCTCTCAGACCATCAAGAGAGACTTTGTCTCAGAAGAAGGGGAATTTAGGACTATTATTAGATACAGGTTTTGCTATTTTCATGCCTGCACAAATGAAAGGAACTGAATGTGAGTTTGTAGCTCTCCAGCTGAAACTTCCTGCTGCAACAGGATATCCCCAGCCACTGCTTCTAACTGCTCAGGCTGCATTAGAAATTTCAATTATTTTAAATACCTGTGTGTCGATATTCTCAGCCCAAGAGAGAACAGAGACAATTTCTCTCAGGCTGAGCCTAGGAATCTTAGATAAAAGAATTCAAACAATTATTATCTCTCTTTCTGTAACCATTGTTTATAGTTATGGCTCTTCTCAGCCTACTATTCATAGCTACCAATAATGTGAGATGTTTTCTACTTTGAGACCAATCCGGTCCCACTTAGCAAGTGAGACTATAAAAGCTCACTACTTCTTGCTAATAAAGATCCTTCTTGAGCCTTCTGATCCACCTAAAGGCTCGAGTCTGTCTTTCCATCCCTGACCCAACAGCATCACCTGGGTACCAAAAATCCGCCCCCGCGCCTGACAGCAGACCTGGGGGCTCGCAGATAAGAGATGCTGCATTTTACGCGGCGCTATAAAAGCAGATGAGGTGAAATGCCCATGACAGCAGCGCTAAGGAGGGCTGCCCTCGGTCAGCAAAAGCAGCCTGGGCTCTGCTCGCAGCTGAAGTTCTGGGAGGAGTTTCGGGGGATGAGCGGAGCAGCGGGAGCGCAGCCCCATCTAGCGCCGCTCCGCACCGAATGCAGCCCCCAAAACGGGGAAAACCCTCGAAAACAAACAGGCTGGCGCTGGAATGTAAACCTGAAGTGAAGGGCACGGGGATGAGCCGCTTTCCGTGCTTAACACACAAGTGGAGCTCAAGATAAGGGTTTTTATCCCGTGGGTTGTACAGCTCCGGGAAGGGAGCAGTTTTCAGCCCTAGAGGGAGCATTTGTTGTTGGTCATTGCATTTCTCAGGGAGCTGGGCTGATGCACAGAGGTCTGTCCTGCCTGACTCAATCCTCTATGTCACCAGAGAAATTTGGAGGGCAAAAAAACCCCTGAGGTCTCTGAAATCGTGGCTGGCAGGGACGTTTGGACAAACAGAGACCAGCTAGTCCAGAGAAGACCGTGTGAAGGATCAATAGCAGAGACAGTGATTACCTTCTTCACCCTGCATCATTCCGGGGAAAAGACAAACAGTAACAGACAAAAAAACCAAAAAGCATCCTGGGAGGTTTAGGTTCAATAAGGAGGTTTTTCTAAGGTGAGATTAGAGAAGCATTAATGTGAATTGTGCTGGGAGGCCTTCCAGCACTGGAAAGTTTGAAGACTGTACTGGATAAGCTCCAGCCAGGACTTTTTCAGCTGCAGCTGATCCCACTGTGGGCAGGGGATGGATTTAGCTGCCCTGGGGGAGGAAGGGAGTGTTCTTTCCAGCCTCTCTTTTTGCCCTTTCGATTTCATTAGTGCCTGATATTAGACACTGATACTGGGGCAGTGGTTACTCCCCTTGCTCCTGAGGCATTTTTTGATCTCTCCTTACAGGACATGCCTTGAAAAAGTCATAGAACTGGGGACAAACTCTTCCCTGTGGCTAAAGCTGATGCTGGGGCACAGGGGAGGGAATGCAAGTCCTTGATTCAGAAGGAGCTGTGAGCTGAACCCCACCATGGCTGAAATTACAGCATCCTCTGGACTGACTTGAAATTACTAAAATGATTTTTTCCATCCTGGAAAAAGCACCTTATCAGCTTGAAGAGGTTGTTATTTAGTTGGAGATGTGTCTTCAGGTAGGTTTGAGCGCTGGGGCTAGAACTTCCCTATCTTATTGAGTGGTGATTGGGAATGTCAACTTAGGAGAGGAGGTCTGGGGACAAAAGAGGTTCCCCATTGTGCAGAAATAAAGAGACGGCTCAAAAAATTGCAGGAAACCTGCTCTCTGCACTTCCATTTAATTTCTCTCTCCTCCTGTGTGAAATAATGTGTGAAATCTGGAGAAGCCACTTGGAGCCAAAGGATGTAATCGACCCTGACACTGTAAAACACTTCCCTGTGAAATCCTGCCTGCAGCCTGTCCAGGGAGGATTTGCTCCGTGGCTCATTTCACTCCCAGCTGGCATTTTGCTCCAGCTGCTCCTCGCACCTGCAGCAGAGGTGGCAGCGGGAGGAGCTGCCAGGGAAACCCGCAGCACAGTGGGCTGGGCTGGCAGTGGGAGATGTTTCAGTCTGCTACAACATACACCTGGTGAAGGCACCCAGGTGAGGGGAGGGGTGGGCTCTTTGCAGGCACAGGCTTGCACAGCTGGCAGCTGCACTGAGTGATGCCCCAGCAGGGTGTGAGCTCACCCATCACCATCCGCTGCAGCTGCTTCTGCTGTGCCCGATGTCCCTGGGGAATCTCTTCCTTGTGTTTGAAGGGCCTCTGCTTTGTCCTCTCCAAGTTTTCTGATCACTCTGTCTGTGAAGAGAGAAAGAGAAGTAAAAACACAACTGGTTAGGACACTGGCCTGGAAATCTCAAGCATTTTTCCCAAGCTCTGCTTATCTCTGACCCCCAGCCCAATCCTTGACTCTAAAGGGATTGTATGCATACCACTCCTGCTCTTGTTTTGGGATATACTTGCAAGCATGACTTGTTCTTGGCCCCTTAGCTAGTCTTGTGAGCCTGTTCTGACTCTTATTAGGGGATGCAGCCTGTCCCTGATTCAGCCCATGTGACAGTGAAGTCTCCTCCCCCATTCTGGACTGGTTTGCTGGCTGCTGGTGATGGCTGCAGGGTTAAGGCAGTGCAATGACATCTTTTGGGCCCCTGCTCCAGCTGACATTGCTTGGAGGTCTCATCCTTTTTACCCTAAGCATATGTGGGCCAGACAGGGAGAACACCACTGCTCTCTGTCCAAACAGCGTTTCCAGATCAGAGCTTTGCTGTGGATTCCCTCTGCAGTCCAAAAAAAGACAAGAGTTGCCATAAAATGATCACACCTGGTAGTACAACTTCCTGATGTATCTGTGAAGAGATTCTGATGTTCGACCCAGCAACTGGCAACCATCAACCTGCAGAGTTCCAAATGAAATACATTCCTCTGCAGCTTTCACTCCTCTGACAGAGATATTTCCCAGTGTAAAGCTGCCATGAAAATGTAAGCCAAAAACATATAATTTCTCAACCAGTGGTGCTAGGAACATGGCTGCAAAATCCAGGAATGAAGCAAAAGCACCTGGAGTGATTTGATTCTGGTTCTGACTTTTTTTCCCCCATCTGTACTAGCTGTTAGGCAAGAACTGAATGGTGCTCAAATCATCATCTCAAAAAAGGGCGGAGTGGAAGAAAGGAATCATCATCTCAAAAAAGGGCAGTGTGGAAAAAGGAATAGGAACATCACAGGGAGATGTAACATGCACGTTACCCCAGCAGGTGAAACTGCAAGCCTGCAGTCACCCCCTGTGTTCCCAGCTCCCTAGAAAGAGGGAAGCACACAAGAAAGTGTGTTCTTGTACAGAAACAAGGAGGCAACGGAGTGGTGAGGCCCTTTGTCCAGCTGATGTGCACAGACATTGCTCCAGGAGGACCTGCAGGTCCAGCACTAGGGGAAGTTTTAAATTGATGGATCTTTTAGCAGGTCAAATTTTGCTTGCTTCTGTTTTGCTGTTTTTTTTGTTTTGTGTGTGTGTGTTTTGTTGTTTTTTTTTTTTTTTTTTAGTTGTTGGGGTTGTTTGGTTGGTTTGTTTTTGATATCTGTGTGCTCAGGTTCAGTTGGGACCCTTGGGCTGGGTTCCAATTCTAACATGAGAGCTGTTTGCTTTTTGCTGATGTGCCTGCAGGCAGGGATGCCCACAGCAGGCAGGGCAGGTCAGAGGGGATGTGGCTGCCACTCAGCATGCTGCCTTTGCTGTCACCTGCACCTGGCTTTCACTTTGTCCTTGAACAAGTCATTGGTAAGTTGAATGACGAGTATTTATTTATTTTTTTTTCATTAGGTTTACTGAAGAAATAAAAATTATATACTGTGACCTCTGCCTGCTGGTCCCCCAACTAGCACATGGCCATTTTAAAATAAATTTTACGTATGGGGAGAATTGTTAAAGGTATTACAAGTTCATAAACAATGTAAAAATCTCTGTCTGGGCAGGGAAGAAATAAAGGTAAATAATTTTCCACCCAGTTTCACCCAGCCAGCTCTATCTGGGCTGCTTGGTGGGAATCCAGGCTTGCTTAACCTGCTGCTCACAGACCTTCTAACTCTGGCTTTTGTAGGTGCAGTTTTAGGAGTGAATTTAGGGTTACAGAAGAATGATCCATGGGGTTTTTAAATTTGCTAGAAAACAGGATGCTTGAAATTTCAACAAGGAGTCTTTGCAGGCAGGAGTTCCATCCTTACTGGATAGAATTATGGATTTGACGGCTTCCTTGGTAGCAACGAGCAGGGAATCATGTTAAGGTCAGGAAACACAGCCCAGCCTCATCTCTGGGCTGAGCTGGAGGGAATGGAAGGATCAGCAGAAGTGGGTGTATGCTCACTGCTGCTCTCACTGCTGTGGTTATCCAGCTTGTGCTGCTTCTCCTCCAAAGCTCTTCCTGAAGGGAAATCCTGTGGACAGTTGCACTCTCCTTGGAGAACCTCACTTGTCATTGGCTCTGTTTTCCTTCCAACAGGCAAAGCTTGGTGGACATAAATCAACAGGAACAAGTGGAGTGTGAAACAGGCTACTTCACTATGTGTGTTGGGGGAATATCAGAAAGTCTTTTGCAGCAGCCAGGAGATTCCAGGTTTGGCTGCAGGACTATAGTCCGTAAAAGTTGCTGGGATAGCTCTGGTTCTTTTTCCCCCAAGAGAGAGGAAACCTTTTTCTCAGTCTCATTTGCTGCTTCTGCTGATGCCAGATTTCCCTGTGTGAATGCATTTATTTTCCTCCACACCCTCAGATAGACTTTCTATTGATCGCTGCCCAAATTTGTGGCCTTTAGATCCTGGAGCTCAGCTCTGAAATAGCCTCCTTCCAGAGGAAAGGAGGGGTGAGAAACTAAAAAGCAGTGGGTTTCACTTTTTTATCAATTACAGTGTTTCCCAGGCTATGTGGTTAGAGAAGTATAGAGCTTAGGAAAAATCCAGGCTGAGGACCTGGCCCCAGCATCAAGGATTTCCTTTCTGGGATGAGCTTTTGCTCTGCTCTCCAAAGTGAGGATCTCCCACTGTTTTATGTGATTGTATTGGGGTTTTTTTTTTATGTCACACACCTCATTCAAGGGGCATCTGCACAGAGTTTTTTCATGGAAAGTGCAATCATTTTCTGGAACGTGTTGCTGTGGAGTATTGCTGAATCCAGGCACTCAGAAAAATTCAAAGGGAGGTTGGATATTTGTATGGATCACAGCACCAGTCCAGACCCATAAGGGATTATGCTAACAGGTTTTGGAGCAGACCTTTCAGCCCTTAGCTGCTCTCTTGTGCTTAGAGTTTAGGAGGAGGCCCTCATGTTCATGATGTTGTAGTCCTTCCCCAGCAGAGCCTTGTGTTTCATATGAATCAGTCCATCCATCCATCCATCCATCCATCCATCCATCCATCCCTCCGTCCATCCATCCATCCATCCATCATCCATCCATCCATCATCCATCCATCCATCCATCCATCCATCCATCCATCCATCCATCATCCATCCGTCCGTCCATCCATCCATCCATCCATCCAATGGTCAGACTCCAGCAATCCCAAACACATCAGGGTAAAAACACACGGCTGGTGCGTGCTGTGCAGTGAGTGCTGGTGGCTCCCAGTCACCCAGCTCAGGGTGGCCAGGCTTGAGGCAGCAAGTCAGAGCCAATCTGCTCATTCTCTTTTTTCTTCTATTTTCTAATTTATGTCTGATTTGCTGCCACCCAGTCCCATAAAGGGGAAGGGTGATGATGGTGATGTGTTCCTCTGCTCCTAATACAAAATTTTTATTTTTAAATTAAAAAAAATTTACATAATTTTTATTTTTACATAATAAAATGAAACACATAATTTTTATTTTTTGCAATTTTAAAACAAAAAACATTTTACATAATTTTTATTTTTTTACCAGCCATCTTCCTTGTGTTTTGACAGGATGCTCTGCTTTTTGCAACCCCTTATGTTTATCTTGGCTTCCTTCTGGCAACATTTGTTACCAGGGCGCCTCCTAAGTGCACCTACATCATCTCTGTCTGCCTTTTTGGTAATGACAGCACTGATATATGTGAAATTGTGTCAGTACTAGAAAGCACCCACATGCTCTTGCTTGCTGTGCTGTTCAAGTAAGCTTATATTGTGGTTCAAGAGAAGTTATTCCTAGTTTTACACTGCCCAGCGTGTCTATAATTTATGGGTGCCATCGGCATCATCCAGCAGGCTTTTGTGTGTGGGTGCCTCGGCACCGCGGCATCTCTGCCGGCTCCGGCTCGGGTTTCAGCATCTCTGAAATGATGAGATTTCAAAGCCCGGCCGGAGCAGCAGCAGCAGCAGCAGCAGCAGCAGCAGCAGCAGCAGCAGCAGCGGGCTCGCATCCTGCATCCCCAGCGCCGCTCGGTCTGCGCGGGACCGCTCCCCGGCAGAGGGCACTGCCAGACAGACGGACGGACGGACGGATGGAAGGATGGACGCACAGCCTAGGCCAAGCGCTGTTCTGCTCTTCTCCCGGCTCTTCAGGCGGGACCACGGGCCGGTCAGGCCGGAGCACAAGCCCCGTGCGGGGCTGCAGGAGGCCGGGCTGGCGCGGTCCGGGCTCCGTCTCCCGTTTCCCCCCAGCTGCTCCAGCCTGTAAAACCTGAGCTTGGTCTGGGTCTTTGCTAGGATGGGGTGTCGGCGGGGGGAGGGTTTAAAGAGATCCCTGCACGATGCTAATCCTTGCACAGCCCTTAGGGAGGATTTCACTTTGCGGCATAATTTATTTTGAAGCAGTGTTTCAGTGTGGGCTGAGGGAGAAGACACATGAAATCCCATATTCTGACTGTAGATTTTTGCCTGAACACTGAGAGCAGATTGCAGATTGAGACCTTGGGAGATGATGCCAGGAGAAAACTGCCACCCTACCATATGCATTAATGTAATAGCATATTCTTTTTCTTTGACTAGCCACCTCCTCCTCCTCCCTTTAGATTCCCTGGTCACAGACTCTGTACCCCAAAGCATTGCACTCAGGCACCAATATGCACCAACAAAACCTGTGTGTTTTGCCCATCAACCCACTGATCAGTGAAATTTGAAGCAGGAAAGCTGAAATAAAATGTTCAATATTAACCTATTAAAAATTCCAGGAGGGTCTTTTTACAAATTGACTGTCTCCCAGTTTGCCCTGAACAGGACAGTGTCCTCCTTATACTGCAGCTGCTCTTGTGAGGTCTCAAAAGACACGCAGCTCCAGGCCTGGTTAGCATTTAGATGGGAGACCTCCAAGAGCTTTGGCTGGTTGAGAAACAAGTATTGGAGTTTCAGTAAGTGGCATTTTCCTGTCCTGAGTCATTGTTGAACACACGCCCGTTCCAGCAGCAGAAGATCTCATTCTTCAGTGCTGTCATTCTGGCACCCAAGAGCTCTCCAAAGTTAAAGCCCATCTTGTCAACGCCAGATGCACTGAGATACTCTGGGTGTTTGCTGAAGAGGAGAGACACATGTGCAGGACATGGTCCTGGCACCCATCACAGTGTTCAGGGATGGATGGGACCTTGGGATTCAAGAACTGAGCAAAAATTACATTTTTAATACAGCAAGGGTCGGGTTAGGTGATACCAGAGAAAGGAACTTTTGAAGGAGGGGTTCAGATCTCCCTGTGCTTCTCCCTGTTGCTTGATAGCATCAAATTGACAGTAGCTGGTCCTGACCCTTCCCTCCAAGGGTTGCTAATAGCAGCCTCACTTCTCTCACCCTGCCTGTTCCTCTTACAGATATATCACTTGCTGTCTTCTGAAAGCAGAACATCTGTCCAGTCTATGTTTCCCCCAGACTTCCAGGTGGGAATAATTACTGCTGATTTACACCTGATAATTCAGAGCAGAAGATGGAGAAGATGAGTATGTTCTCCTCAAACAGGAGCAGGACAAACTGCACCTGGAGAGTTTCTTTGCTGGAACGAGCTGGATGTCTGGAAGGGGCCAAGCTCCATAAGCAAAGGGATTAATCTTGGTGAGACAATAGAAAGTGTTTTATTGCCAAAAGTTTATTGTATGGAATCTTTCCAGCGACACTTTGAAGGTCACCAGAAGCTTCACAGAAATTCACAACTGGTTGCAGGGTACAGTATGGAACAAGGGTAGGTTATTATTTTAGAACAAAGCATCTGTATGACATGGATCTTTCTTTTCTTCCTGTGTTCCTGTGTCATCCTAAGGGCTTACAGCTCCAAGATGTCAGTGTGATGGTTCTGGGCAGGGTGACAAACAGGCAGGAGACACCCTGCACACAGCAGGTATGGAGCTGGGTACCTTTATCTGAAATACACAAAGCAGAGGGGAGGAGAGGGTGATTCTGGTGCTTCCTGCAGGGCTGGGGACAGCCTGGCCCCTGTGGCCTGATCCTAATTGCTCTGCACTCTAAAGTGGTGCATGGAACAGAAATTACACTCAGCAGTGTGTTCACCTGCAGAGGCTTCCCACTGGTGGGGATTTACCTGGTGACTGCTGGTTCTTGTGAGAGGGTGCAATTTCAGACCATTTCCATGGGCTATTTGCAGGGTTTTCCATCTTCAGCAGAAGCAAGGAGCCAAATAAGAGATTTTCCCTGATTTCATCCTCAGACTGATGTGGGTGGAGAGGCTGTATGAATTACTGAGGACACAGCTGACGTTTTGTGAGGTTCCCAGGAATTCGGCATGGGTGCCTTCAGCCAGGGCTGTTTCGTTTTAAAAGCAAACGTGAGCTCTTGGACCTGGCCCTGTGGGATGCTGACACCACCTGGCAGAAGGGCTGTGCTCAGATCAGGGTGACTGTGTGTGTTTAATTTTGAGCTGGAGGAGGAGAACTATGGTGAGTCCTGGGTCAGTGACAATGAGGTCTGGAGTCCAGATGTGCAAAGCCTGGCAGAGCAAGACGGAAGGCTGTTTAGAGAAGAACGTTTTGGAAGTCTGGGGGAGTGCACAGTGGGATACTAGATCTCAAATTAAATCTTCAGCCAAAAAGGGAGGAATCTAGCAGCAGTTTTATCAGGCTGGGCTACTGCAGGAATTGCTTTAGTTGCTGGCCGGGAGTGTTGCTGAGAAATTGGATCCTGCAGCAGCCTTATCTGATGGGTCAAGGGAACAGCTTCCAGATTTTGCAAAGTGGTTCCTCTCAGCATGAGGCAGTGGGGCAGTGAGCTAGCTTGGGATTGCTGTGTGAGCTTTTGAAGGTGGCCAGTGTTGAGCAGTGCTTTTGACTGAAGGTTGTGCCTGTCTGGAAGGAGCTTTGTAGAGACACCAGAGACACATTACTGCTTAAAATCTGCAGAGCTTCTGTTGGTTTTGAAAGCTGACTTAGCCTCACTGGTTTACCCCCACGGATGGGGTTGGTGAGGCACTGGGACTGGTTGTCCCAAGAAGTTGTGGATGCCCCATACCTGGAAGTGTTCAAGGCCAGGTTGGATGGGGTTTGGAGCAACCTGGTCTGGTGGGTGTCATCCCTGTCCATGGCAGGGGTGTTGGACCTGGTGAACTTTAAGGTCCCTTCTGACTCAAGCCAACCTGTGATTCCATTGAAAAAGGGAAGGAGGTTCTGCAGCAAATGGTGCTCCTCAGATACAAAATCTCATGCTTCAGTGTTGGTTAGTCACACAGCCAGCTCCTCAGATATGGGTGCTGACTGAGGTGGCTGGCTGGAGCAGGAGGAAGCATCTCCTGCTGCAAGGTTGCCCTGCACACTGCCCCATCTGTTCCTGTTGCTCTTGGCAGGGGTTTAGTGCCTCCTGTGACAAGTATTGTCATGGCTGCTGTGCCATGGATGAGGGATCCGTTTCCAGAACAAAACCCAAGCACTTTCCAGTACCATGACTTTCTTTGAGTGCAGTGTGAGAAATGAGCAGTGCCAAAATGAACAATGTGAAAATGTGTCTTGAGTCCTTTGCAAGGACTGTGGCTGTGAATAGGCAAACCAGACATTTCTAATGTGCTTTTCTTTCTGCTCATGCTGCTCTTGGTGTGCCTCACATGGTGAGAACCATGTTCATTTTTAAATTGGATATTTAAATATTTTATGTCATTAAAGCAGGAGTAAAAGGGAAGTAAAAAAAAAGTGATACAGAGAAAGACACTGCCCACTAACAGGCAGGAAGGCACCTTGCTGGTGGGAGCCATGTCTGTGCAAATCTCAGGTATTTCCAGAAGTAAACAGCAGCTGGGCAGATTTGAGGGATGTGAATTTTGAATTAAGCACTGAAAGTTCCTGATGTGTGTTTATCAGGTGCTCAGTTTCTTTGGTGGATGCAGACTGTGGGAGGAGATATTCCCTTGGAAACTCAACTGGGAGAGATGGTGAAGGGCCTTGAGGGGAAGCGTGTGAGGAGAGGCTGAGGGCACTTGCTCTGTTCAGGCCGGAGGGGACAGAGAGGAGGCCTCAGTGCAGATACAAATTCCTCATGAGGGGAAGAGGAGGGACAGACACTGATCTCTGCTCTCTGGTGACACAGACAGGACCCAAGGAATGGCCTGAAGTTGTGTCAGGGGAGGTTTAGGTTGGATATTAGAAAAGAGGTTCTTCCCCTCGAGGGTGGCTGGGCACTGAACAGGCTCCCCAGGGCAGAGCTCACAGCAGCAGCCTGGCAGAGCTCCAGGAGTGTTTGGTCAGTGCTCTCAAGAACAAGGTGTGACTCTTGTGTCTTGTGCAGGGCCAGGCATTGAACCCAATGATCCTCGTGGGTTCCTTCCAGCTGAGCATATTCTATGATTCTATGATACTGCCATGGCAGTAATTTTGTATATGACCCCTCCATCCAACAGAGAGGACCTGAGACTGGTTCGCTGTGGAGGTTGCAGCTCCTCCCTGGTCTCAAAGTGTTTTCCACAGGTCAGCACTATCAGACATCCTTGTGTTACAGGGATGTTCATGTAGGAGCTCTTTGCTGCTAAACTGAAGGTTTCAGCTTAGTTTCACCCACTAAATCAGGCCTTAACTTTGAAGCAGCACCTGAGTTCCCTCTGAAGTCAACGGAGATGAGTTGCTCTAGACCTAAGGTTTGAATTGTTGCCACAGGCTGTAAAGAAAACACAGAGCAGTGAGACATCTTACTAAAAATACAGAGGGATAGGATGACTCCAGTCCCCAGTCCTCAGCACTCTTGACACTTGTAAATCCTACCATTTATCATTTTTGCCCATTTCTCTTTCAAGACTACATCATTAATAATGCTTATCCCTGCAGGCCTTGGTAAGGCCCTGAATCCCATCTCACAAGGTGTTACACCAACACAGCTTGTTGCCATCCTGTTCCTCAGAGGTGATCAAAGTGCCCCTGTGAATCTTGTATAGGTTTGAGTTTGGTGTTATGGATTGCTGACACCAATGATGACAAACCCCGAGCGAAGCTCCAGCTCTAGGATCTGTGATGGGAGCTGAGTTGGGGACCTGTGCTGAACCTGGCTCTCATGCCACCCTTCCTCCTCCCTCACCCTGGTTCCAGGCCCTGCAGGGACCTCGTGTGGTATTTTCGGGGTTCCCTGTTGAAGGGAGGGAATGATGAATCTGACTCCATGTTCTTAGAAGGCTAATTTATTATTTTATGATACTATAGTATATTAAAGAATACTATACTAAACTATACTAAAGAATACAGAAAGGATACAGACAGAAAGCTAGAAAGATAGTAATAAAAAACTCATGACTCCTTCCAGAGTCCTGACACAGCCTGGCCTTGATTGGTCATTGAGTCAAAACAATTCACATGAAACCAATCAAACATGCACGTGCTGGTAAACAAAGTCCAAACCACACTCCAAAGCAGCAAAACACAGGAGAAGCAAATCAGATAATTATTGTTTTCCTTTTTCTCTGAGGCTTCTCAGCTTCCCAGGAGAGAAATCCTGGGCAAAGGGATTTTCCCAGAAAATATGACAGTGACAGAACTAGTAAAGAAAAGTGGGTTTTAAAACATAACCTATAGAGAAGCATGGCTTTTGCATGACCAGAGAACCACACCCTGCACCACAGGACGACAACCCAGCATCTCAGCTCTGCCCTGGGAGCACCTTCTTTTGTTCAAAGCCATTGCATCCTGCTAGGGAGCTCCCAGGAAAGCCTTGGGAGCGGGATTTCAAGAGTGGGTGTTGTAGGGACCTTTCTGCCAGCAGGTGTGGGGCAAAAGGCCAGAGGACACCTCAGAGCAGAGCAGGGAATGGGGCAAGCCCTTACAAGGGAATGTACAGTATGCAGGGCACAGGCAGCCAGTACAGTAGCAGCCTGGAATAGTTTGGCTGGGTAGCCCTGCATGAGGGAAGGGTCCTGAAATAGGTTGATAGCCCTGATGTTATTTTTGTTGTGCTGGAAACCACAGCCCTGGCATCCTGAGTGGCTGCTGGCTCCCAGGTGGCTGTGCTGGGGTGGGTGCATCCTAGTGTGGGAGGTGAGGAAGTCACCTTCCAGTTGGGAGAGGAGGGGGATTTAGAGGCAAATGGTGGAAGATTTGTAAAAATGAACTTGCAATATGAGCAATATGAGCAATATGAGCATGGCTTGGGAAGCAATAGGATGCTGAGGACCAGAGATGGAGGAGAGAGGCCCAGGAAGGAATCCCTCCTCCCTTCTTGCCCTGCTGAAGTCACCTTTGTCTCTAAAGTCCATACAACACAGTAGATGCTCCTGTCAGAGCCACCATCTTGAAATACACCTGAAATTGTAAAATACCTCCTAAAGTGACAGTCTCCACAGGGAACTGACCAGTGGCCAACCAAATTTCTGGTTCTGTCAAAGACTCTCCCAAAAGCAATCCTAGTGCTGTAGCCTTAAATCACTTAGGACCATGGAGTTTATGAGGTCTGTAGAAACTTTCTGACCTCAGCGATTCATTTTTAGCCAAAAAAGCTCTGTTTTTTAGATCTCAGCATGAGGCAAACTTTAGCAGGAAAATAGTTCAACACTCACAAGCAAATTTTGCAGAAAAAAAGGTGTTAAGCCTAAAATTTCATATAGGAAAGTTGGGAGGAAAGCTGTGCCAAGCTCCACGTATGAAGCAGGCTCTGACTTACTGGGTCCTCAAAATAAGTGGCCACTTTTATAAGGTGACAATGATTTCCAGATTGCATGTTCCTGCCTGCTGTGAGTGGGGATGAAATGGGCCAATTTGCTGTCATTGGGCTCCAAGGTGGATCCCTCTTTCTCACTGCATCTGAAAGACAAGCAGAGCAAAGAAACTGACTTTGAATTTGAGGGACTTTTGGGTCATCATGTGGCTTTAAAGAGCTGTGCTTGGAGACATGGCAGTTCTAACTGCTGAGGTGCCTGCACAGTGACAGCAATGTGACACATGATCATAAAAGTGGAGAAACCTCTCCAGAAATAGAAGCACATTTAGCTGCAGTGTGTTCTTCTCCATGCTCCTTTATTTACAGGATGTGAAAAGCATGGAGGGATCACCTCCTTTCCTCCTTCTTGAGACAGTTCCTTAGGCAGATTTGGGGCTTGGTACCCTCTCTGGGAGGGTCTGGAGAAAGGGATGTGCTTTGGGTGCAGAGGAGATGTTCCCATGCAGGAATATTTGAGGATCTTGTGGCTCCTTGGTGAGTCAGGGCAGGCAGTTCCTGTGTTAGAACAGGGAGCTGAAAAATGAGTGTTTCAGATGAATACTGAGAGAGGAGGAACCTGTAGGGAGCTCATAGTTTTCACTATATCCCATCTATGAATTCCCCATCTACAGTTCTTGGAATGAAATGTCATGGCTCATTTATTCTTGCCACTATTGTGAGCTGCTGTGAACACTCTCAAATTAAATTATACTTTGTTAAAACACCATCCACACAGGCACAAGAAGAAAAAAAATTCATGGGTTTGTCCTGCTCCTCAAAGAGTTTAGTTCATACCTTTGCAACCAGCATCCAGGTTTCTCCTGCAACTTCTCATCCTCCTTAGGAAGGACAAAACTCCTCCTATGGCCCTTCCAGTGAACTTTCTGCCTGGAAAACCCAAAGCTGTGACTTTATTTAGAGCCTGAAGGGGCCAGCTCTGGATTGTGTCAGACAGGATGTCCTGGGACTTGAGGTCTTGAGAAGAATTGATGGATAGGGCAAAAAGCAGAAAGAAAGAAAAAAAAAAACCAAAAAAGGAAATAAAATGCAGTTTTTATTTTCTTTCCCAAAGGTCTCCTTAACACCATTTCATTTTGAAACAAAATGTGCAAGAGCCATGTGCTGGAATGGGAAAATTGTCTCAATTCACAAGTGTGGGGTTAGCTCCTGGCCTCACACATTGTTTTCTCCAGGGCACACGACAAGGAGAATGTCTTTGGGCAACCCAGAAGGGAGAGGACTTTCAAATATTCCATGCCTTCATCTTTCTTGAGAAGAGTGGGAGCACATTCCTGAAGTCTGCAAACCAAGTACATCTGAGGGGAATAAATATTAAGCTAGTCAGTCATGGGCTATTGCATGGTGGATTATTGCACAGCTGCAAGGGTGCATTTCTCTATGTTGTCAAAGTGAATAAAATTCAGTTATTTTCCTCTAGATGCACTTGTAGATACGGTGGAGCTTTTCGTGGCTCTTTTGGAATCAGGAGAATGACACAAAACAATTTATCTCTGATGGTTCCATGTTCACCTTCTCTTAAATATGATATAATTCCTCACATGTCCAGTCTCCAATGGTCAAAAAGATCCTAAAAAGACTTGTAGATCATGGAATGGAAGAAGAGCTTTTATGTATGGTGAGGATTTTATGTAAAATGATTCTGTGCCTGTGAGAACAGCCATGTATTTTTATTGAAAAAATACATGTAATGAGTGCTATGCTTGGTAAGAACATCCCCAAGATTGAACCTAAAAGTACAGACAAATATTATGGGGGTGTGGTGGGAAGGGTTTATTTCCCTCATTTGGGATGCACGGGATAATACATCTGGAGTAGATGTGAAAGATAATGTAGCCTAGAAGTGTTTACAGAATTAATTTGAGTTACAGCTCCTGAGTTAACCTGAGCATGGTTCAAGTATCTCAGGGGTATCAGGGAACCTGTATTTCATACATGTTTATAGATCATGTACAAGCACAAATCTACCTCTGCAATCCCTTTGCAACAGAGTCCTAGTGGGCATGAGCACAAAATTTGTTACAAAAATGGCCAAACTCATGGAAAAATGTATTGTGGGCTTTTTACCCTCACCTACATTTCTAAACATGGACACTGTGATGGGACCTCAGCGTGGTGCTGTTGACACACCTAAAAGATGGGATGCCATGCAGAGGGACGTGCCCAGGCCCTGGGGACTGCACACAGCCCATGGGAACCTCATGCAATTTAACAAGGCCAAGTGCTGGTGCAACACCTGGGTCAGGGCAATTCCTGGTATCAATCCAGGCTGGGGGATGAACAGACCAAAACCAGCCTTGCCAAGAAGGCCTTGGGGGTGCTGGTGGATGGAAAACTGGACAGGAGCTGGCCATGTGCACTCAGCCCAGAAACCACCCTGTCCTGGGCTGCATCCAAAGCAGCGTGGGCAGGGTGAGGGAGAGGATTCTGCCCCTCTGCCTCACTCAGGTGAGACCCCACCTGCAGAGCTGTGTCCAGTTCTGGGGCCCAGCACAGGAAGGATGTGGAGCTGCTGGGGTGAATCCAGAGGAGGCACCAAGGTGATCAGAGGGATGGAGCACCCCTCCAATGAGGAAAGGCTGAGAGAATTGGGATTGTCCAGCCTGGAAAAGAGAAGCTTCAGGGTGGCCTAAATCTCTTCAGTACCTGAAGGGAACTTACAGGAAGGATGGGACAAGACTTTTGACAAGGGCATGTAGTTACAGAACAAGGGGTAATGGCTCAAACTGAGAGAGAGCAGGTTTAGATTAGATATTAGGAAGAAATTCTTTGCTGTGAGGGTCAGAATACACTGGAACAGGCTGCTCAGGGACACAGGAACATTGTACCCCATCCCTGAAGCATTCACACTTCCCAGGCTGGATGGGGTTCTGAGCAACCTGGTCTAGTGGAAGGCGTTGTGTCCCTGCCCATGACAGGGGGTTTGGAATGAGGTGATCTTCAAGGTCTCCTTCCAACCCAAACCATTCAGTGATTCTGTGATGACATTGGGACACCTTAGGTCAAATCTAACATGTATATTTATGTCTCTGTATTTGCCTGCATGTCCAGCATATTGACACCTCTGCATTCATACAAGAATGTGGGATGTAGGAGTAGGAAGGATCACTTGGATGCACGCTGTGACCTTTGGTGTTTCAAACAGCAGTGATGTACAGCCATCCCCACGCCCACCCCACATCTTCATTAATTTAGTCAGATCCATCTGACTGAAAACCACTTTTTGTCATGTAGTCCCTACTGGAAGCCTGTTCCAGGCAAGAGCTTCTCAGAGAGTTGTTTTCTCTCTCTAATTTTTTGCTTAATTTATTCCTGGCCTCTTTATACCCGTTTGTTCCCGTGCCAACATTGTCTTTTAGCTTCAATAGCTCAGCTGCCTCTCTGATGCTTGCCCCAATGTATTTATGGCAGCAACCGTGTCTCCTCTCAGCTTTCGTTCTGTGGCCTAAATGAGCTTTTTTGGCAGATGGCTACCTAGGGAGCAGGGATGTGCAGACACATCTCAGCTGGCCTGACAGTGGCTGGTGCCCATGGCAGGGTGTCAGGGCAGAGTGAGCTGAGTGTGGCAGGAGCAGACCCAGCAAGGAGCTGCAGGGCAACCTGAGCAGCTGATGTCCCTGCTGGAGTCACACTGCTGTGCCCAAAAGTTGTTGCTAACAACTCAGGAAGAAGCTGTGCTGGTGCTTCAGGAACCATGCACGCCCCACTGGTGAGAGTCCCCAGAACCAATTGCTTTACTTTTTCTCTAAGAAGTTTAAGAAGTGGTGCAAGCATGAGAAGACTAAACTGATATTTCTATTCAGAGATGCCTCTTCCTCCCATGTCACTCAGCTGTGGTGCACTCTCTATCTCCAGATGGCTGTTAAAAGAATGCCCTGAAGCCTGTCCCACTCTCTACAGTCTTGGTGGGACAGGTGGGTGGAAAAAGAGGCACAAACTGTGAGAAAAAGAGGTTTTTGCCCATCTTTTACTTATTCTGGTGTCTACACACAGTTCCTCAGACGGGCTGTGAAGAGATGGAGAGCATGGCTTTGCCACTTTGATGCATTAGGTGACCCTGTGACAACTACTGCACCTCTCATTGCTTTCTCATCACACCTTTGGCCTGTATGCCCTCTGGGGACTGCATACACTGCCCACAGCCCCACAGGGACTCTGCTTTTGGGCTCCCTATGACCTCCTCCAGCAATGCCAGCAATTGCTTCTTGAGCATGTTATTGTTCCCCTCTGCCTCTGAACCAGCTGCTCACATTGCAGAATTTACAAGGGCTGATGGTATTCCACAGGAAGGAAGTAGGGCTGCATTTTAGCTCATATTTATGTGGTTCTCCTCCTTCACCTATGCTTATGGCTTCTGTGAGATCTGTCATCACTCAGCAGAAAGGAAGGAAACAATGAGTCCTTGCCTGAAAGTGATTTTTCTTTTGCAGACACTTCTGATGAAAACAAAAGTCTTCTTGAGTCTGTTAAAACGGAACTGAATCTGCTGCAGCTGAGGGTGACAGCAGAAATTTGCTTTTCCTGATCCAGCTTGTTTCAGCCACCTGGTTGCCCATCCTGCTGTCTCCTTTTTGGTCTCTAACTGTTCTTCCAGTGCAGTCTGACTGCAGCTCTTTCCCCTGCAGAAAATGGAAACCCCAGGAGGAAACTGAAGCTCCCATAAAGCACTGCAATGTGCATTTTAGGGCTGATGGTTTTCCTGTGGTCAAAAAAATTTCCATTAAAAAAATTATTTATTTTGAGGGAAGGTTAAAACATCAATGGAAATGTGACCATACATGGACAAGAAAATCCACCCTAGTTATGTGCATCCAATATTTGCTGCCATGTTGTGGGAGTATTGGATGCAATCACTTTGTGTGTGATGTGTTGCTTTGAGATTTGTCTGTGCTCTAATAGAAAGGCAGTAACTCTACAAGCTTTATTCCAGGATATATTGGAGAGTTCAGGTGAGGCTCTCACACACAGCTCTAAGAAATATCACAGTAAAGACCAGCTATAGAAAAAACTTTCACCAGTGCAGAATTTTTGCTAGGAATAGTACTTGGAGAAGATGATTTCCCTTTTTTATCTGTGTCCCATCTCTTCCTCTGTCAGCCAGTCTGATATTGCCACATGATCCTCCACCAGACCAGAATTCTTCAGTTCTGCCTTTCTTGCCCTGACCAGGTTAGCAAATTTTTGTTCACTGACCAATTTTGTGAGATTTATTTTAGTCTCCTTTAGCAGGAGGATGAACTTCAGAAACATTTTGACCTGTGAATGGAGAGCAGGGATTGTTGGAGACCGGTGCAGCAGAGCCAAAGCCTGGTGGTGTGGGCACCCATCTGGGGTAGGACAGATGAGCTCTTCTTTTCCACACTGTTGGCATCAACATGAGGACAAGCTGCAGCACTTTAACACATTAGCACCAGTGGGAGCCGCTCAAAATGAAATAAAATTATCCTATTTTCCAACAGTGCTCAGCAGGGTTTGTCACAGGGATGGAGAACAAGACGGATTGGGCTGCGAGGGCCTGGGGACATGCAGGGGCGTGCATGAGGATGTGAGCTGCAAACACCCACGGTGCTGGGGGCTGCTGTGAGGTGCCCATTGTGGTGCTGTGACCCACGGGGCTGAGTGTGTCACTGCTGGGGCAGAAGGATGTGGCACTGGCTGGGGCGAGCTGAGCGCCGCGTCCTGCTGGAGCCACATCAGAGCTTCCAGGCAGAAAGCAATTTATCAATCTGTTGTGCTCGCTTTCTCCTGAGCTGTGTGATCAAGAGCAAATTGCCTGGGACATAACAAAAATTAAAAAAAAGTGAAAAAATGAAGGGGGATGGAGGTTACAATCTTCCTGTTTGCACGGGGAGGCTGTAAAATGGCATTTGAGGGAAGCGCTGGGTCTTTCCCATTGTGGAGCTGCCTGTGCTCACTCAGATTTTCAGTGTCTGCAAATATGTGCTACAGGGAGTTGGCTGTTGCATTTTTGTCAGCTCCCTTCTCAAAGGCAGAACTTGACATCCTGCTTCTCTTTCCCTCTTATTTGTCTCCTCCCGCCTCCCCTTTTCCCCTGTCCACATGACAGTCATAAAAAGATAATGGAAACAATATGGGAATAGTCCCGGTTAGAGCAGCTTCCTTGTGGATGAGAGCCACGTGCAGTAGCTGGGGAGGCTGTGAGGTCCCTTTGGAAAGCCAACAAGGGCAGGTCATGGTGTCCTTGTTTCCAAAATCAGCACTGTGCGAGGACTGTACTGGTGGAGTGGAGCTATTTGGATACCAGGCACTGGGCACTGCACTGGTGGGATAGGAAAGCCCAGGATGAGGTTATTATATTTGAATTGGGTTTTGTACTGAAATGCTCTTTAGGGCAAGGCCATCAGAGGGTGATAAAAGCATCCTGAACTCTCTCCTCCTCCCATCCTGGCCATGGACATTCCCAGTCCCTGCCAGGCAGGAGCTGCTGGGGATGGGCCTGTTGGCTGTAGGTTGGCGGCTGTTTGCAGCCAGGAAGGACAATATGTTGATTGCAGAATCCGGTTTAATTACTCACAGCACATGCCATTAAGAGAAATTGGCTCAGCTTTCTCAGGAGCAACACATCTGAACTGACTCACCTTCATAAAACTTGGCTCACATGCTAATTAGATGGCATGGCTTAAAAAGATTGAGCCCCTATTCTGCCACCAGCTCACAGGACCCAGTGTTATTTAAAGATCCTGGATTTCCTTATATAAGAGTTCAATTGTTTTTTCAACAGAAAAAAAAAAAAAAAAAAAAAAAAAAAAAAACCAAAAAAAAAAAAAAAAAAAAAAAGAAAGACTCAAAAGAGAAAAGAAAAAAGAAAAAAACTCAACCCACCCTTTAAACAGAATATAAATTTATACATCATTGAGTTCTTAATTTTCATGGAATTTCTCTCCCCCTCACAGACAGAAGTTGTATATACAGGATTTTAGTATTTCCTCTCCGGCTCCAGCCCCAATTTGAAGGACTGTAAAAGCTTGAACCGATTCCAATAGTGCGCGGTTTGCATGGTCTGTGCTACGCTGCAGAGTCAAAACAGCCCACACAGTAACAGACATGCAGTAAATCTTGGGAGAAGTGTTTCCTTTCTTCACACACACACACACAGAGGATTGAAATTCAATTACAGTTTTAAAATAATACTGAAATTTGGAGGCAGAGGATAAGAAAGCAAGCGGCGCTCCTCACGACGAGGAGCCCGGCGTGTTTTGAAGCACGATCAGGTTTCAGGGAGCTCGGGGCTGATGATAACGTGTTCAGCACATTCTGCGGTCAGGCTAGTTTGCAAACATGAACTCATTATTACTGAATGATCAGAGCAGTTAATTGTCTTTGGAGAGAGATTTAGAGTCCCCTTGCACTGTGTTTTTTGCCTATCCCATGTGCTTTTTCACAGATCTCGGGAAGAACAGAATGTAAAACTACAGATCATCAAATTAGCCTTTAATAATGCTGCGAGACCTGCGTGCACCACAAATACACAAAATCCTGCCTTCTCTGCTTTTTCTCCCTTGCACATATTATAAACAAAGGAAGAGAGCAGCAGGCTCTGTGCCAGACCTACCCATGTTTTCTCTTTATCTTTGCTTCCATCACGTTTTTGACTAATTATATCGTCGTGCCTGTAGGAGAGGGGCCGTATCATCAGACATTTGCAGAATGCTCAGCAGCAGCAGCAGCAATGACGGTGGAACCCAAAACAACCCAGGACTTTGCTGGCTGAGCGTGAGGCACGTTTTATTGACAGAGTGACACTGGGTTGGGAGTTTGGCAGCGATGCTCACATCAACCCCGCAGCGCGAGGCTTGGCTGAACACCCCGAGAGGGATCTTGTCCTCTGCTGAAAAGGAGGCTCAGCTGTGATTTTGGAGAGGAGAGCAGCCCATTTTAGGGGAACTGCTGCTGTCTCCCATTCAGGAATGAGCCCAGAGACTGGATGTAAAAGCTTTAGTTTCCCTTCCAGGTCAAGAAAGGCTGTGAAAAAGATCCAGGTGAGAGATAAACATCAGAGAATCATAAACCAGTTTGGGCTGGAAGGGACCTTAAGGATCATGTAGTTCCAAGCCCCTGGCATGGGCAGAGATGCCACCCACTAGACCAGGTTGCTCCAAGACCCATCCAACCTGGCTTTTAACACTTCCAGGGATGGAGAATCCACAACTTCTCTGGGCAATCTGTGACAAGGTCTCACCATCCTCAAAGTAAGGATTTTTTTTCCTAATATCTAATCTTAACCTGCTCTCTTTCAGTTTGAAGTTATTCTCCCTTATTCTGTTACGATATTCCCTCATCAAAAGTCCCTCTCCAGCTCTCCTGTAGCCCCTTTAGGTACTGGTAGGTTCTAGAAAGTCTCCCCGGAGGCTTCTCCAGGCTGAACAAGCTCATGTGCTATCGTATTTGCAGATGACGCCGTGGCAGGGAGGAATGATGCATCTGACTTTATGTTCTCAAAAGGCTAATTTATTACTTTATAATACTATGTCATATTAAAGAATACTATACTATACTAAAGAATACAGAAAAGATACTTACTCAATGCTAAAAAGATAATAATGAAAACTTGTGACTCTTTCCAGAGTCTGACACAGCTTGGCACAGATTGGCCACAGAGTGAAAACAACTCACAGCAGAATCCAGTGAAACAATCACCTGTGGGTAAACAATCTCCAAACACATTCCACATGAGCAAAACACAGGAGATGCAAATGAGATAAGAATTGTTTTCTTTTTCTCTGAGGCTTCTCAGCATCCCAGGAGAAAAATCCTGGGCTGAGGGATTTTTCCAGAGAATGTGAATGCCAGACATGTGTCCCAGCCTGTCTCCATGGGTAGATGCTCTGGGCATCTCTTCCTCTGGACTTGCTCCAACAGGTCCAGATCCTTTTCATGTTGGGGATCCCAGAGCTGAACACAGCACTCCAGTGGGGTGTCACAAAAGCAGAGCAGAGGGGCAGAATCCCCTCCCTTGTCCTGCTGGTCACACTTCTTTGCATGCAGTCCTTGCTTTGATGCAAACATGAGAGCTGGGAAAGAGACTGGGCTGGGGAAGGGGAACACGAGGAGGAGTAGCAAGAACAAGGAGGGCAGGAGATAAAGCCAAGGAGAGGCAAACACAGCCCTGGAGCCCAAGAGATCTGATCAGCTGAAATGTTTCCAGCTCTGAGATTTGGTAGCTGAATTTTGCCTTGGAATTGGTTGGATCAGGTGGAAAATCCATGGGGATTACATCCTTGCTCTCTTCCAGCAGGAATCAGCATTTGTATTTCCAGGGGTAGCTCAAGTACTGCTTTCTCCACCATAGCACAGTGGGGTTTTTTTTACAGGTGTTCAGCAGCAAACCCCAAAACACAAAAAGCCCAAAACCCAGGGGAGCTGGGCTGTGGAGGATTGAGATTCACTCTCTGCCACGGAGGCTTAAAAAGTGCCTTTGGTTGATGCATTTCTGGAGTAATCAGAAAATTAGCCAGGAGATAGGAGCAGATGAGCAGCATCTCTACCCACCACATGAGGTTTACACCTCCACATGAAGTTGCCTAACTGAAGCCCATGCTGCCCAGAATATCCAAATCTGGTCCTGATTTCCAGTGCTTTTGCTAACAGAGTTTGGGTTTGGGCTTGTAGCTGAGAACAATTCAGTCCTGCATCTTTGTAAGTTGGATAGAACAGGCTGGAGAGTAGCACATCAGTGAAACATTACTGAAATGTGTCCCTGCCCATGGATTTCAGTACTGTCTGCTCTTGCAAGCAGCCTGTTGCACAAGCCACATTGCCTGTGGTTTTTCACTGGTAGCCAGATCAAAGACCAAGGGCCTTTCCAAGTATTTTGGGTGTGTGTCATTCCACCTTTGGTCCTTTATCTTTCCTCAGCAAACACTCTGCCATCCAGTCACTACTTTCACCTGAGTCACTTGGTCAACAAAATTTGGCAAAGGCAAGGTGGCCTCATAAATAGCTTGGGTTTGTAATGGATTTGTGCAAACTGCTGGTGGGGAGAGCAGTGACTTGGTCCCCAGAATGAGACCACAGCCCCCTCCACTGCTGGACAATGCAAAGTGTACTGCTGGCTACATCTTTCCTGTCCTGGGAAAAAGGGAAAAAGTTGTAGGGGAAAAGTCTTCAGAAAAATAGATTTCATTAGGAAAATAGGTTTAATTAGCCTTGCCATTCAATTTTTTAAATTCTGTGCAGTTAAAAATCCATTGTTGCAGTACATTTTAAAATATATCTGTCTGGGGGGTTGTTTTGCTTTTTTACATCCTCTTTCCAATAGTCCTTTGGCCATGCTGGGGAAGGATTCCAGAAGATGCTTCTCTCAAATTGCTGATGTATAATCCCAGGTGTGGTTCCT
Organism: Onychostruthus taczanowskii; assembly: GCF_017590055.1. NCBI lineage: Eukaryota > Metazoa > Chordata > Aves > Passeriformes > Passeridae > Onychostruthus > Onychostruthus taczanowskii. The sequence goes on along the minus strand of NW_024499239.1, from coordinate 24,490,377 downwards.
CTCTAAGACCAGGTTACATAATATACTGTAACACTTGTGTGTGCTGACACATGACAGTACAGAGTATTCTCCAGTTAGTAACCCCTATTTTGGGGTCTTTGAAGTGACATCATTTCTAACCCCCCTGGAGCTGGCACAGAGGAAAGATGAGCCTGCACCAACATGCCTGAAATTTTAGTGTTGTGTCAGTAATGTACCCAAAAACTGAATTGAAAATGCCATAATAATTGGAAAACACTGACCTAATTTTTTTTCCCCCTGGTTCATTCACATATTTAGGAGTGAAAATGCTTTCACAGCTGATGGCTCAATGTAGACTGGTTTCCATGCACCCCACAGCTCTGAGAATCCCAGTGGTTGTGTAATTGTCTGAGCCATTTTGGGTCACCAAACAGACAGGTTATTTCAGTCACTGCACATTAAACTTCTGGGAGCCTCTAAAGTGAGGATTTGCTGCCACATAAAACTGGTGTGGGATGGGCTTGGGAGACAGGATTTGGTAGTATTTCATTAGAGCATTTGCAAGCAAGGGTAACAGAGCCATTAGGAGCTTTGGGACAGCTCAGATGAGAGTGGTGGGGAAAACAAGTGCCTTTGCTAATGGAGCAGCTTAATTTTTGCTTCCTGTTCAGAATGATGCCCATAAGACATTGCCTGGGGCCAGAAGCTCTCATCTACCACACGGGCAGAACGAGAGAAGAGGGCTCTGTTATTCAAAGTTCATTTAAAAATACTTCAGTGACTCACAGGGAAGGACAAATTAGTTAAATCTTGCCAGCTCTTAGTGGTTTTTGGTTTTTTGTTTTGTTTTATTTTTCTCTTTTGTTTGTTTTGTTTTGTTTTTTTTGTCCTAGGAGTCTTCAATGCTCATCCAAAGGTGTGAGCTGGGCATCCTGGGGAATGGCTTGGGCAAACTAAAGGGACCATGCTGTGTGGAAGCTGGGGATTTCTCTTCCAGAGAGTATTTTGCTTATTAAGCCCTTTCATGTAACCTGCTCCAGTTGAAGTGCAGCATCACAGCCTCCCATTTTGCCTCCTTTTGACTTAAGTGAGATGAGAGCTGGATGCTGGTGCAAGACTTTCACATTACAAATCTTGTTACAAGCTGCCAACTGAAAGTGCAATTATGCACCTGTTGCCTTTGCTTTTTTGTGCCAGAAACATGGGCTTCTTGTCAATGGGAAGAATTTCTTCTTGTTGTTTTTAAGCAGAGGTCCCCTGGCCTTCGAATAAGCAAACACCAAAGGTGGCATCTCATACCACTAAAAACTACTTGATTGGAAGAAAGATATTTTATTGGGATGAGAAGATGAGCTGTGAGAAACAGATATTTGTTTGTTTGTTTGTTTGTCTTAGCTACAGAACCCAACATTTGTAAAAAATTTACGTCTTCCTGTGGCCAAGCTTAAAATTTGTAGCTTTATTTCAATAACCCAAGAAATAAAAAAACCATTTTTGTGTCAAGACAAAATGTTGCTTTGGTTTAAAGAAAAATGTCTTATCTTCAGGCAGAGGATGTTTTTCACATCTACTTCTAGAACTCTGTACGATGAAACCCCAAAAATCTTTTCTGCCACAGAAGGAGAGCCCATGTCTTCCTCTCCAGCCTGTAGATTAAATTTCCCAATATTCACAGAATCATAGAACAGTTTGGGTTAGAAGGAACTTTGAAGATCATATAGTTCCAACTTCCCTGCCACCAACAAGGATGCCATGGAAAGGGACAACCTGTCCATGGCATATTCATGTTGATGTACGAAAGGTTTAATAGTGTCAGTAAGAGAAAATGAAAAATCCCACCAGAGGCCTTTTACAGGGTGACTCAGATGGCACATTGCAGCCTGTACCTAGATGGGAGTATATTTTGCACACAGCTCAACAAACCATGATGCTTCCCACATTTCTGCAGCTGCTTTTGTGGCTCCTACAGCTCACCTTCTTCCCCTGGGGGCAGCTGAAGCTGGCTCCTGTCATCCCCAGCAGCAGGAGGTGGTGTGTGGCTGGTTCAGGGGACAGCACACTGCTCCTGCAGTACTGACCTCAATAATTCAACCCATAGGGCTTTGGAAATGCTTAATTGTGAAGCTCTGTCCTGTGGTCTTGTGGTTTGAGGCAGGAAGATGGGAGATTTTCAGATGGCCCCAGGAAAAGGAGGAAATTGATGCAAGGTCCCTTGTAGCCCAAGTGAATGTACTACCCATGAAGCTGCTGGATGAAAGAAAGGGGTGTTGATGTGTGTAAGGGAGAAACAATCATAACTGCATTTTTGGGTAAACTTACTCCCCACTGAAGATAAATAGTGCGGCCTTCTCTGCTAAGTCACAGCCTCCCATTCAAATCTTTGGGTTTTCTGTTGACAGAATGACCTTTAATTGTGTTAAAGGCTCTGCAAATCTCTGTTTTGGAGAGACTGGTAGCTAGAATGGAATGGCTCCTTACGTAAAGCCAAGAGACATGAATAGTTCAAGGCAGCTGCAGGGATTAATGCTTTGCAGGGCAGCTCTTTGTCTTGGGCCATGGAGAGGACTGGTATTTGGCACTCTGCTTTGCTGCATATTTTATGGTCTGGAAGAGGTCTTAACAACTTTTATAATGCAGTCACTCCACAATGGCTCTCTTCAGTGGGGCTGAGAGCTCATTGGTATGAAAACATGCCCTGTTTCCCTTTCTACAGGGGCACATGGGAGAGGGTGCTCTCCACCAAGGAATTCCTTCCAGGTAGAGGTAAAAGACTTGCTGCTAGGATCTGAGGTTCCAAAGGTCATGAGATTTAGGGTGGAGTTGTGAGTTTTGGCAAGATGACACGTGGTTTGGGTTTGGTTTCTGCTTTCAGAAAGGGAACATGCTCATGTGCTGAGCCATTGGCACAGGGTACTTGGGGTCTGAGACCACGACCAGTGCTCTGTGATGCCAGGTCTGGGATACAGAGACAGCCCTTAACAGACACCAGCTCAAGATATTCAGTGGTAAAGGAGGTGACCTTGACCCCAGTAGGATGATTTGATCCCTGAGGCCAATTGCTATTGTATGCACTAAGCCACTGCTGGCTGCTGCATTTTAGGCAAAGAGAAAACATCTTGCTCATACCTACTAACTACAAAACCTTGCTGCTCCACCACTTATGATACCAAATTTCCTTCATGCTGCTTCTTTCTTGCAGTTTATTTCTTCTTTCCAGCATATATTTGCTTTCCACTTGTTTTTTGCAGCAGCATTTCTCTCTTCTGGCTCAACCTTTGCTTCCTATAAGCTTGCAGCAGTCCAGCCACTGCTCTCACTGAGCTGGAGGGACAAATCAGGTAAATCTCCTTCTAGGCTATAGGAAATCTGTAGGGAGGTGGTCCCATTTTGAAATTTTGTAGAGAGGAAATGCACGTTCTGTGAGATCATCCACTGTGATATCTGCTGGGAGGAACTGGAGATGCCATGTGCACTGCTCAGCTCACCCAAACCCCGTCTGACAGGAAAAGGAATTCCTGTGTAATAAAAATTAAGATAATTGCCTATGAAGAAATGTTTCATTGTCGAGGGTATTTTCATACACATTAGTGGAGAGGAGGTCAAATCCAGAGAACATAAGATCAAGTCCTGGAAGAGATGGCTTTGTTTTTGTTTGAATTACCATTTTGTGTTTTTTTTCACAGATGTTGTTGGGTTCTGGGGTAAGTCTTCACTTATTTTTCTTTGGAAAGATTTAAAGTCCTAAAATTGTGGAAGCTCTGTGCAAAGACAATATCACTGTTCTCTCCATTTATTCCACATCTATTGAGGAAGACATTCCACATATATTGAAGAAAACAGCTTTTTTCTTCCAGCTTCTCAAACTGCAAAGCTTAGCCATTCACCTGGCTCCATCTGAACACACAGACCAGACTTACTCATCTCTGAATGTGAGGATACTAGGAATATGGAGTTTAAAGGAGTCACAGCTGGCTGTGGAGAAGTATCTGGTCCTCCCTCATTATCTGTTCTGATCCTGCATAAAGAAACTTCATGTCAAGGGACAGTGAAAGTAAAGTGTGATTTTCATGTTAAAGACAGGGAAAATTAAGAAAGGGGAAAATGTGGGAGGAATAAGGACTGTTACAGATTTCTGGGCTTTTGTGGCTGGAGTAAGGGCAGTTGGGTGGAGGATGAGGACAGAGATGTGCAGCAGATGCTGTTTTACTTTTAGTCTTTCACTTCCCTATAAATACATGTAAGTTCAGGACTGTTGGGACTGGATTTGTAGTGAACTAGGAGAAGTAGTGGGGGATGGACTTAGGGGGGGAAAATTATAAGATGATGCCTTCAAAATATTCAGAATGAGGAGAGGTGCTCTTGCTGTTTGCCATGGGCTTGGAAGACCTTGGGTTTGTTCTGGGGTCAACCACAAGGCACCATGTAAAGGTTTCAGCTCAAACATTAGCTTTGCAGTTGTAACAGGCTTAGGAAAAGGCTCTTCCCAGAGGGTGGCTGGGCACTGAAACCCAGGGCAGTGCTCACAGCAGCAGCCTGGCAGAGCTCCAGGAGTGTTTGAATAATGCTCTCAGGCACCTTCTGGGATTCTTGGGGCTGTCCTATGCCAGGAGCTGGACTTCATTGGTCGTTACAGTTTCTTCAAGCTCAGGATATTCCACAATTCTGTGATCACTGTGGAGATTCATGTGGGAGTGCCTGTACACCTCCATGGGCTTGGACATGTTGGCTGCATCATTCCTTCACAGTGGTTCAGGGAAGTCAGAGTCTGTAGAAGACAAGAGACCCTTTGGCTGAATCCCTCGTGCATTAGAGAGCCTGCTCCAGCAGATTGAGGCGCCACATGAAATACACCAGGTCTTCATCTGGGAAATAACTCCTGTCTTTCCACCAAAGGGATCTAAGAGAGATAAGCAGGATGCCTTTGGACCAAATACATGATCTTCTCACCTACTTTGGCTGTGCTGAACATCAGCACTGCCATATTAAGAGCAAGGATTTGAAAGAAAATCTTCCTGTCTGCAAGCAAAAGGCAGCGATTGTGGGGTGGAACAACACCTGATGGTTGGGATCCTGACAGGATTAGCAAAAGCCCAGAACTGAGCTTCCAGGCAACATACTGCTGACAAGCAGGATTCATAAACTCTCAGATTTTGATCTCTGCTTGTTTTTATGCAGTAGTTCAAGGGGTCCTTGAATGAATATGTTTCACCACTCTGTCCTTCCAGAGAGACCTCGTGTCATGTTTAACACTGAGGGGCCTTGGACTGAGCAGCAGTGGCTGCCTCTCTGCTCATCTCCTGCAGCTGCACTCTCCAGAGAACTCTTTTTTCCCCTCTCTTTGTCTCCTGCTTAGTAACATCTCCTTCTGTTTGCCCTTGATTTTAACAACTGAGAATGTGCCTATGTGTTGTCTACACTGGATTTTTGAATGAGTGCCTACTGGGCAGCTGGTGTTGTTGGCATTTTGGCCTAGACTGATGAGAAGAAAGGAGAAGGACTTGGATTCAGGACTCCAAAAATTGAAACCATCTCATTTTTCATCCCCTTTGATTAACTCACTGGTTTATTTGCCTGTAACAATGACAAATGATGCCACCAGCTGATGCTATCACATTTGGCAGAGTCATCCTGGTTTTGAACTCGTCAGTTAAAAATCTACATTTTATGGTAATGCTTCCCAAGCTCTTGGGGGAAAAATGTCTCTGACAGATACAAGCTTAAGTAGGAATCTAAAAGGTTCCCAACAGTATGAACAAATAGTTCCTTCATGTCTTACTATTTATTCAGAACTACAAATATTCACCAGTGCTGCTCACTACCATGATTGTAGGATGTCTGTGTTTTATTCTCATTGGGTTTTTTGTCTGCTTTACTAAGTCTAATGTTGATGTTATTTACACCAGTGTAAACTGGGAGCACTTTCATAAAAATTGACTCTCTGCTGGCTTTACAGTAGGACAGGCTCCAGAAAGGCTGAAAATGCCTCATCCAAGCAGCTGAGGGCAAGTGTCTGCTTGTTGAAGAAGAGATCTCACCTTTCACTTAAAATCTGGCTCCTGCCTTCCTGGATTTTAGGAGAGGCTCTCTGAATGCAGAAGTCTCAAACCAAGAAAGCAAACTAGAACAGCAAATGTTGTGTTCTTCCCCTCTTGTTCTCGCTGCCTGCGGGCTGGCTGGGAAGGTGTCTCATGGTTGTTGAGTTTTCAGGTCAGACACTGCTGAATGTCAGGATTTTGCATGGAAGTTACCCCATGCCTGTGCCATCCATCAATGCCAGCAACAGTTTTGGTCTCCAAGGTGCTCTGCTTGTGGAATGGACCAAGCCCTCTCCTGTCCTGTATTGCATCTGAAATATTTTAGATCCAATGGAGAGGAAGACAGAAACCAAATCCCCCAGACTACCTGGCATGCTCCATTAGGGGATCATGAATCCCACCTACTGTCCTAAAATCCAGTTTAATTGCCATCATGAATTTAACAAGTGAATTCAGACTTTGACCCTGCAAGGTCTGTACCCAAATCCTCATGACCCTGCAAGCCATAGAAGTTTCCAGGAGGAGTGGATAGGAGGAAATCTTCAGGAGAAGCTCCAGGCATGGCTCACAGGAGAGTAAATTGTTCCTTTGACTGTTCTCCTGCAAGAGAGGAGCAAGAAGACAATTTGGACTTTTTTGTTTACCCAGGCACAGGGGTTTGTATTCAGACCCACTTTTCTGGAGAGCAGCTCTAATAAAATCAGGGATGTGATGAGCTGTGCTTGCTGCTGTGAGCTCTGCAGCACATGGAAGAGGAGGATGAGTCAAGAATCACACACCAGGAGCTGCGGAGGAGACACAGGTAGACCTAAATGGCTTTGCATTTGACATGAAGTCTAATTTTTTGCAGGCAAAGCCAGCAGAATGAGTGGCTGTGTTGTAAGTCTGACCTGTAAAATGTGAAGTGCTCACCCCGCCCCTCCCCGTGGTGCTGTTAGTAATTAATTCAGCACATCTGCTATTGCTCCTTGTCTCTCTCTACTGCCCATGGCTCTTGTTTAAATGTTAATACCGCATGTGCTACCTTTTATCTGGAGATGAAGATGGATTGCTGTGTCAGACTGGATTTAAATTCATTTTGCTGTTAAAAATTTGTAATTATATTGAAAGCTTGTATGAAGTCCAAGACCTCTCTGGGCTACTGTGGTTAATTAGCTGCTACAGATATTGTGCATTCAATCAAATTGTTCTCACTGCATTAAATTTGGTTATTAAACACTTGAAATAGTTGAGATATTAGCAATGCTTGATCGCTGGAAGGTCACACTCTCCGTTACGCATCCAGGCCGTGTGTCAGGCAATTTCAGTGTAAATGGATTTGTGGGTTGAAGAGCCCTCTGAGAAGGGATTTAGTAATGGTTGGCAGATTTGCACAGACACTGAGGATGGGAGGCTGGGGCTGGGACATTTATGACGAGATGAGTTCTTCATGCAGCAGACCAGGTGAGATCTGTCCCTGCTTGCAGGCTCCACCAAGCAAACAGTGTTTGTGCGGGAGCTGCTGAAAAGGTCCTGTCAGGCTGTTTGTAGGAAGGGAGAGGATTGCTCCAAATAAATTCAGATGGGAGTGAAAAGAAAGCTTTCAATGATGATATGAAATTGGCAAGGGAGCTACCACACATAAATATTTTGTGCATTGGCTTTTGACAAAGCCTTGTGACCACAGACAAGGAAGACGTCTCTTGAAGGTGCGTCTGGTGGCACCAGCTGACAGAAGAAAGCTCCTGAGTTGTGGTCTGGGTTCTGCCCAGCTGGTTTGAAGGCATGATGTGATGTGACTGGGACAGCCCGTGGGGTACCCAACACAGACACCTTCACCTTAGAGATGGGGACACTGAGGCAGGAGGCTCGCCAGGATCACAGGCAGCAGAAATCTAATCTTTTCTAGAAACTAACCCAGAGCTTCTCCATAGCTCAAAGTGCACTTTGAGTGATGTGCAATGCTTTCAGCGCTTTGTTGGGGTTATTAGAGACAGCCCTCAGCCCCTCTCTGCAGGGATGATGCTGCAGCATGGGGTCCACATTTCAAAGCGATGCAACAGTCCCTCCCTCCTTAGCAGCTCTCATCTGCCACCTCCATGCCCCTAAATCAGGAAGGCAGTGGATATTCAGTTCCCCAAAAAAAGGGAATATTCAGTTCCCCAAAAAAAGTGCAGCAATCTGTGCCGCACCCCTGATTCCTATCCCACGAGCTCCCCAAAAATCACGATTGCCATCTGCTCCTCCGCAGGAATGCGTGTGCTTGTCTTCGCCGGCCTTTTGGAAAAATACAGAGAGGAGTTACTCTTTCTCCCTGCACTGGACATGTGCTATCTCCCAGCCCCGCAGCCTGCAGCTGGCTTTCTTTGTCAGAGGATTTTGGCTGAGCTGCGGCGATAATTACACAGCTGGGCAGTGGGAAATCCCGCCCAGTAGCTGACGCCTGCCTAATCGCCGCTGGTTGTGTTCGGAGACTGCAGGACCTGCTGTAATAACACAGCCACTTAATTAGTCTTTTCCTGAGTAAAGGCTTTGGGAAGCAAAGCAATCGCAGCTTCCTAGATCCTCTTAACTATGTGAGTACACAATGGGTGAAAACAGCCCGGATAAAGGGCCACAAAAGGGGCTTGTGCAGCTGGGTGTCAGGTCTTTGCCCTGCCTCAGTTTCCCCTTCTTGCCTTTCTCGCTGTCCCGTGTCAGGACAGTCCAAGTAGCACCCACGCCTGGGGCGTGGCTTATTACAAGGACATAACAGTTCAAAATGTCAGAATAAATCAATATAAACATTTCCTTCTGTCCCAGGGCTGTCTGGCATTTCACCCACCTCTCCATTTGTGAAGCTTTCACCACAAGCAGCTCCAGCTCACCACCCGAGCTAACTGCTCCATGTCAGTGCGTCTGAAACCAGCCTGTGCTGTTATTTTAGCTTGTTTCTAGGTTTGCATCAATGACAGAGTGTCTCTTCTGTGTTTGGAGAATTCAGACGCTGAATTAACAGCGAGCTGAATTGCAGTAATTCACTGTGCCTGTGCTTTCACCCTGTTGCAACTGGGAAAACTCTGCAGAGGTTTAAACTAATTTATTCCCCTTGCCCTGCTTGCCTTGGGCTTAGGAGACAGCATTGTTAACCACCGCTCAGCTGACAGCATTGCACTGTGTCAAAGCTTAAAAAAACTTTGCTGAAAATCAGAGTTAAAAGAGTGTAAAGGGCCATTATTATCCAAACCTGGAAAAAGAAAAGAAAACCCCTCATTTGCTCCTCTTTCTCATTGACCACCCAGCCCCCGATAATCCCTCATTACTCCTTTATTGCCTGGACTATGAGAATTTACTAGCCCCTCAGAGCCTCCTCCTTATCCCTGACCCATCCCCAAATCCTGACAATACCTCCATCCTCATAACCAGCTGATGACCTCTCTCCTCCTCACCCACACATTCTTTATTCCTCCCCTTCTCCAACCCACCCCAAATCCATCTCCTTCTGTCAGCAGTTCTTGTCTTGGCTGATCTCTCCAAACATCCTGCTCAAAGTCGTCCAAGCTGGCATTTTTGCTGTGTGGCAATCCCATTTTTGCCTAAATTTGGGACTCTTCACCTCTCCTCTTCCTGGCACACTCCTGCACTCACCACTGACATCTAAAGTGAGATTGCCTTCCCTGTGCTGTTCTTCCTTCGCCTGGTCATCCTCTGCCTGCTCTGGCAGGGCATCAAATAGCAACCACAGAAAACATCCAAACAGGCCTTGAAAGCAAGGGTACTTAAAGGGGGAATGCAACCATAAGATGGCTCTACTTACAAGGGCTCCAAGATCTCTTTGGTTGGATGACTGAAATTCAAAACCCAGTCCAAATTTTTATTGTAGTTTGCTTTGTAAAGGTGCAGTATGAAACTCTGGCACTCCAACTCCAGTCCAGATTTCCTCCTCTTCTGTGCAGTTTCTGGTTTCAGTGTTGGGTCAGATCAAAGTTATCTCTGGAGCCAGGGTGTCTACAACTTGTTCATTCTGAGCTGGGCTTGCTCTTCAGTTCCACCTCCAAGTTCAGTGCTCAGAGCAGACATATATTAGTGTTTTTCATTTTCTGTTTAGTCCCTAGCAATGTATTTATGTCATGAGTCCATAATATCTAATTTTTCTTGTCCGTCTTTCACATCCACATTTTTTGTGCTAAACTTTGAACATCAATGCATATTGTACCAGTTCTCTGTGGCAGAACCAGGCCCAGCAGCTTTAACAAACCTGTGGGTAATTGACATTTAGGCACTTTGGAGGACACGTACCAGCACCTTCTTCTCCCAGAGCCACACCCCCAAATATGTTCCCAGTACAAACACTGCTGAATTCAGACTCCAGATATTTATTTTCCTTTGCTGCATTTCTTATTTCCTGAGAATGGGTATCAAAACAAGCTCAAGCCATTCCCAGCTCAGAGATGTCTATCCTTCAAGGCAGCTCCACAGCTCTAAGGCTTGGCCATGTGGTGGCCAAAACCAGACCAGGATTACCCCCCTGAGTCCCCTGGGTGAGAGAAGAGAGGAGGGGAGAGGAGATAAAGGTGAGGGTATGATAGTCCCTCCAATGGATCTGCTTACAGAGCTCTTGGGTGAAATTGTTCATTCAAAACATTCCTTTTGCTGAAAATGCCTTAAAAAAATCTATGGGAAATGTCCAATTTCAACAACAATTTTAAGGTTTTCATTGAGGAAGAAAAAGCTTGAAAAATGTGCAGTTTTTTGGCAAAAGTAAGCTAAGGAGTTTGGCAAAAAACCAAACGAAAACCAAAAACCAGAAATCCCAAATTGTTTTGGTTTCTGTCCAAAATGTTTCCAGTTTTTGATTGCCAGAAACCAAACATTTTTCAGTTTTTGCTTCTTGAATGAAAACCCCTGAACTTCTGCAGAAAAGTGTTAAGATAAGCTTTTGTTTTCACCGATTGTCTTTCATAGGAGCAGAAACAATTTCTGCCTTTTCCCTTTTTCCTCTGTAGATGGATGTGTGTGGCTATGGGACTGTGATGTTCCATTTCTGAGCTCCATTTGCCTGTCAACCTGAGCTGCATCATTTTCTCTGTCTGGTTTAATCCCTCCAGCCCTGGCTGTCTGCCCATTTCTGGCTGTCTTGGGCAGGTTTGAGCATCCCCTGCAAAACGCTTCGAGCCTTCATCTTCCATAGATGTCAGGAGTATCTGAGGGTTGCAAACACATTACAGGACTAGCTGAGCCTTATGCAGGATCTGGCCCTCAAAAATCTACCTCCATCTTGGGTGGGGAAGCCTGGATTAGGCAACACGTCTTGGCTTCCTAATTGTGTTTTTTCAGCCTTGCTTACCACCCAGTGTGCCTGGGATTACACCTGTCTGAGTGTGCATGTTCTGCATCGCTGTGTTCCAGCTTGGATACACTCCCTTAAAAACAATTACTTCATGTGGTGGATCTAGTTAACACTCCTTCCAGCTCTGAGCTGCCTCTGACCCTGCAGATGCTAAGTGTTAGCAGTTGTGCTCTAGTTGCTGTAATTCTCATTACCTCAGTGTAGACAAGACCTGTTTGCACCTTAAAAGCTTTAAAATCTTTTAGGGGAATCCCTACGGAGGGTTTGATGATGGGGGTGGTTTTTTCTTCCCAAAAATACTGAGTGCCAGTATCTGCCAGCTGCTTCACTGGAGCCATGTGAGATGGGCACTTGTGGCAGCTCAACCAACTTTTTGCCCTTTACCAGCCTGCTGAAGTCAATGCCAAATATAAAGCCAGGCCCTAGTGGGTTTTCTTCTTGGTTTCAGATGTGGAGGTGACCAGCTGTTGATTGAGTGTTGCAGAGATCTTTGGAGAACAGTGTGCATTCAGCTCAGAGATGAAGGGCTAAATTCAGACCATTTGTGCTCTTGGCATGCTGCTCCTCCTCATGGCTGTGTGTTTGCTTTAGAAGTCTGACTGGCTGACATGCCCCGGCCGCCAGCTAATGCGGATTAATTCTGACTCTCTTCAGGCTTCAAGGAAACAGATTGCGGAGGGGTTTTCATCACAAGGGGAATGAAAGAAGCTAGCAGAGTATCTTAACCCAAACCACGTCACCCATTGCTTTCAATCAGAAAGGAGGACAGATGAGATTAACCTCAAAACCCCCCTGGCTTCCTGCAAACCACAGTGCCAAGTGAGAGAGGAATGCAGGAAGAGGATGATTTTTTTTTTGTGGACATGTAAGGAACTGGACTTAGACCACCAAGCCCATTCCACACTGGCCACTGAACAGTCATCAGAGGGTGTTGACTTTTGACCACTACTGTTTTTGTTAACAGGAAAAATAAAACCATATGTTGCCTAAGTAGATGCACAAAACTTTTCTCCAAATCCCCACAGACAAACTGTCAGCAGCAAAAGTATTTACTTTGGTAATGCAGCTGGGCTTAATCCCAGCCCCATTGTGTTTGTGCATGCCTTTTCACCACGGAGCTCAATAACATGCTGTTTGTGAAGAGGGTGAATGAATGCATGCAGTATGATTTCGGTTATTAGGCCTATCGGTTACAGCCCGAGACAAAAGGCTGGAGTCAACAATGGTAGCACTACACAGGCCCTGCTCATGCTTCCAGTTAGGCTAAATGGAAATCTCAGTCATCAGTCACGTCAACTAGCCATCAGCTTGAGGTAGGACAGCAGGACTTGGCCCGGTGGTGTGGATCCTCAGCTGGCTTAAATCAGCGTAAATCCAGTGTAGTCCAAGGAGCCACAGCTGAGGATTTTGGCGCCTACTGTCTATTTTTGAGTTTAGTGGTTGTTGAATGCTTAATTCTCTGGGCTGCAGGCTCCTGCAGCTGAGCCGTGGATGTGCTCTCAGGCTGCTTCCACCTGGCTGGGGGTCACAAATGTCAGTGAAGTCCCTGGATGGCACCTCCATACATGCCAGCCCCGGGACAATCCCAAGCACAAACACAGGCTGAGTGGAGAACGGGTTGAGACCAGCCCTGGGGAGAAGGACTTGGGGGTGATGGTGGTTGAGAAGCTCAACATAGCCCCCAAAGAAAATTGTCAATGTGCACATGAAGACCAAAAAGCCAACTGTCTCTGGGGCTGCATCACAAGAACGTGACCAGAAGGTCGGGGAGGTGATTCTGCCCCTCTGCTGTGCTCTCACGAAGCCCCACCAGCAGTGCTGTGTCCAGCTCTGGGCCCTCAACACAAGAAGGATCTGATCCTGCTGGAGCGAGTGCAGAGGAGGTCACAGAGGTGATCAGAGGGCTGGAGCCCCTCTGCTCTGGGGACAGGCTGAGACAGCTGGGGGTGTTCAGCCTGGAGAAGAGCAGGCTACATCTTCCAGTACCTGAAAAGTCTTCAAGAGAGCTGGAGAGGGACTTTTTACAAGGGCATTGAGTGATAGGATAAGGAAGAATGGCTTCAAACTGACAGAGGGCAGGTTTAGGTTCAGTATGAGTAAGAAATAGTTTACTCTGCAGTGATGCACTGGCACAGGTTTCTCAGAGAAGCTGAGAAATGACAGCTGCCCCATCACTGGAAGTTCTCAAGGCCAAGCTGGCCTTGAACAGCCTGGACTAGTGGAAGGTGTTGTGTCTGTGGCTGGGAGCTTGGGCAGAGATGATCTTCAAGATCCCCTTCTAACTCAAACCATGTGAGGATTTTATGACATGGCCTCATCAAAATTTGAGTGCAGAGTAACTCTGTGTTTGAGTACCGTGAACACTCAATGTTTTCAACAGGTTCTGGGGGAGGTCAAACCAGGCACAAAATCTGTTCTCTTGTGAGCAAACCTTTGCAGCCAGGGACAATTCTTACAGCAGCAGGTCCATGCCTGGTGCTGACACTGATTTGGGCATGGGTCCACTCCCCATGGGAGAGTTCTGTCAGCGTGCCCTGGTCCCCACTGTGCTGGTGACAGTGACAGGGCATGGTGCACCCTCATTACAAACTTGCCAAAGGGCTGGTTTACAGCCTGAAAAGCTGGAGCTGTTGCAACTGTAGTCTGCAAAGGGGATGGAAAACCACCTGTACTCATTGTCACCATAAGAGCCATGATATTTCAGAATGGTTCCTTCTGACACAGCTGCAGCTGGAGGTGTGAAAGTTGTCCAGCTCCCATGAAAAACTGTTTTGATGCCTTTTTCTTGTGCTGGAAGTGCTGCATGAAGATGAATTTGTAGCAAACATAGTTGTGCTTTGAGTTTGAGGAACCCTGACCATGGTTAGTTTAATGCAAATTATCTGTTCCCAAACACAAAATGAGGAAGAGTCCAAATTTTTTTTGCAAAAAATACAAAGAACTGCTTTTCTCAGGGTAAAGGCTCATAGATAAAGCAGATGTTCCCAGATAAAAGAAGATCTGGTTCTGCTGACACTTCCATAAAACTTTTTTCTAATATAATAAACTTGAGCAGATTGCTGATAGAGCTATGCAAGACAAATCATTCAGACCTGCGAAAAGCCCATGACAAGATGGGTGATTTAAAATATCCTTTGTAGGCCTGCACAGCAAAGTAAAACACCTGATAAAATTTAGGGACAGTCCCTAAAATACTCCTGTAAAATATGGGACACTTGTCTTAAGGCTGTTTGACACCATTTGCTTCACAGAAAATATTACAGTGCCACCAGTTATTTCTACAGCACCAATCCTTTGGGATGAGAAGTTGACATATTTTGGGACAGTGGCAGAGAAAAGCAAGAAGAAATTGAAACAGAGAGAAAGCCCAGAACCTTGGACATGCTCTGGTAACATTTTCAGCATCACAAAGCTCTGAAGCTGTGGCAGTGTCAGAGTATTGCCACCAGTAGTACAACCTGATTGAAACACTGACATTGTGTGCTGTGAACTGGACAAAAGAAAAACCTTCTGTCCTGAAGAGCTGATGGGCACCACGAGGCCAGTGCAGGGCTGGGAGGCTTTGCAGAAGGAACACTGAAGACAATGAGGCAACCATTAAAATGGAAAATGCTGGTATTTTTTCTGGTTTTCTGGGAGTGGCAAAATGACTATTTTGTGGAAGAATTTCAGCTTTCAGCAGAGAAAATGATCCTTTTGATATTTTTTTCCCCAAAGAAATTTTCCTCTCTTTATTTTTATTTAGGCTGCTGTTGCCACTGAATCTCAAGATTTTCTTCAACATTTCCTGTGGGGCATGAGACTGGGAATTAATTTAAATAATTCTTTCTATATGGAAGTTCTAATCCTCTCAATGATGCCCTCATTTTTCTTCTTCTCCTCATTCAGGATTCAGTCCCCTATTCAGGGTTGTCCTTGAGTGAAGCTGCTTGAAGGGACTCCCAATGCTTCTTAGCCCCACACATTTTCCTTCTGTTGCTTGGCAGTTTCTGTCCTGCAGCCATGCCAAAACAGCTGCTCATGGGTCATGCTGCAAATGGGGTCTGTGCAATTTCTTTAAATCTCACTTATTTTGTTTCCCCACCTTTGGTGCCAAGTGTTTTCTTTTACTGACCTGCTTTACAGATGGTTGAACAGGTCCTAAGGAGAAAAACATTCAGGGACCTCTTTAGCTGGCTTTGCCTCTGGAAAAATGTCACATGGAAGATGTTAGGGGAGCATTTTCTGGCCAGTGCCTTGTGTCACTGAAGCAATCATCTCTTTGAGTTCAGTCATGGGCGGAACAAGGTCTCCTCTGCTGATCTCAGTGCTGTGTCTTCCCATGCCAAATTCCTCCAGGTAATGAAGGTCTGAGCAGCACATCCAGGGTGGGTATTGCTTGGGAAAGCACAGGAGCACGAACGCTCCCAGAACGGTCACGGGTTGTTGGTTAATGCCATTTCCAAGGCTCCCCATGCCTTTGCTTGGCCGCAGCACCCGGAGCAGGCTGCTGCGGGAGAGAGGGTTGAACCACAGGAAAATTATAAGTGAGTTAAAACGTTCGTGGCCTCCTCAAGCCAGCGAGGATGCTATTTAAAGGACTGTATTATTCCCTGCTGCATCTTCTGGCCTGCACAGGGAGCTTTCATTAGCGCGGCTGGCAGAGAGAGAGAGAGATAGCGCCTTGGAGAGCTCACGCGGCTTTCCACAACATCTCGGCTTGAAAGAGCCTTTGACTGTGCATCTTGCAAAATGTTTTCTCTGAGCTGTCAAAATACGCATCTGTCAAGCCAGAGGAGTCTGGAATGTGTTATGTGTGCCTTGGTGCACTGTGACCAACAGAGCTGGAGCCGTGGGGAGGGGGGTCACGGCAGGGGCTCCCTGAACCCCAGTGAAGACACCGTGGTCCATGGGGTGTCCATGAGGCCCTAGAAGTACCTCAGCCCCAAGGGGGATTCTCTCCAGGGGTCACAAATCTTTTGAACCCTCTTAGGTTTGCAATTAGTGACATTTTGCTCCCCCATCTCTCAAAGAAGGGCAGGTCCCTTGGTTTTCTTCTCTTCCACGTGGGAAGAGGCTCCCAGCAGGGGATGGGAGGGTGCACAGGGAGGGACACAAGGAGGGACACAAGGTCATGTGTCACAGCACATAGTTACAGCCTCTGTGGGTTGAGCTGAGAACCCTCACAGGTGACAGAGCTTCCAGACCTGGTGTGGTCCAGTCTTGCCCCAGAAAAAACTTCTGTGGACTAAAGGCTCTCCTGCCCTGCTGTGTCTGAGCTGGCCATCACTCAGCCTTGAAAACACGTGAGGCGCTGTTGTAATTTGGGATTCAGCTCTCAGGAGTCCATTTTGTGTGTCTCATGCCCAGCCCTGAGGACATGAAGGCTGTTGAAGGGGGCTGTTCCAACATCCAAATTTTCATCAGGAGAAGGAAGGGACAGCACAAAGCAAGCTCTGGTAACACAGGGATGGAGAGACAGGCAAGCTGCTTTTAGTCAAACTCCTGGGCATGTCTCTGGAGCCTCTTAGAAGCTGCTTGGAGGCACTTTATTTCAAGAAGAGATTTTGGTGTCCTGTGTTGTCAGAAAACATCCAAGTGAGTCCTGATCGTGGCCAGAGGGTGTCCTTCGGAGCATGTGGGATTTCTTGGCCAGGCTTGGTGGCTTGCTGTGCTGCTGGAGCCCTGCTGATGGTGCCAGGCTGACTCTGGGACAGTGCCAGGTGCCAGCCGTGTCCCCAGGGCAGCCCAGGGAGCAGGTTCCTCCTGAGCTGCGATTGGGAATGCAGGCATAGTGTTTCCATGAGTAAGCCTCGCTTGCAGGGGTGCGTGTTTGCAGGATGAAGCCATGGAGCGAATTGGTGACTGAGCTCCTGCCCTGCTGCAGAGCTGACGAGGTACATGTGATGTGGAGCTGGGCAAATGCACGCTCGAGAGCTTTTAATTTCACGCTTCCTGAGCAAGCACACTGTTCTCCATGAAAACTGCAGGACTCTACGTAGGTTTATTTCTGTATTAAATCTAGCTTTTCCTTAAAAGTAGAAAAGGCTTAAAATGGGGGTGATACAGAGATAGGGTGGATTTGCCTGTGGGCTGGGGCAAGTGACATCTTTCTGGTTTGTACAATGTGGTGTGATCCTGTCCTGTGGATGAGACTCTGCACATCACTGAACATTCAAAAATACACATTGCAGACATCTTGCTCTGTTTGAGCTGTGGCCTTTCCCTTCTAAGCACAGTGGATAACAAATGAGGTGTGAGGTAGGGGCGTGCAAGGAGCCCCCAAGCAAAGTCAGAAAGGTTTAGTACCCTGATTGCAGTCTCATGTCATCTTAACATCACATAACTGGAGCTGATGTGCTCCCAAAAGGACTAATTAGTTTTGATTTTGGATGACGCTGATGTGGCCAGACCATTTCCAGCTCTGAGGTCACCTCTGGGATCTGTGCACCGTGCTTTGTGCTGCTGTGCTTCCAGGTGTCCACAGAAAGACACTGCTCCTCCACTCAGGGAAGTGCAAGGAAAGAAAGGTAGTAGTGAATGTAGCAAAACTCTTGGGTTTGTAAATGTAATTTTTTTTTCCTTTCCTCTAATTCACTGACTACCCTAAAGCCCTAAACACCACCCTGGAACTACAAATCCTTACCAGACTTCTAGTCCTTACCTGGCTTTTAATCCTTTAAACCCATTTTCCCCCATCTAGCAGATAGCACATGGCAAACTTTGTGCTCACGGTCATACTCCCTGCACGGATGTGAGTGCAGTCCAAGCAAATAAATCCTGAGTGCAAGCATTCATACATGGAGAACTTCACACTCGGAAACATGACCACACTAAATTGCTGCCAGAGTTTTAAAGGCAGCTTTTGAAAATATTGGCCCTACATCTTGTGTTTCTGCAGCGAATGGTTTGATTCATCAGGGGAACACCAGCTAGCTGCTCATCGGGCTGCATCCTGGAGATGCAGGGAGCAGAGAGGCTGGGGTGGAGACAGCTCTCTGCTTGTACATAAATACACCCTGGACTGATTATCTACTAGAGGAAAAGGAAATCTTTATGATTTCTGCCTTTATTTGCCATGTCTCTGTAATTATAAAGACTTGATATAGAAGAATATCTTTCAAGTATATGAAGCATATGCTCCCCAGAAACACTCAGCAGCAATGTTTTTGGCTCCTGTGACTAATGCTTGCAGAAGGTTCAATTTCCTGACCGTCAGCACCAGGTTTTACTAAAAATGAACATTTTCCCTTCATTTTTCCCCCAGTTCCCAAAGTATTATTGATAGTTGATTATTACTATTTTATGTGAGGTCATAGCAATTAGATTTGAACTGCAGACCTGCAAACGTGCAGTCTGTAAAACTCAGGTCAGTGTTGGAGTGCAGAGGTAGTATATGTCTGTAAGCCACCCTGAGGCTGTAAACTCCATCGTGGAGAAGTCAGGAGATTCCAGAGTGAAGATTTGCTCTCCAGTGCTCCTTTGGCTTTTACAGATGTATGTCTCATGGGGGACTCGTGACCATTTTGCAGTGTTTTTGTGCAGGATCTTCTCCTTTCAGCTCACCAAAGGGGCACTGCTCTTGCAAGGAGCACTCACTCAGCATTTCATGAGTTGCTCCTGTGTGCCACCAGTGAGGTGGGACAGCTCTGCCCCTGTCAGCCTTGGCTGCTTGGAGCCCTGCTCACCCCACAGCTCCTTTCTCTCTTCTGCTGGCTCAAGGCTGTCCATGAGTCTTGCCAACTTGTCTCACTTTCAGCCCTCTCAGCCTTCTTCCAAAACAACTCTCTTGCTTTCCTCTGTACAGCAAGCCCAGGAGTGATGTATGGTGTAATTAATGAGTTATGTACTATTAAACTGCGTATCACAGAAAGGGGCAGAGCAGTGGGATCTTCTGCTTCATTGCAGAGACCCCTAAACTTAAGCCCATGGCTTACACTCTCATATGTGTTTGGGATGGGGGCCAGGATGTTAGGAAAAAGTTCTTCACTGAAAGAATGGTTAAGCACTGGAACAGGGTGCCCAGGAAAGTGGTGGAGTCTCCATCCCTGGAAGTGTTCAGAAAACAAGTAGGTGTGGCACTTTGTGATCTGGCTCATGTTGGTATTTGGTCAGAAGTTGGACTTGGCCTTTTCCAGCCTTAATGATCCTATGATTCCATGGTTTTATCAGAGGGAACATGCCCATGGGGACAGGACCTCAAATTAATACCTACCAGTGTTTGAAGTAAATGATCTTTGCTTGCACAAAACCCATCTCTGGCACTGTCACTGGGACACCAAACTGATTTCTTGTGCTTAATGCTATGAGAAATCCCTTGGGCTTCAGAAAGATCCAGCACATTGATGCCCCCAAATCACACTTGTTTCAATATTGATACAAAAGGACACTGATTTTATAAGTTATTGGTATGTTGTGGGTTGAAACTTTTGAAGCAGTGTCTTGGACAAGCTTATTCTATGTGTCATTTTGGGTTAAATTTTATACCCCTCCCAGCCCTTAACTTTTATAACACATTTTGATTCAATCAGGATTTGCTTGAATGCACCTGGTTATATCTGAGGGCAGCATTTGTCCTCTGCTGCTAAGTGTGGTTACATTTAAAGTGATCCTTGAAGGAAAAGGTACACTAATAACAGTAAAATTAAATTACCAAATACCTATCAATGACAAAGTGTTGTGGAAAACACTTTGATCTGAATAAAACACTTAGCTCTACACAAAATGAAATATTGTCTGATAGCTAGGCCTTTTCCTAAGCAAGTGGAAACAAATGTAATTATGATAGGCAGAGAGAAAAATCAATGTTTTGATTTGAAAATTAGCCTTTTCTGGATTGTTATTTCTGGCTGAGACAATCTGACAGCATTTTATGAAATATTTTGATCTGCTTGACATTGTCACTCTTTTTTTTTTTTTTAACCAAAAAGTTGTATTTTTGGCTGAAAATTTTTACTGTATCCAGAAAGGGAAATTGTTCTGTCAAGGGTATTGTAAAAGGCCCTGTGTTTCATTGCCTTTTAATGGAACCTTAATAGAAGTTGGCAGCGCAGATGACGAAGCTGGAAGGCTGCAGTGAAATTTGAACAATCAGAAATTGTTCGGAGGTTCATGACCATGGGAGAGCCCTTGAAGCCCATAACTATTCACTGGGCCATAAAAGTGGCTGATATCATTTCTTCCCATCACGTCCCATCCTCAGCAGGAACTCTCACAACTGCAGGGAGCCCATGGGGGACCATGCCATGGCTATTGATTTTAGATGGAAGATGTGCAGATACTGCAGTGAGGACAGGAAGGATCAGCTTCACCAAAAAAAAAAAAAAAATGCATTGAAATCTGGAAAAGCTCTTGGGCCTGTGAAGGAGAGGATAAATTTAATCAATGTCAATGTTTCCTGCCGATTCAGAAAAGCCTGACTATGCACTAAGCTGTAATGACTTCTGGCAGACTTTTAATCTAGATGTGAGCATTTTAACTTCCTTTGTAATGAGGAGCATGGCTTCTAAATCCTTTGAAACAGTTGCATCTGAATGGGTTTATGCTACTTGCAGCTTACATTGCACCCACTGGAAGTTCCTTGGAGTTTTGCTGGAGTATTCCTGAAACCAGAGTTAGAAGAAATATTCCCCAGGGATAACACTACCTGGACTGGTGCTTCTCTTGCTCTCCTGCACTGGTTATTTGTTTCTCTTCATTGCTGCTACATATTCAAAAGGCTTTTAGCTCCTAGTCTATTGGTTTGTCTATTGCAGAACCTTTAAAAATAGTTATTTCCTGGTAGTGAATGCTAAACTTGGTCTAGGGGCACCTGTTTGTAGCATAGTTTTCCTCAATTACCCAAAATTTACACAGCAATTCCAAGCTTATTATATGGGGCATAGTATGTAATTACAGGCATAACATATTAGGTCCTAATAACAGCAAATATATCATTACACAAATCATTCATGTTCCTGTGCTGATATTTTTATATGGAGTGAGTGAATACAATTACTAATAATGACAATACCCATCTTACAGCTGCAGTGTAATTGGTGCCACTGTGACATGAAGCAGGGCAGGGGCAGGAGAAAGGAAATTCCACTGAAATATGGTTGAGTCCATGAAATACCACATCCAAAAACCAAGGTGGGAACACTCTCTTTATAATTTATATATGACAATTTGATTCATCAACTCCCAGGAAGAGGGATCCACATTTTCTTGCTTAGATGATGGATCTCCTAGTTATTCATGGGAAGGGGGAGATGGTTTTCCAGACCCCAGAGTTGTGGAGGGAGGGAAGGAATCCCATAAATGCAGCAGCAAAGAGAGTTGAGGCAGCAGGTCACCAGGTGAGCTGTGCACACGCTGTTTCTCATCTTCCAGCTTGGAAAAGCTGGGCTCAGCCCAGGATTTGTAACAAAAGTGCTTTGAGTCACAGTAGACCTCCCCTAAAAGATGATCCCTGCCAAAGGTACGTAGCTTGTAGGGATAAGGTGTTAGTGCTGGCATTGTCAGAGCCCTGGGTGGGGATTAAGGACACAGGAAGGGTTCAAGGCCAGTCCTGACCTTTGCATGCAGCTCTGTGAGGGATTTGTGTTCATACATATGGGTTTATGAGGCTTTATGAGTGATTAGGGTTGGTGCACACTGGTTATTGGGCTGATTAAGCACTGCTGTCCCAGCACTCCAACATGCACCATCTCAGCCCTTGGCACGAGGGCAGCTTGGTGGAGGGTAGAAACAATGGAGATTTCTTTTTCCTGTACTACTATATCAAAAAGTTCAGGCAGTGAATTTTGTTTCAACATCTACATATTTATATCTGCTGCATAGTTTAGGCTGAAATTTGTTTCCTTTGCTGACAGGTTAACCTGTTTCTGGGGTCTGTCTGCAGCAGCCCACCAGCACCTTTGCCAACACTAACCTGGATTTACAATGCTGAGCCCCCATTTTCCACAGCAGCAGGACAAGGGTCAGCCACTCTCATTCTCTTCAGGTCTCCAGAGCACTTCAAAGTGACAAAAGGAGGAGAAAAAACCAACATGCTTGGGTGTGCCCTGAGGCATGTCCTCGGGGGCACGTTGTTGGGAGTTATTAACAGGACCTAGTTTGTACTTGGGCACCTTGGTTTGGGCAGAAAGTTTCTGTTTTGGCACCCTGTTTTGGTATGGAAGTATCCCAGTTAGAGCAGAGATGATGAATGGGAACCATGGCAGCCAGAACCAGCTTGCCAAAGTGATTTTACCCAGCGATGCAAAGACTGATGGGTTAGCCTGAGTGGGAGTATTTCTATTGATGTGGGGCAGAGGGAGGAGATGCCCAGCTGAGCCTGGCAAGGGTTGTGCAAATGTGGTTGTGTTGGTCTAGGAATCATATAATCATAGAATATCCTGAACTGGGGAGGACCCACAAGGATCTTCAAAGCTCAACTCCCAGCCCTACACAGGAGAAACCCCAAAATCATACGATGTGCCTGACAGCATTATCCCAACACGCCTCAAACTCTGTCAGGCTTGGTGCTGTGGCCACTTTGTTGGGGAGCCTGTTCCAGTTCCCAGCATCTTCAGGGTGATGTACATTTTCTTAATATCCAACCTAAACATCCCCTGAAACAACTTCATGCTGTTTGTTTGGGTCCTAGTGGTTACGTCCAACACTGAAAGCCACTTTGAGCTCAGTGTTCAGGGATAGAAATGGTAAGAAAAAGTCAAATTACTCCCCTGCATCTCAACTAATCCCAGCAACTATGAGCAACAGTAAACCCTCAAAAGAAATGAATCTGGTTCTATGGGGCAGATTATTCCACACATCTTTGAGACTTCATAGACATCCTTCATAGACTGCCTTTTTACCCCTGGCAACTTCAAGTGTTATATAAGTGGTGATAGAAAACCTGGCTTGAAAAAGTTTGGGTTTAGAGATGTACTGCATGACAGAGCTCCTTGTGCAAGAGGGACCTGGCAGCTGCAAGGACATTATTTAACAAGCAGGTAAAAGGTGACCGCTGCTGCAAATCCTGTGCAGTATTTCAAACAAGTCTGACAGTGTTGTCACTTTTATAAGAGGATCCTTTGGTATCCTTTGGTTTGGTATCAACGTGGCCACTGAATTCCTTCAGCAATTGCTAGATCAGAATTAAGGGGAGAGCTGATGCCTTCACCCACCACAACTGGCACCTTTACAGTGGATAAAGTATTAGCAGTGGGTGCAGTGCTTTAAAGCCAGGCAATGTTTGTTTTGGTGTGTGATTTCTGATCAAATATGGCATCTGGGTCTAATGTGGCATTCAGCATCCGTGAAAAACCCAAATATTTCCCCTATACATAGTGACCATCATCCCCCCTGGTCTCACAGTGGGTCAGGGTCAGCTGAGCAGAGCTGCCATCCTTTGTGGGGGCTGTGTTTCCAAGGCTCCCGTGCCCTCCCATCCAATACGTGGAGCTGGGAGTCGGCGCCAACTGGGAGCAAAGGTTTTGGCTCTGCTGACCCCAGGGAGGTGACGGCACGAGGGCTGTTTTGCTTTTCCAGCATGATAACAAACATCATTCCCTTGTTATCTTCAGAGAGAGAGACCTCTCGGGGAGGGGAGGAGTGAGGCAAGGTCAGCTCTGTACCTCAGCTGACACCACTGTGTGCCCGGCCATGAAAACCTCCATGGCAGTGTTCAAACTCACATGTTTGCCACCCCTTGGTAAACATTTATTCTTCTTGTTGTTGTCAGGGCTGGTTGGTGGAGCTGGGCTGAGATGCAGGGGCAGTGGCAGGGGTGGCACTGCTGCTCCTCTTGCCTCGCCTGACCTCCCTGTGACTGAAAAGCACCCACACAGCCTCTTCGGAGTCTCGCTCACTTAAATCAGGCAAACCAGTTTGGTTTTTTAGCTTTTAGGGACTTTCGCTCTGCCATTACTTACTGGAGGGTGGGAATAGCAGGGAATATTTAAGGAAAGTGAATCTGGGATTTTTTAAGTGAGCAACATAATTCCAAGGGTTAATATTTCTCTAATCAGGGGGACAAAAAATACTGTGTGACCTCAAGCCTCAGTTGCAACCCAGTGATGCTGTCCAGCTTGTGACTTGCGTATTTGCAGCAAATTCCTTATCTATAACAGGCACTGAAAGGAAAAAAAAGGGTAAATAAAGCCTATCAACAGTATTGTATCGTTGGCTCTCCCTGCAGACCTTGCTTTACTGATAATTATTAACTCAAACTGAGAGCCATTGCAGAACTCATAGCTAAAATATGATGGTATTTCTCAAATTAAAAATGCTCAGGGAATGCTTCACTCTGCTCAAAGAAAGAAATGCCCACAGGGTTTCCTGTGTGTACCAGGACTGCCTGGGGCTGTCCCCATCGCTCTTGCTCAAAACCCAGATGGGAGAACTGCAGCATGGCCATCGCAAAACCTACTGCTCTCCCTTTAGGTCATCTTGTGAGGTTGTTTTGTTTTGTTCTTTTTTTTTTTTTTTTTTTTTTTCCTACTGCCTTCCATTTCCCTTTTTCTCACTGTTTTCTCTGGCTGGGCCACACACATGACGTCCAGTTGCTTGCTGGTTCTTGAAAGCAAATGCACTTTAAACCCAGTCCTTTGACATGAGTGCAAACAGCCCTGGAGCATTTCCCTTGGTCAGTGAGCTCAGCCCCTCTCCCCATTATAAGCTAAAAGGCTGGCTTTAATGCATATAATAAAAGACATCGTTAAAAACTGTGCTTTAATAAAGAAATACAAATGACAATCTAAAAATGTATTTTATTGCGCTGCTAATAATGACCAGCGGTGAGAGTGGAGGGGGGAGCAATATAATGAGCTCCTGGGAGGGGGTTTGGACACAGCTGTCCCACGTGCCCCAGAAATCTGCTAGGAGACATCTCGAGCTCACTGGGAGCCAGGGGACATGGCACTGAGCAGCCTGGCACCCCAGACTCAGGTTTTGCACAGCAGCTCCCCAGCTCAGGGCTCACCAGCTTGGGAAATAAACAGGCAGGCACAGAGGAGTTCAAGTTTTGTATATTCATGTCAGTAAAACAGAGACTATTCCCTCCCTTGCCCAGTGACTCTTGCCTGCCCCATCCCCTCACCCACCCCAGTGCCTGGCAATGCTTGGCCAGAGCCACACTGGAGTAAGTCAGACACACAGGAATCTGATTCACACTGAATGTCAGGATATGAATCTGGCCTCACAAATAATATTTCCCCTTGAGATTAACAAAACATGTTAATCTTCTTGGTTTGGAAACTCATTTTTTTTTTTACTTGAACACAGAGCTCTGTCCCTCCATCATTAGCAGATGTCCTGCATACGAACTGCATTACCTATAAAGTCTGCTTACTCCAAGCAAATGTTTCTCCATCTCTTCTCTTTTTTTTTTTTTTTACTTCAATTTGAAGTGAAAGGTACAGTATAGGATTCAAATGCTTTTGCATTACACGGGTTTCTGACCA
This sequence comes from Onychostruthus taczanowskii, assembly GCF_017590055.1. Taxonomy (NCBI): domain Eukaryota; kingdom Metazoa; phylum Chordata; class Aves; order Passeriformes; family Passeridae; genus Onychostruthus; species Onychostruthus taczanowskii. The sequence continues at coordinate 24,464,665 of NW_024499239.1, read as the reverse complement.
CTTGAAAAACCCCATGGAAAAAACGACTTCACAAACCTGAAACACCGGCTGAATCATTTTGCTGCACTTCTTTCTGCCTGGCTGAACTTTCTTATGATTTCTTTTTTTTTTCTCTCTCTCTCTTTGCTTTACATGGCACTTTTGTTTGTTTAATTGTATTTCTTTATTAAAAAAAAATAAAAATTCATAGCTCCTGTTTCAGCTCTCACTTCATGTCAGTATTTCTACCCTGTGGATGTGTCACACAGGCAGGAACATCAGGAAATTGCCCAAAAGGCAGAACTACAGAGTAGCTCAAAGGAAGAAGCAAACCTGAACGCCAATGCATGGTTTGGTGCTGTCCCAGCTCTTGCCCACACCAAATGCTGGCTCCAGGGCAGCAGGCAGGGAAGTGCAGGCTGCAGAAATAAGAGGTAACTCACAGAAGGGTACAGAAATTGGGCTTTGTCACCGACAGCTGGCTGGCCTGCTTGCCATGATCTGAATGGCTCCTCTGACTTTTCTTTGGCTCAAAGATTTAACATTAAGGCAAAAATAAGACACAGTGTAGAAGCTCCATCAAATCTTTGGCACAACAGCAACAACAACAACAAAAAATTACTGTACACATGAGCTGAGAGGGTAACATTTCCCAGTTAAGCAAAGGGAAAAGTGCTAAATAAATTGCACGTACGAAAAGGTGGCTGGCTTAACAACAATAAGAAGCATCCCTGTCCTTTTGTTTTTCCTTTTCTTTTCCTTTTTTCCTTTCTGTTCCAGAGATTATGAAAGTTCCTTGGCCAATCGTCATCTCCAATAGGGGTTTCTGCAAAAAAGCTGCTTTCAGTCTTCATCTGGATCGTGCAACCTTTGCCAAGACCAGATGTAACTGGCTGGAAGCTCTTCTGAATCCTCCCTTCCTGGTTGTTACTCCTGGAAAGAGAGAGATGCACCATGAGAGCAGTGAACACACGGTGTCCCTTGCACGGACCGTCGCTGACGCACGCGGGACCATCCTTGGGGACTGCTGGCCGTGGAGCTGCAATTTTTAAGAGCTGGGCTCACAGTGGAACCATCTGTAGGTGCCACAATAGAGGCCAGAGACTGCACAGAGGAGAGGGAGTGGCAGACAGGAAGGCTTGGGGAAGAAAAACAACACAGTAATTTGGTGTTGGGTCCAACTCCTGGCGCAAAAAAAAAAAAAAAAAAAAAAAAAAAAAAAAAAAAAAAAAAAAAAAAAAAAAAAAATTAGAAGTGATGGCAAATACCTGCTATTTTCAGTTCAGGAGCTGATCTCAGAAAGCAAAGGAGTTGCAACTAGATGGGTTTATGCAGGAGATGGGCTTTCCTTCCATATTTCAATTGTTGTATTGAGTTTTCTGCAGGCATGGCTGCTCAGTCTGTGGGACTGCAACTTGTCCCATGTGCCTGTGCATCCCCTGTGAGTCACAGCTGTGGCAGATTACTTGGGAAATTACACTGGGCTACAGAATATTATGGCCAGATCCATAGGGAAATGGTCAACTCCAAACCATGGCAGCTTTAGACAAGGAAATCTCATCTAAACCCCCTTCACCATTAAAATAAGCCCCACAAATATCCCACAAACAATCGTTAACATAGTTCAAAACAGAGGAAAATCCTCAGGGCCTGAGGATTTCATGAGATCACATCCCCATTGTCCAAGCTGCCTTCATCACGTGGGCTCTAAATCCTCTTTTAAATAACTTAGGAATTAGAAACTTGGAAATGAGATCACATTTAGCTAGTGCTACCAGTGTTTCTTGCTTTTTGCCAGTGGATTTAAGAACCTTTCAGGGTGCAGTACAGCTTCTGAAGGTCCTTTGGACACAGTCACCAATTCCCTGAACAGGTCAGCCATATTTCTGTCAGTCTTAACAAGGTCAAACTCCTTAAAGCCTGGCCTGAAAAACTTTCTTCCCCAGTCTGTTTTGTTTCTGTACTGCCTCTCCTTTTCCATATTGGATATTGTAACATCAGGGTATAAAATACTAGTAACCTACTGGTATTTATTTGATTTATAATTATCATTAGGGCAGCTGCTGTGAGATCAATTATTAGAGCTGATCATCCATGACAGGCTAAGGGACAGGGGAACCTAAAATCTACCTTTTCACCCCTTCCTGTCAAGAGCAGACCCAGGGAAGCTCAGGACTGCCCCAGGACCATTAAGGTTGCTCTTGATAAGAATATTTCACTAAAAGTACCCAAGTCATCCTCCATGCAATAAATGCTGGTGTCTGCTGGGCCCCAGGTTCCTGGAGTTGTCTCTGGACAATCCTACCTAGTGCTGCTCAGAGAAGATGTAGGAACTTGCTCTAATTCATGGCTTTATTTGGGATTTTGAATAAATGAGGTTCAGGTGGGAGAATGACAAAAACCTTGTGTAGTGCCAATGTTTCTGTTTGGACCCTTCAACAATATGTAATATATATTAATAACCTGTAATAGAAAAGCTGGTTGTTTAATTTATCCCACATTTACCTATGGAAAAAAAATGTAAAAGAAGGAAAGCAATGACTGCTGTCATTAATATGAAAAGACAGCAGAGAGATCAAAAGCATTTGTGGGTTTGGGGAAGCAGGATGGCTTTAGGAAGAGGAGACTCAGGGCCAGGTCTCTGCTCTGAAGTCTCTGCAATTGGGGAAGATCAGCCATGGGGGGACAAGAGGGAATATGCACAAATCAGGCAAGGGCATTTGTGCTGTACCTTCCAGGCACAGGAAATGGAAAGGGGAATGGAGAGATCCCCCTGCAACACGATGGAGATGCTCAGCACACCTCACTGGCACCACTTGATCGGTCCCCAGGCACTGCCCAACGCTTGGCCATGGGTTGTGTTTGGTGGGAACAGGCTTTTATTTCCCCCTCCACCCTTTTCCACTCAGCCAGGAGCTCCGAAGACAGATTTATGAGCCTGGGTCTGCTTTAAACTAATAACATCAGAACTCCCATGGCTCTTGAATTTGACAACTGGCCCAATGACCTTGGTGAGTTTGCAGCATCATGGAGCATTTCAATCTCTATAAATCAAAGCACTTCTGGAATTGAGTCAGCCTTTGTTCCAGGGCTTCTCCTGTCTCTTCTACTCACATCTTCCTTTTGCTGTAGCTGCCCAATATCTGTGGGGTGGGTCTTACCCTATTCTTGGCAACATCCTTGCTACAAACGGGATGGCCCCTCTGCTGGGATCCTGCTCCCACCATGGGAGCAAATTGTGGTCCCATCCCTGTGCTGTGCTGTGATTGTTCCAACACCCCTCAAACAAAGGGGCTTTTGGGGTGCTGTGATGCAACAGGGGAGTCCCACATCACATGCTTTTGTAAGGAAAAGCTTTGGGCCCTGCTCTTTGGGGTACTGCTGCTCAGTGCCCCAGTGGGCTGATGCAGGGCATGCAGTGCCCTTGGGGTAGCAGAGTTGGGTGATCTTGCTCATGAACTTGTCACAAGCCTTAGCACCCGTGTCCCACCTGCAATCTTTGTTTTGAGCTGCAGGGACATACAAGGCACAAGTGATAAGCAAATTAATCTCGCTACCCTCTCACTGCCTTGCTTAAACCGGGTCCGTGTGGGTAATCCTTCAGCCAGCATGCAGCAGGGATAACTCATGGCCAGGTCCCCTCCGTGCCCCCAGGGATGCTGTCCCATGGCAGATGGACAGATGGACAGGCGGGTTGCTGCTCTCCTGTGGTCCAGCTCCTCCCTGGAGCCCGCGGAGCTGGCGGCCGTGGGGATCAGACTGGCTGGCTGCCCGCTCTCGCCGGCAAGTCCTAGCAGGGAAATGAAGCTATTTTTAAAGAGGAACCTCTGCTAAGGCAAACTGCTGGGGAAAGGGAGGTCGAATCTCATTATGAGACCCCCCCCCCCCTCCTCCCCACACAGGATGGGAAGCCACGAGGAAGAAATGCCATGCAGATCATCAAGGTTTTACTGTGCTGGCTCTGCATGGTTCTGATAATCAATATCAGATGATCAATAACAGCATGACCCTGCAGCCAGGATCATCGGCACAAACCAGGGGGTGGGAGCTGTGGCTTTATCTCGGGGCTTTGTCTAAATAAATCATGAGTCATGATACAGTGTTATCAAAAAAATATGCTCCAAGCAAATGGTTTCAGTGCTGTACAAATCAAGTCTACCATTTCTCTTTTATAATATAAACCCTTAACTTGTTCACTCCTGCAAGTAAATACGCCTGCAGAACGCTCTCCTTCTAATTTTTTCAGTGGGAATAAGTGTTACCTACAGCAGGAGCTCTGCTTTTAGCAAAGTAGCAATGAGGGGGCATCAAGGCATGGCACAACACCACAATAACTATTTTATATAATGCAATAACTATATACATAATGTCAGCCCTTTTAGTGCAGCAGGCTGCAACAAACAGAGAAGCTTTTCATTCCATATATGTTTCTATATCATTTAATTATCTGGGAAAAGATATATATACAGCTTATTTTTAATTTTTAATTCCTTGCGTCTGTGCTCATCCACACACACAGGCACAAAAACAAGAAACTAAATTCCAGCCGAAAACTTTTATTGAGCTCCAACTGCTCGCCTGTTATTCATAACCCAGTTTCCTCTCTCACAAAGAGACCTTTCACATGGTTTTGGTTTTTTTTTTTTTTTTTAAATGTGTGTGTGGTTTTTTTTTTTTTTTTTTTCCTTTTTTTTTTTTTTCCCTTCTGCCTCGCTAACAGCTGCTCGCAGTGTTGTATCCTGAGTGATGATGAGGTTCTGAAAGTGTTTTTTTGGAACAGATGGCCAGGAGAGAGCTGGGGAATGTGCCAGCAGCGAGCTGGGGAATGCGCCAAGTCCTGCAGTGACTGAGTACTCCGGGTTCCAGCTCGCGTGCCTTTCCCCTGCCCTCTGCCCCAAGTGGCGCCAGCAGGACTTCCCAGCTCGCGCTCCGAACATCTGGAGTCTGCGACTGCCAGAAGAGCCGGGACGGGGGGAGGATGAAGCAGAGAGAGAGAGAGAGAGAAAAAAAAATCCCTCACCCATCCCTGCCTGCTCCGGCTGAGCTCCCATGGCCGCGGCGATGCTGCTGCCTAGCACGGGGGATAATCCGAAACAACGAGGGGAGGAACCTTGCCATGGGTGTTTGGGGTTTTGGGTGCTGGGTGTGCTTGTGCAGGGTGTTTGTCCGCGGTTGGATCCTGCTCTGTGTATACTGACTGTGGTTGTGCTGGTTGCTGGGGGAATAAGTTCTGCCCCACAGCTCTGGGGCCAGATCCTGCGGGGCTGTGATGCACAGCTCTGCACCCTACAAATTCCAGGCAGAGCCCCCAGCCATGCACCCTACAACCTTATCCTGACCCTGAGCTGCTTTCCTGCAGGGCACCAGAATTCAGCCCTGTGGGGGGAAAGCTGGCAAAAAGAGACTCTGGGACCAGCAAGCTGGGCCCCAAACACTACAGAATCCCTGCGAGGCTTTCAGATAACCCCTGGCCACTGAGGATCATGTGCCATGCAGAAACAGGGTACCCTGGGGGTAAGGAAAACTTGGACTTTCCTTTCTTTTGCTGTTGCATCCCCTGTGCTGCTAGAGAACACTCCTGGCCAGAGCTGAAGGCAGTTTTCCCCCTTTTTCCAGGACATAAGTGTGGCCCCAGCAGGACCTGGGGCTCTGCTGAGGGTGTTGCAACCCAGATCTCCAACGTGGTGCAACTCTTGGGTGCACGGTTAAGGACAAGGCTTAGTTCAGATCATTTATAACCAAGCAAGAGGCAGCTTTAAAGAATGAAAACTATCATCAGAATTCACCACCACCACCCCCCCACAGTCAGTTTTTTTTCTTCTTTTTTAAGAAAAGGCATCTGAAGCCTCCTTTGTTGCTTACAAATGAGATCTCCCATCACCAAACACCCTCAGTCAAGTCTCAAATGCAAGAACTAAAATCACCTTATAACTGTAGTTAGGCCAGAAAGGGGATTTTTTTTTTTCTAGTCAATTTTGAAAGACTAAAGCCAACTTTTCTAATTAAGAAAATGGGAATAGAAAGGGGGTAAAACCACTCAGTAAATTTCCTATTGCAACAGCAAAATATGAACAACAAACTAGTGTTAGGGACACAGGATAATTCACCCCCAAAAACAAAGCAAAAGGCAATGCACAATCCAGCAAATGCAACATCTGGAGTCTCTGCCTGCCAAAACAAACTCCAACCAGCTACTTTTTTGTGTGAAAAGATCACGGTGCCACAGCACATCGCAACCAGAGAGCTGAGAGAGTGAGAGAGGCAGACACACAATAAAATGGAGATGACAGGAGATAAGGGTGTCGTGGACCTAACGTGGAGCTCAAGGAGTGGAGGTCTGTGTACAGGAGTTTTTTAAGAGAGAACATAAAAGCAAACTCAAAAAACCAGTAACAAAAACACAACCACCCCAAAGTCGATAATTCAGAGGAACTGCTCAGTGAGTAGTGGTTTCAGAGACCTGATTAAAAACACACAGAGCTCACAAAACGTGCCGATTTCAACATTAACGAGGGCGCGGCGATTTTGGGCCAAGCCATTGTATCCTCGTCCAGCTGCCTGTGTGAGACCCCCCAGGAGAGACATCCCTTCACACCACCTGATATCCAGAGCTTGGATCAGAGCTGCACAGCCATCCTGGATCTGTAATTTCCCTCTGACAACAGCCTTTTCCTCCTCTGTGCTCACGATTTGCTTGGCTCAAGGAGAAAGGGAGACGTGCAACCCAGGCTTTGCATCCCCACTCCCATCTACTGGGAATTACCAGAGTTACTCAGTGGTACCTGCTGGTTTTGGCTTCATCAGCAGCTGGATGTGCTCTTGCCATCACCTGAGCAAATACTGCTGGAAATAAAACTGTACTTGTCATCCATAAGGGAATCTGTGTGCTCTGGGGCTGCCCTAAACTTGCAGCAGAACTATAATTCCCAGCAAGAAAAGCAAGGAAGAGCAGGGATTAAGACCTTGCCTGGGTACCAAGCCTGGCTTTCTTTTCTGAGAGGGCTTTTGGAGAAGATTGAGGGTGGGTGTCCTTCAAGAATGTGGAGAAAAGGCAGATTTTTGCCTGGTGATGCTGTTTCTGTGGGTTGGTGGTGCCTGGGAGCTGCCCTGGTAGAGTTCCATTGTTCAGAGTTCCACTCTCGATTGGCTTGGGGCTTTTCTCCATGCATCTGCTCTGAAGAGAACCACCGTAAATGGAAGGCTTTTAATTCTTAATTTATTTTTTTAATTAAGGATGGGCCCAGCTCTGACCCTCAGATGTAAACACCCTGGGATTTGGAGCCATTTAAAATCTGGCTCCTTGTTTCCTCTCTTTAAGCCTGCACTGGTTTACATATGCCAAGACAATGGGTCTCAGCCTATTGGGCACCCAAAGCCTGAAGAGCAGCCCAGAAATGTGCTGAAGCCCCATGAAGGATGCTCATGCTCTTCCTTCCCTCCATTCTGACTTTGGGAGGGGACCCAAGACCTAACTAGCAATCTACTAAAGCTTCACAAAGGATGCTCATCCTCTTCTTGACATGGAGAGGGGTCCCCAGACCCAACCAGCAACCTGCTGCAGCGCCAAAAATTATGCTTTTCTTCTCCCTCATCTTAACTTGCAGAGGAGACCCAAAAACCAACTCTCATATTGCCCCAGGGTTGGTAGCACCCCTTCAGCCTCCCTGGGACACCACTGCCTGTGGCACTACAGAGCCCAGAGTGAACCCCCAGTTTGGGGCTGTGCCCAGGAGCTCCCCCACACCTCCCAGTCCCAGGCAGTGCCATCAGCTGTGGGCAAGTGGTGCCGCATCTCTGCCTGGCACTGCTGCTCCTGGGCATAAATACAGCCCGTGACAGCCAGAGGAAGCAACAGGGAGTGTGCTATTGTGTTTATTTATAAACTGAATTGCTGCAGGATGATTTGTTGGGCTAAAGAGGAGGAAAAGTGAGGAAACCTGCCTGAATCAGAGGCAGATCTTAACAACACCGGGGAAGGAGCCTGCTCCCCAGCTTAGCTGCCCATTCATCCATTAAAATCCTGCTGATTTATTATCCTGCCTGACAAGCAAGCTCAGAGAGCAGGGGGAAGTTCAATTCAAGTTTACAAAACTCTTTTTGTCATAAAAGCCTGAACAAAGACATCAATCACTCCTTTAATTCACCCATGTCACTCTCTGAGAGGAAAACTGGCAGAACGCTCTGCTTCTTCCTCCCGCCGCTTGACAATGATTTCACCTAATTGGTTCAGTGTTAAGTAACCTAAAGGAATGCAAGGCATAATTAGATTTAACGTTGTTTCCTCAAGATACCCACATGTCCTTCAGGTCATACATCTTACTAATGTGTTTATACATATAATGTCTCCATTAGCTACCTTTTTTTTTGTTGTCGGGTGATTTTTCTCAGAGATAAGTGTGAGATTAAACAAAACAGAAAACACAGGCGGGTGACAGTGTTTTACAGGCTCCGAAAGGCGACTCAAGGTTGGTTTGGTTTAACAAGTAACAGTCCCAAGATGACTCTTAATAGGATCACGCTCGTGTTGAAACACACGATGGGCGACTAACGAGGGGAAGAGCCTGGCGCGGAGGACGGGGAGGAGAGAAAAGCTTTTGATTAGGGAGGAATGTGGTTATTACAAGATCAGATGGATGGAGGAGAAAAAGAGAGAGAGAGAGAGAAAGGCGAGGGATAAAAAATACCAGGCAAATTTCACAAGGTTCAGAAAGGAAGGAAACCACTTTGGATTTTTTTTTCCCTTCTTTTTTCCCCCTCCCTTTTGTAACTTTTACCATTTTTTAGGGGGTGAGTTGGGGGAGAGGCTGTAACATACCTTCCTTTTTTTAGATCTTCCTTCTGCTTGTAAGGTCCTAGTGCACTGCTCCACGCATTCAGAGAAGCTCATGTTACTGTGGTCAGCGCTGTAATCCAGGTCTGCTAGTCTGGCCAGGGAAAGGATATAGTTACAGGCTATTCTCAAGATGGCCAGTTTGGACAACTTTTGACCATAAGAATAGCAGGGAACCTAGAAAGAGCAACAGGGAAAAAGAAATAATTAAAAATTAGGCCAGATAAACAAAATATCTTGCTTGAAGCATGACAAAACAACTCTGAGTTATTTTCTTAGCAGTTTTAACATAAATAGAAACTCTAGTGATAAAATGCCATATGGTCCCAACAGGTTTTTAAGAAGATCTCCCCTGCTGATCTCCATGGGGATGAAAGCAGCATGAAGCCTCTTGATTTCAGCAGGGCAGTTCTGCTTAAAATGTGATGGCAGGATACAGCCTGGGACATCTGCCTGCTGCTCAGCTCACTTCTTGGAGGCCCTGTTTCTTAGAACCCTGCATCCCCATTCCTCCCAGTAACTTGTCTGGAGTAACTTACTCCCCACAATTAGCTCCCATGTCATCAGAATAAGGCAATAAGAAGGTACGAGCAGCTATCTCACAACCCATTGTTTTTGTGCTCAAACATCATCAGTTGTAGCTTTCAGCCCATGCAAAAACACAGTGTGGTTGAGTAGCAGTAATTTCTACCTGTTTAAACACTCCATCATGGTACCTCACCCCACAAAAGAGACACAAACAGAGACTGTTTCAGGGAGCTAGGTGTATCTTATGCAATTTATTTCTTAACCCTTAAAGATTTTTACTGTGATGTGAAACATTTGAACAATTCAAACTAAACTGAATGTGTCTCAATAACTGAGCAGTATATGGTTCTTGCTGCAGAAGGGTGGGGTGCTTTTCAATCATGATCTAGAAAAACACTACTTGTACACTCGATTTTAGGCATACAACTTTAATATGTCCAGCTTAAAGAGACCTGCACATATTAAAGTTGTACGCCTAAAATTAGGAGGTCTTCTGAATTCGACAGGCTTGGGCACCCCATTTTCTAGTTTGCTACGTTGCTGAAGGTCACTCAGCCTTTAATGAACAAGAGTCTCTTGCCTATGGGAAACTGAAGCTGTGCATTCATCTGAAATCCATCCGAGCCCCTCAGGTTGTCTGACCACCTGTCAAAGTCTTCATGGTCATCAATCATTGGAACACCTCAATGTTTCTCTACCACCTGCCTCCATAGCAGTCTCCATTCTCCACAGCCCTCTAGGGTGTCACACTCAGTTTAGGGCTGGACATTTTTATTTCCTCTTGCCATGCTCATGCCTCAGCTTCTCTCTCCTCCACAGGGACACAAAGATGGGATCACCCCTGAAATGCTCTCCCTGACTTTACAGAAGGTAAAATGGGTTCAGCCCCTCCACAAACCCCACAGCAGCCACACACAGATGCCAAAGGAGGAGCAGAACAGCTCAGGCATATACAGGATTTCCCCAAGTGTTCTGTCAGGCTCCAGCTACCGTCACCTCCATCACTTCAGCTAGGTGTGCCATCCCCAAATTGAGCAAGCCATGATAGATCTTTTCTGTCCATGAACTTGGTCTGGTAAGCTGAACCAACCCTGTTGCTTTTGAGGAGCCACAACATCTTTTTGCAAAGCATTCTCTCCACTCTATATAATTTTTTCTCTTTTTGCTTATTTTGAACTTGGCTCCTACTGTCTTCCCTTGAGGTACTACAGTTCTGTATTAGAAGAGAGTACAACAGATATTTATTCAACTCCTGTGTGACATATGTTTTTTAGTTCACCATCATCTTTTCAGCCTCTTTTCCAAAAGAAAAAGATTAATCCTCCTTAGCAGACAATTCTATGAAAGCCATCCCATATCTTTGATGACCCTTGCTGCTCTTTCCTGAACCTTTCCCAGTCCCTTTGGAGATGAGATGATCAGAACAACAAAAAGTGTTCATGTTGTGGGTGTATATATCTAACAGATGCTTATGCTCTCTGTTTTGTTTAATATTCCTTTCTTTCCAACTCCTGATTTGATTTGTGACTGCTGCCAGACAATGACCTGAGACTTTCCTTGAACCATCTAGAGAAACCCCAAGGTCTCCCTTCTCTGAAATAATGGTCAGTTCAGGGTCTATCACTTCATATGTGGATTCTGCTGTGTTTGTTTCCATATGCATCACTCCACTTTATCTGTGTGGTATTTATTTCATCTGCAATATGATGACTAATCACTCAAGAGTTGTGAACTGCAGCACAGCTCACACAGCCACAATTTCAGGCAATGGAACCTGACATTCCCTGTTTAAAGCAGAGCTAAGCTCAGAGTCAGATCCTGGTTTGTCCACTCATGATGTTCCTCCCTGCAGGAACTGGCCTTGCTTCCCTACCACCATTCCCTGCCTCTACACTGATCACTGATCCACACTCCCATCCAAGCTGTTTGGTTTCTTCTTTCCTAGGGAAGACCTCTGCCATGGTGCTTATGGAAATCCAAACTGATTGCTTGGCTCACCCTTTCCCAAGAGCACAAGGATTTTAGTACTGTTGAGCCTATGGGCCATGTCTTGTACAACACACAGAATCCTTTAGGCTGGAAAACACCCCTAAGGACATGGACTCCAACCATTAACCCAGCACTGCCAAGGGCACTACTAAACTGTGTCCCCAAGCAGCACACCTACACATTTCCTGAACCCTTCCAGGGATGGTGACTCTTCCAACTCCCTGGACAGCCTGTTCCAATGACTGACCACCCTTCTAGTGAAGATATTTTCCTAATATCCAATCTAAACCTCCCCTGGCACAACTTGAGGACACTTCCTCTTGTCCTATCACTTGTTACCTGTGTGAAGAGACCAAATCCCACCCGGCTGTCCCCTCCTGCCACGGAGCTGTGCAGAGCCAGAAGGTCCCCCCAAGCCTCCTTTTCTCAGGCTGAGCCCCCAGCTCCCTCAGCTGCTCCTCATCAGACTTGTGCTCCAGACTCTTCCCCAGCCCCATTGCCCTTCTCTGGACATGCTGCAGCACCTTAGTGTCCTTCATGTAAAGAGGGACCCAAAACTGAACACAGGATTGGAGGTGTGATGTGGCTGAGGTGCCTCTCAGGAAACCAGCCATAAAACTTCAAATAGCCTTTTTTTTCATAAGCACCATCTACTACTGATGCCCCTAAAAATACAAGGAATCAGAATAGCTTGGGTTGGGAGGGATCTTTAAAGGACACGTAGTCCAAATTCCCCCTGCAATGAGGAGGGACATCGCAGAGAATCTGTTTAAGAGCCCCTTTTTGTCTGACTTTTTTTTTTTTTTTTTGCCAGCATTATGCTCCCAGCAATGCCCCTGCCCTCAGTACCTGGTCCCCAGATGCAATGAGCTGAGTTATTTTGAACGCAAGAGCTCCAGGCAGCAGAAACACCCAAGTCTCTTTCGACGCCAACACAACAAAAACGGCAGAGACCCCAGATCAAAAGGCATCAGGAAAGAACAAAGCAAGATGGAAACTAAAATGGAAGGATTCAGTGAAATGTGGGAGTAATTTCAGAATTAGAGCAAGAAGGAAGTTAAATTGAGTGGAAGGAAAATAGACCATGAAATCCTTGAGGCTGATGCACAGACGCTGTCCAGTTACAACATGAGAAGGCAGGCTAATGTCTCTTTTCCTCATCTGTTTTGCTCTTTCTTTTGTGTTTTGGGATTTTTCTTTTTTTAAGGAAACAAAAAGAAACAAAACAAAACCCAAACTATTTTGTAGGACGTGTTTGCTACAAAAGGCAAGGAAGATCTCAGTGCTAACGCAGCTGACAAAACCCTCATCTGGGATTACACAGCACTTTTCCCACACCACTGCAGCAGAGTCCAAGCTGGAGCTGCCCTGTATGCCCATGGGAAGAGGTTCACCTTGAGGTGTTCAGATACTCCTGTGATGGGTGCAGGGCACCAACATTAAGAGATAAGAGGGTTTTTTGCCATGGTAACAGAGTTAGAAAAACTATTTCATAGGAACCCTCCCTGTCTTGGCTCAGCTCCTGCCATTTTAATGTTTCCTTTTGAATTAAACATGGGAAATTAGGAGAGGAATGAACCACTTAGTTCGAATCCAGAGCCAAAACTTCCCCAAGTGTGTCTGTGTGTAACTTTGGTATTACCTCTTCTTTAACCCAAAGTCTACAGGAAAGAGGGGACAGATTTGTACAAACTGCAGTCAAGGGTGTCAGTGACACACCTGGATGCCAAGAAATCTTCAAAATCCGACTTAAAACAGAGAGAGTGTTTTAGAGGTGGGAAAAATGCCTGGGGCTGGTGTGGCCCTGCAGGTGTAACCCTCCCAGCTCCCACAGAGTCTCCACACAGATCTTTGGCAGGCAGTAACGTGAGCAGGTATTTGTCATGCTCCTGGCAAGGACCAAACCCGTTCCTTCTGTCACGTTCTTGCTCCTCATGCCTGAACTGAGCAGACTTCAGCGCTTTAATGGGGCAGCTGTGAGCTGAGCAGGTTCATCCAGAGCCAGGGGGAGCCAGGCTCGAGTTCCTGGGCAGTTAATGAAAATATTTCCCTTATCTGACCTCACAGCTCACCATCTTGCCTGCAATATTTGCAATGATTAAAAGGAATTAGGAAGGAACTGGAATTGAAATTTCACACCAATCCTGAGGAATGCAGCTGTCTGCTGGAAAGGCAAGGACACCAGCACCATCCTCAGCTTTGGGATATCAGCAAAGAGTGAGCTGGGACCGCAGGAACCAGAGCTCCAGTCAGAGGATGTTTGTAAGTCATGTCTGCAAAGGGCTCTGCAGAATCTCATGGGTCTTATCAGCGATCCCCAGGCTGGCAGGAGTTGAAGCAAGGCAAGATGAATGCTCCTGGGACATATTCCTGTGCAGAAGAGCCCTTCTTTGGCAGGAAAACAGAAAGGGATGTGACCTAACAGGTCTGTTCTATCCTTGACATCTCAGACTCAGAGGCAGCGCCCTTGGAAAACCAGAGATGCTCCCTTTGAAGTCCGTGGGAAGTCTGCTGTGCTCCTGACCTGCAGCCAGCCCTCCCGAGGGGGGCAGGGATCCACTGCAACTCCCCAGAGCACCACTGCCATCCACCAAAGCTGGAAGGGAGCTGGTTCTGGCATGGCACAGGAGAGGAGGCTGCAGGATGAGTCTGGGGAACAGCTAGAGATGGGTGAAAGGGTACAAGTGCCACCCTGCCACATGAGGGTATGGAATATGCTCACCCTGATGGGTGCAGGGAACAACCAGGGGCATCCTGTGCACTTGGGGAGCATTAAGCCAGCTCACATCATTGAGCTTCTGTCTGTGTAGCTCTGTCCTTACAGAAAGGATACCATTTCCACAAACACCCTCTGGACCTGTACAGATAACATCTGTGAAAACCAAGTCTGCTTTTACACTGCATAAAAATGCTGGGGTAAAGAAGGGTGTTGAGTGCTGGGGGTCCAGATGTCTCTGTTACTGTGCTCCAAATGTGATTTACAGCACAGACGTGCACAGATCCCCTCCCCATGAAGGCCACACAGGGCAGAATTGGGTCCCCTGGGCACAGCAGGGAAGATGGGACAGCTCTAAGGCATGTGTGTGATGCAGCATAAGCTCCTGACAGCTAGTTCCTCAACATGCCATAATAAGCTGCTGAATCTACCTGTCTGCTAATTCATATGGTTTATTTTTATGCTGGGAGTTAAAACACATCAGGGCCCCCCTCCTTGCCCCCCCCCCCCAGGAAAACATTTGGCTGCCTCTCCCCTGCATCCCAACACGCAGCCCAGCGGCGCTGTCTCATTGTTTGTGCTGTGCTTCCTGCCAAAAATATTTCCAGAGGTTCATATAAATGTCCAGTACTTAACAGTTCTGGCTGTTGCACATCCCTTTCTAACCCAGGGTGAGTCAGACACTTCCTGGGGCTAAGGCACCTCGGGGGAACAGTGGCAGGGTGGGGCAGCAGGATTGACAGTGTCCCTTGCTTGTCAGCCCTGAGCACAGGGGAAGCCCCTCTTTCATGAGCTCAAATTATCTCCAGGCTGGCATCTGTAGAGCTACTGTGGGTGTGGGGATGCCTCATCCCTGAAAGGATGCCTCATCCCAAGGCCAGGCTGGATGTGACTTTGAGTAACCTGGGCTAGTGGAAGGTGTCCCTGCCCACGGCAGTGGGGTTGGAGCTGGATGATCTTTAAGGTGCCTTCCAACCCAAACCCTTCTGTGATTCCACAAGATCCTTAACAAGCTGAAGGCCTTGCCCACAAAATCATTGCCTCCATTCAAGATGTGTTACACTGCAGAGTGTTTTTGGGAAGGGTTTGGAGGCAGCCTTTTTCTCTTTCCACCCAGTTCTGGGGGTGAAGTGAACACATATGTGTCCTTTTCCTTCTTGCAGGACTCATTTGATGACTTGGCTGGGGTGTTCAGATTCACCAGCAAGGTGACCTGGCCTCCCTACCTTGCTCTCAGCAGATGCAAGCCCTGAGTCCTTCTACTATTCCACGTGGGACAGTGATGACTTACACAGCTGTATGATGGAAAAGCCTGCAAGTATTTCTGGGACATCCTTTCACAGTCCTGCCAGATCCCTTCAGAGTTGATTCCCAAATACCTCTCCTGCTGCTGCCTGCAGCACAGCAGCAGCCAGGATCCACCCATGGCTCCTCTGTGCCACTGGTGCTCACTGCACTGACCTGGACCTTTGGGGCAGCACCCTTGGGTTGGGACCCAGATCTCACTGTGTGGATACATGCATGGCTCCCAGGGGACTGCTGCTGGAAAAGGGCCCCACAGAATCACAGAATAGTTTGAGTTGAAAAGGACCTTTAAAGGTCATCTAGTCCAACCCCCTGCAGTGTGCAGGGACATCTTTAACTGGATCAGGTTGCTCAGAGACCTGTCTAGCCTGACCTTGAATGTTTTTAGGGATGGGATATGTATTGCCTCTCTGGGCAACCTGTGCCAGTGCTTTACAAGCCTCATTGCAAAAACCTTCTTCCTTACATCTAGTCTAAATCTACCTTCTTTTAGTTTAAAACCATTATGCCTTGTCCTATGACAACAGGGTGTACTAAACAGCTTGTCCTCATTTTTCTTGTAGTCCTTCTTTAAGGAGAAGGGATAGTGGGCTGAAAAAAATCTCCCAGAACCTTCTCCAGGCTGGACAATCCCAACTTTCTCAGCATTCATTCACTTGATCAGCTTGGTGGCCTCCTCTGTGCTTGCTCCAACAGATCCACATCTTTCCTGTCCTGAGAATTCCAGAGCTGGATGCAGCACTGCAGGTGGGGCCTCACCAGAGCAGAGTAGAAGGGAAGAATCACCTCCCCTGACCATCTGTGGTGTCACAGTGTCAGATGCTCCACAGAGCTCCATTCCAGCCAGCAATGGGCAGCTCTTCCATGCCATGAGTCTGAGAAGCTTTTGCTTTCTCTGCCCCCAGAATGCAGTGGCAGAAAAGGGGCAGCCCAGTGCTAGCACTGCAGTCCCAGCAGTTTGAAAGCAAGCCTCAGCCCTGCCTCACCATGGGGAGCAAACTGCTCAGCCCAGGCCCAAACCCAGCTGAAAAATGCCAACAAGAACAAAAGCAGCACCGCTCAGGCAGGAGCCCCGGTCCTGACCGAGGTGCCTTTGCCTCCTGGGTGGGTCCACGCTGTCAAACAACCCAGCTCCTGGTTCCCTCCCAGCTCCTGGCTCCCCCATCGCTCACATTACAAAAACATGAGTTCACTCCTTGGAGCGAATGAATTGGCTTCCTCCAAACAAAACCTAGGTGTGGTGCTGGGTGAGTTCACCCCAGGAATCTCTTCCAAACGGCAGTCTGGTTAATGCTGCCCCAGGCCTGGCTCTGCTCCCTTTTGGACAGTTGTCCTGCGCTTCCTGCAGAGGTTTTGCACCCCCAAAGCCTCCTGCACATCCTCAGGGCACACAACACAGCCCCTCAGTATCATGCCTGAAAAATACCACATTGCTGGGCTGCAGCAATGCTCTTACCTTATTGCTGGTTCTTTGAACCACTTCCCAAAATAGTAACTAGACAGACAATTACTGGGATTATCAGAGGAGAAATCCCAGGGCTACTGGGCACAGAAAATCTCCTCTGAAAGGGGCTGCCTTCCAGCACTATAGCGTTTGGGTGGTAGTTTTGTAGTGGCCATCTACATCTCTGAGGTCCAGTGGATCCAAAACCCCTGGTAAATAGGAGAGCAAGGTCCACTGAAGAAAATGGCTTTACCCCAGCTTGGCCTCAGTGACTCTTCAGTCACCAGCCACTGCTGGACACCACGGGATTTTCCCCTCCCTCGCTGTCACTGTTGAGCTCCAGGAGCTGTCATGAGCCCGTGGCAGCTGCAAAGGAGCACAACCTCCCACAGCACACACGTAGCTCTGCCTGCATCCCTGCATGGCACAGGGGACAGGGCAAACCAGGACCAGGATGGGATATATCACTTGGGGAATGGCATAGACCAAAGGAGATGCAGGCTGGGGACCAAGAGCCTGAAGAGCTCTGCTGCAAGGTACTGAGAAGTGTCCCAACTCCCCACTACAGCCTGGGAAGGAATTTGACAGTGGATTAAGGCAGGGAGCAGAGGCTGGATTCAAAGCTTGATGGAGAAAAGCAGACTCTTTTCTCCAATTTCAGTGGGACCCATAAGAAAACACAGAGGTTAACTCAGGGTGGCTCCAGCAGGCAGAGCAAATACCTCCCGACAGGAGCAGGATTTGTAGGAAAGGATAAAATCAGCTAGACAGCAGCCAAGGGAGCAAAAAAGCCCTGTTCTTGGTGACACACAGCCATTGTTTTCAGGATTTTTGTCCTTTTGTTTGGTTTCTCCCATATTTTCTTTCCTCCTGTGTTGCTTCAGGCCAGTATTTTGTCATTTTCTTTAGCTGTTAAACCACAGGGCTGCCCCATTTTGGGCTCTAAATATCCATCAGTGTCACTCTGGACTGGCAGCAGCCATGGAGATGCTCTGGGTAATGCTGGGCTGTTCAGTGACAACACGCAGCAGTGGCACTGCACACTGTGTCTGGAAGATGCTCCTGCTCTCCTGAAGCCCAGCTGCATCTCTCCAACAGCCAAATTTTCCTGCCCAGCCTTCACCCCCCAAGAGCTCAATGGCTGGTTTGTCTTCAGGAGCTGGGTTTTAAGGCATCTTAGGGTTTCCTGCTGGTGGGATCACAGAGGGATGAATCACTGGGAATAGGGCTGGGAGATGTCAGCAGGTGACCAAGGATAGCTCTCAGCCTCCCCACCACACAGAAAGGACACGTCAGCGACACTGGTCACATGCAGGGTCCCGCCTGCAGAGGTGACAAACCACAGCCACCCTTGGGATGACACACAAAGAGGGTGAGCACGGAACGACGCATTCGCAGAGCAGCCTCAGCCTCTGCTGGCTCGGGGCTAAGGCACCGCTCAAGCCACAGCTCCTGCCTCCATTTACTGCCTGGTTTGTCCCTTCAAACCCCTGCAGACAGTTTGTCCCCACAGCCACAAAATCTCCTCCTGTAGCCTTGAGGCTTCTGCTCCTGACGTCCCACCATGCTCCCAACGGGAGCGAGCAGGGTCTTTTCTGCACTGATTTAACAGCAAGCCACAGCAGCCATGTGCATGCCGGCGGCACAAAGTGAAAGGATGCTGGTGTGTGTGGGGAAAACCTCCATTCCAGCAGCTAAAAAGCCCTATAAAACCCTAAAGTATCTCCAGAATCCACATGAGTGCAGAGAGCGAAGATGTCAGCTGCTGAGGCAGAGAATGTCCTGGCAACGTGGTGGTGAAAAGATTTAGGAAATCGCCAGTGCACTTCAAGGGAAGATAAATGTCTGCGGACACATTTGCTCCCGGCACAGACTCCAGCTCACTGTGGCTCGATGCATCACTTTCTTCAGGAGGAGCTGGACAGCAGTGCTCCAGAGAGAAACCAGATGTGCAAGCCCAGGCAGGCTCCAGATCAGGAAGGCTGCTGTGGTTGTCTCCATTCACCAAGGGAGAGTTTGCTGCCACCTTAGGGTCTGTCAGCACAGCTGAGGAGCTCGATCCCAGCCCCTGGGACTGCAGCATACTGGTTTGCTTGGCTGTCCATGCAGTCTCATGGCGAAGAGCACAATTCCCTTCTGGCCAAGGCCTCCAGCAGGAAACCTGGTGGCTAAGGCCATACTGTAATAAAAGTTACAATGGTTCAGTTTCACAGTTGGGATTTGCTGGAGGATGAGTTTCTTGCTGCCAACAGGAATTTCCAAACAAAAAAAAAGAGACAGAATTGCATTGCATGAAGAACAGTTGCTGTGAAGATAGGCAATGTTGTTGGCACATCTTGTCTCCTCCAGACGGTTGCACCACTCCATGAATTTGAAGACCCACCAGCAAAAGGACAGATAGGAGTCTTCACATGGAGGACAAGGTGACCCCAGGTCCTTGTGAACTCAGTGCTATGTTTCTGTCTGCATCAGAGATGTCTGGGTTCACTGACCAGCCACCATGGCAGGGAGAGGAAGATGAAGGATGGAAATGACAACCCCCCATGTCACATGTGGAGGGTCCTGCAGCACCCGGGGCAGTGCAAGAACTCACTGAGCAGCACCTCCCAGGACATCTGAGGGCAGGAGACCAGTGCTCCAGACAGGAGCTGCCCTGTCACAGGGACAGCCAAGTACAGCAGAAGTATCTTACTGCCTCAAAGTGGTTCAGAGGAGGTCAGTGTTTTCCAAGGAGTACGACACTGCTTGCCTCAGGAGTCTGCTGTCAGTGGAAGGATCACTTGGACAAATGATACTTGGGGGACGAAGGGGGAGAAATCTCCTCCAGATTTAATAGCTGAAGACCACAAACCAAGACCAGGGGGAAGAAGCTGTTTCTCAGGAGCATCCTCTCTTCAGTCCCACTTCAGTGCTATGGCCATATGGCAAAGGCAGCAGCTCAATGCAGAGAGGGAGAGAAATCCTTGTTCCTGGTGGCTGTGACACCAAGGGGTGAACACAATGGCAAGGACACGTCTCTCCCAACAGCAGGCAGCTTCCCAGAGCTGGCAGCTGCCCGCCTACCTCCCACCTCTGAGGGGGCCCTGGCCTCGAGGCAAGCTGGGGACAAGCTCAGTCCTCAGGGACATGGCTGGGTTAGCTTCTCCTTGTGTGAAACAACTGTGTTTGGCTCTTCCTCCACCAAGAACTGGGAGGAAAAAAAAAAGAACCCACACCCCTTCCTGCCATCTGGAGAGTGAGTCGACACAAGCCAAAACATGTGTGCCATATGTAGGCAGCTGTGGAGCGCAGGGACGCCGCTGTCAGCCCATCTGTCCAGAGTGCTGCGTGCCAGTCGCCTGCCCTCGGGTGGGCTGCTGAGACAGGGAGAGTGTCCTGCAGAGAGGCTTGACTTCCCTTTCCTGCTCCTCCTCCTCCTCAGCAAGCAGGGATGGGCTCCCTACAGTGTGGTAGGTCTGATCCTGCAAGCGATGGGGTTTTATCTCATGCCAGTGAGGATGGGTATCTCCACTCACGCATCCAAACAGGGTAGGGACAGGGATGACACCTGTGGGTGTTGGGTACCAGTGGCTGAGGAAGACTCCTGCTTCCAGCAGCTCCACATCCAGCACCCAAAGGAGCTTGGGGCCAGGGTGGGCTGTGTGCAAGCACGGCACAATCCCCTGCTCCTCGCCTGCCTGTCTGCGGGGACGTATCAGTTTCAGTGCCTCAGGAAAAGCCTCCCAGCTGCTTAAGAGCCTGATATGTGATGACAAGGAGGGGACGGAGGACTAACCAAGGAACAAGAAGGGAGGCCTGCTGCAGACAGCACACAGGGATTGCCTCTCTCAAGGGGCTGAAGGCCCTTTGTATGCCTGGCATGTGGTAAGAGGGTGCTGACCTGGGAAAGCTTCCCTACTGCATGTACGTCCACCAGGACATCTCCATACCCCTGCTTCCCACCCGCTGGCCAAGGTGTGACAGAAAGGAACCTACTGTCTCCTGATCTGAGCTGCACCCCAGAAACCCCTGTGCCGCCACCGCTGCGAATGACGTGAGTGACAAGGCAGCGCCGTGCCTGTGTGCAATGAAGCTGACTGTCACCTGATGTCACGTACGGCACCAGGCACGCCGCTGGCAGCCCAACAAGAAATGAATACAAATGTCATCCAATGATGGTTGGGACAGCCAGCCCACCCCTCAGCAAATTGCTAGGAAAACCTCGCGGCAAACATTTCCCAGAGAATGATTTCTTTCTCTCTGCAGAGTGAACACAGCTCTGCCAGTATGCTCCTGTGCTGACCCTAGAGAGCGGCTTTCACGGGAAGAGAGGACGGCAACTTGTTCTCCAGGCTCTTTGGGCTCCCAGCTGAGTCCACGGCTGAAGTGATTTATAGAGACAGGGCCAAGGCCAGGAATCTGAGGCTTTTCAAGAGTTGCCCATTTCCCAAAAGAGTGCAGCTTTAATTTGTTGGCTGCCTGACTTCTGCTTGAGGCTCAGCCTAGAACAAGATTGCCAGTGATTTGGGAAATCAGTGCTACTTCCCCTTGCGGTTTTGGTGGTGTAGATGTCTGTCCATGGAGAATCAGACTGACACTTCCAGGCGTGCTACACACAGTCACCAAACAACTGAAACATGGAAGCAGCTCACAGAAACAAAATATACCAAGTCTGGAGTTTGCAGCTACAAGGGCTGGCCTCTCAGCACCGGGGGACAGCACCCAGCACGCACTGGATTACTGGGATTATAACAGGAGCAGCGAGATCCTACCACTGCACAGTGATCCAAAATGCTCTAGTTTAGTTATTCGTCAGGGATTCTCTGCTGACATGCAGCCCTGGTCTCAGCCCCTGAAATCTGTTTGTCAAAGTAGATGATGGGAAAGGATTAACTCTTGGGGTGCAACTACCCAAGACACAGCAGTTATTGAGAAGGGCTCCAGGCAGCATGCTGAAGATAGGAACAAGCAGATTTCCTCCAAGCAGGAGAGAGGACTGAGTCCTAAAGTGAATCCACTTGGGGAATGTCTCAGATTAGTAATGTCCAGAAGATGGTAGGGAAGAGCCTGTGTGTGAGCTCCCCTGCAAGCAGAGCACGCTGCTTCCACCAGGCTGGGGGGACCATCCTGGGAGAGGTGATGCTTAACACCTCTCACAGTCAGACTCATGTGCAGCTTACCACCCTCTGAGCCCTGTGCATCTCCTCCTTCCTGCACACCTGGAACAGTCCCATCAACATTGAAATGCAGAAAAGCCAGCACAGCCGGGCTTGCACAATGTGACAGCACATCTTTGTCTATCACTGCACTCTACACGGTGCCTACATGCAGAGAAGGCTGAGTACAGGGGCCAGGGCACTGATTTATCCTTGCGCAAAAGAGTCTTGCGGCTTCTATGCATCTCTCCTCATCCTGGGGAGGTAATGGAAGGATTTTAACCAAAACTCTTCGTCTGCCTTTCAAAAGTGCTACCCTAACACTGTGAACATATCCTTCAGAGATAGCCATGAGGATTTTCAAGTCCTCCCAGCAAGAAAGCCCAGCACCAGACCAGACACACTTCAAACACACACGACAGTGAAAACCACGGGAAGCTAACTGGTGGAGGACCACAGCTCAGCTTGGCTATCCCTAGCACACAGGGCACATAAAACATTTCCGAGGCTGCTGCAAGAACCCCAGGGGCTCTGAGGGATCAGGCACCCTGCAGCAAAGTCAACAGGAGCACGGTGCTGCCCAAATTCCCGGTGATCCCTTTGGGGCAGCTCACCGCAGCAGGACAGCTGGCAAATACACGTGCTTTAGGTACGGGAGCATCACCCCAGCTCCCAGCTTGACCAAGTGCCTCTTTACTACCCTGTTCTCCGTCGGAGGGATTTATCGGGTTTATTTTTCGCTCTCTACACCACTCTCCCTCCAGGAGAGAAAAAAAAAAAAAAAAGTCCAAAACTTTCTAACTGCAAGCAAATTAGAAACCCTTATTTATTTATCTTGAGCGTTAGCACAGTTCTAGGGTTGGTACTTCCAGGCATTTTGAACCGACTTCCCCTCTTGTCAGGCGGCCACTCGGCTCCTGCCCTTCACCTCCCCTGGCCCCGGGCAGCGCGGGCGCTCCCCCGTCCCTGCGCACCCCGCAGCTCTCGCGGGGTCCCGACGGGCGGAGCACGGGACGGGCTGGCCAAGCGCTGCCCGCTGCTCCCCGCCGGCAGCAAGCCGGGCGGAGCGGCCGGCGGTGCCCGGGCGGCGGCAGGTACCTGCTTGCGCAGCGCCTCGAAGGCGGCGCTGATGGTGTGGACGCGGGTCCTCTCCCGGGCGTTGGCCAGCAGCCGCCGCGTCTGCTGCAGCGCTTTGATCTCCGGCGAGACGCCGGACGCCTCGCCCGGCCGCGGGCGCGGGCTCAGCCGCGGCCGCTCCGCCGCTGCGCTGCTCCCGATGCTGCCGCTGCTGCCGCCGCCCCGCTGCCGCCCATCTGCGCCCGCCCGGCCGCGGCGGGCAGCGGAGCCCCGGCTCCGTCCGTCCGTCCTGCGAGCCGTGCGCCCGGCCGCAGCTCCGCGCAGCTTCGCGCAGCTCCCCGCAGCCCGCCTGCCTCCCGCCGCCGGCAGCCGGCCGCCGCGCAGATGAGCGGCTTTAAAGAAACAGGAAACTTCAGGCCACTCTCTCCCTTCCCTCCCCTCCCACCCCACTCCCACTTTCTTCTTTAATCTCGCTCTTCCATGCGATGGAAGAGAAATCCTGCCCCCCGGAGACACGTCGCGACCCACCGTGTGCGCTGCTCCCCCAGCCCCCTGCCTTGCTTCCCCAGGGAAATCTGGGATTTGCTTTGGTTTCCAACCCACTTCATTCCGCTTCTCCTCCCTTATCACTGGTTTTCCGCATCAAGACCCTCATCTGCGAGGCATGGGGTGCCTGACTTCGCGTTGCCTTCCTGAGTGTGCCCGGGAGCACAGCCGGCACCCCGGCGGGATGGGAAACTGGGGGAGCTGCGGCGCTTCTCGCACATCCCTCCCGTCGCTCGCGGAATCCTTCGGTTGCTGCTCCGCCACCGGCTCGGACCCACTAGGAAGAATTATTCCGCAGCAACAGTCTGCCCTGTTTTTCACAGGGCTAACAAGAGAGTCTGCACGCGTGGGTAACTGCTATCAGCTTTGGGCTGCCTTCTGCTGGCACCCCAGAGCCCCTCAATTCCCCTTTACCTCAGCCTCGGGGGAATCAGGGGGCTCTGCAGAGTGGGCAGACAGGGTGGGAGGGAGGGATGGAGAGGTGCAGTTCACAGTCAGAGCTGTGGCACAGCTGGGAATAAACTGAATTTATTGGCATTGTAGGAAAATTTTGGGGTGGAAGTGACTTCAGGAGATCGTTTGTAATTTTAAAAAATATCTCTGTTATTTAGGCACCTGGCTTTTCAAGCCGTCTAAACCCCTTAGACATTAAGTTGTACTGAGAATCAATGGGATGCAAGCTGTGAGATGCTTGAATTCATAGCAGTGAAAGGGATGTTAGTTCCTTCCCCTCCTCCTCCTCCTCTTCCTCCTCTTCCTCCCATAGTATGTCAACCTAGCAGCCATCAGCACTGTGAGGGGTGAGGAGAAGGAGCTTCTATTGACCTTGTGTAGGTCCGTGATGCAAGACAAGCTCTGCCTGATGACTAATTTCCTCTTGCTACTGTGGCCAGGCTGCCCCGGAGCAAACACTGAAAGGGTTTCTTCATGTGGAGAAAGCAGAGGTTGTGGAGAAAGTGCTGGAGAAGATGTGCTGGGTCCTGGTTCAGCACCGTATCTGTGACAGCGGTGCTGCCTCCTCCATTACATCCCGTGTCCCAAGAGTCACTGCAGTTTGATTTTCCTTTGCAGAAGGACTTTAGGTGAGTCAGTTGAACTCAGAAGTGCCTGACTGCCCAGTGTGGGTAGCAGCACCCCCCTGCCTTGTGGTGGTGCTGGCAAACCGCCCTGATATCCTCAGCTAGAGCCTGTGAATTATTGCTGCTAAAGCTAGGGCATGCCTTAATGACTATTTTCTCCATCTTTCATCTTAGTTCCTCTAACTCTCAAAGTTGAGAGCCAGCAAAGGGATTTTCAGTTGACCATGTTTCTCCCAAGCATCCCAGTGAGTGGCAGTACCACCAGCCCCTCCAGCAGGGTCTATCCTTCAGTGGGAGCCTCTGTTAAACATTTGATGGCTCTTCTCACAAAAGGAAGACCTTGGGCCAAAACTGCAGTCTCAGCCATTAAATTCTGCCTCCCTAAAATCCCCTCGCTCTTCCGGCTTGACTCAATGAACCAAATCCATTTGGGCACTAAACAGATGAAGGCCATTAAAACCAAAGGCATTTGCAGCCATTTTCACCATTTCCCCCCTCATTTTGCCCCTAAGGCATGCTTATCTTCTCAGTGCTGGTTACGTAGCTGCTCCCTTGGCGGTCACTGTGTTACGGAGTGCTTCCAAGAAGAAACCTAAACCTGAGTGTCCCTAGTCACATAACCCCCTGTCAGACCTTCCCCTTCTCTCCTTTTAGTATCCTGGTGCTTATGGGTATCACAGGATGGCCGGGGTGGCCCAGCTCAGGGCTGAGTCACGATGGGCCTCGTCGCTCAGGGGACGCTCTGTCAGCATCAAGTTGGGTTGCTCCTGTTTGCCTTAACAGAGATTGTAGCTAGAATGTGCTTGGGACTAGACTGAAGGAGAGAGATTTAAACTGCAGTGAAAGAGTTTGTGCAACCTTTTCTACCAGCTCGAGTTGTTTAGATGAAGGTTTACTCTTTCATTTAGGCAAAGGTGAGTTTCCTGGAGAGCGAACCCATCCCTTCAGTGTGTGCCATGGTAGCCCCAGAGCCACTGGTGTGCCTTCCACATGCAGTGGGGATGGGCAGTGATGCCTGAGCTCACCACCTGGCCTCTGGAAAACAAAGCGTTGTGGCTGTGCTGGCATTGGAATTTGGGCAGGGAGCAGTGTGTCCTCGTGCAATGCCACCAGAGGAACATGACTTTTGGGAGCAAATGCAAAAAAGTCTGCAGGTGGTGCTGACTGCTCTGTGCCATATGGATGCAGCAGCTCGTTCTGCTGTGTAGTGCCTACGTGCCAAAATGATGGCATGAGGTGAAGAGCAGATGGAGGGAATTACCTGGCTGTGGGGGAGTAATGCAGAGCGACAGGGCCGTGGCTGTGACTTGTAGTGAAACTTTTGACCTCTCCTTTCTGTCTGTACATTATGTCAGCCTTGTCTGCATTCAGAGCTGTATCATTTTAGCAGTGTCCTCTGGGTCCATTTTTTACAGATATGGGTAAGGCACGTGCTTGCAGGACATAGACACACTCTTAAGTTTCCTCTCTGGCAGAGCCAGGCTGATGGTGCCACTGTCCCATTCCATTGCCCTTTGTCCTTCTTGCTGTGCTCCCATTTCCTCCCTTTGCCAGCTCTGAGGTTCTCTGTGCTTCGCTGAGCAAAGCTAACCCAGCCCAGCCCTGTTTGATATGCCTGGCATTTTTTGATGTGGTGATGTGGCCATGGCTACACACTGGTGAGGTGGGAAAGGGGTTGCTCCTGTGCTTTGAGACCAACTGAGAAAATAACTTCAGCATAAGAACCAGCACCACTTGCCATGAAACTCTGCTACCTCTGCCTTCAAGGGTGAATAAAGGACAAGAGGAAATGGCCTCAGATTACACCAGGGGAAATTTATGTTGGATCTTAAGAAAAATGTTGTGACCAAAAGTGTTGTCAGGCATTGGAAATAAGGAGAAAAACCCTCTGCCAGTCCCCTGTGAAGAACATAAGAGTCCTGGGCAAAAATCACTGGACAATTGTTAACCTCTCCTCCCAGCATCCTCTGTCAGGGAGCTACTCAGGATTAACTCCACCCATACAGGGTCAAGCTCTCCCTGTCACAGCACCATACCCTAAATCAGACTCTGCCTTCTGCCGGTGGGTGACACACTCTGTTGGGTAGCTCTCTGCCCTGATAAAAACTAGTGTGGTTGTAAGAAATTACTGTGGAACCCCAGAATGTGTCTTCAGACAATATATTTTTCAAAAAAATAAAGAAGTAGGAAGAAAAAGGAGGTGGAAATAATCTACTAGGTGGCAAGAATTAGTTGTAGGAGCAGTTGGGATGTTGGAAAGGCTTGTTTTCAGAGCCCAGGAAAAACGTGCTGCAGGTGGGTGCCAGGGAGATGTCTCAAAAGCAGTGCCCAAGGGATAGGACATTTTCCCCAGGAAAGCATCCTGAACATTCAGCTGGTGACAGCTTTGTACTTCTGAAATCCAGAACACACTCCAAACCCTGTGAAAAACCAGAGCTCTGCACTTGTTAAAAAGAAACATCTACTCTCATGTACAGTTTCCAACATCCTCCTTAGGCAAGAGGAATTATTTTAAAATGCTGTTGAAGAGCAAAACCAGAAGTCTGATTGCAAGTGGCATGTTGAGGATAGCAATGTAAATTTGAATCATCAAAGTGAGACTGAGATGCTGCCTTAATCCTTCTTCTTTTAATGTTTAAATATGTGTCATGCAGTCTGACATTATCATTAATAGTCTGACAGCATGTGAGCAGGCGTCTTCCTCAGGAGGTTTCAGAGTTTCAGTGTGTGTTTCAAAATGTACAAGATATAAGAAAGAAGAAAGGGAGAACTTTTCTTTTTGCAGTAAAAATTCCATCGGGAGCACATTCTTTTATTGTGAAGTATTTAAATAACAACCAAAAAAAAAAAAAAAAAAAAAGAAAGAAAGAAAGCATAAGCTTGGCAGACTGAAAGTTTTGTCCAGTCCTTAATCTGAGGATAAAAAAAAAGAAAAAAAGAAAAGAAATAGGAAAAAAATGTCTCCGGTTTTATAGTTCTATGAAAAATACATCTTAAAAAGCAGCAATTTAAGAATATAGGGAGGTGAGGAGAGTAAAAGTGAGGAAAGGCTGCTGAAACACATGTCTATTATTAGTGAAGAGAAGTGAAATTTCTCCAGCATTATGAAAACCCTGTAGCATTTCTAAATACCCATAAAATGTACAGTGGGAGTTGTAAGAACCCATAAAGTTGGTGGTCTCTCATCAGTGGGTTTTATAAAAGCTATTTGGAGACTTGGCAAATGTGCATGGGCAGGATTATGGGAGTCCTCTTGGATAACGTGAAACTGAGGAAGGATAGTGAAATGAGATGGGAAATGAGATTTATTCACACACAATGTAAATTGGAGCCATATCTGTCATTGACTTGAAATTGTATTTCTTTTTAAATGCTTATTTTTTACTTGACACAGTCAATATGCCTTTAGAGGAAAAAAAGTGCTTATGACAGTTTGCAGCTTAATTTTATTCTCTTAGCCTGAATGATGAGATTTAAGTCTCCTCTCCTCTCCTCTCCTCTCCTCTCCTCTCATCGGCTGTAGCAGTGATCTGAGGTCTGAAAAATATCTTTTGTCAGTGTATCTCAGCAAAGAGCAGAGGGTGAGATGCTTTTGTTGCCTGTGCTCCATGAGGAGGATGTTGCTGCTGTGCCATGGCTTTCCTGTCTATCAGAAGGAAGTGCAATGATCCCGAGGCACAACAAATGAGCCTTGTGACAAGACCAATGCAGTTGCAGTGCCAAACATAATGATCTTTGCAATGCAATACATAAAAGAATAGTGGAGTCTATACTGTTGGAATTGTATGAATAAAAACTAGACACATTTCAAAAATAGATGCTACATTTTAAGCTGGGGACATGACGGAGGAGTTACTGTATGAATTTGTGTGGAAAGCTGGACTAAATAATCATACAGGATCCCTCTTGCCCTGCTATCACTGAATCCCCAACAGGTATCTGACTTTTCTCCCCCTTTTCTGTAAACCTATTTAAACCTACTCTAAACTAAAACTGATAAAAAATGAAATAAACAAAGCTACAACCCAAAACAGAAACTTTTCTAAGTTTATAATCTCTTTTAAAACAACAAAAGATTTAATTGTTTAATATTATTTAGGTTTTATTGTTTAATAAACAATTTTTCCACTTTTCTCCAAAAAAGTATTATCTCCCAAACTCATTAAGGAAAAGAATCAATTAAATCTGCTTTTAAAAAAAAACAACTTTTAAATGTTCTCTCCCAAATTTACCCTAAACCAAGACACTGATACATCACCATACTCCTTGGTGGGAGACACTGGGTCCTTGGCAGTGTTGCAGATCCGTGTGGATGCACTCTGCTGCAGGTGGAGAGGCTCAATTTTATGAAGAAGCATCCTAGCCCTAGTGGAAGTTACCCAAACTGGTGTCCCAGTGCCTCCCTCCAGCTAAGGCAGGGCAGTAGAAGAGTCTCCAGTGCCCTGTGAGCTGTGCCAGCTCAGACAGTGACCCTGGGGCCATCGAGGCCAAGGACAGCTCCCCCATGGACTTCAGCAAGAGCAGTGCTGGCTCCAGAATTGCTTGGGTGTGAGATGTATGGGAGGTTGAATAGCTGGGTAAGGACCTGCAGAAACCTCAGCTGTTTGTGCATCTGCGAGCCAATGCGCTGATTTATGCACAGTCGCACTGGCAGCTGGTCTGGCTTCAGCTCCATCTGACCTCATACATCATTAAAACCAATAAAAATCCTCCCATTTGTTTGCTTAGGACCTGTCTGAGGCTGGGAGGTTGTTCCTGTGGTCAGGAGAGGGGTTGTGTGTGGAGATGGACATGAGGTATAGTCCCAGCTCTGCCAAAATCCCCTAATGGGCTGCTCCCTGTGGTGTCCCTGGTCTCCTGGATCCTGGCAAGCACCAGGAACTTATCCTTCCTTCCCAGCCCACCTCCTCCCTGTGCTCCCTGGCCCCTGCAGCCCCAACAAGATGCCCAATATCAACATTAGCTCAAAGTTAGTTACCCCATGTGCACACAGCATTCTTTAGGCTTTTCTCTTTTGAAATTTCAAGACCCCTGAAAAAAAACCCCAAAAAAACCAACCAGAAAAGTGAAAATGATGAGGTCTGAACATACTAAAGTCTTTCACTTAATACTCTTTTGTTTTAGAAAAAGGACAGTTGACCTTAAATAGGACATAGGTGCAGGACAGACTCTCTTTTAGTTAAAACCATAAATTTTGGGTGGAAGTTTACTTTTGTGGGTGAGGGCAATGCAAACATTTGTTTGCCAGATTTTTCAGTGGTGGCTGTTGACTGTGGTCTGCAAGGTCCTAAGAACTCCCAGTGACTCTTAGTGGTTACATAAAGAGTGTGCAATTAGAGGCATATTCATTCCAAATTATTTATTTATTACTCCATATTTATTTCACCATTAAAAGCTCTTTTACACCTGGAGAATCCTGGTCAGATTCTCTCAGTGTAAAAGAGTTTTTAATGGTGAAAAAGGAAGAGTACTATCACTCACAGCTCCACTTACATGAGCTAATGTGCCCACATCTCCAGTGGGCTGTTCCCACCATGGTGGAGAAATCGAGGTTTTGGAAAGCTAGAGGATGCTCAGAGAGTCTCCTCTTCATGGAGATCTTACCATCTGCTAAAGTTTATTATTTTCTTCTATTAATCATTCATCAGAAAAGCTGCATTTATTATTTGAGTATACCAATTGTGTATTTTCCCATAAAATCTCATGTAGCACCTTGTCTCTGGTTAAATTTGAACTTCATGATGGGACACATTTCTTTAGTGGCATATTAGTGAATAAGGACATGGGGTCCAGGGTCATGCTGCTGTGACTTATCTTGAAATCATAAAATAGAAAGATTCTAAGAAACTGGAAAAAAATAATAACAAGAAAAAGTTAAGAAGCACATTGAGCACAGAGTGGTGCTACCTGTGGTACATCATTCCAGCTTCTGGCAGTCAGCAGCTAGGGGATCTCCTGAGGTTGAATTTGGATTATGTGTTGAATTTGGTGTTTAACAGCCCTGCTGGAGCTAGCCACCATTACTGTTTTAAGCCCATTTGTACTAATTTGTAATTTTTAGTGCCCATGACAGTCCCATAACTCATTTGTGAGAGTAATATCCTTTTTTTTCTGTTCTTAACTTGGTGTATCATAATTTCATTAGTTAGTGTCTGTCTGTCCCTTGAAGTTTAGAGAAATGGTGCGCTTATTTTGGATAATAATTTGCAGTTATTTCCTGTTCACCTTCTCCATGCAAGTCATGACTTCACAGACCTCTCTCAGATTCCCTCTGCTGTTTTTTTCTCCCCAGATGAAGGGTTTCAGCCTATTCTGGCTCTTCTGTCTGGAAGCTGTTCCCTGTCTCTGATGTCTTGTTGCCCCTTCTTGCCTTTTGTAGTTCTGCTCTATCCTGTGTGAGATTGGTGCATTGGAGCTATGTGCAAAAATTTGTGATATTGCTCTGAAGTGTGTTCCTACTAATTTTTAATTTCCTCTTTGCTTTTTTTAATTCCCATGGAGCACTACCTTCTCATTTTTAGAAAACCAGCCAGGGTAGCTCTTACCATGAAATTTTTCATAGGTTCTCACATTTGTAAAGCCAAGTGAATGGCATCACTCACATCCAAATACTCTCAGTGACAGCCCCAAGAAACTCAATTTGTGAAACAGAATTTTGTCCTACAGATATAACACTTGACTCTTCCCCATTGCACCTTGCTCTCTGATGTCTTAATGTTCTTTTTAGAATGTTTATCAGTTTGTCTTACATGGAATCACACTTGCCTCTATTCAATCCTTCTCTGGAAACTGCTTTTTCATTTTGCATCACATTTACTTCTATTCTTTTGGCACAGGCTGATTTAAACAGCTGGCTGGCTCTGCACCATGGATAACCATTCAGCAATTTCCTCTTTGGATTTCCATAGAGCTCTTGGGTGAATGCTGTCTGTTCTTGCAGATTGGTCTTATTCATTTTATCAGTTTATTTGAAAATCTTTTCTGGTAATGTTTCAGTTTGAGGTATCTCTTCAGATGTATTTTTGAGAAGGAAAGGCTGCAGTGTGGGATGCATCCTCAGTATTTATTTGACTTTGTTATCACGAGATAATGTGTCTTGAGTGCTCATCTATCACATATTGATCCTCTATCAGTCCGGACAGCTGTCTGGAAAACTATTTGCTGTGAGGCAGCTTTTGTTATGAGCTTTCAGAGCTGTAGAAAATTGCTTTTCAGAAGGTTTTTTAATACATTTATATTGACTTCTAACACTGGCTTACCTGTGTGCATGTTTCTTCCATATTCCCCTGCTGAACTTCATTCCCATACTTTGCTTCTGATAGAATTTATTCTGTTGTTCACTCCACTAACATTTGGGTACTATTCAAATAAAGTCTGTGAGTCTGAAACCATTTGACTCCTAGCTTTCCCTTTCAGCTTCCTTTCAGTACAACTCTTCAGTTTTGTGTTACTGCCTGTCAGCATCCTGAAAGTAGAGAAAAAGCTCAATTACTTAAAATATGAAAGATGTGACTGGTAACCAATACATCAATTTAATGCAGGACTTGGGTTAGTACTAGTCAGTAAATGTCTTCCTACATTTAATATGATATAAAATATGACCCCTGCCAAAATTCAAGGGAGTTCTGCAATGCAGTTTCTCCACTTTGGCTCCTAACATGTTTCACAGCACATAAATGTATACTCTGTGGGCATTATCAACTTTCTGACAGTTTGGTCTGTGAACTTCTCACTTCTATCCTGATCAGGGCCCTGCTGAACACTGTTCCAGAAGAACACAGGGAAAAAGAAATTAGGTTGAGGGTCTCAGCAAGGTGGCCAGGATTGGGCAGAGCTCAAAAGAAGTGAATTAAAACAAATGTGGTCAATGGAGATGAATTTGAAGAATTCAGTGGTCTGGATAAGCAAGATGATGGGCTGGAAATTTGGCCAAAATACACCTAGGAACTCTTTCAATAAGAAAATAAAAGTTTAGCCTGGGGTTAAGTTGAAGACTGGTAAGAGCAATGACACAGGGGAGGACCCAGGACAAGGACAGATGGAATGGGAATGAAATCAGGGAGATGTGAATCAGGGGTAGGGGAGGTCATGCTCAGGAAATACAATCACAACCCAGAAGGATGGTGAGGAGCAGAAAGCAATGAAAAAAAAACTCCTGAAACAGTGACAGGTTGAGGCAAACCTCCAATCAAGCCTTCAAGAAAACAATCAGGTGCTTAGGCACTTTTTTTCCCCCCTGGCTGCAGAACTCAAAACTAAGGCAGAAGTCAGCACTGGTATGGGAAATATTTTGGGACACAGCCAGAGAGGACATGAGAGGCAGTGACACAGAGACTTCAGGTGCCATGAATAACTCTGAAAACGGGCTGTGAGTAGTCCCTTGCTGTACTTGCCTATGTTTGTGAAACACGTTGATATTTATTCATGGTATCAAGGGTGTCACCCAAAGCAAAAATAGCCACCGAGCTGGCACACATGAGTTTGAGCAATGGCTTACCGCTGATTCTTCTGGGCTTCTCTAAATGTAATGAGACCAACCTTTTCCTAGGTGCACAGATGGTTTTTTGGAATGTGTTTGCTTCTGGTTGAGTGCTTGTTCAAAGGATGAACACCTTCCAGCAAAGCTGTAGAAAGCAGTTTTCTAAATAAAATCTTGCGCTTTTAGGCACGATCCAAAACTATCTTTCCATTGCTTTTCAGAGGCTTTTGGGTTAAGCTTCATATGCAGATTTGCCAGTGCTCTCAGATGAAAAGCTGTGAAGGATATGAAGTGCCAGATGGCATTAAGTGGATTTCATTGGTTTGGAGGTAACACAGAAACCCTAAACTGAGTGGACCCAGAAATTCTGGCTGCTGGATTGTGATTCCCCATCTGTACTGAACATCAAGGTGGCTCAAATAAAGGTCAGGGACCTGCATTACCATTCTCTGTTCCACTGGTGGCTTATAAAATATTTTAGGATGCACTGAGTGGGCTGTATAGGAACAGGCTGACTAGTTTAGCAGATGTCAGCACTAGAAGAATGTCTGCCATGATCTGGTGTCTTGTCCTTTGATAGCTGTTCAAAGAGCAGGCAGGAAATTGCACTGCTGAAAAATAAATTGGATATTAGCACACCAGAAAGAGCTGATAATGTTTCTCTTTGTGATTCTGGGGCTGAGCAGATTAGAAAGCCAACCTTGGCTGCCCTGAAACAGGAGCCTGGTGAAATATGTGCTGTGGATCTGACTCCAGTTTTCATGTGGACATTTTTATTCCTCTGCTTTCCACCCACCTTTGAGCAGAGCCAAACATGATGCACAGTCAAACAAGACATTGAGGCTCTTTAGTTTTCACATTCACCCTAACTTAAAACCATTTTCCTGCTGCTGATTGCTCCTAATGACATTCAGAGCCCCTGATACATTCCTGAGATAGCAATTTGCTTTCAAATCCACAGATATATCATGGTAAGTATCAAACCTGGTCACAATCAAGGTGGAAATGGGATGGAAGGGAAAGCATAGAATCATCATGAGGATCTATTATGGAGCTTACCTGGAAGGGAGGATAATAAAGATTTCTCTTTTAAAGGTCCAGATGTCAGTGTTCCAACTGATAGTTAAAATAGGCAATGTGCACTGCACTGGGCTAGGGAAAAGAACATTTCCAGGGCTGCTCCAAAATATTTACCTCTCAAATTCTTTTTGTCAGAAAATGCCTTTGAGGATTAAGCATTTTTTTCCTTTAAAAGTGTCTCTTTCTTGCATGAAATTTCAGATGTTTACTGAAGCTCTATATCTAGAAGCAGAAAGTTTATTTTTAACTGTTTCTATTTATTTTAAATAAAAGTCAGAATTTTTGTGAGAGAAGAAAACTCAATTTTTCAGACCAGCTGTAGTCCATTCACTCTTCCAGATGAAGAAGACCTTGAATAATGTAACTTTGAGGTGCCAAGCTCTGTGTGAACATTGGAAACTCTTAGTAAGGTCTTGACTATCACAAGACTTCACTCCTGTCATGGGAGAGACTGAAGAAAAACAAGACATGTACAAAGCCTCTAATAATAATTTCTGGCAAGCTCCTAAAACTTGTCAGAGTTGAAATAATGTGTACATATTAAATATATGACTGCCTTTAGTGTGAAATATTTTCACTTATGAAGGCTCTTGGAGAGGTTGGTTGAGTGACTCCCCTACTTGATGGTGGAGGCTTGGTGGGTTTCCAAAATTTGCCTTGCTCTCATGTCACAAGCTCTAGGTGCCTGCTGCTGCTGCTGCTCAGCCAATTCACCCTCTTCACTGCCAAATCCCATGAGGGCTGGATGAACCAGAAAATTAGTTTGGCAAGGTAAATACTGCAAGAATTTGAGAGTATCTTTCTCTTTGGAGAAACGTGGTGTCTGCGGGGAAGGGGAAACCCAGTTCTGCAGTGGAGAGGAACGTTTTGCACATCTTCATATGATGGTGGATGTATTATTTGGGGCTGCTCAGTCACAAATCCTGGGGCAATTCAGGTTTTTAAGTTCCTTCAAGAGTTCCTTGTGGGAGCTGAGCCTCCAGCCCTGAGGTTCACAGTTGAGATTTGCTTGAGAGGATGACTGCTCCTTTTCCCTGTCACCTCTGCTACCTTCGAGCACAGAGAGCCCCACAGAACCCCCCATGGGGTCCCAACAAGCGCTGTGACTGTACCCAGTGCCTGAAGGGTTGGGGTATGTGTCTCCAGGCATGGCACCTTTGAAGTGCTGAGAGTCATTGTTTGATCATTCTGTTCCACAAACAATCCCGCTCCCTCTGCAGGAGGATTTATCCTGTTTTCCATCAGTTGATTTTGGATCTTCCCACTGCAAAGAGATCCAAGCAGTGAAGAGCTTCTTAATCCCATTACTGTGGAGCCATTCTGAATAAACCGACCCACGGGGAAGAGGCTGTGGCTGCTGAAAGGCTCTGTATAAAAAGGAGAGGTTTAGCTTCTCCTGGGCTTGATGCACAGCCTCTGCTTTGCTGTTCAGTTCCCATGTGCCACGTGCGGACCCAGTTTTGTGCTCCTGCTGAGAGGCTGAGAAGGCAGCACCTCTTGGCTCTGCCTTGTGCAATGGTCTTGGCCACTGACGCGTTGGATCTGCGGGGGGAGCTGCGAGAAGTGATGTGGGAAGCTCAAACCTGAAGTCATCCTTCCCTGCTTGCCAGCATGAATCATTAAATCATTTGCTTTTGCAGGCTGTGGCCAACTGTAAGCACCCGTGGAAAGGCAGAATTCACTCTCCTTCTGCCTCTGCAGCCACACGGGGCCAGATCCTAGCCTGGTGCCAGTGGTTTAACACTAATGATATTCTTTCTTTTCAAAACTAAGGAAAAAGTGGGTTTTGTTTGTTTATTTAGGTTTTTTTCCCCTCAAATATGGTCTCACCCAAAGTTTCTTCAAGGTATGTTATGAAGTGCTATTTAGGACAGGTCAACAACTCTTGATGTCTTTGAACATCTTTCCAGAGATTCCTCCCACTTGCCCACCTTGGAAATGTGGGGTAAGAAGGCCAAAGAGAACAAGAAGGAAGTACCTGCATGCAGCTGGAACTCCCTGTTTAACACAGAGGATCTTTCCTCCCCTGGCACCTGATGGTCTGCCAGGAAGTGTCCTGTGCCTGCTGGAGATGAAGTTGGGCTTCCACAGCTGGCTATGGCTGAGCTAAAGCTGTCAGACCTGGTTTTGGTTTCTGTTGGATGATCCTTCTGGCAGTGGGAAGGAGGAACTTGTTGAGAAGATGGCTTTGTTTAGATTCAACTTTCTTAAGCACAAGTTCCTTCAGAAAATCCAAAGATGATGGCAAACAGAGGCTTTGGTTGATTCTCTCATCTTATTTCCTATTTTTGGGTGGAAAAAAAGTGATTCTTTTTCTCTTAATTACTGAGACAGCCTTCTTTAAAGATGGAAAGGTACAACAGTGACAAAACATAGAAATACCCCAGCAGGCTATGGACACCAAAATGCAGAAAAATGGTTTGAGGTGTAGAATAACCACAACTGGCACGTGACTTATGGATTACACCCGTCATATGATCAGCCCTTAGCTAGTTATAAATATTATATTAGAAGTATTAGTGAAACCAGATGGGTTGCAACCAGTCCAAAATGTGGTGAGCCTGCGGCCTGAAATAAAGAGAGATGAAGCACAATGCTTTGGCATTAAAAATCATCTTCATGTGAGAACCAAGAACTGGTGAGGAAAAAGAGGAAAAGTCACATAGCTGTGCTGTGCTGTGCACATGGTGCTTGGGAAACCATTTTTTCAGTGTCTCAACGCACCAAAATATATTTCCTAAGAGTCTGCAGTCCCTGATGCTAATTAACTCTGGTAATTGGTCAGATTGCTTTTACTTTGGGTGAGCAGTGAAAGGAGAGAGAGAATGTGAAGGCCATCACCCCTTGAGTGTTTCCTGCAAAGGGACTGGACATGGCAGGACTTTTCCTCTGGACGTGCAAGGATTGCTCAGGGCTGGTGCTCAGGTTGTTGTGGAGGGGGTGATAAAATATGTAAACGCAGCTTTGTCCTCAATGCCTCCTTCCCTGACCCCTCCAGATGCTATTCCCCAGTCTGAGAAGATTTTAACCCCCAAACTGTCAGTGCCTGCTGCAGCTCTTTGGGTACTGAACACGCCTAACTAACACACTTGTGTTAGCTGTCACTGTGTTAGCTCTTCTCCCAGACATTTATGCTGGCCTCATCTTTGCTTGGAGGATCCCAAACATTCAGCACTTGCATCAGGAGACCTTTAGAGCAGCATCAGCTCCAGGGGCTGGACCAAGAGCACCGGGAGCACTGGGCATCCCATGATCCGAGGCAGCCGGGCGCGCTGGAGCCGGGCTGGCCTCTCGAATCCCGACGAGGAGCAAGCAGTGGGTGCATCAGCGTTTGCATCAGTGCCGGCAGCAGCAGAGCCGGGGGGCTATCAGCGGGGGAAGGCTGGTTCATCCTGTGCCCGGGAAGAGCTCTCAGCCAGAGCGCCGTGTCCGGCTGTTCATAGCGGGCGGCCGGGGTCGCGCAGGTGCACAGCCACCCCCTGTGACAGCCCGCAGCCCGAGCAGCTGACAAAATATGCCCGGCATCTGGCACTGTCCCCGTGTCTGGGCTCCGGCAGCCGGTGCCTCCCGGCTGGATCCTTACACAAACACACCGGGGCGGCTGCAGGGGAGCCGTGCCAGCGACGGATTTGGCCCTGCCGTGCAAAGCAGCTCCCGGCCGTGCTTCCAGCCCTGTTTGCGAGGTCCTCACGAACCTCGCCTGTGCCTGCACCTCGCCTGCTTCCCCCGGCCAAATGGAGTCACCCACCTGGTCCTCTGGAGATGCCGAGCTCTCCAGCTGGTCCCAGGGAAGGTCCCTCTGCCTGCTCTTGTCCCTCTCCAGTCCCACTGAGAGGCTCATGGAGCTGCTGGGGCTTGCAGGCTTGGTGAGGACTGGCTGCATCCATCCTGCCTGAGCTGCCATGGGAAAATTACTTGGCAGTTTGTCCTCATCCCCCATTCTGAAGTCGAGCTGCTGGGTTAGATGACTTTAGGCTGTGCCCTTGCTCTGGTGGGTTGTTGAGGGCTGTACACATTTGCAGCAATACATGGATACAAATGACTAATAATAGGAAAGCATGTGCTGGGTCTATGTCCACTCCTTTCCATCCCAAAAAGGAATGGGCTCTCACCAAGAGCCCTAACCTTGTCTTGAAGGCCAGGTCAACATGCTTTGCTGATGAGGTGGCCTGAATTTCATCTCCCTCATATCACTTTTGGTTCTTGGCAGACATGAGAGTCCGCTGCTTATAATACAACTTACCTCTTTAAAAGGGCTGTTCATGTGAAAGGCCTTTAAAAAGAAGCCAAGATAATTATTTCCCTGTTCCAGATGGGGAAACTGAGGCGTGGGAAACAAAACCCATTTCCCCCAGTTACACAGCAGCACGAGGCAGGAGGAGCAAACGGCTCAGTCCTGCCTGTCTCTGTTGGCCGCCCTGGCTCGTTCTGCAGCCCCGGAACGCAGGGCTGGGTGGCAGAACTCACTGTGACATTTATCCTTTGGGGTGATTGAGTGTGTCCTCCCTTTCCTTCCTCACTGCCCATCAGTGCTCCCTTGGACCACACTGAGGGTGTTCTGGGAAGAACAAGGCACTTGCTGGCAATTAAGTGTCAAGGTTGAATGGACAACAGCAGCGCCTAGAGCAGTTGTGTGGGCTGGGCACACCAGTGTGATACTCTTTACGAGAATTAATCATGTGGGAAAGGAGTTGGTGAAATGTTTGTTTATTTTTTTTTTTTTCTTCCCCAATACATTGTCAGGAACTTGGGTGTTTTGTTAAATAATGGTTAAAGGTACTTTGCAATATAACCAAATAGTTGTCACTGTTTTGCTGTGCATACACTTTGTGTGAGACAGTCTCTTTCTTGAGACTGAAAAAAAGCACAGTGAGGAAAAGTTACAATATCTATTTTACAGTTGCAGGACCTGGGGAAAGGAGATTCTTCTCAAGATCACACAAGAAACTGGTGACTGACCTGAGAATGCAATCAATTTTAAATAAAGTCTTGGTCTAGTGATCTAGTGACAAGCTCTTGTTCAAAGTATGAATCTTAGTCAGATGAAAATGGATGCAGAAAAGGAGAGTGATGGAATGCTGTCCTTGAATTTTAGCTCATTCTCCCCCATAGCTGGATCAAGAATAAAAACCAGGATGAAAATGTCAAAAGAAAGGTGTTGATGGAGCGACAAGAGTGATCAAACTAAAACCATCTTTGCTGGACCAATGACTCTGGAAACCAAAAGTGAGGGGAAAAAAAGCATTTCAAGTGGGCATTGTGTCTTGAGCTGATGTTTCAGTTCAAAGCCTGATGGTCTTTGGCTGTGTCACTGAGCACCCTGGCACGAAGTGCAAGGGCAGCTGCCAGGTCAGGAGACATCAGAAGAGCACAGGTACAGACCCTGCTTAGGAGACTCCTCAAGGATCCCTACCTGCTCACCATAGCTGTGGTTTGCCTCCCAACTTCTCTACTTTCTCTCCAATTTTTTCATGGCTTCATAAGATCTGATCTTGCAGTAATTCGCCTCTCCTCCTTCTGCGGCCTCAATCTCCTGGGTGACTTTTTCCTGTGGAGTGGTGAAATTGTGGTGGAAGTTGGGTGGGTGTGGTGCTGCTGTTTAAGTGTGAAAATGCTTCAGAGTGGGACTGAACCCTGCAAGTCTGGAGTCTCAGGTAAAACTTGGTCTTTGGGTTTGCTTTCATAAGAAGTGCCCTCCCTCTCACACATTGGGTTTTATTCATATGGATGGAGAAGGCAACAACGAGGGCAATTTTTTTGCTCCTTTTTACCTCTGGAGAGCTGCCACGGTCGACATCAGCCCATCATGTGCTGGTGACTGCGCTGCATTCATCTGCTGGCTGGACACTGATTTCCCGTGTTAGCAAAAAAGGCAGATCCCTAAAGC
Organism: Onychostruthus taczanowskii; assembly: GCF_017590055.1. NCBI lineage: Eukaryota > Metazoa > Chordata > Aves > Passeriformes > Passeridae > Onychostruthus > Onychostruthus taczanowskii. The sequence continues at coordinate 24,424,591 of NW_024499239.1, read as the reverse complement.
TGCTGCTTGCTGCAAGTCAGGCCACCACCTCGTTCAGAGCCTCTCCTGCTGGGACGCTTTCCCTCCCTGGCTTACTTGGGCTCTGCGTGCAGCCTGGCACTCTGCACAAATGATATAGCAATGAAAAACTACAGATGTGCAAACAAAAATGCCTGTTGGGTCTTTCCCTCCTCCTGTGCTGTGGGGAGTTTATGGGCATAGTTCATTAGGGGAATTTTTTCTTTTTGTCTTTTACCTAATTTCTCCACTCCCATAGAGCATATTGACCTTGGGGGGAAAAAAAAAAAATCCTACTGCTTCCCAAAAATATAAACAAAAGTCTCTTCTGTAGTGTTTGATACTTGCTACTGGAGGAAATAAATATTCTAGTTTGCTGGAGGGTATTTTTGGAGGCACTGCTGCTCCATCCCCTCTTTGGGGCTGCCCAGTGCCCTGGCAGTGTGCTGCATCTGCTGCCTTGTGTGTGGAGGCAGCAGCAGGCAGGATTCAGCCTCATCCATCCCAAGGCAGCCACTTCTGCCAGATGTCACCGCTGTGCAGCCGAGCAGACCCACGGGGGTATTCCTGCAGGAACGTGCCTTTCAGAAATACCATTCTCCAGCTCCTCAGCCTCAAAACTGCTGGGGCTCTGTTTGCCTAGCAAAAAAAAAAAAAAAAAAAAAAAAAAAAAAAAAAAAAAAAATCTGAAGGCATCCAGTTGCTCCTGGGCAAATTGCCAGTGATTGAGTGACCTGCTGCTTCCCCAATATTGCATTCCGCTGGCATGTCTTTAGCCCTGGCTGACGCCAGCCATCTAACTCACCCCCAAAGCAAACATTTCCAGTTGGCACCGCTGCCTTGTTTTTCTGAAGAACCGATTCATGCCTCCCTTAAAAAGTTTTACTATATCAATTTTTTTTTCTATTTTTTTTTTCCTTTTCCCCCTGGTGTGTGGAGCCACCGGGGAACAGCTGCCGCTTCAGGGATTTCTCCTTAAAATCCAGGTGAAAAAAAAAAAAAAGAAGTGGGGGGGTTTAGGATTTTTTGCCACCTCCCTTTTTAGCAAGCATGATAAATCCATTCAGAGCGCTCCTTGTGCGCGAGTGTGGAAACCTTCTGCTAAAAGAGTTATTCTGTTCTCATTCACAGATAATTGCTCCCCGAGGGGCCGGGCTGAGCGGGGAGGAGAGACTGATAATCCGGGAGGACACGGACACAAATATCGGGCTGCGGCGCTGAGTGCCTGCTTAATTTATTGGGAACGAGCTGTTGCTCAGCACTTCGCAGGATCAGACCCGCTGTAATTCTGTTATTTAAGGAGAGGCAGAGCCGGACGACAGCAACAACCCACCCGGGGCCGCGGTGGAGACGGGCGGCGTTGGGGAGGAGAGGAGCACATGCTGGTTTATTTTTTACGCTATGGAAAGAATGAGCTTTTAGGACACAAAGTCCTGGCGGCCGGCGAGGGGGAGGTGTGAGGGGAGTGAGGGGACAGCCTGGCTCCGGACTGCCCTGCTGTGCTGACCCAGCTCAGGGCTGCGGGGTGGCAGCAGTGGGGCTGCCCCGAAAGGTGCCAGGCAGGTGGGTGACAGCCCCCAGGTGACGGTCTGGTTCCTGCTGGTTCCCACTTGGAACACAGAGTGGGTGTTGTGTTGTTTGTAGCTGATTGTGTGGAGAACCAGCACCCCTCTGGTGGGCTATTCTTGGCTAGGACTTCACTAAAAAAGTGAGAATTCAGCCCCCTTCCATCTTCAGGTTTTCCTCGGGCTCTCTCTGCATCCCCAAAATGGGGGTAAATTGCAGGATGCCAAGAAACTTGAACAGAGTAAAGAAAGGTGCTTTCTCTTTGCCTTCTCTTTCTTGTCCTGATGGACCTCTTCTTTCTTTCTGAAATCCCAGTAGTATTTGCATTTTCTTATATTATCTGCATTTTCACAAGCCAGTGAAAACCCTCCATCTTCTGGGAAACCAAAGGCCTGGAAAGAAATGTTTAGGCATTCTGACCCAATTGGAAGTTGCCATACATTGAAATGTAGTGGCCTTTTCTGCAGAAGGTTTCATTCTTTGGGGAAAATAAATGTGTTTATCTGATTATCTATTAAAGCATCTAACAGAAAGAGCTTGAACATCACATGCTGGTTTTTCATGGGATGGTCAAACAAGGACTCTCTCTGTAGTAATTTGGGCTATTTTCATCTCCCAGGTTCTTGGGAATGTTTCTCACCTGACTCTCTATGTGTTTGGGTACCCATTCAGCTAGGGAAAGAAAATCAATGAGCTATTAGAAAACTCATTTCTCCTTGGACACATCTTGGCACACACTGTCAAACCAGAAGCTCCCACTCTGTCCCTTTTACAGGTGGGGAAACTGAGGCAGCGTGGATGAAATAAATTGGTTAAGGAAAATTCTGTTGGATAAGGCAGTCACAGAGCACTGTCAATCTCAATCTTTGTTTAATACAGCTGTTGCAATAGGAGAACTGAATGCCACTTTAGGGTTTCTCCACATATCAAATTATTTTGGAAGAGAAGAGGTTTCTTTGTGGCAGAAGGATTAGAGAACCCTGGTGATGCTGGATAAATGCTTACAATTCCCTTGAATGTATTATTGGGTAAGATTAATGCTGATTTTCGATCTGGAGGCTGAGGGTTGCAACACTCAGTTGAGGATACTTTCCCAGATTTCTCCAGTTTTCCCTTCAAAGATCAGCAATTGCTCCCCTCCTCCTCTGCTTCTTGATCCTTGAGTGGTTTTTGGCCAAAACGACCCTGTGCTCATTTCATGGTAGCAGCTAGAAGAAAAGTTGACAGCTATGAGGTAGTAAAGACAAATGGTGGAAGGGAGAGTTTGGGAAAGCGGGTCTCAGGCTGTGCTTATGAGGAGTGATGACAGCAAACCCGTTTCTCCAGCAGAGTGAAATGTGAAGGGGAATACTTTGCTCTTTCAGACTGCTAATATAAATAAAAGGCACACAGAGGGACACGGGTAGGTTAACAATCAATTAAAAGCAAATTTCCCTCCTCGTGTGATGTTAGAAGGCTGTGGGTGATATAACATGAGACAGGGGTGAGACACCATGGCAAGTTTCTTCAGCAGTGCAGAGATTTTAAGCACAATGCTGAACTGGGAGAAGCAGCCCAGCACTGGGGTTTCCCCTTTGGTTTGCAGTTTCACCTTCTGTGAGTGCTCGAGGGATACCTTTCAATTCATACAAACAATTCATTTGATTTCAACAAGAAGAAAAATGATGTCTCAAAACAGGCTATGGGCCTAATGAGATCTGACTTTGTCCCTTAAACATCTTAATGGTGCTGAAAACAAAAGTTCAGTTCCCTGGATATGTCATTCTTTAGCTGCTGTCTGATTGGTTGATTTAGTGATGATGTTGTAATTCCATGACATCATATCTAAGTTCTTCAAAGCATTTCCATCTGGTTTCAATGCCATCATCAAGCAGGAGCAGAATGGGAGCATGTGTCATCAAGGAAACCAAGGTTCAGTGAGCCAAAAGGAGCAGTTGCTTTCAGTCAGGGATATCAGGGGCACATAAGTGCAGGGCCCATAACACCCACCTGGATTTCCATGTTTTACAAGCCATGGTTTTCATTCTGCACTGCTCCTCATGGATACTCCTGGTGGGATGAGGCATGGCATGGCCAGTGGCTGCACCCTGGTGATGCGTGGACATGTGGTAGCTACACCACATTTAGGAAGAACAGCTACAGGAGATGTGCCCACCATGTGCTGGGCCTCATCATGCCTGGTCCAACCTGCCTTGGGAGCTGTGGTTTGGATGGCTCTCTGCTGATCCTGCAGCCTGGTGGGATGGGGGAACTGCAGCTGGTGCAGAATTCAGCCTGTGCTGCATGGGCAGGACGAGACCAAGCCTGTGCAGTGTCAGCTCCTGGGGAAGCTGCTGTCCTGCCATTGCAGGTGCCCTGCAGGAGGAGGGGGGGCTGCTGGCTGCCAGCTGTGCCCCCAAGACTAACCCCAAGGCTTCCCTGTATCCTGGTGTCCCAGTGGCTGCTCCAGCTGCCAGCAGCAGTCGCTGCCTGTGGCTCGGTGTTGCCTTGTGCCATCCAGCAGCGTGCCCACCCCGTGGATAGGCACAGCTGGGCAGCACCTCACAGCACCAAAGCCATGAAAATATTGCTGATTTGGATCACAGCATCACAGAGTTCTCACAGTTGGAAGGCACCCACAAGGATCACCAAGTCCAGTTCTGAAGCCTGTGGCCTATACATGGTTTGAACGCACAAGGTTTGTGTCAATAGCACCAGGCTCTAGGGCTGCCCTATAAGCACCTGGCTCTTGTAGAGCTCAGTGTGCAGCCTCAGAGCTGAGCTGTCATGGAGAGAAAGTTCCTGTATCACCCTTGTCATGCTGCTAGTATCTGTGTGCCTTGGTTCCCTGGGACACCCCATGTCCTTGGGCACCTGGCAGGAGGAGAACCAACACTTGGGTTTCTCTCCAAGAGCCTGTCCTCACGTGGTGCAGCTGCTGGTGACAAAATGACCCACTGATGTTGATGCCAGGGTGAAGGGCAGCTCACTTGCTTTCCCTTTCTGCTCATCACAGGACACATTCCCAGCATAACCCTGCTGAAGCAGCTAAAGATTCCCTCTGCCCTCAATTACACAAGAAAACCTCTTGCTGGCTGCAGGCTGCCCTGGTCTCCCTGAAACCCTCCTCTCCCAGCATGTGCTCCAGCCAAAAAAATCACTCTAGTTCTTAGACACAGAAAGGTACAACTCCCTTCTCTGTGTCCTCATTGTCTTTCTCGTCTGGTGAGAAAGGGTGATTTCCAAGGGTAGCTTCCCTCTGGTTTCTAAGGGTGGTTTCTTTACTTTGGATGGTTCAAAACCAAACTTCCCAACTCCCTCCAGTCAGGTCTGAGCTGTGGTTTGAACTTTGTTGCTCAGACCACGCCTGGCTCTGATCTTTTAGTGCCCAGCACTGCCATGCTTTCCTAGGGAGCACATAAATAGCATCATAACACTCCTCAGGCCTAGGAACCAGAGTGGAAACAAAAGTACACTTTAAAAAATTGTGTATGCCCTGTTTTTGAAGTCAGTGTCATGACCTGGGCACTTGACTCATGAGGGTGACAGCTTGCCCCTGGCAACAAGAAGCAACTTCTCATTACCCAGTGAGGAAGAGTGATGGGCAATGCCAGCAGCCCATCTGAAACACTGCTGAGAATGTAGATGCTGGATGCAGATGATGCTGTTACACTGTACAACAGCTCATGGTGCATGGAGGGAATTTATGGGGATGTAGCCCCGGAGCTGGCTAAGAGCATTCTCTAGCACCATCTAGTGCTCTGTGAGCCCAGGTTCTTGAAGAATGCTGAGGTTTAATCTTCATATAGATCAATACCATAGGCAATTTGAGCACCGTGGTGCAGAACGGTGAAGCGATGCATATCTTGCAATATATTATATGAAAGAGTGAGCATTAAATTAAGTATCAGCCGTGAACCAAGGTAATAAAATGTGGCATATATATTGCAGACAATGCAGATTTGTGATTTATGCTGGCTGGGCTCTGAAAACAAGAATCCATATTGTTAAACTATGCATTTAATCATTTCAGGAAATCAGAATGGATTAGTACATTTAGACTTCAGGGGTTGAACCTGAATGCCCCTGAAGCATTAAAATGTCTCCTCCCTTTTCCCCTGGGCATTGCTGCTTTTTTTTCTATATATCTTTGTCTCTCTCCAAACAGGTCCTATCTCAGCATCATAGAAAGGTTTGGGTTGGAAGGGACTTGAAAAACCATTTAGTTTCAACTCCTCCCCATGGACAGGGACCCCTTCCACTGGACAAGGTTGTTAGAGCACCATCCAGCCTTGAACACTTCCAGGGGTGTGTAATCCCCAGTTTCTTTGGGATTACATAATTCCTATTTTTGCAAGACTACCTTCAAGACTGGTGGGATTAATTCCCAGAGGAGAATACCCCAGCTGAAAGAAACGAAGGAATAGCAACAAGCAACCATCAACACCTCCATCAGCCAAAAGGAGGTTTGCACTGTCTCTGGCTGTTGAACTGGATGGGACTGGGGATAATCACTTCTATAGAGGACACCAGCTGTTTACTTAAAAGCCCAAAACTCAACTGAAGTTTGTCAGACACTTTCTCAGTAGTCCATGAAATGCACAGTAGATCTGGGGCCAAGTTTTTTGTGCCAGGAAGGGAAAACAATGGCCCAATGCTTTTCTTTAAGTAATTTATTTTCTTTATTTGGTAGATGAAGATGTATGGGGCTGTTTTTGAGCTGTGAACCAAACTTGTGGTGTTTTCTGTTTGGTTTTATGCCTGACTGCCCCTTACACAATGTACCTTAGCTCAGTGTTTTCAGGACTTGTCCAACTCTGATGGAGGAGATATTTTTTACTAACATTTGTAATTTCTCTGGCATAGTATTTACCCACCACCACCATTTTGAATGTGGTAAAACTGGTAATAGGGAGATGGTGCTAATGATTTTTATAATAAATCTTGTCAGATATCAGATTTTCTTTCCTGAGAGTCCTTGCAGTAACAAAGGAAACCAATAGCCAAGGACAGGTGGATCTTGTCTGCCTATTTCCTATGTTCAGCTGGTCTTTCTCTCTTCTCCATCACCACAGCTGAGCCAAAGCAAGAGACTCACAGGACACATGCTTTACCCATTAAGCCATTACAGTCCTAATCAGTAAGTTAGTTCAGCTCATCTGCGTTCACTTCTCAGACTTTTGTTTCTATATTAATTTTTTTCAGGGTCAATGGCAGTGAAGTTTTGGCTGGAAAGTTATGAGTGAGAGTTATTAAGCCTTCATGAAATTTCAACACAAAAGCAAAACCAGCCTCTAAGGCAGACACAGCAGCTTGCTGCATGATTTGTGCTGGTGCCAGGGGTTACAGGAGGACAAGGAGCCTGTACTCAAGATGTAGCCCACAATATTTTGGCATGCAAGTGAGGATAGGACACTGCACCTCCTTACAGCATCCCCATCACCAGCACTGCTGAAAGTCTCTCTTCAAGGAAAACCCTCCTGAGCCAAACTGGCACAAAGCAAAAGGAGTAAAAAAGACAGCAAGAGGTGTGTGGTCATGCAGGTTACTGTAACCCTCCCAACATGGGCTAGCAGTGTTTTGCATAGCATAGTAAAGAGTAGAGGGTTCTCTTTATTAAAGTTAGGTGCCAAAATTATTTGCATGGACCCACACAGTAATGAAAATGAAATGGTAATAGGCTCAGCACATAAAATCCTTAAACAGTTTGGGTTGGAAGGTATCTTTTAAACTCGATGGGACAAAATGCATGAAGTTGTGCTGATGGGGAGCAGTCAGAGATGAGGAGCACGTGGCCAGGCAGCATCCCATGTGCTACAGTGGGTCTGACTGTCTGCCCTGAGGATGGGACACAGAACTCCAGATTTTGCCTTAATTCTGTGAATTCTGTGAATAAGTGGGATTACCCTTGTGGACCTGTTGGCAGTACTTTGTCTCATGCAACCCAGGATACTGCTGACCTTGACCACAAGAGTATGTCGCTGGTTCATTCCCAATTTGGTGTTCAGCAGCACCCACAGGTCCTTTTCCTTCAAGCTGCTTTCCCACTGGGTGGTCTCCAGCATGTCCTGGTGCCTGCATTTTTTCCTCACTAGGTGCAGGATTTGGCACTTCTCGTTATTGAACTCCATGAGGTTCCTGTTGTCCCTGAGGTCCCTCTGGATGGGTACACAACCCTCTGGCACCCCAGCCACTGCTTCCAGCTTGGCAAACCTGCTGAGGGTACTCTCTGCCCCATCATCCAGCTGTTAATGAGGGTGTTACACAGGGCTGGACTCCCTGTGTGACCCTTGAGGTGCAATTACTGCCCTCCAACCAGACTCCACACCACTGACCACCAACCTCTGGTCCCAGCCACTCAAGCAGGTCTCAAGCCAAATCACTGCCTGCTTATCCAGTTCCTAAAACAACATCTTCTCTATGAATACCTTAAGTGAGACTGTGAATACCTTAAGTGATACCTGAAGTGCAGGCAGACAATGTCCATTGTCAGTCCAGGCAGACAATGTCTATCAGTAACACTCTTGAAATGAGGCTTTCTCTTTTAGGGTAACTTTTCAGAAAATCTGATTTAGAGCTGACCCACGCTAGCTGTGGTTTAAGAGAATTCCAGTGGTATGGGGATATAGGCAAGTGCAGTAAAACAAGCACCACCAGAAGTGCCCAGCAGAAAGCAAAATGAAAAAAATTGCAGTCTGAATTTCTGTCAGAGCAGTTGTATTACTGTAATAATGCACATTTACTTGTAATGGAGAGCATGCTTCTTGAAAAAGGTGCCAAGCAAATGCATTCTCAGCTTTTGGGGCTAGATCTTTCTATAATGTAAAAATTCTTATTGAAAATCTGGGGCCCAGGATTTCTCCTCTTGTGCCCGTTTCTTCAGATGGAGAAGGACCATCGCCTTGGGAGAGCAGTCCTCTGCAGACTGTGATTGCTTATTTAATTTAAAGAACGATCTCCCAAATATTTAAAAATGTTTTTTAAAAATAAAAAGCAAAATGCCAAAACCTTCAAATCAAAATAATTGGATTTTCGCTTACTGGAAAAAAAATTCTCGTAAACAGTTTATTTCTGGCTTCATTTTAGCAGTATGCGTCACCAAAAGCTATTTGAAAAACTTGCCAAAAAACCAAAAATCAAATCTGTTTAAAAACATTTTTATTTTTGCCCTGTTCTGCTCTAATTCAAGGTCCCCTTTTCAAACATTTAAAAACGTACATTTTTAAAATACATTTAGAGATGCAGGATACAGTGGAGCAGGTAGAATATTTTACAGCAACAGACTTGACCTTGGCTAGAAAACCTTGAGTCTGGATCTAAACAAGAATGTCTCCAAAGCTGTGGGGTTTGGGCTTTCTTGAAATAGCAGGTGGCTGTTCAGATAAGAAATGCTGGTTCTGCCCATTACACAGACAGGAACCAGGTGTAAGGTGCAGATCTGCACTGGAACTTCCTGAAAATTTGGGAGTCTGCAGCCAAAATGCTTCTTGGATCTGATCACTGCTGCACTTCCAGTTATGATTATTGTATTATAGTGTGTGAAATTGCAACTGAAAGCAGAGTCTGGAAACATACATACTTTATTATGGCAATGAGAACTATGCTAATGAACAATTAATAATGAGCAATGCTGTACTTTGGGCACTGTTTGCCTTCAAAGAAGATGAGTGCTGCTGTTGTGCCATGTGCTGTTACAGAGTCACAGAACCATGGAGTGGTTGTGGTAGCTCTTGAGATCAAGTCCAACCTTGAGATCAAGTCCAGCCTTGAGATCAAGTCTAGCCTTGAGATCAAGTCCAACCCTGAGATCAAGTCCAACCCTGAGATCTAGTCCAACACTGCTCAAGCAGGCTCATCCAGAGAGGGTTGTTCAGAACTGTGTCCAGTCTGGTTTGAATTAGCTCCAGATCATCACCAGGCAACCTGGTCCAGTGTTTGACCTTCCTCACAGTAAATATTTAATGTGTTTTAGTTGGTGCCCAGTCACTCTTGTCCTGTCAGTGAAGTCTAATCCCTCATCTTCATTCTCTTCCACTGGGTATTTGTAGACATTGTTAGGATCCCCATGAGCCTTCTCCTCTCCAGGCTGAACAGTCCCAGCTGTCTCAGTATCTCCTGATATGAGAGATGCTCCAATCCAGTAATCATCTTTGTGACCTTGTGCTGGGTCCCAGTAAATAAAGTTCCAATAAATCTGTGTCACTGGGGGAGCCCAGAACTGGGCAGAGCACTAGGGCACATCCTCAGTGATTTTCCTCCTACTTGACTTCATGTCACTGGTCACAACCCCCTGAGTTTAGTGGAACAACCAGTTTTTAATCCATTTTACTGTCCACATATTGAACCCATAATCTGTAATCCCATCTTTGGTGATATTATGGGAGACAATGACAAAAGATATATCAGTCAAAGAAAGCAGCATCCACTGCTCTGCCCTCATGCATCAAGCTGGTCATCTCATTGTGGAGGAAGGAAATCAGGTTGGTCAAGCTTGATTTTCCCTTTGTAAATCATTGCTGGCTACTCCTGGATGCACTTCATGTTTTGAAGTCAACATGTCGGGGGGAGAGAAAAAAAAGAATGTGACGTCCAGTGGGAGACTTTTAGAAAAGGAAATTCTCATTTGGGCCACTGAAGAACATCAGCACAATCCCACTATTACAAGGAGTTAATGCAAGGACAACTTAAGTCTAAGAAAAGACCCACAGTGTAGGGAGGTGAGAGCAATTTATGCCTGAAAAGGCTGGCTGCCAAATAAGCAAAACTGGGCTATGGACTTCTGAGGACACATTTATCCTTGTGCATCCCTTGCCATGGCTTGAAATCCTGGTGAGTGCTGGATTCCTCTGCTGTCAGATCCAGACCTGGTCTATCACCCAAGCACTGCCTGGCAACTCCGTCTTACACTGACCTTGATTTGTTTCATTGCTCTGTTTGTTTCAGTCCCATCACCCCCAGCTAAACATCAATTTGCATGCAGAGGGCATTTTAATTATCCTTCTTTCAGCACTCACTCAACACATTTAATCAGGGGAAACATTCAGAAGTGTAGATTTTCCAGTATCCTGTACTCCTTCTGTGTACAGGGAAATCAACTCTGTTACCTGTCAGGGAGGAAGAAGGGGTAAGGTCATGAGCAGCTAAAAAATGTGCAGGGGGAATTCTCAGCTGGTGTAAGCTTGCTTTCTCCTGTATTTTTACAACTCATTTTTAAATAAATAATGGGATCTCAGCTATGGCCCAAGAAACTCATCTTTGTAAACAAATAATCTATTTTCCACTTGGAATACACACTAGAGAAATCAGATGGTGTCTGGTTAAGCTGGAGTGTACATTTTTTTTAGAGCAGAAAAGACATTACCAATCTGAGTGGGACAGCAGAAACTTGTGTTGTTCAAGATGTGGTTGCCACCTGAGGATATGCAAAAGCCTCACCTGCACGAGATATTAGGTGGTGGTGTAACCCAGGTGGCTGATCAGAGTCCCACTGAAGTTTCCAAGAGGAATGTGTTTATAGAATATATCGCATAAAATCACTGGAGATGGAAAGTAAAGTAAAGAAAAAGTGGATTCTGAGTAAAATCTTGCTGTGACATTGGATAGTCCATTTCCCACCCCATCCTCAGAGCTCTGCACCACTGAACCAGGCAGTCACAACCCGTCCTTCAGCCTCTGCCTCCAGATGGCTTTCCATTGCCTCAAGTGTATTTAAAGAGTTCTTCTGAGAAAATGGAAAAGCAGTACATGACTGACTCATTGCAAGAGCTTTCCAGAAATGGCCAACACCTCTGTTATGGAAAAATTCACATCCCTGGAGGAGATCATATAAAAAGCTTTGACAGGACTTTATCCAGCTGAGATAAACTAACTCATGCAATTGGGTGAAAGTACTACAGATTTATACCACTTGTTTAAAATAATGTTTTATTTAGGTTTTTATATATTATTTCACACTTCATCTCACTTTTGTACATCCTACCTTTAGCACTTTCTCATATTTGTGGGTCTGATTTTACACTTACTGAAAATCAGACATTTGAATTTGCATCTAAGCAACTGGAGCAGCTTTTCCTTGGGTTTCTGAGGCAAACATCCAGCTACCTCATTTCACCCAATACTTTGCACAAAGATCTGACTCATCTTGAGATTCAGATGAATGAAGGAGTTTAAGACTCTTTGAAGCTGGGTCACAGAAACTCAGAAGAAACTTGCCAGTTATACCTGAATCCCCTGATGTGTGTACCCAGTACATTTCTTTTTTTTAAAATGGTTATTTAACATTGAGCTGGGGGTCAAATTTGAAGCTCTGAGATACTTTTCACATCTGCTGTAGAATCTGAAGAGGGAAGGGATCTGGTAAAACATGCTGGGCAGAGTTATTTTATTAACACCCATGAAAAGCAACCTCAAAAATCCAGTTAGTGACTGTCAGGTTTTCTCTTCTGCTCCATTCTGTTGCTGACCACACCACCTTTATGGGGTTATGCTGGACACCTTGATGTCCAAAGCATGACCAGACCCTGCTCAGCTCAGGAGGGGAAGCTGTTGACCTTCCACAGGTTTGAAAGGCCTGGAAATAAACGTGGCAGGTAGTGCAAGAAAACTTGCTTTTCCACGGTGACCTACATGGGTTTTCCCCCTTTAACTGCTCCAGTTAAGGCAGGTTACTGTGCCCCATATTGGTTCACGTGAAACTAATGAAATCACAGCATAATATTTTCCATACCTCATATTGTGTCCTTGCTACAGTGACTTACATGTTGCTTGTAAAATATTGGCTCCGTCTGTTCCAAGGGGAGGAGTGGGGGTGGAGAGAGAGTCCCTTTCACTTTGCCTGATTTATATGTCAAATATAAAACTGAAATGAAACATGTGGCTGATTGCCTACAAAATTTTATGTCAGGTGTAGAAGTCAGTGGCCCCACTCATAAATCACGTTGCTCATTTGTAGCTGTTGCAACAGATTTATGCAATTTATAGCTGGGTTATTGAGCTATGTCATCAGTGCAGGCATTTTCTTATTAATAAAAGCACTGCTAAATTGAGAGATGTTTTGTAAAGCAATTGGCCATAACTTTTTTGATGGGAGGACGGAGACACCTTATTGTTTGTAATCTATTAAAACAAAATGTTTGTGAAAGTTCTGGGCCCCTCCCTGATCTCCAAGGGCTTTATTTCTTCTCTGGGGACCTGCAAAACAAGCTCCTCATTCATAACTGTGAGATGAAGCTGTGAGGATGATGTTTCCACTGGTGATTCATGTGATTTACTCAGAAGGTTTGATTCATCTGTGAAGAAAAACAACCTCTGGCTGAGGGACAGATGCTTATGGGGATTTGACATTTGATTTTAGCTGGGTTATACAGTGTTATGAACAGGGATGGCTTTTCTCTATAAAACAACTTTCCCTGAAGCAGGGAGCTAGACTAATGCTCTAAAATTTTGCCTCTGGTCTGTATTTTCTGTAAGGTTTCAGTTGGACTCTGTCTCCTGAAATTCCTCTTCTGAAGGTCTGCATTATGCAGGAGCTGCTAAACCAATGGCACCTCCCAAAAGGGAAAGGATGGAATTGCTCTGAGGGGTGGAGAGCCTTGGATGCTGTGGTTTCAGAATGGCTTAGGGTGGAAAATGCCATTTTCTACATCTGGGGGATCCTCAAGCCAAAGTGAGGTTCTTCACAGAGGCTGGGAAATAGATTTAATAGAAATTCCCAGGAGTGGCTCCAAAAGGGACTCAGCAGGTCCTCTGACCCCAAGTTTTGAGTCAGACAATACTGCTCATAAACTGGAACTGCCTAACTCTTATTCATAACAGGTAATTTCAAAGTCCTGGGTCTGAGCACACAGAGTTCTAACTGAGTTTGAGTTCAAATCGATGTTAAAATTTCACAATTGAGTGTTCTTTCTAATATTTTTCATTAAAATTTAAAAATATGTGTAATATCAAGAAATCATTCAATCTTCTAATTCAAAAGTGATTTTTTAAAAAATAACTTTATGTTTGAAGCCTCTTATAATTTAAAATTACTAAAAAGACACAGATCTGCAGTGATTTGAAACTCTATTTTTCTGGGGGCTTTCAAGAAAATGTCCCCCAAAGACTATATTTGAATCTTTTTTAATTATGACTATTTGTAAAAAAATTATAGAGGCCCTCCCCTAGTGGTCTCTGTCAGATCATTAAAACTAAATCTCAAGTCAGATTTCATTGTAGCAGGAGCTTGTACAGCAAATGAGGAAACAAAACTCTGCCCTTCAAGGATGAGATTCTGAGTTAAGGTTATGAAAAAAATCTCAGCGCATTTATTAAAACCAGTCAAAGGTGACAATATTTTTTAATGGAAATTTTAAAATTTTTTATTTATTTAATATTTTTTCCGTGGAAATTATTTGTTTACTTCCTTATTTAGCTGGCAATATACACAGGGCTGTGAAGGGGAGCAAGGACATGCAGATATTGGTGTTGCACAGGGCAAAAGCCAAGGTTTAGAAATTTGGTGGAAGTTGTACGGGATGTTTGTGGTCATGCAGTGTTTTTTGGTCATGTATCGCTCGTGTTTCTTCTTTGAATGATGAAATATTCCTAGAATCACAGAATGGTTTGGGATGGAAAGACCTTAAAGATAATCTATTTCCAACCTTCATCTAGAAGCCCAGTCCTGTTCCGTGTGCCTTGACCAATGCAGAAGAGGAAGGAAAGCCAAAAAATCTTCACAACTGAGCCTAGGTCTGAGTGGTGCTCTGAAGACTGGGGCCAGGTAACATTATTAGTGATGGTGTTGGATCCAGCCCAGCAATGAGGATGAGTTCATCTAAAGCGGGATCCAAACACGAGGCTTAAAAGGCTGCATGGATGTTTTGTTGCATCTGGGGTTGAGAGAAGAAAAGCAAAAACTGGTTGGGAAGATGCAGAGGGAAATGTGATCCTAGAGCTCCTGTTAGTTACATTTATTGCAATGAGCAAGACCAGCTTGAAAGTTTGGCCTGGTGAAAGGAATGAGTATCCTGATGTCTGTGCTGTTCTGAGATAGGCTGGGCAAGATATGGATACCCCAAATCTTGAGACAGTGCCCATCATTCATTAATTCATTAATCCATTAGTCTGTTAATGAACTCCACTTGAGCTGCCTTCCCCTGCCATGCACAATTTTCTTATGTGCTTTGTTGTTTGTGAAACCTCCTGAGAAATTTGATTTTTTGTAAAGTAGGAAAAAAAAAAAGAAAAAGCATCCCTACCAGATTTTTCCTTTTCCATTTGGCAAACTTTGCTTTTCCGCCCTGCTGTTTCCTATGGAGCTGCAGCCAGCAGGACTTTCCAGCTTGTTGATTTCCTTGTGCCATAATTTTTAGATTAGCCATAAATATCAGCTCTGCTCTGGGGAGTAGAGGCAATTCATCCTGCCCTCTCTGCTGGCTGCCTGTCCTGCTGCAAGAGCAGAGTGAACTCCTGTCCAGGTGAGGATCCACGTCCTGCAGTCTCTGCTTATCATAGATAAGGAGGGTTTTAATAAAACACTGGGCACTGCTCTCTTCCATTTTTAACACTTCTAGATTCTTTATGGCCTTTTTGGAGGCTGACAGAAAGAAATTCTGCTCTGGCATCAATAGAAAGTCCTGAGTTTGTGCTGGTGGGAAGGTGTTCAGGTGTCTGCCAGGAAGGAAGAGACCATACAGATCTCCTGCACATGGATATCACAGAGTGCAATTCCATGAGGAGAGGCAATGAAAGTCCTCTCTCCTCCTACCACAGACTGTTAAGGCCTTTGGTATTGATTGCTAAGTGTTAATTTGGTCATCTTGGTATTATCAGAGAGAGTCCTTGGGAGGAAGAACTTGAGCTTTGTGGGGGAGATGTAATTTCCCTTTGCCTTCCAGGTGAATCCATCTATGAGCTGCCAATGTGATGTGTGAACACTGTCATTTTGAATGATTTGCCACAGGTGGAAGACCTGAGTGATTTTAAATTATTGGGTTTTTAGCTGACAAAGTTAATATTCTTGTAACTATTTGGGAAAAGGAGTATGTCACATGTGGATGTAGACTGGGAAATAAAAAGGTCTATCCAAAACTGAAGCTAAATGCTCACGGCATCTTCAGGAGCATTGGAATTTAGGTTTTAATGCAGAAAGTATTACCTTAAATATGTGAACAGGCTGTTAAGTCTGCAGTTTGCAGACTGCACTGTTACCCACTCTCCAAACCATAACTCCATAATCCTTCTGTGCCCCGTGCCTCTGGTCTCTGCCTTCTGGCACATTGCCATTGCTGATGACAAAGCAAGACATAAGCACACATATATTTTAAAAGAAACTCTCCAAACTCCCCATTTCCTCTTTTCTAGAAAGAATTGTGCCAAAGAATTCTGGAAAATTGGGCCAAATGACAAATATTGAGGAGACAGATTTGCCTTCTTCATTTTTTCCTGCAGTAGAAGCAAACATAGAGATAGAACAGTGTTGCCATGATTCTGATGATGAACTGTGTGGGCAAGGACCATGTTCCCGAGTCCAGGAAATCCTAACAAGCTGCAAGTTAATGATAAATACCCTAGAGAATTTTAGCAACTCTTCATGCAAATTTTGAATTGCCAAGGATGAACTTTTATTTACTATTTCACATGGATCTTTCTGAACACCAAGGTCATGACTCCAAAACGCTCCTTGCAGTGGACTCCGTAGTGCACCTGGGTCTATGTGACTGCTGTGCAGTGAAGGTCCACACTAAAGACACACCTAAAAAGCACAAAATTCTCAATTATATTGTTCCCATCCACAGGACATGCCAGGAGGAAGAAGTGGAGGCCCCATGGAGAGGATGGTGATGTTCAGGTGTGGATCTCTCCATCAGGAGTCTGGGGAGGGCTGGGGCAGAGGAGGGATGTGCTGGAGGTGGAAGACAGCAAAATGTAGAGTGGAAGGGTGACATCCTCCATCCCTGAGGCTATTTAAATAGGAACAGAGTGAAGTGATATTCCATGGCCCAGTTAAACCCAGTTACACCTTGTGAGGTCCTCTGCTGCCAGACCCTGTTCCAGCAGAGCTCCCCACTCTCACTGTTAACAAATTCCCAGGGCAAGAGCACAGATTTTTTGGCAGGGAGGAAATTGGCTTTTAACCTGGCTGGCATCCGCTCTAGGCCCTCCAAGGGTTCAGAGCAGTGTTGCTCCAGAGAGATGGGTTCAGTATCAATTTCATTTTTATATATTTTATTAGAGCTGTAAAATAAACTAACCTAAAACCAAGAAAACATCACTGAAGTTAAGCTTTTTATTAATAAAATATTGAACTAACCCAACAATGGAATACTTGAACTATCAAATGGACTGGCTGGGACAAGACAGTTTCAGAGCTGGGCTGGAGCTGAATTATCAGCTGTGATGAATATGCAGTCAACTCTTTTGTAAGTGTGAAGAAGGATTCTAAGAATATGGTTAAGTGTAAATGGTTAGTCTGGAATTTTACCACTGTCACTCAAATAAAAAAAAAATCTGATTAATTCACTTAAATATCCCTTGTCTGGACCACAACATTTCCAGGTCCTTATATTTCAGTTCTCATGTTCAGTTTCTTTCTCTGCTCTCTCTCCTAGAAGGGATATCATAATTCAGATATTAATGGAACATTTTAGACACGTGGCTCAGAATCTTTATTTGCTGTGATCTCAATGGCAGCTCAAATTTTGTGAACTTCTAAACACAGGACATGTTTCATCAAACACCTGTATTGATTTTCTTTGGAATATGGGATCTGGAGGACTTTTTTATCTGACATGACATTTTCCCATGGCAGTTTCTGAGTGCACTGGGAGTGCACTGAGATCCTAAAGCTAGATGGGGTCAGAGGACAATTTGGGCAGAGGTTCTGGTGAATTCTTGGCAGATTCTGGAGAAGTTCTGGGACATATCTGGTACACTGGAGCCCTGTAGCTTAGTTCAGTCAAATATGAATTAGGTCACTGTTGGTCATCACTAAGTAGGAAAAGTCCTGCACATGCCAAGAATTTTTAGAGCGTTTAGCAATTTGCATAGCAGAAATGACTGCTAGGTTTCCCTCCTAGTAAATAAACAAATAAACAATGAAACACAATATCTTGGGACATCAGGTCACTTTGGAGTAATTTTCCATGGCCTTATTTGAGTTACTAGCCCTAAGTTTTCTGAGAAGTTGTCATAACCTTCCCCAGGCAGGATGAATTGGAAAATCCCAGCCTAGGTGGATCAGCTGCCCAAACACCCATCCATCAGCAAAATCAAAATAAATTCACAGAAGCAGGAAAGCTCAGCATCATCCTTCTGTCCCTTGCCTCTGGGAGCTGACAAAAAAGCTGATTCTTCGTGGTGACAGGGTGTTTTTAACAACCTCTCTGTTTCTGGGCAGCTTGTGGTCAGTGATGTTCATCTCAGTGGTGCAGGGCTGCTGCAAGAATGACCAGGACTAGGCTTATTTAAAATACATTTTTAAAATGATCAAGCATAGGGAAAATTGCAAGTCCAAAGAAAAACCACGTTCTGAAAGCAAGGCTCAGATTAGGTGCCTAATCATCAGGAGCTTAATTAGGAGCTGTAATTCATTAAAGCTCCTTGTGCAATTTGTATGCTTCTGTGCAGGAAGAAGCTTGCCAGGGGGAAGTTCAAAGCACTCAGTGCCATGGGGCAGGTTGTACTCAGATCACAAAATGGCAGTGCCGCTTCTCTTCCCACCCCTTCCCTTCTCTCCAATGGCTGTGTCCAGATGTGTTTGTCTTTCCTCAATACCCACAAAATATTCCTTAACTTGTGAGCTGCCCCTTATTTAATGCAAGCCACTGTGCTGCTGCTCTGCATTTTTCTTTGGTCATTTTGTAAAAAAATCCTTTTAAAGGATGGGCTCATGACAGGAACAAAACGCAGGACATGCATGAAGAATTCCCCCTGACTGGTGAAGAAA
This sequence comes from Onychostruthus taczanowskii, assembly GCF_017590055.1. Taxonomy (NCBI): domain Eukaryota; kingdom Metazoa; phylum Chordata; class Aves; order Passeriformes; family Passeridae; genus Onychostruthus; species Onychostruthus taczanowskii. The sequence goes on along the minus strand of NW_024499239.1, from coordinate 24,406,125 downwards.
TCTCTACAGTACAAACTGCACAGCTGGCATTCCCTGTGCATCCTCCCTTGGGTTTATTGCTTCACATATTGGCTTTCAGCTGTGTTACCCATAATGGCTCTGCCCCATCATAGCTGCTGCACGGGTTGTGTGTGGTGGTGGCACTTAGGAGATACTAATGTGTATTTAGGTCAAAACCTGGCTGCTGCATCATTTTTCTGTTTCTTCCTCACCCTGCACTATGTGTAGGACCTGCAATGAGCTGGATATCTAGGGCAGGTCAGACCTCCCAGAACTGGGAAGGTAGCCTGAGGCTGGACAAAACAAATAGAAACAGGGCTATGGAGAACCTGGCACATGGGATGGGATGTCTGGATTTGGCTTGTTTAGTTTAGCAAAACAAAAGCTCAAGGGAGGATGTGACGACTCTCTATAAATATACCAGGGAGAGAAAAAAGTTATTTCAGCCTAGGGACAATGTTGGCACAAGAACAAATGGGCATGAAGTGGCTGTGGGTGAATCTAGGTTAGGAATTGGGAAGGTTGTTAGCAATTGGGGTAATGAGGGAAGAAAACAGGTGTTGACTGAAGATGGAGTGGGGTTGATTTATAGAAGGATTTTCATGCTGGTTTTTCTTAGCATTGCAAGTGTCAGCAGCACAGGAGATCCTCCCAGTCTGTGTCCTGGTGCTCACTGGTGGGGATGCTGCCAGTGGTGCAGTTGCTAGGCTGAAATGAAGTGCAGGTGGTTTTTTTACAGGCTTTCAAAGCCAAACCAGAATCTAACACCCAGCTGCTGTAACCTCTCCCCAGCAAGGCAGATACCCATATCAAATTCAGTGTTTCTGTCAGAGCATGTCCTTACTTCAGGCAAAGACCCAAAATGATTGGGAATTCAGATGCCCTTGGGATCCTGTTCCTCAGGATGCACACACAAATCAGGCTGTGCACTAGGGCCAGCCCTGAGCAAGCACCTCTGTGCTCTGTGCTGGTCTTTGCAACAGCTGCTGTGATGTCTCCTACAAAATATAAAAACTCTGGGACTAAGAGAGGGTAAGCAAGCACTTCCTTGTGCATCTTCTGCACTTCCTGATGTATCTTCTGCTGGCATTCATAGTTCAGATAGTGCTACCAGGAATCTTGAGGAGCAGTAGGATCAGGACAACCAACTTTAGGAACACAGTGACACACCCTCCCCACCCCTGCCTGCTGCACTGGTGGAGAGGTTGATATTTCCTCCAGCTTGTTCTGCTGTGGCTCTGAACAGCAGCTAAAGGAGGGGTAGGCTGGGAGAGACAAACGGGGAGGTTATTTTTTGTGGATGATTTTTCAGGCTCTGTTTTTTGCAGTGGAGGGCTGTGCCTGGCTGCTCTGGCCATGGCTCATGGGGATGGGCTGCAATCAGCACAGCGATGGTTTTGTCAATGCAAATGGGGAAGTCAGGAAACCACTCAGACTTTTTTCCTTCTTCCAGCCCTGGAGAGGAGACAGGGCTGAAGCATGGGAGATGTCAAACAGGCTTAGGAAACCGTGGAGGTGTTGGGCAGATTTGGCTTCTCTTACAGGTCAGGAGCATGTAAACGCACTTGGCATTTCTTTAAGCATGGCTTTTGCCCCTCAGTCTCATCCTGTAGCTTGGCCAGTTGTCAGTCTGCAAACCCAATCATTCCTGGGTTGTATGAGGAAGTCATGGTGTAAACTGTGGCTGTGCCAAGACCTTAGAGCCCAAAAAGCGCACGGAATTTTTGGCAATTTCCCCTCACTGGCATTTTTCAGAGAAGCCAGAAGAAGCTATTGCTTTCAGTATGAAGCAATCCATGCTTTCATGGATCCTGGGAAATGGCCATTTCAGCAGGGACAATGTACACCAGCGATGCAAACTTGACTCAATATTGATGTGGTAACAGCCTGAAAAGGGCCATGGCTGCAGATCAAGCACCTTCTGGAGAAATCAACCTAAGGAATGGCTGCACTCAGCTCATGGACATGGGCAAATCTGTGATTTTTCTAGGCATTCTGGTGGAGGATTAGATTTTCATTGTTCTCTATGTATCCTTACACAGTAAGTTGAGAGGAGGATGCTGGCCCCATGTGTTTCTGGAAGACAGAGAGATAAGAAGCAGTGTCCTGTGGTAACCACGGCTGTTTCCCATCTGTTTCCTTTTGAGGTAACAGCTCCACAGAGAAGGCTGTGTAGTACTGAGGGAGGTGCTGGAATATGGCCTGGAACAGGCATATTGTGGACAGGTGAAAAAAATGCCCCACATGATGACAGGAAGGTCAGGAGTGCATTGTGTCTCTGCCTTGAAATGTACTGAAACAGAATGAAAAAATAAAGAAGAAAGAAATATATTTCTGAATACCCTGGGAGTATGTCAAGGTTTAGAAGTGTTAGACAGCACTTTGGTGATATTTTTTCCATCGAGTTGCATAAAATTAATATATTAGAGTTGATTTTAACAAAAGAGGAAAATGTGCTGAATAAGAAAAAAGAAGTTTAAAAAGCATAAAAGGTAGGTTTTGTGAATTCAACAATGGAGCACAGCCATTGTAGCCACATATTTTAATCATGTCATTGAAGCCATGATCAAACCATTTTGACTAAAACACTCAGTCTTGTCAAAGAGTGTTCTCTGTATTTTCCAGGAAACTGGGAGAGCCAAAAATAGTCTGCCTGACAGCAAGACCTTCACTGCTGTGTTTTTTCTTAATTGTACATTTACAAAATTACTTTTTTTTATTCTCTGGACATTCTCCAGGAAATGCTGTCCTGAAAGCCATTCTTGGAAGGGCTGTGGTTTTCCCATCTCTTGTCCTTCCAGTTCCACCCAGAGCCCCAGGTCACCCCCTTGGCAGGTGATGATTCTCCTGTTTGTGTCAGCCAAGTTGTGGGAGATGCTGAATAGACGCAGTGCACAACTGCTTCTGTTTCCAGCTCTGATCATAAGGCCAAGTATGATGGAGAGATTGTATTTCTCCAGCTTGTGAATGCTATTCCTATCTTCTCCTTGAAGGGGTTTTTGGTTTTTTTTTTAAAGCTTTTCAAATATCTTTCTGCCAGGATTCTCTCTCTAAAGAAGAAGCAGGGCAAGCAAAGGCCATGCTCTGAAGGGATGCACGTAAAAGTGTAGGGGGAAAGGGCAGCTGGAAAGATTTACACGACCTCAAGTGCCAGTTTAGCTTAACATGGTGAAGTCCTCCTTGCCCACAAGAATTTATATGGGGAGGAGAGATCCTGCCAGAATAACCTGGGGCAAACACCCGAGTGCAAAAGCCAGTGCCAAGCCAAGCAGTGTGAGGTAGCAGTCAAGCACTTTCCAGCAGTGAGAGCAGTGGGAGTCTGTCCACAGCAGCCCAGCAAGAAAAAACTCTTCACAAAGTAAAGCAACCTGTGATCCAAGAGGCTTAACTGCAGCCAATTGACCTGGTGAAAAGCAGGTTTTGTGCAAAAGGCATTTTAGCATAAACTAGCCAAGGAGGTTGTTGCTGTTATTTCCTAGGGTCCTTCACAGCAAGGTGGAAGTTGAATAATTCAGCAAAAGCTCCAACTCTTCTCACAAAACAGAAATCAACTGTCACTGGACATTAATGGAGTGAGAAAAGTAATTAGATCTAATTTCAAAAGTCTAAGCCAATTAAATAACAGTGAGAAAAGTTGTGTAATTTAGCTCTGCTCATCAAAAATAAAACTGTCAAATTGTCCACATTTGCAAATCTCATGCTGACTTTTTGGATGGCTTAGGGAGGGCTTGTTTGGGAAATACGCAAATTGTGCACAAGGTGTCAAAGACTGAGTGCACCTCATGTTTTTCTGGTTCACAAAACTTGATCTTTTAGGTTTAAATGCTTCAAAGCCCAGCTCTGCCCTCAGACATTCCCAAAAAACCAAGGTGAACTTGGCCAAACCAGGAGCTGTCACTGGGTCTGAGAAGAAGCCTTCAATTCATACATTTGCTCCCCAAAAGGCAGGTGTGTGTGCTCAGCCTGCCAGGTGGCTGAGCCCACATAACCCCTTGTCTTTGAGCCAAATTTTACAGTAGAGGTGTTTGCAACTGCAGAGCCAGATCCTGCTTGTGAGTGTGTCACCTTCCTGTGCAGTTGTGGTACTGAATTTGGTGGAGGTATTTGAGACTCAAGCTCACGTAACTAAGGCTCCCAGACTCCAGCCCTGCCTGAGGTCTATGCTGGAGCTGGGCCAGCCCTGCTGCAGTCTCAGATATCACTGTTTTCTTGTGCTGTGTTTCCCTGAAAGCATCTTGGACAGCTCAGAAGCAATACTGCAAGAGACGAGGCTCGATGTGCAAAGCTGCAGTGGAGAGTGTGGAAAGCCCAGGAGTGGAGCACGAGGAAGATTTGTGCTGCCTGTACCTTTGAAGGGACAAAGCCAGCAGCTCATGGGGGTCTGATACCCTGAAGGACTGCCAGGCTGGTTGCCTAATGGGGGTTTCAGTATATAAACCTGGACCAAGTCTCAGATCCACCACACCTTTGGGTCTAGCATGAGACCCATGCTCAGGGTAGATCCACCTGCAACTAGTGAGGCTTGTGAAAATTTTATGCACAGTAAAAAGATTTGTTTTCCTTTGGCTGCATGAAGGGTGCTCAGGTGGGGGATTCACAGTGTAAATTTGCATGGCAATATCAGAACACTGTTCATTCTGTTGAATGCCAGAAGATGAATATGGAGGAGGAGAGAAGAAGAGCTTGGATGTGTTTCTGCTCCAGTTGATTAGTACTGGCTGCAAGCCCCTCTACCAGGAGTGCATGCATACAGTTGGTTTTATGAAAATAAATAATTTTCCCATCACCTTTCCTGCTGACCCTGCTGGGACATTGGTAGGGTCACCCAGAGGCAGTGGGCTCAGGAGCCTGGCATCTGCCTGCTAGGCAATAAATGAAGGCAGCCAAACTAATGTCACCTTCACCCCTGAGGGCTCATTGGATGAAGGCAACTTATATCCACTGTTTACCTGTTCTGGATTTGAATTGGTGACCCAGGGATGAAAGGCTTTCTGTCCTAGTGCCAGGACTTTGACTTGCTCTGCTGTAACAATAAATATCCCCCAAAACCCCTTGGAGCTCCCAGCAATTACAGCCTTAAAATAAACTTATAGCATAGGATAGTGATTACCAAATGTTTCTTATTGTTTCCCCTCTGGGAGACATGTATCCCTCAGGAAATGAGTTTCTAATTACACAGGAGAAGCGGGGAAGTAACCATAGTGTGGGAAAGCCAAATTAATAAAAGCTCCTAGGTGCACTCTGACCACCCCTTTTAGGGGAATGATTGAATGTGAATGGTCTGAGAGTTTTACTTTGTCTCTTCCTGAGGAATGCCTAGACCAGCTGTGGCAGAAGAGATTTGAGTAGACAAAGAGAGGAGTGAAATAAAGATGCTGTTGAAGACCCCAGGCAAAAGCTGCGCTGAACAGCATACAGGAATTCTTCAGCCTGCAAATTCCAGACAACGTGGTACCATCCTGTGCAGGGCCTGAGATTCTAATACATTGGGAAAGTTAATAAAATAGATGTGCATCCTTTATCCCCTTGAGGTGCTAACCCAGCTCCTTTCAGAGTCCAGTACTCCTTTTAAATACACTATGTTAAGGAGTGAATCCAGTTCAAGCCAGTGCACTACCCATTCATGGAAAGCTGAGGCTCAAACACTCTTTGGGCACTGTATGGCTCAAAGAGCCTGAGATCAGTGAGGCTGGAAAGCCTTTTGGACAATAACACATGTGATGGTTCATCATGCCAGCTGGAATCCCCAGGGCTGGCTTTGTTTCTGTGAGTGCAAGAGGAAGTCCTCTCCATCCCTTTCTTGTACTTGTTTCATTTCCCACAGTACGTACCATTTATAAACCTTGGGAATGCAAGTAGTCCCTTGGAAAATATCTCACATCTCATCCATGCAACAGTGGTGTCCAGAGCAGAAAAATGGCTGCAAATGCACTCAGTCCCTCTGGAAGTGAATGTCAGAGTCTACCCCAACTCAGTTGCTGCCCTTATGCCTGTTGCTGCTGAAGGACAAATCTTCAAACTGCAATTTTCTGGGCAAGATGAAGCTCATCCTTTTTCAGAAAATGTCTCCCTTGGTTTGAAATTCATTGCCCTGGTGGAAGATACATCAGCATATGAAGAACTGTGCCCTGAGGTGGGAGCCAAACCATGGATGTCACATACCAAAGCACCCGTACTGCAGTTTGCATGTTTGCAGAGTGGATGTCTAATGTGAGGTTGTTTTTGGGGAAGCCCTGTGAAGTCTTGCTATGCAATTTACTCAATATTAAAGAATGGAGAAATCCCATTTGTGTGTGTACATAGCTCAGAAGCAAAGAAGACAGTGGAATAAACAGTGACAATTCAGAATAAAACTCTGAGGAGAGGATAGGATTTAATTTTAAGTGAGAATGTTGCCCCTCTGGGCAGTGGAGTGCTTTGTTTTGAGATGGAAAACAGAGTAGTCCCTGTATCACTGAGGATGTTTTTATTCTGAAGGCAGGCAAACTATTTTTGCTGAATTTATGCTTAGCCTGCAAATTGAAGCAAATTGCAGGGATCCCAAAACTACTCATACAAAAGTCAAGAAAGATAAAATTAGCTTTGTTCTCTTGGAACCAAAGCCACAGGATCTCAGCCTGCCACAGCTGTCCTTAAGATAACTAAATACTCTATTCTTAGGATTATGCTCACCATTTTGATCAAATCCACAGTTAAAATCTGTGGTTGCTGTACATTTAGTTAATCAGCACTCATCTTAAATTCTCAATATATACATTTATGTTATTCTTGTACTGCACAATTTGCCAGATGGGCTTTTATCCTTGAGATACACAGTGAGGAGCATCATCGCCTCTCCTGGCAGTGCCAAACCACACTGCTTAGGGAATCTCTTTGGGTATTAATTGAATCTGAAATGGTAGTGCCAGCAAAACATCAGAATTTCAGCAACATATGTTGAAATGGCATCAATACAGGCTGTGTATATATAGATAATATGTTAAATCTGCCTCTTGGGGAATGAGAATTTAAGCTTCTGCTGATGCACTCTATCCTAAAGGTTAGGGTAGGATCAGAGAGCAAACCATCACATTGGCATATGGCAAGGATTTACTCTCCTGCAGCTGTAATTATGTTCATTCTGGCTGGTGAGAGTGTAAAATAAGACAGGACACATTCATAATAGCTCAAGGAAGTCCATTTTACTTTACTGTTGCTGCACATGAAGAGTTTTCATTATGTTAGAGAAGGGGTTACCTGTTCAGGTCACAAAAACCCAATTGCTCATGCTCTTTTGTAGTTACTCCTAAATCATCCTGCCCCAGGGTAAGACTCTTCTCCAGCAGAAGAGAATAACAATTGGTTTTCTCTACTCTAGTTGTAAATAACCACCAGCATAATAGGCACCTGCAGTGTCCCACAAGAACCTGTTTCACAGTCAGTGGGGTGTTGCTATTTCCCAGCACTCAAACAGGGTTTTTTTGTGAGTACAAAGACTACACTGCTGGTCTTCAGGAAGGATAAATTATTTGGAACAAGATTAGACATTAACACCAGCAGAGCACAAATGGGAAAAGCACTGGACAGAAGCACTGAAAATTGCCTGCAGCACTGATTTGTTATTTAGTGTCCTCCTGCCCTGTGGTACCAACTTCATCCCTTTAATATGCACCAACAGTAACTCAAATTTAGCTGTGGTTGGGTTTTCTCCCTCTATGTTTTTGTGTTTATTGATTGTTAACACAATGCACAGAGCACAAAGGGGAAAAAATATAACTGTGGAGAACAGTGGTGCCTCTCTCTCTGCTCCTAGATTGTTGTTCACACAGATAAGAACATGTAGCCACCTGCCATTCCTCTCATGCTTAGACTGTCAGCTTTCTGGTTCTGTATTTGTAAGGCACAATAAAACAGCAAATAACAGGGTAGCTGACCAGCATGATTGAAATCTGCAAATGTCTTGAATTTTCATTTTGCTGAATTGATCCTGGTCTGTGTTGCATAATCCTGGGCTGTAAAAGGTAGCTGTTCTTAGAAGGATCAACCTTCTTGAGCTATTTTCCCCTCTTGTTAACAATTTCCATCTCATTTCCTATTTCCTGCTCTAACTCCTGCCGATAATGCTCCTCAGCTAATATTGAAACCAAGAGGGAAAAATATATGAATAGTAGACATCCGATCCAAGCTTTGTGTGTGGAATTCAGGGATGGAATGTTCTTGAGAACAAGATGGGTTTTTTAAATAGCAAAAGACTGCTTGTTTAGGAAGAAAATTTGCACTGACACCTATATGTGGTACTGTTGATGTTTGTTCTCACAGTGCTCTTAGGTCAAATATAACCATCCCCTTAGAATACTTTTTTCCATTTTTTTTCTTTTTTTTTTTTTTTTTTTTTTTTTTTTTTTTTTTTTTTGTTTTCACCAAGATGTTCTCCATGCAGAGTGTGTCTGCATGGCACTTTGCTGCATGACTGCAGATTGTACAGATATTTTCATGCCAGCTTAAGAAGGTGAACTTGCAAATGCCATAGCAGTCGCCAGCTGGGTTTGTGATGGCATGCAATGCTGTCTTTCAGTCTGCAATATTGGCCTTCTATGCCCTCGCCTCCTACTCTGGCTCCTCCATCTCCTGTTCATCCGTTGGGTCAGCAGTGTTTTGTGCAGTTGTTCCAAGCCACACCCAGCCCCTTCTCTTCCAGAAAAGGCATTTTTTCTGCACACCTGACACAGTTCTTGGTGCATGGATGGTTGTGCAGATTATCCAGCTGCAGGTGGAGATGAGCAGCCAGGGCTGTAAGTGCATGGGGAAAGACACATCCCCTCCTATATAAATGCAGCTAGAAGTGATTCAGAACTAATCTGGCCATTTCTAGGTGAGTTCCCTGCTGCTCTTTTTGCAGAAATGATAAAAGCAAATATATTATTTCTGTAACGATGAGTACCCATGCAAGAGGTGGGTATGGGAAGTGCTCCCTGAGCAGGGATCATGTGAGGGTCTCTGTGCAGCAGTTTTGTAACCTACCCTGGAAATACATCAAAGAGGCCTTGGCTATGAAAGGCAGGAAGGGAGTGGTCTGAGGAACTGCAGCTACACCAGCGAGTTGAGCAGAGCCAAGGAATGTCCTCAGGCATTGCACTCAATTGTGCTGTTAAATTGTCAGTCCCTGGCCAGCAGAGAGCCTGGGAGCTGGCTGGGGCTCAGCACTGAGCCCATGGCAGCTTGGACATGTCCCTCCCTCCTGGAGGACCGTGGTATGAACACGGGCGGTTGTGTGCCTGTGGGCTTCCATGCTCCAGAGGGAGCCACTCTGGGCACGAGCATTGGGATAGGCAGCTGCTAGTAGGAAGGAAAAACTGGATTTTGCTAATTCATTTTGTGGTATTAATGTTCCCAGATTTCTCTGTAATAAAGCAGAGGGCATATATGGCTCAGAGTCTCATCTGCAGCTCTGGAAGTGGAGTTTGGACTTTACAGAGCCATCCAATCTCATGTTGTCTGAAGATCTGTCTCTCCTTTGTGTTTCAGTCCATACTTCCTTGGGGCTCAGAGTTTTTTCCACTGGATATTCAGCTAATCCAGGACTGTGCTGCACAGGGGGAAGTTCTGCTTGTGTGTAACACTGTCCAGGTCTGCCTCTATCCCTGCTGGTGGCCCTGGCTGGCAAAGACAGGTCCCTATGGCACACTATGGCTCAAATTCAAGTGTGCATCTTCCTCCTGCAGGGTCCTGGGCACCCACTCTCTGTGACTGGTTTCATGGAGCACATTGAGGGGAAGTGTATACCTTTTGTTGGGACCATGATTTCCAGAAGCAAGCCTTCATTTGGGTATTACAGCTGGATGTCCTCACAGACTGGTACAACCTGTGGGAAGGCTCTTACACCTCAGCTTCACCTGAGCCAGGTGTTTATCAGTGTGGAAGGAGGTGGGCCCAGGGCAGCATGTCCAAACCCAGGTTAATTAGAGCCAAGGGAAGTTGAGTGGGGCTTCTTGGTTTGTAAGGTGAGGGCCTGAGAATTCTGATCTGTGGGAGTAATGAGGGTGAGTGTGGGGGAGCAAGGCAGATAGTGGAAAGCTTTTGAGCTGCAGTAAAGCTTTGCCAAGTGGTGAGCCAGGGAAAATGTTTTAGGATTGTCTGCAGCATGTGTGACTGAGAGAAGACCCTCCTTAGCTGCCTGCAGTGAAATGGTGTCAGTTGCTGGATACTCGTAAATCCTTTTGATTTTTGTAAATCCAAACCCTGATGAGTCCCATTCTGCAACTCAGCAGTGAAGGTCAAAGCCCTTCTTGTGTGAAATGACTTGTCTCCTGCTTTCCCTGGCAAAGCACACAGGTGATCCATAGGGCTCCAGGGAGTCTTCAAGTCAGTTTTATCAGGTTTAGGTTGCTTTGACCTGAATACTGCAACATGCCCTGAGCCCAGCAGATTTGCCAGAATTGACAGGGCTGAGTCTTCAGAAAAGATCCTTACTGACTATTCATTAGCCTATGGTTGTGTTCTGGTAGAAGGAGAATGCTCTTCTTCCAGCATAACAAGACACAGGAGAAGAGGAAGAGTCCTCAAGCTGCCTCAGAGAAGGTTTAGATTGGATGTTAGGAAACATTGCTTTACTAAAAAGGGTGGTCAAGCCTTGGAAAAGGCCGCCCAGGGAAATGATGGTCTCACTGTCCCTGGAAATGCTCAAAAAATAGGTAGACATGGCACTTCAGGGACATAGTTCAGTACTTGGCAGTGCAAGGTTAACAGATGGACTCAATGATTTTAAAGGTCTTTTCCAAACTGAATGATTCTGTGAAGATCTTCCCTGGAGCCCATGGCAGGGGGGAAAATCAGTCTGGAGAGTGAGGGATAGGGCTGGGGAAACAGTGGAAAAGGTTGCAGAGATGCCTGTGAGAAAGAGAAAGGAACTGGGGTTTCCCTGCTGGTTCAAGAAGGGCACAGGAAGCCAGATCTAGAGAGTGATTGTTTTCTTGACAGTCCTCCCCAGAAGACAGGCATTTGGGATGAGCTTCAGCCCGAGCTGTGGGACAGGAGCTGTGAGGCTCTCTGCTGGGGAAGCTCAAAGGGGCTTGTGGACAGGCCTGAACTTTCTCAAAGTCTTTTGGAGATGTGTGGAGCTGAGTGGGAGAAGCACAAGGAAAATCTGCCAGCTGGAGCACCTCCCCTGCTCGCTGCCCAGTTTGCTGCTCATGCTGGGCCCTCAGCCCTGGCAGATTCCACCCATCAGCATAGGATGTTCTCAAGGAGAAGGCATCACCAGGATGCTTTGCACCCCTGAAAGTCCAGAAGCAACACTGCTGGCAGGGCCAAATACAAAATTTTTCCAGTACTCCTTGCATGGACAAGAGTGGGCAGCTTCTGCCTTTCCAACATCTTCTCAGATGCCTCAGGCTGTGAATATCCCCATGAAGCATGAGAGGGGTTGGGAAACAACAATATTTACTTTCCTGGAGCCTGAACAACAACAGAAAGGACATGGAAGAACAAAAACCCCTCCTGAGACAGGATCTGCAAACCTTATATCTGCCCAAATCCAGGAAAGAAGCAAGACTGTGGATGCCTCATGTGGAGCAGCCCCAGCACAAAGTACAGTGGCCACAAGATTTGCTGCTGACCCATCTTATGGAAAGCTGGAGAGCTGCCAAGATGGGTGAGAACAGGGGATCCCAAACTGGGCTCTGAAATGTCATTTTGGATACCTGAGAAAGGAAGAGGCTCCTCAAACACCCTGACTGCAGTGGGCACTGGCAGTGCTTGCTACAGAACTGCTTCCAGGCTGAGAACTCTTTTTCCTTTCCATCAGAAAATGCCAATTCCTTACAATGGAAACACTGCAGGGTTGTATCACTGCTGTGACTCTGAGAGAAGCCAGGCTGTTTTCTTACCCAATTCTTTGGCTCCTCACAGCCCACCCTAGCAGGATCTGCAGAGCCAGAGCCTCCATTCTCCACAATAACCCTCCACCCCATCCCAACACCTTGAGTCCTTGCTCAATGGCCAAGCTCCTGCTGGCCTGTAAAAGGGAAGCAGTGGTGTAGTTTTCTGCTCCCCAGTTTGATAGTTTTCTGGCTCAGGAGTTGGTGTGACTTTCTATCTGATTGTGCAACTTTTGGGAAGTCAACCAGGGATTAATTTCATTTCTGTCTTCACAGGATGGTTGGGAGATGCTGGGTCAGGACTGCCTGCTTTCCTACTGGAAGCTGGTCTGTTTCCAGGCAAATGGTATGTAAATGGTATCTAGAGGGATGCTATTAAAATTACTTAATCTAAGGAAATATTTTCATGAAATTGTCTTTTGAGGGGGAGCATAAGCTTTTGACTTGAAGCTTTTGCAAAATAAATGTCTCCATGCAAAAGCTACTTCCCTTGGGTCAGCAGTGGTGGGAAACCAGAGTATTGTGATTTCAGCAGGATGTCACAGCAGCAGCTTGAGGATCTGGTTGGGTTGCTTCATACCTTTTTTCCCTGTCAGTGACAAGATACCCAGGGCCAAAGGCTCAGAGGTAAAATCTGATTTTCCCTTTGTCAAGATAGAGACCAGGTGGCTCATGCCCCAAACTTGCCTCCCACCAGCATTTCCAAATGGAAGCAGTTTTCTGCTTCAAACTTCAAAATTTTCAACCCCAAACTTCGGTTTTCCTGCAGATCTGAAGGGTCTGAGCAATTGAAAGCCTATTTTGGCTGAAATTCAGAGCAATTCTGTTCACAATCACTTCTCTTAATAAACAGCATTAACATCTGGTGAGAAATCCCTGGGCTAAGCACAATATAGCTGCAGCACCATGCTTGAGCTGAGCTCAGCTTGATCCAGAGACAGAGCAATGTGAACTGAGCCAAGAGCAAGGAGGGGAGAAAACAGCAAATGGAAAAATTAATTGCATGGTAAAAAACTCCAACACTCCAACTTCCATCATCTCAGGGGTTCACAACTGGCAGGGAGTCTTTAGTAAACTAATTAGTGGCTATGGCAAATTGTGGAAGAGTCTGTAAGTTGTCGTAGTTGAATAGAAGTCAACAGTGTCTGATTTGCAGTAGCCAAAACTCTTGCTCATGATTTTGCACTGCACAGCTTTATAAACAGTGGAAGTTATTTACCATTTCTCTGTTAAGATATTGCTGGTTTTGAATGAGTCTTTCCCTTAGAACTTTAATTTAGATAGAATTTCGTTTCAGATATATAAAATTAAAACATATTTATATGTGTTATCTGTATAATATATTAAAAAATAAGTTTACTCAGAGCCCTAAATTAGCTATGAGAGTACAAACACCTCCCATGATTTAGGGATTTAATTTGCTGCTGCTTGGAGGGGTGCAGCAGTAGGTCAGGCTCTCCAGGTTGCGTGGCACAGCACAGGGACAATTGCCAGTGTAAATAAACTTTGCCTGGGTCTCTTTAAGCAACATTTCACTCTGAATAATCCTGGTGATTTAGCTCCCACTAGAACATTAGTTTTAGTTCCACTTTGCTTTATTGCTGCCATGCTTAATTGATTCAACACCAGGATGGAACTGCATAATGGGGCTACTTAAGTGTAATGAAACCCTTGCATTGTCAAAAAATGAATGTTTTGTCTGCAGATTCTGGAAAGATCTCTAATTAAACACTTTAAAAATTAGATATATGCAGACACAGGAATTTATTTAGTCCTCTACTTCTATAGCTTTTTGTATTTCCTATTTCAGCCAGGCCATTCTTCAAATAATTCCTTTGTTAATTCAAATTTCAGAGGCCTTAATTTTTTATTTTTTTTTTAACATCCAGCTGTGAAATTTCTCTGCTTGGAGATGTCTATCACTGAGAGACACTCATTTGTACTGTGTAGGTTGATGTTAGCTGCCTGGTTGCCTCCTGACAAGTCCTTGGAGGATGCTGCTTATTTTTATAATTTTGTGATAAAATAAAATAAGCTGTTCAAGAGGAGGCTGCTGCATGCCCCACACCAAGGCCTCTTTGCTGGCCACGTCGGAGTGGGTTTGTAGTGGGAGACCTGAACTAAACTGCTTGGTCCCAGAGTGTTTTTCACCCTCATTGAGCACCTCGTGAAAAGGGGGAAAAATCAGTTTCTATAGCAAAATAAGCCTGAATAGTCCTGTTACATCTTTATCTTCTTTCACCGTGTTTCCTGGCATCCCTCTGCAGCCCCACTCTGGAGCGGCAGAGCAAATTTGGCTTTCTCCACCAGGTGGTACTATTAAGCTGTCATAGCGGGAAGATTCGCTCCCTCCATCCCAAATCCACCCAGTTATCCCCGGCGGCTGAGGCTTTCAAATGATTTCCCTCTTGGTGTGCTGAAGCTAAGGAGGAGCCCCGTTAATTGCAGCTGAATGAGGGCATTCATGCCCTGTTCCCCTTCCCACTGCAGATCAAATAGGATTGGTTTCTTTTTTCCTTTTTTTTTCCCATTCCTAATGAAAAGAATGGTGTGGAATCTTCCCATACTCATGGTGTGCCCTTGGGATTGTTGCTTTTATGAAGATATTTTCCATATGAGCAGTGTAACTCCCTGATAGCTGTGGAGGATGCATCATCTTTAACGTGCCTGAGGACAGAGCAAGGTCTTGACACAAGTTTGTGTTCGTAATCTGATGTTCAGCTTTCCCTGGGTGAAGTGGATAGCAAGTCTGGGCTCTGCCTGCAGTGACAGGATGGGATGCTGAGGTTCCTGTGTGGGTTCTCTCATGCAGGGCTAATATCTGTCCATATCTCAGACAGCTTTTGCTCTTACCTAGATACCTTGTCCAGGAGACTCTTGAAGGTGTTTTTCTATGAATTTAGTGCCTCTGATACCTGTAATGGCCCAGTATGGGCTGCTGTGTGTCCTCAGCTCCCTGGCACAGCCACAGGACATGTCCTTGTGTGGCTCTGTGCAAAAAGCCAGAGGCACTTGAGAAGCCTCTCTCTTGCACAATAATTCTGTCAAGTTGCAGACATGTCAGATTTAATGCTGGTATTGTGCACCTGGGAGGGAAGAGGACACAGGTACATGGAGACCCAGCTGCCTCACTGCTATTGAACTGTTAAAATGCTACAGGAGCAGTGCAGTTGCTGATGTTGAAGACTCAACCCCTTAAAATCTGAGGACATTAGCATTGTCTGAAAGATACTGCAGCTCTCACCTCCACAGGTAAATTGTCAGCATTGTGCTCCACCCACTGGGATTATTTATAGACTTGCCCAGGTAAGCATGGTCCATATTTTTTTGTGCCTAGTCAACCATGAATTTGTGTATGTCTGAGCAAATGCAGTCCTTATCTACTGCTGACTGTCCACATGTGCCCTTTGAGCACTTCTCTGGACCTCTTCTTATGGAAAGGGCTTTGCATGTGCTGTGATGGGCTGGTTGACACAGGGTTACTGCTGTGAGGCCAGTGCTGTTTATAGAGCTGGAGTTCATTTGCCACTGGGGTGATGAAAAGACACTTAAATTGGAAGATCAGGTGCTTTCCAGGGCATAACCAGCTGGCTGGCAGAATTGAGATGGTTGTAGTATTGTCAGCACTGCTTTTGGAGAGTTGCAGCTTCTGGGAAGACTGTTTTTTGAGTCACTCCCCCTCACATGATGTTTATGACACTGTGAGAGTCACACAAAAGCCCTGTGATCAGAAGGACAGCACAGGCAGCAAGAGGGACTTTGAAGAACAAGCCCAGATGTAAAAACAGTTCTGCTGAGCAGGGAAAATCTCCTCCAGATTTGGCCAAGTGATGGCATAATGTGCTAGGTTACCCCAAGGATCCAGATGCCATAACATAAATCTGCTGTTGCAGGACTGAGAAGGTGATTTTTTTCTTTCATTTTATTAGCCATGAAATTTTAAAAAAACTGCCTTAAAAGCCCAGTGGACCTTGTCATAAAGCATTGAGGATGGTCTTGCATCCTTAAATTAGTGGATAGGGTAAAAAGAGAATCTGTTGTCCCCTCTCCTTCACCAAAATCACACTGTAAGATTTATGCTGGTGATTCAACAGAGGGGAATGAAATACTACAATGAGAGTCTCCAAATTGGTCATTTTCCCCTGTTGTCTTGTGAAATGGTGGTAATTTGTAAATGAGACATCTGTTGCTACTTCGGTTTGAATACTCAATTTTTTATTTTTTTTTTTTGCCATTGGCATTGGCACTGTGTGATTGTATGATTGTGTGTGATGGTGTTGGTCTGTGGAGGAAGGAGAGCATGATCTGCTGCATGGGGAGATGCAAGGGAAAAGGGGCTGTTGATGAAGGAGCAGTGGCAATTACTGGGAATGTTTTTGCAATGTATAGATGGAGAAATCTTCCTTTCCTTTGTCATTAGGGGATTGTCAGAACTTGGCGCAACCCAAGTTAATTTGGATTACGTTATTTTTTAATGGAGTATCCTGCTGGATTCTGAGCCCTTGCTGTGGTTCTGCACAGGGTGTGCACTCTTGAAGTGCAGCAGGAATACCTGCAGAAAGACAATTGCTGAAGGCTGAGAGCCCTCTTGGGGCAGAAAGTTCACAGCAGGAGCTGCAATGTCATCTATAACTGCCCATTCCTGCTTCCTCTCAATTTAATTTCTTCCTGGCTTAATTTGCTGGTGCCCTGTCCATAACCCCACTTTTCCCTGGTGTCGTTTCTCTGTGTTCCATGCTCTGGCTGCATCTCCTGTGCTGCATTTGGGGACCAGTGGAACGAGTTTCACAAGTTTCTGGCTGCACAATGCTGATGTGCCAAAGGGATTTGGTTCTCACGTATTGATATCTGTGTTGCAAGTGGTGGGGTCATGGTTGCTTTTGTCTTTGGGACTCCTTCATACCAATCCTTTCACTCTCCTCTTAAATTTCTATTCCTGATGTGATCATTGTTTTAGTAATACCCACCTGCAGCACTTTTAAACATAATCATATTTGTGTGTCTGGCTATAGTTTTCTTTAGGCTTAAACAGCATCAAAAAATTTCTTACAGCCGAAATGTTCCTTTTTGATCTAAGGATTTATCATGCTTCTTTTACTGTGCATTTCCCCCAGATACGGCAGGTGATCTATATAATCCCTTTTATCCTTTTCTTTTCCTACTTTTCTTAAAAATTGGAAAGAGCTGGTATTTCTTTAGTGCAATTGCACAACAGAGGAAGGTGTTACCAGCATCACATTTGGCTTGCAGTGCTCAGAACATTGTGCAAAGCCCCAGTGGGCTCTGAGTGATCTCTAACATCTGATTGCTGAGGTTTGGTAACAAATGCACCCACATATCCTTATTGAACAGCATATAAATTAGTGCTACTGATATTCTCTAAATAAATACTTTTGTTTAAAACCTTTTCCTACCTGGTGAAATGGACTCTGGTGTTTTATGGAAGAAATTCTTCCCTGTGAGGGTGGTGAGGTGCTCAGGTTGCCCAGAGAAGTTGTTGATGCACCATCCCTGACAGTGTCCAAGGCCAGGTTGGATGGAGCTCGGAGCAACCTGGGATAGTGGAAGGTGGGAGGTTTGGAACCTTCCAACCCAAACCATTTGTGATTCCATGATTCCAGGCTGCTGCTCTGAAGAAACTACACAGAAATCATTTTTACCTGGTTTGACTGGGCAAATGAAATCACTGTTGCATCACCACCAGTTCTCTGAAACTGAGCTCATTTGCTGGCCTTGAACTGGTGCTGCATGGAGAGGGTGAAGGGATGAAGGGGTGTGGGCAGGAAAGTGTCATGAACATCTCTGGTGCTTGGCAGGCTCATGGGTGTGTCAGCCAGCACAGGGCTAGTCACTGCACAGAAGCATTGAGCTTACCCTGAAATAAATAGCCTATAGCAAATGTGGGCACTAGGAGGAAGATCCTGCAAATGCTCCTAAGCTCTGTAATTCCTTATAATTTTTAGGAACTGGTTATCCTCTGCTTGCAAACAGCCTGCAGGATTGGCCACTACCTTCACTGGCAAACAGTAAGCATTTGGTACAGCAATAAGAGATTTTAAATGGAGACAGGAAGCCCCCCACACATCTTTTGAAAATGTGGCCAGACCCCACTTTCAGAAATTTCTTGTCTATCCCTCAAAAATCATAAGGTTTTTTTGTTTTTTTTTTTTTTTCTCCCCAGATCTCATGTTTAAGCCAAATAATTTGAAAATTTGAATTTCACGGATCACATCCATCAATCTGGATGCCTATCAATATGGGAGTTATCAATCAACCAGCTCTATAATCTGTACATACCATGCATGTATGTATGGAATCATTAAGGTTGGAAATGGCCTCTAAGATCATTGAGCCCAATTACTTAATTAACCTACCACTGCAAGGTCCACCATGAAACCATGTCCCTAAGCACCACATCTATCTGTTTTCTGAACAGTTCCAGGGGCTGCGATCTCACCACTTCCCTGGGCATACTGTCCTTCAAGACAACTTCCTGTAGATGGATGGTTGAAAGCTTACGTTATTCCCTCAGAAAGTGAGCTGTGAAAGTATCAGGTTGCTGGAATCCTAGGGAGAGCACCAAGTTTAATCTTCCAATGCAGCCTGTGCCTTCATGGTGCAGGGACTTGTTACCATTATGCAATGCTACAGCCTCTTATTCTGTGGCATAATTCACCTTCTGTCCCTTAGCCTTTCCTGCAGCTGCACAATGTAACTGTAATTGTTGCTTTTCCCTTATTTTTATCTTTCTTTGGCATCCATCTCCCTTGCAGGCTCCTGCCTGATCTCCTGTGGTGAGGTATTCATGCGCAACAGTGAAGGTGCTACCAAGGATCATGTGTTGGTGCTCTTGTTTTGCTTGGGTACCCTTTGAGTATCTAAGGCCTGTCTCCTGTGCAGTGGGGAATATGACATTTCCCTGGTGTGGAGATGTCAGAAGAACTAGTTCTGGAAGGGCTGGGAGCTAATAGACTGTGCAGCAAATCTGAGGCAGTAGGAGCTTTTCTTCAGTGTCACAAACCCTCTGCTCAGCTCTTTTCCTGTTGAGAAATTCTTCATGGTTCACAGAGTGTTTCCTAGAAAGTAGCTTAGAAAATCAGTTTTGCAGTTTCAAGAACTAAATGAGTGCTTTTGTGTGAGGCTTTCCATGCCATTTTGGGGGATTGATATCTTACTCACATCTAAGGAAAGCTGTACAAAATTACTGCTTCAACACACACAAACAAAATGTTTTTGGCTTGAAGTTTTGGCCAAACTGATGGATTAATGATTCTCAGTCCTACTTGTACACTGAAACCAGATTTATTTTTCCCCCTGTAGGATAAACCCTGTAACTGAGAGAGGCATATGTTTTTCAAGAGTCAAACTGACTGATAGCTCATACTCTATGTGCAAGATGTGGTCACTTGGTTGAGACCATGGTTTTTCTCACAGCCACAGCTGATATTTGTTCTTTCATGTAGCAGTTTCAAAATTGAGTTCCTACAGAATCTTGGGCAACACACTGTTCTTAGTGCATTACACAGAGCCAGTTTGCAATACTAATAATTAAAAAAACCCCAACAGAGTAGTTAAGTGTCATATGCAGATTGCTCACTGGAGGTGACTAAGTGGCCTGATGATCCCTCTCCTTTCAGTCAGAAACTTGGCTCTCAGGATTGAGTCATTACAGGAAATGGAAATATTATAAGCAGCACCTGGAAATGAGGTGCTGGCTGTAGAGTGAAATTTAAAAAGCTTCTTGGTAATGGATAAGCTGAATTGTTTGAAGTTCAACAGAGGCAAACAGAGAGTTCTGCTGCAGCTGGGGAAGAATAACCCCAGCTCACTACAGGCTGGGGACTGACCTGCTGGAAATCAGCTCTGCAGAGAAGGGCCTGAGTGTCCTGATGGAATACAAGCTCTGCAAGCAGTGTCCTGGAGGACAAGAAGGCCAGTGGTGCATTAGGGAGAGCACTGCCAACATGTCAAGGGAGGTGCACCCACAGGCAGTCATGGAGGCAGGATCAGCAGGTCCAAGGAGGAGCTGAACAAACTCATTGATAGTAGAAGGTTTCAATGCTCACTGATGTACAAGTACTGGCTGGAAGCGTGGAATGTATTTTCCCTATTTGTACAGCTAAAGCTGGAATGTTAGTGGAGCAGGAATCTGAAATGACAGCGAGGTTGCCCATGTAAAATTAATTCACAGCCTTCAAAGAAAATGTGTATGGAAAACATGCTGGAGCTGACCTGCACCTCAGCCTCCACTCCACAAATGGGATCTTCATCCTGCCTGCAGCCTGCTGTGCTGTGGCCACATCTGCTGGGACTTGGCATGACTATGAACTTGCTGGAGGATTGTGGGTGCCACGTTCTTGCCTGGCCTCTCCTGTCCTTGCTTGGTGTGGAAAAGGTGTAGGTGTGGTGTGGGGAAGAGTTATAAAGTGAAGGTTGCTGCTGGGGTCTTGTTTGTTCTCTTGCTGTGCTGTGGGGTACAGGCTGTGGAAAGACTGTCAAACCCAACACCAGCACAAGGGGAGAAAGAACAGAGCCCATTTTTCATCTGGCTGGGGTTATTTCAGTGTGTACAGCCCTCTGTTGTGCTTTTCTGAGTGCTGCCTAGGCATGTGCAAGCTATGGGGTGAAACTGGGGTGAATAGACCTGGGTCTGTTCTTGAATAGCTGCAGAAAATTCCTTTGGAGGTGTTATGTGTACACAGAGGCTATTGCAGGCTTCCTGAAGGCTGTTACACCTTCCCTCCTTGATGAATCCATGGGGTTTTGTGCACTGGATTATTACAGGGTGCCCTTTTAGCCCCTTCTAACACGACACCGTTTGCATTTGTTCTCCCTCTGGAGAACAGGAGGGAAAGAACAGTGAGATATTCAGGGACTTAAAACCCCTGCACTTAACAAAAATGAAATGGGATCTCATGCCAACTGTGTGATTCGCACTTTCCTTGCTTTGTGTGCAGCGTTGGGGCTCTCCCCCCCGTTCTCTTTTAGGTGATTAATTCCACCTCCTGCTAAATAAATTTACAATTAAAATGGGCTTATTTGTAACAGCCACTGAATTTCCACTCTCTCTTTTTTTTTTTTTTTTCAATATATAATTGAAAACACACCCAAACTCTAGTCGCCTGTAAGTATTAATTTTCATTTCCACAGAATGCTCTGTCTCCGGGGCAAGGAAGGAAATTCCAGAGAGTTAGCCAAGACAATCAGGGTTAATGTGCTCTTTGAAAAGTGTGGTGCAAGCAGGACCCTTGCTTTCTCATCCAAAGGTCAGGCCTGCTGCTGGGACAATGGTCTGGGTGGGATGGAGAGGGCATGGATCTGGCCCAGTGTGCATTTTGCCCAGGATACAGTTTGGAAGACCATGTGCAGCAAGCATGGGAATGGTGATAGGAATTTTCAGCAAGGTTGGGGATTGCTCAGGGGCAGCATGTGCTCCTTCACAGAGGAACAAAGGCTGTTTTCAGTTGTGTGGAGGATGCCTGACTTCATAGCATGAGAGGTGTTGTACATTCACAAGTGTAGGAAGCACTCGTGGGGCTGGTGGTTTTTGGCTGTGCCCCTTTGACAAGCAAAAGAAGTGTAGGCTGTGGCCTTGCACACAGTCTAAATTATACGGATCACTCCATGAACACTCATTTACAGAATCGCAGAACAAGCTGAGCTGGAAGGACTCTCTGCAGGGCCTCCCTGCCTTTGAGGGAGTCCACAGCCCCTCCCAGATTTGTATCATCTGTGAACTTGCTCAGTGTCCCTTCCAGTCCTCATCCAAGAGGTGACCGAGGGTGTCTCAGTGCTCTGGGTACGAGCAGGGCTGACTTAATGGCTCCTCCATGATGCACATGGGCTCATCTTGCTTCAGTGCTGTGGTGTCCAAAATAGTCGTCCATGTGCATTACAGACTTTCCTCTGCAAATGTGTTCTTGCAGTGTTCTGTGAATGTTCAGTGCCTTCTGTCCCTCCATCCCCATCATGTCAATAAGATGTGATTTCATCTCCACCTGGAGACCACACTGTTAAAGCTGTGTTTTGAAGAGCACTAGGGCTTCTTTAAAATAAAGCTTCAATAAATATTTTTAATAAAAAAGCCCCCTCTTCCTTCCCACAGCTACTTTAGGCCTGGAAACCTAAATACAAATGTGTTTTTGTGCATTGACATAAAACCTTCAAAGTGAGACTAACTTGCTGTTTTTCCTCCTCTTCAGTTAATCAAATTTGGTTTGTGTATTTTTTAGGTCTCGCTCTGTTTCCTGGCTGGCTCCCCTCTCCCCCTTTGGAAATGGGTAGGAACACCAAGTTCTGATTGCATGATAAGTTTCATGGTCATTCACCCACATTCCTTTTCTCCTCCTGGTCCCAATAGCCAAACTGCAAAGCAGGGCCAGGGCTTGTAAGGACATTTTCAGCTTCCCTGCAAGTATCCAAGCCAGCAGCATGAGGGCTGTATTAGAGCAACAAAGGTCCTTTTTTCCTCCCTGCCCATTACCTTCTGCTGGCAATGAGGATAAGAAGTGGTTTTGATCAATTACTAAATATTTTTCCCTGATGAAAACCTGCAGTAATACTCAGGTTGAGATTAAAATCAAAACTACACTTACTCCATATTCCTCCATGATATGGGGTAGCAGTATTTCTAAATACTCTGCCTTAGCAACAAGGCAAAGATTTTTTTGGGAAGTTTTGTAACAGTTTGGGGAACTGGAGTACCCCAAACCAGTAGTGCTGATGCCTTCCTGAGCATCCTTCACTGCTCCCACATCCTGTGGACAATGAGTGGCTTCAGTGAATGGGAACTTTTCAGACACCTACTGCCATGAAAGCCTTCCAAAATATATTTTTTTCCCATTCCAATTTTTCTTTTGGACAGATCCACAGGCCCAGGGCCTAGATAAGCTGATACTCATGGGCACATTGCCCTGTTGCTCCCTTGACTTTAAATGCCATCTTCATTTAATTACATGAGTTTGAGTGTGAAATGGGGACAACATGTATGGGGCTGATCAGAAATAAAAAGAGACAGCTTTTGCTTAAAAAGAGGAATTTAAGAGGTGAGGACATACAGTTGACTGTTGCTGTTCATCAGGGTCATGTGCAAAATCTGCTTTCTTGGACTCTTCCTGGAAGTGATAGTGCTATGGATACAACGCGTAAAGCTGGTTTTATGCAGTTGCTGTGAGACTGATCTGGTGGCTTGATAATTAATAATCTAATTTAGAAACACTTTATGTCTCTTGGAGAACTGGGAAAGAATGGAGCAGTGTGGTAAGTTGGGCACATGTTTATTCCTATGGTCTTAAAAAAAAATAAACTTGTAATAGATTCAGATATTTATCTCTTGACCCCAAGTATAATGCACAAAGATAAAATTAGACTTTATTTCTCTATGAAAATTCAAATGGAAGCCTTCACTAATCTCTGACAAAAATCTTGTTTCTCAGTGCTTGCTTGTCCTGAAATGCTCCAGGCTGTTTGCATTGACAGCATGTTGTCTGTGTGAGATCTTAAGACTATGTGCACCTTTGACCAAAAAATGGTGTATAAATCAAGAGTCTGTGCAATTATGACAAGGAGTGGTTTTATTTATTTTAATATGAAAAAACATGCAAACAGTAGAATGACAGTGGGTTTGCTTTTTTTTCCCTGAGTCAAATGATCCCTTCTAGGCAGATTGTTTATTTGTGAGCCAAGTGATGAAGAAAGAACAGACCTGCATACAACCTTGGAGAAAGATGCTGGGAGAGGGGATCTCTGGAGAGAGAATGATAGAGTGGTTTGGGTTGGAAGGGAGCTTACAGATCATCAGGTTCCAATCCCCAACTAGATCAACAGGTCAAACCTCCTGCCCAGACCTCAAAGCATCAGCCTTGAATTTTTCAGAACTGCATCAACAGGTCTGTTAATTGTTACAGCAAATACAAAGTGGCTGAACAGGGACGGTACTGATTTTTTCCCAAATTCAGTCATCTGAACTTGAGATTATTTAAATTTTCTGTGAGGACCATTGGTGTGGATGTGGCGGCATTTTGGGCAGTTTGTGTTCTCCATTCAGCATTCCTGCACCTTCAGCCTATGAACATTGAGACAGTTGTGCTCTTTCTCTAACATTGAGACCTAACCCCCTGTAACCTGAGCAGTCTGGGATGCTCCTTGGGAGAAAATACTGTCCCATTGAGAAAGTGACTATGCATTAGGGAAAAAAGTATCAATTGAGTTCCTACACAGCACAGAAAACCTCAGTTATGTGGTATCAGAGCAGTGGTTTCAGGCAGGGTAATTATAGCAGGGTTATTATGTTTTTCCTACCTTTCCAGCAGCAAATTTGTTTAGGAGTCTGGGGTATTGCTTTGACAATAGTGAATAGTAGAACCTTTTTCCCTTTAGGTCTTTACACAGAGTCAATCAATCTAAGAAAATGCATATTTAGATAGCATGCCAAAAAGTGATTATGTCTAATACTGAACTTTTTGTATTAAAAAAAAAAATAAATATTCCACTTTCGAAAAAAAACCAGTTCAACTTTATAAAGTTGTCATTTATATCAAGCCAGGCTAGGAAACTATGCTATGGGTAGGGTCAAACCAAACAGGAAAAAAAATAGAGGAGAAATGCAGTTAGTGCTCTTGTTCTGGTCCCCTTTGTATTGGGGTATCCAACCCAGTTTGAGGATGAGTCTTCTTTTAAAGCCTTTGTCCTCATGACTGCAGCCAGGTCTTTGTGGACCAGCGTTTACAAATCTGACGCAGACCTTTTAAAAAGCTCATTTGTGTTTGGTCAGCCTGTAGGTTTATTCCATTCAGATTCCAACTGCGCAGACCTTGCCATGGAAAAAGCCCTCCCTGTGAGAAGTGACATTCACCACCGTGAGAGTTCTCCTGTTACAAAATCCCCTTCAGCTGACTGGCAGAAACAACCCCCTTTCCTCCAAAACACAGAAAACTGAGGCAGATAGCCCAAACCCTTTCCCTCAGGCAGGACTGTAAGCCTTACAGTAGAGATTTAACAAACTCCTCTAAGAACTTCATGACAGCTGAATTATGCAAAAACTATGATTCCTGCTCACATGCTGGGGGTATTGATCATGAGCAGCTTGTGCTGAAAACTATCTCACAGACCTGGTGTGCTAGCCAAGGAGAAATACATTTATGTGGAATATCTAAAATGCAAAAAATACTTTGGAAATGTTGTGTATTTCTCCCATCGCCCTGTGGCTTTTCTAGCTGAAAGCAGTGGAACAGTCAAAATTCACGAGGAGCGGCGGCACCTCTTATTCTCCAAACTGATGTGGTTGAGGCAAGAAAAAAAAAGAAAATTAGCAAATTGTCCTGAACAGCTCATGAGGAATGGGGTTTGAAGAGAGCTGGTCCCAGAGCCAGCCCAGCAAGCCTTGACAGGGCTGTGTGGCGATCAGAAGGGACAGCTGTGTGTCTCCGTGCTCTGCTGTCCCCCACAGCTGCAGCTGTTGGAGGAGGAAATGATCCGGGGGTGGGCAGAGTGGGATAGATTAAAAAAACCCTCCTGCCCAGTGCAGGGACTGGGAGGCTCCCACCCCCACTTTTGCCTCCTTGGTAAAAAATAGTAGCGGCCATTTGTTATCCCCCTGTTGCATGCTTGAAATGCGGCTCAGAAAGTCAACTGCATCCTGGGCTGCTTCAAAAGAAGTGTGACCAGCAGGTTGGAGGAGGTGATTCTTCACATCTTTCCCTTGTGAGACCCCACCTGGAGTATGGGGGTTCCCAAAATAAGAAGGATGTGGACTTGTTGGAGGAAATCCAGAGGAGGCCATGAAGATGCTGAGAGGGTTAGAGAACCCACCCTATGGAGACAGGCTGAAAGAGCTGGGGGTGTCCAGCCTGGAAAAGAGAAGGCTCAAGGGAAACCTCATGGAGGCTTTTCAGTACATAGAGGGGGCTCATAAAAAAGAGGGAGAGCTGGACTGAAGCTGTCATGCTCTGTACTTCAAACCCAAATCACAGGCTAGACCTTCACATTTCTGGGGTCTGGCCTCTCCCTGCGACCAGGTCAAAACAGGTCCTTCAACCAGGTCATCAGTCCTTCAACAACCCTTCAGCCTTTTGTTCAGGACAGCATTTGTCAGGGAGAGGTTCTGGGGGACTCTTCCTTCCCCTGTTGATTTTCCTCTCTGTGAGGGCATGGTGCAGCCCATGGTCAGATGGGTTTCCCTGCTCTTGTTACACCATATTCCCCTCCATGCTGAGCCAAACCATCCTCTCTGCCATTGCAGTTGGTGGGTTTGGTGTGGGTTGTGTTCAGAGCATGGCCTGGACTCAGGCCTGGCCCTTCTCTGCCATGGGCTGAGACCTCCTCAGTGACCTGGTTTGGTACCTCATCGTGTCACCTTTGCAATTTCATCAGGATTCTGATTATGCTCCAGCCAGTGAGGTACACATTGATATAACTCTCTTCTCAGAGGGGATTGTTGTCATCATCCTGCTAAAATCCTGGTTAGGCTGGCAAGGGATGGAGTACAGTGCATGTGCCACAACAGTGTTTTTGTAGAAACCAGGCTGTGGAAATTGGCTCAGAAATTGTCTTCTCCAGATAGTCACCAGTCCTGGCTTTCATCTTGGTAAAGCCTTCCTTCTCTTTTTGTCTCATCCTCCCACTTAGTCCATCTTCTTCTTGCTTCAGATGTTGTTTGTGTGCAGATGAAAGGAACACCTTTAGATTTACAGGTCTGAAGCCAGGGAGAGCAATGCTGATCAGCTGGAATTTACTTTACATGGCCAAACCCAGGATATGGCCATGTGTCATTTATATTGATTTGGCTTTATTAATTTCTTGGCCACTTTCTGAGCACATTTTTCTCAGATCTCTGGGTTTTCCTTACTGGAGGGGATTATCTGCTGAACATAAACTGGAAAACAGCTGTATTCCAGTTAGAACCTGATGATGTGATTAAAACTGTAGGATTGCCATGAAAATGCCCCAGAAATGGGATAAGAAATCTTGAAAAGTTTTGAGAATCATAAAGCCTTAATCCAGCGTTTCATCTTTTTCCCAAGACTGCTTGTCTATTGATTTTAAATTTGCCAACTCTTAACTTGGGGTGACACTGGAACATTGGTACCCCAAGAACCAAGAAGCAAGCTAAAAGTTGGAAAAATTTAGATTTCATCTGAGCCAATCCCCAAGCTATAGGTGACATTTCTGATAGGCATATTTCCTTTTCATGGTGTAATCAAGCAGCCATAGGTTACAAAAAATCACACCAAAATCTCCTTTTACTCTGTAATAAAGATCAGATGATTGCAGGGGCTCTATCAAATCTCTGGATCAACAACTCCTCCTTTCCTGTTCTCCTCTTTTCCTGTCATATTTGCTCAGCCCTTCAGGTCAGCAGGTGAGTGATGGTCCCCTGGACTCAGGCTCCTCCAGGAGGCTTCATTAGAGCCTTCCTGGCTTCAAGCTTGTCTGAAAGATGAGCCCATCCACATCCCTGAGTACACAGACCTCTGTGCCTACAGTTTGGGATAGGTTTGTTTGGTTTTTTTTTTTTCCTTTATTCAGCCCCTGGAGACATCTGGCAAAGAGTTCAGTGTTCAGCTGTGGCTGACAAATGGATTGCTAGTATGCAAGAAAGCAATTCCAATTGAGCTAACAAAATATACCTGTTACCTGTCATTTGTGAGGAAATATCCCAGGGAAAGCTATTGACTTACAAATATTTATGCAATATTTTAAATAGATTCTTAGGGTAAAATTGAGAAATGAGAGGGGCATTATATTAACAGCTGCAGCATATTTCCCTCTGAAGTGTCACGTGAAATGCGTGAAGTGCCCTGAAAATGGAGTGAGCAAGTAAGATTTCTCCTCCTCCTCCTCGTGGCTGTGGTTGTTCCATTGCTCTCCCTCTTGCTTTTTGTGCCCACACAGAGATCAGATTGAAGATGTGGAGGTGAAATGCAGCAGTTGTTGCACTGTTTTTCCCCATCTTGATGTTGGAGCTGAACCCAAAATCTTGCACTGCACAAGCAAATCTTACACTGCAGCTGCAGGACCCTTGCTCTAGAGATGGTTGCCTTCTTCCAACATTTCCTCCTTGGAAGGAGACCTGAGACTCTCAGCTTGGAAAGAAAGAGCTGCAGAGATAATTTAGCACCTAAACTGGAGAAAGGGCTGTGGCTGCAGCCGTGTCCCTGTACCTGGTGTTACCCTGAGCCCAGAAACAGCAGATTCCTACAAGCACCAAATGGTTTGTATGTCTCCCCTGAATCCAGGGAGGACGCCCCACTTCCAGCCTCTAGTGAGCTGGTTGAGGCAAGTGCCTAAGTTACAACTGGAGTGTCTGAAGGTTTGAATTTCACCTGATGTCCATCCAAAGTGAAATGCCAATCACATAATTTCCCAGACCACTGAAATCAAACCTCCACAAGTTTCTGCCTGGAAGTTCCTCAGCCTGGAAATGCATTTGCTGGGAGGAGTGAGAGGTGGGACTGGGTCTGTGTAAGACATGCTGGGTAGAGTGGGGTGAACCCCAGCTCGTTTAATGGTTTGGAGCCTGTACTTGGAGCTTAGCAGAGGCTGTAATTCTGAAAGTGCTGCTCCACAAGCACAGTCCTTACCAGTCTGGGCTTGTGGCACAGGAATCAGTGACGTTGATTCCTTTAGCAGAGGGCAGCAAGGAAGAGCATGTAGGTGCACGTATCTGCACACATGCACTCACCCTCATGTTTTTTTACAGCCTGAAAATGAATGAAAGGCAAATGCCATCCCACCTGAAGGGATTGCTGCCAGCACGCTCCGTGCTCTGCAAGTCCCACTGCAGCACTGCTGGTGACAGGCAACATGTTAAAGCAAATAGAGTGCTTCTAAAACCTGCTCTGCATTGCTCTGCTTCCCTTGCTCCACGCTCCAAGACACTCATGGCTGGCTCGGCTGAAGGATGGCAGAAGAGGTGAAGGTCAGCAGCCCTGAGGAGTAAAACAGGAGGCTAGGGCGGGGTGGGGGAGGGGGTAAACTTCTAAATTAAG
Organism: Onychostruthus taczanowskii; assembly: GCF_017590055.1. Classification (NCBI taxonomy): domain Eukaryota; kingdom Metazoa; phylum Chordata; class Aves; order Passeriformes; family Passeridae; genus Onychostruthus; species Onychostruthus taczanowskii. Next base: position 24,377,282 of record NW_024499239.1, on the reverse strand, counting down.
GGACATTTGGAAACAATTTCCTTAGCACTTTGCAATGTGGCATATGGGAGGGGGCTCCCTGTCTCTGTGCTTCCCCCACCAAACACCTGCTGAGATCTTCAGAAATTCCGAGGACTGGAACTCTCTTTATCATGAAGTCAGACTGAAGGAACTGCTGGCTTGGGGTGCTTACAATGAAGGTAGTGTCACCAACGCAGTAAACTTGCCAGATTCAGCAGAAAAGCTTCCTAGAGCCTTATCTTAAACAAAGTTGCAGTTTAGTGATCTGAAATCATTAATCAAGCTAATTGCAGCTCATATTTATTGGCCTGTAGCTGCTGTGTAGCCACGAACAGCTGAACACACTGAACTTATCAGTTGGGTAATTGTCTCTGATAAATGAATTGCCTTCAAAAGAAAACAAGTGATGCCAGCAATTCATCATCAAAATGTCTGCGGGAAACCACTGGATGTGTTGCTTTCACACAGGCACAATCCCACTTGGTGTTAAATAAAGAGCAAGGGCACGTTCCTACAAGGCCCTAAATCCTGCACTTACACCCTGAGGTCATGGGGCATTTGGTGCTTATGATGGATTCCTTCACAGAAAGAGCAAATATATATATTATTTATATATCTATGTGTGTCTGACAGTGGCCTTGCCATCTGCTTTCTTTCTTTTATGCTTTTCCTGCCACATCTTCTGTCTCACAGACCCAAGGGACTACAGGTTTAGCCATGAGGAGCAAACACATGGGGCAAAAGCTCTGGATTTGAAGAGGTGATGGCACAGCTTTCCCAGCTATCTCTCCTTCTTCACAGTGATTTTTTTTGGATGTCTAATTCAGCCTCAGAATCACCCCAGAAAGCAATGCGAACTTTGCAACTGTAAGTACTGGCTCTTATGACTGTAAGTTTCTCAAGTAATAAACCATGGTACTGCAGAAAATGTTATGTAGAGATAGAAAAGGACTTGGAGAAATGGAAGAAAAATGTGATGCTGTTGCCTCCTAAACCAGGAGAGTCCAAACCTAAGCAAACCTCCATCCCTGTCCCATAAAACTGCAGCAGGGCTTGTAGCTTGTTAGGAGGCAAGAGGGTGGGGGCTGGGTGTGTTTTTTTTCTCAAACAGCCACATGAATCACGTGTGTGAGAAAAGAAATAACTGGAAAAAGAAGGCACACATACCTGCTTGCAAAGAAAAGCCTGTTTGTGCTGTGAGCACACTGGAGGAAATTGTTGAAGAACAGTTCATCCATGTAAAAATACGACCGGCACGAGGCTGCCAAGGGTAGTTAGAGCTGAGCGGATTGGTCGCCTAAATGCAGGTCAGACAAATTATTGGTGTCTAGGGGCAGCTTTCAGTTACACACAGCATTTTTTTCTCCCATAATTTATAAAACTTATGGACAGCAGGATACAGGCAAATGGCTCATTGGGGTCCCAGTTACTCCTTCCTCTTTCAAATTCTTTGGCCTCCTTGTGGAAATGCCCTTGCTATCGCTGTGTTTATCTTTAGACTTGGAGCAGTTCCTCTGGCTGGGCTGGGCTGGGCTGGCGGAAGAGTTCTTTTTTGCAAGAGAATTCACCTTTATATTCCCTTCTTTTCCTCTTTAGTAATAGGGAGAACAAACAGTAACTTGTTCTGGTGGATTTTATGCCTTTAGCTAGCGGGAATATGTCAAAAATTTGTCAGACTGTTTGGAAGTGATGTTTCAGTGATCTGCTCTCACTTCCCAGATAACACAGTGCTCATTCCTGCAACAAGCCCATAACTCCTGCTATCACAGTAGTTTCTTCAAATATGACCATGATGTGAGAACTTCAAAAGGCAGCAAGTGCCCCAGAATGTCCACATAGTCAATTTCAAACAAATGTTCCAAGCTTCAAGATTAAGAATCCATATTTCTATTGCTGTCCTAATTGTAAGGCAGCTCAAATAAAAGAAAAAGCTGTGCTGCCACCCTTCTGCTTGCTTAATTTCTGTTTTATAGAGAAAAATGGTTTACAGCCATGGGTTAAGAGTCAGGACTCCTGGGTTCTTTTCCCAACTTAGCTACTGACTCATATTACGTTTGGCAAGCCATTTAACATCTTTGCTTGACTTTCTCCTCCATAAGAGAGATGTAATAATACTTCAGTGGCTTAATTAACTAAACCTTGTAAAGCACTTTGTGATCTTTGGATGAAATTGTTCTAAATGGTGTTAGAATGTTGAAATGGTAGAAACAACGAGATAGCAAAGCACAGAATTTACTGGCTGGTGTGGAAAGTGAGTGTGGTGAAGGTACTGAGGATGCTTGGGAGGAAGGAGCCGGAAATGTTCACCTCTGCTCCCAAGGAATTCTTGACCTGGTGGATAGTGAATGTCATGTTTCTGGAGGTGGGGGGAAGATGTTTAGGCAGATTAGAATAGTAGGGCTGAACCTCATGCCCTTCCATTCAGGTTCAAAGAAAGGAGAATCAGTTCAGTAGTGCAAGAGTAGGGTAACTATCTGTGCCTTGCCTGTTCATTTTGCAAAAAAAAAAAATCTTTTAAAAAGTTGCTGTCCTTTTCCATTTTTGCAACTCACTGAAGCAGATGGAGCAGTTTATGCACATCTAACAGGTCCCTGTCCCACAGGGAGCACAGATGGTGCCAGTGCATCCTTCAGACAAAGGTGCTGGATGGAAACAAGGCTGCTGGGGCTGCTGTGCCATTCAGTGCCAGCCCATAAAGCATTCCCACTGTGTTTTGTTAGTCAGTGGATGGCAAAGTTAAAAAATGGGCTGTATAGCTTCAGCTCCTCGGCCAGGTCTGTGGGTGATGGATTGCAGATGTAGGAGCTCTTCTCAAGGCACATCCTGTGTGCAGCATGAGGCGCTCCAAAGTAAACACCATTTCAAAGAAGTGTCCCATGCTGTGCTGCTCCCCAGTACCCATATTGCCTTGGACTTCGAAAAAAAAAGGAGGCCATGGGGTCTTTTAGCAGTGATTATGTGCTGATGAGAGGTCCCACCTCCCCCAGGCAGGAGCAGGCCCTACCAGGTGGCACAGGGAAAAGCCAAGTGCATGCCTCCTATGCCTTAAGTTTTAATTTTGACAAGGAATCTGGCTTGCAGCAAGGAGGGAATGAAACAGCCAGGAGGGAATAGCAGGGTGAGGGTAGGAACTGTGAGGCATGTGGTTTCACAGGCTTGCTGGGTGCACAGCCATGGGGTGTTGAAATGTTTAAAGGGATTCAAGATAAATAAATCTCACTCAGGCCCCGTCTCAGCAATGCCTGTTAGCGTAACTCAGTGTTGGAGCAGAAAGTAACCCGCTCTTCATAAAGCGTGTGACTCAAAATGGGTTAATCCATCACTCATTCTCCCCCCCTGCCCTCACCCTGCTCTGTCTGGGATAGTTTCTAATCAGTGCCTGGGCCCAGACATCGTCTCAGCAGCTGGCCGTGACGCCACGGCACAGCAACCCCTCCAGCCCCTGCCAAAAGCAAACCCCATCCTTGCTTTAGCGAGTCCAGGAGCCAGCCCCAGCCTCTGCACCCCAGCCCTGGCCCAGAGGAGGCTGTGCTTGGCTGCCACTCAGCCCTGGAACCTGTCCCTCTAGATTTTCCTGATGCCCACCAGCAATGAGAGAGCTGCAGCCTGACCCAGTTTTCCATGGCTGGTGGGGTCTCTCCAGTGCAGCAGTTGGACACACTTGGTGCTGGCAGCAAGCCGAGGGGTGGGGGGTGGTTTATGTTCCCACTCCAATCTCCTTTTGGCAGTGTCAGGTGTCCCATAAGCACAGACATGTATTCTATGTTAGTTTCAAGGCAAAACTGCCTCTTTGGGAATGATTTCTCCAGAACTTGCCCATTTTTCTGTAAAACTGACCTGGCCCTTTCTGGCTCCCAAGGTGTCATTGCCTCCTGTGAGATGCCCAGCCTGGGTTGCAGGAAGGTGGTATGTAAGGAGGGAAGGATTTCAATGGACAAAGACATGCAAGAAAGCAGAGGACAGGGATGTAACAAGGAGCCACTGGTTTTGTAACTGGTTTTACAACAGGATTTATAACAGTTTTCCATTCCCTTGCTTGACTCTCTCCTTTGAACAGTTAATGTGAAAGAAGGTACAGTATTTTTTACATGTGATTTGTAAAACCAGCAAGAAATGCAAAAGATGGGTCACTTGGGCTCTGTAAATGGTGGAGGGGGGGAGAGTTATTATGGGTAAAGTAATGGATGTAAAGCAAATGTTTCTGGAAGCAAAGGGGATGTATTCTCCCCCTTATGCAGCCTGCTTTCAAGGGCTCATCAACTGCCATCTCCCAGAAATATTATTGGAGTACATCTGGTTCTCTCCAAGACAGATATTGCATGGGTCACAGTGGAGCCAACATAATGTGGGTCTAATGAATTTTCCACCTCTGACTGAGGAAAGCCCATCTTGGCCCATTTCTTGAATGTTCCCACCGAGTAGTTCCTGTAAGTTAGGAATAAATTCAGCAAAAATTTCCAGTCCACATTTCCACTGGTTGCCACCAGTCTACTTTCCAATGATCTGGTTCAGCCCTGAACCATCCATACTCTCTGGATATCCTGGTGGATCATGGTGGATCAGATGTGTATCACTTGTTTCTTCATGGCAATGCTGTCTCTGCCTTAGGAGAAGAATGCATTTCTCCACTACCCACTGCTCTGCTCCATCTCCCTGATGCACTGCAAGGGCATTTTCCTGCATTGTGTGTGGGACTGACCTGTCCTCCCATGGAATTCAACCTCTGTGCTTTTGAATCATTTTTCACCTCTGGGTCCTTCCCTCGCCTCACTCTGAATGCCACTACATGAGTCATTCCTCAGTTTTCTTGGCAGACAGACCCCTGAGGAGCAACAACTCAGTCCACATTACTGCCGAGCGTGTTGTGTGATTGAAACTGTGCTGAGAGATTCCCTGCCAGGCAAAAAAGGACAAACAATCTTTCCCTAAGGGTGCTCTGCTTCATTAGTGCCCTCCCCTCATGGATGGTTTGACTGTGAAGCTGGACTTCCAGCATGCATACAAGTTGGACTTGGGCTTCAGTGGGCACAACTCAAGTCCCATTTCACCTCTGTCCTGCTGGGAAACAGTGTCCTGGGAGAAAATCTTCTCTCCCTGCAAAATACTTGGCAAAGCAACAGAATTTTCTTGGTCTGAGCTCACTGATGGACTTGACTCCTGTGGGATTGCACTGGACTCTCAGCCCATTGGGAACATCCAAAGCCCTGCATTTATCACATGGAGGTGTCATTTTGTCAACTACCAGCGCCATGTGGATAATAACATTTTCATGACATGACATCTTTTGCTTCCCTTTTTTCTTCCTGACAGCTTATGTTAACTAAAAGAGAAAGATGAAGCCTATACACACACTCTGGTATACAAACATCTAAACATGCATGTGGGGGTCCCCTTAAATTTATATTTTGTGCAAAAAGGAAAGAAAACTGCACAACAGGCAAGGAAAGTGGATCTTAAGTGATGATTTGTAGCAAGGCAGGAGAGGGGAAGAGATGTCCTAGCCCAGGGCTGATCCACGTGCTGTAGGTGGGGAGGGGGGTTGGGACAGACATGTTTGTGTCTGATGCTGGAGGGGTTTGCACTGTGCAGGGAAGACAAATCCCTCTGGTTGACATCCATGGTGCTGGATCAGGGGAGTAAGGAGGAATGATTTCAAGGCATGGTGTGGGAAATCTTACCTGCCACACACTCAGTGACCTCACTGAGTTTTCTGTCATATGCCTCTTTAAACCACCTGAGGGCTTGACTTGGTGTCCAAGAGGGATTTATAGTCATACACAAAGAATATCTCAAGAGTTAATTGAAAAATTTAATTCAACCCAAGAAGTTTTTCATGGGGCCAGGGCTTGTAATGAAGCCCCTTAACCAGTGCCACACACTGGGAGTCATCCTTGCCTCAGTGGAACTGGTGAATTCAGTCTAATACACAGATTTTAACCAAAGGTCTCCTTACATGCTAGGAGGGGTCCTGTTGCTTTTAAAAGGAAGTTCACAGACAATGAGAACCACTTGGTGTTTGATGTCCAGCCAAGGTATCTCCCAACAGGATCGTTGCAAATTAAAAGTGAGAGACGTAGAAGGGTGAGTGCTCTGCTCTCCATCTGACCTCTCATGGGCATCATATCAGTGCTAATTGCAAATAACTTTTGTTCTGTGAGCAGAGCTTATATTTTTTTGGGTCCTATGGTAATATTATTTTAAGAAATATCTCGGCGTTCTTGCACTTTCTCTTGTTGTTCACACAGATCAGATCCAGGTTGGCTTTAGGAAGCCGAATTCTTTTAAGATAAAGAGGTTTATTTTGGCCAATTCTGTGTCCCCACTTATCACTTGGTCTGAGTGCAGAGTGTTGTTTCTGAAGTGAGACGAACATTTCAGGAACGACATGACCATTGTGTCTTCAGTCGCCTTGTCTTTTCACACTTGGGTGTTTTCATTTCTCCACCAAGGCAAAGTAACCATTTCTCACATAAATCAATAGATGTAATGCACCTAGTGGAGCTAAAAAAAGCCAGGGCTGTGTCCTTTAGCCCTAGACCAGCCAAAATTCTCTCTGATGCCAGTGGGAATTGGACAACATGAAAGGATCATGCATCTAGAGAGAAAAAACTGCCAGAAAAAATTAAGTCAGTGAACCTCCAGGTCAAAGACATTTGAAGACTGGCTGCAAACAAATATGGCACCTGCCTTTAAGAAGGCAGTGAAATCAGGTCTTGGCATCTTCTGTGTAATTAGCTTGTTTGTTTTGGGGAAGTGTCCAGACTTTACAGTCTGTTGAAGGAGTTTGTGCAACAACTGGCAGGAAAGTATCCAATGGCTGGCAGAAAACATGGCCACTTTAAAACCAAATCATGCCAAAAATAATGTACAATTGCCTTCCCAGTTTGGTGGAGGCAGTGAATCTAGAGCATCCATGATGTGTTTGGGATTAGTCAGGGTATTTGATATTGCACCGTGCTGGAAAATGGATAAAAATACCCTTGCTCAGACTATATATTTTCCAGAGCAGAGAGCTGCTGCTGTTGGTGAGCTCCCCTGGGCACGGCAGGGTGCCAAGGAGGTCAGCAGTAAGGGTGACTCTTATTTCAGGTCTTCAAGACCATGCCAGTGCCTGGTCATTTGGAGTCCTGCTTTTTTCTTGGTCCCAGAGAGTATCAGGGAGATCCATGGGCTGTGGGCACCATCTGCAATGCCTGGGGACAGGGAATGGGGCCTCACCAGGGACATCAGATGAGGATCTGGTGACATGAGCTCCCTTGTGGTGGAATCCTGTAGGTGATAAGCAACAAAATGGCAAAGAGAGAGATGGGTCAAAAATTCCAGCTGCAATCAGAGCAGCGAATGGAGATGGGATGAAATGGGATAGTTCTTCAGGAAGGGAGAGCGAGGCCAAGGGACCCTGTAAAATGCACAATGCTGCAGAGGACCTGGCAGAAAACCTTAACTGTCAGCTTGTGATGCCAAAAGTGTAGGAGGACAGAGCCAAACTGAGTGGAGAGGAGGAAAACTGTTGCAGCAATGAATGAACAGCAACCCATAAGTAGATTCAGTGGAAAAAAAAACAGTTCAAAGAAAGTTTGAAAGTTGCAGTAAATAACAAAATAATTACATGTTTAGATTGCTGATTTCAGAAGCCCACAGCCCTGACCCCATATGGAATATTTGAGTCACTCTTAGCCTATGCAATCACAGAAATGTAGGCATGATCAATGTAGAAATGCTCAAAAGAAAAATGCCATAAGGCTTAAAACTGATACCTAAGGGGGACTGATATTTGGTATATTTGCAGGGAGAAAAAGCACTTCATATTTTACTACCAATGTGTTCAAGCAATGATGCAATGAGTAGGCCAGGACTTATTCTTGGGAGATGACTGTGTAACAGCAGTGTAACTAGCAAAGCTCAAAGCTCCTTGCTGGGAGATGGTTATGTTCTTCATTTCTCATTTGTACCCACCAAGCATCCAACTTCAGACCCAAAATCCTTCTTCTGCTGTTGGTGATCTGGATGCAAAGGTGAGCTCAGCCTCAGGAAGCATTTTCCTGCTCCCCATGCAATGCCCAGAGCCCTCAGGCACGGCCAGGCTGCAGCACGGTGCAATCCAAGCTCCCCATTGCTCACGTGCCAAATCGCTGAGGGCACAGACCGACCGAATTACTGCAGAATCTGGACAAGTTCCCACATCTCCTCCTGATGACAGACTTGCTCAAGGAGATACCCGGCATGTTAGGAAGTGCAGGCAGATTATAAGTGGGCAGACCAGGCTGAGGTCATGTAAATCTTGTAAAAATCTCTGCTTCTCCAGCTTCAGCTAAGTTAACAGCAAAACAGGACCTTGACACTGGCTGATACCTGTGTGCAACATCAGCAGACTGCTTTCATAATGACCCTGATTTACTTCAAATTTCAGAACGCTATAAAAAGACATTTTCAGACTAAACACATTTGCAGAGCTCATTAAAGAAAAAATAATTAAATATCGCTAGGACGGCAAATGCAGCCACAGGTCTGCTCTGCAGCGTCTGAAATGTAGTGACTATTTCCCTTTCTGGAACAGGAGGTGATTTCATCCTTTCATACTGTTTCTTGTAGCAACATCATTATGTGCCAGCTTTTTGGTGGGGACTGCTGTGCACCTAATTCATCCAGCTCACAATAGTACTGCTGATGGCAATCCTTAGCATGGATCTTCCCTGGAGCTGTGGTTGCTTAACAGTATTTAGTGAAGTCTTTGTTTCTAATTTGTCTGTCTATGTGCCTAATTAGCTTCTTTTGAACTCATCATCCTGCACACCTACTCTGCAAAATGATCCTGGTAGGTGAAGAAATGCTGCTGTTGAAATCCAGTGAGCTGTGTTGGTGCAAGTGAGGTCAGAGTTGGGTGTGATGTGGCAGTGCTGGAAATTACTCCTCTTTCAGGGGCTGTTTAAAAACTTACATTATAAATTGTGCTGCTGGAAAAACAAGAGGATTTGTCAGTTAATTCTTTTGCATCAAGTCTAGGCTTGCACATTCAGACCAATTATTTCTCCACAAAGAGTTCTCTTTCCAAGATCATATATCCCTCTGCAGTTCTGTATCTTCATTTTTCTGCAGCAAAGGCTGGGTTGGTAACATCCAGTTCCCCATATTCATGGTCCATGTGAGTAACAGGCAGCAGCTCTGAACATGTGTCCTCGTGCATTTATGGATATTTATGATCTTCCTTGCTAGAGAGATGAACATGTTTTGTCTCTGAGGACCCTGCTGAGCCTACTTTCTTTTCAACTTTCCTGTGGGTTTGCTCATCACCGACAGGTGGTTCATAAATGCACAGCCAGCCAAATGGGTATAAGGGTATCTCAGTGTCTCACTGAAAAGATATGCTCAACTGTTATTTCTCCTGGAGGCAAGAACATCACGCTTGGCAGACCAGGGCTGTTTGGCAACTCCTGTGTCCCCGTGATCCTCACAAACTGCCTTGGGCTTGTGGCTCCTTTCCGCAGGTGATGTTACACCACAGCAGCTGAGCTGCCCCGACACCTCCAGATGCCACTTCTTGAAGGCATAAGAAAACACCTTTCCCTGCATGCTGGAGGGAAGCAGGACTCCTGGAGAGGGAGTCCTCAGCCTTTAACCAGAAGATGGCACAATGGAACTGCTGTTTGAACCTGGACCGTCAGCGAGCTCTCTCTAAACCAGAGTGGAGAGTTGCTAAGAGGAGAGCTAAGTGGCCAGGCATTTTCCAAGGGTGTGTGGGGGCTCTCAGGTGATGGCTTCTGTGTTGCTGGTCACATCTTTCTTCCTGGGGTCTTCTTGTGCTTCTGCAAATGCATCCAAGCCAGCGCCACACTCACCTCTCCCTTCTCCCCATGTGTTTGTGTGCATGCACGGGTGAGGATATTGCACATTCATCCACCTGCCTGCATGAATTCCATGGGGTTACACCCCCTCCAGCTTGCCTGAACCTGGCATGCATGCTGCAAATCCAGCAGCCCAGCTGCTTACTGATCCCCACAGCAAATCTCGAACCCTCCAGCAGGTGCATGCGAGACCCCAAGAGCTGATGTATCAGGGATGCTGGGCTGTCAGCACTGGCCTGTGGCCTGTGGTTCTCCTGCTGCTGTGCTGCACACCTGGCCCTGCTGGCAGCCTGGGCTCCCACGTGCTCCGGGGCCACATTCCTCTCTTCTCCTTCCTCTGAGCTTCAGGGACTTTCTTCCCATGGTCGTGTGACTCCCGTGGACTCCCAGCCTAGCTGTGGCCTCTAGGCCTTGGAACAAAAGGGACAAAAGTATTTTTTACAAAAGTATACAATACAAAAGTATTTTTGTACAGAAAGGGCTGCCAATGAGCTTCAGCAGCCAGGGAATGGCTTGGGAAGGGCAACCTTGCTGAAAGGTGGTGAAGGAGACCAGGCAATTCCATGGCCATAGATAACTCACTTGCTCTTGAGTGATCCCATGGCTGTGTCAGACTGCCCTTGGAAAGGCTGAAAGATTGAAGTTCCTTTTACAAATGGGAAACTGAAGCTCATAACAAAACAAGAGGTTGGGCATGCAGAAAAGGAGTGCAGCCAGAAGCTGGAGTCCTCCGTCTGTTCCTTGAGCAGCCCGTGACCATAGGCAAGTGTGTGTGTGTGTCTTGTGGCAAACACAGCTACCCTCTTGTGCCTCTGACCAAATTCTTGGGCACATTGCATTGCTTGAGCAGTCAGGACATGTAAAGCCCTCTGAGAGTCTTGAATGAACAGGCCCGTAGGAGTGCGAAGTAGTGTGGTGCTGAGGATGGATTATTTTAAAGGCAGGGCCCAGTTAGTGTAGTTGATGATGATGGTCTGACAGGCAGTAGCATAATGACAGAACCTAGAGACAGCTACACCAGGGTGAATGAGTGAGCAATGGCTAGATATGCCTATAATTTCCTTTAGTTCCTTTTCTTTTAGTCCAGGACTGACATCAAGGCTGCACTTCAGTATCGCCATAAGAGACATGTGACAGAAGATTTGTGTCTGTCTTCAAGGACAGAACTGATTCCCAAGGTTTCTGATTGCCACTGATACTTTTAATGTCACTTTGGCATGATACTCAAACACAAACCCTTTGCTTACCTAGTGAGATTCAAGTCCAAGAAAACTGTGATGGCAAAACAAGCTTAAAAAAATTTTAAAAATTACTTGCTCCCATTTTTTTTTTGTGTGTTGGTTAAATTTGCTCTTTGGTGTGCTTGATAATATTTGCATTAAATTATCCTCCTCTGAACAGAAATTGTTGGGACTAATTTAGATTTCAGGGCATAAATCCAAACTTAGAAGACTATAATAATGTGGCAGCTCTTTGCCATTGAATTACATGTTAAGTATCTTACAGTGGAACTGTAATTACATGCTCACTCTGAGCATTGACAAGTAAACAGGATTATAACAGTCTCTGGAACCAATGTTTGCATGAATACTTCAAGAGAAAAGAGATACTTGAGGACACATATGGGGTTTATTTTCTGGCTGAAAGCATATCATTGTTATTTATTATTCACACACTACTGCTGTACATGGCAGAACAGAGGCTTGCAGCACTTACTAGCTAAGAGGGAGAGATGGATAAAGACAGAATAAACAAAAGTAAATCTTGGCATTTTCAATGTTTCCTTTAGCTATGAAGGGAAGGGAGGGATAATGAGACATTGACAGGAATTGAGGTGGCTCTGGAATGCACTGGGAGCACAGTGGAGACGTGCCTGCACAGAGTCTGCACTGAGCCACACCAGTGTTCCAATGATCATCAATACCCATCTTAGCACGAGTGGAAGACTCTGCAGAGCTTCCAACCTGTTTTTGCTTTTGCTCACTAGTACTGCTGGGTCTCAGAGGACTTATTTCCATGTGGGATCTTGCCAATAACTTTTGATGTGGCCTAGGAAATCACATAACCCAGTTCCCATGGTATCAGATATGAGGAACAAAGAGGTGGCATATTGCTTCTGATGGAGCTTAGATGGGTGTCCTTGCACCACAAGGAGAGTTCAGCAGCAGAGGAATAAACCACCCCTCTGTTGCTCAACCATAACTGAGACTCAGAGGCATTTATTTCTCCCTTTCTCTTTTGTCTTAATGCCACGGTGTGGAAGGGGAATGTTTAGCCATGGGCAGTTCCTTATAGCCTAGAATAACATGTAATTTCCTAGGCCACCTTCAGCACAAACTGGGATGAAGAAATAAATTCCCAGCAAAGCTGAGAAATGTTTGTAAAGCTTCTCTAAACACTATACAAACTGGAGTGAGTTGACGAGGACGTGTCAGGACAATGGGAAGGGAAGAGGAAGATGCTGGGAGTGCCGTGTGCTCATGTAGGTATTTGGATCAGGCACTAGAAACCACTGTGGCCCACAGTGTCTCTGTGAGACTTGTGAGGCTGAATCACAGCTCCAGGCCCAAGTGTCCCTGAGCTGTGGAAGAGACTTGGACCCAGAAAAGAATTCTGTGGCTGCAGCTCATCTCTGACCAACAGTTTATCAGTTTTAGCCCGTGTGCTCAGCTTGCTCTTTGTGCAAACTGTGCTTGTTAGGGGATGATGGTGTCAGCCACTTGCCCTACACCTACACCTTTCACACCATGTGCCCTGCACTGTGTGCTGGCATCTGGGGCTTCACGCAGGCATTCTCACTTCCAGCTCACAAGAGTGATGGCACGAATTGCTCTAAATCAGGAACTGCATGTGATTGACATCTGAAGTGGCAGTGAGAGGAAAAGGGCTGGTATCTGGCTTATCCATGCTCTGTGCTGCAGCTTGGGTATATTCTGGGTGACAAACTCTCCTCCAGTGAAAATCTGTGCCGTCCAAGTTACCCAAGTACATGGTTCACTGTTCTGATGCCTAGACTCAATTACTAAATGGCAAAAGAATAAAATAGACATTTCCAGGCCTGCGGACAGCCACTCTACCAAAGTTCATTACTATAATCAGCCGCAATTCTGCCTTCAAATGGACTTGTCAGAAAGGGCACTGGGCTAACACTTTGAGTTTTGTGTCACTTCTGAGTGGCCCACAAGGCTTTATTCAGATCCAGTAAACATATTTGAACTATTAAGTTGGAGCACACCTCTGAGAGCTGTGCAAAAAGTAGCTAGTAATAACTAAGATGCTCTTGCACATGCCAGACTAAACTTTTCGGGCTGTGTCTTTGGAAGAGCAGGGACCTATGTTTGGGAAAACTAATTCTACAAGGATACAGGCGCTAGCAATAATGTTTCTCTACTCAAATAGAAGGGTCTTCTCATTTTCTTCTAACAGACACCATCCTAAATGCTTTCCTGTCCCACATTCTCTTGACAAGCCATTTTTCACAGACAAAAGTTTTGTATTTGTGCTGAAGGATTCTGGACTCCTGAGTTTCAAGACATGCAGCCCTGCTTCCTGCACCCAGATTTCCTCCAGCCCACCTTGAAGCACCTTCCAGAGCACTTCTCATGAGGCACAGCTTGTGTGCTGCTTGGAGATGGTGTCAACAGGAGTGTGCCCCGCAACTTCTCTGGGAAAACACAGTTTGGGAGTAAATTTTGTCTAGGTGAAAGCAAAGAGTCACTCTAGGACTGGAACTTTTAGCTGGTGAAAGCAGAAGCTCTGGCAGGCCACTCCTGGCACTAATGCCCTGTGCACAGGGGTTCACAGAGCTGAGTGTCCTGCCAGAGCACACCACTGGCATGGCTCTTCCCCCCAGGAGTCAGCCTCAGTGATTTGGAAATGCTGACCTGCAGCTTTAATTATCTCTTTGCTTTTGAGTCCTTCCTGAACTGGTGCCCTGAGAAACCTTTCATGCAGATGACTTTGGTGTCCATAATCCAAGTCCCTCACCCTGGTGCTGGATCACACAACAGAGTCACACTTACTCCACTTTGTTGGAAAATACGTCTGAGTTTAGGCACCTTGGATTATTCAGATTGATCATCCTGCTAATTCTGCCTTGAATGTATTCATTTTTTCCCTAATGCCTGGCCTGGATTTCCTTGCCATAGGCTCAGGATGTTGTATTCCTTGAAGAATTCTTTTGCACTGTATAACTTTACAATATGTGGAATTTCTTCTCTCTATTTATTCACTTTAAGTGCTATGCTCAGATGGGGATGGTTGTGTTTGTAATCTGGGTATCTCAATTTACGGCCACATCAGGACTCGGAGTTCCTACCCTTTTCATAATAGCAAATGATTTATGAAGAAGACATTTAGGGCCTGGTTAGAAAAATGGCTGCATAAAATTGTGTATTTTTAGCTTTCCTGTACTTATATGTCTTTCAGCTGAAATGATGATCCCTATTCCCTTGTTAGCAGAGGAGAGGCAATACATCCATAAAGCTGAGCCAACATATAACAATGTTGTATATTGTCAAAACTCTTCATTAAAGCCCTGTCACTGAAATCACTGTAGAAATGAGGAAGGGAACTTCATTTTTGGCTCCCAGATTCACTGTCCCATTTTCCCGTGGGAAGGACCCTCACACCTTTAAAGTGCTGAGAATTTCCTCTGCTGATGGGAAACAAATGTCCCTGAGTCATGCACAATGTGCTTTTTCTGATGCCACTGCATGAAAATGTGGATGTCAGCTCTGAAATGTGACTCCACACATGCTTTACCCCACTTGGATACTTAATGCTCATATCAGCAGTATGAGAGTTGATTTTGAAATCTTTTCCCCTGCTCTCTGCAGGCCAACCCAGGGCTGGAGACAGACCAGGATCCACCATGGATTACACAGGAGTGAACACAGCCAGAATCAGCCACTGGCTTGCAAACAATTTTTTTTTCTTAATTTGGTCCTGGAGAGGTGAGTGCCCTGTTTCTCTTGCAGTGCTCTTGGAGTACAAATTCCTGGTGAGCAGGGAGGGAATGCAGTGAGCTTTATATCAGCAGCTTCTCAACTTTTTGCTGGGGGTGAAATTGCCTGTGAAGGAAGGTAAATCAATTGACTTTACAGCTGAGCTGATTGATAATGCCAGCTCACCATTCCTGAAGCTGGAATCTTCATGCTCAGGCTGTCAGGGAGTATTGAATGCTCCCAGGCCTCTCTCCTGCCTTAGGACATTGTGCTGCTGGCTTGGACAGAAGCTCTGGCTATTCCTGTAAGATTCCCTGTGCTAGGAAAATCCCCTTACTGCCTTCAAGCATCAAACATGCTCCTGGCTTTGCTAGAGAAGTGTGAAAGGAAAAGGGGAGGGGAAGCTGTGAACTCAACCTGCCAATCCAAGTTGAGCTGCAGGGCTGGCAGTGAGGAAAGAAAAGAACATTTCTGTTGCTAAACAAATTTCAAATTTGATCTAGAATCAGTGAGAAACTAACTGGAGCTTACCCGATGCACTCATTTTGGAAAACTTGTGCAGATCATTCAGAAATTGGGTGGTTTCTTCCCCAGCACAATTTTGGCTGCTACAGGGAGCTTGCTTCTTCTTCTTCTTCTGGGTGGTTTTTTTTTTTTTTTTTTTTTTTTTTTGGGTACTCTTTATAGTGTGGATTTATGGATAGCCCCAGAGCATCCTCTGCTCCCCTCTGGGTTTTGTTGGTTCTCTTTCTTGCAGAGACAGACACCCATGTGCAGATTTTAGTGAGGGCATTATTTTCTCTTTGATTTAGCACAACCAGGAGTTATTCCATTATACCCAGACTTGTCTATTTACTCTTTAAAGCATGTTCCTTTTATTTACTCCTCCAGAGCTGCCTGTTTAATCCAATCTCTTTTCCACTGAATTACACTAGCACAATAACACAGGCCAGACAGGTTCAGCCTGGGTCATGGATGGCACAGTAAGGAGCTATATTCTTGCCAGATAATAACTGTAGAATTAAAAGAAAATGAGTATTTCCTGGGACCAGTGAGATTAATAGCTAAAAAGGGAGTTTCTATTCCCAGTATTTGTAGTGGTTTTGCAGAACCTACCCCTGTAAAAACTAAGCAAATGATCTGAAAATGAGAGTGGAGTCCGGCTCATTTTTGCAGGAAGCCTGAGATCTGACAAAAGCTCTGGCAAATGGTAATGCCTGGTCAGCCAGATGTAGGACCTCATGGAGGAGGCTGGCCCCAAAGCCCCAGCAAAGCACCCAAACCCTGGGATGACATTAATCTCTTTGAACTCACAATTGTGTAGAACATGGATAAAAGCTCCCAAGTAAGCAGACCTTGGAGTTCAGAGCCAGCACTGCAGTGGGTGCTGTGCCTTGTGTCCCAACATCTCTCTTCCCTCTGGCCTTGGGTTACAAACTGTGTGACAGCTGAGGACACCCTTTTATGTATTTATGTCACCTTTTGCTCTCTCACTATTGCATTACATCTGCCTTGCCATGCAAGATTTTTATGTTCATTATTCTTTCTGAGTAGCAGATTTTTTTGTTCTTCATTATTAACACTATATCTTAATGACTCTCTTAAGTAAACAGACACCTGGCCTTTAAAGAAACATGAGAAGATAAGTTCTCTGGCCCATGGAGGTTAAGTTCTTATTTATTTCTCTCATATGTGATTTACTATCCCGCCGTTTTTCTCATGAGATACGTTGTCACCTTCTCACTGTCCTGCGTACATCTGCTGCTCACCAGGACACCAGCCAGCCCTACTCTGCTCCTGTTATTTTGGAAACCCAGAGCTGTGAGTTTCATAAAGGCTGGGTTAAGTAAGCAACAGATTTATCTTTGTCGAAAGATAGAAGTGTTTGGCAGCAAACGTTGGCAGCTCCTTGCATATTTCCAAGGCTCCTTAGTGTGCTCTCTGCTCTTCCCTTGGCAGGGAATGGCTCAGGGGGCTGCTGCCCAGCCCAAGGGGCAGCCAGGCCTCAGCAGACTTGGTGTGGTTAATATTTAACCCCTCCTGTGCCTGGGGAGGGTGGGCCAGGCGCTCCCCATGTTGTTTCTGGTGCATCATGCCGTGGTGGATTTTGTATCCATCCTCCCTGGGCTGTGGACAGGCGGGCAGAGCTCCTCAGTCCGTCAAGGTTTGTCCTCCTGGTGTGAGAGGACAACGCAGCCAGCCACCCCAGCAGTGCTCTTGGATGAAGCCATGGGCACAACACCAGGACAAAGTCTGAAGAACATTTGAGCAACTGCAGGGCCAAGAAATCCCCACTGAGTTCAGGGTTTCCCCCATGGGCAGCTCATCCCCCATCAGGAATAAAGCCATGGCTGAGCTGTTGTGGTGGTGCAGCTGCGTGGGCTGAGGGATATCCACGGGCTTCAGAAAAACTGCATCTCTGAGAGGAATGTCCTCGACTGAAAGCACTGAAGTGCTGGATGCATCTTCCCTGCAAACTCGCTTTCGGTACCACAGCAGACCTGGCTGCATCTCTATTTGAGGGAATCAAGGAGAGTTTCTCAGACAAACCCTGGGCAAAACAAAGCTCCTGCCAGTCCAGGCAGGCTGGAGCAAGCTGCTCACTGGGGAGAAGGCAGCACAGCTCTCCCACCCCCTTTCTTAGCAAGCATCCCACTCCAGTCTCTCCTATTGTTTCTATTTGCACACAGATAGAAATTTCCTATGAGGATCATTTCCGTGTGGTTTTTACGCATGAGAGTAAACAAGACATAGCTGTTGACTGTACAGTTAACATATTTTTGGTGGTGTTCCCATCCAGAAAATGCAGCTGCATTATATTCCTGATAGAGTGGAACTAAAGTTTGGCTTCAGCAAGAATGTTAATAAAAGAAAGACATTTCAAACAACACTGATTGAGGCAAAGTGTCAGTCCCTCTTCTCCCCACCTACCCCCTCCCAAAAGGCTTAATTTTTTTGCAGAGTTGCAAAAACTCTGATATGTGACCTGGAAATCAGCAAATTTCTGCTCCTGGTTACACTTGTATGAATCTGCAATGGCTTTATTGGTTTCAGGGGGTTTGTCTGGGCCAGCACCCCGGCCACTGAGGGCAGGGGCTGTGCTGCTGCTTTACTGCAGGTTTGTCTTTCAGATAATTTGGTTTCTCTTTGTTATCAAGACCCAGCCAGAAAGGGGGGAGGTTGTGCTTTTACCACCTAAACTTAGTCAGTGCCCCTGACATGATGCATGCGGCTCTTGCCTAATCTGCCATTGCTGACAATTAAAACACAAACATATAGTCATATTTTTGGATGAAACTGTACAAACATTTCAAAACAGTTTATGCATGCAGATTTGTATGTTATCAGAGAGCACCACACATGCACATGGAATTTATGGAAAATACTGAGAGATTTGAAAGGAAATAGTTTGGGAAGTTGTCTTATTTTTTTGAACATAAATCCCCAAACACTTTCCCTTAACATTCCTCACGTCTGTTCAGCAATTAATACTTGACATTTCTGTTTCTCATTCTGTCTGTTGATATTGGGCTTTTTTCTTTTTTTGTTATTTTTCACAACTCTTCTTTCATGTTTGCTACATTTGTTTGCTAAACCCAGAATCAATGTGAACAAATTTCCTTGAACAGGAGGATAATGTGAGGAAGCAGTTGGAGGAGATTTAGACCTTCAAAATTGTGGTCTCCTCCCAGAATGGGATATTTAGATTCAAAGGTTGCAAATTCAGTCTTCAGCTCAGCCTATCTGGACTGAATAGTGGCTGCTCATATGAGTCTGTTGGTTTGATCAGGTTTTTTTTCTCACTTAGAATGATTCCAATGGCTCCAGTGGGATTATTCTTGTTCTAGCCAGATGTAGAAGGAAAGCAAAATCAAATCCTTCATACATCAGTGTCAGACTGACTCCAAGAAACCAGTGTTGAGTGATATAAAGGATAAGGGGCCTGAGGAAGGATGTGTTTATGGAGAACATTTGGAAACTTTAACTACTTGTAGTTTGAACAACCGCAGAGTTACAGAGCTGCCTTCAAATATTTAAGAGTGGAAAGAAGCACAGAGTGATGGAAAGGGATATGGAAAAGAGGAATGAGATACAATTAACAAAAGGAAGAGTATAACTCTTTTAAACAGTTGGCGAACTAGTCTGCCACAAGCTTTTTGTACCATATTCTCCATCCTAAACAGGAGTTTGGAAATGGTGCTCAGATGTGGTATATTCCTGTGATCATGGTTAGTTGTTGAGTAGAAGGGAATCAGATTTTGTTGGAGATGTAGTATCTTTTCTTAGATCTACTGAGAGAAGTCAGAAAAAGCAGATGAGGTCTAGGCCCTGTGTGTCTAAAACCTTCTGTGTGTTCTTCCATCTAGATTTCTTGATCTAAACCCCTTCCTTTTTCTTACCTTTCCCGCAAGGAAGGAGAATTTTGCATGGATTGTAGTGTTTTATTACACTAGGACCTTCTTATATACCCTTTTGGAGCAGAGAAGGTTGTCTGAAGCTCTCACAGAGGGAATATAGGTCTGCACTTCATGGTGCTGCTTTGGGATGCTGTTTCTCCTGCACAAGCGAGCTTTGCCTTCAGCAGGAGAGTTCAGCTCAGCCTGGAGCAAGGAGTTTTCTTCTGCTGTCACACACCTTGGAGACATGAGCTAAGCAGCTGACTAGTGTGTCCCAGGCACTGAGACCTTGAAATTCATTTGGCAGCTGCTGGGAAGGCAGCATGAGGGACTCACGCTGCCAGAGAGATGTGTCCTCCTGGGCTGGGCTGGGCTGGGCTGGGCTGGGCTGGGCTGGCATTCCCCGAGCACCTCTTGGACTCTGCTCAGGGCTGTCACGTTTCCCCGGTGCCAGGGAGCGCTGACACAGCGTGCCCAACCTGGCCAAGAGAGACAGGGCCTCCTGCCCAACTGGGAATGGTGGAAGTGATTGCCTGCAGATGCTGTCATGTGCAGATTTAGCACCAATGAGAAATCCGAGCACATTCTCCAGGCACAGCGAGGCTGGGCAGTGTGTGCGACCGGTCCTCGGTGAAAGGGCTGGGAACTCTCTCCTGGGGGTGCTTCAGACCAACACAGAGATCCACAAGGTAGCAGGGGGATCTTTTGTGCCTGTGGAAAGCCAGAAAAGGCCCGGTACAATGGCCATGGGGAAATGGGACCTCCCAGCATTCTGCACAGGACCCAAGGTTTGGATGATAGGACACCTAACCCTGTTATCATCCTTTCCCTCTGTCAGACATTGGCATTCATGCTTCATGTATAAAAGTGAACCACATGCATATGATGAACCATTTGTTTCTTTGCAACACCACTTAGAGCAAACCTATTCTAAGGGACTAAATGTATATTTACACGTGGCATAGCTTTCAGCACACTACCACCCTGTTTGATCTTTCCATCTGCCCGCTCAGCCCCTCTAAATGTTATCTAGGTTATAGCTGGGTCTCAGTTACCATATATAGGGAAGACAGTGATTCTGCTTTCTCTGACAAACACCATTTCAGCCTTAGCTATAGGCCTAAATGGAGCAGGCAGTGACTCTGGTGTTGTGCAAATGGAAAAGTGCGTTTTGTGCTCCTTGTCTTCCCTGGAGAATTTTAATTTCATGTGACATTTTCCGTGCTGCCCTGTCACACGCCAAATGCTCTATCAGAACTGACCCACCCAGGGATCAATCCCATTACTCACCTTTCCCTGCATCCACATCAACCCCCTTCCCCAGGCATCCGGGAGGGATGCTCAGGTTGACCCCACGTGGCTGGGTAACCAGAGGAGGCCTGCAGGGACGGGGTGGCAGGTGGAGGGAATGTGCTAATCCTGGTCATGCCCTTCCATCACCTTCACGTGCTCCGTCAGCTGCGCGGAGCCGCCCAGCCCCGCGCGCCCTGCGCCCCGGTGGCATGTCCCCGTGGAGCCGTGCCACGGGCCCCGTGCTCCTCGGGCAAGGCAGCGCTGCCAGCCCGGCTCGCTTGGAGCACTGGAATCACGGGGAATCCGGCTGCGTGGCTGCCACCTGCAGCTGGGAAAACAAACAAAAAAAAAAATCACTGGAACAAGATAGGAATTACAGTCTGAAGGTGCTGTGTGTCCCAGGTCACCTGCAGGGGAAAAGAAAAGGATGAACTGTCAAGTTGGAAGGGAGAAAATGCAGGGAAGTGGAGTTCTGTGATAGCGGAGGTGAGCGGCTCCTGTGAGAAAAGAGGTAGAAAAGCTGGGAAAAATCCAGTTTGTGGTTTTGGAGACATAAGGAAAGTCACTCTGGGGATGGATGTTCACTAGACCATCACAGCCATGCAAAATTTGAAAAGCCATGGTCTGGAAACAGGGCTTTGGGGACAACTGGGATACAAATGGACTGTTAGGCTGCTTCTCAGACCATGTGGAGACACGTATTTCGTTGCTTAGCATTCATTTTTGTTTGTCAGCTCCAGAAAGCTGTTTTCCCACAGCCTTGTCTCAGGACCGTGGGGTGCAGGAGCAAACTGGGGCTGTTGACTTTCAGACTACTCAATCATCCTGCAAATTACAGCCAGCCCAGAAGAAAAACACAGCTCTGCATGTTTCCTTTTTTAGGTAGAAGTGTTGAGAAAACAACATGAGATTTTGTTTCTGATAAACTAGGAACTGTTTCAGGAATATTAATTATTTTTCTTGTATCAATATTTTACATTTATTCCTCTGCTATGGTATTGGGATTGAGATGGATGAAGCCTACAGCATGGATTTCAGACTTTCTTTCAGGCCCCTGAAAAAAAATTTTAAAATAGTGATGAAATTTTGATGTTAGAAAGGTTTATTTTCTGGTTATTTTAGCCTGGGGTATGGAAGCTGTGGGCACTATACCCTGCCCCATGTAAGCCCTTTGCAACATCATTTGGAATCATATTCTTAAAAAGCTTAAAAAGCTTTCTAAGGAAAGGGCTTAAAGGGCATCAGAAGGTGTTGAGGCACCTGAATAATTTTTAACTTGTGTGCCACCTCTGTAATCCTTCATCTCCCAGAACTTCACACTGGTGGAAGGCTGCAGGAGACATTTTGCTGCTTTATAGTTGTACTGTGCAGAGAAATTCTCAGTCTGGGAGATGTTGGAGCCTCCAAAGGCACACATGTGATTTTCAATACGGAAGTGAGGATGGAAGGAGTGGATCCATTCGAGGACTTTTATCCTCTGTGCTGGGCTTAGGCACAGCCTGGGTTGGAAGAAGATCTTTTCTTTCTGAGCTGAGGCCCAGAGAATGCTAACCCAAGTCTAGACAGTCTGAGACAAGACAGTCATGGTGTATCTGGGATTTAAGCCTTGGTCTCTGTGCATGACTAGAAAAACAAGGTGTGTCAGCCAGGTCCCTCTGATCTGGTGGGAAACCTGCCCATGAACCAATGTCCCACATCTGCACCAGAACTGATGCTGCTTTGGGCTTCAGTCTGCACGGAAACAGAGGTTGTGTAGATAGGTTTAGGGCTGGATCACCTGTGTGGTGATGTCCTTGGGACAAAGACCTTGACTCCTGTGGGGTGAAATGGCTGTAAAATGTTACAAAGAGGTGTTTTACACATCATCCCAAGATGCAGCATGAAGCTGAGCTCTCATTCTGCTGCAAGTTAGAATGATTTTATCAGAAGGCATGGCATGAACATGACCATGTAGGTTAAGTCCTGAAGGTTTCCCTCAATCAACACTGTCTTTGAAATCAATGAGGCTGAAGTTATTGCCTGATAGGAGGAGGAGTCCATCTGGGATTTCTCAGCTGAATTAACTTTAATGATAAAAATGATGATATAAATATGTAAAATACAAAACCAGTGTTGTCAGCCACTTTGTTTCTGGCTCAAGGGGTTTATATGTTTAGTCTTACATGCTTTTCACATTGATTTTGTGTATCAAGATTTAATGTTGTCAGGAACCACTAAGCAAAAATATTTAGTAATAACAATAAAAATAGAGGGTGTGATTTCATAATCCTAACAAAACAGATAAGACAGATGTTCAAACTAATTCTTGGCTTGGGTTTAGGCGTTCTTCTGGTGCCTATCACATTGAACTAGTACTGAGACAACTTTGTTTTCAAGGAGGTCTTCATGCTGGAGCATATCAAGTAAGAGATCTAAGAAACTATAACATCAACAGTAATGATATTTCTTTTGAGATACAAAAAGTTTAGCCATTGGGGCAATATTTTTTCTTGTCGTTTGTTTAGTCTGTTTGGTGAATTCTGCCAGGTTGGTTTTGATCCTGTATGAAGAGTGATTTGCTGTAAGAGCGGATGCATCAGCCGAGTCGTGTTTGAAAGTAAATAATAAATAATTGTAACAGTTAATATAAGGAACTGACATCTCCACAGTTTATTTTCCACTTGGTTAAGTTTAGCTCAGGCCAGCTTCCTTCTGGCATCATTTGCATCTAAGCCGAGAGATCAAAACGGAGCAGCCGGCCCCGTCCCTCCCCGGCTGCGTGCGCGGTGGGTTCCCACGGCCGGGGCTCTCTCCCGGCCCGGGCAGAGGGCTGCTTTGGCCGGGACGGGTCCTGGGGTGCGGGGAGGCTGCGGGGTCGCCGCTGGGCTTACGGGGGTGCGGGGAGAGGGATGCTCTGGGGCACGGCGAGGTCGACACCGCGGCGCCGGGGGTGCGGGCTCGGCAGCGGCGGCTGCAGCGGGGGCTGCGGGACGCGCTGCCGGCGCACCGAGCGCTCCGCAGCCGCCGCTGCCGCCCGCAAAGGGTTAAGGGGAGCGGGGCCGGCGGAGGGCGGGCGCTGCCGGGGGCTCCCGGGGATTGGTGCGAAGTTTGGAGCGGGGCGGCCCCGCACCGCCCTCCGCGGCGGCTCGGCCCCCACTGCCACAAAGCCCTGCAGGGAAAGTTGCTTTATCGCCGGTTTCTCGCTCCCCGGCTCTCCCCCCCCCTCCCCTCCCCTTCCCCAGCCCCTTTCCCCTCCTCCCCTCGCTCCTTAAACGGGATTCCGGCTGGGCGAGCCGCCGGACGGCATCACCGGGCATCCCGCGGCGCGGAGCCCCGGAGGCTCTGGCAGGTCCCCGCTGTCCCTCCCCGCACACACACGCTCAGCCCGGCCCGGAAAGCAGGAAAAAAAATAATTTACAAGGTTTCCCCCTTTCCCTGACCTCCTCGCCCGTGACTCTCGAGTGGAAAAAAATCGCCCGCGGGGGCGAAGGGGGGAGGTTGTTCAAAAGCCGGTGAAGGGGCAGAGCCGCTCCGTGGGGAGGGCACCCCCAGGCAGCCCCCGGCACCCCGGGGAGGGGGGATGAGGTAGAGGCCGGCGGCGGAGCGCCCGCCGGGCGCCGTGGCCGCGGAGGGCATGAGGCGGCGAGCGGCGGGGATGGGCTCCAGAGCGCGGTGTTAGAGCCCGGCAGCAGCCAAGGTAAGTGTCCCCCGCGCCGCCACCCGGGCCGGGACACCGCTCCGGGACACCGCGCCGGGGCCGCGTAGCGCACAGCTGGGAGCCGCCAGCGCAGCGCCGAGGCGCGGGGCAGCACCAGGTGGCATCGCGCCGGGTGTCCCCCCGCTCGTCCCTCCCTTCCGCGACCCCGGCTCCCGGCGGCGAATATCCCGTTACCGCCGAGCCGCGCTGCGCCCCGGGCGAGCCCCGCCGCCCCCCGCTCCCGCTGCCCGCCGCGAACGGGAGCGAACGGCGGAGCGGCCGCGTTTGCTGTGCTGGATGCTGTACGCGGGTTGTTGTGTGTCCTGGGGGCACGGGGTGTTTAAAGCGGGGAGTTTACAAGGGTGAGGAATCCAGACAGTGTTTAGAGAGTGAGAGTTTTAGGAGGAGAATGGGGTGTAATTAATGTAAACCTGATCTTCCCCGGGCGTGCGTATCGCAGCGAAGGCATCTTCAAGAATCTGGGTAATTAAGTGCGGTTGCGCTTTGGGACGCACCTCTGGAGCCCACGGAAACAAGTGGGGCTGTTGGTGGAGAAAGCGTGGCGGGGGTGGCGGGGGGAAGAAGAGGAAAGGAGGAATCAGCGCTGTACAGAGAAGTCTCGGAGTGGAGGAAGGCGCGTACCCAGAGCGGAGCCTGGCTGAGGGGCACTGGAGCAGCAACACAAAGTTTTCTGGGCTGCTGATGGGAGAGGTAGCATTCCTCCTCCCCCTTCCACCAAGTTCCTCCGCAAATTGTTAACCTGAAATCTTGTTTTATGGCCACTTGCTAGCGTTTTGTTTGCCTTCCAGACTGGTTCTGTACAGGATACTAAAGAATTATGCATTAACTGTAAACTTAGAGGAGCTTACTGGCCTCAGTGGGTTCTTGATTTATATCAGGCTAAAGCAGAGAGGAGGGCAAAGTTTTACTCACTGAGCACCAAGGAATGAATTACAAGTACGTTGCTCTTTCATTTGCTCTTTCTTCTTGTCAGTCTTCTGAATGGGATTTAAAACTCTGCAAAGTTGAGGGTTGTTCACAGTTTCCCCCCCCCAGTAACTATTTTGCTCTCTTTTTTCCTGCCTCCAGGTCTGAGAGGACAGTAGCCTGTGCGATACGGCGGGATCTGGTTTTCAAAATGGAATTGCAGCTGGCGCTCCTTTTGGCAGGGATAATTGCATTTTCGGACTCAGCGAGAGGTAAGGGGACCGCGCGTGCTGCGATCACCCTGTGACTCTGTCCCTTCCCTCTGCCCCGTGGGCTCTGCTAACACCCGTGGTGCCCCCGGAGGGAACCCCCAGGGGAGTTGCTGTCAGCAGGGACTCGTCCCCTGCACATTTTTTATCTGCACAGGGGTGCAGGCTCGTGCCCACGTGTGGTGCCTCCTTACCTGCGTTGTTTGGGATGGAGCGCGGTCACTGCGGCTTTGCTGAGGTCTGTTAGGCACAGGTGAACTTCCAGGGGCTTTTCTTGTGCATGTGTAAAAATACACAGACAATTTTAAAGAAAAGCAGCTGCATTCCTCTGTGGATCAGAAATACCTCTCCCCTCCTGTAATCCCTCCAGCCTCTGCCCTGTGTATTCCCACTTACAAACTAAACAAACACATCCATTAACTTCCCCGGTGACAGACAAATGACAGTTCCCAACAGCGAGAGAGTATTTGAGCGTTGAGGCTCCAGCAGTTGATCAGATTTCAATAAACAGGTTACCCTTCCAGAGGCAAATTGAAATACGTTGACTTGGGAATGATGGGGGTAGGAAAAAAAGAAGTTTCTTTATGGCAAGGTGCTTTTAGCAAAGCTCTGGGATCAGAGTGCAAGGAGCGGTGGCGCTTTGCCTGTGTTGTATCTTGGTGGGTGCTGTCCTTAGCCTGAATGGGAATCCAGGATTTCAGCTCCCCCACCCCTGGTCACAAAGTAGGGACTGCATTGTTCCAGGAGAATAGGGGTACAACTTTTGGATGCAGATTGCTCCAGCTGCAATTCCCAACAGTCTCGGAGTTTTGTGAATTGTTATAAGACGTTGAAGTCGTCCAATGTGAAGGACTTGCGAGTTAAAAGGTTTAATCTTGCCCTTCACTTGGGCTGTAACTTGCCAAAAATAAATCTTGGGGGTGAGGGTGGGAAAGGAGAGGGGGAGCATTACTCTGAAAACTCAAGTTTGGTTTAGTGCACTGCTTTTTTTTTTTTTTTTTTTGGCATTGGCTCTCAAGCAAATATTTTATGGAGGCAAAAGCACTATAAAATGATTTGGCTGGAAGCTGAATGAAAAAGAAAACAGTATATAGGCTGTAATTCCTTCAAGTCTGAATTCCAGGCAAGGCTTACAATGGAGACTCAGTTTAAGTTGTGGGCGATGGGCAGCAGTGTGTGAATTAAGATGACTTCATAGATGTATATTATTGCAATGGACCTGAGAAGTTGGTGGAGTTCCGGAAAAGATCTCAAGTGGGCAGGAGAAGACAAAAAGATTCTTGTCTCTGATGTGAGCTGAGTATCGGCTCCTTTACTGGCTGACCCTGTTTAAATTTGGTTTGCAATTGTCTTGCTCTTACACTTACTGCCCCTGGAAAGTGAAGCGCTGTGGGCTCTTGCCATGTGAAGAAGTGACAGAAAATTAACAGCAGTAATTTCAGGACATCGTTATTTTTCTTGTGGAAAGGTCTTTTAAATATAACTTTGATAGGATCATATTGGTAATTGGATTATTTGAACACTTTTCAGAACTAGAAAAACCCATTCTGTAAGTGTATGGAGAGATGGTGCTGGTTATTTAAAATTATCAAGAGATAGAGGTTAAAAGCCAGGGCCAAACCCATGAAAAATGTCATTCATTTGTGTGCTGAGAGAGGGGAATTATAGAAGAAAAAGGAGTCATTGCTGTGAAAACAGAAACAAAATTCTGACATTTAATTCCTGCTTTAGACCTCCTTGAGAAGGAGAACATTTCTGATTGTGAAGGAGGTAGATGGAAGATCGAACTTGTGAGCAGAGATGAGACACTTCCCAGAACTTTGAAACTTTGTGCTGACAGTTATCTCCAATTGTTAGGTGTTTACATTGGGATAATTTCAGGTTCTTGGAAAAATGTGCCAGGCTTTTCATGTGCCTGCAGAGTTTTTCTGAACGCCTCCTACAAGGGCTTTGGCCGCTGGAGATGTGTAAACGTTACCTGCCACAGTTGCTCGGGTTTTATAGGCAGTCCTTCAGCCAAATCTCAGCCTGAGATCGTGAGGCTCTTCTCTGGAGGAAGAAGGGCTCTTTGTTTTGGTCAAACAGCATTTCATGTCTTTGTCCTGACTGCAGATTAGACATATGTGGCCTGAAGTGTGCCAGCACCTCCTGATCTGAGGCATCAGAAGTTAAATAGGTGCTTGCTGGCTGGCGATCAAGTGAGGAAGGTGGCTGAGGAGGTTCTCTGGGAAAGTGATGGTCCTTCTTTTCTACTCATTTTAGGCAAAAGTAGGTTATGCTGTAATTAGGGTGTTCATTTGAAGCTGACTGAAAGCTGTGCCCGTGCTTGGGGAAGGGCTGTGCCATGGTGCATCTGCACAAGGGGGCAGAGTTAAGTTGCCCACGCGCTCCAGCTTTGATATTTCCTGACAGTTGAATGCTCAGCTGCAATCTTGCATTAAATGTTACGTTGTATTATTTTTACATCTTTATTTAGGTGACACCTTTTAAGGCAAAGGGCCCTGCAGGAATGACTGATTGGGTTTGGCTGGCAGGTTTTTTTTTTCCACCTCCCAGCAAAAAGGGGTGTTTTTCCAGGGTCGGATCTGTGCCTGCTGGCTCTGTCCCACCAATGTATCTCATCACTGATGTAGAAGACACTAAAAAAAGTAATATCTTAGCAAACCAAGATAAACTCTTAAGAAAGAGGCAATACATCTGAAGTATCCAGGAAAAATAGAGAGCAGGTCTGATTTTAGAGGTACAGATGGTAGAACTGTCTGTGTTTGAAGGGATTAAGGGTGAGGTAGCTCTGCCTGTGTTTGAACCAATGCTTTTGGGGTTGAAAGACTTTGACTAAGGGCTTGTGTACACCTTCCAAAAAACTTGGTCTGGAATACTTCTCAGTGGCCAATCTTATTCCAGGCTAAGGATCTCCTGAAGGGAGCCTGTACCAAAAAGTCTTCCCTGGGAGCTATTTTGGTAGATATCCAAGCCCCTTCTTTCCCTTGTGGCTGAAAACTAGAATGCTTGTGTGCTCAAAACCCACTCTTGGAGAGCAAAACCTGAGTGCTGTGGTTTTCTAAGAGGGACTGTGCCTTCCAGCTGACAGCCAAGGCGTGGGGCTTCAGCCTGGCAGCTTCAGCCTGGTTGCCAGCCTCGACAGATAATATCTGCTCTGAACCTGGGATAACAGCACAGGTCCAGCAGCTCATCCCTCATGTTATTCCATTCCTGCTCTCTCCAAGCAGCCCCATACTGGGCATAAAAGTCTTCAGTGTTCTCTGCAGGGATTAATGCCATGCTGGGTCACTAACCTTTAGTGACTATGTCCTGTAGCAATGTAGCTCCTGCCACGCCACACCTCCGGCTGGACACAGGTAATACAATCTGATATTTTCCTGCCTGTGTTATCTCAGTGACCAACAACGCAATATTTGTTCCAAATCTGTCAAGTTGCCATCATATTCGCGTTGGTGACCGTATATGGTAACGTTGGGATGTGCCTGGCTTGGTCCCATGGCTTAAGCAAGATTTTGTATGGTATGTTTAGAAGTTTTTGGTAAGAGCAGTAACCACCCTCCTGTTAGCGAGTAAACTGATATTCTGCTGGAAACTAATTAGTTTGGATGTTGATTTCATTTTCGGTGCATTGCGTAGGGAAGGGAAGAACGGGACCTTAATTGCTTTCTGTTCTGGCACTTCTCTGTGCGACCTTGGCTTGCAAACCTGCTTGGTGTCTGCTTTACAGGGAATTTGCTGATTGGGCCACGCCAAAATTCAACGGTTTCATGCAGAAATAATGTTATGTGCCATTTTGGTTTCTCTTCATATTGAAGAAAAGGGAATAGGTTGCTAGAGGTGATTTTTTTTTTAATGTCTTGGAAGTTGAGTTCTTCGTTCTGATTCTGTAACTTTGGGGTTTATAAGAGTAAACTTTAGGGTCTATAAGGGTCCTTCAGTAAACCCTGAAAACATACAAAATGGTAATGGGACAGGGATGGTTGTTGCCTTTTGCATTACGCCTTTATTCTTGTTGAGTGGTTGTTACCAGATAGAATGATTAGGTAATTTCTCGCTTGTGAAAGAGAAGCATGTTCAGATCTAACAGCCTGATTCAGATTTTATGGAAGTCACAGCACATCTTCTGGAGAAGTTTGGGGCATTTTTTGGATCTTGCTCTTGGGGAACTTGCTCATGAATAATTTGTCAGCATGACTTGTACCTAGAGTCAACATGACGAGCTAAGAAAATCCTGGTTATTTTTTAAACGCTGGTTCCTCCCTTCTTCTGAGGCTGTCGGCCACTTTAAATTGAGGCCGAGTTTAAACATAAAATTCAGTGTGCGTCATACTGGAAAATTAGGGTTGATTTTATTTGTTTTTAATTAGGAATATTACAAAACTCAGCAAATTGCTCAAATACATCTACATTTTCCCTAAAGTTTTTATAACTCTGTTTTTCAAGTCCATATGTTTCTTTGACCTTCATTAAAAAACGCAAGCAGCACATCCAAATGTCTCTTTTCTGGGATGAACTTGCAGACAGCAAAGGCTGGGCTCCAAAGCCTGAGTCTTAGCCACAGAAGCCTCTTTCATATGCCATGGTGGTGCTTGAGATATTACAGGAAAGTGTTTTTTTCAGGAAAAAAAAAAATCAAAATTGAAAAAGAAGTGACACTTGCTAGCAAGTAGGAACTCCTTTTTCAAGATTTGGGGCCATTGGTGCCAATTTATTAACTAAAGCTGAAGTTTTTCATTTGACATGAGTTTGACATGAGTTTGATAGAGCTGATATTTTCCGATATCCTCTCTGATAATTCCTTTTTGAGTTTCTGTCTCACCATAAGTGACACTGATACATCTGGGTGCAGAATACTCGTCATGGAATAGTGTGAATGCAGTAGAGTCTGCTTGTGCATTTTTGGATTAATTACTGAAAGAGATAAAAATTTCCACTGAAAGAGGAAAATAATAATAATAATAATGCAGAGATCCTCTTGTGCCTAGGTTGAATTAAAAAAAAAACCTCAACAACCTTTAGTCATAGCTTTATTTATTCAGTGAGATTTGAACTGGTGCAGCTGATTTTCCTAAGATGTGAAGCTCCTACTTGTGTCTGCAGTGACTTGTAAAACCAAGCTGCCAAAAGGATCTGTGCAAATGTATCCCAGCATTACAGGAGTTGGTGGAAGTGCTTTTTTCTCACATTTCTTTCATTACCCTCCTCATTTTGTCTTGTTTCAAGTAATTTGTCTTTCATCTGACCTCTTCCTGTATTTTCTGATGGGCTGCTCAAGCTAAAATGCATTTGATATTGTTTGGAACATTTAATTTGGATTTCTATTCCTTATCTTTTTCTCTGTAATCAGCCTTTACTTTGGGCTTTCTCTGGTAATAACACCCCTGTACCTATTTAGCTGTGTTTACCTGCTCTAATCTTCTGCAGCAAGGTGAAACATTTTTGGTCATATAAGGGACTTTTTGAGAGTGGAGCCTGTGTGAATGCAGAAGTTGCAAACACTTCTGTCTGATGCAAATCTGTTCAGTCTGCTGCTCTGTTATAGTAACTGTGGTACTATGGTAAAAGAAAAATATTTCCAAAAGCAAGCTTGATCTGATCGTGCTGTCCTGATGTCGTGTGAGATAAGCAAATGCAGCCCATGCCAGTTGTGACAGGTTAGGACCTGATTCAGAGCCTGTGAGTGTTGGTGCTGTGACTCCTACTCACTCCCATAGGCTTTGGATCCATCCCTGAAGGATGACTTACTGAGATGATCTGTGATACCCACCCCATGTGTGACAGCCGAGGGGATATGGGCTAAATGTGCAACTCACCTGCTTGACTGCATGGCTTGGACTCACATTTTTATTCTAGAAAAGCACATTTTACTTCTACTGACTGCCAGCTCTGGTTGATGGGTGGAGTGTGCGCTGAAAACAATTTGGAAATTCACTGCTTAAACTGTGGGTTGCTGCAGAGAGGTTTATCCCCAAAGACAGAGAGACATCCTGTGGGCAGTGTTCTGAGTCTGGATGGGCTCAAAAATTGCCTGTTATTTAATAAGTGAGTGTATGCTATTTGTTGCTAAATCCATTCCCATCTCTTATTCCCCCCTAGCCTTTCCAGTCAAATAAGCCTGGGCTGTGTGGAGTTGGGTTGGTTGCTTTGATTACTCAGTGTCCCCTTGGTATCACAGCAGAAACACAGTGTCCTGCAGTGCTGCGAGGAACCTGACGTTGTTATTTCATCCCAGCCACTCCAATTTTCATGAAGAAATTCAGCCAATAACTCCAGGCTACTTCTTCCATTAAGTGTTCAAACTTACTTTGAGCTTCACTAAGGAAAGAAGAAAAATGTAAATTGGGAACAGAGGCTCCTTGGAGCAGGTTAATGTTTCTCAGGATGGCTGCACCTCTATGCTCAGCCTCTCTACTAGTGGTTTCCAGCTAGATGGGACACAAAATAATTCCTTCTCGTATGTGGTAAATTTATTTCATGAGAGATTCACACAATCTTGGGTGTCATGTCAAGGGAATAATGCAAGAGGTGTCATACCCTAGATGCCACTTGGGTGGCATTGACTTGGGTGGGTATTTTAGGAGCTGTCAGTGTTTGTGCCTGTCAGATAAAAACACAGGAACAGCAGACAAATAGGGAAATGTGGACTTAATTTGTGCAATAGGCGTTTTTAAAAATTCACATTCTCCTTGCTAGGTTTGCTCCACATACGCCCTGAACTGATAACCTTAAGAGTTAGTTATTAATGTGGACTGGCACAGCATCTCTGTGGTGACTTTGGGCTTGTTAGTTCTGCCCAGGATACTGGGAGAGGGGAAAAAGCTGGAGAGGAACATGGTGGGAAATGTGTTAGCCAACCCCCAAGATAAAATTTAGCCCAGATTAATTAGTGTACCCCTGCTCTTGAGGCCTGCTGGTCCCTGGGAGAGGATCTTGAGCAGGCAGTGTGTGACTTGGAAGGGGATGTTGGGATGCAGCTTTTCCAAGTCTGTGCAGTGGCTCTCTCGTCTCTTGTGTCCTCCCAGGTGCCCTCACATACAGGTGTGAGACTCAATTGGCTTTTGACCAATGTATGACTGAGTAAAAGCCTTCTAATGTAAAAGGGGTGCTTTCATTGTGCTGTGTTTTGCTATTGCTTTGTATGGATTTTAATCTCCTTTGTTCTAGACAGAAGTGAATGGGGCAAGGCCAAATCAACCACAAAGAAGGGAAAAGGGAAAGCTGTTCAAGTCTCTCAAAGCTGCACAAGCCAAAGTACTGGAGTTAGGCAGCTGCAGATGCTGGAGCACTGTGAACAGGTTTCTTTCCCTCCTCCTTCCTCTCTAACAGATTTGTGTGAGTTAGAGTAACAGAGGAAGTTATTTTTCTCGGTGGTTGTTCTCAGATCTGTTAACACAGTTCTGTAACACATCTGTAACTGCTGGTTAAGCAATGACAAGTGCCAGATGAGCTACAGGTGTATGAACTGTGTGTCAAGGATGGAAGGGTTAATGAGTAACAGGATGAACCTCTGAACACTGTGGAATATCTCCCCAGGGATACTCCAGACTCTGTGGAAGGAAGGGAGGATGCTTGTTTGTCATTGACCAGTCAGTATTAAACGGGTGGCTCTAACTCCTGCAGGGTGTGGATACCCTTCAGAGAGAGGGTGCTGTGAGCCACCTTGCTCACCTTCTGGGTGAATCTAAATCTCTCCTGTTCTTCTGCAGACTAACACAACATTTTGGTGGCAATTCCAGCATCTCTATGTCCAGACGAGGAATACTGGGAAGGGTTTAATGTAATTTTGGGCAGTTTGAAATGGAAAAACTGGGGAGGAGTTGACAGCTCCTCCAGAGAGGAGGTCAGGCTTCATGGAGATCAGGCTCCATGCTCTGTTAAGTCATTTCATATTTTAATGTCCAGGGTTGGATTACGAAGGTGATAGTCCCTTTCAGTTCAGTGAGTTGTGGCTGAGTAGGTGTGAGTAGGATTTAAATATATAATCCTACCAGAGAGCAGAAACTGGAGCCTTGTAAG
The DNA here is from genome assembly GCF_017590055.1 of Onychostruthus taczanowskii. Lineage (NCBI taxonomy): Eukaryota > Metazoa > Chordata > Aves > Passeriformes > Passeridae > Onychostruthus > Onychostruthus taczanowskii. The sequence goes on along the minus strand of NW_024499239.1, from coordinate 24,343,913 downwards.
ACCAGGCTGAGCTTCAGTTCTGTGCAGGGTGGCATCACGCCATGGGAGGGTTCATCATGATCTGCAATAGTTAATATAAAACTAGAATAACAGATCAGAGCTGATGAGTATCTTTCCTCCTCCCTGCTATTCCCAGCCAATCAGAAATGCAGTATTGGCAGGGCTAATTTCATTAAGGGCTAATGAGAGTGAAACTTTCTACTTAGTCATGGCCAGGACAGTAAGCAGGTGTTTACTTTGCCTTGTTTGATTGGCAAGGAATCATAAACCTGTTAGGGAGATATTTGCATATGCAGGGAAGTGGCTTTGGATAGTTGATTGCTAATTGCTGGATTTGCTCTCTGAAGGTGTTTGCTCTGAGCACACGGCTACTGTTTCTGAGATACAAAGAAGTAGTAGAGGCTGTGAGAGCATTTTGCTCAGGAGCTGCACAAACCATACGGTGGGGATGAGTCAGTGTTTTATCTAGACCAGAGCAAAGTTCTGCTTGTGTTCCTAAGGCAGAATGCTTTTCCTGATTTCCTGCCTGCTCAAACAGGAGTAGGCCAGAGGATCTGGAGGATTTCAGGCAGTATTTTGTGATGGTGATTTACACAGGTTTATTTTTGTCCTTGGAAGTTCATTGGAAACATCAGACTAGTAATCCTTGTATGCAATTGCTAAAGTAGCCTCTGGATATTTAAATTGAAGGTAAATTCAGGGCTCTCCTCCCCTTGAGTATTCCTGTTTGGAGGAGGATTGTAGATGCACCAGGTTAGGAATCTGTCCCTTACTTTATCATCAATACCAAAGAAAGCTACTGCAAGGGTGCTACTCAAAAGTAATCATAGCAATAGACCTGCATATTTATAATAATTATGACTATTTATTGAGAGTTTCCAGTGCATTAAAAAGAGACCCAGAAAGTGCTGCTCAGCATAGGCATTCTTCCTCTTCTAGATACTGTCAGGAGAAAAAGCTTGTCTTTCTGAAGGCCACAGACCAAGTGGAGTTCCAAGCTTATTTTTCTTTTATCCAAGAAAATCCAATAAATCCAGTAAATTCTTTCAGTGTGGTCTTCCAAGAGTTTTTCAACTTGGTCTGACTCACAGATTATTTGAGTGCCATTATAGACTAGGGGTCAAGCAAGTTAATTCCCAGAACAGTATGCTGCCCTGTTTTCAAACTGTGCTAATCAGGGTTTTGAGTCAAAGCATGGCAGTTTGCTTAGTGAAATTATTTTCCTGTTAGAAAATCACAAATAGGCTCTGACTATTCATGTTGGCCTGGTCACTGGAGCACTCACATCACATGCAGTGCAAAGCCCCCAGGGATGCAGTCGCTGTGGATCAGGGCACTGGTGGGGGCTCATTTACCATTTCACAAGATTGAACTCGTGAAAACAGGCTGAAATCTTTGGAAAGAAAAGAAAGAAATTGTTGCTGTTACATTTCCACCTCCAGCAGGACGGAGGGAGGGCTGTGTGGAGCCCGTCTGAGCTGTGAATGTCCTTCCCCTGAGGAGACATTTGGTGGAGTTATTTGGTTACCTCTCCCCCTCACCTTTTTGTAATGGACTCTTGTTTACTTTTTCCTCCTCCTTTCCTGAAGCTTATTAGCGCTGTTTAGGCAGAGGAAATGAATTACCATAATTCACTGTTGTTTAGAACAGGACACATTCCCTGCATGTATGTATACACAGGCTGGCATTCACCCTCCCAGCGCTGTGCAGAGCAGCGTGTTTACAGAGTCTGGCTCCGTTTAGGGAGAACAATACCCTGATTATAGAGGGCAGCCTTTTCTTTGCAGAAACGAGAAGGAACCCTTTGCTTCAAGCAGCTACTGCCCCTTGAAGGTGTGGGCGTTGTGAGCTGCTGGAAAGAGGGGAATAAATCTGTTGTGGACACAAACCAGCGGCATTGTTCTCCACGGAAGTTGGTTTAGGGGTGGGGGTGAGGAATGGTGTTGGGATAAACCAAATGCCATGTGTAAGATCTACCAGCGTGCAGCGAGGTGTTGTGACTTCCAATTTAATTTTCAAATAACAGCTGTGGAACTTCATGGGGAATTATTTGGTGCTGCTCGAGCTGGCAAGGAGCTGGGAAGGCTGATTGGGAAGAAAATGGTAACTGAGTTTCAAAGTGGTTTTGGATGGGCTGAGTTGGGTTGAAAGGTGCTGTTATGTGTGAAATGCTGGTCATTTCTAATTGCAGTCATGCACCTGTGCCTGGTAGATAATGCTGGAGCCGTGTCATATGGAGCATTTGCTTCACATGATGTTGAGAAAGGTCAAGCACTTGGTTTCTGTCCTGCTAAGTTGGGTCATTAGATGCACAAATAGGACTCCCCTTCCTTTTCCTGACTGCAGCCGCTCAGATTCTGGCAGTAAATCCTTCTCAGGTGTGACTTCATGGCAGCTGAAGATGACTGAACTTGACTCCATCGCTGGCCTGTCCTTGTCCTCCTTTGCTCCCAGCCTGGTAACTCCCTTGTGCCAGGGGGAGAGCTCCTCTGACCTTGCTTTGGATGTTTTGGGGAGGAAACTTGGGCAGGAAGCCAACCTGGAAAAAATGTGATGGTTTAAATTCTTAGAGGAGCATGGGCTGAGCTTGTGGAATATCGCAGTGTCCTTACAGGCAGCAAGTCCTTTCTTCTGTTCCTGCTTATGGCAGGAAGGCTCAGTACTTTGAAGGACTGGATATTTATGGGAACATTTATAAAATGACTCTTTAGGAATCTCAAATGCATCAAGGTCCACAGGGTAAAATGTAACATAGCCTGGGGGCAGTGAATGTGAAGACTGAAAAGTCATGTTTGGTTTGGCTCTTGGTTCAGCTCAGGGGTAGTGTATTGCTGGACCTTCTGCACTGGGAGATTGCATCTTTCACACTCTGCATCGTGACAATTTTCTGTTTGTCTCAATGGTCCCTTGAAATTTGGAGGGATTTTATGGGGAAATGGGTGATACCTTCCTTCCTCTGTCTCTGCTTTTGTCTTCTGAGGCAGAAGGATCATTTTGTGGAAATGGAAAATGGCAAGGTAATTCTGCCAGTGTTTGCTAGCCTGCCTATGGCATTGCCTGCTGCAAGGAAGGAGCTGCTTCATGAGAAGCACAGTGGGCAGCAAAGGTGGCTGCAACGAGTACTGCTGGCAACCAGGTGTTCCCTCTGGTCCAGGCACAGTGTGTATCCACCCTGGGGCCAAGGTGAATGTGGGATGTCACCAGGAGTTTCTCCTCAAGCTTGGCTTTGTCTCTGCAAAGCTTCTGACTACTGACACTGCTTCAGCAGGTTGCAAAAATAAGGCAGAGAAAACAACTTGGCCAAAATACTCCCTGTGGGTGAAAATATTTTTCCAGGGAGAATTAAGAGAGCCAGCAGGCTAAACAGGTAACGCTGCAGGGTTGAATCAACAACACTTTTAGGGGATTTCTGGAAAGGGATGTTTATTTTGACCAGTGAGACGTGGTACAGGAGTTCTGTCCAGGGGTGATTGACACATGTCTAACCTTCTGAAACATGACCCAGCACCCTGGAGAAGCTGTGGCTTTTGCCTCTTGATCTAGTTTTTTTGGAAAGGGAGAAAGATCTTGGTGTATGTATCAGTACCCATATGAAGGCTGCTGGGCTTACTCTGCCTTGGAAGAGTAAAGTCAGGTACAGGTGTGAAGATCAGAACCTGGTACTCAGTTACTCTACCTATTGAAAGAAAAGGATTTTTTTTTCTTAAATATGCTTTAAAATCTGCTAAACCTTCTCGTACCTGGACAATGGGTCCCTCTTGGGCAATGCAAGAGGGACAAGTGTAGGTTCCCACACTGGCTCATGGACTGCAAGAAGGACAACAGGAACAGGGCAGTAAGAACCACTCCAGGGTCCATCCCTGCATCTGTGGTGGCTTTAAACTGAGAGTGTGAGGGTGTGTAGTGATCTGGGGAAATTGTGAATCTTGGCAACAGTCCCTGCCTGATTCAAAATATCTAGGAAACACTGAGCTGGGAGGTTGAAAATACATCTCTGGGATTTCTTTCTCCAGAAGGAAAAACATCATCAGACTTTCACTGAGACAAGTGTTTGAAAGAAAAAAAGGGAACAGCTTAGTTACCAGAGACTAACTGAAATAATAGCAGCAAGGAATAACCCTGAATGAATTTTAATGGCATTTTGATTTGGATTGTTTTCTTTGTGTACTTACAGGCGCTTTCCCTTTTACCTCTGCAAGGGTAAGGCAGATACTATAAAGTGAAAAAGAACCCCAAACTGTAAACCCAATAACTTGTCTGAGGCAGATGAAAAATGCTACAAATTAATTGAGCAGGTTTTATGCTGTAATTAACACAGTGTTAAAACTGACTCGGGGCCTTCTGTCTGTGGTATGTGTTGGAGGCTATTTACAAGATACATATTAAGGTAGAGCTTGAGGAGGACTGCAACATCTGAGACATTTAATATTGCTCTCAGAGAACAGGTCAGCAAGTGAGCAGAGGTTTTGGTTGGTATGATGAACACAGCAAAAGGCAAAGGTGTTATTGTAGCTGCTGTGACTTCATTATTATTTTTTTTAGATTGGGGTTAGTGCCTGGAAGTCCTCATTGCACCGAAGCGCTGTCGTTGTGCTGAGGGCTGTCGAACTCAGAACGAAGAACAGACAGCCACTGTGTTAAATGCAGCAGCTCTTTGGATAGAGGCTTTGTTTTACTCTGACAAAGGGCCCCTCCAAAACCAGACCTGTTGGTCAGCTGAGTTTTATTTACTGTTTACCCCCAGAATGATGAGGTATCTTTGCACCCTGTACAAAGCAGATGTTGCCCTGATAAGGATTTCTTGCTGCTGCTACAATACAGACCCACCAGGCAAATAATTCTGTCCCCAGAACTTGTTTCAGGGGCCAAGGTGAAACATATGCAAGCATTTGTTCATGCATAGGCTGGAGCCTTGCACTGAACACCCACTGTGGTTCATGTGTGTGAATTACAAGTTCATTTTTCCCCTCTCTGCTGGGCACAAGACATCATTGACTTCAGGGAGAGATGGCATTACACAAAGCTTATTTTTTATAGAAACAACCATCAAAAGTTCTGGAATGAAAAAAAAAATACACAGATTATTCAGGCATTATTACTGTTATTATCATCCTCATCACCATCAAAGTGTCTTCATGTACGCTACCAGCAAGGTCTGACTGTTTCCAAGTGTTGCTCCACACCCTGCTGGAGCCCACCACGGGTTTCCACCTTCTAGACAGATGGAAATAACAACCAACCTAAAATCTGGGAGAAGGAAAGAGAGTTGAGAGAGGCAAATTTTCACACAGTCACAGAAAAAGAGATCTTCCAAAAGATTTCATTTTCCTTGCGAAGGCTTCTGGTGGTTGTTGAAAGGGCATTTCAGTGGAAAAGGGCCAAGCAGCCCTAGGCAGAACCAACACCCTCAATTGAGAAAGATTTTTTTCAAACAGCAGTACTGCTAAGAAGTAATTAAAGTCAAATAAAACACGGAAAATAGTGTATGACACATCCATTTGAATTCATCCCAGTTTGGATCCACTGAACCCATGTAGCACAACACTGGAGGCACACAAGGGGAGGTCCAAACCCAAGGATTTCAATGCACTTTTGCAACTAGAGAAGTCTCTGTTCTCAAACTCCTTTCTTCCAAGTGTTCAGGCACATACTTCAAACACCTGGAGATTTCTTGTATTTAAAGAAATACTTGCTGAGGACCTTCCACTCTTGCAGTTCCCTTTGCTTTGTTCCTCTGCCTCCCCTGCAGTGTTATCTTGGGCAAAAATTTAAAATAAAATAAAGAAAAAGGGTCATTTTGGGAGCCCAGCTGTGTCACTTCAGGTTCTGCTAGCTGTTTAGGAAGACTTGTGAGGACTCTCTGGGGGAGAAAGGGTCAGGTCAGAGGCAGAAAGCCACTCACCCTCTGTCAGAGGGTCTTGTAATGCTGGGGCAGCTCCCCAGGGAATGTCTGTCTGTTTGTCCTTCCCTCTGGGGTTGACAAGAGGTTGATTCCTTCCCCCAGCTATTCCCTCTGTCACATTACAAATGAGACTCTGAAAAGCAGCCCTTGGCCTTGCGACAGCTCCTCTCTTGCTAACTTGTTCTACCCATCAATTAATGTCAAGCAAAGGTGTTTTATAACTATTTTATAACTTTTTCAAGAGCAGGACCTTCATGCCTTTGCACAGGAGAAGTCCAACTCCTGTGTGAGGGGGCTGCCAAAATGCACAGTGCACGGTGAGGTATGTGTGAAAGCAAACAGAACTTTTGCTTTTCATTAAAAATGTTCCACAACATCCAAATCCTTTCACAGAGACTTTATCCAAAAAGAGCATCTTTTTTTATAAGTAAAGATGAGGATAAAACATCTTTGTCCTCCCCATCAGGGCAGTGGCACTTAAGACCAGCACCAGTCATGGTCAGAAGATCTTCATCCATTTCTGATGAGCTTGAAAACCTGGTATGAAGAGCTGGTGGCTTTACCTGGATTCTATCCTAATTCCATTCCATTCTCATCCCTAATGTGAGCAAGCAGCATTTGGAGCCATTGTTCACCCTTGTAGCTCTTGGCCTGTGCAGTGGATGTGAAAAGTGAGGAGTGAATTATGGAATAAATAATTGAAAATCTTACATGGCAGTGTATTTCCTGGGAGGGAACAGCAAGACCATAGTGGGACTTTTCAGACCATCTCTTACCCACTCACCCTCTCCTCTTACACCAACTTCCAGCAATTCGGCTGCGTGTTTTTTTTAGGAACTAACTTCCACCCAAAGACTACTGAATTTTTCTTAAATGCTGGGTTCTGTCAGAGCTGATAAGGCAGCAGCCAGCCTGCAAAGATAACACAAGGTATCAAGGCTGCTTGGGTTTGTCTTTATTTGGATTTTTTAGCAAGCATTTGACAGACGCTGAGAGCTGTCTGGAGACTCTGGGTTTAGTGGGTCCTCCCTGCTTTTCTTTTTGTCTTTGGTACCAAAATGCTTTTAGGCTGATTTGGAAGGAAAAAAAAAAGGTCTGATGGACCTGGGGAATTAGTGGTGTTTACTGAAGGGAGTGGGGAAGGTAGACAGTGGGGGCTGGATGCCAAGGATGGCTCTGGGATCTGCTGTGATGTCTGCACTTGGAAAAATATTTCCCCCAAACAGGGTTTAAAGGGGGTGAGGAGCAACACAGAGTCACTCTAAATGCCTGATCACTGGCAGGAATGTGTTAAGGTGTATGAAAACCTGTGATTAATTGTCTTTTCAACTTCCCCCTGACTCCCACTCCCCTTTTCTTGCAGAGTTGTCCCTGTTTGGGCTGCTGGCTTTTGTTAACCTCTGAGGGAGTGTTTATGCTTGGCTTATGTTAACCAGAAAGGAAAATTTTCCAGTCAGAAATTGATCTATCTGCTGATGCTAATAACTTTGCGATAGGGAGTTTATAGAGCAAAGCAGATGTGGATAGAAAGCATAGCCCATGCCCTAACACAGAGATCTTCTGTCACCCTTAGAGTGAGATATTAGGGTCCATTTTCAGCCCAGGTGAGTTCTTAGTGAAGTAAGATATTCTCCCCATCCTCACCTCTTTGTAATGACTCTATGTGTCCCCAGTTTTGTAGAATCATAAAATCCTGGACTGGTTTGGGTTGGAAGACTGCTTAAAAATCATCTTGTTCCAACCCCCTGGCATGGGCAGGGACACCTTCCTCTAGGCTGCCCCCTCAACTTGACCTTGAACACTTCCAGAGATGTGGCAAACTGTTCCAGTGCTTCACTGCCCTCACGAGAAAGAATTTTTTCCTGCCCTCTGTCTGATGCAACTCTGTGGATGGTTGTACCATGGGTCAGATTAGGACATAGATATGACTGGAAATCCTATTAAAAAAAAAAAGAATTAAAAAAAAAGGAAAGACTAAAAGTCATGGCATAGCCCTACAGCACTGGATTTTATAGACCTGGCTGTTGCTTGTGGTATCCCTCAGGTGGTTTGTACCAAGCAGGCTCTTACTTGCTGATATTTAATATTCATCGTTTTGTCAGTGCTGTTTCACCATGGCTGGAATTACAACGCCAAACTAAGTGCCCTTTTCAAATTTCAATGCAATTTGTGGGCATGCTTTAATTAAGCTTCACTGCACTGCTTGGAGGAACATATTTTATGCCTACAGTATTGTGAAGGCAACCTCACAGAGAGGGTCAGGAGCACTGGTTTTGTTACGTGCTTCTGCCCAGCAAATCTTTCTTGCTCTTTAATGTAACCTGTCGCATATGAAATTAATTTCCAACATGCATTTGCTTACAAAATAGCATTCTTCACACCAGAAATCTATAGCAGTAGAAGAAACCACTGCCAGATGTCTATATTTATAGAAAACTGGCATGTTCTGTCTGGCGATGACAGAATATTTCAGTGTATTTATGAAGTGCTCATGTTTTTAGAAATATTGAAATCCAGTCAATATGAGTAGAATCTTGCTTTTTTTATTTTAACCAGCAGAACATGTTTCTTTAGTAGATACAGTACTAAAAAACTAGGAAAAAAGCTTTCACTACTCCTCTGTCCTCACTGGTTGGTTGTTTTGGTTTTTTTTTTCCCCAGGTTCACAGACCTCATTTTAAAGGGACATCTCTGGCTTTAAACAAACATTACTAGGATCTCATGCAGCTTTGACTATACTATACTTCTTCATCAGGCATTTTTACTTGAGATAAAACTGAAGGAATAATTTTCCTTCCAACAGGAGGTCATACAACATTTTAAATTTTCAGACTGAGGTGTTTCTTTTTGCTTAGATGGCCCTCTTTTGGGTTGTTATCATGCCAAGGGTCTCACATTTGAATCTGAACCCTTTGAATGTTAAATTTGGATCAAGCCAGAGGTGTTGGAGAGTGCAGAAGCCCTGGCATGGCTGGTGGCTGCAGTGAAACCCATCAGAAATAGTGTCCCACAGACAGCTCAGTTGTTTTCTGGACTGCCTGTAAACAGCTCTGTTGAGCCACTCAGTGCCTCAGGGTCATGGTTTTTGCTTATATTCCTGATGTGGACACTGGAAAGTTTTCAGAACTAAAATTTGCAGAGATCTGGACAGATCTTGGTCGGAAGATGCTGTTGGAAGCCAGGGCTGCATGCCTGGCAGTAAAGAAATGGAAGGGATTTAGATAGGTGCCTTTACATATTCAGGTAACAAATGAGGAGCTGTACAGAAATTTAAGCAAGAGGGGCTCCTTGTGGGATTTACCACTGGAACACAATTGCTAATCTGTGCAATCTACAAATCAAATTAATTGGGTTTGCTCAGGCTGTTGCTCACACTGATTGCTAAACACAGTAGCTTGGAGGCAATGAGGGTTTGGCCTCCCAGTCTCTGCTGCGTATTTGTTTTTTTTTGCAGCAAATGCCTTTGATATATGTAAGTTATATTTCCGTACATTACAAATGATAGATTCCTCCCCCATATCCTGTGACAGCCTTCCCTGGAGACAGACAGTCTGTGTTGTTTTAGGGAGATGGAGAAAGATTAACGGGAAAGGTTTTGCTAGTGTTTGCAAAGACTTTCAGCAAAAGGGAAAGGTTTGGATAGAGGATTTAGTGAGAATGAAAAAACGTTTCTGAAAACTCCTGCCTGCGCACAGGGCTCTCCTCACTGCCTCCCCTCTCATGCTGCCTTCTGCCTGCAGGGAGCATCAGGGCAGTCCAGAGGAACCCGTGGGCTTGGCTCCCTCCCTGTGCTCCTGCTCAGGTAGAACTAATCCCATGGCATCTGCCGGTCTGCAGATGATTTTCTGACCCAGCTGTGCTGCTGCATTGAGTCTGTGGGTGGGCAGGGAGCCTCTGCACCTCTGGGGAGTGTGAGGAGGTGGGTACAAATGGGGAAGGGGCTCCAGGGGACCCCTTTGTCCTCTCCATGGGGCTCACCCCACCAGGCATGGGAATGCTATCCTGCAACCTGAAGCCAAGACACCATAAGAAGTGTTCAGCTCATGGGTAAAATCATTTATGTGTTGGTGTCTGAGCTGCCCTCTCAGCTGATGGAGATGTTGGTAAGTAAGGCTTTGAGGCAATATTGACCATCTCTCTGCAGACTGTAATGGGAGTTTTACACCTCAATTTAGATGCACCCAAGAGCTGAGTCCTGGCCATATTTAAGTTCCTGGAATAGCTAATGGTGATGCTGCCATAGTCATATATAGCTCATGCATATCTGCATGCAGTACCAGTAATTAAAACCTACAGGTTAATCACAAGCAATTCCCACTGAGCTTTTCCTCCCCCACAATGAGTTTTTAGAGCTGGATAGGTTCTGTCTCTCTCCATAGCTGCTTAACATCCTCAATCACTCTTACCCAGAGCCCCCAGCTCTTCCCTGCCAGGTGTGCCTGAGGACACATTGCAGTTAAACATCCAAGGACATTGCTCTGTATTCCTATGAAATGTTTTGGTCACTGTCTGCAGAGCAGCTGTGTCTGGAAGCTTCACACGCAGGCTCCTTGCTCCTATGTGTGTAATACTTTATGTATTTAAGGGAAGAGGTGGTTTCCCTTCCTCCTGGTGATCAGTTTATACCCCAGAGTGGGAAGGATTGATAGCCCTTGGGGCTTTCTCATCACCATGCAGGAATTAGCATCACAAGCAGGAGGGGCTCAGAGGTCTGACCTGCAACCTTGCGTGGTGTTTTCATTGTGAAGTACAGACAGGATGTACAGTAAATTAAGTTCAGGCAGTTCTGCTTGCTGAAAACAACATCATTTCACAGTGACCCTGAAAACAACTTTTTTTTTTTTTCTTTAGAGTCCTAGCAGAGGGACTGTAGCTGGATCCAGGAGGAGGAGTTGTGGGTGGTGGATCAGGAGGTGGAAGCAAAACTTTCCTCTCTGGGTTCTTGCTGCAAATCCTGCCCTTGCTGACGAGGCTGGTGACGCACGCAGAGGACTTGGTGGCCTTAACCATGGCCTGATACAGGGCTGATAGAGCAGCTCCTGCTTCCTGTGAACTGGAAAAGATGGACACCATGGCCTGGAGTCCCACTGTCATGAAAGGGGGCATCCAATTTTGGCAGCAGTTGGAAAAAGCCACCAACAGAAAGTGCTCTGTGCAGAGCCCAGTGGTCCCTTCAACAGTGGGAGAGAGAAAAGCTCATCCAGCCCCTGCTGTGCTGCAGAACAGGGTTTGTTTGTCCCACTCTTCACCTGTGTGAGATGGAGATGCTTCATGCCCTAAAAGCACATTTTCCTCCTGTAAAGAGAGACGAGGGACCCCTCAGGTGCCTCTGCTCTGTGTGTCTAAGTTAGAGGTGAAGGAGGGCTGATGGGATCTGATTTTCAGCATGTTCTGGTGTCAATCAGGAATGGCTTCTTTGAAGTGGAAGAGGAAAGGCTAATTTAAGGCCAATATATATGAATTTACCCTCAGGCTTCAGTGAGAGTTAGAAGGATTAGTATGTGAGCCAGCCCATTTCCTTACACAGACAAAACTTTTCCTTATGGCATGAGATTCAACTCATTGCAGAAGGCTCAGGTACCACCAAACTCCTCTCTCAATGGGAGGCATAATGTCTGTAGACATTGTGTTGCCTGTCTGTCTGCACAGGGAGAAGTGTCATAGTAAATGAATCCATTACCCAGGATTGTTGATATAACACCTTTCTTCTACCTCTGAAAGAAGCTTCCTTTTAGGTCTTTAAATCTCTGTTATCTACAGCTCCCTTGGTGTAATTGAGGGATTTGGGGATTAGAGGATGGAGCCAACGTCACTGCTGCTTTTCTGCATTTTTGGAATGTGAGGGAAGAGGCTGGGGGTGGAATGGTTCTCGAGTGTGCAGTTTATTGATGTGTCTTTGGTAGAGTTTTATGGCTTTGTTAAAAGACGTTGAGCTATATGATTTATTAGCACTGCCAGAGAGTGTATTAATGATTATTTCACATTCCGTGAGATCTTAGTGGGTCCTGCCCATGGGAAGGTCAGAACGAAGGGGCATTTGACAGAGTACTGCTTTACTTACAATAACAACTGATAACGAGCCTAGAAAATAAGTAAGTTCCTTTGACTTCAGGCTGTGTTATCTTGCAGCAGATATCAACACAGCCTTCCAGAGAGAACTGTTGACCCTTTGCTGTGTGTTGTCAGATCTCTAAGAAAGTGCCATGGCAAAACCTGCGTGCCCATGTGCATTTGGAAGTGCTTTTTCTTGCTTAGGAGCAGGCACTCCAGCATCGGCAATTGCTCCTGGCAGATGCAGCACTCTCTGCTAAGCATGAGGAATCAGGGGGTTTGGTTGGGAATGAGCAGACCCAGCTGGCATGAAGAAGGATTTGTTAACACTTGCTTTTCTTTCTCAGGGGTGTTCTCTAGTAAAAGTCAATCTGGCCCATTTGGTGGCTTCCAGAGCTAAAGCCAGTCCCCAGTCTGAGTCTGGTTAGTCTCAGGTTCATACCTGACCAATTGACTATTTCTGGTGCATGTTCAGAGATCCCTGAACAACATGGGTGTTTCTTGACTGTAACTTCTGCATTGCAAGCAGCTGAAGCTTTAAGAAAATCAGTGATTATTACAACTCTGTTAATGAAAAAAAAAACCAAACACCTGTTAGCAGAGAGCTCCATTTTGGGTGATGGCCACCCAGCATCGTAGACCCATTCTGTTTTGGATTTGGTCAGGCTGTCTCAGAGCGACAGCTGTCTGTGGGTCAGCCTTGCCCTTCCAGCATCTGGACTGGTAGAGATAAGACAGCAATCGACCCTCAGCTCTCCCTGCTTCCAAAGCCGATTTTACGATGTTTTTTTAATTTTTCACAGGCTACTGCTGGCCAAGCGGAGACATTCCTTGTCTGTTATTCATGGGCAGAAATGCTTGATTAGGGCTCCTCTTCCTGGAAACATCAGTGAAGTTGATGCCCTGGATCCTCTTCCACAGATAAGATTAAGAGCATGGAAATCAGCACGCTTCTGGCAGCGGTTTTTACTGGCTCCAGGTGGTAATTGCAGAGAGGGTATTTTGGACTATGAGAAATTTGCTGTATCATTTGTCAAGCGCGATTCGCTGGTGGGTACTGGGGGCAGAGAACTCACCTAACAGACATGGATTTTTCTTTTTTCCACGTTGTTTCTTTGGCTGGCAGTGGCTGTGAGGATTGCTGCTGCGAAGGGAATGAGTCACTCATTTGTTTGAAGCAGTGAAGAAAGGTTCTGTGTGTTCCCATTGATATTAAACATGAAGCTGTGATGTCGGTGGTTTCCTTTTCTCCTGCTTTCAGTGTATTTGGTTTTCATATCAGGGAGGTCAGGAATTCATGTTTGCTGCCTTTGAGGAGGGAGGTTTCAGGTAGTCTTTAGGTCTTTCTGGCTGCCCATCCCAAGCTGCTGCCATCGAAGCACAGTGGAGCCTGTCAGCTGGGGTATTTTCAGTTGCTGTTTTTGTGGGGAACCTGCCTGAGTTTCAGCCTCATGGATCTATCTTACTTCACTTGTTTTTATTAAAGTCAGTGACCAGTGCAACCCTGGAATGCAGCCAGGCTTTATTTCATGGCATTACAATTTGAAGGATGTGAGGATCAGCATGTACCATTAGAGTGGCTGCTCTGTCCTGCCTGGCACAGAGCTGGGAGCTTCATCTGCTGGATCTCTTATGGGGGCACAAACCTATGTTTGATTAAATCCATTCTAGCACCTCTCTGTATGAATATTTCCCTTCAGGCAAGTAAAGGATAGAGATACTGGCAAGTAAAGGACAGATACTCTTCTGTCTGGTAGTCTTCTCTCAATAAGCAGGAAACATAATTTCCTATTTTTTTTTTTTTCATAAAAATCCCACTGATTTTACCTCAGTGAGTTTTTCCTCTGTAGGGTGTCTTGCTCAGGAAAATGCAGAAGTGATTCCCCTGGTGTAGGAGAACTGGTTCATGGAAAGATGCTTTTTCTGCCCAGTGGTGATGTAACAGACTGCATCCTCCTGTCTTTCACTCCCCACAGGTAAATTTTCTTCAGAACAGTCACCTGGGGACACATGTGTGCATATTTAAAATAAGATACAAACCCCAGCCAGTGTCTTGTGAGTGCTTCTGTTGGCTGCTGGTTCTGCTAAAAGCTGGAACAGCAGATTTCACTCTCCAAGTAAAATTGGTCCCCTGAGGGGCACAGCTCCACCTGACATCAGCAGCACCCTATGGTTCCCCCATTGTTTTTACTTTTGCTGTGTCTGTAATTAAAAAAGCAAAACCATCTCATCCTCACCCCCACAGAGACCATATGTGGAAGTGACTGTGCTTGATGCAAATGCAGAAAATGTGTCTGAAAATAGATTGCAAGTGATGTAAAAGCTGTGCTCATCAAAGGAAAATGCCAACCCAGTTTGCCCTCATGGTTCTGGAAGGGATTTTGTCTTGTGCAGAATGTGTTTCCCCCTCGTCCCCCTCCTCTCCCCTGGAGCTGTAAGTCCCCTTTTGTTAGGCCACTGTCGTGGAGCTAAATCCTGGAAACGTAATTTATTCAAAGTGTTCCGCACACATGTAAATGGGCAAAACTTATTGACAGCTGAGTTAAAGTATCTCTTTCTTCTGCGTAACAAGGCACTTTTGCTGGATCTTTCAGCTGCTGGCTTTGTTCCTCAGGCTGGTGAAAAGAGCTTGAAGGGGGAGAAACAGGCACAAGGGGAGAATGCCTGGGGTGTGTGTTGTGTGTCTGCACAGGCACAGATTGGTGTGGGGGCAGCGTGGCAGCAGCTCTCCCCATGCAAGGTGCAGGATGGCACACAAATCTCAGCATATTCTTGGTATAAGAAGACACTCTCTGTGTCCCTGGTCCTTTGAAAGGCTCCAAGTGGCTGTATGTCCACCTTTAGCTGTGGGAAATGACAGTTCCCAAAAGGATCTTGGCATTTGTCTATTAAATTCCAAGCACACAGCAAATTCAGCTGAACTTTCTGCTGCTTAAGCACTACTCTTTCCTCCTCCATACAAGGCCTTGAATTAGCTAATTAAAATCTAGGGGAGAGAGGGAACAGCCTGCAATGGCGTGAACTCACAAGATTTCTGAGGTCATTGCTGGTACAGAGTTCCCTCGCTCTGTCCCATGAAAAGATTTTTAAGTATTCATTGGAAATCTCCCATGGATTTAACTTCTTCCTTTGTTTTCCTTTGCAGTAAAGGCTTGATTGAAAGTGGCTGTGGCAGCAGTAATGCCTGGCTGAGTTTGGAGAAAACAAGCTCTAGGCCCATTTAGACATTTCATTTGAAAGCAGCTTCCATTATCTCCTGTTAGGAGCTGTGGTTATTAGTAAGGAACAGGGTGAATGCATATGTGTGTTCATCCATTATGACTTCTTTATCAATTATTTTTAATCACTGTGTTTTTAGGAAGAGGTGAGATTTTTTTATTATTTTTTAATGTAGGTAATTAATGTCTGATAAACCTGACTCCAGTTTTCTGAGGATAATCTTGGATGGAGGATCCTGACAGTATTAAGTGAGTTGATCTCAGAGTTAAAATATACTTTATTCTATTATATCAATTAATCTTTTAGGATGTAATTCATATCCCATGAAAGAAAACTGACAAAAAATTGGGATTTTTTTTCCCCCACACTTAAGTTTTGGTTTTTTTTTTTGGGAGACACAGTTCTTAAAACTTAATTTACATGCTGAAATTTAAGGTGCCAATTACTATGGCCTGGTCAGAGCTATATTATGTTTTGTCAAATGTTTTCTGAGCCTCAGTTAACACAGGTGAGGCTTTGAGGAGAAGAGTGGTTCTGCCTGAGTCCTAGCAGCGCAGCCCCTCTCACTTCAGTGGGACTGGAGGAAGGTTTTGGGTTTGTCTGAGTTTGTTTTGAGTAGATCAATGTATGAAATGAAGAATTTATTTATGTAAGGACGTGACTGGAAATGTTTTATCTTAACCCCAGAGCAGGTAGGGCACATGGAGGCAGTACTGGCTTCTGCAGCATATCTTGAGCAGGGAATTGCATGGGGGAATTCTGTCTTAGCAACTCATGCCTGAAGCATGCTCTTTGTGTTGGGACAAAGAACTATTTGTCAGCAGAGGCTGTTTCATATAAAAATGGTATTTTCCATTGAGTTTTGTTTTGGAGGCCCTTTTCTCCCCGCATCCTTTCCTGCTGCTGGCTGGCTGCTGCCATCTCACTCTTTGCCTGCACTGGGCCAATCAGACTCATTGCACTGCTGAAAAGTAATGCAACAAAGCATTTTTGGGTGATTTGATGACCTGAATCTTCCTTCTTACCACATCAGAATGACTGCACAGTGAGGAGAGGAAGGAGTCAGTTTGATTTTTGCTGTAGTGGTGCTTTGAACTTCGATCTCTCCAAGTTTATAGGGGCATACAAATGGTTTTGTGGTGTTCTTGGGGGTTTCTTGGTTTCATCTTTGCAATCTGTGCTTGAGTGTGGAAGAGCCCAGGCCCCTGAATTCTTCATGGAAGTGAGAGGTCTGATGCTGTGGTGCCTTGTGCTTTCTATTTTTGTTGGACTAATGATAGGGAAATGCCACTTGCTCTTCAGATTGATAGGAGGAAACAGCTCCTAAAAATAGGAGGGGTTTTGTGAGGGTTTTCCCTGTCTGCTGGAGAGATGTTGGGAAGGTTCTCCGCTGGAACAAAATCTGTGCTAGAAGTGAACTGAAGTGTGTGGGGAAATGCAATCAGTCTGCACTCCCAGTCTGTCTGAGGCAGTGGAAGGAGTAGGATGAAACCCATGGCAATTTCAGGCCACCACAGTAGGTTCTCCTCTTGAGTCATCCTTGTTTTGACCAGATAAGGTGGAGTTGGGATCATGTTAGACCTTGCTCTCCAGCCACACAAAGTCTCCTCGAATTGGAGTTACCTTTGTATTGTGTAAGGATTTCATGTACTGAGAAAAGCAGGGAGCATTAAGAAGGGACAGCAAGCAGAGAGGACCTCCAAAAATCTGGGATGGGTTTTAGTCCTCCCTCATATGATGAGCAAGAAGGTGTCTGAGTCTATCTTTTGGACGCTTTCAAGAGTAAAACTCCTGGGCTGACCAGGCAACATGCTCTGAGGATTGATTTTAAATTAGCCCAAACCAAATTACTTAGTGAAGCCTCATTCTTGAGAGGGTGTAGATGCTGTCAGGCTTGGACAGGGCCTCCCTGTGGCTGCTCTGGCTTCTGTCAGCTTTATGACTGTAGCCATGAAATTAGCCATTTAACCATGTAATGACTTTTTATTTCATTTAATCTTCCAAAGAGCGCTATTTGTGCAAAAAACACCAAGAGTGCTGCGGTTTCTAATGTAGCCTTTCTCTGGCTCATTTCCTGCCCAGCTGTTGTCCTCTCCAGCCCCTGTCTCTTGGCTGTGGGGGTCACACCTGCACATCTGCAGTGAGCACCTCAGCCTGTGCTGCTCCCTGGGAGCTGGAGCCAGCCGTGGCTGTGGCCGTGCGGCTCCTGGCTTCCTTCAGCCGTCATTCCCCGCGCCGCTATCGCGGCCATCGCAGCTTTATCTCCGGACCTGGTGTCTGATGAGGCCGTCATGGGGCAGGGGCACTTACTGGAAAATGATTTATACTAATTAGGCAGCCCGAAGGTTTCTTGTGGAGCAGTAGGAGGGAAGACACAGAGGTCAGTTGTCTTTATTCTCCAAAAAGCCATCATCACCTGATAAAGATTCAACTGCCTTAGATTTTGAAGAGGATGTTTCATGCTGCTTCGGCCAAAGCAGGGAGTGAAGACTTCAATCTAGTGACCTTTGTTCTCTAAAAGAGCGTGTCAAGTTTTGGCTGTGCTGCTGGCCTTGACTTTTAATTGTTGGAGAGGATGTGAGATCAGCCCCAAGCCTTTGTGCTGCAGCTTACCCGGTGAGAGAGGGGAAGTGCTGTGCTTCTCTGCACACTGCTGCCACAGTTTAATGTGAAAAAAACATAGGCAGCCTCCCCTTCCCCCCAAATAATGAGCTACCTCTTATCAGCAAAAATTAAAGCAAGAGAAGAACAAGAAGAATGTTAGGGATGGGAAACCTGATTATATCAATAGCTGTGTTTTCATGCAGATTGTTACACTATGATGAATGAGGGGGTTGCCCTGACTTTACCTTGTCTTTAGCATAAACTTCATCCCCATACGAAGGGCAAAATCCCCATTCCCTTGCACAGTGATGGCATGTGCTTGTGAGGTATCTGAATTTGGCCTGACAAGGTGGTCTAATCTCCCCCCATGCCTCAGAACTACTTCTCACCCCGCTGTGATCCAGCTGAAGCTGAGGGACCAGGTGCTGGAGAGGGAGGACAGAGTGGGAAGGGTTTTTGAAGAGCCAGCAGGATCTGGGGGAAAGGACCTTGTATCAATATTGATCTCTGCGACTCCTTTCTCTGCCTTTGTCTGTCCATTGTGTGTTGCTCTGCTGGAGTAAAGACACCTGTGGTGGTTTGCAGGCACTTTTAGAAGCATGTCTGAAAAGGAGGTGCGCTCTGGACCAGATGGGGCACTGGTGTTCCATGCCATCCTCTGGTTACCTGGTATCCTGCCCTTGTCTCTTGGGCTGGTATTTGGCCCTTTTACTTGACAGAAAAGCACTAGAATGTGACTAAAAATTTCTGTGCTTCCCTGCAAAGAACAACCAGGCCTAGTAGGTGCTTTCTGCTTTATCCCCAGCATGGCAACCCTGTCACTTGTGATGGTGGGCAGTCATTTCTGGCTGACCTCACCAAGGATAGTTCCCAAAGTGTTGAGTAGTTACTATCTTGGTTTCAGGGTTGCTGAGATGTGTCCAGTGGGGAACAGCACTCGGGAACTATTTTTTCTGGACAAATGTCTCCTTACAACCTTGTAGCTCACGTGGGTTATGTGATTTCCAAGCTGGCTGGGAGCCTGGAAGTGAACTCATGGGCCTCAAGGAGCAATAAGTGCTGTGGTGTTTTAACCAGCCCGGCCAAACTCAGCATGCACATGTGTGTGTGTGTGTGTTTATGTGCATGTGTGAAAGCACTTTCCAGCAGACCATCTACCTGTAATGATAGCCTAGCTCCACTCAGCTGTGGTATCAGCAGCAATTCTATGGTACCAAGCCAAACAAGGAAATATGCTCCTGAAAACAGCCTGTTTTAAACTGCACATGTCACCTGTGGGTCTGTGTGATTTGAACAAGTCTCTCTCAAATGCAGCTTTTTGTGACAAAGGGTCTGCTGGAAAAGCTGAGGTCTGAATTGGTACCCTTACAGCAGTGAGGTGTGCCCAGGTAATCAATCCGCCTCTGACATGAGCTCCCATTCCTCTTCCAGGCACTGCCCTCTTTCAAGGGTTGTGCAAGGAGATTTGAAGGCAGCTAGTAAGCCTGTGATGGATTTGGAAATTCTTTAAGCAATGCCTCTGATGTGTGGGTTGGAAACAGGGTCTGTTCTTTTATACTTGTATTGTGATCTCCTGTAATTGGCTCTGCAGATGCTGGCCTGGCTCCTTTGAGAAACCAAGGAACTTGCAAAGGTGTTGAATGGTTCTAGTAGGAGCTGAAAGGAGCTGTGAGTGCTTCACAAGCCCATGAGGAGTGAAAAGTCTGCCTTAAGGTACCAAAGCAGTTTTGTAGTTGGCTTGAGCCCAAGAGAGGAGAGAAAAGCAAAGTAATGCCTTTTCCAAAGGTCTCTTAGAGCTTCAAATCTTAGGATTGATGAAGTCTTTGATTTGGGACCAAAATATTTGACAGTGTGTGCCCCTGTTGCTCTATTGCTGCCTGAAGAGCCTGTCAAATGGAGTCTTTGATAAGGTGTGCTGGGCTGAGACCTGGTAGGGGAATCATCTGCCCTGTCCTCAGTGCCTGCATTGTGATGAGATGAACACAGTCTCTCTGTACTTGTGGTACAGGGAGCTGAAGGGAGCTGGCTTGAACGTAGACAGCTGCATTGGGAAAACCTGGGCTATTATTTGCTTTTCTGAGCACAGAGAACTGGTACATGGGGACTTTTTCCCAAGGCTCTGTTACCCCTCAGGACTATAGGCATTCCACAGGTTCAGGGTCCTAAGTACCAGCTCCATATGGATCACCTGCTGTGTCTTCTGCTGCTCTGGATGTCTTATGTTTGGAGTGACTCAAGGCCCTAGAGCCAGGAGAGCTGTTCTCCATTCCTGCCTCTATCCTTGGCCACTGATTTATCCTGGCACAACGGCAATTCTCTCTAATTATTGTGGGCCTTGGAATATTCCCTTAAGACCTGTGAAAAGTCAAATAAATGGGAGTAGATTAAAATCCTCCATATTTTCATATTTTTAAGTACTTTTTTAGTCCTGAAGCAAAATATAAAAGCTTTGTAAGCTTGCTAGGTTACAACAACACCAAAGCCTGGAAAATGAGGCAATATTAGGAAAAATAATTTGGTTAACACTGAGCTGGTGAATTTCGACTGATGGAAAGTGATAGCCCTTCAGCTGTGGCTTCAGTGATCTGCAACCATAGCCATGACCCTGGCTGCCATAAGCATGCACTGAGGTAAGGCAGGGCACTGCCACTGCCCATTCCTGGGCATCTCTTGCAGAGCTCTCAGAAGCAGAGACCATTTCTGAAACACCAGTTCTCTAAGCCTCTGATATCTATCTACCTCCTCAATCTGATACAGTTGAAAAATACAGTGAAAAGGCTGGAAAAGGCTGTTTAAGAGACCTCCAGAATTTCCCATTTACCAGGACCAGCCTGCCCTGACAGGCCCTTGAGCTGTCGTAGTTTTCTCTCTCAGCTTCCTGGCAAAGGGTGCGCAGCGTTTCCCAAAGAGACTTCTGCCAGTGCCAGGAAAGGAGACAGTGTTGCTTTGCTCAGAGTTGTCCTTGTGCTTTTTCCTCCCTCGTGTTAGTGAGATAAGGAGCCCGTGAAAGACTGTGCAAAGCACCATGTCGGTTTAATCAGTGTACGAGGGAGAAACTCGATATGCCCTGTTAGTGTAGTCACAGTCCAAGCATGAAATTAAGTGGAGGTGGGGGTGGATGTGATGGAGAGAAATGCTGTCCATCTCCCAGGCATGAAACTGAGAGTCCACAGGAAGGGAGAATTGAGGGAATGCCCTTGCAGAAAGCCTCCTGGAGCCTGGCAGACCGGGGCTGTGGTGTCTTATAATTATTGCACATAATAACCCAAAGTGGGTCACGCAGCAGTTTTGTGTGACAGTATTAAATGGCACTTTGGGAGAGTGTGCGTGCTGATTAGGGAATGCCATCGCTTTAAGAGGGGTGAAAAAGAAGTGAGAATGAAAAGATTTTCTTTGTGCCTTGAGGGGTGTGAGGATAGTGTTTTCCTCTTCACCCCGGGGATCAGTGGAGAGTTACACTTGCTCAACCCAGACATCAGAGCCTGAGGCTACATGTTGACATGGGATTTAGTGCAACCTGTCTGCTTGAACTCTGCTTGACTGTGTCCTGGTGGGTGCTTCCTACTCTGAATGACTCTTTAGCAGTGCTGTGCACTACCAAATGTTATCTGTCCTTTGGCCTGGAGCTGGCAGTATTTAAAACTGGCACTTCCAGCCTCCACAAGCTGGTAGTGCTGTGGAGAGAACCTTGCTGCTGCCCTGCCCTGGTCTATCCCTCCCTTGGAGAATGTGACTCAAGACCTCCATTGCAATCAGAAAAGGCTTTCTTGGGACACTAATTTTGCCAGCAAGTCTTGACTTTTTGCATTTTCTGCAGGGATTTCAATGTGCTCTCTAAGCTTAGAAATTGCAAATGTTTTAAATTTAATTGCTTCTGATACACAACTCTTACTAGATGTTGTAGATGTGACAGTTGTTTCTGACATGGCAATTATATGGGGAACCTTAAAACAAGACAGTCAAAGTGGCATTCCATGCTGCCCCAATCTCTGCTGTTTAAATATCTTTCCTTTCCATCTTGTTCAGAATGAACAGATTAAGCAGAATACTTTTATTTATGTCTTATTTTTGTCTGAAAATGAAGGATGATTTTAGTAGCTTCAGGTTACCCTCTGAGCTATGAGTGCTGCCTTATTCAGGCAACAGTCCTGCTGAAATTAGTGGGTGCTGCACCTTGTAGTGGAGTAGTCTTAAAATGTTTTACAGAGGTAGTTGACACCCTTGTCCCTGCTTTACAAATCCAAGGCACAGAGGGAAGAGCTTCCACCAAACCAAGCAGCAAGGGAAAGAGAATATGACCTAGCTGATAGTGACAGCATTGTAGCTCAGTGTTAGATTACCCCAGCTGTGTTAATTATCACTACCAGTGTCAATTTGCAGATATGGAATCAATTCCCCAAAACAAGGCCATGGCTAGGTAAAATCTCAGAGATGAGTGAAGATGAGGATGCTCTGGTGAAAGAGACTCCTCCTGGGTGCTGGAGAACTTGACATTCTCACTGCTGCTGCTCACTTGACATTCTCACTGCTGTTTCATTGGGGAAATCATGCCATGTCTTTTTTGTTTCTTGTTCTTGTTATTTCTCTCAGAGCCCCAGTGCATCCCTGGCTGGACCCTTAGTCCTGCTGTGGGAAGGAGCTCTCTGTATGCTGTATGAAATCATGGGGCGGCTGCACTTGTTCTGCTCACCCTCGCTGGTGATCTCTGCCATTCTCCAGCCTGGTGTCCCGAATTCCCCACTGCATTCCCCACTGCCTGCCCTGCCCAGCCCTTTGGATGCAGAGCAGGGTGAGCTCTGGGGCTGTGTGGAATGGGGTCCCTGCCAGGCTCTCGGGACTCCTGCCAGCAACCCTGCTCCCTCGGGCTGACAAAGGCTGGAGCTGCTGCGGGAGGAAGCGTGCGCGGATCCCAAGGGGAAAAGGAGAGCAAGCACTTTGTATCACTTGACAGGAAGGCCTCTGCTTGACAAAAGAGCACTGCTGACAGGCTCCAAAAAGCAGCCCGGGGCTTATATTTCCTGAGCCAGCAAGACATCCCCAGCCTTAGTGCAGTGGGGTTAAAGAATGGGAGTGAGAGCAGGGTTTGTGGGTATTAGCAGACCATGGCAAGTTTGCTTGTGACCTGTGCATGGCTCTTGCTTCCCAAAAGGTGAACTTGCCACCCATCCCTTCCAGCCTCTGGTTTTTGTGCAGCTGCTGGGGTATCAGGGATGCTGGCAGTTTGGGAAGCACTTGCCAGATTTTTCACTTCCCCCTGTGCTCCCCCCTCCCAGGCTCGCACAGCAGTGAAGTAATGTGTGACATTCAGACAGCGGGAAGGGGAAGCCGCTGCAAAATAAAATAACAGCATCAGGAAGCAGCACCGTGCTTTTCCCCACTCCCAGCTGGGAAATGACAACACTTCATTCAGCTGCTCAAAGCCCGGCGCCAGTGCAGCCCTTGCCGAGCAGGGCTGGCTAACAACTTCTCTGGCTGCCCAGCTCAGCACTGCCTGCCCAGTGGGCTCAGGGACACTGGGAAGATGAGACAGGCGAGGTGCCAGCAGACAGTCGCTTTAACAGCAGGAGCTGTGCAGTAACACCTGGCAAAACAGTTGCTGGGGTTTATAGCTTCTGTGAAGACCCCTGAGGGTGTTTCTTTTACATTTTAATTCCTGCTAGTTACATTTTGCAAGATACCGGGACCTTCCCTCCTTCCTTTTCTGGTGGCTGTTGCTTTTACAGATGTATTGCAATGCGAAGTTTCACAGCCCAAATCCAGTGTGTTATGTGCCAAAAAGAGGCAAGCTAGACCCTTTGGACAGGTGGTGCTTCAGTTTGGAGAGAAGTTTTTCTCTCTTCTTCTCCTCTTGTTACAAACCAACCCCTGGGTGGAAGGCACTGCCTCTGTACACAGGTGTCTGAGTGCAGGAGGTTGGTCCCTGTGCTCCTTCCCTTTCTAAAACATTAGGCCAGGGAAAAAAGTCAACCTGCCACATCACATCTGATGATGGCACCAGCCAAGCACCTTAACTTGGACAGTGAGATCCACAGACTTTAAATCCTCAAAAGCAGATTATATTCTTTGTTTATGTATGACTGGAATGTAAAAATAAGTAAGGCAAAGCCTCCCTTTTAGGGCTGGAGTCCTAAACCACAGATCTGCTGTGGATTTAATGCCTGTTCTCCTCATCTGAATCTGAAGGGACACAAAAAAGCCAGCACCTGGTCATGGACTTGGGGGTCTTGGTGATTTTCCTGCCCACAGTTTCAGCTCTGCTGGGCCTGGTGGTGGCTTTTTAGCCTAGGATGTGACTTGTCTTGTAGGGATCATAGACCTATTTTTTCACTGACTTCAGATGCACAGCTCCTAGGGTCAGAACACAAATGCTGTTCTTTTTGATTCAGGTGTCTTCCACAGCAGCCACGTATTTTTAGTATGCACCAACAGAATCAGGAGGGAACAAAGCTGGTGCAGTCCTGCAAGCTGTCCCTTCAGCTTCCAGCCCCTCTTTTTGGGTGCTGTGACCCGATGGCATTACCTGAGTCATGATGTCACCTCATTGCTGTGCTGGCATTGCTGGGCTTGTGGAAAAGAGCACACATTCCATGGTGAAACTTGAAATACCAAGATTTCACCTACCCCTTTCAGCCTGCAGATTGCTGTGAGGCTGCACCCACTGTAGTTGAGTTTCTTCCCATCCAGCAGCTTTGGGGGTTGTCACTTCAGCCCTTCAGATGGTTGCAGTCTGAGCTGTTCACCATCTGCACGTTGCTGCCTTGTGCTCACACGAGGATGACATAAATGTCTCTCCATGTTCCTGTGGGGGTTTTTGAGTTGCTTCTGAGTGTTAAAGTAATTTTGTGTTTTGCACCTGGTTTTTGTTACCCAGGGTCCATCACTGTCAATCCTCTTGCAATTGTTTAGGTTAATCCTCTTGCTGGCTATTTCTTTTCCTCTACCCAGAAGTGGTCTCCCCAAGCTTCTCATCTTGCAGTACAGCTAAATCCTGAGAGCACTGGACCTGCATCCCGAATCAACATAAAATGCCTGTTGTTTTTTTTTGGCCAGGTGCACTAAGAATGCAAAGGTATTAAATGATGTCACTATCTACTGATGATTCTCTTCTGGTCCTGATTTGCCACAGAAAGCAGGAGTGCAGCTGTGAGCTGTAAAGAGGAGGCTCCTGGCACGTATGTCTGGGCTCTTGGTGCCCAAAACCCATGTTTCTCTCTGCAGTGAGTCTGATTTTAAAGTGTCTGCTCACTTACAATTGTGCAAACCCGTGCAGAGCTTGGTGTGACCTGCCCTTGGGGTGATTCCTGGCCCTAGAATTGATCTCCTGTGGAACTGTGGCCAATTAATTTCATAGGTCTGTTCATCCTCCTGTTTTGTTTCTGGTCTGTCCATTTGGACATTCTCTCTTTTTGTGTGTTTGTACTGTACCTCATTCAGTCTAGGGCTCTGGTCCTGACTGGGACCTTGGGGAAAATGCCACAGTCGTCATGTAAAATCTTACTGTGTTCCTGTGACAGGGCTTGAACCTGTTTTACATCCCTGCAAATGACTGCCCTGGGTGTCAAAGAATGACAAATATACACTCTTTTCTGTGTATGTAATTACATTACTTCTGATATAGAGAGCAAAAAAAAAAAAATAATAAAAAAAATATATATACAGGAAAATAACCATTATATGTAAAGGAAAATAACTATTTGCCTTCAGAAATTGCAATCCTATCCCACTGAAATTAAACTACCTCCCAGAATTGTGTGGGCTTTGCTGAATCTGAGGCATAGACAATCCTATTGAAAATCATAATAGAATTATAGAATGCCTTGGATTGGAAGAGATCTTAGAGATCATTTAATTCCAACACCCCTGCCTGGGCAAGGGTTCCAGTCATGAAATGAGCTTGCTCAAAGCCCTGTCCAACCTGGCTTTGAACACTTCCAGAGGTGGAGCATCCACAGCTTGCCTGGGCAACCTGTCCCAGTCCCTCACCACCCTCACAGTAAAGAATTTCTTACTAACATTTAATCTAAGTTGCCATTCCCCTTTGTCCTATCTGCCTGTCCAAGATTCTTTTTTTAAAGTGTTTTTTATAAATCTCCCTTAGAAATTGGAAGGCTGCTAGAAGGTCTCCATGGACCCTTCTCTTTTCCAGGCTGAACACCCTCAGCTGTCCCAGCCTGTCTCCACAGCAGAGGGGCTCCAGCCCTCTGATCATCTTTGTGGCCTCCTCTGGACTTGCTCCAACAGGTGCATTGTTTTCCAAAGGAAAATAAGATTTTCCTTGTAAGACAATTTCCACACTTCAGGTGTTGCTGCTGCTCCACCTTGGTCTGGATTTCAAAATCTCTGAAATCACACATGAAACAAAACACCCATCTTGTGCCAAACCCTGGGTGGAGGAGGCTTTCAGTGCCCTGTGCAGTGGGCACAGGGAGGGAGCAGGCTGGGAGGAGGGACACAGCTCAGGGAGCCAAGTGGTTTCAGTTCTGCTGTTCACCCTGGTACAGACTCCACGTTCAGCCGGGTCAACGAGCCATGTCTGCAGATAAAGAGCTATTTTGGTAAAGTGTGCTGAGAGGGGATGTGTAAATGCAATAAACCCTTAAATTTATGGAATATACCCGACTGAGCCTCCACTCCCCTGCAGCTGGAGATTCTGTTGGGTTTTAGGGGATGATCCTCCTTAAATTAAACAGTAAGACAAAGCCACCAGCAACTGAATGGGCTGGTCTGACATGGAGGAGGCCGGAGCTCTGCTGTGGGGACACCTGGCTCTGGGCAGGGGACAGGGACATTGCCCACCCCTGATGGCTCCAGCTCATTAATCTGAAAATGCTGTGTGCCAGTCTTGGTTTTAAATAGCAAGTCAAGAGGGAAGCCACGTTTGTCTGGGGCTGAGGAGGGAGCCAAGCTGAGATAGTGCTGCTTGCTGGAGTGTCTGGACAGCATGGACAGAAAAGGCCCCCTCTTCCCAGCATCCAGCCCCCAAATGGGTTTTGGCTTCAAAGGTGACTTTTTTTCAGATAAATGTCTATTGGTGTGGAGGTTGGGGGAGGAAGAACTGGCAGCTGAGGCAGAGAAAAGCTTGTCCTTTGTTCTGTCTGCTGAGGGAGTGATCTGGACTGCTGCAGTGCGTGCCGTGAGGGGCTGGGTTGGTGGTGGGATGGGCAGGGTGTGACATGGCAGATGGAACACACAGCATGGGAAGGGCTGCTGTGCCCTGGGTGTGTGGGGATGGCCAGTGCTGGTGGGCAAGGGTGGGGGCTTGTGGCAGGGAAAGAGAGAGGGAAAGAAACCTGGTGGCTGGGAGCCAGCTCTGGAGCTGTGAGCAATGAGGACACCAAGGGTTTCAGGGGAAAAAAGGGATGAAAGTGTGGTCAAATAGAAGCAGGATTTCTGAACCACTGAAGTTGGAGCCTTTCTTTATGGTGCTTCTGGCCAAGGTCAGCTCTTGTCCCATCCTGTGTCTTGCTATGTAAGCTAGCCTAAGCTGTGCTAGTGAAATAGGCCTCAGAGCAAAGCGGCTCCAAGAGGGCCAAAAGAGTGGGATCAGCTCCTGCTCCTGGAAAAAAAGAAAAAAAGTGGAGTGGCTCTCTAAAGTGGTCTCTTTCCAAGGTGAGAACAGCATTTCATTCTCCTGCAGTCCTCAAAACTTTTACTTCACCTGCAGTGGCCTGCGTAGGGGCCATTTTCACCGTGTGGCTGCTCTCTTCCTTCTCCCAGGGTTTAACTGTGACCTTCACGCAAGGCTGGGTGGGAGCTGGAGCCTGGTGTCTCAGTCTGAAGGGGTGCAGTGGTGGTGTCCCCATCCCTGGAGGTGTTTGGAGAGGCTGGATGCGGCACTTGGTGCCATGGTGGTGTTGGGTCTCAGGCTGGACTGGTGGTCTCAGAGGTCTTTTCCAACCTCGCTGATTCTGTGGCTCTGTGGTGGGTGTGCTGTGTGGCTGGGGTACCTGCATGCCCTGCTGCTGGCTGCATCCTTCCAGCTGTGAACTGTGCCATTTGGAGTTTATATCCACTTCTGTGGGCCAAGCAGATCAGAGGAAAACCTTCGGCTCTCCTCATTTATTAGAGCCTTGACAAGTTAAATAGAGGTAGAGATTAAATATGAATGGGACTTATGTTGGAAAGCTCAGCCTTAGAGACTTTAAAGAAAAGGAAGTAAAGTCAACAGGGAAGTCACCTGACTAATAGAAGGAAAGTCTAAGTATGAGCAGGGTTCTGATGGTGTCCCACTTCCCTTGTGGAGCAGAGGAGCTAGGATAGGACACCTGAAAGGTGCCTGGCAGATGTGGCATTGTCCTGTTCATGAGGGAGCTGCAGGAACAGATAGGCATCATAATTTTAAACTCTCCTGTAAGTTTGTCTTTCTGAAAAACAAAGCAGTAAAAGCTGTCTACTTTTGCAACTTATGTGCAATGCAATTAGTGGATCCTTTCCATGTGATGACAGATTTCATCTGCCTCTGTCTATCTTTAGTTATTAATTGCCTAGGATTTAAACATGAGTTTCTCATTTTTTATCTTTATTTATAATCAATACTTGTCTGATGGTATGAATAGCTGTCAAATTAAGCTAAGTATTACCAAATCATGGCAGATTTGTATATTATTTGCATGAGAACAGCTTTGTGCTGCCTGTTTAAATTAGAGTGACTGAGCAGTCACGTTATGGACAAGATCAGGATGGGTCCAACTTTGTGTCAGCGCAACAGCAAAACTTGGATTACAGGCTATTTTTTGCCATTGCCTAGGATGGTGTTTTCTTTTTTTTTTTCCTGGTAATTGATGGTCTTTTCTGTTTCTTTTCCTGAAGCGTTTACTGAAAATGTGAATGACATTTTAAGGGTGTTTCTTTAGCAAGGAAGTGTGTGATAAATAGAAGGCAAAGTTCTTCATTCCAAGAAAGCACTGCAAATCCACACCACATCTGCTGACTTCAGCAGTCTCACCAGGTTTGCACAACACACACATTGCAGCTGGGCTCACACTGTGCATACTTAGAGAGATGATGGAAATATTTTTTGGGAAAAGAAGCTTTCCTGAAATTGTTTTGGTACTTTTCTTGAGACCAACATACTTGTATAGGAAGAAAATGTAAATAGGAATATCTTCAAAAAAGGCCAAGACACAGGAATAGCAGGACAGCAAGGTGCTCTTCATCTTGAGTTCAGGTTGCTGGCTCAGGATATGGATCTCCATGATCAAATCTCTGATCTGGAATGAAATATATTTTCCCTTTTAAAAGAAGGAGAGTGAGAGATACTTGACCTTGCATCTTGAATGGGTGGTAAACTGTAACCTTCTTCTCAAGAAAAAGCTGAAATAAGAGTGAAATGAGAGAAGCAAGAGACAAAGGGGGCTACATGTTTGTCCCTAGCTGGTGCAGTGTGTGTTTGTGCATTGCTTGTGGAGACACACAGCCTTCCCTTTGCTGTCCCTGTCCAAATATTTTTCTCTCTCCAGCATGGAAAACATGAAGTTCCCAAATATGATACCTTCCTGTTTTTAACAAACACTTAAACAGTGTGATTGCATTCAGGGGTAAGGACGGCTTGTGTCAGTCCCAGAGCCCACAGGACTTGGTATGTTGCTCTTCCACTGTGCTGATCAGGTTGTTCATATGTTTGCTTGGCAAACAGGATCATTAAAATGAATGGCTTTTAAAAATTTAATTAATTATTTTTTTAAGCAGTTAAAAAAAAAAAAAAGATGGCAAGAGAGTAATAATTCTTCCTCACCCCTCTTGTTTTTTTCTGTGGAGATTTTTCACTTGGCAAGGCAGGGGCTGTCTCTGGAGCACAGAGAGCTGCTGATTCTGCTGACATCCTTGAGAAGATGTGTTATAAACAGGAAGGAGAGAGGGAAGAGCCCAGGTCTTGTTGACAGGGAGCATGTGGCTATTTTTGTGGGTGGGAAACCTTACCAGACCCAAGTTTGGAATCTGGGTGTGCTGCTGAGAGGTAGCCAACCTCTCCAGCACTGTTGCTGCTGAAATCCCCATTCTGACATCCTAACCCTGCTGGAGTGCAACCTTTTCATTTCTTGGCTTATTTAACTCTCCCAGTCAGTCCATTCAGTCCCTCCTGGGACAGGCTGTCCTGCTGGGGAGTTGCACTGCAATTAGATGTTAGGTGTCAGGAGCAGATAATGGCCAAGCACGTATCAGAGAGGATGGCACTTAGCTAATCACTGGCTCTGTTTATCTTACAGGCTATTTTAGGGAAAAACAACAACAATGCAAGAAAGCTGCCACTGTAGTGTCTGTGGTTGAGGTTGGCTGCTATTGCTTTGGGGTTGTGTTGGCATTTCCACTCTGGCTTCACGTGGTGCTTTCCCAATGGCCTTGTTTTCACAGCTGCCCCATGACCGGGCAGGAGCCCAGTGGCAAATGAATCCAGCCACAGCTCTGGCCAGACCTCGTTGTCAGCACTTCTGTCTTCTGCTGGATCACTTCTGTGTTGCCTTGGGTTTTTTTTTCTCTGGAAAAGCAAGAACCTAGGTGTGGAGGCGTTTGGGAAAGGGAGATGAGCTTTTGGGGTAATTAGCATCATCCATGAAACTTCCAAATTTGATATGCTTGTTACATCAGAAGCCTTTAGGGTTGAAGTTGCATCTTTAGGCATTTTAGTATGTTTAACACTTAATTCTCTGACTCTCCAGCATCTCCCTGGTTTAGGTGTCTTACATCATCTTTCTGGGATCTCTTTCAGCAGCAGAGAAGAATAAACGTAGGATGGCTGACCTTACATACACAGATTATTTTTCAAACATTCTTTGCCTGAAACTAATTACTTCATACTAATTAGCCCTTTCTAAGTGGTGAATTGCAGGGCAGGCAGCTGTGGCTGCTGTCAGTCAGGCTCCAAAGTCTAGCTCCTGGTGAAATGAGAGCCTAGTTGAGTCTCTCCAGTGTACATGAGGGTTGTTACTCCAAGGATTTGCCCTGGGTACCCCACCTGGTTGAAACAGTGGAGAAAAACCAGGGGAAGCTGTGTATGTGTGACAGTTTTGGGAAAACAGCTTTAAAGAGAAGTAGAAATTCTCTCTTGCTGCATACTGCTGTCCCATGGAGAAAAGAAATCCTGCCATGTAACCCCTGAATTGCAGGAATTCCTGGAGCCCCAGCAAACCCTGCCTAATCTCTCCCAGTCTCTCACGTATCGCCTCTGAATGTTTTCAATGAGTTCCCAGACCTCGTGCTTTCTTGCTCCTGATAACTAGCCATTGCTGGGATGCCAGAACCACTGCACTGCATAGTTCAGCTATCAGCAAAAATATAGTGAGATAAAGGGGATGGTTAATACGAGAGTGTCTGTGGTAGTGCAGATGGCAGAGATACTCAACTGGCTTTCCTGGAGAAGTTCTTTAAATGGGTCAAGTTACTTTGGGAAAATAGTATCTAGCCCTTTTGACAGTGTGAACATCCATAAGAGCATCATGCAAACATTTCTTCCTGTTGAAGAGTTAGGCAGCCATGAAATAAGCACTCAGTGCTTCAGAGTCTTGGCAAGGTCCTTGCCACCTCCCCTGGGACTTTCCAAGGATGGCTCTTGGGTGCTGAGCACATTTGGGAAGATCACAGTTGCAGCTGAAGATGAAAAGCTGGCCTAAATGATGTGCAGTGAGTTCTTTCGAGAATTAAGCCCATAAACTAATGAAACCAGATAGAGGAGCTGAAGGATTTATTGAAATGACTGAGCAATTGAAGGATCACAGATGCCAAAGAGGAAGAATAGGGCTATTGGCTTTTCCTGCCAGGTCAGGACTGCTGCCTGTAGTGTCTGGTCTAGCAGCCTGTTCAGTTGTTTTGAGTGATCATTTCCATTGCTTCCCTTCTGAGACCCTTGTATTTCCTGATAGGAAAGCTTAGTAACAATGAGACCTAACTGCCAGGCTAAATTTTTCTTCTGTCTAATTGCTGGTTAATATTCTTACTAATTCAATGGGAAATGCATACCAAAACAGAGAGAAGAGTTCCCATGGGATTCCTTAGAAAATGTGCTATTGTCCATGGTGTTTTCTCCAGGCCATCACTGGAGGGTCCCTCTTGGCATTTCTGTGTTGTGTCTGTCTGTGTGACGATTTGGTGGCTGAGATATTTTATACAGCTTGGTGTGAAGAATGATGTTTTGGGTTGAGGTTTGTGGCCTGTGAGGTTAAATAGCAGGAGTGGTGGTCTTGGTGTTGAAACTGATTTCTGGGAACCAGACTCTTGCTGACTTTGCTACTAACATGGGCAAATATCCTTAAGCTATGGTGAACTCATGAGTGAAATAAGGTTTTGCTCCTCCTGATGCCCATCAGAGGGACAGTCAGTCTCTTGGCAGTCTAAATATCAATGTGTAAGGCACTTCTGTATGTGTCTGAGATTTTGGCATGTGGAAAGTGCAGGGCAGAGTGTGGCCACTTAGTTTCTAGTAAAAGACATTTGAGCTGAGGCATCTGTATTTGAGATGTTTGCAGAGCAGTGTTCACCACTGGGCAGTTGTGGATTGATCAGAGCTGGGAGTTTGTAGCTGCTCTGGAGCAGCTTGTGCTGAAGAAACTCTGCAGAAGTGAAGAAGATATTGTGCTGAAGAAGCTCTGCAGAAGACAATGATTACACTAGTCCAGGGTTTTATCCATGGGTCTCTGGGTCAATGTGGGTCTTGTATGCCTTTGTGCTGAGTAGGGAAGGAAGAAGCAGGAAAGAAGAGATTGCAGCCACCTCCTCCATTCATGCTTCACCATTTGTGGAGGGGATTGGCCTCAGCTGCGAGGGAAGCTGCCAGTCTGCCCCTCCTGACCGATATTTAGTGCTTGTTAAATGAACACAACCTTTAGTTTAGGTTCAACATTTCACTTGATAGCTCTCTCTTGTGCAGCCACCGGCGCTGGGAAAAGGGAGGGAAGAGGAATCCCAAGAGCAGAAGCAAGACAGAGGAGAATAGTAAGGGGAAAGGAAAAAATATAAGGACATTGTTTTTAACAGCACTTAGTGGCCTAGATTTTCCTTTCACAGCTATTTCTAAAGTGTGCTCTATTGCAGATCCATTCAGCTTTTATTGGTATTTAGTACACTGTGTAGCAGCAGCCACTGTTGTCTGCTCAGCTCTTAACATGATACTCTGCCAGATGGCAAGGATATAAACCTGCGTTTGTGCTCCGGGACTGATCAAAGTTTTTTTGCCGTTGTCATCCCTGTAACATTGTCACAGATGTAAGGCCACTGCACCCAGCTCTCATCCCTGCAACCTTCCCATGTATAAATTCAGTACAGTGCCCCTTTTCATAGCAACATCATGTCCACATTCCTTAAATCCCAAGAATAGCCCTGTGTAGGGGAGGATGCACAGCAAGGTTTCGCCAGGAGGTTTTTAGAGGAGGTTTGTGCAGGGAGTGGAGTTGGCTGAGAGGAGGGTGGGTCTCTAGGAGATGTAAATCAGCAGCCCAGTTACAGTAGCTGGGCTGATTTACTCTGGTGGAGAACTCAGCTTGGGATCTCAGCAGGAATCCTCCAAAGGAAAGGCATTTGGGAATGATTAAAATAATACTCAAGGCAGCGATTGTTCAGTGGTTTTGGATGAACAAAACCTTGCAGAGGAGAAAAGCTGTTTTGGAAGGGGATGTGGAGATGCAGGGAGATGACACAGGGGTCCTGCTCTGTGCAGACATTTTGCTCAGGACAATTTAATTAATCTTTAATGCATCTTTACCTAACCATCTGCTTATTCCCATTCTCCCATGGCTTTCACTCCCTATTCTGACACCCTTTTTTTGTGCTGAGGGCTTGTGTTTGCCAACAGCCTTCTGCAAAGAGCCGGAGCAGTTTTGGGTGGCTACACCATGGGCTGGACTCAGCTCCTTCCCCTAAGGCAGGGGAGGTTTGGTTCCCTGATCCACCTCACTGCCTGCTGGAGGGACAGAATTTACATTACAGCATAAAAATACAGGGCTATGGTCTGTGCTCAGAGGGAAGATGGTCTTGCTCCAAGAGAAGGAGGCTGTCCTGTGGCCAGGGGTTGCATGCCCACCCTGGACAGAAGCAGATGAGAAGGGAGAGCATCATGAGCAATTTTCCCCCCGCTGCTCTGTAAGGAGACCTGTAACTGTGAATAGCAGGGAGGGGGAAAAACATGTCCAGAGGTCTGTAGGGCTGCAGAAAGAGCAGTGGGCAATGGGTTGGAAATTAAAGCGGTCTAGAGAATTTAATCAGATGCCAGTACCCAGTCTGTGCTGGAAGAGGTTCTGGGAACTGTGCTCCAGCTTGTTACTTTTGGTGATTTTCACAAGATTACACTGTCTTAATCCCACCTCACGCTGCTGAACCAGAGCCTCACTGTATGGCAAAGGCAGGTGAGCCCCTCCAATATATTGCTGTGTATGAATTGCCTCTGGGAAGCTTGTGCTGATGCATGTTTTAAAAAAGGCAAAAGGTGCCAGTTTTGGCCTCCTGACATTCATGAAACTGACAACTTTTTTTTTTTTAAGTTTGGGTTTTTCTCAGATCGGTGGGGATAAGGGCAGAAGAAGCCTGGTTTAGGATGATTTGTGGCTTCAGGAGTGGTTAATTTTTTTGGCAAAGTTTGCAGGAAGAGCCCCCTAAGCGTGCCAGCTGTAATCGGCCGAGCTTTCAAGAGACACGGGGAGAGAGATAAAATGTTATTTATCCTCACACACACAGGCTGATGGAAAACGTGCGTGTCCCAGACAAGGAAATTCTCCCTCCTCCCTCTG
Source organism: Onychostruthus taczanowskii (assembly GCF_017590055.1). Taxonomy (NCBI): domain Eukaryota; kingdom Metazoa; phylum Chordata; class Aves; order Passeriformes; family Passeridae; genus Onychostruthus; species Onychostruthus taczanowskii. Next base: position 24,309,425 of record NW_024499239.1, on the reverse strand, counting down.
CCCCCTTGCTCAGTTCAGGCTCTTTGGGAGCAGCTGGGCTCTCTTACTCCTGCAGTCCCCAACAGCTTCAAATTCACTTCCCTCAGCGCCTTCAAAGGAGGTTTTGATAAATGCATTGCACTTTGCAGCCAGCCAGGCTCTAATTGCCAGGAGGATTATGATAAGCTTTTTTCTTGTTGTTTCAAAACAATCTGGAGGACAGCGTGCCCTCCTGGTGCAGACACCCCCCAGCCCCGCTGCAGCCGGGCAGAGAGGAGGCAGCAAGGTGCCAAATTCACCCTGATTATTGCATTAAACTGGGGCTGGTTTGGTCTCAGTCCAGCCCAAGTGTTGTGGGCTGACACTCACTGCAGACCTGCGGGTGACCTGTGCTGGAGGGGAGCCCTGTGCCAAGGCAGCTCCTCCGTCGGTCGCCAAACGTCCTGGCACCTCTGGGGCCTCGGGAGTCCCAGCAGCAGAGCTGCCTCGTGGGCCACTGAAGTGGAAACTCAAGAGGTCTGTCAGCCCCTGGGAGTGATTTTCTTTCTCTAGCCGTGTGGTTATGCTGCTTGTACAGTGGGTTTTTTTTTTTTAATTTTACTTAAAGGGCGCTCTCATTTCTTTGCCTGCTAAGTTTAATAACCATGGTCTGGTTTGAAAATAATGCAGGGGAAAAAGCAGAGCTGCCTTAATTTGTGATCTAAAAATAGGGAAACCTACACCATTAAATTGAGAGGATTTAGAAGCATAACCATAAAGCCAGGAAGAGTTTGCCAGGAGCTATCGAGTGACACAGATTTCAGCTCCCTCCTTCTAGTTTTCTTCTTTTAAAGGTGAACTGAACAGGCTTAGATTTCTCTTTTGCTCCTTTTGATTACAAATGTAGTTTAGGGAGTTTTCACGGTGACAGTTATCAGCAGAGCTTCCTTTGTAATTTTAAAAATTTTGTTTGTAATAGATTTTGAATGCAATACCACCAGCAGAGAAAATGCTTTGTAATCCCTATTTAACCCTTAAATATCCCAATGTATGATTGATGTACCTGAGATCCATTCCAGTAGAGGAGTTCAAGGTCGTAACCATAGGGAGAGAAAGACTGATGGTTACTGTTCTCATCTGACACTTAACAAACCAACATTTAAATGTTTGTGAATCAGTCACTTTCCTGACTGATCTGAGAGAAATCCCTTTTGTCTTTGCCATCACCAGCATGGGGATGAGTTTCTCACGTGTGAAACAAATAGAAATACTTCCAGTGGAAAATGGCAGGTTGCCTGTAATCAGCTTTCTCTGGAGAGATATGGCATCCAGCTCCTGGAGTGGTGAATGACCCTGAGACAGAATCTTCCAGCCTCTAAAAACTGTGTTATGATCTGCCAAAAGTGTCAGTGATTTCCTTTAGCAAGGTTTACCTTGTGGGTCCTTTTGGAAGAACTCTGCTAGGGAAGGTCCTAGAGGTTTTTTCCCTGATGCTGGGTGGTTTCCTGCCCAGGCACTGAGCAGTTCACCTTACTGCTCCCCATCTCTTCATGCTCACTGATGATATCCAGCATGGCTCAGTGAGGTACTTTCAGACAAAATGAGTTCTACCCAATTTCTCTGTGTGGTTGGCTTGAGCCAATGATGCTTTGCTCAAACTCAGCACCACCTTTGCCCTTTGCTTGTGTAGACAATCAGTTTTCATATCAAAAGCAGGTTCATGGTTAGCTGGCATCTTTGATTAAGAAATGTTGCATTTCACTCAATTTTCTTGGCTAATTAGCCACCTTGGATTGCTCAGGGCTTCAAGATCTGCTATAAAGCCCTGCATGGTACTGAGATTGTTCACTTGGTCTTGTGCTCACCTCAGATGACACTGTGCTGGTTTCACTAATGCTGTGTATTGGACAGCTTGCTGTCCAGGAGAGCCTCATTTGCCTTCTTTTTCTTTTCAGTGTCTTAGAGTAGCTGGAATCTGTTTCTCAGATGCCTTGAGTATGAACAGAGCTGTCCAGAAAGCCAAAAGCATCCTGACAGACAAACAAGGAAATATTCAGGGAACTTTGAAGGTGATGAAAAGCAAAGTTATTCCAGATAAGCTCTGGAACATACTGCCATGAGATAATACCAGGACCACATGCTGGTTGGGATTAAAAAATATGTAGATATGTGGATAATGGGAATATCTGCTCTCATATTACCCAGTTTTTCTTTTTTTAAGGGATGTTAATCCTGATGCTTTAAAGGCATATGCTGAATACTGAGGATACAGTTATTTAAGGAGCACTTTGCTGGTAAATAAGGGGAGGATTAGTGCCTGGGTGGTGGCCTAGCTGGAGAGACCTTCAGACTGGGGGGGGCTGTAGATGTGAGACAATACCTACACATCTGATCCGTGCTGAGCATCCTCATACTTGCCAGGAGTGCTGAGCTGTGTTTAGTGTGCCCTTGCCAACAACCTAAGGAAGCACAAGCACAGGATAGAACCCTAGAATTGTTATGGATGTAAAAGACTTCCAGGATCACTGAGCCCAGCTGTTCACCCAGCAGTGCTGTGTTCACCACTAAACCAAGTCCCCACATCCACATGCCTTTTGCACACTTCCAGGGATGGTGATTCCAGCACTTCCCTGGGCAGCCTGCTCCAGTGATGTTGCGCAGGCCAATGAACAGACCTGAAGTCCTAAGTGTGACATAGTCAGATACCTCTTGTATCAGGCAGGAACTGTGATTTCTTTTGAAGTGCTATGGTTGGTGGTAGTGAGGGTCTAAACTGTAATACGTTGGAATGAACACACCATCAGTTTTGAAAGCACCTTTCTATCCCCCATGCTTGCTAACTGGGTGCTGTTGGGATGATTAATTTGAATTTTGGTGGAAGAGAAAAGAGATTCTGCTGTCTTAAATATAAGCTACTGCCCTATTTGCATGGCTGAAGTACCTGGGTATTTCCATTGTGCTGGAAATGGAGATGAAACAGAAGAAAGAGCAGTGTGGCTTGTCTGGGTATTTAGGAGAGTGCTTCAGTCCAAACTAGAAACGTGAACTTTGGATAGCTATGTTCTGCATGCTTGAAAACTGGGTCAGAGATGTCAGAAGAAGGCTTTCTATTGATTCAAAGGGATTTGCCTCTGTGTGCTGACCCACAGCAATCTCTCTAGAGTTCCCCTCACTGCTCTCTCATTTCAGCACAATCCCATTTGTTTTTAACTCCTCCTCCCTGTCCCCATCACCTCAGCACTCAGCTGTTTATTTAGCAGATGTCGGCCCAAACTTTCGAAGCAAGGGTAAACAGAGCTAAGGTCAATCTGAGAAACACAGCACCCCAGGAGAGCTGCTGCTTCTCACTGCTGCTGCCAAAGCCTGTATCCAACTGCAATTGGAGGGAATCTGAAAAGACATGGATAGAATTTGTCCCTGCAAGGATAGCAGGGTTTGTGTATTAAAAAAAATAAAAAATCACACAGGACAAAAGTGTGGAACCTTAAGGTGAACTGGGTGAAACTATACCCTTCTTATGTTTCCTCCCTTTGAAGACCTTGCATTGTGTATTCACAGCCATTACCATATGAATCAATGATTTAAAAAAACCCCAAACTCAACATCTTGATAAGAATCCAACTTTGCTTTACCAGTCCATCCTCTGAGGTAACCAGAGCGAGCTCCTTTCACTCCAGCCATTGTTGGCAACACAGATTATGTTCTTCAAAGACTGTCTGTCTCGTTCAAACACAAGGTCCATATCTTGACTGAACATTAACGTCACCTGATAGGCCCCATGTCCAGCTCCACCTTGCCCTTCCCAGTGAACCAGGCTTTACAGCAGAGTCACAACGTGAGCAGAGGGAATAAAGAGCCTTTGTCCTCCTCCTGGGTCCATCCCCTGGAGCTGGTCAGGCACCAGGATTGATTACCAGGCAGGTAAAGACCTGATAACCTACCAAATCTGTATGAGGACCCCTTTCTGATGACTTCTTCCCCTGATTTGCATTTCAGGCCTCCGTCTCCTTTTAGAAGTGATTTTATCTGGCTTTCACTATAGTCCAGACTGCAGGAAGTTCACATGAGAAGAGGCAGCAGGGAAGCTTGGAGGATACTCCTCTAGTACTATTCAAATAGAAATTAAGGCCATAATCTTTTACTTTATGTGCAGCAATGACTGTGTCAACTCCTCTGCTCACCACGTACTAGGAATTAGCATTCACTTACCATCACATTAAATAAATTTACAAATACATAACATCAAATTGAACAATTTAGTAAGGTTGCAAAACAGAATTGAAGATGTCCTTTTCTGCCTTAATTCAGCTCATGTGTGAATATGCCAAATCATAGAATTTCTAATAAGTTCTCCTACTATTTTTCTCTCATAAGAATAGAGTTATATGTCCCAGGCATTGGAAAGTCTTAGACCAAATTGTTCTGTGTGGCAAAATTATGAGCAATTAAACTTTTGTCTTCATAAATTTAAGCAATCTGTTGATTCTTGCCACAACCACAGGGATTTGTGGTAGCTATTATGTGTGGAAGTGCCATATGTAACTTCTCAATTTCTTTTGTTTGGCAATAGCCCTTGAAGAAATTTTGTACAGAAAAGGTGTGTTGTTTTTTTTTTTTTTAAATGCCATTTATTGTAAAAAATGCCGCTTCAGTTTAAAAATGCTGGTTCTTTTTTTATGGATTTATGGAAATCCTGGCAAATAGTGATGAATTTTGTTCAGTGCCTCTTGTCTGTCTGCAAAGTTGGTGTATAGTGGCTCCCAGAAATGGGTATGGTTTGTGCAAAGGGCTGTGAAAGTGGGACTGTCCTCTTGCTGTTTGTGTCCATGTCTGCTGCAGGATCCCTGCCAAGACACATGAAAGAACTCTAGGAAAATTTCTCCTATTTTCTCTGCTTGGGAAGTGACCCAACAGGCCCCAAAGCTGCATTGCAGGAACTGTAAGAAGTGAAGTCCTTCTCACCTAAATCCAGCAATTATAAACAAGCCACTTAGCCAAAACATAAAAGACGGTGTAAATGGAAATTATGCCTTCCCTTAGGGTTTTCCATCAGAGGGTCTGTTTCCCTGACATCCAGCCCTGGGATGGGTGGATGACATCCAGCCTGCTCTTTTGTGAGCGATTCCTGTGGGAGGTCTGAGGAATTTTGAAGCTGTCAGGCTGTAATACTCTGGGTTTAGCTTTTTCGAGAAAGCATGCTGTTTTCCAGAGAGGGAAGCCAGATTGCTGGTTTAAAGCTGCTACATTTCACCAAAAGAATGCTGATTATTTCACAGTCATGCGAGCGCCTGACCGGTAAAACGTGTGGGCAGTCTGTCCACTTTTTTTCTTTCTTTCTTTTTTTTTTTTTTTCCTGTTTTCTCACCGATTTGGCTTCTTAATACAATGCCTGAAGATCTTTTGAGAGGGCCAGAAAAATCTGCTGACGGCTCATGCAGCTGATTTGACCCAGAGCGCCTGCTTGGCTGAGCAGAAAGATGACACTGCAGCAAAAATGTTACTTTAAGGGAAAAGAAAACAGGCACAATGCTCCTGCCATTGTTCCCAGGCTCTGTTCTGGTGCCAAGCTCTGCACTTAGGAAAACACTGAGGTACCAGGTTTTAACCTTTTGCCTGCTTCCCGCAGGTGTTATCTTTTGCTCTGAATAGGCAGGATGAGGTCCACAAATCACATTCAAGCCTCTAGCAGCCCCACTGGCTATGAAAAGACAACTTTTCGTGGGTTGTGTAGGGAGGAGCTTTACAAGATTTTCAGCAAAAAGTCATTTGGTCAATTTTATTCTTTCTAGGTTTCAGTGTAACATTGGGTGAAGTCACGGGAGTCTTCTCTCCCAGCACTGAAAGTAAATGGCAGTAGTTTAGTGCCGGGATATCCAGCCTATGATGCATGTGATTTAACTATATTTTACCACTGACAAAGAAGTAAAAAAAAAAAAAAAAAAATCTGAAATGTCTTTGGTGAGGCTCCCATTTAAATAGTTATTGTTTTGAGTGAAAATGGTTTGTGGAAGGAGAGCAAAGTGCTCTGACTTCAAAGCTTGTCATTGTAAAGAAATCTGATGGTGAGTGGTCACGCATACCTGAACGTCACTCCTACTGCAGCAAAGCCAGAAGTGCTGGCAAGCAGCCTGGTCATGTTCCCATTGCAGGCAGGGTGAGAGATCCTCAGCTGGTGTAAATCACAATAGCTGGATTTAAGCTGGAGATTTCTTTTTCAGAAACTTACTGGCTGCACTGGGGGCTGGATCGAGCCCCTTATGTGAGTCGATGGGAGCATCTTAAAACCCTCTGATCCTATTATTTGTTCAAATCTTAGAGAAACCCTTTGAGCCTAAGAAAATTTGGTACAAGTACGAGCAGGACTTCTGTTTTTATTAGTTTTCCAGGCTGGCTTGCCATCCTGTTGCTCTTAACAGGACATTGATAACTGTCCGGGTGGTGTTTGTGCCCCTCATATCTGCTTCAAGAAATTGAAACTGCTCCTTTAGCCCTGCTGAACAGTCATTTTTTGAATCTACCATCCACATTCCTGAAACTCAGCTTGAGCCATCCTGGGCTGTTGGGACAGAGTGATCATCACACGATGTGTCTCACTGCAATATCTAAAGAGTCTTGGTGTTCAGCTTGTTATAAGCAGACCACAAATTGTTTTTTTCCTCCCCAGTAGATACACACACAAGGTAAGAGGCATGCACACTCCCACCCTGCAGGTCAGGTACATCCATCGTGCAAGGATGATGCATTTTGCAGGGGTAATGCAGCAGTGATGACAAATGGGTGCCTCTGAGTATTTAGAGAGTGCCTGGAAGGCAGGCAGATTATCTCAGAAGCACCTCAAGCTAATCCTGCTCAAGAAAACCAGTTTTTCTTAGCCTCTAATCTACCTGCTGAAACCAGGGTGGATTTGGCATGCCTTCTTTTTGAAGAAGTGGGAAGTAAGATGACATGCAAACTGTCAGTTCAAGTCTGGAGATTGGATTTCTGGGTGTGGAAAAATTGGAAGATATCTAACATTCATTGACCAGTAGTCATTTTTAGTGTGAATATCCTCCTGTGCACTTGGAAGATAGAGCTGTTGATGAAAATCCACTGCCACAAAGCAGTGCTCAGTGGTTTTGTCAGTGAGGGCACTGTGTATAATTCTGCACTGGTCATGCTTTATGAGAGATTTGAAATTATTCAAATTTTGCTTCTTAGCCTCCTTTTTGAGCACAGTCAACAAAAGTGCCAGAAGTGATGTGCACCCAACTGGGAAGATGCTGCAGGAGGAGCTGTTATTATGGCTGCCCAAAGGATGTCAGATCTATCTTCCATTGCTTTTCTGAGACCAAAAAACTCCTACTGTTCTGCGCTGGAACAAGCCCAAAATGTTTCACTTGATTTTCTCCCAGAAAATGGAATGTCAACAAAGTGTCCCTCTTGGCCTGAAAATGTTGACCTTTTCCATTCCTCCTGGCCCCTGCACAAGTTCCGTGATGCACACAGTTACTTATCCTTACTTCTTCAGGACCTGGGGCCATCCTGGCAGTAGGAGGTTCAGCTATGCCTTTGCAGGGTGTCCTGGGTCCCAGTGACCTCTCCTCTGGTAACAGCAATGCCTTTCCATGTGAAGCTGTAGCTCAGTTTTTTGCCAGGATTCTCCTTTTTTTGTAGGCGAACCCATTAACTGTCACTTAAATGCCCCCCGGCCCCATCTGCAAATCACAGTTTAAATAAACATCAAGCTATTTCCCACCCACTAAAATAAATCTTGTAGCACTGTAGCTGGCACATTCAGGGTTGTTTTTGTCCTTGCTGCTTCTGTTGTCAGGTCATGCTAACCTGACCATAAATGTATATTTTAGTGGAAGGAAACATGGGGCTGATTCCTCAGCTGGCATTCAAGGCTGAGTTACAACTGATTAGCTGCACAATTTAAAGTAAATTTAAAGTTAAATTTACTTTAAACAAGCAACTGTGACTTTTAAAAGTGATCCAATACCTAAGGAAGCAATTTTAAAAAATAAGACGGGCTCCCACCAACCTGTTGGGGTAGAGGGAGTGGAAAAGAAGAGAGAAAAAAGGCATAACCTGTACTGCTACAGGGCTGTTTGGTAGTGATGTTAGCTAGGATTGTTCAGGTGCTTTCCCTTTGTGAAAATATAGCCACTTCATTAAAAAAAAAGAAAAAAAAAAGAAAAGAAAAGATAAATGCCACCATCTCCATTATATAGATGGGGAAATGAGGCAGAGAGAGATGAAAGGACTTTGGCCTATTCATCCCACCAGGAAAACAACAACATCCAGGTCAGCCAAGTCCCTGTCTTTACACTTTGCTCCTTAGGCTATGGCTTTCTAACTCCTTGCACCTGTGTAAATAGGGAGGCAGGTGCAAAGTCCCCTGTGCTGTGGCAGCCTTGGGAGGGCAGGGACGCGGAGAGACGTCCTCAGAGGGTGGCTGAGCAATGCCATTGTCCTCCCCTACCTCTGCTGCCTGCCCCAGCCAGCAGGACTTGTGTCCTCCCCGGGCAGGAGGCATTGCTCTGGCACTGTGAAAGCATGTAGTCAGCACCAGAGATTTCATGCTCTGTCTCTTGAAATCCAATATGAAGCAGTTGCCTTCTCTCCATCCCACAGGCTCATTACACAGCTCTGTGTGTGGCCTCTCCCCGTAATTAACCTGAGGGGGTTACTTTCCTTTTCTAATTTGTAGGAAGTGGCTCATGACATCTGTTGCAGCCCCGAGGCTCCTTCCTGCAAACCTTTAGCTGGTTCTTGTTGAAAGAAAAGGCAACACAAAGAGGTGTAACAATTAACCGGGCTGAGTCCTGGCTTTGAAAACAGCATCTTTCAATTGCTCAACAAAAATCTGCTGAGAGCAGAGGACAGTGAATATTCTTTTTAAAGGGAACCATGGGCTTAAACCTCATGACTAAGTATCTTCATTTCTCTTCTTGTTAATACTTCAGGGAAAAACTAACAAACAACAATTGACCTAAGAAGACTTTCAGCGTGTTTTGGTTTTTTATTCTGTCTCATGGTACAAAATTACAACAGTGCTCTTCCTCACAATTCACCCTTTCTCTTTTGGAAACTTGCACTTAACCTGTTGCATCATATCTTAACTGGGGCTTGATACTGCAGGGAACTCCCCTATAAAAGCCACTATAGAGTTTGATCCTGAAACTTAAGTTTGATCCTAAGACTTCTGGAAGTGAGAAACATCCTTCTTAGATTATAAAGGAAAAAGAGATCATTTGGATTCTCTTATCACAAGAAAGCTTTCCAGTTTTATCATTGTATTTTGGTGTTAGGTGATGTTTTGGCAAGGAAAAAAATCTGAAAGAGACAGAAAGGTGCAGCAGCTTATTCTGTGGGAGTGAAATCACTGGGGTGGGTGGGAAGCTAGTTCTCACCAGCCAAGCTATTTTGAGGTGATGCTCTCCCAGTCTCACTTCTTGGAGCTCTTTATTGTTCTTATAAAGTCAGTATTCCTCAGGGCATGAAGAGAGAAAAGCTGTACAGGTGCATCTGTGTGTGCATTAGAGCTGTGAGAACATATGTAACTCTTAGTGTCACAGATTTATTACAGGGCTTGCAATGAGACTTTTCTGATCTGGGCTCTGGCTGTTCTGAGAAACATAAATTTCTATCATAAAACATTTTTTACAGTAGATCAATTTTGATATACTTTCATCCCAAATTTGTACTTCCCCTCAAATTGGCATATTCTGACTGAAATGCAGGCAGCTGGAAATGGTTGACTGTAATCTCACCCGACCTCTTGCGTAATGTGCTGCACAAAATCTCTCGTGGTCCTTTCTGCAGCATTTCTGCTGGGCACAGAGCATTAGTTGTGTGTAGATAAAAACCCTTTTAGAAAGCTGTCTGCCCTGTGTTTGCAGCAGGCAGTTGTAGCCTGAGTCAGGCAGCTCTGACCTCTGCCAGGGCTGGTGATACTTTAACAGCAGTAGTGTGTGTGTGTGTACTGCCGTAACAGCAACTGAATGAAAAAGGCTTTGAAGTTGCTGGCTGGCTGGGGAGCAAAAGTCCCTTCATCTTTCAGCACCAGTGGTGCTTGCCAGGCCATCCAGTGCTACTGAAAAGCCCCTCCCTGCTCCTGATTGCGAGTGTAATGAAGATGACTGATAATCGAAGTGCCATTTGCCTCCTGCTCTCCATGCACAATGGAAGCAGCCTGGTGGGTCCTGCTGAGATTCCTATGTCTGTGAGGGCATTTTAGGTTGATGATTCTTACTGGGAGTTTTACAGGGAAGGAATCCTGTTCTGCAAGGGCTGAGCTGCTGTTGTGTGAGGGCTTGCAGGTGAGCAGCACCTGGAGTTTTGAGTTTTGTGGAGCACTTCATGCCAGCTTGGCCAAATTGTGGCCCTTCCTCCAGAGGAATTTCAGATCCAAGAGCAGGGACTCTCTTGAGAGTCTTGCAGAGCTAAGTGCAATGTCTCCTGCAAAATCAAGAATCATCCAGTGTGATGAACCCAGGTCTAAATCCCTGTTGTCTCCCAGCTGTTGGCTGATAAGGGTGGACTGTGCCCTGCCACATCCAGGCCATCAAGTTGTCCTCTTGGGAATGTACCTGTGTCCCCATGCTGCCCCTGTGCCCTAGGATAATAGCAGCAATATCCCTACATAGCTCTCAACTCCCCATGAGTAATGCTGGAGCTGTACCTGGAGTACAACCTGTGTCAGGGAAGAAACATTTCTTCTCACAACACTGCACAACTACAAGGGCCCTTTTAGTTTTAACACTCTGGATTCAAAAGGTCTGCTTGGCAAAGGGCTGAATGGCCCCATGAGCTGTGTGAAGGGGAAACATACTTGGCAGGAGATATATGGCTCTGTTAATAAATAACAAGGATTATGTGAATGCTGTGTAAGGGGCTACAGCAGGAGCAGGCTGTGGGGATGCAGAATTGAGGGTTCTGTTCCAAGAGAAGGGGGGCTTTTGTGTGGGATGGTGATATGGGGGTCTATCCAAATGTGTAGGGTCCTGGTTAAAAGCTGATGAGGGTTGCTGAGCTGATTCTTAGAGTGAGCAATCGTACAGAGAACACATCACTTGGAGCCACTGGAGCCTGGGCTCTGCAGATCCATGGGTGAAAGGGCTCAGGGAGGAAGGGGAATCCCTGCCATGTCCCTCAGCATGTCTTACTTTGCTTTGTGAACATGAGAAAATTATGTTGTGAGTTCCTCCAGAAGTGCTGCTTGCTTGCTCTCTTGGGGGAGAGGAGAGGGTGGAGGGTCAGAGGACATAGAAAGTACAGTTGACATACTGTCTTCAAGTGATCTGTGCAGCTTTAGCCACTAAAGCCCTGACCTGCCCAGGTGCTGATTTGTTGATCTCAGATTTACACTGCAGTGGCTGTGTTTTGCTAGAGGGGCCCTACTTGGGATTGCCTAAAAGTTATTCAGAATTGCTCTTCTGATATTACCTTGTTATGTCCCTGGAAGAAATACTTCTTCTACTGCTCATCTCATTTATTTTCAGGTTACTTTTCCAGGCACTAGGATAATTTCATGATGTTGTGGTTGAGACAGAGATTTAAATTTAGACCTAAGTGATATGGAAGAAATAACATTAAGGAGTTGGGGCCAAGCCGTCAAACTTAAGTGTTTAATAATAGATGCCTAAATCTGCACAGGCATTTAAATGTATTGCCTTGTCCTGATCTGTGAAGACTGTTAAATAGTTGATTCTATTAATTTAATGTGAATTTAATAGGCAGGCATCCTCTGCTACTTGCTGAGGACCATCCCCTCCACAGAGGGAACAGAGGCTCCAAATTATTACAGAAAACCTGAATTCATCCTAGCCAAGTCTTGCAGCAGACCATAAAGCTGTAATGTTACTCTTCCCAGAACCATGACTCAGTCTCCAATACTCAAGAGGATATTAAGGTATTTAAAAATTCGCATTTAGGCACTGCTTACTTGTTTTCTGGCTAAGCATTCAAATTCTCAAGCTTTCCACAAGCTTGTCACCACAACAGCTAAAAAAATTCCATTAAGGTTCATCCTTTTGTGTTACCCCGTGACTCCAGAAGCTGTAACTACATGAAAACATATTAAATACCATTAACTCAGAGTGAAAAGAGCACAGTTGGCATCTTGGATGGTTTTTTGTAAGCCCTAATATTACCAGCTAGGCTCTGCTCTTGTAAACTAAGGGCTACAAGTGGCACCTTCTTGTTCAGTTGCCTTTTTCTCAGGAATTTTTCAGAGTCAGCACAGCTGAGGGAGGGTGAGGCTGCTCCTCCTCTGCCTTGTGCTCCCATCAACAATAAAAGCATGTAAGCATTGACTGCAGAGTTTTCTTTAATTGGGTGAGATGGTTTGGAGAGAACCAGCTGTTGTTCCTCCTCCCCAGAGAAGGTTTTGGGCTGACATAACCCAGCAGCAGGGAAGGTGGATAGATGTGGGAGAGAGGTGGGAAGGGAGAGCAGGTCCCACGCCTCCCCAGACTGAATTATGCATCTGTCACTGCCAGGTCTTGAAGGAGATGGCTCAGGCAGCTGCTGACACAGGTTAAGCACTGCAAGAGCAGGACAAGTGCTGTGGCATTGTGTGTCTCAGCTGTTTTCAGGAGTCTGGTTCAGTGTCTGGTTCGTGGAGGCACCCACCCACCCACATCCCACCCCACAAGGCTCCCCAGCGGTGGTGAATGGTCCTTTATCACCCCAAAATAAAAGTGTGGCTGTGCAGTAACCATAGGATCTTGGCCCTGGCTAAGCCCTTGGTGGTTGGTAATGAAATTCAGGGAATTCCAGCACAAGTGCTTCTCCCTCTACTTTAATCTGGATGCCAGAAGCAATCTGTGCCGAGGAATGGAAGATCTTAGAGGCCACACAGATAACTCTGCAAGGAGCAGCCTCCCAGGTGCCTCACAAGGGAGGTCACTTTGCTGTGGTTTCACTTTCCCTGGAAGGGAATTGAGGGATAGGGACTTACCAGAGGGAAGGGGTGCATTACTGACGTGTTCACCCATCCCTGCATGCCAGTGAAATGAGAAGATGCATCTGGCACAAGGTCTCAGTGCATTTCTTCCTTGCTGGCTGACGTGGGGAGCTGCTGTGCTGCCCTGTGTTACAGCTCACTGGCTCTGGGCATGAAAGAATTCAGTTAATTTCATTTCTCATTGACATTGCCACGTAGGGGAAGGGGTTACTTTTGCTTTTTAAAGTCTGATGTGCACGAAATCTTACGTATTCTGTGTTTAAGAAGAGCAGCTAGTGGCTGTTCCAGTGCACAGCTGCTGAAGCACCGTGGAATGACATAACACCCATGAACTGCTGTGAGACATGGAAGTTGAGGATGCTCCTATATCACCCTTGGGTCTAGCTGAGAATTTTTGGAGGTAACTCTTCCAGGGTGTAAGATGTCAGCTCATCATAGCTAAAATTTTGAGGGAATGATTGATTTTGGTCATTCATCAGGTTCATTTAAAAAAACCCCAGCACTCGGCTATTATCATGTTTCACAACTGTGCCTGGGGGACTTTATCTTGGATCAGAAAAAGGCTAATTGTTGTACAAATAAAGAATGGTAGGAATAAAATTGTCTCCCAGGGAGGCTGTGATTGCCATTTACTTTCTTCAAATGAAATGTAAGATTGTCTGATTTGGCATAGTTTGGGTTTGATCTACAATTTAGGTTACTTTTTTACGAAAAAGCTTGAAAAGATAAAAAATGAATAGCAGCTGCCAGGATTGAAATGAAACACTCCCAAACTGCTGCTGGAAAAACTGACCAGATAGAAAAATGTTCACAGATTAAAGTTTTAAGAAAATGCTGAGGTTCTTTCATTATTTTTTGTTACTCCTTTTTGTAATAGAATTTTTCTTTTGACATTTCACAAAAATATCTGGGGACTGTGAAACCATTTTCCCCTCACTTTCTTCATGGCTGCTGCAATTAGACTATGGCAAGGGGTTTTTGTGGTGTGGGAGCTTTTGCCCATGGTTTTTCTTACCCCACTCTGAACAGAATTAGATGATCCAACACTAAAAGCAGCCGAGTCCAGTATTGCATTAGAGCACTGCTCCTGCTGCTCCTGGCTGAACTGCACTGGTTTTTTTTTTTTGAATTATGGGGTCAGTTTTTGCAGGGCAGACAAGGCCATGATTATTCTCTGAATGTGGGGCTGGTGATGTCATGCTGTTGCAGAAGGTAGGCTCTGCATGTGCTAAAATAGCCACGTATTTCATGATACAGAGAGAGAGCCCTCGTGGTTGTGGAGTAACATCACACATTTCAGTAATACAGTGCTGAAGTTCTACTTCCATGAAATATGTGGCCGTACACACACATGGATTTTTTGTATGTAGGTTGGTGTCATGTCCTGATCTGCAAAGAGATGTGATAAAATGCAGCATTTTTACATGCTGTTCATGTGTGTGTATATACATATGCAGAGGAACTGATTGTAAGATGCTAAGCTTCGCAATCATCTTTTTTATTTATAAAAACAGATTTTAAATAACTTTTAGTATCTTCAGTCCTTAGTTGCATTGTTTAAACATCCTGCCCTTTCCACTTTGCCTTCATTTCCAGCAACAGTCGCTGTATTTTAGCACAGCCTGGATGGCCTTTTGGGATTTCCAGGGTCAGAGGAGTTGAGTGGGGAGATCAGCAGGAGCACTCAGCCTGTGCAGGCAGCAGCAGGGCTGTGTCAACAGAGGTGCATCAGCACCAGCCAGGGCAGAGTGTACCTTCCTAAAGGCACTGGCAGGGTGGGAGAGAGAAGGTACACTCTCTGCCAGGCTTGCTTTCTTTCCTTGAACACCAGCCAGAGGTTCTCCAAGGCACACATTCTGGCTGCTCACCTGTGCAGAAGCCCTTGCCACCTCATCTCGGTGTGCTGCAGGTGTTGGTGTTGTTCACAGCCCCGTGCTGCAGTCTGAAGAGTGGCATTGCAAATGTTCACCATCCACGGGGTTTTGGAGCTGGGTGTGTTCTAACACCCTGGGCTTGCAGGATGACACAGGCTTACTCACTCACCGTGAGCAGCGTGTTCACACAGGAGCAGAGGGACAGAGTCACTTCTGTATGAAATCCTGGCTCCCGTGGCTTGTGTGGGCTGCTTTGCCTTAAGGCTGCTGCACAAAGTTCCTTCCAGGTCAGACTGCTGCCCTTTAGTCCAACCTGCCTCTTGCTCAAGGGTGAAAATAGAGGGTTTCTTGTTCCAAAACAGCAGCAGAGCTGGCGGCCTCGGTCCAATGCACCTCCCAAACCAGAGCTGGCACCTATTTTCCTTACCTGTTTAGCCATGATTTATCCCACAGCCTTTTTCTGCAATGCCATGTGGGTCTGGAGTTCTGCTGTCCTGTGTGTTGTGCAGCCTCAAGCCAGACAGGGCTGAACTCTGTACCCTCCTTCTCTGTCATACCTGAGGACACAATCCCTGTCATGGCAGGGAAATGCACAATCTCTGTATAGATGCACTTTCCCCTCTGCTGTCAGTGATGTGAGTTCTGTGAGTACTGAAAACACCCAAAAATACATATAAATAAGAGAATAGAGCTAGCTCTTGGCAGTCTATAGAGCCCCTGGAAGTCTTCTTTACACAGCACATCTTCCTTTTTTTCCTCATCTCTTAAGTCTGAGTATTTTCATTTTGCTCTTAGCACTTCCCTCCAGGAAAAAAGTGCTTGGAGATTGTATGGCCATGGAGTCACCTCCTTCCTTCTCACAGTAAATGATTATCTGCCTTACTTATTTTATTGAAACCAAAGATTAGGTTTGTGAACAACTGCTGACTAGAAAAAGAAAGGTTTGGAGTACAGAAGAAAAGAAAAGAAAAGAAAAGAAAAGAAAAGAAAAGAAAAGAAAAGAAAAGAAAAGAAAAGAAAAGACCAGCTTCACATTATTTTGAAAGTCACTCCAAAGAAATCCCTTTCACTTGTACAATGATTTCTTCTCCTGGGACATCTCTCTGCAATAGTTGTCCTCTTCCTTTAAGTGGTTACAGATTGAGAATGTGATATCCTGCCAGAAGAGTCTTGATTGCTCTGCTTCAGGCTAAATGAACTGGAAAAAAGAAAAAAGCTTTATAAAATTGGTGCTTTCTGCTAATGTTCTGCAGAGAGGCTCATGCTAGTGCTAGTCTGTGTGCCAGGTAAAAACCTCTCATGGCACAGTTGTATTTCTTTCATACTTCTGTGCTGGGGGGATGTTTGCAGTAATATTGTCAGGGCTCTTCTCTTTACTGTACCTGAGTAGATTTAAAAGATGTGCAGATGTGGCATGTAAGGATGTGGTTTTAGTGGTGGACTTGACAGTGCTGGTTTAATGGTTGAACTTGATCTTAAAGGTCTTTTCCAACCCAAATTGTTCTGTGACTCTGATTCTTTGCAGATGTGTCATCATGAGCACATCCACAGGCTGAACTCCTCGTGCTGAGCTGGTTCCAGTCCTTGCTGTAACCCTTAAAGTTGCAGCTGACATTTGGTGTGTGCCCACATGACTTCATGTCATGTCACTGTGTCCCTAACTTCTTAAAGTGATGGATTTCCCTGTTTTACCATGACCTGCCATGCTGCTGCTCCATAAATCACTGGTTTTATTTTCTGTCTTTCACAAAATAAAACTTTACTTGATAATTTTTGGGCACCTATTGACATAGTACACTGAGGTCTGCTGAGCTCCTCATGTGAGGCCATGGGGATTTGTCCTGGAGTGGGGAGGCATCACCTGCTTGTCACAGCAGAGCACTGGGAGTCAAAACTGGATTCCTGATGCTGCTGCTACAGACTCACAGAGCAGCCTTGGGCAAGTCTCTCTCTCCCCACAGGCTGCATTATATTTGCAGTGCAGCTAATGTGAAATGAGGCAGAAATGCCAGCAGGGATCCTGGCAGCAGTTGATGTGTGATGTAGATGGACCCGGTATTTTCCTGTCTCTGATGTGTATGAGACCACCAGACAAAGCTTTTTGAAGCCTTTAATTCATAATATATCCTGTGTCATCCTTATGTGACTAGGCAGCTATGCAAAGTATTATTACTCCTGGTTCTTATATTCCTAAAGGGAATGGCGAGCAAGGACATCTTCTAGAGAATTTTCCATGCACAACTGAAGTGGAAGGAATTAAATTGTTCACCTTCAAGATGGCATTTCCCCTTCTTCCCTAAATTTTGGGTTTTGGATAGTTTGAACCAGCACTTTTTTATTGTTTTGCCTTAACTTCTGTATTTGAAACACCAGATCACTCGCTATACCTCCTCTGTGCTGGATGTGCTCCAGCCTAAACAATCTCTATTCTGTGTGCTTAAATTCCTTTCTATAGTTTCAGCTGAATGTGGAATTCTTTTCTGCTCCTCTGTCTGAATTGCCATGTGCCATTCCTCATGGCACTGGGACAGCTCGTGTGTTCCTCCCTGGAAGGGGCAGCATCTCAGCAGTGTGTGAAGCAGGGTGCGTGTAATCCTTTGGGATCTTTCAGGATAAAAAGCTGCTCTATAAATACTATATCATTTTCATTGTCATTCTGGATTCAGGAGTGAAGTGATCCAACTTAGTTAAAGCAGGATGAAGTGTCTATTTTCATATTTGTTTAATTGAACCACTCAGCATGTCTGATAGCAATGGCTTTATTTGAAGCATGTGGTTCTAATGAGCTGTTAAGATACCAATAGCATTTGGATTAGTCTTTTTGCCAAGAAAGCCAGGTCAATTCTTCAGGAGAATTAAAAAAAACCCCAAAAAACCTAAAGCAAACTTTATTTTAACAGTGTCTTGAATTTCATTTTAGGTTCCATAAATATTTGTCAGTGTTCCTTTTGTAATACCCCTGAGAGCCCTTGGCAAGACATGGGGTCTATCTCCAGAACACGGAATATAAATAAATTCCCCAAACCATGCTGGAGAATTGGAGGTAACTTTAGCCCATGCAAGAGACCTGAAGCCAAGCAAAGGGGTGATCATGGTTCTTGAATTACTATTTGTAAAGAGAAGAGGGAATGAGAGGAAAAAAGGAGAAGTACTGAGAGAGCAAAATCTAAACTCAGTAGAAGGTGTGTGGGAGCCCACACCATCCTGGGCAGGAAGGTGGAGGTGATTTACCAAGGCAATGACAGAAAAGTGACTTCTGCTTGGATTGCAGGTGCTGTTTCCTCCTAATGCTTCCAGAAAAGTTAACCATATTTTCTCATGCCCTAGACAAAAAGGGAGGAAATTTTACATTTTTGATGAGGACTGGTAATGCCATCTATTTCAGAAGATCAGGCCAAGAAAGCACTGGGGGAGCCACCCTATGAGCCCCATTCCCCCAGTTTCCTCGGAATACCTTTGATATTCCTGAGATCTGTGTTCACTTCTGTGGTTTTCAGCACTATATCTAAGAAAAAGAAAAAAAGAAGCCTGTGATGATTTCAAAGACTTGCCTATGGTTAAATACTTAACCAGAGGTTTAGGGTGCAGGGCTTTTGATTTAAGAGCAAGCCCTGTTCTGTGCAGTTGAGGGGGGAAATAGCTGAAATTTTATCCTATCCCTGACCACAGATTGAGATTACCAAAGCTGTACAAAAGCAGGGAGTCAGAATGAAGGAGGTGTATTGAAGGAAGCAGGACCTTGGCTTCTAGCAATGCGCTCTGGTTGCTGGATCAACTCCAATAAAAATTTAAATTCAGACAAGCTGAATGCCTTATTTGTCTGGTTAAAGGGGGAGAAGGTGGGGATGGGTGAAGTTTTTCATTTACCTCTGAATGTTAAAATAATGGTAGTAGGATGTGAGAAGTATATATTCCTTAAGAATCACTATTGTAGTATCAGATAGTTGACAACTGTTTGTTTTTCTTCTTTATGTGCTTAAGCTGGAAAATTGCAAAGCATGGATGAATAGAGGTGTGAGAGGGGTTTGCTGGAGGAGAACCTGTTTTATAGTGAGATGGGAGTCTATCTGTCCACAGATTTAGAATACACTACAAAATGCTTGACATCTTTTATCTCCCTTAAAATTAATGGGAATTGAGTGTTGCTGACACTTCACAAGATCAGCGTGTCTCTTTGCGTGGAGAATTTCCAGCAATGATCAATGATCTCCATACCAGTCCTCGGTTGTCTGCAAGTACTAAAAGGAAAGTATAAAAGAACCATTAACCCCATGTTTTCTGCTTTCACAGACAGCTGTCTGGGACTGTGTAGCTGTTGATATTCTATAGCTTTCTATTCCTGCCACACTGTTCCTACGTATGCTTTTGGAAATGCAACTGAGGTTTGCCAGCAGTTCCTTAATCTGGTTACTATGGAAGTTAAGGGAAAAAAAATCAGGTAACAACCTCCATCTGCAGAACTACTTCTGGTTTTGTGACATACACAGTCAGCATAGTCAGATCATTTTTTACTTAAAAATACCCTTTCTCCCTCACCAAAACAGGAAGCATCTTTCCAGGAATGCTTGGGAAAGTGTTTGACTTTTATGTGACTGAGATAACTGGAAAAAATATTAAGGCTGGAAAAGGTTTAACCAGACAGAAATACCCATCATACTCGATAGATGTATTACCTGTGCTCAATCTGTCCTATTCCTAAATTACTCACTTTTTTCTTCCCAGGCTGGTTATTTTTTAAAAAATATGGAGTTTCAGTTATCCTTTGGAGCTTCATAAAACTTTCTTAAAAAAGCTTTGCAGCCCATTTCTTAATCCTATTCCATCACACAGCTCATGCCAACAGTATGATTTGGCAAGGGGCTGTTTACCTTTCTGCACCATGTCCAGAAAAAGTACAGGAGGGGCAGAGCCACAGCCAGTGTGTGCTGGCAGGGTGCACACAGGCACTTCTCTGCCTGCAGCAAGAGCTGCATTACTGAGGGGTCTGGGCAGCATTTACAGGAGCTGAGCACCAGCTCCTGGCTAACAAAAAAGGAGGGGAGGGATGCTTGCTTTGTTCCTGTACCCAGGGCTTTGGTTTACACAGCTTCATTGTGTTGCACAGGGCCTTCCTGCCCTGCAGCTTTACTTGCTCCGTGACAAATTATTCCTTAATTACTGGATGGCAGAAGAAAAGCTTTACAGCCCTGAGGTTATTCCTAACAAATCAGGTTACAGAAGACTTGAAAATTATATTGAGCAGAAAAGCACCATGAGGTTTCCTTGGGTGCTTGGGCTGTGTTAAGCTTTACTAAGGCAATGTGTTAATGAAGCTTGTTAAAATGCAATTATACGTTAATGCTGTGGATGCAGAAATGAGGATAATCAGCAGAGAGGTGCTAGTGAAGCTGTTGTGATTAGCATGATTTGTGTGTGTCACTGCTGTGCTCAGGGCCTTCACCTCACCGTGCAAGGTGGGTGAACACAAGAAGGCTGTGCCTCAAGAGCTCCCTGGGGGTATGAGATGAAGGAGGATGGCAGGAAAATGGCTGGAGCAAAGCAGCAGTGAGACCACAACATCTTATAATCATAGAGTGGTTTGGGTTAGAAGGAACCTCAAAGATCAATTAGTTCCAACCTCCC
The DNA here is from genome assembly GCF_017590055.1 of Onychostruthus taczanowskii. Taxonomy (NCBI): domain Eukaryota; kingdom Metazoa; phylum Chordata; class Aves; order Passeriformes; family Passeridae; genus Onychostruthus; species Onychostruthus taczanowskii. The sequence continues at coordinate 24,289,019 of NW_024499239.1, read as the reverse complement.
TGCCACGGGTAAAGACACCTTCCACTATCCAAGGTTGCTCCAAGCCCCATGCAGGCTGGACTTGAACACTTCCAGGGATGCAACAGCCACAGCTTAACAGGGCAACCTGTTCCAGTGTATGCTGAGTAAAGAATGTCTTCCACTCATCTGATCTAAATATCTTCTTCTTTTAAACTGTTAGATGGTGTTGGCCATGAGGACCAGCAGGATGCCAGGCTTGGCTGCTGACCAGTGATGGTGGGTTCCTGGTGCAGGAAAGCTTTAAGGGGGCATGTGCAGGGAGAGAGCCAGTGCCTCAGCCAATGCTCCCATGCAAGGCAGGAAACACCTATAATTTTCTTTGAAAAATGTAAAAAGGCAGGAGAGAGCCTCGACATATGGCACAGCTGGAAGAGGGTGGACCTCTGGTAAGGAAGAGGTGGTAGAACAGTGATTGGGAAGAGGCCAGGAGGAGCCTTGACAAGTGAAGAAAAGTAGCAGCTGTTTGATGTGGCAGGGAAAGGGAAAGGTGATGTGAGGAGAGGGAGAAGTGGCCAGAGCAGTGCCTAGAAAAAAAATAATATGGATGAGGCAAGAGTGTGCTTTGCCAAGGCTGGAGCAGAGGAGTCTTGATGAAATATGATGGGAGTCTGGATGCAAACTCCAAGTGAGTGGATGGGCAGCCAGGGCTGGGCTTATCAAGGAGCTGCAGAAAGACTTTGGCTCAGGGTCTGAGCCAAGATGGGGAGAGCTAGAGGGAGAGCAGAGCAAAAAATAACACCAGGGCTGTGGGCCTGAGCGACAGGCAGGACAGTAGCAGTGTCCACAGCAATTAAAGAAGGAGGTGGGGAGGGGGAGGAAGATTAAGAGCTCTGAGCTTGAGCTGACAGCTCGATATCCAGGAGATGTCAGGGAGACAGGCAAGGTTTTCGTCCGGACAGAGAGAGACAGGCCCGGATGATTGGATCAGACAACTGGGGGGACTGATTTATGTGAGAAGATTAAAAGAGCTACTTGTAAATATATGTATAGCTTGGCTAAGTGACACCTGAGGGGACAATGACTGTCTGCAAGTGTATGAAGGGATTGGATACTGGAGCCAGGAGGAGGGGGAGGGAACAGTTTAGGAGCGTAGATGAGGATTTTGACTAAGGCAGTGGAATGAGGCGGAGCAAAGCTGGCTGTATTGCCTCGTTAGGGAAAATATCTCCCCTGGAAAACGGAGAAGATTCTTTGGTGAGTCTTAAGAGCTGCATATCCATCTAGATTCCCATCTGCCTGTGGTCACAGGGTGCCTGGCAATCTGGTGTGTGTCCTCACAGCACCTCAAGAGAGGAAGGTGTCACCAGCTTTGTGCAATTGTGCGATTTGTGGCACTTTGGTACCTTGTGTGACTCTTGCTCTCTGACTATCAAGGACCTAAGAAAGCACCTTGTCCATTAGGTTCTCTTCCCTTTTATCTGTCTGTTTTAAAGGGCCATTTCTGCAGAAAGTCCAGAGAGATGGATGGGAATGAGACCTATGGGGCTCCTCCAGCCCACAGTTTGTGAGATTTTCTCCACATGGTCCTTACAACTTTTTAACTTAGAAAGTTTTACTCCCCTGTGAAGCCAAGGGAAGGAGCAGCAGGTATTAGTTTGTTACTGCTGGGCTCATCTATGGGCCAGTGCCAGTCCCTAGTGCCTTGTCTCTGCCTTTTTGGGTATTTCAGAGGGAGATGCAGGGCATCTGCAGGAGGCAGCTCCAGAGTGAGCCGTCTATTGGGAGATTTGGTTTCCTTGCACTGGTTACAGCCTTTTGCAGGTCCCAGGTTTCTATTCATTTTGAGCAACATTGCTCAGACCATGAAAGGGTTTTCCTAGGAAACTTTAACAGAACACTGAGAAAAGTAAAAGGAATGAATGAGCATAAAGTGGATCCATCCCAATGTTTGTTATTTGATTTTCTGGTGGAGGTTCTGCTGTGATACCAGATGGGGGTTAAATCCTCAGATAAATGTTTCAAAGAAAGAGCCCTACTTCCAAAGTTATATACCAGTTGTCTCCTTCTGTCTGACCACCCTTTCCATACCTATCTGGCTGGTCTTTACATTGGTGTCCTAAAGAGATGAAATTCATGTGGTGACATTTTTTGAGGGTCAATCCATCTCCATCCCTTCCAGTAGCTTTTAAGCCTATAAGCCAATTTCACACACTTTGTTTGAGAAGGAGTGATGTGAAAGATACTAAGTTCAAACTTTGTGAAAATGGGAAGTCATGTAGAAGGGATTCTAATTGTGCTGCATCCCACTGCCACCACGCTTGGAAGAAAGGCCATTGCAAGTCTTCAGCCTTTTCTGAATATATAGATGAATTTTCTACACAGAGAGACATTAATGCAACAGTGACAAACAAGCAAATAAATAAATGAAGATGTCATCAGATTCTTGCCCCTTAGTAGGCCCTGAGAAATGGCTCCACAGAATGTGGGGCCATTGGAAATTAAGCTTTATTAATAAATTGCCTGCTGTCCCATCCCCAGTGTGGGGTTGGACAAGTATCAGTGGGAGATGTGAATTGCTGGTGGCTGTTGCACCTCTTTCTGTGCATGAGGTGCTCAGGCTGTCATCCCTTACCAGTGCCAAACCGAATTTCATTATGTACAATCAATAAAAAATAATATGGAACCAAATAGTGCAGAACCAAATTATACAGAACCAAAATTCTTTTCCAGCTTTTCATGCACACTTTAGCTGCATTTTAATGGTGGAGCCCTTCAGTAGAGACCAGAGGTCTCTGACCCATGAAGGTTTCCTTTTTCCTGCAAGGAGTTTGCGTTTGACCTTGGCAGTCACAGTTACTAGCAGAGCTCTGTGCTCTGACTTTCACTTCTGTTTCAGCAGGACCAAAATCTGTGGGGTCCTTCTGAATATTTCCCTCCTCACCCAATATTGCTGAAAATGAGCCTGAAGTGCTGACAGACAGCAGCACTCTCAGTGTGTAGGAATCCAACATAAACAGACTTGCTGGTTGTGTACTTGGACATGTTAAACGAGGTCTCTGCTTTGATCTTCCTTGCAGTATCCTAAAGCCCAGCAAGCAAAGGCTAAGTAAACAGACCTTTGATTTCAGGGCTGTTTGGAGCAGAGGTCTTGTAAAACTTTTATCAATGGCAGAACTGAGCTACTGAAGGTCCCTCTTGGACTGTAGGTGCTGCAAGAGTAGCAGCGTGGTTTTATTGACCCTAACATCTCCCTGCTTCCCATAATGACAAACATCTGGGAATATGAGCCAGCTTCCTGTTGATTGTAATGTGCCAGTTTCTCTAGGAGAGACACCTGCTTATAATCTCCTGTATGGTGAATGGAGCATAAGCTATTTCAGATCCTACAGCTATTGGATCCCACAGCCAGTGCAGCCTTTTGTTAATGCATGTCATAAAGATGCTTAAACAAAAAAAAATCACATGGGACACATCCGTGGGAAACACTCACGTTACTAATCCTGTGTGTTCAATACTCCTTGGTCAAACCCCACAGAAAACAGTATTCTGGCTTGAATGTTACAACAAACTGGATTTTATTTATTTGTTTCCTGTTTTCAGAGCATTTAGTGATTCCCCGCAATCACAAAGGTCATAAATTTTCTTTTGTGTTTAAATAAACAGGAGGTTCTCCTTCAGGATCATCCCCTCCAAAAACAGACAGTAAAAAAAAAAAAAGCACCTAATATCACAAGATTTAAAAATTAAAATTGTGGGTTCTGGCAAACTCCCCTCAATGCATGAAACACAGGAATTGGATTGGCCTGTGCTTTCTCCTAATTTAGTAGTTTTCTCTGTCTTCTGGTGAATTATATGAAGGAGGCTTTGTTTCCCTTACATCCACCAGAGGAAATTGACGTAGAAGAGTGAGATCCTGCCAAGGTATTTTATTTTTTAGAAGCATTATCAAATCATTGTTTTCAACACTAAAAACCACTGTAGTTATAATAATGGAGTCCAGGCTGTTCCCAGTGGGCCAAAGCTCTGAACTCTCATGGTGGAGCCATTTCAGGCAAAGCTTGACTGAGCTCAGGACCAGAACTTGAAGTGTTTTGCTCAGGCCTACCAATGATTATTGCTTCATATCAGGAGAAATGCTAAATGACAAAGTAATTGGCCAAAAATAACTGACCAGTTGTTCCATGCCCAGAGCGCTCCTGCTGTACCTTCTGGAAGTAAAGCAGAGATTGTCGGTGGAGTAAATTGTGAGTCAGACTGCATCTAGACCCTCTTGTCTTCTGCCCTCACACTTTTACAGCTTGGCCTTAAATGACAACCTTTCTTCACTGCCTGTTCTGCCTTAGTCATGAACTGATCCTTTACTGTCAGTCAAACAATGCAGCACTGTTCTCCCTTCGGAAGTGAATTTTGTCTTTTGTTAAATAGTCACATCCACTATTAGATAAGAAGTGTTTTTAACAGCCCTCTGTTTGTTGCTATTTGATGGCAGTTCTTTGATCCCTGGAGGGGTTTGCGGCGCTGTTTGTGATATACAGCAAATCGATTTTACACATTTCCATCTTTTATCAATTAGTCTTCCAATGGGGTTTCACCATAATCAGATTGGAGAATACCATGGCACAGACATTGGGAAGGGGTTGGAATTTACATGCAATAAAGATTAGGGGATTAGCTGCTGATTAGGAATATGCTGATTTCTCCAGCCTCAGGTACAGCAAGGGATCCTGCATGTCTGCTGTTTTCTGACCTTGGGTTTTGACCTTTTGACTCCTTGCTCAGAAATGCCAGCGAGCAGCACGGAGTGATTCCTGACGTGGCTTCCCTCAAGAACAAGTTCAAGACACTTCAACAGTAAAACCTATTTCTGTGAGCGGAGAAGCCCAGAAAGGCTTATGCAAGTGGACAAGCTGCTCAGATGTGCATCAGCTGTGGCAGCACTTGAGTGTGCAGGCAGGAATTCCTGCTGACAGCTGATGCGCCGTGCGTGTGCCGGTACCCGCACGTGCGCGATGGGATGCGGGACAGCTCCGCGCTCGAGACAATATTTCTCCGTGCACAGCTTTTCCTAGATAGCGCCTGTGCTCTCAAGGTTTCTCCCCCTTCCATTTGCAGGAGGGTAGCTGGGACTGCACATTACCAGACACTGAGGTAATAGGATTGCACATTAATTGATATTCCAGTGGCTCTATCTACCTGCTGGATACAGTGTTACATTCCAGTGCGCAGCCCGCCAGCGGAATGGCCTCGCTTGAAATCAGGGAGCAGTCGGTGTCTGCAAAACTCCCGTGTGCCTCTGTAGCTGCTGAAGTTTGGGCAGCTCAAATAAAGCAGCAGGCTGTGCTAAGAACAGGGGGTTAGTAGTTTGCTTGTGTATCAAATAATAATTAGCACCATCTTGCTGCTGATGCAGATGTACAGGGATAAAAGGCAGGCAATGTGGGATGTTCAGCAAAGGAGAAGTATTTACAGATCCATAGTTTGTGGAATTTAAAGGGATTTATATTTTAAATATTTGCTTTCAATACTTCAATTTTGGCAGACTATACCCACTGCTAAGTGCTGGTTTGCTAATACCATTCATCCTGACACATGCCATGCTGGTGTGCAATAGTGGTATGGGAGGAATACCTTCCTCCAGGTGATGTGAGGCAGCTTTTGAGCAGCAAGGAGTGCAGCAAACTTTTGGACATACCAGATTAAATGAAAATCTGATTTTACGATTTTAGAAGCTCAGCAGTCCCAGGACTTTACAGCACAGCCTCTGGCAGTCCTAGGTGGTGCAATTGGACATAGTAAGTCTGACAGAACAAGTCTTCACCTTCTCCTGGTAGTAAAACAAATAAAACCAGGTAAGAGTGCACTAACCCTGTTGGGAGCAAACCAGAGGAGGGGCAGAGGAAATGGGTCCATTTGAAGCTCTCCTAGATGCAGGCAGGCTGCAAAAAGCTGCACTTGCCTCTGTCCCAGTGAGTGTATTGTGTTTTTACATCAGGTAGTGTGTGCTTCAGTGTCTGAAGAGCAGTAACCAGATGGGAATGTTATAAGAATTCAGTGACAGTTTCCCTGTGCAGGAGACTTGCTGTCTGTTGAGTTTAAATGTAGGTTTTCAATGAATCAGCCTTGGGAAAACTTTATTTTAAAGTGCATTCAAGTATTTTCCCCTCCTGGAAGTCATGTACAGGTGTGTATAAGCTAGATTGGCATAACATTCTGCAATGAAACAAATCTTTCAAGTGAAATATTTGGTGCTGAGGAGGTGATGTTCACACTAAAGGCACTTTGGGAGTTTATTCTGGATCAGCTCCAGCCTGGTCATGTAGGTTGAGTGCTCGTTAATGCAAATGCCAGAGGACAGCTTCTGCTTTTGTTTTCCCTGGGGCCCAGGTAGCAGTTGCTGACTGTCTGCATTAGCAGCTGGTGAGGTTTGGGAAGATTGGATCTATAAAGCAAAACATTTGGTTTTGAGGAGGTGGCTCCTCCATTTCAGAGGAGTGTTTCACTTCAGAATAGCTTTATTCTAATTCTAAGAACTAATTGCCCCTTGCAGCTCAATTTCACACAAAAGCAACTTAGTCCATGTGCACCAAAACAGCTTCATGATGTGAAGCAAAGTATAATTGGTGGTGAAAATAAAAAAAATAATTTTAAAGTATGTCTCTGGTCCAGGTTAAGACACTGATGTGGGCATATGTAAGGTAGACCTTTATGATGAGACTTTGATTCAGAGAGAAAGAGCCAGCTCCTATCACATCTACCACGGAGGTTTTGGTAGGGCAGCAGTGAATAGTTTCAGGCAGGATTTTAAAATGCTACTGTCTTAAAAGTGTGTTGAATTTTTCTTTTGGAGCAAAATTTGTTTTTTTACTTTCAATTTTTCTTCCAGAGCAAGACAAGTTATGTATATAAATATACACATAGACATAGGTATATATATATGTGTGTGTGTGTGTATACATATATATATATATTTGTTGTTGTTGTTGTTGTTGTTGTTGATTGCTGTCCAAAATCAATTCTGTTTTCAGAGTTTAGGAACACAACAACCAATTAAAATATTACCATTGCTTAATCAACACACTTTTAAAATCACAACTTTTTGCTTGCATGTGTTTTACTTTGATTGGCCAAAATTATTACCCAAAATATTTCTCAAGCTGAAAAGGGGACAAAACCAGGCAAAACTCTTTGAAAGAGAAAACCAGGTAAAGTCTTGTGTCTTGACAAAAATGTGATTTTCTCATAGGAAAACAGTTCTGCCAAAGGCTCCATACCAAGCCTGCTATGCAGCCATTCAGCTGGAAATGCTTTCTGTTCTAGAGAAGCCTCTGAAAATATCTCCAGTTCTTAAATACCACAATGTTTATCTCTTTGTGGTCACCATCAAACAGTTGTTACCATGCTTTTGTGGTGACCAAACATAGAAGCCCCCAGAGACGAGGGCAGAGGAAAGGGAGGGCTGCGAGCAGCCTTGCCATGCAGGGCACTGCCACTGGTTTCCCAACAGCAGAAGGCTTAGGGATATTTTGGCAGTCTCATGATCAAGAGTGAGTGTTCAAGATGGTTTTCTTCTGAGTCCTTCATGCACTAACCATACCTTTTCCATCGTGGGTATTGGGAAAGGCCAGTAGGAGCCAGCAGTGGATGGAAGAGTTTAAAGTCTTCTCCACTTTTATACCTTAGAGCAAATTCTGGTTAAAAAGGTTTTTAAGAATATTTTGAGGAAAAGCAATTCCTTGGATACAAGTGAAAAAGGCTCCTGTGTCAGTCTATGGCTGAAAACTTGCTGCTGTGGGCTAGCAGGAAGGCAAACCAGCTATTTAAAGGTCCGTGTTTGCATCGTTCCCGTGTATGGCACAGAGTCAACCATCGTGGTTTCTGTTTTCCTGCAGACATAAACAATGACACTTGCCATTTCCTGCTTGCACAATGCTCACACAAGAGCCTGTCCATAAGGGAAACGTCTAATTACTTATTAAACCCTGCACAGTGCTCAGATGGGTTAAATATTGACTACCAAGGCTCAAGAGGAGCCTGTGTCACCAGACATGAACTTGGGCATCCTATTTTCTAGGAGCTGTTCAGATCAAATGGATAGGTGACAAAATGCTGCCCGCAGGAAGGAGGAACAAAGAAGGGGACAACAATCAGAGAAGGTTGTCTCAGAAATGAACACCTATCTTTGGAGCCTGGGGATTTGGAATGTAGTTGCTATTGGTGGCTCGAAGGGGAGTTTTGTTACAAAAAAAAAAAAAAAAAAAGTGAATTAAACTGAGTCTTGCGGAGTGTTTGTTTTACTGAAAGTTTTAAAGATGTGGGCGATTTGGCTGGAAAATCCACTAGGCTTGTGAAGCAGGATTTGCATAGCTGGGAAACAGTTGGAAGGGCATAGTACAATGGTATTTATGTTAAAATTTGGGTAGATCCAACCAGAAGGTAATTCAGGGCTGCCTGACTGAATTGTTTCCCAGAGATTATGGGAAGCAAACAAATGGCTTGTGTTGGCAGGAATGGTCCCTCTGTGACCTGTGGTGGAGATGGTGGAGGTTTGGGTTAGGTTTGGAGAGAGCAGGTTGGGGCGATGGAATTTCAGTTGGGTTCTGGATCCTCCCTCAAGCCAGAGGATTTCTAGCTTTCTTCCAGAATTATGCTTGTCCTTCCTGGAAATAGCAGACTTAAAAAAAAACAAAAACAAACCCCTTCTAATTTTAAAAAACTTTAAGCCATGATTTAAGGCCATTTCTTTTGAAAAAATGCCAAATAAATTAGGAATTAAATTTTTTAGATAGGCTTGCCTTCTTGAATGGGAATGGAAGAGATAGATTGTGAGGGTGTGTGTGCCAACACACCTTTGTTATACTTATCTCTTCTCTAAAAAAAGTATTCTGATTATCCATCTAGCTGCATACCTGAACTGCACCGTCAGTATAATTTTAGCATTTGAGTAGAAATATTAGTCCTCTCCTTTGGCCCACAGTAATCCCACTGGCAGCACTTGAGAAACAATAAATAATATAATTTCTTCCACGCTAGAAACTTTCCAGCATATGAAGTCTGTTTCTTCAAAAGTAATTTGAAGTAATCCTAACTCTCCTATGCGTTTGCTACCTCGAAACCTGAGGGATAAAGTTACTATTTTTTGCTGCTGAAAAAATGTTTGGCAACAACTGAAATTGAATGTCACCCATGCACATTTAATTTAATAAGATGGTAATTTCATGTTAAATAAATACCAACTGATTATTGAAAACATATGCTCAAAGGATTTAGAAACTATGTAAGAGATACGTATCTCATCTACTGTTGTTGAACTAATAAATCTAAGCAATAATCTAGTGCCAATTGTTTAACATACAATAACTATTTTATTAAATGTCAGTGAAATGTGTATGCAGGGCACTTAATTAAATGGAACATGTTCCCAGATATTCTAGTTTTCTTAGTTTTGGAACATCTAGAGTAGGAAATTTACTGGCAGCCTTCACACAAGGGGCTAGTTATCACTCATGTAAAAATATGGCAGGTGCTTTTTGTGCTATCAATAAATATCCATGTCATCAGCAAAGCAACTCCTACCACAGAGGAAGGGAAGAAAGAGAAGATATGGCACTTCACTTGCTGTGAAATGGATCTGCAGAGCTGTTTTCTCCATCAGGTTGTTGGGCTGAGCCATGCACCCCAAGCCTGGAGCTTGCTTCTGCAAACAGTCCATGATTTCCAAATCTAAGCCCGACCAGCCATCAGGGCTGGTCAGCAAACACTTGTGGTGTTTTTGTGTTCCTCACTCAGAGTCTTTGTTCTACGGAGATGCTGTTGGTTTTTTCTTTAATCTTTTGATTGTTTTTGATAAGCATTGTTTTTGTCTGTGGGCGCCTATGTTTTCAAGCCAAGAAGGACCCATTAGCTCATCTAATCTGATCTCCTCATGTCACATACCAAAGCATTTGGACCAGTTACCCCCACGCTGACCCCTACTTTGCTTGGCTAACACATACCTTTTGGAAATGCAAACTGTTTTGTTTTGAAAATATGAAAAGATGTTGGATTCACCAGTCCTTTGAACTGCTTATTCCATTAGTTAATGGGATCCATGGGCAACACATTCATCCTTTTATCTCTCTCAAAAAGCATTTTTATCAGTTCTGCTCTCCGTGTAATGGCTTCCAACTGTGCAGAGAGCCAAGAGTTCCTCTCTTTCAGGAACACCTACTCCTCTTGATTGAAACTGTTCCCAACACTGCTCTGTAAAGCCTTCCCTGTGGGACTTGCTCCTTGGTAGAGTTTGTCCTAGCAGAGCCAGGCCTCTGTCCTTTCATCCACCATTACAGTCAGAATGCCAATACAAATAATGGTATTAATGATATGCAGAGAGTGTGATTACATAATCCTCATCTTGGTCTTGCAGAGAGGGTTAAACTATTGTAGAAGAGGTTAAACTCTGGTTGTAAGCAGGAATTGTCCAGCCCAGCTTTGCAGCAGCAGATACCCCAAGATAGGCAACTCTGGATGTGTGTTTCAAATATGGCTTTTAGGTGGCCCTTTCCAGCTGCCTGTGTACATTTTGAAGCATGGGAAAGGTAAAGGAAATCCACTTTGCTGTGAACCACCCTGGTAGTAAAGACTTTGGAAGCTCAGGTTTTACAGTGATGAGCATGGTGAAGGCCAAATGTTGCTTCAAGTTTTGGTGTAAGAGATTGTGTTTACACCAAACTAGCAGTTTGGTTGGTAATCTCTCTCCAATTCCTTCATCTCACTGCTGTAGTGAAACATTTCTGTGCTTAGCTCTATTTTCCTCACAGGACATACACTGTCTGTGGTACTCCAGCCCCTCATGCTAATTCCAAGTGTTGATGGGTTGTTTGGGTGCTTCATTGTAAATGACTTTGCTAATTTGCTAACACAGAACTTCAAAAGAAGTCTTATCTACATAGAAAGTGAATGTGTTTGGTATTAAATAATAAAATATACATAACCCATGGGGCTCTTAAAACTTATTTAACTTCTTTATAAACTTTACAATACAGTATGTGGATATTATAAATTACTTTCCATTCCAAGAAACTGTCCGGGCTTGTTGACCTTCCTTGGAATTTCCTCTTTGTAATTATGTTTAATGTGTTAATAAAGTTCACTTTGAACTGTGTGATGGCAAATGGTCTCATAGGACATGGGTCAGTGCTGGTGCGTTCACCATATGTGAAGCTTGATATTAGTGAGCAGTTCAGTTGTAGGAATAGCAAGGATAAGTCCAAACAATTGCAGAAGCAGTATCTCCCCCCCAGCTTAGCAGTAAAAAGGGGTTCATGGAAAGTTAGGAATGTGAAGTGGGAAATCATTTAGCTTTCACTGCTAGGTGTTACTAAATTATAGTGCTGGGTTTTGAGTCACTATCAAAACATCATATATTTAGAGGGTTTTCACACAGAGCTGTAAATCATGTTTACTACATGTATGAGTTGAATGAGTGCATGAACTTTGCAGTGCAGTCCAGGAAGATATAATTACATGTGTGTGTGTTTTTGTCTGTGAGAAATATGGACAGGAAGCTCCAGGCTATTCCACTCTTGTGTCTTAAATACACTTCTAGAAGTTGTTTTTGCTGCTTCCTGGAAATAGCTATTTGCTAAAGCAAAGAAGCTTTCTTGGGTTTTACATAACTCCTTTTGCCAAGAAATGGCAACTACTATCCCTTCCCAAGGCACTGGGGAGGAGAGCAGGAATGCTAGTAAAGCAGTGTCAGCAGCAGAGCAGCAAGTGGGGCTTTTCTGTGGTGTAGGATAGTGGATATAAATTGAAAATTGCCCAGCTGTTCAGTGAGACAGGTGTAGGGTCTGTCTTTTATATAATGGAACAGAATGGGGATTCCAGTTGCTTGTATTCGTAAATGAGGCAAATAAATCTGCACACTTGTCTGCATGTATATGAGCAGAAATATTTAAAACAAATGAGGTGATCATGGCATTTCCTTGTTAATGTTTGACTGAGTTTATATGATCTTGAACAGAAAACTTGGCATCTGGCTGAGCTTGTTGGTTTCTTTCTGGTTGTGTTTATATGTATTTGCAGATGGGGAAACTACAAGCAAGAAAATAACTTTGTGGAAAATGTAGTTTCTGGATTGTTGAAATTATATTTTAAGCCTGATTGCACCCTGGCCCCTGGAACTCCAGGCATGATCCCTGCTAGTAACTAAAATTATTTGAATGTTATCGGGCAAAGTTATATTTAGTTTGTATTTGGAGAAAGAATAACAACAAAGCACGGGGGGAGGCAGCTGCATTCTCATCACTTCTTCCCGAGTCACATCCGTAGATGTCAAATCCCACCCTTCTCCCTCAGCCAGAGCAGTAGAGAAATTATTCTCTCACATTGTTGGGTTGAGGACAAGGGGGACTTAAGAAAACCTGCCCACACTGGGCTTGTGTCGAGGTGGGGCTTAACTTTCTGAGCAAGCTCCTTCTGTTCAGACAGGCTGTAGAACCAGCTGCGCCCTCTCCACTGAGACGGGGTTTAAAAGCAGTGCCCTGTGGCCATAGAGAGCTGTCCTTGCCTGGTGGAAAACTGCAAGAGTTTCCTCTCCCTTCCTGACTACAAAAATGCCTGAAAATCTTGGATGGAATATCTACCTGGGGCCTCGTTTTCATGCCCTTCTCCCATACCCCATGAGAAAATGCTACAAGAAGTAATTGCTGTGTTCAGGAGCATCACAGATTGGAGATTCTTGGTGCTTAAAAAAGGCTGATGTTTCCAAGAATCACTGCCTAATGGCTAAGAAATTAGGGGGAGCACAGTGTAGGGACTCCTCCAGGATTTATACTCAGGGCCAGAAGGCACTTGCTCTCTGCTGCTCCACCTTGAAAGGATCCATTCTGCAGCTTTGGCCTGTGAGTGCAGGCAGATGGCAGTTGACAGGATTCATTCCCCCTAGCCAGAGAGATGATACATATTAGCATTAATAAATATATGAAGTCACTATTTTAACAGTCTGGTTTAATGAAATGTTTTCAGGTTTCAGAACTATCCCTTATGCTGTTGCTCTCCTGTTCTTGAGGTGTTGCCTTGCCCACAAACAAGGAAAGAGCAGTGCTATAGTGAGCAGGCACAGGGTATTGCACTCAAATTAGAGCATTTCTACTCACACACAACACAAAGCTGGAGTCCAGGACGGCAGAGATCATGACACTGGCTGCTTGAGCAGTAATTTCATCTGCCTTTTAATGCTGCCTTAGAGCACGGGACAGACACTGGTAGCAGCGAGGGATGGGAGGTCAGTCAGAGCCAGGCTTCAGCCTTTTTGTACCTCCCTGGCAGCTGTAGGTGAAGCAGCAGGTGCTTTCCTGGGATTTTGCCTGGCTCAGCAGCTGTAGATATGTATGCAGCCTGCATGGCCCGTGGCCTGGGCTCCGCTCCCACAGTGCTGCACTCAGCTGTGAGCACACACGTGCCCAGCCCTGCAGGGTCAGACACCAGGGACACTCCCAAATCAGCGCCTTGGGAGGGCTAACTGGGCACTCTGCCCTCCTGGAACCCCCTGGCATATTATGGGCCAGTTCTAGAAGTTGAGGAGCTCCTGTCAGTAGCTGCACACAGGAAATTAGCAGGCTCAGCATGTTTTTACTACATCTTTTTACTCTGTTCATGCAGCAGGAGATGGGACTGCTATAGAGAAACCTTGGACATTAATTTCCAAGAGAACCTGAGTAGTGCTGAGCAGTTTAATATCTGGATTCAGAGGGGGGAGATGTTTATGCCTAGACAGTGTGTGAGGCAGCTCTGTGTCAGCAGCACCCACTGCTCAGGGGATATTGGAGAAGAGCCTTTTTTCAAAACAAACTTACCCCTCTCTGCTGCCTCCCCTGATGCCTCTGATGGTGAGGAGTGGTGAGATGTGCCAAAGTGTGTCTTGACTGGACAAGCATTCATCTGTCACTGTTGCAGTCCCAAGGCAGGGCTCTACAGATATGTAGTGAAATAAGACCCAATGAATGCCTGTACATGAGAAAGAGAGATAAACATCCGTGATGATATCAATATTTTATTCTTGCTGTAGCCCAGCTTCAGGAGGTCCAGCTTGCCAGGGCGTCTGAAGCCTCTGGTGTATGTGAAGGTGCTGCATTATATTGTGATTCTTTGTAAACACAGTAGTAAATTACAGTATTGTAATAATTATCATGGTGCTTGATATTTGCATCAGAACACTGATTCCAGAGAGTATTGCTTGAGCAGAACATTATTAATGCAAAGATGAGAGGTAAGAAAATGGAAATACTTACAGAAACAAGGCCTTATCATCTTTGTCCTAGAGCTGTACGTTACCGAGAAGTTCATGCTGTGTCTGGCAAAATTCACAGCAGGAAAAAAGAGTGAGGGGAGGGTTTTATTCCTGTTCCCGAGAAAGCTGCTGGAGGAGCTAATGAAGAGCTGCAGTAATGTTTTTAGGCAGAATGGCTCTAAGAAATGCACCCTTTTCTAAATGTCATAAAGGTCTGCGGATAGATCCTGTGACAGGGACTGATCCAACAATTCCTCAGAATGAAAGGTCAGTCAAAGGAAAATGGCATTTAGGAGGACCAAGCTTACCACTGACCCAAAAACATGTGACAGGTCCAGAGGCAACTCTGGTGCCATCAGGAGCCCCGCTTGTGCAGGCTGCCCCAGAGAAGCACATGACGTGAGTGGGAAACTATCTGATTCCTCCAGGTCTCAAAATTCATCAGGAGTCACCATGAATGTCGGAAGGAAAGGGATTTTGAAGGAGCCTACAGCAGGCTTCCAAGCTGGGAGGAGAGTGCTCCTCTCTCCACTGTCCCTGCTTGCCCTGCACCAAACATTTTTTTTCCCCAGTACTAATTATAGATCTGTTTTTGTCATTTGAATATGCATGAAGGAGTGTCCTGGCTCACAGGCAGGTTGCAGTGAAACTACTCTTAAAGTTTGACTTGGTTTGATAGGGCTCTGAGTCAGAAAGAACCTCTCCAAGGGCCAGCCCAGAATTTCAACAAGTCTGTGGACTTGTCTGGGCATTTCTGCTCCTTTGCACTGAGTGAGGGCTCCATGTAGGGAAATGTAGCAGAATGTGGGAGCAGATTGTCACCCAGTGTTTGTGAATTCTGCCTTATCAAAGGTAACACACATGGCCCTCTTCGTGGGTGGATTTTTACTTTAAAATATTCAGCAATGCAATTTGTGTCGGACCAGCATTCCAAAGGTCTTGGGGTTATCTTTCCATCCATGGGGAAGGTTGGAAATCTCACAGGTGAAGAACCTAAGGGTGGTTTGGAATTTTTAGAAACACCTGGACAGGCAGGATTTCTCATGGTGTTTTGCCAGTTCCTTTAGAGTATTGGAGGATACCATCACCTCCAAGATCTCCCACAGGTGACTGTGAAGATGTGAAGGGGTGGGTGTTATCTTTGCCTTCTTTGTTATATTTGTTATCTCTGACTTTTTCAGAATAAGTGCTCTCAAAGTCCTTACTTTGGGTCATTAAGAGTTCATCAGAATCTGAGTGTGTCTAAGACCATTGATTTAACCAGCCTCTTAGTTAGACTAATAAATTTCAAGCTAGTTCACCACTCTTTTCTCAGCTTGAGCAGCATTTCTTTTCACCAGGAAAGCTGCAAAATTCATGGGTGCAATTCAACATGAGTAACTGCAACAGCAGCTCTGGAGTCATTCAGGAGCTGGACTGTATGTGCTGCCTCAGTCATGCTGAGGAAAAATCAAGCAGACTTTGGAATAATAGGAATTAGTCATGAGGAAGTGCAAATATGAGCTCTGTAGTTTATCCCCTGTGGGTGCAATCCTGCAAAACATTAGGAACAGGAGTAAAATATGAGGGAATGGTTCCAAATCCCACAAACATCTTGTGGGTTTTGGGTGCAACTCAGCATCAGCAATCTTTAGCAAAACATTTTGCCCTTGTGCAAGAACAGGGCACTTATTATCACGCCCATTAATAGACTATTCTGGGAAGAGCACTGCTATTGCAATCTGTGTAGAGAACTTGTGCAATTAATGAAAAGGCAGAAAAGGCAGATGCAGGAAAAATTCTCTCAACTTTTCAGAGCCTTGGGAAGGAATTTCAGTTGGAATTCAGCTATGGGAGCATTCCCACTGTTGGAGCCTTTATCACTTCTTTTTTCTGATTGTTGGCCTGTCCAAGTGCATCCTGTTATCATGTGGCAAACAGTGTTTTTAGTCAGACATTCCAGGGACACTCTCTTTTGTATGAAATTATCACCTTTTACAAAGAGCAAATATTTGTCAAGTGGGTCAAACCAGCAGGGTTGCTAAGGAAATTTATAAAAATATCCTCTTTTGGACTATAAGCAATGTTAACATGTCAGGCTAAGCTGTGCTTTTGTTGAAGCACTACCCAATGAATGTTCTGTGTTCAACAACTGCAGGATTATGTGTCTCAGATAAAGCCCATCTGGTGACTATTAAAGGGAATTACTGTACATACAACATGAAAGAATTAAAACATTTGGGGGGTGTGGGGCAGTGTTTTGTTGTAAGTACCACTCCTGTTACTGATTTTACCTTCAGGATAGGTGTTAAGTTTAAAACAACTACAGTTTCTTTACCAAATACACCAGGAAAGTTTGTGTGTTGGGCTCCTTCTTGTGACAGGAAAATGCTGGAAATTTTGGAAAAGCAATAGAGCCCAGAACCAGTCTTCCCTGGTGGGTTAGCATGAGCTGCAAAACTACAGCTTCAGATCTTGCTGTACCCCTCTGTAACTGCTGACATTTTCAGCCTTGGTTGTAAGTGATTTTTGGTAAGCACCTTCTATTCTGTACAGCAGTCAGTGTAGTGGCCGGATTGATGACTCGGCTTTGAATCAGTGCTGTGTCACTGGCAAAAGTCGTAACAGCTGTTCCTGTCTCTGCTCTTTCCTAGGCCCCCCAAGGATCGCCGATAAAGTGATTCACCGGCAGTCCGTGAGGCTGGGCAGGACCATCAAGCTCCTGTGCCCGGTGGAAGGCGACCCCCCGCCCCTCACCATGTGGATGAAGGACGGACGGACCATCCACAGCGGCTGGACGAGGTTCCGAATCCTCCAGCAAGGGCTGAAAATCAAGGAGGTGGAGAGCGAGGATGCGGGGACCTACATCTGCAAAGCCACCAACGGCTTCGGCAGCACCAACGTCAACTACACCCTCATCGTCATCGGTGAGTCGGGCTGGGCAGAGCCAGGCCTCCCCTCCTCTGGGGACACAGGGAGAGAGCTGATTTCCATGTAGCTGTAGGTGCTTGCAGGTTTGCTCTGCTAATCATTCACTGACCTCCACTCTTAGCTGGCCCCTTCCAGTGTTTGAGGATTGCCAGAGCTGGCTGTGCTGCTGCGCATCTTCTGCTGCAGCCGGCTGCAGGCAGATAAGATTGCAGAGCGCCAAAGGTTACACATAAACAGAAATGATGCAATAGCCACTGGGGTCCAGATCACAATGAATTCCACACAGGAAAGGCTGTGTGATAAGGAGAGGTCACACTGATCTTTATGTTTGCTGTTGGAACAGGATAGCTCTCAAAACAAATGTTGGAGCACCCATATGAAAACACACAGCAGGGAGATCCATGTGCTGAGCTGTTGTAAAGCATGGAGTCTTCAGGAATAATAATATCTGGATTGAAACAAAGCTCTGAGCTGGCATGTAACCCAGGGATGCTCGGCTCCTGAGAAATCTTCTTGGTGGAGGCAGGATTAAAAAAGCTTCAGATGCTGTCTCAGTGGTCATGGGTTCATTGGCAATGCTTTTGACCATTTTCAAAAGGCTTGCTTGGCCCAGCAATGAGATTTTTGGGGCCACTTGCTGGGCTGAGCATTCCCAAAGAGTCCCAGAGACATTTCTCTGAGTAATCAGAGATTCCTCTGCAGGGGCTGCCACAGAAATGTGCTCTTTGGTGCTTGACTGAGAGAAGGAAAAGAGCTGGGTGAAACTCAGTGTGTTAGAGGATGTTGAGGCAGCCAAGGGGAGGGTTACAGAGCAGGGGGTGAGATCAGATATCTTGCTCACCTTTTGCCTGATCAGCATCCCAAGCATTTGTCTACAAAGTTCTGTTTCTCTGAGATGGTGGGAATGAGAACAGAGTTTAGGGCAATTTCCAGCTGCCTACTGGTTGGCTCTTGGCCTGGTTTTGTTCTATTTCTCCTTTTTCCTGTTTGCAGCAGGAGGGGGAACTGCTGTGGGCTCAGGGCATGTAGCAGACACTTGGTGCTGCTTGATGGAGGATTATCACCTGAATCACCTGATAACAGGGTGATTCTTGGAAAATGCACTTTGCTGCACAGCCAGTATAAGAAATGGACCAGAAAGTAAATATCTCATCTGGAAAGAGATGCTTCTGTGAGGGAAGGTGGAGGGCTTCTGCCTATTCTTGGTAGCACAACAGAAGCAAATGAAAATAAAAAGCCAGGAGGCACAGGGTAAATGTTGGACTAGAATTCAGGAAAGACTGGGACAAAAACTCCAATTCAGTACTCAGGGAAATTGGATTATCAAATATAATTGTGTTAAGAACAATAGTATTAATTATATTTGGCACTGAAAAGCCCTGGGCAGAAACACTAGTTATTTAGAGCCTCATCAGGCATCTATGGAAGGAAATGGCAAACTCCCACTGGCCTCTGTGGGTGTAAGATTGAGCCCTATGCAAACAAATATTGATCCCCAAGTGCCAAGAAAAGGGTAACTTTAACCTAAATCTTTGTCAGACATATGAGCTGAAGTATCATTCATTTCCATGCATCCTTGTAAATACTGGCTGAACCCAGTAGTTCTTTATGCTATTTTGCACCTTATTTCCTTGTCTCCCAGTGTGCCCTTGTGCATTCTTGTTGCTCAGACCATTTTTGATGGATTACTTATGTCCCCTGTCTCTAGTGGTACAGTTGTGTTCATGTAGCGTTTCAAACCGATTGCTTTTCACTGGAGCAGTTTCCCCTGAAAACAAATGTTCCCCTTGTGTCTTTCTTGTCAAGCTCTGCAAGTAAACACAAGGTATCACTGACTTGCTCTTTCAAAGGACCCAGACATTTAATGCAATGACCAGATGCTCATGTTCGTCTTGGTGAAAATACTTTTGGTTGAGAGAAAATCAATCCCTTGTTGGTTTTTGAGAAGGAGGCAGTGTTTTAAAACCAACTGCATGTCAGTTTTGATGACAGAGATCAAATTGATGGAGCTGTTTTGTTTGTGCTCTGGAAAGCACAAAACTTCATTAGGCTTTTTGAACCATATGGCTTCTCTATTTTCCCACTCCTTCAAAGGAGAAAAACCCTTCTTATTCCAGCTTTACTGCTAACACCAAACATGTAAAACAGCACAGGTGTCAGACATGGGCAAGGTGGTTAAGATATTATTAGATCTAGAACTGCATTAAATGATTCATGGAACACTAGGACTTAAAATAATATAATTCATGTTGACATGAAAGCATTCTGGAAATTTAATCAATAATATCTGGAAAATATTCAGTAGCTGAGTGAAAGGTTTTGGAGTTATGCTGTATAACTCTAATTGAGCTCTGCCACATCGCTGGCAAGTGAGGAACTGTCACCCCTGTGTTGTTTACATGGAGGCTGCAGCAGAATAAGGTGATAGACCCAAATCCTACAGAGAGCTGTGACTAAATTCAGCAGTATCCAACCTCTCTGCCTGCTTTCAGTGCTATGTAACTCTTACTAATCTTAAATTTTACTAGCCACGGTTTTCCATAATAGTACAGAGAACCAGCAAAAATCTGGGACATTGTACAAAGGAATAAAAAGGTTGGATCCTCCAACACTGGAGGGTCCAGCAGATGTGGCAGAGATGAGCTCCCTGGCTGGACTCTGTGAGGTGTAATAATTCAGCTATAAGGCTGTTTGAATGTCCCTTTGTGGCTTCAGGACAGATGTTGCTTGCCACCAGCCAGCTCAGTGCATGAGCAGAGCAGATTTAGGTGTGCCTCTGCCTGGCTGGAGGCAGGACTCCAGCTTGCCTGGCTGGGGAACCTCTCAGTCTGAAAGTGCAGATGAGATGGATTACAGTGATTTTACAGAGGGTAACTGAGATAAAGAGAGACCAGGTGATTAGGCCAAGACCACATAAAATAGGAGCTGAGGCTCAGAGTTGAGTCTAAATCTCTTAAATCTCTCCCTAAAAGACTATTCCTGCTTCATAACATGTACTAAAGTCTTTTCCTCTTAATCTTGCATCTTCCTAGCTGCTCTTTTGGAAGTGAATCTTCTCTTATTCTGGGGTTTTGATCATCATTCTCAAACAAAGGCTTTGCCAATCCAGATGGTAGCAATTGGTTTCTGTGCTGCTTATTTCCCCATCTTCTCAGGCTGCAGGGCTTGGATCCCAGAGATCCAAGGAATCCTGCTCTAATACAGCCCGGCATGAAACGTAAGCCAGTAAAAGCAGATTACCAATATAAGTCAAAACTACAATTTCCTCTCTTAGCTATCCTTAATAGTTTTTGTGGCTCACCACAAGATTTGGGATGCCAATTACACTGCAGACGGATTTACAAATGCTGGAAGAGGAACTTTAATCAGTATTTAATTACATTGCAGTTATTAAGTACAATGGTTGCTTATTTTGGAGAATTATGTGTGGATCATCAAAACAAATGTGCTATACCTTCCCCAGAAATTATATTTACAATGATGCCTATTAAATCTTATCTTTTTTTTCCTCAACTGCTTTAATTCTAAAGGTGTGAAAAGTAACTTTATTTAATTTATAGATGGTTGGTTGAAACCTGTGGTTTCTTTACTGCATAATTAAAAATTCCTTGCCAGTGTGCTCTAAAAGGAAACTTAAGGCCAAAGAGGAAGAAAGAAAGTGCTGAATAGCTACTCCTTATTTGAAAACTGTCCACCTTGTGTGCTGAAGGGAGGCATGTTCTGCAGAAAAAAAATAGCAGGTGGTGGTGTAACTGAAGCCTCTGTCGAGCTGTGGCCAGCTTGGCCAAACTGTGAGTTTGCACACATGGAGCCACACTCCAGCCATCAGGCCCTCCCTGGGAAAACTTAGCCCAAATGGGTGAGCTTTTCCTGACTCAAAAATAACTGAGAAAACAAAGTATTTTAACATGGAAGTGCTGGAGGACCTCCATTACTGCTCTCTCTGCAATAATAAACAGTATCCTGAGTTCCAGGAGTCTGGACATTCTCTGAAGGGAAAATTGTTTGTGAACAGCTGTAGGAAAGACTATAGGCAAATATTTATGCAGTAACATAATGACCTCTTTCACTAATACACAGCACAGAGGACTTTTCACTTGCAGAAGTGTTGTAGGCCAAATCCTGCAAGGTGTGCCAGCATTACAACATGTGGGGCTATTGCTACAGGTGCTGCCAGTAAATGCGTCTTGCATCAGTTGCTCAACCAGGTGATGAAAGATCAAACTGTCTCTATTTTCACATCTGCATCCGTGTTTCTTACTGCTTTCTGTGGCAAAGATAAAAAAAAGGCAGCAGCAAGAGTTTGGAGCTGTCACCTTCTTGCTTCACTTGCTGTTTGTAAACTGCCAAGGACCCATCTTGCTTGAGTGCATCTCAGCACAAAAAATAATCAACATGCCATGAAAGTCCAAGAAACAGTTTCTCCTGAATTTCTTTTTCTTGCCCTATATCTCTGACTGCTGCAGTTGTTTATTTTGTTCTTTTGGGTTTGTTTGTTTTTGGGTTTTTTTTAGGAATATTTTGGTGAAGAATCCATCATCTGTCCAGTTCACACCCCCTTCTGGTGCCTGGCCCACTGAGGGACCCAGCCACTTGGCCCCATTTGGGCTGTAGAGTAGTAAAGTTTTCATACAGAGAGCAGGAGGAAAAATGCCGCTTGTTTTCCTAAACCACTGATGGGCTGTTCAGAATTTGAGCTACATCTCACTTTCAGACAAATCAAATTTGCTGTTAAATGTCTGCTGTCTGTCTATTGCAATTGATTGCTTCAAGAATCTGCCCTGACATGAGATGATTTATCTTTAAAGTAGCTTTTTCCTGCTGAGCCAACTGCTATTTTATGCTTTTTTACAGCTTGTCCAAAGACAGCTCTCTTTGATAACAGGCATGTGTGAAAAATTTGCATTAAAATAACCATTTTTTTTAAACAGTCAGCATAAGTATCCAGAAAAAATTCATGGCCTTGTCTGAATGGATATTTATTCTTACATTCTTTTTTCTGCTTGTAGTAGTAGAAAATACTGTGTGAAAAAAAACCAAAAAAACCAAAAAAACAAGTACAGTAAAACATGGTTTGCATTACACTTCTGCAATGAAGTCATCAATCCGTGTCTCAGAACTCATTTACAGTGCAAAAGCTGAGAAAACATTTCTAGCCCAGAGTCAGGTGCCACCAGCCATCTTAGAAAGGCATGACAAATTCATTTATGTTTGGGTTTTGGCCTCTTAAGAAACTCTGGGGACCAGAGGGAGATGTGCTTAGCAAGAAGATGTGAATCAACCCTGAGTCAGCAATGTGTGCTCCAAGGGTCTGCTAATGCTAAGCAAAAATTGAAATGAGTCAACACTTCAAAAATAAAGGGAGAAAATATGCAGTTTTTGCATTTGAGAACAAGGTGGTGTAGCCTGTGCTGACCATGGTATGGAGTTAGCAAAATGTCTTTAGTGCATTTACTGCAACATGAAGTGCAAAGGGCAGCCCATCCAGCGTGGGACCATTAACACAATCACAGGGCATATAATCATGGCTAATGATGATTAGTCAGTTGTTATATGGAAATGAAGAGTTCCTTGTGACAATAAACAGTTACAAAGTTCGTGTTTAGTTTGTTGAGGCCCCAATCCAGCAGCTGGATCTACGTTGGTGGCCTCCTGTGCACACCCAGGGTGATTAACACCAGATGAGGATCTGGCCATAGCCACTGATGCTTAGTAATGGTTGTGGTGCTAATTAAAGCTCAGATTGGTTTGGGCCTTTGGGAGCTGGGCAGAAGAAGGGAGCCTTCTCAAGACCCAGCCATTGGAATGATTGCACAAGGACTTCTTGTCAACGTGTGAGGAGGTGCCACCATGTCACCCTCTGGAGGTGTAGGCAGGATAACAGGAGCTGCCTTACTGGTGTTGCCAGGTGAGGGAATCCTGCATGCCAGCCTGTGGGAGGAGACTGGAAATGGGCATGAACGGATCCCAGTGAGTAGAGGAGTCAGTGAACTGTGAGTATTTTCATGTTTTGATGCAAACTCATAGCTAAAAGCTGTTCACTTGGAAGTGAAGCTCCTTTTCCACTGGAAGTGACTCATCGTTGACTAATGATGCCCTCGCCCAAGCAAGGGCTCTTCCTTCTCAGTGTTTATTAGCGTAGGCATAAAGACACACACCCTGACCAAGCTTGGTGCTGCTCAGGGACAGCACAAGCATGTGAAAAGAAATCTAAAACTAGTCAGCTCCTACCCACTGAGTTCAGCGGTTCTTCACTTCTTCCTCATTTGAGAGATCCAACTCAGAGTCCAACAAACTCCCTGTCCAATATATACAGCTGTAAAATGTCCACTGTCCTGGGAGGGGAAAGGAGAAGAAAGAAATATGCTGAAATGAAAAGGTGTGACTATTGCTGCATTGCTACAGGGAAACAATTTCACTAGTTTTCATCATTTTGATGAATGCTGCACTAGACAGATGTCACAACAGCCCATAACAATTTGTTCTTGAAAAGCTTGCTCCATAAAGAGGTGATGATGTGAGTGCCAGTATTAACTGTAACTATCCTAAAAATGACTGATCAAAAATGTAACACTGAGTGGTTTGACTGATGGTCTTGGTGAACGGGTGTAAAAGGCTGGAAAATACCACAACTGGGCAGCAGTTTTGTTTCTTCCAAGTCTAGATCTATTATGTAGCTCAGTGCTAATGCTGTATAATGTCCACAGTTTTTACAAGATCTTTGTTCGGTTTTATTAGTTTCATTTGATTTTATAACAAACTTTACAGTATGCTTATCAATACATCATGTTCTGGCTAACAAAAGCCTCACTGTTTCGGGTTGATCTCTTTTTTCCCTTCGTGAAGCTGTAACATAGAAGCCAAGTTAAGAAGGTGACAACACCTGTTCACAATTTAAAGGAAATGAAAAGCTTTTTTTTTTTCCATGGATGTAAGCATGAAGTTCATACATATATGTATGGATATATAATTTCCCCCCATACTCCATCCTGTGGCAGACTGTGGCAAACCAAGGCTGCAGCCAGTGTAAATCCCAGGCATGCAGGACATATGGATGCATTTAGCCCACAATCCTTTGCAGATGCTTTGGAGTGTGTAGTGGCTGCTACACCCGTGCAAATAGCAAGCTGCAGCTCTGCTTGCTGCATGAATATTGTTTGGGAATGAAAGCAGCACACAATACCAGGCAGGCTGACATTAAAACCGTGTTTGATCTGAGCAATTTATGGCTTCCTTCTGTTAAACGATATTAATAGAAAGAGCCTCTGATCCCAGCGAGTTTGTGGTGTTCATGTTGGGTATTTCTCGTCAGTTTGTCTGAGGCTAAAAACATCTCTTGCCTCTGACTTTATTAATCAGAGCTGTCTTGGTGCAATCCTCCATATGGGCAGTGGGTGGAATTTCTCTGTTGACAGTGCAGTGCTGATGTTCTCAGCCAGAGATTTGTCCACATCTGCATATCCACAATGCTGAGAAATATCTGTGTTCCTGAGCAAAGCCAAGGCAGTCCCTGCTCCAAGATGGTGATCTCTACGTGTGTGGAAGGCAGGCTTTCCAGAGGTGCTCTAGATTCTCAATCAAGGTTTGCTCTGACTGCAGAATAGTAGTTAGGAGTCTTTTAATTACTAGCACCCCAACTAATGAGAAGCCATCAAGCTAGTTGCAGGCCTGGGCATCAGCTTTGAGATATCTACCACCTTGCCAAGCATCCAAGATGACTTATCTTCTCCAAGTAGCAGGGTCTGTCTGTTAACTTCCCTACAACTACTGCTGTCCTCCCCTATTCCTGACAGTTTTTCCTTGGAAGTTGTGCTCCTCCCTCTGCTTCTTGCTGAAGACTGGGAGTGAAGGATTTAGCATGGCCTCTCAGAGAACCTCTGAAGCTGAGTTGAGCTTCATGGGCACAGTGTCTCCAGGAGGTCTGTGCCAGAGCACCGTGCCCCATTCCCCTGTGCCACCACACAGCTCTGCTGTCCTCAGTTTGCACAGTAAATACCACAGATAGTGGGGTTTTAGCCAGATTTTCCCTTTGGTATCAGTTAACTCAGAAATACCCAAAAGGCACACTTGTAAATTAAAGCACAGTGAAGAATATTTATTATAGAGTGAGCAGTGCCAAGTTGGACCAGTTTATAACGTGTAGCTCGAATGTTGTTTTTGGAGACTGCTTTTTTATGTGTAAGTGCACGTACACAGCACCAATTGCTCACATGCTGCCTCTTGATCCATGCATGTAGGTATGTTGCCTGTTAAAATGTATGGTTGCTGAGGAGCTGTATTTTTACATTCCTGTAGGGTCTGGTTCTCTGCCTTTCCTGTGCTGTCTTTGGCATCCACATTAAGAAAAAGATGAAAAAAGGAAAATAAAAATCAACAAAACTGCTGCAAATTAGTTTACAGGCCTGTTTTAAAATCCAATTTATTTTTGTTCGATGAGAGGAAGAATATATTCTGTGTTGTCCTTTGTGAATAATATCATTGTGCTAGAAGGCTTTGATTCTTCCTTCTTTATAATAATGTGGGTTTCATAGTCAGAAGACCTGAGTGTTTACATTATACACTTCTTGGCAATAAAATTGGAAAAGAAGAGGAAGAAAAAAAACTACTAATCCCAGGAGTTCTGAAACCTACACTCCTTCTTAAACGTACCCTGTTAAAGACATTAAGTCCCTTGCAAACATCCATCTATCAGCAGTTGAGAGTTTGTAAAAGGCGTACTTTGTTCTGAACTCCCTGCCCTACTGATTATGCACAGTTCTTTTATTTTGAGAATAGGATGACGACCCCTTAGCCTGGTAATGATGACAGATTTATGTATTTTAACACCAAGACGCTGCTGTATTTGTTAAGGGCTGCCAGACTCCAGCAGTGCGGCAACCGTAGTTTATTTTCATTGTCAGTTTGTGCTGCTTTTTAAGGTGTTCTGCAGCCACTGGAAGCAGGAC
Organism: Onychostruthus taczanowskii; assembly: GCF_017590055.1. NCBI lineage: Eukaryota > Metazoa > Chordata > Aves > Passeriformes > Passeridae > Onychostruthus > Onychostruthus taczanowskii. The sequence goes on along the minus strand of NW_024499239.1, from coordinate 24,262,934 downwards.
CACTGCTGCTTTCAGAGGTTGAGATGTCAGGCTGTTAAGAGCATAAGCCACCATCCTTGGACTGTTTCCACTCATAAAATGTCAGTTTTATTCTGGTTGCTCTGGCGGGATGGAACCTGTTCCTCACACCGAAGCCAAGGAAAAGAGGGGATAAATAAGCAGTAAAAGGAATCAGATAACACAGAATTTATCCCTTCACTTTCTACTCCCATTATGTATTTTTCAGCTCTAGAGATAATGTTTTAAAGAAAACCTTCTTTTAATATGCGGCAAAAAGCAAAGAACAAAAACACACTTGCAGACATAGCTGTTAAAGTGCTGTGTAGTTCAGCACATCTGTCTTCTGCACAATGCATGTGTCTGTGATTTTTCTGGATTGTTTTAAATTACAACAAGTGGCAGAACAATAGGGAGACAAACAGCGAAAACAATGCTGTTGTTTAATATCAAGCTAAATTATTAACAGGCCTGTACAGAAAATATTTCATGTAAATTAAAGGGAAACAAATTATTTTCCATTGCAGTGATCCAGTGCAACAAAGGCAGTTGATGTGTTTCTTCTTTTCTTCTCTTCTTTTCTTTGATCTTGCTTCAGATACATTTGTTTCTGTGTGTGTATATAAAGTTCTTACAGACGCACTGAAGGCTGTTAGGTTACAGAGCAAAAAATGCAGAATATGGATGGTTTTCTGATCTCTTCATGCCAACCAAGCCACTAAGTCTGAGTTTATCACACAATTGAAATGATACATAGGACTTTTTCTTGCAGTTCATTGTTTTCCTGAAAAATGTTGTCAATCATTTGAACTATTGAGTTGAGTCCATTTTCTGCTTGATTGTCAACAAAAGGCTTTGAAATATTTGGCATTGAATCCTCCATTGCGAAACTCTTTTGATTTGGAGAAGCATCACCACCAGATTCTTCATTGAGTTTTCTTTAGTCCAATATTGAATGTTTCTCTTCTTAAAGAGAAGCGATGTGACCTGGCATGTTGGTTTTATGTTGGGTTTTTTTCAAACTGGAAAAAAATTACGGTGACCTTTGCACTGAAGTAGACAAAGATCTTTGTCTCACCTTTGTTGAATCTGCAGCTGGCAGGAGAGAGGAGATCTGGTGGCAGTTCTCCTTGGTCACTGGTAGGGAACTGGGAGACTTGGATCCACTTCAGATGCAGGCTGGGATGCCCTGCTGAACAATCCCAGGAATCTCATGGAGGAGAAGAACGACGCCTCCCCAATCCCCAGCACAGCCCAGTGTTTGTGCTCTGTTTGCAGTGTCTCCTGACAACTGCAAGCCCACTGCAGCTCTTCCTGGTAGCCCTGGAGTGTTCTTTGGCAGGAGAAACTCCAACCCAGGAGAAATTTGTGGCAACAGCATCAAGAGGGTTGTGTCAGCCAAAGTGTCTTGTGAGCTGCTTTGGTTTGAGTGTGGTTTTGTTAATCCCTTTCCTTCAAGGAGGTTTGGAAGATGCAGCAGCCTTCACTTCTGGGAAGTGAAAAGTGTTGATAGTGAATTTTGAGAAGCTGGTGTGTGTCTGTGATTTGAAATGCAAGCAAGGTGCTGAGAATGCTCCTGGCTTTGGGACTGTGTCCTGCACACACTGGCCTCATCTGTAGGGACTCCATCACCCCCTTTCCTCTGGGATGGTTTTCAGAGCCTCTAGGGAGGTGTCTGAGAAACTCTGACCAAGACCCTTGTAAAAACCTGCCTGTGTGAGCTTCAAAAAGATGGTGTTGTTTTCTGGGTGCTCTGTCCTTGGATAATTATGGGGAATTTTGTGGTGGTCCCTTGAGACCTTGCCATATAAAGACAAAAGAGCAACATCTTCCTGGGGTAGATGGGTAGAATTACATGAGGGTTGAATTTGGCCACTGAACATCCTCAGTACTGTCAGAGCTTGGGTGTATCACATGTCCCTTCACAAGGAATGATTTGGATACTTTTTATCCTTGTTCTAGGCAAAAGCTGCATCATAGACATGTTCAACTATGAATTAACCTGTTAAATCTTAAATACACAAGTTATGCATTGTATGGGGCTATTGCTATTCGTTTGTTTGACCTCTGTTAACTTTTCTTCAGAATTTTTGGCCCTGCCTGTATTCAAAGCTCCACACTTACCAGGAGGATGGGCTGCACACTGGGCTGATCACAAGTGACATTTTTGCCACCCTTCAGCATCTTCAGCAAGGGAGGGAATACTGCAAATCCTGTGACAGCACCTCTGTTCCTCCAAAGCCATGTCATATCCTTGGCATATCCTGAAGGGGAAACTCTTCAAAAGTTTCACTAGATCCTTCCCACCTTGTATTTGGACAAAGCACTCTTCTGTATTTTGGGCCAAATCTATTAATTTTTTCTCATATTCTATGAACCACAGAAATAGTTACAGACATGAGGAATAAAAGTCAACAAGATGCCTTCATATCATTCCTGTTAGTTCTGCTGTAATCTTTTTTTAGAGTATTTTACTGACAACTACCTCCCTGGAGCTGTGTACCAGCTTTTATGACACTTGGTACAGGGAGCCTGTTTCCTGTGGAGAAATCACTAGTTTGTTTATTCCCATATGGAGTTCTGACTTGCTTTTTTATATTGCAGATGTGACATGACACCTGGTGCCACCCCAGCACTCTGCAGGATGTGCAATGATAATGATTTTAACTTTTGGGGATGGTGTTGCTTTTGGGCTTTGCTTCTTTATGGCCCCATGGACTTGAAAGGTATTTTCAAGACTGTTTACTTCACCCTGCCTATATTGGGGGATCTGCTATTGTAATGCAGTGGGATTTTTTTCTCCAGCCTCGAATGCTAAACCATGGCTAAGGGGAGATGATAGGGCCAGCTCTTTGCTGATACTTTGGTCTTTGCTCTGAGAAGTAGGTGGATTTTTAGCCACTGCTTTTCTCAAGCCTCTCTTCAAATATACTATGACTCAGGCCGTGAGTGAAACGCTTTTCATGTTCTTACTGAGGGGAGAAGTGGACCCCATTTAGAGGCCTGTAGTGTTAAAGGAGGATGGTAAACTGAACTTTCAGCATTTTATCTCTGGGACCATCAAAGATAGCAGATAAAGGGGAGTTTTTCAAAAGCAGTCAGCCGAGGCTGAGTCAACCCCTTTTGAAGAATTCCCATGAACTTCCATGGGATGAATATTGCCATTGCTGAAAGCTTTGAAACCTTACCTAACCATCCAGTGACACTTCTTGAAAAATGTGTGTACTAAGCACACATTCCTGGGAAAATGTAAGTAGGGTTCACATGTGTTGAATGCTGAGGTGCTTTCTCAGAAGCAGGTGTTTTGAAAGGAAATTGAGAAAATGGGTTTCAAAAGCAGTTTTAATGAGCTATAGTGTCTGCCCTAGTCAGTAGGGACATGGTACTTAAAAGCTATTTTTTAGGATAGTTTCCTCTCCTGTAAGCAAGGCCTGACTGGTAAGTTGGCTGTGGCAATAAGTAGTTCCCTAACAATAGTCCAGCACATTCAGCTGATGTGTGAAGTCATGCTGAGAACAAAGCCATTGCTAGGTTTGCTGGTGTCTGACTTGGAGCTGATATGATACTTTGGGATTCAGAATAGGAGAGCCATTTCTGTACCACCTCGGGATATGAGCTGTAACAGTTAAACACAAGCTAGAAGAATACAGAAGCTGAGAACTGAGACAGTCCCAAGGTTGCAGTAATCAATTTTTTTCTTCCAGTTTATGAAAATTGGAGGCTCAAATATCAGGAACGCTGCGGCTGGATGTAGTCCATGCATGCAGTTGCCATTGGCTGTGGTGGGAAATTGTTGGAGTTACTCAGAAGGAATGTATGTCAATGATGAGCAGGGTGCCTCACCTGTGTTGCAGGACTGCATCCTGATACCTGCCCTCCTTAGCTTTAGGACTCATCTGGAAATTCATTGGACTCATTTAAAGGGAATGGCAAGTCTTGCAGTTTTTCGGGAAGGAAATGAAGGTCACAAGAAGCAAAAGAAAAAAACATTAAGGGAGGGACTTTTTTTTTAAAAAAAACTTTCCTCCTTTTTGCATTGCAGACACATTAAGTACTTAACATTTTAAGAGCATCCCCTGACTTAGAAAAGCTGGCAGAGATGGGATTCAGTATGAGTCTGCCAGATTGATTTACAAATCGGCCTTACGAACTCCTGCTGCTTAAACATACCAGAATGCGACAATTAAAGCCAACATCTGGAATTCATTGGTGGAGCTGATCCTAGATAAACATTAAATGAATGTCCATTTCCTTAGCATTGGATTTCCTCTGGCTACCACAGCTTAAGCAGTGTCATCCTATCAGATAGAGCTGATGCTGATAGCAGAGCAAATGTCAAAGTCATGAGCCAGATCAATTTGTTCTGTCTTTTAGCACTGAAACTAGGACTAAAGCTGGGCTGAAGACACCCACTGGTTTTTTCCACTAGACTGTGGGAATGGATTCCTCATCTCACTAACTTGGGCTAAGCTGGATGTGTGACCCTCTGTCTCTTCTATGCAGAATGCTTCAGATTGTTTAGGTCAGTTAGAGGAACATTATCTCAATACTTCTCTCTCTGTTTCCCCCAAACCTGACAAGGTTGTTGAAGTCTCCCTCCATTCTACAAATCCAGGGAAGGATTTTGTTTGTTCATTTGTCAGAAACATAGAAAATCAGATAATGAATTTGGGACTAACTCCTAAATTAGTTGCAAATTACATAAATGGAAGCCAGTCACAACAATTACACATCTTCCTTTGCAACAGATCTTCAGTATTTAGTGTCTTCCCACTTTCACCAATCTGACAGTCAATGAATTATTCTTCCCCACCTTTTGCCCAGTCGTTCAGCTTTATAAAAGCATCAACTCAGCACTTTTTTATCCCCCTAGGGAAAAAATTGCATGAATCTTTCCATTTTCTCCCCTCCTGTGTTTTCGCACTCTGCCTCCCCTCACTTTGTGGAGAGGCTGTATCCATGTGGAGACCATCTTGGCCTGGAAGTGAGTTTTCAGGAGGCATTTGGGTTTCCCATCTCCTGTATCCAGCTCAGCAAGGACCAGCACAGCCGTGAGGGCTGTGCTTGACGTACCCCAGAGCTCTCAGTGTCACTGTAGCACCTCAAGGGCCAGTGCATTTCGGGAAGGGACCACAAGCAGGTTCCCTGAATCACCCTACGGAACCTGCGGGACGTTCTGCACGGAGCCTTCTCTTCTTGGAGCGGCCCCAGCCCGTCTGAGCTGCAGGGAGCTGTGACCCCTCTGGGGACGCAGAGCGGGCTCAGCAGGGCAGTGCACAGCCCTGGCACTTTGCATTCTCCTCGTATAGAGTTGCCTGCTCGGGGTAGGCTCCAAGAGGCAGAGGTATTTTCCTTGCTGGTTGGCCCTTTTCCCCCTTGTGGCTCTGCAAGCGTTAATCTGCAAGTGGAAACTGAAACGCGAAAGAGCTCCTCAGAGAGGAAAGATTCAGGTGAGTTTACAGTTGTGTTATTTTGCTTTGCTGGTGACTTCTGTCTGGTGGGTTTTCCAAAGCAGCTGATAAATACTTTCCTCTGTGTTATGGTGCCCGACAGTAGCCTGGAGTCCCAGTTTCTTCCTCTAGAAGATAGACCTTTGAGGTCTATAAAATTTATACAGTGCACTTTCTGATTTTTATTAGCCTAGTAAAAGAGATCATATTTTGTGTGCTTCTGTATCTCTGGAACGTATGGCTGGGGAATTGTTCTGCAGGGCACCAAGCTGCATGTTGTGGCAGAAAATACTGATTTATCTGAGCTGTGAACATGGTAGACCAAGCAGATAATGAAAGTCCTTGAAATGTTTCAGACATACACAGCCATTTTAGAATATCCCACAAGGGGGCTGTGGGTTACATTGTCGTTTAGCTTTTAGTTGTTGCTAATTAGTTCCACCTAAATACTAATTTCCCCAGCCCATTCCTTGTCTCTCATTTATAACACCCCAAAGAGTGATTTTGCTTTACTCTCCCTGTGTTTGAAAACAGTTTTTCATGGCAAGTGGTCTGTTTGTGAACATGCAGTGAATTCAAATACCTTTAAAAATTATTTAAAACAATTTAAAAGAATTATTTTTAAAATGCACTTGCTTCCAGGCCCAGCTATGCATGGGGAGATTAGGGCACAGCAGAAGGCAAGTCCCAGCCTTTAGAGTCTGAAGAGATAAAGTTGATCAAGGACTGGTGGAGTAAGAGGTACTGAAAGGTAGAGGAAGTTTCTAAACTTTATGCAGAACACTGGTAGAATAAGTGACCTCTTTATGCCTTCTATTAATTTTTTTCTCTGCATTGTTTTTCTTATCTAGGCAGCTAAAAAAGGAAACAAAGTATTGGCCGGTGAAGCACATGTTGTTTAGTAGCCTGTTTCTGTTCAAATAGAAGTTTGTTCCAAGACTGGGCAAATTATGGTGCTTGTGACAGGGCTGGAGAAGAACATGGACTGGAAGGTAGATGTAACTTCTCCCTGCAAGATCAGCTATGACTTTTACCTTGATAACAAGGAAAATTGCATTCTTCCAGTGAAGGAGAAAAGGAAATGGTAGAAATGCGTAGGAAGAAGGAATAAAAGATTTTTTCCTTTTATGCTTGGCCTAGGCTGGAATGTGTAGGTGTGCACATTATGCCCAGTTCCTTTGTTTGGTCATTTCCAAAATGACCTTATGCCAATACACTGACAGATGTGGGAGTGGAAGGGATCATAAAGTGTCACTTGGGTGGGATGTTGGGGGATGTGTTTTACCACCCTCTTGTTCTCCTCTGGGAAGATGATGCCAGCTGCACAGTCTGTACACAACCTAGAACTTGCTCTGTTGCTTTGTGCCTCTTGCAGTGATGAGGAGGCTGAGCATGGAGCTGAGGAGGCTTTGGGTCTCTGTTTCCTCTGCCCAGTCCTGGAGGTGCTGTTGGAGGGAGATGCCACATCCTCCTGGCCTCCTTCTTCCATGCAAAACCCCACTAAATAGCTGAGTCTTCACCACAAACATCGGTGAGTCCCCTTACCACCACATGGAAGAAATAACCAAATTCTTTGGACTTTTGTTCACTAAAGGCCAGTGGAAGGTAACTCTGAGGTGACTCTGTTTCCTTCTGCATCATTTTTCTGACCTAAAAATAACACTGTGGCCCTTGTGGTTGCCATTAGGGTTATTTAGTGCTGCAGTCTTTTCTTTTTCCCCTTCCCCTTTCCAGAACACTAGTGCTGCTGAGCAGAAGAACTGCCCCATTGTGCGAGCCCAAAGGAAACACTGCATAGAAAATGTGAGGAATTTTTAGGCCATGATATGTTTGGACTAGGAAGCAGGGGACTCGGAGGAATGCAGAGTACAGTTCCAAAAATATTCCTTGCAACAGCGCTCTTGGGCAGTAACAGTTATTTTTGTTGGCCCGCCAGCTCTCTGGAGCAGGGCTGATGTCATTCCCCGGCACGGTGGAGGTGGGAATACAGAGAGTGCCCTGTGGTTTTGCAGAGCTGAGAGTGGACAGCTGAACCAAATGCCTGCTCCTGTCTCAAATGCTCTCTCTGTTGTGGAAAAAAAAAAAAAGGGGGGAGGATTGTGGGGGTAAAATAATTAAGAGCACCATAAAACATTTTCTGTAGTCGTAGTCTCTTCCTTTCCTGTGAGCTCCCTTCCTCTTAGATTTGCTGCTTTTCTCCTCTAAGTGATTTATGTGCTTTGGAGTGCTTTTTGGGTAGTGTTTATGATGTTAGACTGCTTTTGTTATTAAAAGTGATCAAAAAATAACTTACAGTGCTCTGGTATCCTGAGCATCTCTGGCTGAGACACAGGCATGTGAGCATCTTCAGAGTGATTAAATAAACTGATAATATACCCTAGAACACCTCTGGAGAGGAAAACCAGCTTTTTTTTCCTGTAATGCACAGAAAAGAGAAGTAAAATATTGGGACCCTTTTCCCTCGCTAATGACTCAATGCTTGTTGTGATCTTGGTGATGCTGATTTGACTTCGATTTACATGTGAGGAAGAGGCCAAGAAATAGAGAAATCTCAGTTTTCATAAAAAGTTTATCTAGGCTGATAAGCTGGTAAAAGCTGTGTGCATCATGAGTGGTATGAACCCAGCATAATGTAACTTCACCTCAGTGCTCCATAATCTGAATTATAGTCAGCACATTAACACAGGGGCAAGGGTGGTACAACATGTTGGACACAAGGCAAGGAGTTAAAAACCTGGATTTTAATCCTGGTTCTTGTACTTAAGCAGACCATTTAACCATATGTGTCACTGGTTATCGTTTTCTACCTGGGTCTTATATACGACACATGTGTACCCCTGGAGGGACTCTGTTCATCCTTGAGGGGCTCTGGTTTTTGTTTTGGCATCTGGATTTAATTGCAGCCACACTTTGCTTCTTCACAGCCCCAGTGAAAGTTGTGTCTCTTGACTTGACATGAAGGGAAACTTATTTGAGCTATGGGAGTGGTCCAAAAGTTCCCTGTTCAGGTCTTTATTGCATCCTGTTTTATGGGGAAAGGAAGAACCTGTAAAAAACCCACAGTGCTGCCTTTCCTCAGCCAGGTATCTTGGGGCTACAGAGGGAAGAAAACTGTACAAAAACAACCCAAAAGCATATGAATGCAAAGGTTTCCTAACCTTGAAACTTAACTTTTGGGTTGATAGAATCCATGCAATGCTGACAGCTATACAGTGGCAGGAAATTATTAAAGGTGTCAGGTTTTCCATTTTAATTCTGGGAACACCCTGGCTGTAGATTTCCTTGAAAACATTGCTGAAATGGTCCCACTTTCTAAATGGGAAAGATTTACAATTTACCTTTTCTGTTAACCTCTTGTTCCTCAAAAGGTTAAGTAGGGGAAATTCATCTTTTTAACACTGGTAGCTGTTTGACAGGCTTTCCTTAGCAGTGGGTAACAGTGGATTTCTCAGCAAATGCGCCAATGTAATCGTAAAAGAAGCATTAACTTGAAAGTTGTCTACACCAGTCTCAGAAATCTGCTTCTGTCATATAATTCTTACATCCAGTTTAATTTTCATGTTGCACAATGTACCAGAACGGAATAGCATATAATAGAGCAGATTATTTCAGTTGTATGGGACCTGCAATGATGATCTGAGGAATTCAGGGATGACCAAGTTAATGTGTGCTGCTAAGGGCATTGTCCAAATGTCTCAAGCACTGACAGGCCCAGGGCATCAACCACTACTCTGGAAAGCCTGTTCCAGTGTTTGGACAGCCTGGGTAAAGAAATGCTTCCCAATGTTTAATCTAGATTTCCCCTGGTGCAGCTTGGATCCATTCCCATGTCCTGGCAATGCATACCAGGTAGAAAAGCTCAGCTCTTTCCTTTCCACTTCCCCTCCTCAGGAAGCTCTAGAGAATGATGAGTTGCTCCTCAGCCTTCTTTTCTCCAAACTGGAATAATGAAAGTGCCTAGGTTGGAAAATACTTTTAAGATTATTGAGTCCAGGTAATAACTCTGTTCCAGTGCTTGACCACCCTTGTGGTAAATTTTTTCTAATATCCAATCTTAACCTCCCCTGACACAACTTGAGCCCAGCAGGACAGTCAACTTACGCAGGTGAAAATAAATATAAATATATTAAGTATAAATACATATATGTGTATAAAGGAGAGTGAAGTCTGGTATATTTTGCATTAGCATAGGTCTTCAGGCTTACCTTTAATCAGGACATCTTTCCTCAAGGTTTGCTGGGGAACAGATAGAGCTTTTGTAATGTGAGATAGAGGCAATGGAGGCTGCTAGTTCAGGTGCAGGGTGGTTGCTGCTGTTGGAGTGCAGGAGAAGGAAAGGGTGTTTCAGTGTGCTTGAAATGTGAGATCTTGGGCAGTGATATGCTGGTAGCTCATTTCGATTAAAACTAGAGCATCTGCGAGGAGTACTGGAAAGTTGATGTCTAGGAAGGAAAAGCTGATGAAGCTCTTGGAGAGTCTGGAAAGGTTCTCCCAGGACTAATCCATGTTTCTAGATTTCTGTCTATAAGAGCTAAATAACCAGCTGTGTGTTCCCTACATGGATTTAGTTGGGACAGGTTAAAAAAATTAGTTTTGTCTGGTGTTTCATCAGAACTCCTTGGTTTATGTGTGAAGCAGCCATGGAAGGCCAGGGGGAGATGATGGGCTGGAGAATCTGTCAGGGTTAATAGACCAGTCAGTCCCCTGATTAGCTCTACCCTGGCAGCTGCCTAGTAGTCAGCTTCCAGTATAAATAATCTTTCAGCTCTGGGGTTGATATTTCCAAAGCTTAAAATATGAAGGCCATACTGTGCTCTTTCCCAATATCACGACCTTAATAGGTTTCCAGTAAGAGCTGTAAAAGCTGTCCCCACACCCGCTCTGCTTTGTGACTTGAAAACATCTGTGCTACAGTGCATGGCTCACTGTCCTGGACAGGACTGGATGAAGACCAGTGCCTAATTGGAGAAGGAAGGTCTTTGATGTGCCCCAGATGAAAGACATCAGATGGTCTCTCTAATTAGTCACTGAAGAAGATTTGGAATTCTGAAGCAAGTGGAATCAGAAGCATTAATGGTTGTGGCTAAATATTTTTAGAATAGAATAGGCTATTTTGATTGGAAGGGACCTACACCAACAATCTAGTCCAAGTGCCTGATCAATTCAGGGCTGACCAAAAGCTAAAATATTGTTGAGAGCATCTCTTAGAACACTGGCAAGTTTGGGCATTGGCTGCCTCTCTGGAAAGCCTGTTCCAGTGTTTGACCAACCTCTCGGTAGAGAAACCCTCCTTGATGTCCAGTTTAAGCCTTCTCTGGCACAGCTCTGAACCATTTTTGTTTCTGTTCTTCAGTCAGTCAGATAAACTGCTGTGACTGAGTGTAGTGGTCTGTTGGGACACATACTGAAGGAGACAAGCAGGACAAAGGAAGGAACAACACATTTTCCTGCACTGGGAAAAGCAGGCAGAGAAGAGGGTTTGAAGAGAGTGACGGTTAAAAGGTCCTGAGTGCTTCTTTTTAAGGGACTCAGTGGGGCAGGTTATGGACACCCTCTGCTGACACCTAAAGCATCAGGAGTTTAGTGATAAAAATTTCTGTGGTATCCATAGAAGTTACCTTGAAAATTGAAACAAGGCTGTTCAGAAGAAGTTTTATACTGGCTGGAGCACCAAGGGAAGCTGAGACACTTTAGGACTTAGGGAGTCCTGGTCCTTATGAAGATGGTGAAATGGGGAATGTGCCAACAGTTTCCTGGAGAGCAGAGTCCTTTGTGTCTCCTAGAGCCTTGCCATGCTATTGATATAAAAAAGGTTTTTTGAAAAAGGGAGTTCTCATAGTCACTTCCTCACACTGTCGTTGCAGCACCCTCCCCCAGTGAAATTCCTGCCTTTATTTCAGTCATTAGCAAAGTCCCAGTTTTTAGCCAGCTGTTTCCCTAAGGGTTGCTCTGCAGGGCAGGTCATTGCAGCCAGGACCCTCTAAAGAAGATTTCTCTGTCTGGATTTTACTGTGAAGCAAAGCCGGCAGTGAACACTGGATTCATTTTCTATGTTATTGTTAGAGTGAGCTCTTTATAACCATTCAATTTTCTTTTAAATAAATCCCATTTGGAAAAACAAATCCTGCCCATAAAAGCAGCTCTCTGTGCTGGGTTAGTTTTCAGCATACCATACACAGCTGTATATTTGGGTTTATGTCTCCAGGCTAAATTCTCATTCCTGTGTGCAAGCAGCGTGCTCGTGTTAAAGCAATGGCAAAGCTGTTTCTTGGGACTCTTGGGCTTTCACTGGCATTAGGAAAAATGGAGGAGAATAAGTTAGGAAAGCAAATAAGCCAGACAGTTTGTGCCAGGGAGTTTTGTGTGAAAGATTACAAAGGGACCAAGTTCCTACCGTGCAGTCTAAGGTGGCAGAGATCCCTGTGCCAGCTCTTCCTCTCTCTTCTGTGCAGTGAGTGATTCCTGCTAGTCTGGCTCCCAGGTCTTTTGGTTCTCATCCCTTCTTCTTCCTTCATGCTGATCCGAGTCCTTTGTGCATTGTGGAGATGAAGCATCACCTCTGACCACTCCAGAGGGAGGAGGGGCATCTAATCAGGCTGTCCCCCCTCCAGAGCAGAAGCCTGATTTTTCTCTGGCCATGATTTTTCTGTGCCCACAGAGGATGCTGGGAGGGCTGAGTAGGGATAGATGCAGTTGCTCTTTAAGGTTCCCTTCAATCCAGGCCGTCCTATGATTCTGTGATTCATGCTTTCCAAAATTGTGCAGCTTGCTTCACCACTTCACACAGGCTATCTCTTTAAATTCTTTTTTCTCCTTTTTTTTTTTTTTTCTCCCCAGCAAGAGGGAGATGAGAAGAAGCAATTGTCCCACAATTGTTGCCAATTCCTTGCTGGCTGATGTTTAAATATAAGGAAAAGTCAGCAAAATATATAATCTGTGAAGGGGGAAGAGAAAGATCTCAAAAGAAACCATGGGAATGTTTGAAACAAAAGTGCTATTATTCATTGTGGGCTTCGTTTTAGCATTTCCAGTGTATAAGGCACTGCAGACCTCCACTGCTGGGACACAGAGTGGGAAATTTCAGCTGGAGAGAGCCATCTAAAGATACAGTTCTGAAGGAGTGTGAGGCACCCTCTTCCTTTCCATCCGCATTACATCTGGAATTATTTCACACAGTTATTTATGCTACAACAATGGAGCTATTAATGCTGCCACAATAATACTTTGCAGTTCTTTAATGAGGTTTCTAACAATGCCATTAGTGCAGGGTCACAATTAAACTACGGAAGACTATTTTAAAATATTTAAAAATTTTAATTTCTGTGTCTAATTCTTGAGACAGAGCAGTTTATTTCTGCTTCTTTCTATCTTGGATGTTAGATAATTCAAATACTTTTTTCTGGATTTTGTCTTTGCAGAGAGGTTGGGGCTTTTTTTTCCAGTGAGCTTTAAATGGTGGAAGGAAGCCTGGTTTAACATTTTAGCCAGGGTGAAATATTTTAAAGCAATTTTTTCTTACTCTAGAGACAATATGCCACTGTTGAGGGGGTGGAGCAGGATTTGGGATGCTGAAAAGAATCTGTATTACTCTGTATAATGCAGAGCAAATTGTATTGGGACTTCCTAGTCCTCAGTGCACTAAGTTGGCCAAAGGCTCCTGTTCCTGCATTGCTTTTGACCTCCTGTTATCCTTCCTTCTGTAAAACAATGCAACAGTCATGGGAGAAAACTTCTTCAGTTCCTGTGGATCTTCACAGCTTGCAAAACGTTCAGCATTTGCGTGGCTTCTGCTAAAACAATTTCCTTGCAAAAATAATGTAATACAAATTGAAAAAGTAGTCCCTTTATTTCAAGTGTCTTATCTCAGGCTCAGGTGAAAACAGCTGAGCTGAGGTTTTCATTAGAATTCTCATGTTTTAGGAGATGAGTGAAGAGTGGGTTCTGATGGTCTGAAAGGTTAGGGCTGACTCAAAAGGTACAGAGGGAGAGAGGAGTGATATCCAGGCTCGTGCCTGCAATATTGCCATGAGCCCATGGCTCGAGCTTGCCTTGGGCCAGACCCCGAGCAGCATTTCCACAGCAATTCATGTCACACCAGCAACACTTTGCTTTTCCTCAAGTACGTGTTTTACAAGCTGAGTTCATGCCCTTGGGGAGAAATAACAAGTGTGTGTGATTAGGAAGGTGATTTGATAGGACTGAAAAGGAAAATAGCCAAAGTTTTTAAATGGAGGTAAATATTCAGTGCTTGTGTCAGTTGTGCACAGCATCTGATTTCCTTAGTGCATTATTCTCCTCCCTCCCTCTCCACTTACGTCTCTCTGTCACTTGCAGTTTGGTATGATGTGAAGAACCTGATAGAGGTTTATGAAGTGGAGGCTTTTGCAGACCTTTAATTTGAAGTGTGGTGCTGTGATGGCCAGAAGTGTTGATGAAAAGCTGCCTCGTGCAGTTCCTTGAGCTTTGCTCTAGTCTGAGTTGTCCATTTGCTTGAGAACGTGGCGAAGTTGAATTAGATTCCCCAGTTTTAAAATCTGCTTTCTATCTGTGGGAAAAACCTTGCATGTATTTTTTTCAGGATCCAAGATTTACACCCTGGGAGAATAGGGCTTATGGAATTATCTTCTTCATGCCCTTTCACACCTCCCCCATGGTGACCAGCAGCAGAGAAAACAGCAGCAGACACTTGGGTCCATTGGGTGAAAAAGGGGCAGGTGATACCATAGACCCTCAGTGAGGAATTGAGGAAAGGGGATCTGCCAGGATAGAAAGATCCCAGGAATCTGCTGCCTGTTCCCAGCTGTGAACTTTTTTTTTTTTTTTCACAGACTACCTTTTCTGCCTCAGAATTGGTCAATTTTTTTTTTTAATTACAGTCTTGTCCCCATCAGCCAGTTTTTTTCTTTTTCCCCCAAGCATCTTTAAATACATGGGGATTATTCCTTATTTATGTCAGAGTGCTCAGAGGTTCCAACAGAAAGCAAAGACGTTTTGTGCTGGTCATTTTTCTAACATGTAGCAAGAAATAGACCTCACCCCTATGATGTTACAGGGGAAGTCAGCTGTACAGACAAATAATGAGTGACAGGCCTTGTCCCATTTTATTGAGGGAGGGAAATTGCCTGAAGTCCCAAAAGAAGTTTGTACAGAAAATAGAAACTGAGCCCCTGTGTTACAAGTCCAGATGCCATAATCAAAAGTCTTAACCTTCATTTCCAAAACTTAATAAGAGATACTATTTTTCTCAAGAGAGGGTTTTGAGGGTTTTTTTTTTCCTCACATAGAACCTAAATATTTTCTTTTTTAATTTTATTCTGCTAGTTTGAGGTAGACACACTGTCAAAAATTCAATATCCCCTTTCATTTGGCTTTCTACAGTTAGCTACACATATATCTCATAGAGAACAATGACTGTCAGGTTTGTTTCTGCATACAGATGGAAGATCAAGTGGTGCCTCAGGAATCTTCTCTAACTCATATGGAAGACACTGTGTGTTGAAATTTGTCAATCAGCAGGCTTATAAAGTATTTTAAATCAAACTAGAATGTCTCAGTGTGAAGAGGAGAATACATGGGACATGGGTACCTCCACAGACATACCTGGATCAAATATGGCAGTTATAATCTTTTTACAATTTATAAAGTTCTGCTGCCTAAACTCAACCCTGACTATGATGGATATTTTCCATTTTAATTTGTATTTTAGTTTGGGATTTTTTTCATCCAAATTTATTTTACATGCATGGGGTTTTCCATATTTTTTTGTTAAATTACAGACCAGAAAGGTCTGTTGAGAATGTGCCAGTCCAATGAAGGTGATGTAAATCTTGTTGACCCTCTACAGCAGCAGTTTGGTCTTAGGATTTAGCAGCCTTAATAGCTTTATTACAAAGAGTGAAATATAATTTCTGTTCCCTGGGAATTTTGGTTTTTTGAGGAGTCTTTGAGGTTAGCACCTGTACTGTGCACTGTTATGAAATTATCTGTACTATGGCTGATAACCATGTTGTCACCTTACTGTCACTGAGTTCCTGTCCTAGATGGGGCCTTACGTGCTGGCCTTAGGAATGGGATACCAGGACATGGACATGCCCAGCACAATCTCCTGTCTGCCTGTCTGTGCCTGCCAGCACAGTGGGCACTCAGGGAAGCATTGTGTGGCATTCCCCTGGCACAAGTGCCCAGACTCCAACAGTTTGAATTCCCTGAAACAGGGAATTCCCTGAAACAGAAATACTGTACAGGATGCAAATCACTGGACCCCAGGCTGTGCTGGTTCATTAGCAACAACACAAAGGAAATATTGCCATAATTAAAAACTGAGTAAATGTCCCTGTTTAGCACATGGGAGATGTGGCTGGGTTTGTGCTATGTAATTCACTGGCTGTGAGAGCAGCAGTGGACTTCACTCTGCTGTCACAGTGAGCTGCAGTGGCTGAAAATTCCTTTCCATGGCTGCCAGCAGCATTAGGGCTGCAGCTGAGGGCCACCACCTCTCTCAGTTCTGAGTGGTTGGAGCAAAAGGTGCTCCTTCACCTCTCACAACAAGCCTTTGAAGACTAGAGTACTGGTCATTCTGAGAAAAAGCCCTAAATTTTCTTTTCTAAATTTTTCTAGAGTTTGAACCAGAATTTTCTGTAATATCTATGGAAGTATTTCCATGGAAAAGTGATATATATATATATATATATATATATCACTTTTCCATGGAAATACTTCCATAGATAATGTCATTTTGAATAGTGTGTTAAATGCCTGAGAGTCCTTTCTGACCAAACCCTGCTCAAGCGAGGTGGAGAAAAGCTGATATCCATGAGGGACCAGGATAGGGCAAGATCTCCTGGGAGATCTGTGCCCCATGGAAATTCTTAACTTTGCAGCAGAATGAAGTGTGCAAGATGTTTTTCTGTCCTTGTTCCTACACTTCCATGGCTTGCCCCACATACCATGATTATTTTTCTCCTGCACAGTATCTTGTGTGATGCTTTACCCAGTGGTAAAGGGGCTACACAGAATGTGTGTAAATAGGGTTTTATATCCACTTTGAGTAGGTGACTGCACAGTCTTCAAGAAGGCCAAGAATGAAGGTTGTTTCCTCTGATTAGAACATATTCTAGAGTAATGCTTCTGTGATTCAAACCAAGGGGAGATTTTTAGGTATGTAGTGTACAGTAATTACAAACTGGAATTTTGGCTAGAACAAACTCCTTTGCTTTTTTTTAAAAACAGCAATGAGATTTTTAACGACGATGGATGATCAGCATACTGGTTTTATGTTTTGCCCAAGAGGGATGAGTCATAGATGCAAGAGCTGGAAAAGGCTTACAGAAAGAGGTCATCTAATCATCCCCAAGAAGACAGGATCATATTAATTTGTGATCGTTAAAGACACTTGAAGAACACTTCAGTAGTAGGATCTTAGCTGTTCTGTGCTTCTTCCTTGTGCTTTCAGGTTTTCTTTCAGTTCCATGGCATTTCTGCAAAGGAGGAAAACTAAGCCTAAGGCTTTCTCATGACAGATGCTAAGCAGTGCTCAAATCACATAAGCCAGATTCAACCCACAAGTTTTTGGTAACTGCCAACCAACCAAGAATTTCATAGTTTGAGCATTTTTCAAAGATAACAACCACTGGATCAGTCATTTGCACTGTGCCAGGAAAATACTATGTTGGTTTTTACTAGTCACAAAGCTGGCATTTTCTCTGCAGGCTTTTTATGGTGGTTTAATTTAAGTTTAGGAGGTAGCTCTGTCGTCTCTCTCCTTTAAAAAATGTGTACATATGGAAATAACTAGAAGTAAAGCAAATGAGTAAAAAATGACATCTTTTCATAGGTAAGACTAAGCAGCCTGATTTAAAGGAAACTTTTTTGACAAGATCTTCTAAATATAGCCTTTCATCTAGCTCCCCTAGAAAGTGATGGCAGCTCAGGATTTTAAAGTTTTGCCTGGAAATAAAAGTCTACAGAAAGCATCCCCAGGATTTTAAGAGATATTTAGAAAGCCAGCAACCCAACATCATCCTTTATTTTCAGAGTATCTGTAACTGTTGTCTTTTATACGATTTGGATTAAGGACACTTAAATTGCACCAGGCTGGGGGCTGTGTTGACAATTTGCCAGGCTCTTGAGAGCCACATGTAATTTTAAAAATATGGAGAAAATTGCAGCTGGTGCTGATTTGAAACATGGCAGGTCGTTTCACTCAACCATGCAGAAGTGTTTCTATGCCCACAGAGGGACACATATTTTGACAGAGCTGTGGTTGTGCCAGGCTGTCCTGGGTGTCCTAAAAAAACCCACTCTTCCTGTGTCCTGTTTTGTAAGTGGGGATTTCTGAGTAATTTCTGAGCAGGAGACATTGCATCATGGGATGGTGTTAGGAAAGTTGTCTCAACAGCTGCAGCTGGTGAGCTTCATTCTCAGTAGAGAGCCAGCACCGTGTGCTGGGTGCTCATCCAGACCTCTGCCTGTCTCCTACTGAGGGTCCTGAAAAATACCTGCAGCAGCCTCAGAATACACGGGGTGGAAACCAGCAGAGAATTCAACAACCAAGTGGTACAAACTATTTTTGAAAAAGTAAAGGTAGTTATGTAATTTCCAGGTAGAGAGATAAGCTTGTCCTTGACTTTCCAGAAGGCCTGAGCCAAGACACAGTTAAAAATGTCAACATGTCACTCACTTGGGTTTCTGTGAAATACCTGAAATCACTTAATGTGTTTTTTAAAACAGTAATCATTGGTCAGAAGGACAAATAATGTCATATGTTTTGCTGATAATTATGTTTGCTAACACAAGGTTTTTCTCCTATGCAGATAGGACTGAAGGATTTTGTTCCTGGCAGCCAGAGGAGGGAATTGTGCTTGTCCCTTACTAAAAGCAAAACTGTGGGCTGTGCTTATCACTCATGTGGCCAGGCAGGTGCCAGTAAGGATGACTGATACCATTGCATCTTATGGTTAATTACCCAACAACAAGACAATAACAATATCTCAAAACCTGCAAACCAGACATCAGACTTATTTGTATAACCATGTCACCTTGTGCTTTGTGCTCTTGGTCTGTGTCTCAGGGCCTGAATGGAGTCTCTGGACTACAGAGTAAACAGCAAATAACAAAACCAGCAGTCATTAAAATGACTGTGGTCCTACATTTTTAAAATATACAGGCTACCCCAAAAGATTCAGGAAATCACAAGGAAAATTGTTACTTCTGTGGAATAATTCATATTATCCTATTTTCTAGCCCAATCCAGTAGGCTCTCCCAACAAAATGAAGGCCTCTTGTTCTATTTCTGAGGCATTACAATGATTTCAATGTGTGTCTTCTGCATATCTCTCACACAGCAAGATCTTCCCTTTGCCAGAGCTGGAGCCAGATATTTTTTTCTTTCTGACTTTTCTCAGGGCTCTTTCAAGATACTTTCTCTGTGTGTTTGCAGTTAGTGATATTGCAAATACTGGGGCTTACCTCAGGCAACTGACCCTCTTTTTCACCAAGGTCTGGGTGAGTGGTTGAGCATTCCTGGTTGTGCTTGTTGTGGTTGCCTGAAAATCTGAAACTGTGTTAGCTAAGATTCTTGCATTTCCAAGGAGCAGTCTAGGCAATGTGTCATGCCGTGTGGTCAGTGCAGATCAGTGCAGGTGTGCCTGTGATCCCTCTTGACCTACAGCTACAACATCTAAATGTACAGGTTATGTAGGAAAGACTGGTCTGATCCCACAGACTTCTCTGTGGTTGCCTCAAGAGAGGAGCCTTTCAGCTTCTGTGGGCAAGGATTTGCCTGACTGTAGAACAGCAAAGTCAGGCCACTGCTGTCCGCTGCAAAAAGCAGTAGCTGCCTTTATGATGTATAAAGAAACTTGATCAGGAGCAATGTTTGTGGTTTAAAAAGGCTGAAGACAAGTAGGAGATTTCACTGAAAGCTGCAGGAGTGGGAGGCTGACTGCCCACATGGTTTCTTTGCCGAAACAGCTTTCTAATAACAATGACATCAGCCAAGGCGATGGCCAGAGAGCCAAGTGAGTGTTGCTGTTACCTGGGCATCATTTTCTTTGTGTGAATCTCTGCTGGGACTTTCTTGCAGGGCAAATAAAACCTTAGACCAGCTGCTCAGCTGGAATAAATCAATTTTATTAACAATAGCAGGATTTGATCCATATGATAATTTTCTGTGCCTGTTTGAGCAAGGAAGGGTCTGGCAATAAAGCTGTGCAAGTATAGTGTTTCTGGTGTAGATGAGGCAACAGTAAAGAGGCTGTGCTGAAGACAGGTTGGATTATGTTTGCTAAGTGGATGGGGCCTGTCAGGGAGATCACACCTCCTTGTAGAAGCCTGTGTGCATCACTGTCCTGTCTCACAAATGCTTTTCAGATGCCTCTCAAACATAGACAACATGGTTTTAAAAGGAAAAAAAGGTCAAGCTTTCTTAATACTGTGTCCACCTTTGCTGTGTGGTTCTCAGTGTGAAATTTGATTTTGCTGGGTCAGTGTCCCACACCTGGACTTTGACTCTCTCTGTTAACTGTCCCTCCACTCATTTTGTCCTGCACTGTCCCCTTGAGTTTGCTAATTACTGATCAAGAACCAGATGGACAAAAGAATCACAAGACCTTGTTATCAGTTTGTACTCATTTAAATGAAATGCTTTCATCAGATACTCCTGGAGTCTTAATGAGGCAGAGGAAATCAGTGAGTGACGGAGTGAATTGCTAATTCACTGTGCAGTAACTACAGACAGTGGGAATATCTGAGGTTCTCTGTGCTGCACAGGAAACCCAGAAATGTTGTAGCTCCAGAAATGGAGCTGGATCTGACATCCTCTGCTGGCGAAAAGAAAGATGCCTTCAGATTAACGATAAATGAAGAAGATTTGTGAAACATTGTTGAACTATGTACTGTGGTTTAGTGCAGAAACAAGCCCTGTCTTGTTTGCTAACTGGACTTTTTTCTTTTTTGTTTGTTTCTTTCTCCTTTTTGAGAAGAATCCCACTGTATGCCAGGACTAAGTCTGATTTCACCAACCCTGTGGGAATACACAATGCAGAGTTGAGCCTCTTTGATACAGCTCATATGAAAATACAGGACTAATGCACTGGCTCCTTTCCATGCCACCAGGATTTTTGCAGATAGCTCGGGCAGAGATCTTGTTGATGGCGTGAATAAGCTCCTTGCCATCCAGCACAGCTTCTCAGAAGGCAGATTAACCAACCAGCGTCTGAACATGTTTTCAGCACAGGGAGAATGCACCAGGGGGACTGTAAACATTCACATTTGTTCCTCTTCAAAGAGATGGTTCTGCTCTCATTACTGCCCCTCTTTCCTCCACCTGGCCCCAGCCCTACCCTATTTCAGCTCATGATTTACTGGGCTTCCTTGAACTCTGACCTGTGTCAATAGGGCCGTGATGTAAACATCTTCTTGTGGCGACAAAGCTGTGACCTGGAGGAGCAGGTGGGGGATGAGGATGGGGTGAGAGCCGTGTCATCTGTGTGACCCTATTTTTGGCCCTACAGTTCCTTGCTGTCCAGGGCAGTGAGAGCCAAAGCCTGTAGGAGTCAAGAGGAGCCTTTCTGTTGACTTGAATGATCTTTGGATTGGGACATATGTTTGCTGTGCAAACTGGAAGATAGCGCTCATAAACCCCAGCAAGTGAAAGACGGAGATTCCCCCCAGGCACCCGGAGGTCCCGCTCTGTGTGTGATCTTTCTTTGGGAATGAAAGCAGATCCACAGCTCCTTGTGTCGGACAACACAAGAGGAGCTTGCACAACAAAAGGGGAGCTGGCGTTGTGAAAGCCAGGCAGGAAACTTTCTGGCTCCAGACACGTAGGCACAGCTCAGGGCCTGGCTCAGGAGAGGAGAATTCTTT
Source organism: Onychostruthus taczanowskii (assembly GCF_017590055.1). Lineage (NCBI taxonomy): Eukaryota > Metazoa > Chordata > Aves > Passeriformes > Passeridae > Onychostruthus > Onychostruthus taczanowskii. Next base: position 24,241,620 of record NW_024499239.1, on the reverse strand, counting down.
GTGTTTTGTTGCTCTCATCAGTGCAGCTGCCAGGATCAAACTTGAGTCCACATGGGAGGATGCAACAGGAGTGGGAGTGGAAGGAGAGTGGGTGCAGAGAGATGTTGTTTTTGTGCAATTCGTGAAGGTTGTTGGGAAGGAGTCAAGTGTCAGTCAGTGGTTATGGCATTCCTTCCAACCTGTGTTGTGGACATGCCAGCAGTGCTGCTCACTTTTCCATAGTGTTTAGTTTGAAATCAGACTTCAGCCTGGCTGCAAGACTGTCAATTAATATTTTATATTATTTATTTATGAAGATGAATATTACAATTATTGGGGGTGCTCTAGGTGCTTGCTTTTCCACCTGGAAAATGTTTTCCTGCAGGACTGCATCTGTTCCTGATATGTTTATATTTGTAACATGATTTTCTCCAAGAGCCATTCATGGAGCCAGTATTACAAACATGAAATGAGATCTCAGACTGAAAACTTGGATAACATGGTAGCTGTGGGACACTCAGATACTGTTATTTTTCCCTGAGAAGTCACTCTGGTGAAAGAAAGAAAGTGGAAAATTGAATTTAGTTATTTCTACTGACCTCAACTTCTGCTGAGCTGTCTACAGAAAAAAAAAAAAAAGAAAAAAAAGAAAAAAAAAAGTCAGCTTTAAAACTGAGGTTCTGAAATAAATAGTTTCTCTTGGATTTCACTGGAACTTGAAATAATTGACCTTAATTTCTTGTCCTCACCAACTTCAGCCAGTTGGGAGGACTCTGCAGACAGTGGGGACCTGACAGAGAGTTTTTTTGAGGCACTATCACAACACAAATGTTAATCAGCATTTCAGTGAACAGACTCTGTCATAAAACCGTAATATCAGCTTTCTTGGAAAGTGCCATAATAATTCAATAATTCAGTTTTTAGAGTAAACCAAGGATGTACATACCTCTTTGAACACAATTTCAGTTTGTCTCAGATGGTGGGTGAAGGTTTGGATCAGCACTCGTGTTCAGTATCCACGGACAGCTGACAGTATTTGCTTCCCTACCCAGATCAAAGCTGAGGCAGAGGGCTGAGTCTGAGTGCATTTGTGATTTTGTATCAGTAAGCTGATAGTGGATCTACAGCTGAATTCAAGTCACCTAAAATCCCAGGCTTTGGTAGAACAGTGCTGGTGTCATTGTCATTTGATGAGCTACCCCTCATCAGCTGAACTGTGGAAGCTGAAACAACATTCTTACAAAACCCTGGAATCATAAAATGGTTTGGATTGGGAAGGACCTTAAGACTATATTGTTCCAATCCCCTGTCACAGACAGGGACAACTTCCACTATCCCAGGCTGCTCAGAGCCCCATCCAACCTGGCCTTGAACACTTCCAGGGATGGGGCAGCCACAGCTTCTCTGGACAACCTGTGCAAGGGCCTCTCCATCCTCACAGTCGTTTGTGTTTTTAATTTTCATTGGAACAGACTAATTATTTACTATGGCAAAGAGGTGGCAGGATAGACAGCAGCTCTGATGACAGTTTGATGTGAAGAGCAGAGACATTTCAGCCAGGTGTGTGAGTTCACCCTTCCTTGGTTAAAACCTTCATCAGGTTTGGCAGTGTGGCAGAAAGACAAGGGTTTGCACATGCTCCTGGGGAGGAGCAACTGTTTTGGACAAAGGATGCTGGAATCTCTGCTGACCTAGAGAGGAGACTGCAAATAGCATTATATTGGCATGCTCAGTATGTAATACTGATTCTTGGGAGTCCTGCATCTTGTTTGCTGGGTGGGGTTTTCCCCATCTGTCTACCTATCTCTACAGTGTATATGAACCACAGCTGTTGACAAGGAAAATATGCAGTTGGTCTGCAGCAGCAGGAAGGAAAAATAAATCATCCTCCCCCTGCCCTTTCTGTTACTATTGACTTACCAGTGACTATGCTAAGGTTAAAATCACACAGAGCTATATGTGTAAATGACAAGGAATTTGCCCTGAACTGGACATCTGCCACTCATGACAGATAAATTCTCTATTTGTAGTTGCACTCCCCTTGGCAGACAGATCAGCTTTATGGCCATGATGGTTATTTCAACAAAGTTGCTCACATTTTGTGTCAGCACAGTGTTGGGAGAGTGTGACTGTAACAGGAGTTTTGCCACAAGGGCCTTGAAATGACCATCTAGAGCTCCAGAGGGCTTAATTGTCCTCTGTGCAACTGAGGGGGGAATTTGCTTCTTGAGATGTTTAATTTTGCTTTTTACACAAGAGCACTTCCCTGCCCCTCGTGATTCTCCCAGCCGATGGAGCTGCCCACATTCCCCAAACAATCTTGACAGATAGTAAAATTTGCCCCATAAGGCATGAATATTTTTGTGAATAGATCAGATGTCACCAAGGGCACAATTTCAGTTTGTCATCTTCCTCTGGCTTACACTGTAGATGCTCCTTCTCATTAGTGGAGTTATAGTCATTTACACTAAGTGACAGTGTAGCCCTGTGTTTTACATGACTTCTGGGATATATGTATTTTTCTTTTTTGAAGTCTTCTGCCCTCAGGCTCCCATTCTGCCTAGCAAATGAATGTTTCAGAAAGACATCCAAAGCCAATCTCTGTATCCTGTGGTGAAAACAAGACTGACTATATTCATTCCTGCTTGTCACTGTCTAAAATATGTCTTCCTGCACAGATTAAGTTAGTGGACAAGAGCTAGTCACACACTACAATATGATGCAAAGAATATAAAGATGCACACTTTGCTCTCCATGACCTTTCTTCCTTCATGATCAAATTTTTTAGGGTTGTTGTTTTTGTTGTTGTTGAATACCTTCTGCCTTGAGAACTTTTCTTCCTTTGGCTGATCCTGCTGACTTCTGTTTGAGCAGATCAGACATGAGCAAGGACAGAATTCCAGTCTATCTTGCACAGACAGCACATATTTCTGGTTTGCTGTAACTGTTTATATCAGGGTAAGCACACAGAGGACACGTATAAAATCTGGATCCAGTGTACTACACATCATACAGCAAATTTGATTTCATTGGCCTATACTGTCTTTTATTTGCCTGCTAAGCCTTTAAAATCAAATAACTTCACAGATTTCAAATCATACAGTCTCCACTCTCCAGCTGGAAGATTGAAAGGGGATTATAGGCTAATCTCAAATGTCATCACAGTTGCTACCTCTGCTGCACTAGTTCCTTTTGTTTAAAAGTAGTGAAATATTTGGGCTTGGTTTTTTGTTTTTCTTTTCTCTCTCTCTCTCTCTCTCTTTCTTTCTTTTTTTTTTTTTTTTTAAAGAAGATAGTGTTAAACATTGCTACCTGCAGAGGTTAATGTTAGTGAAAAATGACAGGTTTAGGAGTCCACAGAAGATTTTCTGGAAAGAACAGTCAGTTTCTTTGGTCCCGTATTACAGCTCTACATCTATGTATGTGTCCAGGGAAAGGTTGGGAAATTCTTTACTCAAGATCATGAAGATGCTTCTGAATGAGGTTGGAAATGCTCCTTTGCCATTTGTTAGCTCCCACCACCAGACACTGCCTGATAGTCTGCCTCCTTCACCAAGACTGCAGAGGCACCAATTTTATCTGTTGCTTATGCAGTATTGTCTTTTAAGGAGGACTAACTCACTTCTCAGCCTTTTTTCTGACTATTGGGATATATTGAGTACTTTAACATTTACAAGTGTTTCCTCCTCTTCTCTTACTTGTTTTGGCTTACTTTTACCTTTTTTTTGGTCTCATTTTTCTCATTTAATTTTTGAGCCATGACATTGAGTCTGAACCCAGATGCTGTCTCAGATACTGTTATGTTTACAGCCTACCCACTTCTATGAAGGATTCTCCTTGTGTCCAAAAAATGCATTTGATGGTTTTGCCACATATTTTGCCTGAGAATCCAAGTCGAACTGTTCATCCTCCAGTCTCTGCTTTTGAGCTCTGTGTCTCACAGCCTGAAGCTTTGCTCTCTTCCAGACTCACACACATGTGCCCTGCTGAATGGTTACCTGTTCACTGAGTCATGCAGTTTGTGCTCTGTCATCTCTCTCCTCAGGCTTTACATTCTCCACAGTTGGTTTTGCTTCTGTCTTTTCTGTGCTACCACTGATGGTTTTTCCTTCCCTACACAGCATCAGGTTTATCCTGAACTGGAAATGGATTTTTAACTGCTGCTTTATTGATTTTGGCTTGATGAGTCTCTGGTGTTTCACTCCTTTAACTTGACTTTTTTGCAGGCTGTGTTTTTTAAAGACTAATGACATTCCTCATCATTAATCTTCTCCCTGTTTTTTCAGGGAACCTACATATATGTGTGTATGCTTTATTTTAATGTTTTAGTATTACTTTCACACATCATTTCAGCCAAGACAGGTTTTAGCCTCCAGGAAGGTCAGGCAGCATGGGGTGCCCAGGGAAATTACTCCAGTAACCCCTGGAGATATTTTTTTTTTAAACAAACAAACCCCCTCTCCCTGCAATTAAATACATACATATTATTACTAGAAGTTTAAGGAGCAATCATTGCCATTGTTAATGGCAGCTTGCTTTAGGTAAAAGTTGTGAGTCTCTCTTCCTCCTTCACACGTCCTGGAAATGTTCATCTTGTCCTGTTATTACCCAGTGCACTGTGGCATGGCCATTACTGTCCCTCCACACTTCCAGGCACAGCTTTCTCTGTGGAGGATGGTAGATGTTCAGTTCAGGAAATCCTGTGGAGAGTGGGACTGCTGGCAATGTCCTGATCACCCCAAGTTATCCAACACACATCTCCTGCATCATCCTGTTTCTCTGCCTCATCAGCTGTAAAAACTGGGGTCTGCACTTAAATGTGAAAGTCACTTTATGTTCTTAATTTGTGAAGTGTGAGACCTTTGGTTTGTCTCCTCTGTACTAGAAACTGGGATGCCATAGACCAGACCAGTCAAGCTGACAAGGTAAATTTGTTTTGTTTTCTACAAGAATACAAATTTCAGTGCTAATTAACCTCCTCAAGTTTGTAAAGTGATTGACTAGTATGCCTTTTCTTTTACTTCCCTAGTCATGCAGTTAGTTGCAGAGGACAAGAGAGTCCTCACAAGTCTCAAAAACATCATTCATAGTGCACACTGTTCTTATTTTCTCTGAAGTTTAACATGCGCCAAAAAATCAGGCTTTTTGCTATAAAGCCATGGAGATGGAGTTAACTTCCCCTGAAATTTGTTTTCTCATCTAAAGCAGAACATACATACACTTTTAGCTTGAGTGCACCTGTGTATGGCTTCCCTGGTTTTGATTCAGGGAAGAAAAAACAAGCACCTAGTCTTCTCTAATGAGGAAGCTGACCAAGGTGTGCCCGTGGTTTTATTCAGTGTGCTGTGTTAAAAGGATGAAAGGCACCATAAAAGAGGAGAGTTTTTCTGGAACCATGGTCCAGTTGTTCGGCCAATGGGGCATGCTGCGTTTTCCATTTCTCGCATTGCCAGTGGGCACATGAGTAATCGTGTGGCAAGGGAAAGAAAATAAGGCAGCAAAAAGAGCGCAGAGGGCGAGCGTGTCAGGCCTTAATGAATGCCGTGCCCCGGCCCAGGTGCTTGTTTCCAGCAAAGTGTCCGTATGTCACTTATTATTTAGAGTCTCCAACACTTGCTCAAGGTGCCAGAAAATAAAAACAGACGCTGACACGTAGCGGGCACAAAGCGCGGCTGCGGCAGCGCAGATGGAGGTTGGATTTCACGCCCCAGCGTTGGCTAACATGGCGCGAGGGGGATCGCTTTCACAGGGGCCGACCGGGCCGCGCTCCAAATGAGGCGTTCCACATGATTTCACATCAAACAATCGCTGCAGTGACACACTTGTTGTTTCCACCCGTGCGATAGCGCAGCAATGTGCTGGTGCATTCATGGGGGCTTTATTGATCGGGCTGTTTTCCTAATGTGCTTTAAGCCGCGGAATTACGAATCCTGGATGGCGCGTTACCATGTTCCACCGGCTCGGGGAGGCACACGGGAGCCATTCATCCCAATCAGTTACTGTCAAATACTTCCCCCAGGCCCAGAAGATAACTTGTCTTGCCTGGAGGAGTAGATGTGTGCCATGAGAATGAAGCCCAGCATAAAACATAACCCTTATTCCCCTACTTGTGGGTTGCTCGCCACAGAAGACTTATTTGATGGTGTGTTGGTAAAGTACAAGAAATCAATGTGAGTCTTCTCTTATGTGTATTTTCATAATAAATTTGGCATTTGAGCCATGTTTAGTAAAGTTTTGCCAGGAGTAGTAAGCTTTGCCAGCTTCTTTTGTGATCCAAGGAAAAGTTCTTTATCTGGCAATGCAAGTAACTTCATGAAAGTAAAATTGACTTATGGCTTGAAGATTAAAGTAGTATGCCACGAGAAACCAAAAAAGATGTTGCAAAACAAGGCAGCTTGAGTGTATTTTTTTCTAGTATTTAATTATATTGGCGAAAAGGGAACATCTAAGAGCCAGAGCTCAAAGCAGGACTCAGTGTCCAGTGAACAGAAAGATGGTTGCTTCCTTAACCAACAAAGTATACAAAATCCATTTGGAAACTTTTCCCAGCAAAATTTTCTGATGGAAAAACAGAATTTCCAAAACATTATAAATACAACAATTCAGAAAATCTTTGATTATTCTAAAAAATATTGTGAATATCCCAGCAAAATTTTATTTGCGTATGCATAATTAAAAGGATATGTTATTTTGCTGAATGTGACTCAACTTGCTATGTTCTGAGTCAGCTTAATAAGCTATTAAGTTGCTTCCACTAATGCAGCAAGAACCTTCAAATGTTGAAGGTTCTTGAAATGTTGAAATTATGTGTTTTTCTCTACTCTTCAGTTTGTTCAATACTCAAATCTCTCTCAAGAGCTTCATGTTCGTTGCTCTTGCATACTTTTAACCTACATCTTTGTAAGGTCACTAGGCTTTAGCCATACAGTTATTTATTTCAAGACATTTTGTGTATTTCAACACATTTTGTGTATTTCTTCTCTAAATTTTTCCATTTTCCTTGTTTAGTTCAATGAACCTGAAGATTTACTAGTGCTTGCATCAAATATGACACACAAGTACAGATAGAAAGCTATCTAGCCTGAAGGAAGGGCCTTGCTAAAATGTATGTCTTGTTCAGGGGAGGAAGGGGTCCCCAATTTCTCTGCTGCAGTGTACCCTATTGATACTTTACTGTAAACTGGCTTTAATTTTGTTGGATGTGTTTTCACAACCTGAGGTTTTTTAGATCCTGAATTTCTGCTTGAGCCAATCTTTGAGTAGATGTGTAATGCATGGAAAGGGCAGTATAATATATTTATGTGTGTTATGTATATAAGGCCCATTCTCATTTTCCAAGTTTAAATTGACTGTCTTTGGTGAAGAGGGAATGAAGTCTTTAAGACATGGAACTGATTTTTTTTTTAGATAAATACCTGGACATTTGAAAGATTCTGCAGCATTTATAAGTGATAACGCTGCTGTGATCAAACAGTTGTGGTTTTGTGTTTAAACAATCCTCATTCTTTGTGATCTTGTGCTGTGGGTGTGGCTCTGAAAAGAGGGATTTGACAGCAAAATCCATCTCCAAAGGGAGACTGGTTTTCTAAGGCAAGACTTGTAAGCAGAGCAAGTAGGGGCAGTGATTAGAATCTCCTCACGCTGCTGTGATGGCAGAGAGGGGTAGTGTTACACCAGGGGAGTGCTCATGAATTACTTGTGCAGCAGATGAGAGAAACCTCACCCTTTCTACCAGCAAAAAAGACTAATATTTAATTTGTGTCTCCAGAGAAGTGATTCTTTTTCTGCTGTTATTGTGGAAGTAACAAAGTTACTGCATTTTCTTTTGATGCAGAAAGACCATTATAATCAGAGTTTTTGTTTAACAGATTCCTCTTGCCTTCTTTACAAAGAGCAGCAGCTTTAAAGGGAACATGGCCAGCTCTGCTATTTTATAGTCTTGAGATCTCTGCAGTGGATGAAGTGACCACATTTCACGCCTTCATCTGCTGAATAACGAGAGGTAGATCCAGCACTCTTGGGCAGCACAGCCTTGTTCCTTTCCTAGGGCTGGAGTGGGGACTTGGAAGCCATGGGAAAGGGAGCCCTTGGTCATCCCTGATGAGGGTCACATCCTGCCTGCAGGACAGACCCTCCTCAGGCGTCTGCCTGTCTGCAGCTCAAGATGACTCCCATCCAAAGGGGAGAAGCCAAGCCAAGGCAAAAATCCTGGAATCACCAGCAAAGATCATCTGCCAGGCCTGGCTGTAGCTGTGTGTTGGAAAAGCCTCGTCTGCATGGGGAATGGCACACATTCAGCAGATGACAGCCAGCACTTGGCAGGGCCCCGCCAGCCCTGACCTTTGGGGCAGGTGGGAGGGCAGGCCAGTGTTTACCTTGGCCAGTCTAGCCAGGGTTTATTCCTCATGGAAATGGAAATAAGCTCTTGAGTACTCCCAGTGTGCATTGCTGGGGTACACTGCATGTCAGGATCTGACCCACTAACTGTGCCCCATGACTGCAAGTGGTGACAGGTCTTGCTGCTGATGTCACTAATCTTATTGGAAAAATCCTTAGTGTGGGATAGCCCTTGTGCATTACTTAATTCCCAGCAAAGTCTTACTGGGTTGACAAACACAGCATGAAAATGCCAGCTTTTGGAGCACCTGTACTGAGGGGAAATTGTGTCAAATGAAACCATTGTATAAATACACACAACATTCTATGTATATGCACTATATACATATATAAATATTTGTGTGTGTGTGTGTGTGTGTATATGTGTGTGTGTGTATATATATATATATATATGGCATTAAATAGTGCTAAACTAGACAGTTTTGCCCTCTACAATGGAGACAATTCATGCTGAGGTCTGGGTTTCCTTCATGAATGCAGGGCATCATTTATGCAACACGATTCCCTTCATCACACTTCTAAAAATACCATTTTTGAAGATACTTTCTTGTGGACTAATTGTGATTATACTGAGGCAAAGGTGTAATTCTGAAAAGTGTACATATATATATATATATATATACGTAGATATTGTACTGTAAAGCTCCAAGGCTATTTGGAGCTTTGCATTCTCAAGAGAGACTGGAAATCCTGTATTGCTTTGGTTGGAAGATGCTGGAATAGAAAGGGTCAACGTGTGGTTAAACTGACAACTGGTACCCCAAATCTGAACTACTGCAAGATACTTACTTTGATTTAACATTTGGCCCACTCATTAGGGTTTTTTTGCTCCAGGTTGAAATCTATATCAGTAAACCTTATATATGTTCAAGTGGCAGATTTTCCCCTTCACTCTTGGAAGACAAAGGTCATAAGGAACTTTTTTCTTGTGATCATAAGCCAGGTCCTGATCTTGTTTCCACAGCTAAATATCTGGAATAACATAATGTGTTTAATAGATTTGCTTCAGATCTTTGGCCATGTGAGTGATACCGTGAAGGACTCTCCCATCTCATCTAGTGCACATTGCACTGACCCACTGAGTCAAATTACAGGCACATCAAGGAAAATGGGGTTTCAAAAATGTGTGTGCAAACCACACACTGGTTCAGCACGGTGGGTGCAGCATGTGGCTTGCTGCAGTTTATTGTCAGAGCCTTTCATTAATTAAAGCCAACAGCAGGAGTTGATGCTTGGACATCACCCAGTAAAGAAACTCTATCCTCTGCAGAAGGCGCAGGGAGTCCTTGGGAGGACTGCAGGGATAAATATATGCACATTTGCCCATCCTGATACAGTAGCTCTCATCTCCCAAGCTTTCATCTGACTTCTGCTCTGTAAATACCTCTGGTCATACAAGGGAAAGCCTATACCCAGTAAAATGGGAAGCCAGTGCCTTCGCCCTCTTCACTTCACGCTTATGTGTGTTGTCTGTCACCTTGTAGTCAGAGATACACTGATAAACTGTAGCTGCTGGTAGTTATCAGGAATTTAATTGAGAACCATTTAACATGAGGGTGACCTTGTGAATGAAATTCTGAATGAAATAGTTTCTTAGACACTCACCACACACTAAATAGTGCTGCAGCTCTCTCTGTTCTCCCTTGCTGTGCTGCAGTCACTATTCCAAGCACTCAACAGCATAGATGATCATCCTTCTAATGTTGTACATTGTTTTATCAACACTTGAGGAGAAAAGTGTTGAATCCTTGTGGCCAGAAACCAGAGGGATACGTGGAGAGTTCAGCACACACTCCACACTCTATGAAAGGGCAGAGGAGGTCTGTCAGAGATGCTGCAGTCCTACCTGTTCAGAGATGTAAGTGGTTTTAAAAAAAAAAAAAAAAACCAAAACAAACCACAACAAAGCAAACTGGTTTTGCTTCTAAACCGTTTTTCCTTCTGAAACAGGCGTAGACCACAATGGGGTCTTTAATTTCCAATCTTTAGTAAACGTGTTAAGAGACTGCTATTTTCATGAGGTTTTCCCTGGTCTCTGAAGCCCAACTCTCAGATAGTACATTTTGACTCAGATCTGCTGGTGCCAGCACAGCTGCACTGATTCACAACAGTAACATGATCTAGTTACTTTTTCTAGTAACACATTCACAAAACCTTTCGATCTGCTTTCTCCAACACTGGCAGGGCAGAGTACACACAGACAGATTAAATCTTCATGAAGCCTGGACCCTTCCCATTTCAAGGATGCCTACATTTTGATGACTGTCGCTACAGGTTTTTACTCTACCATCAAGTCCATAATCCCAAGGAAAGCTCTCCAGACAGGCAGTTGTTAGCAATTTCTAATCTGCTGCATGACCATCTGCTGCTTTGCTCTTAGTTCAGTTCTGCCTGAGTCTGGGTACCCAGCTATAATGTGCCCTTGCTGATACTTAACAAATGCTGAGAGGAACAGTTTACTGTTTTGCATTTTCCACTCTGTTTCTTCCCCTTCTTGGCTCCATTCTTTTGCCTAGTTTTCACATTATTGGGTATGGTGTCTGGTTTCTAGTAGCATATTAGTAATGTAGGAAAAATGAACATAATTGCAAAAATACCACACAAAAGACTCATATGTTGCTTCCATTGCTTAATCCGCTTGCTGGGAATAATTGAACGGGATTCCTTTTGTTTTGTAGCTGCTTGATTTTCTGAGTAGAAGTCCCCTCCTCCCATGCTTGACCCTGCAAGTACTAATGGGCAGACAGGCTTGAGAGAAATAATAACAGAATCCAGCCCTTTGAAACTGAGCCTGCTCCAGGGAGTCAGAAATGCGTGGTTGAAAGTACTACTGCTTGTCATTTCTCATAGTTCGTGTGCTTTGGAGACATTGGCAAAGATTCACCTGGACTGGGGTGTGAATTCAGCTGCGAGCTGGTGATGATAAGCTCTGTGCTACTGGAGTAACACAGATATCAGGGGGGTTCTGCCATTGGAATGGGGAGACCTTCTCCTAGGAGAGCAATAATTCAATGTTGTTGTAATGGGAAATGCCCTTAGAAGAGACCTCTTCTGTCAAAAATGCATTTCCCTGGTTCTGTGTAGCTGTTACTAGTTCAGTTTAAAGCCTCATTCATCCAAATGTGTGTCATCACCCCTGTTTTAGAAAAATGTGGTGGTTCAAGGTGGGCTCAAAGCCACAGTACTACTTTGCACACCAGCAGGTTTCAGCTTCTCTCTGTTCTGCAGTACGCAGTGATGTGGAATAGCCTTGCAGCTCTGAAGGTGTTACTGGTCCTACTTGTTCTGTCCTCGATTGCTTCTGCGTTTTTTGGGTTTGTCCACAGCACAGGCAGAAGTGTTGTTATACAAGAGCAGAGCAGGAGCAAGAGCTGCAGGGAAAAATTCATCTGTGTGTTCCCAGACAGGCTCTGGGCTGCTGGTGGCATTTCCAAAGCTCTAGGTATCTACTCAGAGGCCTGTCAGGAAACTGCAGTTGCTGGGATGGTTTGTAATGGGTAAGGAAACACTGAATGTGTGCATCTAGTGTGGTCTTGTATGTTAGGACTTGAAGGTTGTTTTGCTACAGCAGTGTTGCTTTGCGAACAGCAGTGGTGAGACAGGAATGTTAAACACAACCAAGGGCCCATGCATTAAAAAGCACATTGATATATCATGGGGATTATACAAAAAGTCACTAATATGTTGACAAGATGAAGATAGGGCCTTGAAGGAAGAGATTTAAAGACTTTCAGCTGTAAACCTTATCAACAGGAAGATTGAGAGGTGACTTAATTGCAGTCTGTAAGTACTTCATGGGCAGAAGATAGAGGATATTAAACAGCTCTTTAATTTAAGAAAAGAAAGGCATAACCTGATAGCAGAGCTAAAAGGTGAGTCTGGACAAAAGCAAGGTAGAATCTAGACAAGCAGTGGAGGTGAAAAACCTCTGGGACAAACTGCTGAGGGAAAGCATGGATTTTCCATCATTTGATGTCTTCAGCTCATTTCTGGAAGCTTTCCTGGAAAATGCTTTTGCCAAATACAGCAGCACTGACTAGATGGGAGTTCAGATTAGATGTTCAAACAGTCCCTACTTGTGTAAAGCCCATACATCTTCTTGTCACACAGAGAGGACATAGCTCTGGAGAGAGGCTGGCAGACCTGGCACATTCCCAGGTCTAATAATGGTGTGTGGTGTAAACCTGCACAAAACAACTTTGAATGGCCTTCTAAAACCACATCCAACACAAAAGATTCGTACTATATTTGGAAGGTCAGACACTAAAATAAATGGCCTGGTTTCATTGTTGTTTAGCAGAAGTGAACGCTGCAAACACTTTATTTATCCTGGAATAAAGATAATTATTTATGTACCTAAATAAAATTTGGATGCTCAAGGATTCTGTAAGCAATTAGACATTGTGTCTTCCTGTTCCTATATGGAATTGGCAATATTTGAGCTCACTCCACACATTGTGAAGTAATAAATGCTACAAGTCATGACTACTTTTTCATTTGGGAAGGAAACTGAAAGCTGTTCCTTGCAGAAGGCTGTTGTCCATACAAAACTCGGCACAGGCTGTGGCAGCTTTATTGTGCAGCCATATAACATTCCTACCAGTAATGTATGTGAGTGTAGAGAGAGGGCAGGCAGGCAGTAATTGTTTCACTGACAGAAAAGATATAGACAGATGCACAGAAGCATTCTGGAACAAAAATGGGGCTGCATCCACTGAAACAACAGATGCTGCCTTGTGAAAATATTTTTTCCATTATAGCTCCAATGTCATCTCCCACTTATCTCTCTCAGAAGTGCAGAAGGAGCTCATTTCAAGGGTACCTATTCTTGCCAGCGGCATTCCTCCTGCCTCGCAGCCTCAAAAAAGGGAATGGGTTTTTAACAGGCATCGTGGTGGGGGGACCATTTGTCTGCGATTAGGCCCGAGAAAGGAAAGAAACTTTTGTCCCAGTGAAAGGGAAGCTTGTAGTTCATTAAGCGGTGGAGGGATTAGCCATGTCGAGAGCTCTGTTCTCAAAAAGGGCTGGAGAGGGCCCGGGAGGGGAGGGCTCCTTGTAAGAACTTTCTTCCTTTTCTCTTCTATTCTGTGGGTCTTTAATGGCTTCCCCGCGGTGGGGCACGGTGTAAGTAGGGGATCCTGGTCTTATTAGTGGGCTTTGGGTCCCCCACCTCCCTCCAGCCCAGCATCTCTTTATCATTCTGCCAGTTCATTACAAGCCCCAGCCAAGACTTCACTGGCTTGGGACTGGGCTAAAGAGAGAGAAAGAAAAGGGATGGGGGGAGGGAAGAGGACGCAAAGCAATTAATTTGGGAGCATTCAGGCCTGAGAATGTGGGCCACTCCAGAAGAAACAGTCCCCCCAAAGAAAAGAGAAAAACCGAACCTTTAACAATGTTTTCTTTCAAGGTTTTGGCTACTGTTGCATAAAACCCTCCAGTGCTTTGATATTTTTCCACTTCTAATTTGCTTGCACGGAGGAGTTTCTCCATAGAAATGTTTCCTTTCGTTAGGAGCTTTCAGATTTCCCCTTGATTCCCAAATGCTTCTACTTTGGAAGCAGAAAGGCTTTTGTTTTTTTGGTATCAATAGTCCCTTGGGGCCAAAATGTGAAAATTTTGTGCAGGTAAATTCCTTCTTTGCTGGGAACCTCAGATGAGTACTGGCCACTATAACAGGCAAGTCTAGGCTCCATGGCTTGCCTCCTGCTATTCCTATGGAAAATTCCTTTTGCAGTCAAAACACTCCTTGTTCTTTCAGGTGGATATGATCAAATGCAGAATTACTGCAGGTCTCCCTGGCACAGAGAGCCATCTGGGGAGCCCACTTTGCCTCCCTTGCTTGGAAATTCTGGAAAAGATATTCTGGCATAAAGCCATTGTTAAACATCAGTTCTGGAGTGGAAACCCCTCTTTCCAGAGGTCTGAGCTCACCAGTTATTCCTCATCTGGACTGAGAGCTCGTGAATAAGAATATTGCCACGGGACTGATGGCAAAACAGTTTTTCCAGAATCAACTCCAAGCACAGATGCTCTCACAGCTATTTCCTCTGGAGCAGTGGGAGTTTTGGTGGGCCTGGAGGTCCGGTCTCACTGCCTCAGCACGCCAGCCAGCATACAGAAAGGCATCTGAATCATTTAGCTTAATGAGAGAGCCACAAATGAGTAATACAACAAAATTCAAGTTAGAATTTCCAACTGTTTATTTTCACCTGTGTGTACCCACTTGTGATTTCCTGGCTAGGAAAGGCACACTTCTGTGGGTTGGGGGATTTGTGTGCACCCTATTATGGGGAAGGGGATTTACAGCTGACCATTAGGCAGTTTTGGCATTTTTCAAAAATATTTGGATAAATGGCGGTGTGTTGAAGTTGAGGGAGGCTGACAGAGATGAGACCGTGTTGCTTCTCCTGTAAACCCAGCCATGTGTTTTCAGGGCTTGCATTTCTGCCCTGACTGCATTCACCACATCACTGAAATGCTCAGCATATGCTGCCTTTCCACTTGAGGTGAGCCACAGCTGAACCTCTCACATGGCAGTTTGACTACAGAAATCTGGCCTGATTTGTTTCTATGTTGGCTTCTAGTTTTGGGTGCCAGTGTGTTTGCTCCAGGCTGTTTGGCTTCAAAAAGCACCTTCCCATTTGCTGGTGATCTTACACAGTGTAGAAGAACAGCGTTCACAGGTCAGTGCAGGAGCTGTCTGTCACTAGAAATCACAATTCAAATATTTATTCTAGAAAAGTCCCGTGGTAACACTCTGGCATTTGACTGCTGATGAATGCAAAGGTGTGTCTGAGCCAGGAGAGACACAAACATAGGGTGGGAAAGAGCATCTGCATTGTGTTTAAGTCTACAAAGTGGGATGATTCTGGGATGATCATGAGATCATGAGACTCCTAATGAGGCAGATGAGAGAAAGCCTGGAAAGGTGGGAACACTGGCATCCCATTCTGTCAAACATGAGCAGCTCTTCATCATACCTGCAAGGATGCAGAAAGACACAGTTGCCTTAGACTGAGATGAACTGATTTTGCTCCTACTTTGTGCTGCCTTTCGTGCTCTGGCACAGCGCTTCTGGGGTGTCCTGGCCCCCTTGGAACATCCCTGGGGCTCTGCATCTTTGGGAAATGACCTTTTCCAGTGCTGCCAAGGGCAGCAAAGATGATTTGCTTTGCCGTGACCTGTGGTTAGAAATGTGGGTGCCAAATTCTTTGCTCAAGCATTTGTTTAACAACTGGGTCGCCTGTTTCTATCAGAGGTCAGGATTTAGGCACATAAATTAAAGGGATTATCAGGAATGCTATCTCCACTTACTTTTTTTATTTCCCTTTTTGCTTCCTTTTTGGCCAAGGTTAATTCAGAACTCTCATGTGGTCCCCCTGGAATGACTGGAGAATATTGCCCAATATTTTCCAAACTGTTTTCCAGCAAAGGCTGTTGGTACAAGGCACTATAAACATCAGAACAAGGTTCATACTGGCAATCAGCAGCTCTGACTTCCAGTATCTTACTGCAGGGTGAACCATAAAACAGGGGGTGGTGCATAAATTGAGAATAAAGTTGTGGTGGGTAAGAGCTACAGGCAACATCTGCCTTTCCCATCAGTGCAAAGGCAGAGCAGTTACACTTTTTATTTTTAGCAACGTTATTTGCAAACATGTGATATTCCACTGAATAAGAGGTGGTCAGTTAAATGGATGTTTTGGCAAGTTACTTTCCTCCTGGAGACCAGCCTTGTTGGAGAGAGGCTGAGCCCACATCCCATCCCAGGCTGTGCCTCCCTCACGGTTCTCAGACTCGTGTTTGGATTCACAGCCCATGGGGAGAAAAGCTGGGCTTTAATTATGGATGGAGCCAATCACTCAGACAAAATGACAACCCACTCAGGGTTTTAGCACAGAACTCACACTGCATTTTTTTCAGTGATTACAACCCAAATCCTCCCATTTCTCTCCTCCCCAGCCCCATGTGTGTATTCTTCAGTATTTCTGAGGTTTGGTCTGGTTCAAAAGCAAAAATGCTGAGCAGTAATAAAAATCAAGGTTAATGTACCATAATATTGAGTCAAGTGACTTGTAAAAATTCTTGCTTTAGTTTCTCTTAGTTCACAGACACAAGGTTCAGAACTTTTTCCAGCAAGATTTGCTATTGCAACATGCTCTTATTATGACAGCTTTTATTTTTAGAAATGTTGAGAATCTCTTTGGAAACTATTTATAGGTTTGCTGCTCAAGTATGCTGGAGCTTTTTATTTTTGTTTAATTATTGCATGCATAGTTTTGCTTTAATGTTGTTTTCATTTAATGACATGGAATATATATATTTTTTTTCAATTTAGCAAAACTCAAGCATACAAGCCTTTTCTTTGCTGATGTGTATATTGGAAAAGCTTGGGGCCAGAAGCAAGTGCTTCTCAAGTGAATTGAGACTCAGCTAAGGCATGATTTAACTGTGGTAGTTAATTGGGATGAATTCACATGGGTAGACCCCAGATTAAATTGTCAGATGCTCTGGGTGAGTACTTAATTGTCAGGGTTTTATGCAAACCCTAAAGAGGCAGTTAGTTTAAGTGTTGAAGCTGACTCCCTGCAGAGGGGGATGCTTTGCTCCATCCTTTTTCTGATCATCTGTCCCCATCCTTCTGTTCTTTTGGGTAAGTCCTCCCCATGCATCCCAGCTGCTGAATAGAAAATCAGAGCAAATCACCTTGTTCATTTTTGTATCACTTATTACCTAGAAAGTAACTTCCATCATCATTTCAAATTATGCAATTACTCTCTTTTTCCTTCACTAAAATCTCAATATTTACAAGGCTCACTGCCACACTTTATAGGCCACTTTAGGGAAAAATCAGCATGCCTGTGATTTTCTGAGGACTCCACAGTGGAGAAATTGGATATATTTGTGTCCAAGTCAGAATGACAGGAGCTGAAATACATGGAAACATTTTGATCTACTATGTTAGTGGTCTTTCCTGTCTCGGAAATGTCCATTCTCTACTCAGGCAAAAGAAATTAAATGCAAAAAAATTCATGAATAGCATCTAATCAAAAAGCCATCCCTGTTTTTATATCTTAGAGCAGAAATTAACCATGACAGCTGCTCCTGGAAGGTTATTTGTCCATGCTATTATGCAGAATTCTGAAAACTGCCATTTTTTCCTTACAGACTGTTATCAGGAACAGTTATGTGTTTTGCCTAAAGACTATTACTTCCATTGTTTTTGAACTTTACACCAGACATAGTCTATCACAAAAATAATCACTTGTCTTGTGACAAAACAAACCATTCCATTTTTTCCTTTTTTCCAAGGCATCTCATTATCAACTTTGGAAGGAAGTTGAATTTATAAAAAGATAAGTCATGTAAATAAGCTGGAAGAAATCTAATCAAAGTCCTTTGTCTTCTTTGGCAAGCACAGCTCCATTAAACTGTGATTCTCCTTTGAAGCTTCAATTACCTGACTTACCAGAGCTGGAGCAGGGGAGAAATGGCTAATATCTCTGAACAATGTGCATGTGTGTATGTGAGGAGGAGTTATTAACTTTTCTGGGGGGCAAGGAAACAAAAAAGTCTAAGCAAGTTTATAGATTGCAGCTTTATGGTTTTGGCCAGCTGCTTGGAATCACAGGATAAAATTTATCCCTGATGTGTCCCCACTGTAAGCAAGTGGAGGAGCAGGGCCAGTAAATGCTGTCTCTCCAGTGCCCCATTCCCTTCCTCAATGGAACTCTCTTGCATCTACTTATGTTCACACATGTTTGTGGCCCCAAATGCTGTTTTCACCAAATGCACATCAGAAGTACCTTGCACTGCTCCCCTGTGAGCACTCCCCAGGCTGTATGGCACAGGGTTCTATTTACCACTGTGTTTGTGCCAGTTCTTTCCATTTAAAGGTAAATGTCAAATTCCCTTCACTGTTTTTTTTTTTTTTGTTTTTTTTTTTTTGTTTTTTTTTTGTTTTTTTTTTTTTTGAGTGTGCATCCACAACTGTCTTCGGTGCTGACAGATGCAATTAGACCAGATCTCCTGGGGAGCAGCATGCACCTAGCCCTGGTGGTGTGAAAGCCTGTGTGTCTTATCATACTGCTGGGCAGAGTAAATCAGAATAATTGAGGAATCTTGAGTATTTGAGTAAAATCACCCTGCTGGGCTCTGTGCTGCTGCAGCTGAATTTCTCCTGCCTGGAAAGCTTTCTCTATGCTCATCCAGGCTGCAGAAATGAGCTCATCAGCTCATCAGCTCATCCAGGCTGAGAGACAGAGGACTTGCAAGGCAGTAACACCTACCTGCCTTCTCCCAGATGACAGAGACTCAACTTTTTTATTCTTCAGTCAAGCATTCAGCTGATGCACTACTGATCTGTACACATGCAGTTTGCCACTGATTTTACAAACAGTTTTAATCCTTCTAACTCCCCCCCATCATTCTAGGTTGTATAAATAACCTAAAAATTGAGGCCAAAAACCATGGATTTTCTGTTCTTTGTTGGAATGCTGCTCTGGTGTAACTGAGAGGAGAACTTGACCTGCTGTATCCGTTTTTGCAGAGTTCAAACTGTAATTCCAGGCCAGATTTAATCTGTGCTTCTTGCTCATATTTCACTGAAGCTCTCAAAAAATACACATGCTGTGGACTGCAGTGCAGCGTTGCAGGCAGTGAGTGACTGTTATCTGGCCTGAAGGATCTTCTGGAAATAAATTTTTAAAAAAAAAAGATAGCGATCAAATTGCTGAAGTGAATAACTGATGGGTGTTTTAAGTCTTTAATTTGTTTTCGTTTGCTTGGAAAAGCAGACCACGTTTGCCTTCAGAGCAGAAGGCACTTATTGATAGCGCTACTTAAGTGAGCAAAATAAAATGCTTGCAATGACAGTTATCAAAGGTTAGGTCCTTGGAGATGAAAAGCTTTTGTGTCCATGTGCACTCCAAACCAAATCTTTCTGTGGGCCTACATAAAGTACACAACAATGTGCTTCCCTTCTGAACTTTTTTGGGACATGGCATGGAAAGATTGTAGCAGTCTTCATGAAGTCAAATCCCAGATGGGTATTGGTTTCAAAGGGAATGATGACTAGCCAGTATGTTAAATATTTTAATTCAGTAAAGCCTCCTGTTCTCCTTGATGTTTGCTAAAGTTACGTTCAGCAGCTGTAGAGGAGAATGTGCACAAGAAACAGAAGGAGAATCCTGTGTCCTCTCCCCTTGCCCAACCAATAAATTTTAGCACTGAGTAGGCAGGCACCAGCCCTCCTCACCTTGGCCCGTGGGGTGGGGAGATGAGCACAGAGGGGTTTAGATGGAAGCAGAGCTGTGGGCAGCTGGACCAGGTGCCACTGGTGCTCTGAAATGTCACTTTAAAGGCTATTAACATAGTGAGGGCTTTTGAAGGCTGCTGAACTTGTTTGTAGCATAATCCTTCCGCTTTTGTGCCGCAGCACTCTCCGCATGTTGTGCTAATAGACACTTGTGCTGAGGAAGCCCACCATGTACAGAGCTCCAGAGGGAAAAGCTGCTTTAGCTGCACTCAGTGGCAGATAATTGCTGGTGGTGCTGTAAGTCTGGCACAGGCAGATCTGACCTTCCTCATTTTTTAGATAGATTTTAATTTTCCCAGAATCAAGGGTTATCTGGTTCTGGGCAGAATCTCTTGGAAGATAAGGAATTATTATAATAGAGGTGAGTTTTGGGGGTGGAAGGTTTGTCTTGAACTTTGTTACCTTGCCAATGCTTTCTGCAGTAATAGAGAAAAATCCTTTCTGCAATATTAGGAAGTTATTTGCCAACAATTTTTGGATAAAGAGGCTGCTTTTACAGACAGCCAGTACAACAAACAGCCTTTCCTCTGGAGCAACTGCACTGGCTTTTGGTTTCTTTTGCTTTCTTCTGCTATTTTTTGGCTTCTGTAGAATTTGTCTAATCTTACCTTGCTTGAACTGTGAATCAGAGTCTTTAGACCTGCTAAATTATTCCAGAGGATTTAAGACAAGTCTTTGTGTAGCTGATTTCTCACTGATGTCCCACTTCTCTTTGAGCATTCACTTGGCTCTGAGCTTGGCTAGACAGGAGAGAAGGAGGCAGGTACCAACTTCTCATGCAAAGTATGATATATATTTATGTAACAGTTGAGGCATAGGAAGAAACCTGGATTCTGTCCTGCTATTCATAGGCCTGGCTTTGCTGCTGGCTTTTAGCTGAGACTTTACACTAGAGGTGTCTCTGCTTTTATGTTCTGTAAGTTATGAGGCATTTAGCTCATTTTCCAAGAGCATCTCCTTTGCTTTTCATGGGGCAAAGCTCCTGTGTCACAATACACTGCACTGCAGATGGTTCCTTCTTGATGACAATTTTAGTATTTGATCAGCTTGTTCCTTTTCATTTTAATTTATTGCCAATTATGCTTTCCTTGCTCAGAAGCAGTTATGTACTACAAAAAAGCCAGCTCTCCCCACCCTCCCTGGCTACACTTGTCAACTGTGTTCAGTCATAGCTGCTGCCATTTTAATAACCAGTTCCTGCTCTTGGATCTTGAGAATGTATGATCAAAAAATCCAGCACCTGAGACCCACGGTGAAATGCAGTGATTTTGCTGGAAAAGGCAACCCTTCAACTTACCTTTCACCCCATGAAAATGGCAAGGGTGGGAGGTGTTACTCTGGGTACCCAGTCTCTCTCTTTGCATGGAGTAAGGCTGTCTAAATAATTTCATTCTCATTAGCACTGAGTTGCTGAGTTACAATCCTAGCAGCATTTCATCTGTTCCCAGTGGAACCTTGCATCCTTGTCCCCTTTACAGGGTTGTCACCCTTTTGCCAGGTTAATTGCCTGTGCTGGAGTATCCTCACAATATCCACCACTGCAACAGGATAATTGTTGCTGAACGTAAAGCAACTTGTAAAGTAATTTGTCACTTCTCCAGCTCTGGAAGACAAGAAGTTTTGGATAGGTTCCTGAAAAGTACACTTTTTTGGCCATGACAAGGAAGTGTTAAGAAATCATAAGCACAGAGAAGCCCTTAGGGCCAGGTGGTGTTAATCTGACACGGAGTAGTCCCTTTCCCAGTGGCACACTGTTTGTGTGCTGTCTTGTTGGATGGGTGATGCTGGAAGCTTGACTTTTGCTTAGATGACAGAAGCACAAACCTGGGTCTGCTTATCCACTGTGTGCAGGCAAGCCAGAACATATTTAGACAAACTAGATAACTTTTAAAGCAATGTTCCCAAAATTCCGACACAAATTGCCTGTGGGTCAATTGACTGCATACAAGGATCAGGATTTATCGTAAGGCCTACTACTTGTTGAACTCACAAAAATACCCCAAGGTGTAGATGAAATAAGGTATCAAAGAACTCACACAAATAACCACACAACATATGTTGTCCTAAGGCAAACATGTTCCTAAGCAGATGGGTTTGCATCTTTCACTGCTGCTGTGTGCACTGCAGCTGCTCACAAGGTGTTTCACCTTCCCATCCAGCAATACCCCTGCGCAGCAAAGGTGTGATTTAGATTTGGTTTCAGGCAACAACTTTGAAGGGTGAAGGTGGTAATTTTATCCAGGTTTTTTTCCTAAGTAATTTTTATTGTTCATTTTCCTGGGACCTTTTACAATTTGTGCTTTCCATGGCTTTTTTTTTTTTTCTTTTTTTGGCATTGCTTCAGTCTTGATATAATCCCTTAATATATGATGGAGAACAGTTCAGCCCTTCAGGGAGATGCCATTGGAGACCATTTTCAGGTTATTGGGTCTTTCATTGTTGTTCACATCCATCCTGAAACATTAATATTCTTCATCCATTCCACTTTGAAGCCAATGAAACATTTTAATTGGCTTTAGTGTCCTTTGATCAGGCCTGTGATAGTTGTGTAGTGTTGCTGTCATGCTGTACATGTTGTTAAAAGGAGTTTGTATTTAGCCTTTCCTCTAAAGGAGTGCTAATGTTGCTATTATTTCTGGCTCCTTGTAGAGAGGTGCTGTTGCACAAATATTTGGGACCAGTTGTGCAGTCCTTACCCAAAGAATATGTCATTTTGGCAACAGCAGAAAAGACAGAATTAATATTACTATGAGTAAAAATTTTGAGGCGGTAAGAGGAGTAAATATCTTCCTCATTTTCACCCAGAGGCACTGGGGAGGACTGAGAAGCAATCAGCTCTCTGTGCCTTATACCTGTGCCCTATCCTCCACCAGTTCCTGAACACACCAGCTACTCCCATTTCAGAGCAGTGGAAACTCTGCAAGTGTCTGAAAGCAGAGTCTGGCCTTTCATACAGGAACCAATTTGCCCATCCCTGTGGAGCATCCACAGAGAAAAACTGTTCAACAGTACAAAACCCACATTGTGTATGAGATTAGGACAGGAAATAGGGGATTGCAAGCTGAAACTGCATGGTGAATTTGAGTGAGTTATACTCACTAAAACAACATGCTTCTCTCTCTGCATCCCTGCCTGTACCAGAGGGGCTCACAGTTTGGCTCTGTTTATCCTCATGTTACTCCCAGTTGGTGGGAACCCCTTGCTCCTGGGTTCACAGATGAGGTCCTGGGCCATCAGCAGGGAAGGTCACCCCTGCAGTGGTGGAGGAGAGCCCAGAGCCTGGCTGCTGCTGTGCTGTCTGCTGCACATCTCCCCTTTAAAGGAAAGGAAGAGGCTTTGATAACGTTGAGCTAACAGCTCCTGAAAGCCTCTTCTGAGATGTGCCCTGAACAACAATCCACAGTGTGTTTACCTGGGTATATGTTACCCAGCTTTACTGTCCCCAAAATAGATATTTAACTGTTTTTTTTGGTTTTTTTTTTTTCCAATGAGTAGCCAAAAATGCTTTTCCACTTTTTTCCTTTTTCAAAAGGGCTAATGGGAAAAAAAAAAATCTGCTTTCAGAGGTGGTTTTTTCCCTTTGATAAGATTAACCCATTGTTTGTAATGCAGAAAACAGAATTTTTTCCACTGAGCAAGCAAAACCACAATTGCAGTAATGAATATTGGGTAATTAACCCTTCTCATCTAGAGGAGGTAGCACATAAGATTCACTGCACTACTTTCCCTGTAGAATAAAGTAGCAGTGGTATTAATCCAAACCAAACACTGAAGTTTTACAATTGGTTGTATTATTATTGCAGTTACAGCATTTTTACAGCCAGAGCAGAAGGCTTCTGAAATTAAGGTGATATTTAATCTTCTTAAGACTGCTGGGCACCAACTAACTGCTCATGCTATAGAAGGGAGACAGCTGCCTTCTGCTCTGCTTTATACAGAATTAATGCCACACCTCAGTTTCTGGGAATTTTCCAATGCAGTTTTCATTTGGAATAGCTGGTCACTCGAGTAATGTGTAGCTTAGAAATAAAATAGAAGCAATTTTCTGCTTAATTAGAAACATAATCCTAAATTCTGCCAGCTTCAGCCCAGCAGTTCAACGGAAAGGTTTGACTATGGGATTGAATGTCATGTTTTGAAGCCTGCTCTGCATCCCTGCTGGACTGACAGTGTGGTTGCATTGCCTTTTGCTTGGAAGGGGCATCACCTCCCAGACAGGGTCTGATAGAGCCATCCCAGCTCCAGGCCAGCATCTGACATTGGCCAGGGAATCCTTAAGGATCAGTCAACTTCATGGGGGCAAGTTTGAATGGAAGCAGTGGAAATCTGCCCTCTGAGCTCAACCAGCTGGGCTGTGCAGAGGGGCAGTTCTCTCTGTTACAAGGAGGCCTCTTGAGGAGACTTTTCACGGTGTGAAATGCTGACAAATTGTGGTTCCAGCAGCCAGGAGTCAAATTAAGGAAGGTTCGTGCTGAGGCTGAGATTGTTTTCCAACAGTATAATTTCTGAGTGCTCAGAGAACAAGGCCAGCACAGTCAAAGATTGTTTTTCTGCTGTGTTATCTCAGAGGGAACTTGCCAAATCACCCTAATTTGAAGTGGGACTCCAGTGCAACACATGGGAGTCAGCTGGGGCTGTGCTAATACAGGTTTGAGGGCGTAAAGGCAGTGGGGTCCCTGGCCCTCAAATGGATCAGACAGCTGATCCTGTTTAGTGAAAAAACAGTGACAAATCTCTACCCAGATGGGGTTGGCTTGGGAGTACACAGGGATGTGTAATCAGCCTTCCTTGCAACAGGATGGTGATTGTTCAGTGGGATGTTGGGCTGTTCATTCCACGTCATACTGATATGGGGAAATCCTGATTGCCTTGAGCATCCAGAGATCCAGTGGCTTCCACAGGGACATGCAGTATCACAAGCCTAGAGAAACCCATCCACAGACATGATCCAAAATCCCGTGCTCTTCCTACATTCTGAGTTTACCTTTTTTCTTTTGAACAGAAATAGCACTGTTTTGTATTTTTTAGATTTTTAGAGTTCCTAGATTTCTTACATGATATTATTTAGCACAAGGATTATTTGTTTTCCAGCTTGTGGATTCCCAGCACTTCCAGACAGACAAAGCTATATCAAATCATTGCAAAAGCTTGGCTCTTTGACTTGTCCTCAGTTATCTTCCCTGTGCTTTTGGAAGCAGTCATGGATACACAAACCTGCGCCACATTGCAGGCTTCACCCCTTTGCTACTTCTCACAGAAATTCTGATTTTATTAAAAATATTCCTCTCCGTGCTTGCTCCTTCTTCCTTTCAGCGAGTCTTCTTTGCAGCAACCCCTCTCTGGCGTTCCTCCCATCCCACTGCCATGAGGCTGCCTTTATTCCTGGTCGGATTACCGAAGCCTTCCCTCCTCCCTGTGGCATCCAGGGCTCCCAGCACAGGGTTTACCCCAGGCTTCCCATTGCGTAGGCTCTGTACTGCTGCCAGGCGATCCTCGCAGTATATGCTGCGGGTGATTCTCTCAGCCTCTGGAATGAATTATTTTATTGCTGCCAGCTTGTCAGAGAAATCAGCTTGAAAGCTGAGCCAGAGAGAGGTTCCTGGGAGCGACCGACTCGGAGTGGAAGCAAGTCACCACTGAGCAAAATAAATCAGGGGATGCATCAGCTGGATAATGTAGGTGCTGTTTTATAGCAGAATTTCAAAAGAACCAATCAGGCTTCCACAGGTCTTATATGTAAAGCTCATAAATATACAAATCGCGATCTTATAATTAAGCATTGTTGTTTCCCTGGTTTTGGGTTTTAAGGGTATAGTCTTCTGTTTAACTGCCTTCCTTGTAAAGATGAGGCATGGTCTGGACATTTTTCTCTTCCCATTTACCTCCCAAGGAATTTGCATTCCTGCTCTGGGCCTGCACTTGGGTGTGCGTGCTGCCACTGAAAAGGCTGTGAGCCATAAATAAAAGAACAATATGACCACAAGCACCCCCTGCAGAGGAAGAAGAAAGACATGAGTAAAATAATATGCCAGAGAAAATTGCACGCCAGATAATTTATCCACCCCTAATTATTTCTGGGCCAGAACGAGGTATTTCAGACAGTAAGAAAAAACACCTCTTTTTTTTTTTTTTTTTTTTTTTTCAAGTGATTTCAAACCATTGGACTATTACAATTTGATTCAAATTTTAGTTGACTCTTTGTCAAGAAAAAATCACTGAAGGTCACTCACAAGCACCACAGAATCTGCTGCCTATGTTTCTGAAGCAGAAAGACAAATTTTTCATGCATTTCTGTTACTTTCAGCCATTCAGACTCCTGCGTCTTGAAAGAAAACACATCTCAGGTGTCATGTTAATCTGGTTGGTATGAGATTATGGCTTGCAAATTGCTGATTTTGGATATGGATGCCTGGCCCATTTAAAAGACTTCAGCATAAATAGTAATAATAGACTTACAGTGGCGCAGTCTTTCAGAAGACGAGACAAAAAGCTGTGCTTGTTAAAACAAAAGATACCCCAGAAGCAGGAAATTTAATATTATTAATGAAAACAGAAGGAATTATTAGGAATGTTTTCACACGACAGAGCTCCTCATTCGGGATGTATTACCGTGGGGACTGCACCGAGGGGTCTTGCTGGATCTTTTTTCCCCCTGAGTGTGTCTGCAGCCCTGTGAACATTCCTCTGCTCTAGCCTGTGATGTATTTGTAACATTTGCATGTAATCTGTCAGGCAGGGCCTCTGCTATAGAGCGTGGGAGTTTCAGGCCCGTGGGATTTGTGAGGCTGCAGATGCAGAAGTGGAAGTCAGTCAGATTTGTGGCAGGGACAGGGGTTTCCCCGGTGTTGGAAGGAGGGAAGAGTAAGCCCTGCAATCTGACTGTGCACAGGCTATTCTCACAAGGTTTCCGTTTTCAGGCTCTGGATGTGTTTTGGCATTGGAATTCTCCTTTTCAGCCGATCCTCCCCAATTTTTCAAGGTTCACCCACAAGTCATAATTGCCCAGGGGGATAACAGCACATGGATGCAATGAAATGCATTCATAAAAGTGCTTGTTTTTGCACTGATGGGGCTCTAACTGCTTGTTATCTCTGAGCATGATTTAGAGGGACATAAATGCAGCATCTCAGCCTCACACATTCATAACCCCTTCCATCAAAAAATCTCGAAGCATTTTACGCACAGATGTAACCAGATAATATGTCCTGTTGTCTGTGTGGCATCTCCAACATCAGTCATCATCATTCTAAACCATATGCCAGAGTCTAGAGTATTCCCTGAAGTATTTTACATGGGAGGAATCATGTAAATAGAATATCTGGCAATCTATGAATGGCTCACAGGATTTCAATCAACTGCACAGTTTTAAAATTGGCATTTAAATCCCTCTCACATCTGTTGTTTAAAATAGCCAACAGCGTGTGGAATACATTCAGCATGAAATATTCATATGAGTATGTTAATAATAAAATGCATTATCACAGTAAAAAAAATAAGGTGTGTAAACTGCGGTCTTTGTTAGAGTAAATATTTAGAGATTTTAGAGAAAGCACTCTTTACTAGTCAAAAAAATAAATACTTTTCCTCGACAGATAATACTGAGATGTTCTCTGTTTTTTGAATACAGGACTTAAATGTTCCCAGTTGGCCTCTTGGTGCAGGTTGTGGCTTCCAGTGCTCTCCGAGAGCAGTCCATATGGGGTAACTTGCATAGGAAGCTAATAAACTGCACCTGCTTTAGCTTCTAAATATCACAGGGTGGAATAGCTCTTGGAAAAAGTTTTTTATGGATCATCTGGGCAAGGTCCTAGGTGACAGCTAACTCTGGTTAGGTGCTAGGTAGTTGTGGTTCATTGACAGGCACTGAGTTCCACTTGCAGCCCTAGTTTGTCTCCTCAGTGCATTTTCCTATCTTCAGACCAATATTGTTTATGAAGACTCCCTGCCCCTGCTTTGTCTCAGAGAAGCCTTTAAATGAGGTTCCAGGTGTGAAGTGCATTCACATGGGACATGTTCTGTTGCTGACCATACAAGTCTCTGTCTCTGACCATTCAAGTATTGGGGAGAGCTGTACCCTTACTCTGAAAAAAATGCAGTAATTTTGCTACTGATCACTCAAAATCTGTTAAATTCTACCTAAAATAATCTTGAGTTTCATACATATTTAGATGACCTTGAAAGGCCCCTTTCAACCCAGGATATCCTAAGATTTTATGATTCTCTGTTTTCTTAGGTAGCTTCTGTCTCTGGTCCTTTCTGATCCTAAGGTGGTGGTTGTTCTTATAGACTGCTGGTCATGTGCCAGGACAGGCATTTTAAAAAGTGCAGAAACACACAGAGGAATTTAATTCCATCCCACAGGAATGACTGCGCTGTGCTAGTCATTGTTTTGAAGGATGTTTTAGAAATTTCTAATGACAGCATTGGGATTATATAGTTAATTGTGGAGCAACCATTTTTACAATTTGTGTTTTACCCCACATGGAAAGCTATAATTTACTCCATGTAATTAGGTTAGGTTTAATTCTGGCAAGACACAGGCCAGCATTATCCTGTGTAATATACTGTAATCCTCATGTTAGGTAGGGTGCCAAGTATTCAGTTTGTTTTGGGAGCCAACAAAATTGCCACTTGTCCAGGGTTGTTCTTGGACAGAATTGTGAAAGTGGTAACATTTTGCTACTAAATCCAGCTTATTATTAGTCTGACAATGACCTGGAGATATATGTATCATTCATTGGATGTTATGTGGAAGGTAAATGGCACTTCATTAATAAAATTATGTATTTAACAGCATATGGGGGCAATGTTGCAAGTCTGATATTATCAGACGAAAGGCTATCTTTCATTGACCTCAAAATCTCAATTTCTTTACCTTATTGTCGGGCTGTGAAGTGTAGTGGTCAGAGAGATTACACCATTTCCATATTGCTGTTACACAACTGTGTATCACTTTGCTTATAAAAGATAAATCTAAGTTTAAAAAGCTAAAAATTATTTATTCTCTCTACCCTTTCAAATGCCTTTACTTTCAGAATTAATGGTTTACCTAACCTTTAGAAAGTCTATTTGTCAAAAGAGATTTGAGTATAAAGTTGTGGGATGGTGACTGATGAGGGGCTGACTGCTGCCAATGACACATTAAAATTTGTATTTATTACATATATGGACTGTTTTCTGAAGTAGTTCTCTTCTGAAATATGAGAGGAAGGATTCCCTAACAACATCTTATGCCTCACTGAACATAATCAACAGTTATATATATGAACATATATATCTATGTTATATAATGAACAGTTAGACTGTTATATGCTCTGCAATGTCCAGTTAAAAGTTATCATCCTCTGTTGATGTCTTAACACTTCTACAACTTACAGGTGCTGTTATTTCTTGAAATCAAAGTTAAACTATAATAGCCTATTGACCTATCCTGATGAGGTGTGATTTTTCACCTCAAGCAAACAGACTTTTCCCATTAAAGATGTTGAGCAGCAGTCCTCTCTGACATTTTGCTTCATTTGGTAATTGTCATAGGATGTTTCATTTTCTTCCACAGGAGATATTTTTACTTTTCTACCAGAAGACTATGAAATATGTAAGCCCATAAAGAATGTTTCAATAGTTTTCATTCTGGGGTGGAAGAAACAGCTGGATCCAAATTCCTGGCTGTAAAGCCCAGTATTGCAATTCCCAGTTCATTGTGATGGATTGGGTAATTCCACACTAAGGAATTATCTCAGGACTGTACAATTGATTATTTTTGTTTGATTATAAATGCCATCCAAAAATAATGCCTGTGCTCAGTCACTGACATGTGTGACCTCTCTTTTCCTTCCAGCCCCTCTGGAAATCTCTTTGTGCTGGCCTATTTTGGCCATGTGAATTTTCAGGGAGATGGAACACGTACCAGTGATGTTTCTACACGTTTTGGTGAAGAAAATAATAAACATCGATCAGTGCTAGTAGGGAGGGGAGTGATAGAGGTATAATTTTATGGGGGACAGCAGCTGTGTGGTGGTTAAAATAGAAGGCTGGGAGCCAGGCCTTATCAGTTTGTCCTCAGCTCTGCTGTAATCTTCTTCTTATCATTAACCTTGCGTTAGTCCTTTCAGTGGCATGCCTCCCTCCCCCAACCCTAAGCGATTTAGGATTGTTGAAGGTGGAATTTTGGCCTATATTTTTGGGTGGAGTGTTCATACCACCTTGCTTTTGGCACCCACTCTACGTAGCCATCATCTCTTCTGCAGTCAGGAAGAGGCTGGTGTCACCCTGGACTTGGGCACTAGAGTTAGGGCCCAAAGTAAGGACTGTTTAAACTTATTTATCAGATAACACTTAATATCACAGAATTCTTCCCAGTGTTTATAAACTTTCTGTAAGTAACTAGTGATTTATTCTTACAAATAATAATTGCAATGAAATGGTTATAATTCAAAAAGGCTGATTGGTGTTATAAATTAAGCTTTTCTCCTCTATAAAGTGCAAGACCCCCATCATTCCCCCACCATGCTAAAATGGGTGGATGCTAAAAATATGTTTTTCAAGGAACTTTAATATTTGTGACAAGCACTCCATGCCTGCACTACACAGGCAGTAAACTCTTTAAACAGCGTCTGTCTTCTGTGCTGTCTACGAACAGCCTCTAATATACTGGGACCCTGTCTCTAAGAAAGCCTTGATGCTAGCATTAAAAAATACTGGCAAATATTACCAATTTGTTCTGGGCCTGGAACAGCTGGCTGGTAATTGCTGTCTTTTGGGGGCTGCTATTTCATGCTCAGAAAGTGCTGGTGACAAGGCAGAAGCCTAACCACTCATCTTGTTCTCTGATTTCTTCTCCCTTTCATCCTCTGAAGCAGCAGATCAAGACTGTGACCGCAGACTGGTGCCTGTGGTACAGAGCTCTGGGGCTGCTGTCTGTGTGTGCTGGAGCATGCTGATAAAAAAGCAACCTCAACAACAGCAACAAAGCAGGAAGGATTGTTTTCTTGCCCCCTGTGGAATGGAGACCTGAAGTGAGGCGGGAGGTCCTGGTGTCTGGAGGAGTCAGCATGGCGGAAGGGCTGTGATTGCCTTTGTAATGTAATTGTTGTAATGGCAGGCCAGGGAATTGCAGTGGTTGAGTGAAAAACTCCAGCTGTTTCTCCTTGTGGTTCTTTGTGTGGTTGCAGCAGGAGCTGGAGCATCCCCATGTGCAGATGGAGGCACGACACAGAATGTGTCTCGGATGACTTTGTGAGCTCTGTGGGCAGCAAGAGACCACAAGGGGCAAGGAAGAGATGCACTTTCAGAAAGGCTTCTCCCTCCACAGCATTATGGAAAGTGAATGAGGAGGGAGGGGAGGAAGATTATAAAGTAGGTGCAGATCTGAACCAGATACAGAGTCATGGGCACAGAGGAGGACAGAGTGTGTTAGGCACGGGCCATATCCTACATGAACTCAGAAGAACTCCAGAATTCCTCTGTATGGATACAGCCAAAAGAGAATATTTCAATCTCAATCTTCAAGGATTTCTTTTTCACTAATATTCTTTTCTATTGTATGTCTTCTTTCTTGTCAATCATACTCCAGGAATTACTAAAGCTCTCTTTGAGAGCTACATGAGCCAACTATGGCAAGTGGTATTGTAAAAACTATAGATAGTTCAGCCATAGTTAGATCATTATAGTTTTACATGTTCTAAAGTTTGAGGCTGGAAAGCTGCCTGGCAGAAAAGGAGCTGGGGGTGTTTGGTTGAGAGCCAGCTGAACATGAGCCAGTATGTGCCCTGGTGGCCAAGAAGAGCAGTGGGATCCTGGCCTGGGTCAGCAGTGGTGTGGCCAGCAGGACCAGAGCAGTGATTGTCTCCCTGTGCTGGGCACTGGTGAGGCCACACCTCAACATCTCTGTGGACATCTCTCTGTTCATTTTTGGTCCCATCACTGCAGAAAGGACATTGAGGGACTGGAGCACGTCCAGAGAAGGGCAGTGGAGTTGGGGAAGAGTCTGGAGTACACATCCCATGAGGAGCAGCTGAGGGAGCTGGGCGTGTTTAACCTGGATAAAAGGAGGCTCAGGGGGGACCTTCTCAGTCTCTACAACTCTCTGACAGGAGGATGTAGCCAGATTGGGCTTTTCTCCCAGGTAACAAGGTTAGGATGAGAGGAAATGGCCTCAAGTTGCACCAAGGGAGGTTTAAACTGGGTATTAGGAAAAACTTCTTCATGGAAAGGTTTGTCAGGCATAGGATCAGGCTGCCCAGGGAAGTGGTTGAATCACCATCCCTGCAGATATTTAAAAGACATGTGGATGTGGCCCTTAGGGACATGGTTTAAAGGGACTTGGCAGTGTTAGGTTTGTAGTTAGAATCAATCATCTTGTGATTCTGTGAAACAGAGCTTCTTTCTCTTCTACTGAGTGACTATTCCATAGTCAAGCAGATGCCCCTCTTGGGAAGATTTCACATATGTTCAATTAAAAAACTTTCATTTTTTGTCTCAGTTTTTTTATGTATTAATCCCTTTATACACTTAAAATACCCCACTTTTCTGAAGTTCCATCTCTCCACATTTACCTCTCTAAGGAAATACATGATCCCTTTCCATACCAAAGTTTTTAAATCAAGGCCAAGCAATAAACCACAACATTCTTTATGCAGGAGTACAGAACAGGGATATGTCCGTGTTGGTCTCCCAGCAGAGATTGCAGTATTAAGGAGGAATTGGTAGTAAAAGATTTAGTCCAGGTATTGGTAGCAGCTTAAATAAATAAATAAATAAATATTCTCTCTGGGCTGCTGAAACTCTCAGTGGAAGTAGGATTGGTTTGTCTGTGCTGTTGGAGCTCACTTTGTACCAGCCTGTAAAATAAATCTCAGTCTCAAAGCTGTCATCCCTGATTATGTTCACCTGTTTTGAGGTGTGGGCTGCAGCAGCAATAACCACCAATTCAGAGCTTTGTCACTGACAGGTAACACAATGGGCCTGCACATCGTCACAACTCAGAAATGAGAGTTACTGATGCAGCTCTGGACACAAGCCTCATTTCTTCATTACCCGGCCAGGGCTTTTGTCTCTTGTCTGTGGAGTCTCTCCAGTGTTTCAGGAGGCAGGTGGCCTGCAAATATTCCTTCTGCAAAGCATCCTGCTTACAAGAGATTCCCTGGGCCTGAAGTGAAATCCGTGAAAATTTTTGCATGGAAATTCTCATGAAAATGGCCGGAGCTGAAAATACCAAAAAAACCACAAACACATACTTTTTTATTTTTATTGTCAGGAAATTCCAGTTTTAATACCTCTGGTTATTAAACTGCAGTTGAAGGCAATAGGTTGTAAAGTCTCCAGTGCCTGTCACAGAGGGAAATTCTCTGCCACTAACCTTTAATTTCATGTTGGTTTTATTGTAGGTTCTTTGGTTTTAGTTTGGTGTTTGGTTTGGGGTTTTTTTGGTTGGTTTTGGGTTTTTTGTTTGTTGGTTTGTTGGTTTTGTTGTTTTGTTTTGTTTTGTTTTGTTTGAGAAAAGCAGAGTGTTCCTTGACTATGCTGTCCTCTGAGTGGGTTTCTACTTTTCTATCTTGAGGGGTTTTCTCTGACTGGACCCAAGGAGAGGCGGTTCCTCTGTGAGGTCTTTTTTATCCAAATATTCCTGATACCTTTACTTTCACTGAACCCTTCCAAATAAACTCTAAACAGACTTCCTGTCTTTTCATAACATCAGCACTGTTAATACAGTAGGTGACACTGTTAATACAGGTAGGTTAGGGAGTGGTGAGCATGAGATAGAGGGTGAATAGAGGATCTACAAAAAAACATTCAAAATAGTACCTAATATTTATGCCAGGTTTGTGTCAATGAGATGAATTCATTGGAGTTTGGTCCTGTCTGCCTCTAGCAGGAAAGAGGGTTCAGAGTGGGCACTTGCTAAATTAGACCTCAATGATGGTAAAAAATTTCAGAACTAGTCAAAGTGAAGACTTTGCATCTTAATGATTTCAAGTCACCCTTGGGAATCACCTGTCTCAAGGGTCCTGCAGCCATAGTTCAGGCCTCACAAAAAAACCACAAAACAAGCTGAAAAATCACAAGAACTCAAAAATTAGTGGTTTGCTCCTTTTTACCCAAGACTTGAGTGTATTTGCACAGAGTTCTTCAGAATCACAGATGTTAAGTGTTGTTATTCAGTAACAAAAACCCCCTGTGTTTTAAAGTAGTGACTTCAAGGTCAAGATCATGTTCAAGGTCCTCCAGAAACATCCCAAATATCACAAGATGAGCAATAAAACCCTGTCAGCTGGCAGTGGTAGCTCTCAGATGGTGTTTGTGCTAGCCAGTGGGTGAGGCTGATTTTCCCTGGTCGTTGAGGGTTAACACCAGCTGAAATTCTAATGAAACCTGGAGTGTTAATTAAAGTCCCCACATTAAGGAGATCTGGGGAAAGCAAGAGCCTTAATCCCTGTAATATCCCAGAGACGAAGTTGTTGCTGCCTTCCTACACATGCACCTCATGGACCATTCATCAGATAAATCAGTTGGGATAGCAGAAGACTCCCTAAAACAAAGTACAGAGTGATCTCTGCCTTGTGTTTCCCTTTAAATTCCAGCAAGTATTACAGGAAAAGCTGAATGCATCTGGGATAAACTGCAGAGATCTGCTTTTTAAGATTGCACTTGCTTTTGAGTGTGTTTATCCACCATCTACTGCACCTTCAAGACTGCTGAAAAATAAGTCCAGTCTTTCCTTGTTGGAAGTTTATGGTCTAAGTTTTCCTGGTTAGGCTCAACAGAACATATTCTGATATAACTCCTAGAAAGGCCCAAGGTCCACTTTCCACTAGCAACCTGAGTTTGATCCCTCCCAGAATTCTGCAGCAGTGAAGGACATTGCAGATATGATGTGCAAATATGATGTGTCTGGGTAAACGCAAGAGTCAGCTCGTAGAGCCGGAGTTCAGAGAGATTTCTTTCATTCATCCATGGGAGAAGGAGAAGGCCTCATTATAATTGTTCAAGCCTGACTGGATTACATCACTTTCCCCTTCATTTCACTCCCTCCCCACTTGCCTCCCTCCTTTTATTTACACCCCTTGTTCAGCAGCGGTGCGGAGTGGGGGCTGCCCCAATGATGGATGCTGATCGCTTCATTCCCCACTGCCCCCCCAGCGCCTCCCCCAGTGCTTTGAAGTGTGCTCAGGTCTCAGGCTCCAGTTCAGAGGTCACTTTGTTTATTTATGCAAAGCTGGCTCATCTGTGAAATGGGGCTTTCAAGGCCTCTGACATCAAAGACTCCAAAGCTGGTCCCATCAAGTCAGAGCAGGGACGGGCCTTGCATTATAACAAATTGAAGAAACTTTGTGAATCATAGGGAAATATGATGGCTAGATTTTTGCTTCAAAAATTGGGCTGTTGTTTTGACTTGTGGTTGGATGCTCAGCACATGCTGTTGGCCTGAAAAACAGTCATACCCTTTTGGCTAAAACATGAAGCCTTCACGGAGAGCCTGTGGGTAAATAAAATTTGATCCTGACTCAGTAACAATCTGAATATTTCTCATCAGTTGCTCTCAGAGCTGGATTGTTATGCAGAATTTTCCATGTGCTTTAACTTTTAAGAGGGAATGGAACAATTCTGCTATGGTAATAAACAGTAACCATATCCCACTGATGTGGCAGTCTTTGACCCATAGGCTCCTCAGTGGGCTTTGTCAGTTGATGGAGTTACATACAGAAATCTCTTTTCTGCAGAAATCCAGCCTGCTCTGAGACACCACACTCTTCCCCAGCACCACCAGCATCTCAGTCCTGTGGCAACTCAGACCTAAAAGGCAGCTTGGAATGAGATCCTGAGGCAAGGGAGAGGCAATGGCTGGAGAACAGATGATGGTGATGTCACTGGGGTGACATTCCTGAAGAGTGGGGCTGATGCCTCTGTCCGTCCTGGCCCTGTTTTGCATGGCCATGTGCAATATCTGGAGGGGAAGGGCCTACACGAGTTTGTTCCATGTCTCCGAGTCTGTCACCTGACATGACACTGGAGCCTTGCCCTTCAGGTTTCTCCACCAGCCAGCATGCTCTGTAACACCATGGAGCCAAATTGTACATTAAGGACACCTAAATCATGTGTATGTTTTCTTAGCATCAGATACTCGTGACATAAAATTAGTCAGTGATTGCTTTTCAAGGCAGGTTTTCCACTTCATATTCCAACTGGCTGCTATCCTTAGCGTGTGATGCTGTCCAAGAAGTCCAGTACAGGATGACCTTCCAATATAGGTCACAGAAAAGGGATCTTGTAGGATACTTCAGCAATTCATCCTTCTTAGCACTGCCTCTCATGGTAATCTGCTGGCAGCAAATTTGGCAGTGCTGCATAGCTGGTCCCTGCTGCCCTTTGACTGCAGGCTGATTTTTCTGTGTGTACTTATCTCCCTGAGCTGCCCACCTCTGTGGGGAGCTGACAAGAGCATGAATAAGCAATCGGCTTATTAGGTCATTTCTTGAATATAGCTAAGATTCATGATCTCTGCTACTAACTCACCATTTTCTATGCTGCTGCATATCTGAATGTGGCTTCTTTCTCCAGGTCCTCTCTCTGTCTAAGAAGAATACTGCCAGGCCAGTTGTGTTTGTGACAGTTGGAATGAAATGCAAACAGCAGGTCTTCAAATCTGACACTATTAACCAGGCTTCAGACTGCAGGTTTGGGCTGAACCAGATGCCTCTGAACTTTCAGGAAATTTACCTTTGCTTTCAGCATCACAGACCCCTGTAAAATACCATAGAAGTGTTTCTCTACATTTGGAAACCACTTGATATTAAATTTGAAAATATAAGAGCGTTCTTCAAAGCAGGGAGAAACAAACTCCATGCAGCCACAGTACTGACTTTGGTTGAGGCAAGTGGAAGTCAAATATTGATGATGTCTGAATTAGACAGGGACCTTCTATCCTCAGGGAGTTCCTGAGTTATCTCTCTCCTCAGGTAAGAAACCAGCTCTTTTTTGTTCTTTGCAGCTACAGGTCAGAGCTTAAGACACTCACCCAAGGTGCAAGGGGGGAGATTCAAATCCCTCTCTGAATGTAGCAGAAGAGATACCTGACCCTGTGTCACTAACATCACAGATTAGCACTTTATCATTATATCTCTGGCTACTCTACTGCCTCACTCATACTTTTTAAGTTCAACTGGAAACTCATGGGCTTCAGGGAATCTTCCCCAAATAAGCTTCATCCAGTTTCTGGCTGTTATGAATCAGCTCTCTTTGGAACAGCTGTCGAGTGTGAGTTTGTTCGGACACAAGGAAGGTGGGAGCCCAGTTCACTGCACATTGCAGCTGGAAGGGTCTGCTGTAACATCCCTAACCCCATGAGCAGCTCTGGGGATGGGAAGGAGCAGTTTTGCTCTACAAGAGTTTCCATGTTTATGGCATTTCCCCACCTCAAGATTTCTGCTATTGTTGTTAATGTTACCACGTTCCCAACACATGCAAAGCA
This sequence comes from Onychostruthus taczanowskii, assembly GCF_017590055.1. Lineage (NCBI taxonomy): Eukaryota > Metazoa > Chordata > Aves > Passeriformes > Passeridae > Onychostruthus > Onychostruthus taczanowskii. Next base: position 24,204,460 of record NW_024499239.1, on the reverse strand, counting down.
AGTTCCAGAGTATCGAAACCAATGTGCCTAAATGCATGTAGTTATTCATTTCAGTCTTGATCCTCCACCAAACCATCTATTCCATCAGCTCAGCATGGTGGCAGAGGTTATCCTGATCTCTTCCCCCAAAAATGGTTTTTTCTGGGTTTGGTAGGTGACTCCACAGGTTTGCAATTTGTCGGGATGACAACTGAGGATGCATCTTCAAATGATCAAACGGATTCAGAGCAATTTTCATTACATCAAAAGCTTGGCAGCAAGTCAGGAGGTGTGGAGTCCACAGTCAGTGGTTGTGTGTCACAGGAGGAGGGCACAGGGGCTGACTTTCTGTAACATGAGGCAGTGGGCAAGAGAGATACCCTGCTCTTTGTACATCAAACTCAGCAGGTTTAAGGTCTAATTGGCAGAACATTACCACTTAAATCTCATAACCACTTTTATGATATTCAGCAGTTAACAATGGACAGGAATCCCTCATCTCTGACCACAGTTTTTCCTCTCCATTACAACACATTTTTCTAAATGTGCTGAGGGATTTACTATATTCTCTTGTCAGACAGCATCCAAGAGTTCATTCGTGACACTATGGATATTTATGGGTAAAACTGTACAAGTGCCAGGAGATAGTTAATTTGGTATTTTGACTGAAAGGAGACAATATCATATGCAAGCCATCATGTATAATATGTATTTTTGTATTCCCTGCATTTGGTTTGCCAAGGCTGTAAAAATAAACTTGCAAAGTGCAGCTCAGGAGGCACTGGCACTCCTCTGTAACACAGGCTGCAGGCAGAGCCTGGGTGGTGCAGTGGCACTCAGGCTCTGTGTGAGACTTGGAGTTTCCTGAGTGGGCCCTGTTTCACCCTGCTGCCCATGGTGTGGGCTGGGAGGTGGCTGGGGCACCCAGGAAAGGCTCAGGGTGTTCAAGAGAGGGTGGCAGCAGGTGGGATGGGGCAGTCAGCTGGAGGGGCTGCTGAGGTTTGAGCATGGTGCTGCTGCCCACAAAGTTTTCTTTTCCCCTTGAAGTGACAGCTGTACATAGCTGTACGTGTACATTTCCAGGAGAAACTGTGCTGAAGTAGCCAAAAGGAGAAGATAAAAATCCCTGAGGGTCAAGGGGGGACAAACTCCTGTAGCATTGCAGCCTCTCTGCTTAAGGGATAGGGCTAGTGAGAGCAGAGCATCTGTTGGCATATAATGGCCTGTGCTGAAGAGATGGGATGATTTTCCAAAATAGCAGAACCTGGGGTGAGGATTGGGTTAAAAACACATTCTTCTCTCTCAAAGACTGCATACAAATTTACACACTAAATACTGTCTTAAGCACAATCCAACTTGTAAAACAACTGTAAAGAGAAGTTTTACTCTTTGTATGTTTTGGAGAGAGCATGCTTATATATAAGTTGAGATCAGTTTTTTCTCTCTGTTGCAGAGATTACAGAAATAATTGTCGTGTCTTTTGCTCACAAGACCCTTTTCTTATGAGTTTCAGGAGCTGGGCATTTTGAGGGATTCCTTCCTTAAATTAGATATTTCCACTTTTCTTTATTTGTTTGGGGTTTTTACAGCATTGTATTCCTCACTGAGCCTTCATCTGACCTGTCTCTGAAAATCAGTGCAGTAGAGGTCAAGCTGGAGGAGGAAGAACTTTCACATCTGGGTGCTGCAGAGGTGTGAGGCCACCAGTATCACCCAGGTTGCAGAAAGAGGCTCAGGGCACTCTCCTGCCCCCTTGGCCCTCCTGGAGACCTCACAGGTGGCCATATCACTGTGACAATTTGAGGTGGGGGCTGCTGGAGAGGTGGGGTTTCACCTTGTAGGGATTTCTATTTCTCCAGGGCAGAGCTGAGATTTTGGTGCTGCTGTGTGGTAGTGATACAGAGAGCAAGAGTGAGGAGGGACAAAGTGGTGTGTGATACAGGTGGATGAGTGGTCTTAATTGAAAAGAAATACTCACAAGCATCTTTTCAAATCAATATTGTTTTTGCCAGTCATAAATTTGCATTCAGTATCCCTTCAGAACTCATTTGACCCAGACCTGCTTGCTTTTCTGATTTTTTATGGAAGCTGAAGGGTGAATTAGTGGCCACAATCATACTGCTTATGCTCTCTATGACTGATCACATAAGTCTTCCCCCACCTCCTAGGTTTAATTATCTTTAATTTTAATTTATGCCATTATTTGCATAGATGGTACCACAGATCAGCTCCTCCTAGAGAACAGCAACCTGTTAACATAAGCAGAGGGGCTTTTGTCAGCTATTATTGGCAACATTGATTAAACTCCCATTGGTTTGGTAGCCTGCTGAAAAGTTCATAAAGCAGAAAACTAAATTGTTCATTAAACTGGCCAGGCTGTAGGTGCCAGGATGTGGATGCCTGCTGTATGTTGAGTTTGCTTCAGCTGCATGGTGTCTCCAGCAGGAAATGCAAACTCCTGTTGTCGTCCTGCTGTGCTGCAGGAGACCTTCTTAACATCTCCCCTTTCCTTTCTTGCACAGATGATGCCAGCTCAGGGAAGGACAGCCAGGTGCCTGAAGGCTCCAACGGAGAATATGAAGACCATTCTGGGAAGCAGTGGGGTAAGGAGCAGCATGTGTTTTGTGGTTTTCCTCAGCCCTTGGTTCAGTGCTGTTCCCATGGCACATTTCTCAGTTGCTGAAGGAGAGGAAAGGCAGAGTGGCTGGAGTGAGTTCTCCCTACATATGGTCAAATAATAAACAGAGTGTCAGCTGAATGTGTTGGTGTGAATGGATCCCATCCAAGGGTCCTGCAAAATGCAGCCTGTGGTTGGCCCTAGGGCCCCCTGCCATTTACCCCAGCATGGTTCTCCCTTGTATTTGTTTTTCTGGGCAGCGACTTTTCTTTTGCATGTGCAGCTATTACAGCTTTCATAGACTCCCTATAAAAAGCATATTGACTTTTACAGCAGTATTTCCAAAAGTCTTCAGTGCCAGCATAACATTGCTCCCACTGAGGGCAAATGGGAGGTCTGACTTCACTTCAGGAGAATTAGCACTAAGCCAAGATGATATTTTTTAAGATCACCCTGTCTTTCAGACACCTGCCTGAGCTTCTCCAAGCCATGGAAGCATGGAGATTTTTTAGGCATAAGATTTTTTAGCTGTTGCAGAGCTTTGGGGAACTGCTAAAGTCTCACTCGGAACAGGCTCTGAATCACTGCAAAACTTGCAGGCCTGGTTTGGTCCAAGCACTCCTTGAAGGACAATAAGTTGTCAGGCTGATGCCAAACAGCTTTTGGCCATTACTACAGGAGTGTGATGTGAGTTTATGAGCTCAGTGGATGATGCACAGCATTTCATTTTGCTTGTGCAGTACATCCCTCTCTTTAATTTTACAATACAGGGATGGTTTTGTACCACATTTGTGCCCAGGGAGAACCTCACAGTAGTGCTAGGGGTGGAACCTGACAGGCTTTTGCTGTGTGAGTCCCCACCACTTAAGCTGAGGCCAGTTTTCTTCAGCAGCTGGAAAACAGGGATGTGGTGTGCTGTGGTGTAGTCCAGGCTACACTTGAATTACATGTTTATCTCAGGCTGAGCTTGCTTGGGGAGAGAAAGGTAACCTGCACTCATTCTGGAGAGGGATGACAACATTTCAGAGCTGGAGGAAGGGTGTCTTAGATAAACTACAGGTCAGGAGTACTTCAGGAGATTCACCAGCTAGTACAAAGCTGCCATCTCTCCACTTTTCATTGCCGTTGTGCTCCTGGCAGAGCTGCTGGATGATGGATCAATACAACTATACAACAATAATATTATGAAGAAAAGATGTAAGCCCTACTAAAATTATTAGGCACTGACAATCTCACGTCAGATTGCCCTGGCCCAGTCCATTGTGCTGCAGAGTGTTCCTGAACCTCTGCTTTTTCTTCTTTTCATCCCTCCTGTCTCCTCTCCTCTCCCCAAGAGAGAAATGCCCAGGGCCAGCCACCCACCTAAGCCCTTTCCATCCAGCACTGCTCACCAGTAAATTGCTGGTGTGAGCTGGTGTGCAGGGAGGGTCAGTGTGTGTCTGCAGGTCTCTGGAGGATGATGGCTGAAGAAGCAGTTGGTGTTGTCACAGTCCTGGGCCCTTGGATAAGTGTGAGAGGAGAAGCATGGTGAAAAAAAAAAGCTCCAGTTTATTTTCCATGTATCATAAAGTGGTATCTCTGGGGAGAGCAGGGAACTGATGTGGGGAAAGACAGAGACTTCCATCCATGTCTTCCCACAACTGATTGAGCTCTTAACCAGAAGACTTGAAATATATTTCAATCCATAGTCCTATTGTGACACTTTTTTTTGTAATTATCATGAAAGCTGGTAGTGGTAGTGACTGTCACTACATGGAGGTAGGGGTGGTGAACCACAGCAGACAAAATTTTTCAGATAATCACCTCAGTTTATATGAGCAGTGTCAGCCTCAGAGACTGATCCATGCTTCTCAAGGTGTCCCACGGGAGAGGGCACCACTGAATTCCTTCGCAGGTCTTTGTGCTGACAGGCTTCTATTGCATTTAATTTTCATTAGCTTTGGATAAATCTTCATGGTAAACAGCATTTCAGCCAGGAACCCGTGCACAACACTGTCTCTTTGTCCCCATCCACTTGTGTTTTTCCTTGCTCTTGAGTGGGACATAATTTATACTGTACAAATGTGTGGTTCATGTTTATGAAGCAAATGCCAAGTGATGTGGAGGAGAACAAGCATGTGAATAACACAGAGGCACTTTGTAATTGCCTTTGCTGGCACTCCAACAAGCAAAACTTCTGTAAATGGAACAGATTTGGGGACAGACATTTAGCAGCAACTCAAAAGAGACCTTTTCTGCCTCTCTCACAGTGTTGCTTCTCCTCTTTCTCCTTTGTGTTTGCTGGGTCTCTTTTTCTCTCTAATGTGTATGTCTCTCTCTCTTTCTCCTTTTTTTGTTAACTGGCTTTTCTAAACTTGTCCAATTCAGGCTTTCAAGGAAACATTCAGGACGGTGTAAATGGGATCTGATTTCAGCATATTGCACACAGCCTGGAGTAGCTTTTGAGACCACATAATCACTTAACCTTTTTTAAACAGAAAGAGAAAGAAAGAAAGGCTGAAAGATCCAAAGAAGTGTAGCTTTACCTGTAGTTTAGAATGTATTTGGGCAACCATGTGCAAGGAGTGAATGCAGAACTCCAGACAGACTCATGGGAGTCAAAGTGGGAGGAACACCAGAAATGTTAAAGACCTGCTTTTTTTAGGTGGAAAGAGTTTCTGTCTTAAAATGCCCTTACTGAGCAGGGGTGCCAGCGAGTCCTTCTGAGAGTTCAGAGTCACAAACCTGACTTTTCAGTCTGCTGGGGGAGTGTGACTGTCCTGGCTCCAGTTTGCTCTTTGGTATGTTAGTCCCAGCTCAGGAATCCTGTCCATGAGAATCTCCCCTCAGACCTGGAATTCCTGGTCTCAGAGTAAATTACTGCCATATTACAGAGTAACTGTTCAGACCCATTGCATGGCTGATTCCTGACCTCTCCATGAGTCTTGCAGACATTTTCTCAATTTCCAGTGACAGCCCTTATCAGCACATCTCCCTCGGCTCAGACTAAAATTTGGGATTACCCACAGTGTGCAGCTCTGACAGGTTCATTGTCAGGGAGGGGGATTGTGCCTGCTCTGAGGGGACCTCCTGCAGCAGACCCCAAAGACCCCAGCAATTCAGGCCCCAGGACCTGTGGAGGGGGTTAGTATGTCACACTTGCTGCTCAGCTGTCACGGCAAAGACTTCCAGTGCCGGAGTTGCTCCGGTTCATTGGATTACACATGAAAGCCTCTGCATGGAGAGCAAAGCATTTCTGAGCAGGAGTTTGAAATGACATGAAATGGCTGGGACCCAAAATGACAGCCAAGGGGGGCAAGGGAAGGCTGCGGAGACAGATGGTTCCCCCTATGGAAAAGCACTCTGTGGAGAGGGGTATGCCAAAGGGTGTCCTCTTCCAGAGGGAGGGATGTTGGCCAAGGCTGCAGGGGGGTGAGGGCTAAGGGGTATGCTCACAAACCTCAGAGGGCAATGGCTGCCATTCCCCAGTGCTTGGGGATGGGAAGCTGCAGAGCAGCCTCTTCCATTCAGGAAAGCTCCACTATAATGAACATCTCAGAGGTGCTGGCCCTCAGCCCTGGGCAGCAGGGCTGGCTGTCAAGTAGGAAGTTCCACTAGGCCATCCTGTAGCTGGCCAGGGAATCCCTACAAGTGCTTAAAAAGCATGTAGATTTGCTGCTTAAGGACATGGTTTAGTGGTAGAGCTGGCAGTGTTAGATTAATGGTTGAATAATTTTAGAGGTCTTTTCTGATTTTAACAGTTCTATGATGGGCTTAGAAGTGCCCCTGAACTGGCATTGTGTAGTTAAAGTAACTGTGAGAAATTTGTTATTTCTTTTAAATTCTTCATTAAGTTTCAGATTTTGCCAGGTGAGGGCCTTGCATTTCTCTAAGTTTCTTGTCTCTGCACTCTTAGAAATACTGGTGATTTCTTTGCTAAGACAAGATGACTGCCTTGACCCACGCTTCTATCCACCAGCTGCTATTGCTTCAGATTCTTCAGTTTTGGGATGGACTGCATGGGGTATCCTGTAATAACAAGCTCATAGTTTTATTCAGTCTTTCCATTTCTTTGTTCACTTCTCTGGACCATTCAACATGAATGTTTTGTAAACTGGAGCTGAATGAATGGCACACATTTAAGTTCAGACCAATGTAGAAAAGTCTGTCTCACTTCTAAGACTTTCCTATGTATGTGAAAGATGCTGACTCTTCTTAAGTCCCTCTAAAGCCACTGAGAACTGAGAGGCAAAACATCTTCAGGAAATGAAGCTTCATGTGACAAGCAAAAAATTGAGAAAATGGTCAGCTTGACAGGAATCTGAGTTTTTTCCTTTGGTCTTGGCCAAGGAGTTTGTGGAATATGGTAACAATTACAGTGTGATTATGGGGCCGCATTTTGCCTTCAGCTGCAATAGCGTGATTTTGGTATTATTTTGTGAGATGGTCTGGTGCAATTGCCTTACAGACACAGAAATTCTGGGACTGTACTATGCAGAAGGTTAATGCAGTGGCCAGAGTAATCCCATAGACATTCAAATGCATTGGGGTGGGTGGTGAATCCTTCCTAAGGAAAACAGTTTGAGCTGATATAAGGGAGAGCATACACCAGTATGTATGGGCTGCCTCTCAAGAAAATCTGACCATAAGCCTTAACAACAGTTTCCTTCTCTGGTCATGTCCTGTGCTCACCATGGCCCATTCTGATGCCTTTTGCAGCCCGGCCCAGGTTCACTCAGCCTGCCAAGATGAGACGGAGAGTGATCGCCCGCCCCGTCGGCAGCTCCATCCGCCTCAAGTGCATGGCCAGCGGCAACCCCAGGCCTGACATCACGTGGCTGAAGGACAACAAGCCCCTCACTGCCCAGGAGATTGGGGAGAACAAGAAGAAGAAGTGGACGTTGAACCTGAAGAACCTGAAGCCAGAGGACAGCGGGAAGTACACCTGCCGGGTGTTTAACAAAGTTGGAGAAATCAATGCGACGTACAAAGTTGAAGTGATCCGTAAGTGCAGCTCTGGGAGGGAGAGCAGAGAGGGGCCTTTGAGAAGGGGGCTGGCTCTGTCAAAGACAATGGGGGATGGTGCAGTGTTGATGGCTGGACATGGAAATGGGGAAGTGCTAAAAACATTAGAGAAAACACTGCTGGAGCTCTAGAATGAACCTGAAATCTGGGCAAGACAGAGTAGCAGGAAGACAACTGAGGAGCTGAAATGAGGAAAGGTGCTTGGGAAACATTCATCTCCACAGGCACCTGCATGGTGAAAATCTTGCCCAGTTCAGTCTTCCACAAGAGAATCAATTCAAGGACAGACAGAGAACTGACAGAGAAAGTCCTTTCAAGCAGCATGGGGCAGGGAGGGAAATATCTAGGATAGCCCAGATCAGTATGTCAGAATGGGTGAAACCAGTCAATTTTAAATTTAATCGAGAAGTTTCCCAAGGGAAACTTGAAAAACAAGGAATTTATGACTAGAGTGACTAGCCAGACAAGGATTTAGAACCAGATTCTAAAAAACGTTTGGCCATCTGAAGGTCCAGGCAGGTATAAATGAATTACTAATTAAAAAAAAAAAAACCCAAACCTTAAAAACATCCACAAGGATCCTGTCTGTATCTTTAGATGCCTACATAGCTTTAAAGATTCAATCCTCAGAAGATGAGCCGTGGGGGATTACCCTGCATTGTGGTGAGGTAAATTGCTCTTCTTATTATCTAACTATTCTGAGTCTTGCTCTCTAATCTTCTGTTTCCCTTATTATTGCTGAGGATAATTATACTTGAATCCTTCCTAAGTTTACCAGAGAAGAGCTCTTATTCTTAAATCATTGTTCTTTGCCTATGACATCATCATAAGTTGTCATGGAAATGATTACAGGGTAACCAACTCAAGAAAGAGAAGATGAGCTGAGTGGAGGGAAGATTGAATAGCCTTCATTAATGAGGAGCAGGGCCATGGAGGGCTGTTTCCAGCCACTTGGAAAGCATGTTGTTTGTCTGTGCATACATTTTAGCATGAGAAAGTTTATCCCAGTGTGAAAGATTGTTCTTAAAGGTAAAGATCTGTTCTCTGATAAGTCCTTTCCCTAGAATCACAGGAATTAAAAGCACATGTGGGAAGCTCTGTTGGGCTCTGAAGGCACAAACCTGCTGGACATCTGGGATTGATAAAGATGCAGCTGTGTGGAGACAGTAAAAACATGTGTTTACACTAAAACCAGGAGCAGAGGCAGGGAAATGAATCAAGCCCCATCCTAATGGCAGCTGTGGCATTTTCACTTCATCAAAACCAGACAGCACCAGGAACAAACCCCTTTCTGTGTCCCTGTTTATCTTGGTTTTTATCAACTTAAAGATGTATGTAACCTTTGTTTTCATTAGCTTTTGCTGGCTAGGAGTGAAAACAGTAACCAAAGCTGGAACCAGAGTCAAGGAGATAAGGGCATTAAGCGGTTTTCAGACATCTTTCTATTTTTAACATCATTCTGTGGAGCATTACAGGTTTTATTCAATTTCCTCCTTTTTTCCCCTCTCCTGAGCCTCCACTCCTAAGTCCTGCTTATCTGAGTCTCAGTCTCCCCGGCTGTGATTGTTGCTTACAGTCCAAAGGCAAAGCCTACAGAGACTACTGTGGTATTTTTGTTTCCTAAGCACATCTTTAGAGCCCTCAATGTTGAAAGTATCCCGAGTTTTTAAAAGAGGGTCCATTGTTCCTTCCTTTCACTCCAAAGCCAGTGCTGGTGGGAGCTGTTTTGTTACGTGCTCAATCCAACAGTGTTTGCCATCAAAAGAAGTTGATGATTGCCAGCAGTTACCACCCACTGTGATACCATAATTTCTCCTGTGCCTAGGATAGAGGTTTGCATTACCTCCTTGTCTGGAAACTGTGACTGATTTATCTGATCCTAACACTAAAAAAAGATTCAAACATTCCTCAGAATGAGGCGTACATTTTTCCTTTCACTTTATGTGGTGTTGACACAACCTTACGATCATGCTGGAAAGGATGGTCTTGTGAACCTCTTCCAAAATATAAGGGCTCAGAGGGAAACCATCCTTTTCTCCAAGTCTGGTGCAGGTAGAAAAGCAACTTCCTTGTTATAAACAGGAAGATTCAGGTTGAGCATGAGAACAGACTTGTTAAAGCTTCAGACAATGGTGGAGTTGTTTGGAGAGACTGGAGAGCATCTAATATTGGAGGCTTTGGCAAGAGGCTGGCAAAATGTCTATCAGGAGAAGTTTGCATAAACCTCAGCCTGCCTTGGGGCAGGGAGTTGGACTAGACTGTGATTTTGCATCCCTCCTACACCTTTTCCCTGTGTTTCTGCAACTGCACGTTACTGAGGTTGGCAAACACCTTTGCCCATGGAGCTCCCTGTGTTTCTTTGCAGAGAGGACGAGGTCCAAGCCCATCCTGACCGGGACACACCCCGTCAACACCACGGTGGACTACGGCGGGACCACGTCCTTCCAGTGCAAAGTGCGCAGCGACGTCAAACCCGTCATCCAGTGGCTGAAGAGGGTGGAGTACGGCACGGAGAGCAAGTACAACTCCACCATCGATGTCGGGGGGCAGAAGTTCGTCGTGCTGCCCACGGGGGAGGTCTGGTCCCGCCCAGATGGTTCCTACCTGAACAAACTGATGATCACTCGAGCCAAGGAGGAGGATGCAGGGATGTACATTTGCCTCGGGGCGAACACCATGGGCTACAGCTTCCGGAGTGCTTTTCTCACAGTCCTGCCAGGTGAGTTGTGACATTTTCCCCCCTCTGTTATCAGTCGTCAGTGTCATGGTATTTGATAATTCAGCTGCTCTTGCCCATTGGCTCCCTGGCCCTCTGTGATGCTGTGCTGGTTTAGGCTAGCCCAGTTCTGGTAAGAATGAATGGGGGACTGAATCAGCCCTGTCTTAAATCAGTTCCTGCTGAAATCCTGGTGATGATATTTCCTTTTCTCCCATTGTGGGGAATAACCACAGAATCACAGAATGGGTCATGGTTGGAAGGGATCACAGTTGGTCATCTGGTCCAACTTCCCTGCTCAAGCAGAGTCAATCCAGAGCATGTGGCACAGGAGTGTGTCAGGATGGTTCTGGAATATCTCCAGTGAGGGAGACCCCACACCCTCTCTTGGCAATCTGTTCAGGGCTCAGTCACTGCACAGTAAAGGAGTTCTTCCTCATGTTCAGTTAGAACTTCATGGGCATCAGTTTCTGCCCTTTCTTTGTCTCCTATTGCTCAGCATAGTGGAGCAGAGCCTGGTCCATGCTCTGACACCTCCCTGCAGGTACTTATAGACATTGTTGAGGCCCCTCTCGGTCATCCAGGTGACATAAATTGAATTATCTACTACTGTAGGAAAGAGGAGCAAGCTGGGAAAAGATACTGCAGTTGCAGACACTAAATCACTTTAGTGATAGGCTGCAGGATGGGAGAGGGGGACTGAATAACAGCAGTTTTTGCAACTTCATTCCCTAAAATTCCTCCTTTCTCTTGCCATTATTTATATTGCTTTTACTGGTAAAAGGAAACAATGATACAGGCCCATAAAATGAGAGAAGACTAAAAACTGACTGGGTCACAAAGAAATTAAATGAATGAGTGTGAAAAACAGAATGATTGATTAGTTAAATTTTTATCCAATGGTTCTCTGGGGCCCTTGTACCAAACTCACAGCTGCTGCCTTCCCTCCCCAGACCTCAGAGCTGGTGGCCACATCCAGCTGAGACTGTATCATTTGTGTTTGAGACACACCATCCTTGCCTGGTCATTTGCTCCTTTGTCTGCTGACTATGCAATTCTGCCCTGATAAACGTTTTGGATTTAGGACTACAGCCTAACTGAAAGGCCTGTAAATACCAAGGAAAAAGCAGCATGGGTGGGATATAACTCAAAGCCTCTGGGAGTTTCTGACCTATGAGAGTCTGATCCAGCTCCCTCTGAAATCAGGGGGATACTTTCCATGGGTTTAAATGGGACTGTAGAGAGGCCTCATGCCAGAACCAGAGCCTGCAGGGCTGTTGATATTGGCAGTGATGGAAAAGGAGAACCCAGCTTGCCCTAAGATGCAAAGATGTGGTTGTAAAGCCATGAGTTAAAAAAGACCATTTTGCTTATAAATCTACCAGATTTGACATTGGCAGCTCTGAGGACCATGGATGAATATCAAAATACTTTCTTTTCAGCCCAGCATAGGATTTCTGCCAACCAGCATGAAGACTTCTGTTTTCTGTGGTCAGCTGATAGGTCAGCTCTCTGATCCTGTCATGTTTTTAACAGGGGGCTGGAACAGACTCGCCTCCCAGCCTAAATTATCCTGCAATTTCCAGAGCTGGTGAATCAAAATTTCATCTACTGAGGTCAAAATATAGGTCCTCCTAACTTCAAAGAGACCACATGGTATATATTTAACATTTCAAGCTACCCATAGGATTATTTGTCAAGGAGAGAAAAAGACATTAGTGTCTTAAAGAAGTTTAGCTTGAAAGTTAAGTGATAGATGTTTGAATATAACATATTGAACGATTAAGATAGCCTGTGGTTTTGGAAGTTTTCTGGGTGTCTCCCTGCAAGCTGAATTCTGTGCCTGGGTATGTTTCAAGGCATTGGATATTCCAGCTGGTAGCTATGTAGACAAGGATTTTCGCAGCTAGAATCCTACCCCAGAACTCCTTTTGGGTCTATAAATCAAGAGATCAGGCTGAGAAACTGGAGTGGCTGTCCAGGGATAGCCACTGACTGCCAGCTGCAGAGAGATAAAGGAGGAGGTAGTTGTGAAAGATGATGTCTAAAGCATCTTATCTCCTCCAGTTGCTGAATTTACTGCCCTTGAAAAGCCAACAGCAGCTCCAAAGACACTGGTGGAGGTGGAGCCCATTTTGGATAGGAAGCTGGGGACACACTTCAATGCTGAATGAACTTTCAGCTCCCCATGGCTTGGGAGCCAAGGAGGGACCACCCACCAGCTCCCCTACATTTTTCCCATCCTTCAGCCTTCGTCCCAACCACACAAGAAAGTCAAGCCAACACCTCCAAAACCCCTCATTCATTCTCCCTGCCATGGTGGAGCACTGCTGGGTAGCTCCAGGATTGCTAGACAGGATTTCTAGAGGGTGTCTGAAGCCTTGCAGGCAGTGCTACACCTGGCAGAGGTGGGTGGGCAGCGTGCTGTGGCTCTGTGCAACCTGGTTGTGCCTCCTGGCCTGGTGACAATGAGGTTTTACTGACGTGTCCTGTGTTGTGTCCTTCAGTCCGGGCAGCAAAGCCCATTCTGTCACAGAGTGAGAGTGTTAGGAAACTCTCTCAGGCTGGCTCTAGTGTGCATCCATTAAAGCTTGGATAAGAGAGTTATAAAATCCCCCAAAGACTCCCCTCCTGACCCCTAAACCAGAGAAAATGAGTTGCTTGTCCTTCCAGGAGCACTGAAAAGCAAAGCAGTTACCAAACATCATGTGCTGGCTTGATTTCTCCCTTGTTACTTCGTCTGGCAGAGTTGCCAGACAGTCTGTACAACAGCCAGCCCGAGTGTGATGACATCTGTTTTGAATCCGCTTTGCCTGCATTTCATTAACCCTTTCTGTCTCTCCCGTGCCACCACGCCCAGATCCCAAGCCTCCCAGCGCACCTGTGCCCCCTTCCTCGGCCAGCAGCCTGCCCTGGCCCGTCATCATCGGCATCCCGGCCGGAGCTGTCTTCATCTTCGGGACCATCCTGCTGTGGCTGTGCCAGTCCAAGAAGAAGCCCTGCTCCCCCCCGGCCGCTGCCCCCGCGCACCGCCCGCAGCCCCGCGACCGCATCTGCGTCCCCCAGGTCCCCGACAAAGACTGCATCTCCTCCATCAACTACGAGGAATACGTGGCCCAGCAGCAGCATTTACTGTCCCAGGGGCCCGGCCTGGCCCCTGCCATGGGCTCCAAAATGTACCCAAAGATTTACACGGACATCCACACCCACACCCACTCGCACGTGGAAGGCAAAGTGCACCAGCACCAGCACATCCAGTACCAGTGCTGAGGGCTGGCCCCGTGTACAGCGGCTCCTTTGGGCTTTTCCTCGTGGTACCTCAGCAGAGACTGCTCCAAGTCAGCTCAGCACTGCCAGCAACAGGCAAAGCAGACAGAAAAGGTTATATATGTAATTTTAAATATATATATATACATATATATATAATTGTATATGCGTGTGTGTATGTGTGTATATATATATGTGTATATATCTATATCTATCTATATAAATATATATATAATAGAGAAAGACACAGAGAGAAAAGAGATTTTTTTTTTTTAATTATTGCAATCAGGATGTAGCCGAGGAATAATGAAGGAACTCCAATTCACAGCAGAGAGGCAGCTGTCTCCAACAGCAGAGCCTTCCTGGATGTTTTAATCAAAGTGGCAACAAGTGAGATGGGACACAGGGATATGAACCAACACCTCCTTCCCTGTGTTACTGAAGGGAGCAGGTAGAGCAAGAAGTGTGTGTGGTACTTTTCTGGATGGGCCTGGATGCCTGCTGGGCATCCCTTGTTTTGGTGGGAAGCCTCCAGACCTCTCCTGCTCTGAGTGACTCAAGCTCGCACGTACTTGAGGTTTAGTGCCAAAGCACCAGGATACATAACCCATTCATCTCTTCCAGGGAAAGAAAATAACACAAAAGAGGGTCTGAAAAAGCCAATTTCTGTTCACAAGGTGAAATGCCACATGCTTCTCAGCTGTGGTCAGCACAATCAGCTAACCAGGCTGGTTGGTTCACTTTCTGCAAGGTGAAGGCATCTTGTTTCCCATGGGATGTTCTGCAGATCAGCTCCGCTCCCCTGGTCCTAGGACTCAGTGCCACTGCCAGGAAAAAGGAAAGAAGGAAAAAGGAACATTGTACAGAACACCTTTATATTTATATTTAAGAAATAATAATAATTAATAATAATAATTGAACTGCTGATGGTGAAGAAAGCAAAACACACTGTCCTTCTCTGATGGCTTAGAGTGACAAGCTACTGGATTTTCTGCATCAATGCAAAATACGTGAAAGCATTAGAAAAAATAGTAAGAAGCAAAGAGAGTGAAATAATCTTGTAGGAAAAAATTGCATTTGAGAAATATCCACCTAGGTTGTGTGCGGTTGTCCCCTCCCCTCAGATATCACTTCATAAGTGATAAAACATTGCAGTTCAAATGACAGTAAAAACAGAAAGAAGAGAAAATAAATAAGGACCATATTAAATACCTATATGGACTGGGAATGAATCCAATTGCAAAATATAAAACCTTTGTAATTCTATATAGAGTTTAAACAGAAGTCATGTATATTTAATTTATTTTGTTAAACAAGAAAAAAAAATGTATGATATTTTCCTCAAAACAGGCATTTCTATATGTATTTTTGATCAAAGAAAATAAAGATTTTTTTTTTCAGGTTCTGTAGATGCCATGCTCAGAACACACCTGATGTAGCTTGTGACCAACTGTGCTTCTCCTGACCTGGAGGCCACCTGTCTCTATGCCTTTTCACACTAGCCAGGTGTCATCTCCTGTCACCTCAGGTGCTGCTGGTGCCATCCTGTCCATCAGAAACTGACCTTTTCCACTGTCTGTATCCTGACTGGGGGGGTCTGCAGTGGCCAGATCACTTCTCATGGACCCCAGCCATCTTCAGCAGCAGAGTTCTTCTCTCACAGGGAAAACTGTTTCACTGTGCATTTCTGGGGGGTGTGGGGATGATGATTCATTAGTTTTTTAAGCCCAGACCTGCAGTGGTTTGTTGGTTTGGAGTTTTTTTTAAGAAAATTTTGTAAATCAAAGCATAATAATTTGTGAGGCTGTAAAAGGAACTTTGGCCTCAGGGTGCTTGGAAGGGGAAATCACGAAATGTGGGTGAAACACTTAATTTGTAACTGCAGCTGCTTTAGGAGGGTGAGCTGGGCACAGCTGGAGAGAGCAGAGGAGCTGCTCCCCTTCAGGGGGGCTTGGACCTTCCTTCTGCTGCACACCACGGAGAGGCACCCAGCTCTTCAGGGGCCAACATTTTCTTTGGAGAAGGCAAGTTCAGCAGTGATGAAACTGTTTCTCTTATTTTCATTCAGAGTTTGATGGTTTAAAAAAAAAAAAAAAACCAAGAAAATTTGAAATATGCTAATTTTTATGTTTGGAATTACTTCCTTCTCAAGCCTGTTCCATGAAAGAGATCCTCACCAAACCAGCTGCTCCATTTAAAAGTGTAACACTTTATTTAATCTGAAACAAAGCTGTGCTTTAGGCTTTGCTTTTCTCTGAACATTTGTGGAGCTATTTGCTCTGTGTTGACCCGCAGTGATTTTTTCTGGTGGTTTGTTTGAATCACCAGCAAACCAAACAGTTCCCTGTTTGCTCAGCCGTGGTGCTGTGAGATGGGGCCCCCATTCAGTGAAACACGTCAGCTCCTGCTTTCTTCACCAACACATTCTGCTCCAAAAAGTCCCTTTCTTGCCCTAGGAGGAAGTTACCCATGTAATAACCCCTAGAGGAAGACCATCCTTCATTATGGTCCTCCTGTAGAGGTTGTAATAAAGCAGCCCATTGATAACTAGTATTTTTCAGCAGGAGGGTTCAACACAAATTTATGAAATCCCTAAAATTCAGATTAAGGATGTCTTCATATGCATCCTCTCAGCTTCAGGGAGAGCTGAGAGGAGCTTAAGTGTGAGCACTGATAAAAGGCATGATTTAGGCAGGAGTTCTTAATGGCTGAAGTATACTGAGTCATTTCATTTTAAAAAATAAATTTAAAAGCCTCTATACACTAAGGGCATTGCCTTTATTTCAAGGAGACAGTCAGTGTATGTTTCCATTAGAGATACTAAAGGCTACATCTCATATCTTGTGCCTGTGGGAAGCTACTTACTACACGAGGTATGTCCCAAACTCCTGCACATTCCAGCAGCATTAGGGGCATGGCAAAGGGCAGGATTCCCTTGTAAGCCCATGGCAATTCTCTGCTCTCTGGGCCAGTGTTGTGGCAAGGGGACACTTCTGAGCCATGCTCTGGGGGCAGCACTGACACCGCCTTCAGAGGTGAGCACTGGGTTTGTGGGGCTCAGCCCTGAGCAAACCCTGAGGGATTTTGTGATGGCACCAGTCCAGGTGGCAGCTCTGTCCCTGAGCCCCAGAGAGGGGTTGGTGAGTTAAGAGAATCACTCCTGCATTTCCCATGCAGCACAGAATTCCAGGCTGTGTGCAGCCCTCTCCACCAGTGCCTTCTGCCCTTTGTGACCCAGCTCCGCGGTGCTGTACCATGCAGGCAAAAACTTCACATTTTGTCAGGTGGCTCAAGAGGAAGGAGTGGCTTTTTCCAAGATAAATCTCTAGTGCTGCTGACAGAGCTCTCCAAAGGCAAATGTTGTATTAAACTACCCTGTGTAGGCAATGCATCAGCGTCTCCAGGGCAGCTGCAGCTCTCAGCTGTGGCACTGAGAAGGCAGCTCTGGCTTTGGATGCACCATGAGAGATGCTATAAGGGTCTTGATTTGCAGAAAGTGTGGGGATTTCATCCTGCCTTGGCTACCTGCTCCATCTTGACCACCAGAAGAGGTGTGAGATTGCCCCCCAGGAAAATACCATCACATGCCCTGTTTAGGAGGGGCTCTGTTTTTTGTCTGGGCCTTGCATTGGCTTGCTGTGCATGGGTGGATTTCACATTTTTGAGGAATTATTTTTCTTTCACAAGGTACCTCTAAGACCTTTTCTGAGTCACTCTGTCCCAAGCCCTACTGCATGCCAATGAATTTTAGGGCTTGATTGTGCCTTGCATATATTGGAAAGTCTTCCACAGTTTAAATAAATTCAACCAGGTCACACTTGTGTATGAATATGTTTTTTACTCAGTGGGAAAAGATTTGGATACATCTTCATTCCTAAATAGAGGGTGTTCAGAGAAAACCATTGTCTTGTTTGTGGTAACTGACCCTATGCTGAACACAGAAGATTTTTTATTTTATGTATTTGTATGCATGTGGGCATATAGATTTACATGTCAGGCTGTGATACAGAAGGCAGTTGTACTTTTAAAACCATGGAGCTTCAAAGATCAAAGGAATTTTAGGCTTAAAACTCACTATCTTTGTTAATTTTATTTGCATTACAGATCAAACATGGCTTTACCTACCAGTTTGTGCTTGGCATTTTTTAACTTTGTATGGACAATCTTTCTGTGGTTGGCCCCTTTCAAACTGAAAACTTATCAGACATTGAAGATGAAAAGTGTTCTGTGGTTTTCATTTGGTAACAAATACAATAACTGAACACATCAAAGGAGACAGAATGGCACAGTGTGTCTGTGGCTTTGTAATAAAAGTTGCAGAAAAAAAAAGGAATAAAAGCCTGGCGTTGTGTTAATATGTTTTAGAGTTCTGTGTTTTGAAGGGAAGTGTGGCTCTGTGTGGGTGTGGGTGTGTTAGCACACACAGGAGTGTGTGCTGGCAGGGCAAACAGAATTGTAAAGTTACCTGTGTGCCACAGCTTGGTCTGATATTTTGTGTGGGTTCTGTGAATCAAGCAGAGGCATTATGTTTTTATTATTTGGGAAAGGTTTCTGGGTTTTAGTGAAAAAGGGCAGCTTTTAATCTGCTCACCTCTAGAGCCAAGTGCTATAACTGCACTAGGAGCCAAATTTTAATTAGCAAAATGGAATTTTGCAATACCTGGACTGGACCAGGGATTCCAAGGTCAAGCTCAGCACCTCCATCTCTTTTGAAGCAAACTTGTAAGTGTCTCACTACTCACTCCAGAGGCAGTAAATGTCCAAGCTGTGACATCTTAAGTTCAGAAAAGCTGGCCCTCACCCAAACTTCATCTTGACCTGACCTGGACCTCTGACCCAAAAATCACTGTCTAGAAATTGCACACTTGGGGTAGGAAAGAGGAAATATTTCTCTGTTGACTCCATTTCTGTGGCTGTCTGAAACTCTTGAGAGGTTTGAAATATTGGAATAAAGACCTGGGGAAGATGCAGAGGTGAGCAAACCCTGGAAGCTGGTCAGATATTAATGGGGAATTTATCATGGCTTTCCTACCTGGGCAGCACCTCTGCCTACATAAGGAGCTTTGAGCATGCCCAGGACTCCAGATTGCTCAAAGCTGATGAATAACATTGAATCATTGGAAAATAATTGGATAATTACAATCTTGGAATTATTACCCATACAGAACACATAAGGAGCTTTGAGCATGCCCAGGACTCCAGATTGCTCAAAGCTCCTTAAAATGATTAACATTGAATCATTGGGAAATAATTGGATAATTACAATCATGGAATTATTACCCATACAGAATTGTTCCAGCTCTTGGAGATGCCAGTGGGAAAAAAGTCCCTGCAATGTCTAGTGGGAAATCAGTTGGATACATGGAGCCATTCCCAGGTTTGTACATCTTTTCCCTGGCTGGCCCACTGGCAGAGAAATATGGGGCAGAAATTAATGGCCCCAGTGTGAAGTCAGACACACATAAATGAGAAATACACACACTTTGGAAGGAGCTATCCAAGGAAGAGGTAGACACTGCATGTCTCAAAATCTTCAAGGCTGGGTGCTTTGTGGACAGCATGTGGCTGAATGCAAGATTTTGGGAATGTTGTTGGGATAAAGGGATTCATGGGGTCCAGATGAGTTCATCTAGTGGTGCCTTCTGGCCCTAAGGAAATGCAGCTGAGCCAGAGAACAGAAGATGCCAGATTTTGTCCCTGCACCTGGCTGTGCTGCTCGCAGTGAGCACCGTGGCTGCATGAGTGACCTCAGGCAACCATGGGCACAGGGCTGCACACCCAGGCTGCTCACCCAGCTCCAGCTGCCTCCAGGCAGGATGATCCCAGCCCTTCCCAGCTTACTGCTGCAGTCATGACATTATTTACACAGAGTGGGGCTCTGCACCCACATTTTCTGCCCTTGGTGCAAACAGCGGCGCGTCCCCGCGTGCACTCACACCCCTCCATTGCAGGGTCTGTCTTTCAAATGTGCTGGCATGGCCTGGGGCTGCCATCCAGTGTGTTGGGGTGGGTTAGAATCTGTCATCCTACTTGTCCTTTGGCAGCCAGCTGAGGGAACAACGTGGTCTAGTCTGGAGAAGAGGAGGATGGCTTGGGGGGGACCTCTCCACAACTACCTGAAAGGAAGCTGTGGTGAGGTGAGGGTTGAGAGGATGAGAGGAAGTGGCCTTAAACTGCAACAGTGGAAGTTCAGATGAGATAATTGGAAAGTATTTTTCACTGAAAGAGTGGTTAGCCATTGGAGTAAGTTTTCCAGGGAGCTAGTGGAGTCAGTTTCAGGAAATGTTCAAGAGGTGCTGGATGTGGCAGTTAGGGAGATGGTTTTGGGGTGATTATGGTGGTGCTGGTTTGACACTGGGACTGGATGATCTTGAGGTTCTCTTCCAACCCTGATGATCCTATAACTGCAGAAACCACCAAGACACAGAACCAAACTGGTGAGAAAAATTCAAGACCACCAACCAGTATCTTCCAGTTACTTACTGTCCTTAAAATCTTTAAAACTCAAATTAGACATAAGGAAAAAATTCTTTTACAATGAGCATGGTGAAACACCAGGTTGCTCAGAGAGGTGGGGGGTGCCCCTTCCCTGGAAACATTCAATGCCAGCTTGGTCAGGTCTCTGAGCAACCTGATCTAGTTGAAGATGTCCCTGCTTATTGAGGGGGTGGGACTAGATGATCTTTAAAGGTCCCTTCCAACCCACTCCATGCTGTGAATCTATGATCCAAATGTGCTGGGATGGTTTGGGGTCTGTTATCCAAAAGTGATGGGATGCATCCACCTGCCAGATCAATCCTGTATTCTGGACCTGTCAAAAAATGCTACTAAGTAGGAAACTGCAGGCATAGACTTTGTCTTCACCATATCTTCTCAGCAGAGCATTTCTTTGCCCAAAATTCTCAGCTTTTAAAAGTTTGCTACAAATGTAAAAAAGCCAGAAGCAAATCCCAGAACAAAAAGTGTGGATTACTGTAGTTGGAAATACGAACTAATGGCTGATAAAACCACATTTAAAATACTGGTGTTATATTCACTGTTAGGTGGCACATGTCTATTTATGGAGTAGAGTCTGGAGAAAAGAGAATGCCCATTTTACATTTCATTTAGCTAAGGCACCTTTTGTGTGCTTACAGCTCCAGGTCTTTGCAAACAATATATGGAGCTATGACCTTTATTTGTCCTCATTTTAGCTTATGCATTTTTTCTTCTTTTTTCTTTTCTTTTCTGTCAGTCTGCTGTAATTAGGATGTAACATATCCTCCAATATGCATGGACAACAGCAAAGCAATGAATATTCTTTTTTTTCCCATTTTCACTAACCAAATCCAGTCCAAAGTGCTATTTCTATCCAAGCTGATCTATGCTTTAGTGAAAGGAGTAATAAATAACATTTTAGACCAGACTTCAAAATGCCTTTTTCCTTTGATCTGAGTAATTAAAGTCAAGCTGCTGTTCCTGAGCGTTTTCCGATGGAATTACACGAGTTACACAGCTCTTAATTTGTATCTTATTAAGCATTATGTCTTATTGATGCTGTCCAAACAATTAGCACCTAAATATGCCCCACATTCTCATAAAGAGGCAGTAGCAGTGTTAATGTTAATGCCCTGGTTAACAGTTTGCTCCCATCCAGAGTCCACCATCATGCTTGAATGCCATTTAATATCAATCAGGACTTTACTGATGCCCTTCTGAAGTCATTCTCTTCTGCAATCTTTTAACTGTGCAGCGAAGTGAGAAGAAGTCGAACAATAATGTTAAGTAAAAATGGCATCTCTCTTAAGGCAGGATTTTTTGTAAGTTCATTGCAAGTTTTGGTTATAAAAAGGCGAGCGCTTCGTGGCGATCGGTCATTTTGACGTTTTTATGGTGTTTTTATTACCCCTGGCTCATTTCCATACTAAAGAGAACATTTGTAACAATACTTGCTCGCTCTGTTATGATTAGGATTGCGCTTTGTTCGGCTGTTGCTGTGCCCAGTAATGCTCTTGGCACACGTCCTCCCAGACCCCGCGGTGTATTTATTCAAAAGGAAGGAAAAAGAAGTGTCTACTAAAACAATAAACTGCTACTGCTTGTGTTAACGTGGCCATAGCTTCCTTGTGCTGCAGACAATCAGTTAGAAAAGCTGTTGGGTAAACTTGCTCCTTCTTTGCTGAAAAAATAAATATTCATGAAGCTCACTGCCACTTTTTTTCTGTGCTTTGCTATTGGGTTGAAAACTGTGAAGGATTTTAAAGCTAATGATTTAATCAGAGACAAGGATGGAGGTCCAGATCCTGGAACTAATAGGAGCTCAGATCTGAAATACTAATGAGGACCTCGGTGAGGGTTTAAGGCAAATTTTGATTTTTAACTTCAATATTAATGTTATCCTGCATGTAAGGACAGGTTCAACCCAATATTAATTTTATTAATCTTGAAAATTGAGTACACTAATATATTCACTAATGCTATCTGAGACAGGGGGTGAATGTGAAAAGAGGAGTCATGAATGGTAGAGAAGGGGCAATTAAAAAAAATAGGGAGTGGTGTCATGTCACCAAAGTTTTCCAGGGTCAAGTCAAGGCTTTGGCCACTCCACATGTGTTGGATCCCAGGAGGCAGCTCGAGTACCTGTGGGGGCTTCCTCAGAGCCAGGGCAAGCTGGGGCACTCCGTGCCCACTGTGTAACAGGCAATTTCTCTTGATCCCATCCCTGCAGAATCTTTCATTTAAAATGTGTTTGTATCTTGCCTGGCTTGCAAAGACAAGGAAGGATGTTTTGAAGTTTAGATTCATCTTTTTTCCTGAGTGACTTGGCAAAATTAACAACAGAGTAATCATAATCTTCCTACAACAGGGAAGAGAAACTGGCACTTCCCAAAGGTGGTTTGGTTACTGAGTGGAGAAGAAGACCCCCGATGTTGTTTCCTCTTCCACTAAAGTCAACAAGATAAGCTGAGCTTGTTACCCAGGTAGCATGAAAAAAAGGATGAACCTGGCTTTGACAACAAAATGAAACACAACGCTGGAAAAAATACAGAAATATGCAGCAAATTGGTGAAGTGTCCATTTATGTTACCTTTGCCCAAACCTGGTAGAGATGTCAGCAAACAGAGGTGACTTTCCTTATGCTGCTGTCTTGTGCAGCCTAGGAGGCTGGTGGTCTCCTGAACTCTCCCTGCCTGTAGGAATAGAAGACAAAACAAGATGATGAGAGGGTAGAGGGGTACAGGGTGGGGTCTCCTGCTGGTCCAAGACCCAGCTTTCATCACTTGGCTCCAGCTGCTGTTTGCTGGCCAAAGCCCTGGGCTGCTGGGAAACCCGATCTGGCCTCTGCCATGGTTCAGTGGGAGCAAAGAGCTCTCCCACTTGACATCACAAGAGGAGAGTTTTGATGTTTATCTGAAACTCCCTTCAAAAGTGCATTTGCGGTAGAGGCTGCGTGTAAGGGCAGGTTCAACCCGCTATCACGGAGAAGTGATAAAACACTTTTCTCTCATTTTGGTTCTTAAGGCCTAATACTCCCATATGCCAGAAAAGATTTGTAAGGGGCCATAAAGTCAGCACAGCTCTGTTTGCACTTGTTTTTTGGTTCCTTGACAGTGCTGCTGGGGCCTCTGTGCAAACATGACTCTGCAGTCAGCATTTAAAGTGCCAGTCCCCACAGTATTTGATTCCTCCTTGCTGGAATGGACCCAAAAACCAAAAGCTGGAAAATCACATGGGCAAATCAATGTCAAAATAGTACTTAGAAATAACTTACTCATGAAATAATTTTATAAGGTATGATATGCATTGTGCAGGTAAATGGTAACTTTCCATTTCCAGAGTATCTTCACACCACACATTTTTGACCACTAAAAATTTTTACATCTCTGTGAATCATAGCAATAATCACTCTCACTCTAAAGAAGAGAAATTGAAATGCAGATAAATGAAAACGTCATTATAGAGCAGGAAGAGCAGAAATTTTAACTTGGATCCATGCACAAAAATAATATCTGTCCAAACCATCACCTTCCTCATTATGTCAGCAGTGTTTGCTTTGATACTGAGAAATCACTGGACATCTGCGGTCTCTTCTCCCAGGTAACAAGAGACAGGTTGTCTCATTGTCTCAGACAATGTCCTCTAGTTGCACAAGGGGAGGTTTAGATTCAATATTATGAAAAATCCCTCACAGAAAGTGTGGTCAGGTTTTGGAACAGGCTGCCCCAGTGGTGGATTCACCATCCTTGGAAGTCAAAAGACATGTAGATGTGGCACTTGGGGATATGGATTAGCGGTGGCCTTGGCAGTGCTGGATTAATGGCTGAACTCAATGATCTCAGAGTTCTTTATCCACTTTAACAATTCTATGATTCTGTGTTTTACTGTCTTTCAGAGCATCAGGAGTAGCAAAGAAAGATGAAGGTCAATTGTACCTCCAAACTAGAGCTGGTGGCAAAATGAGGATACTGACAGCCCCACTGGGGAGGCTGTGTCTGAGTTCCAAGCTCAGTTTCTCAGTCAGTGGAAGGCACAGCCAGTTTGTTACTCTGATCAGGGTCTTCACTTTTCCTTTTTTCTTCCAAAACATTGTCTAAAAGGTGAAGCTGTTTCCCCAGGTGCTGGATGAGGCAATCAGAGTGGTTTGGGTTAAACTTGGCTTCATGGAAGTCACAGGGATTCTTATGCTGGACTTTTTGGGAGGCAAGCTTATTTCCTTTAAGAAGCTGGCAGCCTCCTGACAACTGCTGTCATCAGCACTCTGGTATATAATTTTTTTCCCTTTATTTTCTGGACAAGTATGTACAAGAGAAATGTGAGGGAAAATTTTTACCATCCTGGAGGAACTGTGCAAGACGTGTCAACATCAAACCTTTGTCCTATAGCTACTAGAGAAATGCAGTTGTGTGTGGTTCCAACTCATGCATGTCAAGCATTCAGGAGCTTCTATCTAAATACATGTGCTGTCCTTAAGAAAGCTGGGGGGAAAAAATGATAAATAATTCACATTTCAACTAGCACTAAACGGAAATTTTACCAAGGAGGTTCAAATTATTTATTAAACACTGTAAAGTCCCTCCAGGAGTATCAGGCAACAAATGATAGACAATATTTTGGCAGTAAAGAGAAGTGGTTGCTTCCAGCAATTATGGATGACCACGCTGTCCAGGAAACATGTTTGGATTGTTAATCTTGATAGTTTTTCATTGTTGAGATTGTGGTTGAAGATAGCAGTAAAGGGACAAGTATACCAGGTGTGGATTTTTTTCTAGCTATGTGTTAAATTTTGAATGTTTGGCTACTCAAAATTCTAAAAAATGGTCATGAAAAATATGAATTTCCAGAAATCTTCATTGTGTGTGCCATTAAAAATAATTTAATATAAAGATAAGTTCCTGATGCTTTTTTAATTTTACAGAAATAATGAAGAGAGTTTACAGAGACAAAATCTATTACTGCTGCATTTAGTGAGGAAGTTACAGTTATTTTCTTCTGCTTAATATATGTGTCACCAGTGCTGGTCGATAAGGAAAGCCATTTTGTTGTTTCCAAGACTGTCAAATATTTGAGCTGTCCCCTGGTAGTATTTTTAATACTTTCAGTCAATGTCCCTAGGATATTTCACAGTATTTGGAACTCAGAAGCCAGATTTTTTTTTTAAATTTAGCAGATTAAATGTGTAGCATTGGAGACATCTTTTGGTCCTGCCTCTGGCAATGCCTGTGCAGTATGTAAGGAGAACTAGTCAATAATTCCCATTTTTCCAAGGCAAAATACCTAAACTGGAAGCACCCGAATTCTGTGAGTCTGCCTGGGGCCCGCAGCCTGTAGTACTCTTCTGTCCAACCTTTCTTTGAAAATTCAATCAGCTTTCCCTTTTAAAACACACCCAGAGGGTTTGACACCTTTTTATGTGATTTTCAGGTGCTTGTAACTCTCACTCGAGGTGCGAGAGAAGGGCTCTGTACTTTGCAGCCCTTCCAAATTTTCCATCCAAAGCCCTGTGAATTGCTCCAAATTTTGACTTCCTGAGCACCCTCAGCTGGGCATCCTGAGGTTTTCTCTTTTGTGGGGGTGAACACAAATGCTGTGGACAGGCAGGGAAGGAGGCAAGGGATTTCCAAAGCTGTTCTAGAGCTGTTCAGGGGGCACCGTTTTCTCTTTTGTGGGGGTGAACACAAATGCTGTGGACAGGCAGGGGAAGGAGGCAAGGGACTTCCAAAGCTGCTCTAGAGCTGTTCAGGTGGCACTCCAGCACCTCCACCTCCTTGCAGCCGCTGTGGTTCCTCTGGGCCCTCAGCAGGATTGTGTCAGCGTGGTTTGGAGATGGGGGGCACTATTCCCTGGGGCACGCTGTCAGATCTCTCAGTCCTTCATCCTGGATCAAGAACTGTGCTGCAAGGCTGGAAGAGATGGGCTGGACATGGCTTCATCTAACATATCTAAGGCAGGCATGCTGGGCAGAGAGCAAGTTGCCAGGACCCATATTTGGAAGTCTTTCATGGCCATCATCTGCCATCATCTGAAGCCAAGAATCATAAGCATTATAACAAGGAGATATACTTGAGCACAGAGGATTACAGTTTTCTCAAGGATTGTTGTCATAAACCCCATAGTGGGTAGAGCTTAACATAGTTTATGATAATAACTGAGTATCACATTGCCCACAGCATCAAAAAATGACAGCAAAATTCAGCAGCAGGTGGGCAGCTTTAATTATATAGGCTCCAAAGGGAATAAACACTGGGATGGTTTTTACTCTCTGTCTGGTATGAGTCAGTCCACAATGACCCTACTGGTGTGATTTGGTGAGAATAAAGCATCTAGCCTGTATTTAACCATGTAAAGTTTCTTTTTCTTTTTCTTTTTTTTCCCCCCTCTCCCTGTGAGAGCAGAGAAAACAGGATTTGTAGGAGGAACTGGGGGATGTGTTACTGTCAGTGATTTGCACATATCTGAAACAGGGCAGAAACAGAGGAAGTACCCGAACAGCTGGGACTGCAACAGATGTTCTCCAGACAGCCCTGCCTCATGAAGACATAGTGCAGTAATGGGTCATGTTACAGAAACAGAAAATTAAAAAGAGTGATTTTGCATGCATGAGCACTGGCTCCCCGGGCCTGGCAGCATGAGTGACACTGAGCAGGGGAAGGCAGCTGGGACCCCTCTGAAGAGATCATTGTGTCCCTTGCCACCACAGCCTGTTTTTCCAACACAGAGATACCTCCAGCAGAAATAACCAGACTCCCAGTACAGAAACACAGGAGGGGTGAGTGCAAAATCCCCTCAACATTTCTGCAATTTAAGGGTGGATTCTCAATTTCATTGTATTTCTGCCTTAGGGCTTTTAGCCTCTTCCTCTGCCTCTCTTCCTGCAGGTCACTGAGTGTGGATTTTCCTTTATTCTGACTTAGAAATGAGAACAGCTGCAGGAAATTAGCCAGGAATCTCTGGACATTATTCCCTGTAGTCCTCAGACAGGATCATCAGGACCTGTTGTGGTCAAAGCAGGTGGTGATGTTCCAGCTGGAGCTCCAGTGCCATCAGTGACACCAACCCAAAGCTTCCCTGGGAAGGTCAGCACAGCCCTTCCCCTTGCAGTATCTGCTGCTTGCATGCTACTGACTTCATCTAGGGAGAAGTAGGAGATTTTAGGTGATCTTTGAGGCCAAGAGGCACTATACCTTCCTTTCCTTCAGACAAAGAGAGTGTCCTAACTACCAAGTCATAGGGTTTCTTCATAGATCTCCAGTATTTTCCTTGAAACTGAGCTGTTTTTCATCCAGGAATGCAATAGTGATGAGGTCAGATGGCAAACTGGGAGCACAGAGAGCAATATCTTGTACTATTATTAATTTATTTTTTTTTTCCAAACTGGGCATCATTTATTTCCACAATGAGCAACATCATAAAAAAAGAAACTGGCCCTCTTCACTGTTTTCCTTTGGGTACACTGAACAATTTTCTTACCTTCCTGTCTGGTTGCTGTATTTTAGCATGTCCCAAAGGTTTTCCTCATTTAATTAGTTTCATTACAAAACTGAACATTGCCCTCTTACACTTAGTGCTTTCAATATGTAAAAATTTCTGATGTCTTTCACAGGTATCTTGTTCAGCTTTGCCACTATGATGCTCTAAAAAAGCTCCATCAGTAAATGGAAATGGACTCAATGGGATATTAAATGTATTTAAGTAAACACATTAAGCAAGCATTAAGAAAAGTGAGCACTCTTAACTCGATGAAATGGACTGCAAGCACACAAGGGCCCCGTAATGGCAGTTTCATTACAAACAGACTCCTGTACACATACTCACATGTTCCAGCCCTCTCTCCTAATATGAGGAAAGTGTGATCTGTCATGTCTTTGCATGATATCACTGCTCTGCTGGCATTGAAATATTGTACTTTTTGCACCGTGGAGTGCTTGGGACCAAAACCATCGTGGATCTGAGTGGAAGGGCCTCACTTTGTTGTGTCTCTCCAAGTTCATCAGGCTCCCATAGAAACCCAGAGCCCACCAAATAACCAAATATCCTATTTACAAACACATGGGCTTTGTAAATAGGGCCACTGGGAATGCCACTGGGAATTTCTTAAATTATTTTAATCTCTTTAACCACCTGTTTCTGAGAATAATTTCATTCAGCCTTTAGCACACCTCATGATGTAGAACAGTGCATTTTGCCACTGTACTCCTGTGCAGGTACTGCTGGGAGCTGTAGCAGCCACTCTGGCACTGCAAAGGCAGCATGGTCACCTCTTGCTGGGAAATGATGCAGACAAATCTAACAGGAATCCCACTGCCTGACAGCCACTGCCCAAAATCTTCATTGAAGGCTGATGAATAGAAACCACCTATACAAAATCTAGGGAATGATTAGGGAATGAGGAAAGGGAAGAGGAACTGGGATTTCTTTTACACGTGTTTTCTATATTGCACTCGTAATTACTAATTGCTTCCTCACTTGGGATTACAGGCTATTATTTTAAGCTTCAGAACATCAGTGACATGTAGGGATAGACTGATTGCAAATCTCTATTTTTCCTATTTCTGAATAAGGATTACTTATTTTAAGCTTCAGAACATCAGTGACATGTAGAGATTGATTGACTGCAAATCTCTATTTTTCCTATTTCTGAATAGGGATTACTTGTAAAACCTGGATATTTTCCTTACCTGGGAGATTAGGGTAAGGTTACTATTCCAAGTTGTCCTGTCTTTCTGGTCCAGACCAGTTCCAAATTGCCATCTCTTTCTGTTCCTGATGTCCTTTTAGTTTTCACACCTCCCTCCCACTTTGGGATCATCTTTGCAATAGTGCCCAGAAAAGCCCCCTCCCTGCAAAGGAAAAGATATAGAGCTGAAAAAGCAAGTTGGGGTTTAGGAATATGTTTTCTAATACTTTCCTGCTGCTCATGGGACCTTGCTGGTCCTGTGACCAGCCAAAATTACAGCAATGAAGAATGATCAAGGACCAGGACAGGTCAGGTCACGGAGTTTCCATATTGCCCAAAACTGGTCACAGGACTCCTGTGGGAACCTCACCTTCTCCCCTGCCCAGGATTATGAGTGTCAATCATGGCACTTCTGTGAGCAGCACCTGCTCCCAGAGCATTTTACACAGCATTACTCCTCCTCTACAAATACAGCAGGACTTTTGGAGCACAGCCTGGAGTTGTCCACTCACATCTGGCACCTGGAGAAATTTCCCTTGTTTGCTGTCCCATCAGATGCAGGGTCTCCATTTTTGCCCCAGATACTGTTTAGGGGCTGGTGAATCTCTTGGAAATGTATCCTTTGTCACTGTGATATTTTCTGGAAAAATCCCTTCGCCAGGATTTCTCTCCTGGGAAGCTGAGAAACCTCAGAGAAAAAGGAAAATAATATTATCTAATTTGCTTCTCCTGTGTTTTGCTGCTTTGAAATGTGGTTTGGAGATTGTTTATCCAACATGAGAACTGTTTTTATTTATTGGCCAATCACAGCCAAACTGTGTCAAGACTCTGGAAGAGAGTCACGGTTTTTTATTAGTATCTTTCTAGCTTTCTGTCTGTATCCTTTCTCTATTCTTTAGTATAGTTTAGTATAGCATTCTATAATATAATATAATATCATATCATATATCATATCATATCAATAATAAAATAATAAATTAGCCTTCTAAGAACATGGAGTCAGATTCATCATTTCCTTCTCCCTCCATCTGGGGACCCCAAAAATACCACAGTCCTTGGCTCCTGACAAGCCACTTTCTGGCTGAAAACCTGGGACAGGCAATAAGAAAAAGCTGTATTGTAGTTATCTGAGCAAAAGAAAGTTCAGGAGGGAAAGAAAATACTAAAGTAACCGTATGCTTCTGCAGTAACACCTGAAAAGAGACTGACATCAGCTTTCTAGAAACTTATGAGGGTGGCAGACAGCTTGTCCACACTTCCAAGACCTCACAACCCTTTGAAAACTCATCAGTCATGTCCATAATTAAACTGAAGGCTCGAGTGTCCAGTAGCCTTTGCTAAGCACCTCCCAACATCACAAGAGAAGAGGACCAGCAAGGCATGCAGGGCTGCTAATCTCACTTTTTTTTCTGCTGAAATCACTGTTTTCTCCTGACTGCTGCAGTAAAGCATGGCACAGAAACTCAGGAACCCACATGATGAATTCCTGGAGAATTTATTGGGCTGCAAAGATGATACAGCCCAGAGTCCAAACCAAAAAAAAAAAAAAAAAAAAAAAAAAGGTGTGAAGAGAGGACCGGGGGGAGAACGGGGGAAACACTTGAATCTTCTCTCCGGGAGGTTTTTCTAAAACATCAATTTTGGCATGGTCTGGGATGCTTCAGCTGGAAAATCTGCAGATGAGGGAGACACAAGAGGCTACTTCAGGAACTGAGAGGCCTTTTTAGGGTGAAGTGCTATGAATAAATGACCAAAGCCAGTGACAGTGGGAGAAATCAAAAGGAAGCATAAGAGCATAAAAAGCAGGGAAAGTTTGAGGTCAGTTGTTATAATTTAGTATAGCTGCACCCTCCTCTATGACCACCACAAGAACTACAGCTTTCATGCTTGATTCTAAGCAGGAGATATACAAAAAAATCAAATTAATTTGGAGGAAGATGAAGAAGCTGAGTTGAAAATGAGAGAATGGGTTGATCATTTGGCTTAATCTACTCAACAATTTTCATTATACCCTTCATGACCACATTCCAGTTGAGAGTGTTTTCTCTCCATCTATTGATGGAAACCTTCACAAGGGCTGGTTCACTGTAAGACCCTCTGCCTGGAGAACTTGGCCCCACAAGTCAGTAGGAAATTTGTTCCCCATCCTGTGAGAGGTTTCAGAGATTTTGCTTTTCCTGTCCTGTAATAAATAAGAAGAACAAGTAAAATTCTCCATGCCAAACTTTTCCCCTCCAATTTCAGATTGGTTCCACAGAAATTTTTAATCTGAATCATGTGGGACCAGTTTATTTCAATTCTGATATCTAAAGATTAGGAAAAACTCTTGGAAAGTGTAAGTGTACTGCAATTTCAAAGGTACTTCAGAACAAAAAGAAATTCTTCATTTAAGGAAAAAATAAAAAGACACAGAGCTGAAAAGTGTATTTTTAAAATGTTTTGTCTGGAGATTCTTCCTTTCCCAAATGTTTCCCTGAGCAGGTTGGATTCTGACAAGCAGTTTCCAGGAAATGTGGCTTCTCTCATGCCAGTTTCCTGCACTGTTTGGGAGATCCTCATCTCTGGATCCATGCCTGAAACATTGCCCTTAGACCTGTGTGGAAGAAACTCACACTGATCTTTCTTTATTCAATATCTGTCCATTTTCATGGGCTGGACAAGATGAACTGAGCAGCAAGAGGGATTTTTTGTTGCTGGGTGGTCAGGCAATACACATGAGCAGATGGGCAACTTTTCAGTGACTTCATGGTCTTCTCCCACTGCTTTTTTTTTCTTTTAAAGTATTGTTGGGGAACGGGAATAAACAATCTAACATCTAAAGGTGGAAGTACATGAACCAGACATTCTCTGTCATCACCTGGGGCAGCAGGCAGTCTGGTATATCCAAAATATAAAGCACCAGGTACTTTGGAGACTGGGAGAGGATCCAAAACCGAGTTAACAGGGCATTCAGATTCGAATAAAAGAGACCTTATTTGAGGAGTTATAAATTCACTGAAATATGTTCCATGTATAGAAGGAACAAGAGGTCACAGAAGTGGCCAGTTTGGCTTGCACAAGGCACCGAGGGCAAAGTGCTGGCAGAACACTCTGGACGATGCCAAAGAAATCAAATGTAGCTTGCTTCAGCTTAGGGAGGCCAAGGGACCAGTAACACAAAGAGATGCAATTAGAACTTGGTCAGTCCCCTGACGCCAGCGTGTTGCTGGAGCTGGAGCTGAAGCTTTTCCATCCAAAATAGGGCTCATTGTGTATTTCACCACGTAAAGCTGCCTCCCCCCACTCTGAGCTGGGCTTGGGTTTTCTTCAGGCCACAGATGGGAGGAGCACGTGAGAAATGAAGGGCATGTTCATGGGCTATTGCAGACAGACCTTCCCCTCTCCCTGCTCTCCTCACCACAGCAAACCCCCTTCTCCTCTGCAGGAAAAACCCTTAATTACACCAGAAGATATAATGATCCAGCTATAGGATGGTCTCCAGCACAGGATGTGGACATTGGAGAGAGTCTCTCATGTCAGAGGTGTGTAGGTTACTGTTTGGGGCAGGAGAGTTCTGTGCAAGGCACTTCAATTCTAGTATTCTTTGAGGGAAGGGAGAGGAATTACTGACCTGATTTAATGTTTAGATTTAACAAAAAAAACCCCTCCAGCTGTTAATCCCACATGAAATTTATCCCCTTCAGCATTTTAAATTTTTTTTTAATAGAGACACTAGGCTAAGCTCAGAGTGCTCAGAGTGCTGGGGTTTGTGAACTACCTTCTTCAGGAATTGCCTAACTAGGATTTAGGAGCAGGGTCTAATAGTGATCCTTAAAGCCTGCTCCTGAATCTAGCACTATTCATATGTGCATTTAGTCTTTGGCTGTAATCAACACAGCCCTACAGAATCTGGCTTTCCTATCTCTGCATGTTAAATAGCAACACAGGGATTTCTAAATCTTGTCAGAGTTTGGCTGTGTGTTGGTTTAATCCCCTCAGATTGCCGTTTCTAAATATTTATGTTACCTGAGATTTTGTTTCAAACTTAACAATCGGCTCTGCTACAGCCCAGTTAGCAACAAAACCAGCCTTTGATATGCACAATGCTTAGAGAAGAGAATAATCTTGAGTGTTTGAAGGTACCTTGCCCATGGCAAGGCATAAACACGCTAGTGTGGGGTTTTGTGCATGTAGGAATAAATCACTTTTGTTATCACTTCTGAAAAGTTAATCTGAAACACAGTTTCCTGTGCAAAAACTGAAGGGAGTCTTGCCACCCACACAGCCATAGCCATAACTCTGTAGGCTATCTCACTGTATTTTGTGGGTAAAGTGGAGTGTATTTTCAGAGAAATGTCTCATTTAATACTGTTTTCCTTCTGTCTGTCTGCTGTTCTTCCCATTTCCCTGATAACAGTCACTATTAATAGATTTATTATTAAGTCACCCTTTGGCAGCTCCAGTTCATGGTGTTAATTGGGAGAGGCATATCTGAGACACGTGGAGTGCTTTGTTCAGCTTCAGACCCTACAGCCCAAGTAATGTGTACTCCAGACACACAATATCCAAATCACAGGAGAGAAAACGTGGGAAAATCACCCACAGGAGGTTTTCTAGGGACCTGGAATAGGTGAATCAGGCCTTGATCTGAGCTTTCATAGACACAGTTTTTTGTTTATTGCCTTTAAGAGGAATTAATAGAATCATGGAGTCATTAAGGTTGGGGGAGACCTCTAAGATCATCAAGTCCAGCCATTAACTTAATACTGCCAAGGCCAGCAGTAAACCATGTCCCCAGGTGCCACATCCACTAGGTTTTTGAACACCTACAAGGATGGTGACTTCACCACTCTCCTGGGCAGTTCCAGTGCTTGACAATCCTTCCCATGAGTAAATTTTTACTGTTATCTGACCTAAATCTCCCCAGGTGCAGCTTGAGGCCAATTGTGTTCCCGATTTAGACTCAATTCAGATTAGACCTTAATAGGCTGTACCTTAATACGGCATTTAAGGGCTGACAACAAAGGAATAATTAAAACCTTTCTGGATGTCTCTTCCAAGCCTTTTCTGTGATTAAAATTGTGTGGAGATGAGGCTGAGCACTTTGGGCTGTAACCTAATGAGTTCCAGCTTTGTTCAGGGCATTGGAAAGCTGATGAGTTACAAAAGCTTTTTCTGGAACCTCTGATACACCTAGCAGACAGAACACTCCTGAGTTTATGCAACACATAAGTAAATGTTCTCAGTACACCTCACACAAACCTGATGAGAAGAGTTTTTATTTCTATTTCTCCCCAAAACGTTTCTACAATAATTCTTGTAAGTCTATTTTTAGAAATTAGAACTAAATACCACCTCTTCTCCCTTAACCTCCCAGACCTCACCCAGCCAACACCATCCTTTTCAGCCTTTCTCTACAAGGGCTTTGACTTCTGAAGACATCTGTTGATTAATTTTGACTTAAATGGGATCTTGGGCTACTGGCAGTGTTTTCTATCATGCTAATTGCCATCAGCCTCCATGGATCTGTCCTGAACCCACAGCAAGAAGGAATTTGCACTGCCAGGATCCTCCTGGTGCTTGTCCATCCCCTTGTCTTGTGGATGAGCTCTGCTGTGAAATGCTCCAGACCCACCAACATGTGCTTCTCATCAGCAGCAAGGGAAGCTGGGGCTCCTAGGGTCACACTGGATGAGGTAACTGTTTTAATCAACAAATCCCTGAGCACAAGAGAGATGCAGCTGCCTGGCCCATACAGTTGTCCAGCCAGCTCGTGGGAGAGCAGCAATTAGCTTGCTGAAATGCTAATGAAGAGGTAAAATTGTTGAAGCAATACACAGAGCAAGGCATAAAGGAACTGGTGCTGAGGAGCAAGGGGGATATGGAAGAGGAGCCTGACTCATTCATGGCCTCTTGGGGTGGTGGGTTGTCCACAAGTTCAGGTCAGAGCCAGACAGGGAGAAGAGACTGACCAAGAGTCACTAGAACTGACCAAGAGCTCCTGCATTTGTATGCAGATCTTGGTGCTGGCCTGTCCAGTGCTTTGCCATGGGTTATTAACACAGTTCTTACACAGATGAGGGCTTTGGCTTATTAAAGTGTCCCAAGAGGATGTTTCATACCACTAATTAATCTCTTCTCACTCCTCATGTCTCACTTCATTCTCCTTTATAATTCCCCATTGGCCTCTGACTCTGGAAATCTCATTACCACAAACATCTCCTGCTCCCTTCAACACTCACATCATTACAGACCCCAACTGTTCCTGTAAGGGAAGGAATGGCTCCACATGAACCTTCTCCTGGGCCTCCCTAGGCATTTTAAGCTGTTCAATTATTTGCCCATCAATTACATGAATTAGTTGTAGCAGTGAAATCAGGACCCACTGTCTGAGGTGCAAATGAGGCAAATAAACCTCAGTCCTCTCCCCAGAGAGCTCACAATCCACCTGCATGTGCAACGTGGGCTCTCCAGGGCCTCTTGCTGGAAAAATATCCTTAAAATGGTATAAAAATTAACCACTCATTGAAAGAAAAATGATCCTAAGCAGCACAGAAACACATGGAAGGGTGTTAACTTGGAAGTCCATGAAGAGTTTCTGTCACTTCAGTTTGTTTGTAGGGTTTTGGGTTTTTTTTTCATTCTAGCGTAAGATCTAAGATCTGAGATGATGTGTATTTGAGAAAACATTACTGAACATCTGGTTGTCCACTGGATATTGAAGGGGTCATCCTCCAGAATCCCCTCTGGAGATGTGTTGCACACTCTAAGTACAAGCACTGAATCAACAAATCTCTTTGTATGGACATATAAAGTGTAACTCACTGGGAACCTGCTCTAACTTCTTAAAACCAGAGTTGAGGGCAAAGTGAGTGTCTTCCCTCTGCTCCTGGCCTCAGTGCTGGTGACAGCCACCACAGGCAGAGGGGACATTTTAGTGTCCCCTTTGTCCTTTTGCTATCACTAATGGGTTGCCCATAATCCACCCACCAAAGGTGTTGTAACTCACATCTTGGTTGTCTTGCAGGGGCTGTGCTTCTGTCCCTGTTGAGTTGCTGAGCTTCTGAGCTTTGAGCAGGGCTTCCTGTGCGTTGTGTCAGCTTTTCAATTAAATGACCTCACACTGACCAACGAAATACCTTCTGTCCCACTTCTCCCTCACATGTCCTGAGGTGTGTGTTCAAAACCAGAAAAAGCCATGCTGAGAAACTTTGGTTTTACTGAGGTTCATCCCTGCTTAACTCAGTGGAGCTCCAGCAGTGATGAATTCTGACCTTTACCTGAAATCCACGGCAGAGCAAGAAAGAGTGCCTCTGTATTCTAATTTAAATTTTACACTCAAAGGATACACATGCATTTTTAAACCCACCTTTTTAATCCTTGCAGCTGAATCACTCAGCTGTTGTGATGCCACTGAGAATTCAGGCGAGATGTTTGACAGAGGGTGAGGGAGCTGCTCTGCATCATTAGGGAAGGCAGAGGTATGGGATGAGAGTGTGTGACCTCTGAGAGAAACAACCTGCACCGAATGCATCAAACAGTAAAATGTTGCCAGGAACAAAGAGGATTAAACCCTTTAAACTGAGCTTGAAACCACATATGCCTAGAAGTAGAGAAATTTCTTCCTAGCTTGTTTTCTCCCTGTATAATTAGTCTTCAAATATGCTTTCTGGAGTGAGTACATTGTCCAAGTCTAAGGAAGCAAATGGAATGATGTAACTGGTTTCTTTCGGTTCCCACTCCAGTGCAACTTCACAATACCCTTGGACTTCAGGGGATTAAGTTCCTGTCTTGGCTGTGGTCCAGTTACTGGTCATTGCTATTTGTCGATTACCCCAACATCCCAGAAAACATTTTATCCCCTTCATTAACTCACAATTGACCAATCACATAAATCAGGTTAAGGACTAGTGGACATGTCCACAAAGAAAAGAGAGATTCTAAGAAAGGCCGATTAAAGAACAGGTGGAATCTGATTTTGTCTTAAAATCTCTATTCTTGAAATTGCAAATAATGACCCCTGCAAAAAAGAACATTAATTCAACCTACCACTCTTTTGTTCACAATTTGAAAAGATGAAAAAAAGCATTGTTTCTCTAAGAGAAGCCTCCACCTTCTTAAAGATACACGGCTCACTTCCATCATCACATTTAAAAACAGATTATTTGCAGACCTAACACCTGTGAATGTATGAATATATGGGTGTGGAATTGTGTCTGTGGTGGACTCACCGTGTCACCATGCACAGGTGTGCTGCTGTGAGGACAGCTGGACACTGGGGACACACTGATGTCCTGTTGTACTCGGGGTCACTGCATGAGCCTTCATTCAGTACGTCAGGAGAAGCCCTGACACTGATTTCACTAAGAACAAGATTGAGTCCTGTGTGAAATCAGCTTGCCACCTTTATAGGTGGTATGCTGAGGACAGCTCTGATGCTGTGACCTCCTCCTTGAACCCAAGGACCCCCAAACCTCCTCTGAGGTGACAATAAAGGCTGCAGTTTTGCATCCTGCCCTTCCCATGCCTCCCTCTTTTTTTGGCCATGCCGGAACCCTGGAACTAGTGAAGCAATTCCTTTTGGCTTTTAATGGTGTTTGGAACAGACATTTTTCTTGGTTTGACTTGGGGGAGAATATTTCCAAGAATGTAACTGGATGGGTTTTAAATTGTACACTTTGCCATGGGCCACTCTCTGAGCTCTCATGCCCGTGTGAGCATCGTGTCTGCGGGCAGGAGCAGTAAATGCTGCCTGATGATGGGTGATTGGTGTGGCCACATCCTCTTCCTCCAAGGCCTGTTTTCCTCCTTT
This sequence comes from Onychostruthus taczanowskii, assembly GCF_017590055.1. Taxonomy (NCBI): domain Eukaryota; kingdom Metazoa; phylum Chordata; class Aves; order Passeriformes; family Passeridae; genus Onychostruthus; species Onychostruthus taczanowskii. Next base: position 24,166,932 of record NW_024499239.1, on the reverse strand, counting down.
CTGGAGGAAAGGAAAAATATGTGCTTCCCTCTTCTGAAGTGGGTGGGGTGTGATGTTCTGTAATAAAGCATATGTGTTATTTTGGTGTACAAAAGCTGCTCTACCTAAGGGATTTGGACCTTGCAAGAAGACTGACATCCTTGTTGCCATATTCTCTTCTTCAGGGAAGAGAAATTGAAGCTAACTAATCAGTGCAGTACCCATTTTCTTTTCTCCTGAGGGAGATAGGACCCAGCATGGAGATAAGCACAGAATCATGGAATATCTCGAGTTGGAAGGGACATCTCTACACGCCTCTTGGGGGCCATGGCTCCAGCTCATCCACCACTGCAGAAACAGATCCAGTGTTCTTATCACCTCCATGTCTGGCTGCAGTGCCAGGGGATCTGGCAGGCCTTGTTTGTGCAAGAGATGCTGAGCAATGAACCATTTCTTTTGTTGGGGTGCAGTGGAAAATGTATAACCCAAAGGCTACGAAGGCTCCAGGGAGAGCATAGAGGCCATGGCTCTGACAAAGACTTTTGAGAAACATCGTTGGTCTTAGAGTAATGTGAAACTGGATGGTGGGATGTAGGACATGATAGCTTCATCCTCCTCCTTGGTCTACTAAGGGTCTACTCAAAGGGTGGGCAGAAAACCCTCAGTGCTGGCAGCCAAAAAGCCTTTAGACATCCCTCGTTGCCTTTGGCCACACCACCAGGTAAAACTGGGTCACTTACCAGAAGTTTTTGGTGGGATCATGACCCTGTTCCTTCTGGACCTATAACCCAAGGATCAAGAAAGAAAACAGACATACTGGGTCCTGCATGCTCACTTTCCTCGTTTTACTATTCAAGGTTTTTGATGGTGGAGGAAAACATGATGTAGAAGCACCATTGATTTATACAGTGGCATAAAAGCATCAGTGTGACAATATTTATATAGTGAAATGTTTTGAGATGTGCCAGGGAAAAATTGAAAATAACATAATGAAGAGAGTATTCACGGTCTAAATTTACAGCAACTGCTCTGACATCAGTAGGATTTAAGTCCATCCTCTCTGTATCAATGGACAAAGCCCAGATTTACGCCTTGTAATTCCTCATGATATTGGGACAGGAAAAGATGGAAGTCAACATGAATTAAGTGCAGAAGTTCTAAAGAATGGAAGTGGTCCCTTGCTTGTAATTCATTGAACTTAGTGCATAGACAGTGATTTAAAATCCCAAACACCATTTGGCATCCATCTGGTGCCTAGATGATGCCTAAGCAGGAGCAGTTTTTTACCCATTACTTCTAAGGAGTCTTCCTGGCAAAAGGACCATGGCAGATTGTGCTGCTATTGCATTTGCACCAGATTTTCACTAAGTGCAGATTTATGTTTATTTAATCACCGTTACTGGTTTATAAGTTATGCCTCATTTCTTTACACAGTATGATTTCCCATCCCCCCAAAAAAAATCTGAGTAAAGGATTTATGATGGAAAATCCGTAAAAGGTCCCTTTTGTTCCACCTAATTGAATTTCATCTCCCGTTGCCATTACCTTATTCCTGTTCACAGCACAGAGAATGAAAAGCTTTGGCAAGTTTTTGGGTAAGCAAGTCCAAGAAGTTAGAAATCTTGGCCTTTCTTCTGGAAGGTATTGTGTAAGGCAGACATCATGGACATATCCCTGTGCTTCTCCCCTTTCTTTCTGTGTCATCCCAATAGTCAGCCTGAAATTGTAGCATAGCTGCCTTCAAGGGCTCTGTAGGGTAGAGTTCCTCAAACCTACATTAACTCAAAAAGCTTTCCTAGGTCTGTTTGGCATTTAAATCTTTAAGAAAGGGTTCAGACAGCACTGGCAGCCCTCAGCCTTGGATTCCCTGGATCTTTGGTTCAGGAATGATTTCAGCCCTGGCAATTACCTGGCAGCATCACATTGAAGCTTTGTGTTGTGCTTTTCCTGTCTCATGTCACTGTACGCAGCAGCATTTCAGTGACTTCATTCTGCTGAATTTCCATTATTTCCTGCCTGAAAAGGACCAATTTCCTTTGTGTTTTTGTTTTTAACGTGCTCTACCTGTTCTTAACAAAGAAGTGATCTTTGTGTGGTAATGGACTAGCCAGTTTAGGTATAAACTTTCTTCTGGAAAGAACTTGCTGCTCGGAGGTCAAAGGCTCTCAGCTGCCAACAGAAATATGAACTAACAAGCAGAAGGCATTTTGGAAAAGAAGTATTTGTGCTCTTGTGTTCACTCCACAAAATGAATAGGAAACTCCCTGTAGTCCTAAGTGCAAAAGTGAGATGCTCCATCTCTGGCTCAGCTGCTGTCTGTGTGTGCAGCTGAAGTCTGGGGACATAATTTTTGTGGGGACTTGGATGTGTGACCTCAGATTTCACCTCATGATACATTTCACAGCACTCAAGACATAGAGAGACACCATCACAGGGAAGGAGGAGTCCTTTACATGAATATTCCTTGTGACTAAGGACACTGAAAGACTGAGAAGCTGGGATAGATCTATTTTGAACTCCTTGGCACATTTTGTGAGAAGTTAAGGATGGTTTGCTGGGCACCAAAGTGTCTGTATATATATATATATATATATGCACACACATATATAAGAAATGCACTCTGAGCACAACCAGCTAAACTTAGAACATGCTGGACACCCAGACATCTCAACTACAGCTAAATCCTGCCAGCCTGCACACAACAGGCATTTCTCTGGCTGTTTCACCAGCAAGGTGTGCACCCACTGGTGTTTAGGCACCTGTTAGGACCAGCATTTTACAAAGCAGACACAACACTGAAGGAAGATTTCTCTGGGAAGAGGAGTTCATGGCATTAACTAAAGAGTTATGAGGTCATGTTGGTGGCTTCCACCTCATATCACTCTTCCAAAGAACACAATGATAAAATCATTTTGCTGGATTAAAAGCACAATTTTGTAAGGTATAAATGAGGTTAGATCCCCTCTGCAGACATTAGACTTGGCAAAAGTCTGACTCATCTCAGAGGTAAGGGCATTCTTATGGATCCAATTAGAGAAAAAACACTACCTGGCAAGAAAGAACAAAACCTATAATACTTCTGACTATACAATGGCAGCTGGAATAAAATTTTCTCATATGGGAACACATGAGCTCAATGTGTAAGGAGAAACTGGGCTTGTCAGACTTAATTAGAGTGAGGGAAATGGCCTACAGTCAGAAACTGCTCACGTTGTCCACTCCTGGCTCCTGGGGCTGAGCCAGACTCGGAGGTCTGTGGGACAGCACCCTGCACCACAATCCCAGAGACAGGAGTTCACACCAAGGGCTTCCCGCTGCTGGTGGTGAGAAAAATGTGTGCTTTCATTAAAATGTTGTCTCATGCTGGTGACAGAAGGAGAGAGGCTCCACCAGAGAGTCTCCAAGTGCACTCTAAATAGCTGTTAGTGATGGGATAGGGGCCAGCATGCTCCAGCAGAGTGTGCACAGGCTGGAGGCTGGTCTGGATTGCGAGAGGGCCATCGCGGGTAATCCATCAGATCCGTCCACCTGAAGTACATAAATAGATGTAATTACATCAGCATCCAAGAGCCTCACAGCACTCCTCTAAGCTAGAGATTTCCTGTTATTCCCAATTTATGTAGAAGCCTGGGGGACAAGGAGAATATAGGATTTCAGTGGGATCCAGACCTTCAGTTACCCTTCCAAGCCCTACCCTTGGGGACGTGTGTATCATCGTGCAGGAATGGCCTCTGAAGGGCTGCCAGCCGCCTGTCCATGGGGCACTGGAGCCACAGTGCACCGACCCACTGCGGCCATTCGGGCACTGGAGCTCACACAGGGCTTGGGGGCTGCTTGGCAGTGTGGAAATAGGTGCAGATTTACTGGGAGAGGGGCGTGGGTGAGGGGCTTGTAGCACCCTCACTGGGTCCAACATGGTCCTGCTCTCCCGAGCCAGGATCTTGGATCATGGAGAATCGTTTCCCTGATGACAACTTCTCAGGGGACAGCAAAACAGTTTTCTTTTCCTTAAGGTTTTGCTGAACTAAGAAAATCAACTTGAAATATAATCATGAGGTGCTGGGAAAGGTTTAGAGAGAAAAGAAGCAAAAGCAGCATTTTTACCAGCCTGAAGAGGTGCAAATATATTTGAGATGATTCTAAGAAAGGAAGACTTATCTCATCGATATCTAATTTGCTTTGCCAAAATAAAACTTTCCATTGTGAGCACAGATAAGCCATTTTACCCAATTCTTGGTAGTCAGTTGCAGGACAATATTATTATTTTGCCTTCGCCCATATGGTGTTTTTATATTTTATGCTTCCCAGGACAGAAGCTGTCCTGAAGAGTGACCAGGGCTTAGATCTCAGATGAGGTCTCTGAGTGTTACGAATACAAAGGCAGATCACTGCATGCCTGTTTCAGCATCAAGCCAAAAATTAGTTGTCTTACAGACTCGAGATCTTTGCTTCTGGGAAAAAAAATCATTTGGGCAAGGGGAAATAGAAGACCATAAACACCTCAGGCCCCAAATTAAGTGGGTTATCCCATTTTATGCAAAGGGAAATGAATATATCTGAAAGGAACATAATAAAATCCCCACTTTTCACTGGCATGGTTACTCTGTCATGCTCCCATGTGAAAGGGCACCGTGTACCCTACTAAAGATCAGGAAGGGCTGTGTCCCTTGGCTCTCTTCTTGAGGCAAATGTACAAGTGGTATCTTGGGCTCAGATGTGCGCAATCCTTTGAAATTTGATTTGTCCCCTGGTCCTGTTGCCTGTTATGCAGAGTTGCAGTGGGTGGGACCATCATGGTGATGCCCCCATTGTTGACTGCATGTATTTCAGGAATGTTCTGTAATACAACCTGGCTCATTGTTGACAGCCAGAACTTTCCAGGCCCCTTTTCATCTCCTTGGCTCCCTCATTTATTAGGAGGGCAATAATCAAACAGGTGTACCTAGAGGACAAGGAGGCACCACCACACCAAGCTGCAAGGTTCAGGCAAAGCAGGAGAAGGCCTTTCCTGGGGAAGAGATCTCTTGCCCCCACGTGCAGGCTGTCCTTATACATCCATCCTTGCCTGGTATATTACCCAAGGGCAAAGATCTGACCAACTTCTAAGCAGGCAGTGTGCCATCGTGACAGATGGGCACAAAAGGGGCAGCCAAGAAGCCATGTATGTGCATCCAGTGTGTTTAGGGGTTGGGTTCCCAGCCAGGAACTTCGGAGCAGCTGTCCACCCTCAGTTTACGTGCCTGTAGTTTAGGGGGATCTTCCACCACTAATCCAGCTTCAGAGATGGTTTAACTTTCAAAAATTAAAAATAGCATTCATTGCCCCATATGGAGAGTGAGTCTTGACCCATTTGCATTGAGGGTTGGTGTGGGTGCATGGGGTGGGGGCAGCACCAAAGAATGGGAGCGTGGGGAACTGCCTTAACCTCCATTTGTCTTTTTGTTGGGATCTGCCGTGGGATTGTTAGGAATGCCTCCACACACCAGTCAGATCTGGCCACAGTGCCCAATGCAGGATTTGGGCTCTGCTGGGACAGAGCAGAGGACTGGATTCTTCTACCCAATTTATCTCAGTCCTAGAACTCCATGCTACCCTGTGTCAGCAGTGGTTAGACCTAGTTGTTCCAAATTGACATTTTAAAGCCCTGTAGTTAAAACTGAGTGCTCACCACAAACGTCTAACCTCTGGGTGTCAGATTCTGACAGATGCCTCAACCAGATATTTGTTCTCTGTTGGTCTTGCAGAGGTTCAGATGTGGCTCTTCACAGGGATGGAATAAGATTTTCCTTGACTCTAATTGTCAAATGTTCAGGTGTATTTGGAGGTTCAGTAGAACTAATGAAGGATTTAGACTGAAAAATGTCAGACACTTAGATGCTCAGCCTGAGATGCTTAACTTCTAAAAAGAGATCCAGACTGTTTTGGGGGCTTTAGCCCACGCACTTTACAGACACTTAAGAAAGGGTGTGAACCAGTCAACCTATGCGAAGCCCTCCTAATTAACCTCAAGAAAAGTCCAAATATGGGTCTGTGTTTGCAATTTTGTACCTCCTGAAATGTGGGGTAGTGATAGCCCAGCAATTGAAGCATCTCAATTAAGTGTTCATCGAAAGTCTAGAGATCTTTACATGTCAATCTGTATGGCATACAAATATGATTTGTATGCCCAGGATTTTTATTCTCTTGTAAAAGATTATTCTCCAGCCACTGGGATATCAGGGAAAGCCAGCTGTACCTTTGCATCCCCACTGGTCTGAGTAGGAGCTTGCCACTGGACCTCTGCTCAGACCAGTGGTTCACCCTTGAACCTTGGCTTCAGTCTGACTTTATTTCTTGGTAGAAAGGCTGTTGTTAGAAATGCAGCTGACAGTATCAGTCAAAATATTTAGGGGAAAACTTTAGGATTACATCTGAAGCACTCAATGCACCTAAATTTTGCACTTAAGGCACCTGAACACCTGTGTTCTTTTCCGAGTCTGGATGCCCAAGTACACTCTGATCCTAACAGGATTTCAACTTTGAAATCTTACTGGGCATCGTAAGTTATCACATATGTTGCAAAGGAAAAATTACTATAAATTCTCCAAACTCCTATTTTTCAAGGTTACTTGAGATTTGTAAATTGAGATTTAGAGCATGGCAGAGTGAGCTGGGGAATTACTTAATTTCATCTCTAACTCTGGGTAAATATTCTCACCTGTCTAATGTGTGAGGTCAATCAAAGTAGCTGGGGTTATCAGTCACACCAGAATATTCCCAGTCAGCCGTCATGATGTGACCTGTAGCCTGTACACCTGATCATCTGTTTACAGTCCAGTCCACAGAAATGTGCTGATAGAGTTGTGGCTTTACCCTCTAAGGTCATTTGGATGCAGCTGGAAATTTTTGCCATCATTTGAAACATCTTTTCTTTCCCACCATTCTCATTCTCTCTGGTTTTACTTATTTTTCTCTTTTCCAGCACTGTAAAATAAATCTCATAAAGCATGTGAATTTGTATCTCATATGAGAGACACACAGAAAAATGTTGAGTCACATTGTGATATATTCCAGGGGCCCCTGTGCACACCTCAGTGTTCTGTAGCATTTGCAGCTTACAAAGAGACCTGTAGGTTATCCCAGTGTGGTTATCACAGCCATGAAAACCAGCACACCATCCTGGTATGCAAATTCTCCTAAATCTCTGGGTTTCAACCCATTGTCTATGAATAGCTTGTGTCTGTAGGAGTATTTTCCCTGTTTACTGAAGGGAGTAAGTACAGTGTTTTACCTCTTTGCAAAATAGTCCTACACAGTATTCAAACCTTAATATTTTTGGGATGCTTTAGTGATAATAGAGATGATAATTTGCCCCATTTGTCTCAGTTGGTGACTTTCTTCAAATTCCCTTCTCATAATCTCAGTACATTTCATTCACCATCTGCACACACTCTGTACTACAATGTAAACCAGGGAGAATAATTTCTGGAAATGCAGACCTGGAAATGGCATTATTAACACTGAAACAATAAGCAGAATTGGAAGAAAGGGGACATAACAATACATATAAATTTTGCAAAGTTACTGGAATATGTTAAACCAGAGTAACTATTAAAACATAGAGTTATGTATGATATTTTATGTATTTAGTATTTCTATTCAGAAGATGCCAAGGCATCCTGTAGATGGACAAGAGCAAGACTCTGGTAGACAACTAGTAACCCAGGAATGCCGAGCTCTGACAACAGAGGATTTACCCAGTCTCCAGCAGCTGTCTAAGTAAAGGAATTGCCTGATTTGTGATCTTCATTAGGAATCTCATGGCATGTGAAATTCTTCTTAAGCACAGAACTCATGGAGTTAAAAAAACAAGTTAAGAGTAAAAATGAGTATGACATAAATATGAGGGATATGCACTGTAACAGTTCATAATTACAGAGGGCAACAATCAGTTAAGAGTTTAATGGTTGGACTCAATGATCTTAGAGGTCCTTTCTAACCTTAAGGATTCTATGATTCTGTGATATGACAGAACTTTACTTGAAGCAAGGAAGGATGGCTACCCTCCTCTTCCTCATATTCAGCTTTCACCATCAATTTTTCTTCCCCTTTTGCTGGCTGAGTGGATTTCTGCCCCCATTCATGGGAACAGAGCACCTTCACCAGAAGCGACCCCACACTGGCGGAGTGGTTAGGGCTGCTTTCAGGAGGAATTATGACTGCTTAATTTGGGAGCAGCATAGGAAAAATCAGTTATTCTCCACCTAGGCTGGAGAGGGATGTCTGCAATACCAGCCTGTCCTGCATCCTCTGGTTTCTGCTGGCAACTTGGCCATGCTGGTTTCTGCTGTATCTCCCAGTGATCCCCAGCCTTGGCATGTGGAGCACTCACTGCTGGTGGATAAAGAAAAGTCCTCTGTAATAAGTGAGCAGAATAAGGCTTTGCTTTCAGGAACTTTCTGAACTCACCCTATTCCCCAGTCACTATAATGTTCCAGCAAATACTTTGTGAGACAGTTTTCACACTGCTTCTAGGAACACACAGAATATATTCAACCAAAATGTCATGTGTCGTCTCTTTGACCTCTTGGCGTCCATTGATGCAAGTTTACCTCATAGCTACTATTTTCCTAATAAATTCTGTTTAGAGTTTGTTTTTCAAGCTCAAATGGAAAATCCCAAATTGTGTCATGACAAGAGTAAACACTCCTACATGCTGAAAATGTTCTGTTTTCCATTGCTCTTTTGCCAAAGTCTGGGGGTGAAAAAAGGCTCTCACAAGCTGAGTGTCGAGGGTGTAGTAGAAGTGGGAGGTAGCCAACTTGGAGTCTGAAGCTTGTGTGTTCCTTCAACAACCTAATTGCTATTGCCCTGATCCATCCACAAAGGATCAATTAATCACAGGTTTCTCCTTAATCAACAGATGCAGCTATCCCTGCCCTGATTAGCTAGTGAAAGGAATGTTTTCCAGTGAAAGAAGTGGAATTAACTCACACAGTACTGGGCAGACCACAAACAGCTTGAAGAAGTGTGAATCTTGCACATCTGGATGCTGGACACCTCTGGACCACAGCACTTGGAGATGTGTTGGTGCAGCAAAGTTCCCTGAGGCTTTACCATCTGAATCTGAGCTCTGCCTCTTTGCAAGTCTGAGCTCAGAGCAGCATTTCAGGGAAATGAAGGAATTAAATTCCAGATAGGCTTTGGGAAATAGTCTGGATGATGAGGTGCCTGAATTCTGCTCACAGGCTCCAAACTTCTTCTCAGCTCCATCTGACACAGCAGGTGCCTAATTTTCTGCTAGAAAGTCTAAGCAAACCTGCCAAGACCTGGCAGTGCTCAGATACCTGGAGACATGCAGGAACCTCATGGGATTCCCAGAAGATCCACTCCTCTCCCAGTCCTACCTATGGACCAAAGGGATGTTCAGATCACTGGGACATGGCCCTTTGAGGTCAGCTGCAGACATGTGTCCTTGCAGAGGACCTCCCCTCCAGCTCATCTGAGGCTGGACTATCAGTTCATGCTTTGTTTGTGAGGTCAGATAACCTTTAGGTTACTAGGAGATACACCCTATTGAACTCCTATAACTTTCTGTCACAGTCAAATATCCATCAGGCTGGCAGACAAAAAGAGGGGTGAGCAGGAGGAGGAATTTTGATTTCAAATCTTGGGTTTGATCTCCTACATTTCGAGTGTGTGTTTTCAACCTACAGCTAAATGAGAGGGTGGGAGGAAAGGCAGAGCAGCCTTGAAGACAGAGCAGCAGAGGATTCACAGCTGAGTTATGTACCTAACTGCATGGCAATATTTAATGTGGCTCTTTTTTTCAGTTTTATGTCCCATACCACCAAGATGTCCCTTCACATTTTAAGTGCAATTTCTAAGCTGCAATTTCTAAGTCTTTGTCTTCAGCACACTCCGGATCTGAGCTAATAACTATAAAATCAGAATACACCTTAAAGGCTGATTTTTTGACAGACTTTCTCTTCTGTTATACTATATTTAACCCACAGATTTCAGTGAGGAACTCATTTTCTTTATGGGGAAGGGAGAATAATTTTACCCTGAATGAAGCCAGCTTTGAGGTCTGACTGACAAACACACGTTCAAGCACGGTGTGTCCTCATGTCAGTGGTTTCCCAGGGCTTTCTGAAGAGGCAGGCTGACATCTAAGCTCTCACATGTGAAAAATCTCAGTGCAACTGAAGTAAGTGACAAAATTTTCACTCATTTTCCACTGGGAGTGATTTCACTGAAAGCAATTAGAGCTCAATAGTAGAAACACAAAAACCTCTCAAATGATAACGTGGCCCAGACATTCATGCTGGAGTGAGAATTGTTTTGCTGAGATATCTTGCTGGGGAGAAATACTTCAAGAAGGATTTTCTCATTCCTCTTATGTGTAGGAAGTGAGGTACTGAGTTAACTCCTTCCATCCCTGCAAAGGGACCTGAAATCTCACAAGGTGAACTATCAGATCCCTCTTTCTCAAGCTGGACACTGCACAGCTATATTTCCCAAAAACCGCTCAGAAATGCTTGGCGCTGGGGTTTGTCCTGAAAACTTTTCTTGACACATCCAAAGATAATCTCAAGTCTGCCAGAAAGACTTTGGAGCCAAAATATTAACCTTTAATTTTTCATTTCTGTCTCAGCTGAGTTTAGTCCTGCTCCCAGGGAAGAAGCCTCAGGCTTCTGCTGCAAGCTGCTTTGCTCAAGCCATTCACTGCCCATGTCCAAGTGCTTTTGCAATGAGAGAAAAGGCAGCTTCCCACCAGGCTGGCTGCTTAAGGAAAGCAGGAAGGTGGATAGCAGCTAAGGAGCTTTTTAACACTCCAAGAGCTTGGTCTGCTCTTTCTCTTCACTGAGTGAGCTGATTGGCATCCAAGACACATTTAATCCTGCTCTGTGAAAAGGCAATATTTTAACAACTAAATGGCTCGTTCACCTGAAACCTCATATTTTCCAAGAAAACATGCCAAGCTGGATTTGAAAATCTGCATGCAAATGGATCATGGGATATGTGTGATAATTTCATTACTTTCTAAGACACTTCTTGTGAGGATAGCAGCAGGTTTTTTTGTATTAATGCAGTGACTGATTCATTTTCCAGAATTCCTTACCTTATGGTAGATAAGACAAGTATAGATACAAAATACAGGGCTTGCTTCATCCACAGGCAAGTCCAGCTGTTTCTGGGTGGAAGCCTGCCATAGTTTCACAGTTCATAACTGCAGTGTGTAAAATTCTCAAGCTAAAATTGTGTTTCTCCCATATACTGTAAATGTTGCCACAAGCTGCATGTAACAAGGTAAGGAAGGGGATGCTGACTTCACCTGTTAGTAGAAGGTGACTGGTTAATACTGCCTTTAAAGCAATCTTTCATCAGTGCCTTGACTCACCTACACTTCTCCAGTGAAGAAAGCAGGTCTTTAGCAGCTGAGCTTGCATCAGGATGAATTTTCCACAAATGTGTTAAGGCAAAGAGCATTTAACAAGATGCTCCTTAGAAAAAACAAAGGAGGAGTTCATCAGACTGGGTGGGTGAGGGTAGTGATTGAACTGGGAAAAAATTTAGCATAAATATGAACGTAGATTAGACCAGTTAATAGCAAAAATGACTGAGTACAGATACTGGCACTGAGTCTAAGAAACATGGAGTGTGGGATCGTGTGAGAAGAAAGCAACAGAGCTCCTAAGTGTCTTGTGGTCAGAAGGATACCAACTGGTGGGAAAGTAATGAGAGTAACTGCAAACACTGGGACTGAGGAGGTGTCAGCAGGGAGGAAGAGGAACCTTAAAAGAGGAAAAGTAGGCAGTGTTAATAAAAATGGGAGCTGAGTCATAGAAAAGTAAAGAAGACTGTGAGTGTAGCAGGAGAAATAATGAGGTCTGGGGCAAAACCCCAACATACAAGGAAGTTACAGCCCACTTCATGGCACGAGAGCTGGTTTGAATAGGTGGTTTTACAAATGATCTATTAGAAGAGACCTAAACCAGCAGCAATACAGGTTGGCAGTGGGCCCTGTGATCCATCTACTCACTGTATCTGTCCACCATGGGATTTGTTTTCCCTCCAAATGCTGGGCTGACTCACACTTTAATGTGTTTGCAATTGCACAACTGCTTTTGGATTTCTGTGAAACAGGCACAGAGCTCTTTTAACCTCCAACCTTTGTCTCTGTTACGAGCTTTTGATGCTGTTGTTTTGTGTGTTCGACTAAGTGAGAATCAGCCCCTGTGACCCTGTGGGCTGGAGGGGACCCTTCTCCTGGCTCACCCAGGATTCTTAGTTCCATGTAACATCATAAATGTCCAAAGGCCAAACTCGGTGCTGCTGCAGGCAGTGGAAGAGATGCCACGAGCTCAAATGATCCAGGGCTCAGAGCCAAAAGCTTCTTTGAACAAAGGAGACACTTGCACTCTGCCCAGCTCATGGAGACCGGTGTTTTGTGATTAATTTCCTTTTTCAGTACATTGTGGAAGGAGAAAGGCCTTTCAATAGGAACAGCCACAGGACGTGTACAGTCAGCATGAGACTTGTGCTCTTTACAAATGATATGCACTTAAAAACTGAAGTCACTTAAAGCCAGACAAGCTCCTCTCAAAATGACAATTCTGAGGAAATGGATCATGAAGTTCAGGACTGAACTTGCACTTTCTTGGAGAGAAAGAACCAGAATCAGAAGTCAGCAGGATCTGGAGGAGTTTTTTCACTTCCAAGGAAAAAGGAAGGCGGAAAATGGAATGACATTGCTGTACAGTGAAGAGGGGGCAGCTCAGAGGTCCCGACTCCCATTTGAGGCTCAGCCTGCTCAGCCTGGAGCCCACTTGGACAACGGGGACCCTCTCCAAGCAGCCCAGGGTACAAGCCAGTGGGCCAGGGCAGAGCTGGCAAGGCTGTTTCTTTTGAGGGAACATAGGAAACGGCAGCCCTTTGGGACATGATGGAAAGTTCACCCCACCAGGGAAGTTTGTGCCTGCAGCATGTCTGACTTCCTGGAAGTGATGAACAATCAAGGAAACAATCAAAGAAAAAAGGGGGGAATAAAAAAGAAACACCCAGTGACAAAATGAGAAAAAAAGTGCCAAAAAGCCATTTGCAAGGAGAAATGTTATTGACTTCCTGTTCTACGGCTTCTTTTGGTGGTTTTTGTGTTTTTTTTTTTTTTTTTTTGGTTTGGCTACTCTTTTCTTTGCACACCCTGAGCTTCATTAAAAGGCCATTTATTTCACTAGTTTGTGCATTAAGCTAATTATATCCTGTGCACAGCATGCTTGGACTGGACAAGCCAAAAGGGACAGCTAGGACTGTATTCATTAGAAACAGTTTTTCATTTTATAGTACTATAAAATATAATGATACAGTTCAGTCCCAAACTTGCAGTAACCAAATTTGTATGGCACAAAATCCATCCCTCCTAATTTAGACTTCCTAGTTGAAGTTTCAAGTACTATTCATTACTCTATTTTCTCTATCCCTGGTCACTGCCTCATTGAAAGGTGTCCGGAATGATTTAACCAGTAAAATTAAATTGTTGTTTTCCTATCAAGAGTAATGCCTAGGGTTGGCCAAAATAGCATAAAAGATTCAGGAGCACATTGATTTAAAAATAACATTTGATTCCAATATAATGTGGCTCCAAGTCCTCTTTTAGTGAGATACTTTAAAAACATAAATATAGGCAGTACTGGCCTCGAAAGAATTTATATGCTGGAGGCTCTGATCCCACCAATATAAATCTGTGCCTAGATGGAGGATTCTATCTGGTGGAAAGTTCAGTACTGATAATGGTTATTGAGCCAGAAATTACCCCATTTAAATCTCAGCTCCCCAGCTGAGCTTGTGAGGCTGAAACTCCCCAACAGAAGAAAAAAAAACCAAAACAAACAAGCCAGAGGGAAGAAAGCTGCTCCTGAACCAGATACCAACAATGACACTTTTATAGCCATTTGTTTCTAATTGCATCTGTGCCATAAATAACACAAGATAGCCCTTTTAAAATTGTTTAGAATGTGGAAGCCTAACTAATAATTTCCAAGTAACAGAACTTTCACTTCTAACAGGATGGGAGAACATGACAATTTGGAGCACAACTGAGAAATGTCATCCCACAACTCTGTATCCCGGCAGTTTTCCAACTTCCCCAGTTTTCCAGTTTTCCCTTCCCTGGCCTACCACTGATCCATTAATGTTCTGTACCCCACAGATTTCACCAGACAGAAGATTTTTTGGGGCAGATTTTACCAACAGCAAGGCTGTTTGATAGACCCTGTTCCTCAATGTTTTGTTTGAGCTGATCATGTGAAAAGGGGAGCAGCATCTGCTATGCTGGGTCACTCCTGAACACAAGATGCCCTGAAGTCATCAGAGCCAATATATGAAAGATTTACCTCACAAAAAACACAGACTTCTCTATATTTAAGTATAAGTGCTTGGATCTTCATGACAGAAGGTTTACTCTGGCTAGACCAGTGTCCCCTGAGTTCACAGCCATGAAACCACCAAATGGCAAGACCATAACTAAAGTGTCCCAGAGGAAATATAGATGGACAGGGTATCTGATGGACACAAAATTAAACAACAAACTTGTTTCAGAAGGACCAAGGAGAAATCTGTTGGAAATACAAATGTTTTGTTAACTTGTTCCATAGCTGGATTTAGCAACAATATTTAAAAACAGGGTTTGGAGGCAGATTTGAACTGAGTATGTATGAGCAGAACACCAAGAGATTTCATTTTAAATTCCAGACATTGGGATTTAAGTCAAAAAGTGTTCACGACATCTTCCCTCTTTGCTTTCCACCAGTTCTCTGACAGAAAGTATTTCTCCTTCTGGGAGGGCCTAGCAGCACAGTTGCCTTCTTTCCCAAATATTTGTTGGACTGACCTCCCATTTCAGAAACCAAAGGAAAAAAGAAAAATCATTAAAATTTCTCATTAATCAATATCAACATTGATGTTAGCCTCCCCTATGAGCAGAAACCTTTCTCACAAAGGACGAGCATTCTTAGCCTGTGATAAGAAAACAAGTTATTTAATCAATATATTTTCCAGCATACGTGTTCTTTGGCAGAGGCTTTAAGCTGCCTCTTCTGAATGTGCGTGTGTCTCTGCTCTGAGATGTGTGTGTGTGTGTGTAAGCTTTCCTGCCTCAGAAAACAGAGCTGTTGGACATGGATAGGAATGTGTCTGGCATCTTTAGAAGAAAAGACTCAGAAGGAAATCAGTATTCGAGTGAGTTTTGCAAGATATCCAGCTCTGACTGCTTTGCGGTTAGCTTTCCATTCCAAAATTGCTAATGGTGAGCTGTCCAGACCGTGTCTCTTACCAAAGAATTTTGGAATCATGAGAAAACAATGAGTTAGCCGTTAGGAAAGATTAACCTCCCCATCCTAATCCTTCCAGCTATCGCTTTACATAAAAAGGGCATTCATGTCTAAACCACTGCTAAAGACTCTTGGATAAATTTCTCTCCTAATTCCACTGAAACTGTCATTTCCACACCAAATATACAGTGATTTAATGTGAGCTGGCTACAGTTATTGTTGTAGTAGTGTTCAAATTGCCATCTAATATGGGAGTCCTGGTAATGGTACTACTCACTGCATTTACACAGAGAAAATTTACAAGCTGAACAGACAAGAGACACAAAGGATTGTAGAGACAGGAAGTATTTTTATATTTTAGGCAATAAAGTCTCATACTAATAAGATGATTTGCTCATAAATATATAAAGAATTTGAGAAGGAATATGGAATAAACCCAACTGTGCTAAATCCTGCATCATCCCTCCTTATTTATAAAGGACATTGGGGTTTAATTTATTGTGGAAAAGGCAGGTTGTCCCTTCTGATTCACTAAAGCATCCACAACCAGAACAAAATGTAACACTTCAGAATAACTAAAGAAACAGTTTCCCAGAATAAATCTGCTGTCAGTCCCCTGTAACAACAGCATTTTAGACCTAGGAGCAAAAGGATGCATAGTGCCTGTCACTTACTCAAGCATTTTAATTCCTGCTGCTTTCCTAAGTAGGACCTAGTCTGCTCAATATATTCATAGTGCTCAGGATATTGGTTTTTAAAGTCAGAAATAAAGAATTTTATCAAGACAGGGTGGGTTCTTTGCCTTTTTTGTATAAATCTACATGTAACCTACCTGTAAATATGTGCCTAGTCTCTCTCAGTGCTACACTGCCGGGCTGGTGACATAAAATTTGTGGTTGAGACCTTGATAATTTCCATCTATATGGTTGTATGGCAAATCTGTGCACTTTAAATTGTGAGAACTGTAGAGACAGCAGTTGGATCCTCATGGAATTGCAGCCTCTGTGCTCTGGTGTCTCCAGGTGAGGTGGTGAGAGAGCAGCCAGCTCTGCTCCTGTACTACCTACACATCCTGGAAATGTGCTTGTTGATCATCTGAATGTAGCTTTCAATTAACATGTTTTGGATAGCAAAAAAAAATTGGAAAAAAAATATCCATCTTGCCCAAGTTTGGATTTTGACCCTGCTGTAAGGGCTTGGGAGGGGTCTGGTGATGCTGAGCCAAATAACACAGAGGGCTGACACCAACTGCATGGGTAACACCACAGAAATGCAGACCTGTGGGATGGTGTGATGGGGCAGAATGGAGGGATGTGCGCTATATTCCAGTGCCTCTGCAAAGGGAGATTTTTGGTGTCAAGGCTCAACATCTGTAACTAATCCAGTTGCAGGTTTGCCTCTGGTGCCAGGTGCTGCAGTTCTTTAGCCAGCAGAAGTGGTCAGTGCTGTCCTTGACAAGAAAAACAAGCTCATAGCAAGAGGACTGACAACTTGCAAGTGTTATGGGCAGAGAAGTTTTTGGCACTCTAGAGCCTTTCTATTATTGCAGTGCACCAAATGAAAGCCTGCATAAGGAAAGGGAAGAAAGGACCATCTGGTTCCTAAAAGTCTTTTCCTCTGCTCAGCACTGGTGAGGTCACCATGGAAAACTGGGTCCAGTTGTGGGTTCCTCAGTGAAAGAGAGACATGGACACACTGGAGGTGATCAAGCAAGGGCCATGAAAGTCCTGGAGGGACTAGAGCATCTCTCCTGAAGGAAGGCTGAGAAGGATGGGACTGTTCAGCCTGAAGGAGAGAAGGCTTGGGGGTTCTTATCACTACGTACATAAATAACTGAAGAGAGGGTGCAAAGAAGACAGACTGGATTATTTTGGTGGTAAAAGAGGGAGAGGTATCAGGCACAAACTGAAGCACAGGAAGGCTCCTCTGAACGTCAGGAAACACTTTTTTACTGTGCGGGTGACTGGCACATGTTGCCCAGGGACTGTGGTGCTTCCAACCTTGGAGATACTCAAAAGTTGTCTGGACACAATCCTGAGCAACCACTCCTAAGTGCTGCTTCTCAAGCAAAGAATTCAGACAAGATGATCTACTGAGATCCTTTCCACCCTCAATCAGTTTTTGATTCTGTGACTGGACAGCCAGAAGGCTTATGTGGTTTTACAGCTGTCAAAATGATGAAAAAAAAATGTAAAAAGCCATGCATAATACTGCTCCTGGTTTTCTGGCTCAGACTGCTGAGGAGTGTTAGAGCAGTGCCCTTCCCGGGTGCACAAGCAGTGTCTGTGATATCAAGGGTGCTGTCCATGTGCTCTTCCTTTCTCAGGAGGTAAATGAGAAATAACAACCTTTCCTATTTTCAGGATGTGCAAGGCCTCCCACTCCCCTCTTGTAGCAGACGTACCTGCTCTGGGCTGCTGTGCTCACTGCAGAGTGTCTCCAGCTGCAGAAATATCTGTTGTGACAGCAGGACAAGGGATGTGTCAGAAGGCACAGGAGATAAATGGCACAGCAGCCATGCTAATGCTCTCCCTGATAATGCAGCTGGAGAGCTAAGAATCATTTGCCTCACTGCTGGATGAAACAAATCAAAGAAGGCAGCTTCTCTACACAATGTACACTATTGTGTCAACAGAAATTATCCAGATGGGAGTTTATTTTGCCACACAACTCAAAGTTTGGGGTTTTTTTAATGAATTGGAAAAATTGATTAATGTCTTGACTCCTTTGTTGGACTTATTGTATTTGGGTGCAGCGAGCAGCATTTCCTGATAAATTTATTTTTAAGGTGGCTATTGTCTGTTGAAAGAATAGGAAGAAAAGTAAAAAAAAAAAAAAAAAAAAGTGGGTTTAATTTTCTGGAGTTATTACCACCATCTATGCCACAATTGCACCTGCAAGTCCCTTGTAGTGCAATGCTGACCCATCCAGGAGACCATCCTCATTCCAAAGGGGGCAAAGGGTCCTTAGGTTGCTCCAGGAGAATGTGACTGTTCCAATATCAGAGGTGATGCCGGTTGCAGACCCAAAAATGGATCTTGTCTTAGCTTAAAGCTTTAACACCTGCATTACACTTCAGGCTGAGGAGCTGTTAAATGTTATGGGTTTCATACATATAGATAGGGAGCTGTATGCACACACAGACTTTAATCATAAATGACCTCCATCCATGGAGTGACTCCCATCCCATCTGCTGGTAGTGCCTGGGTGGGAGCACTATCATCCAGGAGAGATGACCTCCAGCCCACGAGCCCTGCATGACATGTCCCTTCAAAGCCCTGGCGAGGCTGAGGCTCGTGCCTAGAGCAGGGCATGAATGCTTTTCCTGAAAGCACTCAGGCTCCTCGCCTGCCAAAAGCCAGCTCCAAAAGGCTGGAGCTTTAGTTAACAGAGATAACCAAGTGCATAAAATTTCCTTATTTAGTTCAGTAGCTGATTTATTTTTAATGCTCTGAAGAACTACCCAGCCAGAGGAGATTTATCAGTTGTCTGGTCAGTCCTCTGGGCAAAGCCAGAGCTACTGATTCCCTCCAGCAGTTCCCACATCAAACCCAGCAACAATAGACAAGGAAGTGTCAGTTATTAAATGGGCTGAAAACACTTTCCATTGTTAAGTAAAGGATTTCCTTATGATTTCCCATGCCAAATAATAAATTCTAAGTTATACAGTGTGTGCCATGACAGACCAGTACTACTGCAAAGAAGATAAATATTAAAACCAAATGACATCTTCACCATGTCTTGTCAAAGCTGGCTCAGGGCTATCCCCAATAGGTGCAAGGCTGAGTTTAACTCTTGTTTTTCCTCTTCCTCTTCCATTCTCAACTGGAAGAGGTGAAAGGAGAATACACCTTTTTGAGGGAGAGCTTTGCTCTCACAATGAGGGCTTGTCCTCCAGCCATTTGAGTTGTGGAACAGCTTGGAGGGATCTTGCTGTGATCTTTTCCATTTCCCTGGACGCAAGAAATGCAAACTTGTTCATTGCTTCATAAATACAGTGTGTTACAGTGAGGGGTTTTTAATGGGATTTTTTTCTTCCTTTTTTTTCCCTCCAGTAACTAGAAATTGCAAATGCTCAGGAAAAGAAGAAGGATTGTAGGGGAGTCCAATTCCCCTGGGCAAGCTGTTGTACACGTGTACAGGAAATTGAATGCAGAAATTATTGCATGCAAGGCTGTTAAAGAAGTGTTGGGGTTATAAAACAGATCTTTCAGCTGCCACCCATTGTGGACATTCCAGTTGTAAAGGGTCAAGTTTTAATACAAATCTGCTGTCCCAAATTACATTTGTCTTTTTCCATAAAGTAGAAGTCATCAAAGATTTACAGGAAAGTAATTTTATTCCTTGTTACTTTAACTCATTTATCTTCTCTCTGAATTTCAAAAGAAGGATAAGGAGAAGGAGAAACCCATTGGTTTGGTAGAATTTATTAGGATGCTGTGCCATAATGGCTTCTGTTTTGGTCTGCTGAAATGGCCATGAAAACTCTGAGGGTCTTTTCCAACATACCATAGCTCTCTTGAAATAGGGTTAAAAATAAATAGAACGCAAAATCTTATTGTGCTTGATGTGACTAATTTATTACATACATTTTAATTTATTACATACATTCTAATTTATTGCATACATTCTGTTCTCCTGACCTGATATTCCAGCCTTTGTCATGTGAGATCATAGCACATCCTGGAAGTGAGATGACTTGTTTCTAAATAACTGTGACAATGAAGAGTTTGACATTCAGATCCTCAGTTGCTACCAGGAATTTTGATTACACTTCCCTTTCTCTGCCTCTACTTTTCTTCCTGTTTTCAAGGCAACAGACGAAAAGATTTCTCAAGGCCATCTACAGAATTAAATTTGAGATTGTGGTGCAAGGAGGTACAGCACCAGGAAATTTAATTGGTTTTAAAAGAGGTAAAAAGAAAACAAGCTTACAGCCCCATCACTGAAATCATATTCCAGAGGCATGTTACTTCATGCTATTATTTTTCCTGAAATTAATCTGAATTTTGTTATCAGCAAATCAAAAGCTGATCTTCCAAACTCAACATAAATTCTGATCTAAATCCGTTTTTTACTTGAAGCCAGACACAAAATATATTCCTATACACTGCTGCTCAATTTACACCCTAGCTATTAATGTTTCATCTGACTCCACTAGTCCTATTCCTTATTCCTTCAGACTCTATAAATGCACAGGACAAATCCCCCAAGTTTTTCTTTTCAGGCTGCAAATTCAATTTTGGTGACTCTACATGAACTTTGAAGCTCTGGTTGGAGCCAGTCACTAGGAACTGCAGCTCCTACTTTGTAGAGGCTTAGTCTTGATTTTGCAAAGAGCTTTTGTGTAATCAGTCAATTAGAGCTGTGACCAGTGATCCATATCAGCAACTGATAGGGAGTGCAGGATTGGTACGCTTGGAATCCAGGTTTCAGCCTTTCTGGTTAGCTAGTGATTCTCAAACAGCACCAATATTCAAGGTATTGCATCAATTTCTTCAATTCCTTGACTACAAAAACCTACTGTCAACTCTGTATTAATTATAGAAATTCTGGACATTTTTTTCTTTCAATATTTCCATCTATGCTTGCACTATTAGGAAATCCTTCCCCAATAGTTTTCTGTAACATCATCTGGAAGTGTAAATAAATGCACTGATACAATTACAATCAGTTAATAACAACCAAATCCTGCCACTGCAGCTCCAAGTGTATTTGTTTAAACTCTGAAACAGTGGGGCTAGATTGTTTTATCTCTTTGTAGAAACCTAAATCTAAAAGAATATTAAACCAGAGTAAATTTTAATATTAAGCCCAGAGTAAGTGGGTGCTTATTTAAAGGCCACATATTTAGCAAGACATTTTAATAGCTGCTGTTCTGTAAGAAAGAATAATTGGGGAGAAAACTTTGGAGCTTAGCTTTATTTTATAGTTTCCCCTTTCAATGATAGATTACATTAGATCACATTTGCTGAGATCTCTGTTGTTATAAAATGCTCACATGATTATTGACAATAGATGTTGAATGCAAATGTGTTCTCCACTACTTAGAATGGCATGAATACCTTTATTTGCTGTGCATAGTGCCTGCCACTGCCTTTAAATACTCAAATGTGCTGTAGGTCACTTGCAGTCAGTTTGACTTAAATATTGCTAATTCATCTCTGAGTGTAGTTTAGTGTACTTAATAATGGAGGAGCCACCAGAGCCTGAGCAGCTGTAAGCATGTCATGGGAAGCCATGTCCAGGGCTGAAGCAGCTCCCACCTTGGATGAATCCCTGAAAATGAGAACTGGAAGGAGAGCAGCATGGGCACAGAGCAGCTGGCCTTGTTTGCTCTGAGATTCAGGGATTGCTCCTGAATTTACTCATAGACATCAGGTCTCAGGCACAGGGATGCTCCTGAGGGTGCCTGACTGCTTCACACAGAGACCTGAGGGGTAAGGGGGCAGGGACAGATGAACTGGGATGTTTGCTGTCCAGGCATTGCAGAGGCAAATCCTTCATGGAAGTGTGTGTCCATAACGAAAATGGCACCAGGAGGAGCAAGGAGGGGGATGGGCCTGAAACTCAGTTGTTCAAGAGAGAACATCTGGAGAAGTTTGGAGAAACCAAATGAGTGGATGCAGCAGAAACTGTTTAGAGTTTAGAGAAGGGGAAATCCTGGGGCTCTGCCACTGGCATTATTTCTGCCTTTTCAGCTACCAACTGTTCTTCAAGAAGGAAATGAGTTCTCAGGTTTTCCCCTGAGGATCAGTTCCTGTGGATTCACCCAGGTCCCCACTCCAATGCCAGACAACAACCATCAGAGATGGATGTCTCTGGGAGGGATGCACCCCTGCCTGCAGTGCCCTTCTCCTCTTCCCCATGGCAATAAGTGGTGTTGAACAAGTTCTGCATCACCTTATGAGGCATCTGTGTGCCAGGTCTGCTCTAACTTCTGGTAACCAGTGTCACATCAGCCTGCCTCACTGCCTTTGCACCACAGCTGCCTTCTGCACAGCTGCCCTGGGGCACTTTAAACACTTTGGCGTTTTAAGGGACAACTTATTTAAGTACCTGAACCCAAAATGAAGGTGGGTCAAGCAACTGGACCCTCAGCATGGGAGAATGGCATTCAGGCCACACACAGACCCATGAGACACACTTTATCTGGGTAAAGTGGTGGAGTTCATCCTTTCTCCAGACCATGGGTACCTAGTGCAGAAGCCAAGTACCTTCTGGCATCAAATAGGATGGGGTTCACCACTGTTTCTCCAAAGACTGGAATGAGAGAAAGAGGAAAGACTCACTCTTTCAAAGCATGGCTGCAGAAGAGAAGGGTCCTGGTTTTCCATTGCTATGTCTCTTTTCTAAAAACATGACAGAAAGGTAACTTGTTGGTGAGGACCAGAAATAACACTTTTACCCATGGGATCTTGTTGATGCTGTTTGTTTATCTGTCTCCACGGACCTGACTTGGCTTTGGTGGGAAGGGTGTGGGCATGCAAGGACACCTGTCCTGGGCTCACATCCATCACCTCCTGCTCTCCTGGGGCATGATGGATCCAGACTATTTGAACCCTGCAACTCAACCGGAGCTTAAACAGAAAAATGGCACCCTCCTGTGGCAATGGTTAAAAAAATAATAAAATAAATAGCTGTGACTAAATTCAGAGCAGGGTCTAATCCTATCAGCATGTGTTACCCCCGTGTACACCCACCAAAGGAGGCTTCACAAGGGATGAAGGTGCCCCTGTGCATGTACAAAAACATTGGGATTTGAGACCTGGGGCTATGCAGGGAGTGCACCAGAGCAGAGCCAAGGCAAAAATCCTCCAAGGTCAGGCAGGGAGTCCTGCAGCGAGCTCAGAGGCAACTGTTCAGCAGCACGGAGCCACTCTGGATCCCAAAGTCCACATCCGGACAGCTTCAGAGCCTACATCCTTTTTTTGGACTTGGCTCTTTGTCAAAACCATAGGGTACAGTGCCTGCATGGACTTCAAAGGGAGGACACCAAATGTGATTTGGCCCAGGCAGTTACGACCATTTATTGCCAGCATCTTTCTCAGATACTGCTGCCAAGGGTTAAAATGTTTACATGCCCCCTGATTTTAAATGGACCGGGTAGCATGTCAAATGCCAACGAGAGGGACAGCTGGAGTATCTAAACCAAGAGCTTTGATCTTGGTATCTGTAAAAAAGAGGTCATTTAGTCTCCCCAGGAAGCACAGACATTTAGAAGGTCCCCGTACAACTCATGCAAGTATTTTATTAACAACAATTTCTATTCACATTTAGGTAGGTTGTATTACTACTTACTTAAATTCCTCTTATATATACATGTGTATGCATATGTAATGTGTGAATATCTGCATTTTTTGTGTGTGTATGCATATATGTTCACACACATATCTCATATACACGAATTTGTGTGCTTGTGTGATTATCTGTGTACTTTCTAATGTCCAGCATTTCTATGCTGACATACTGAACTGTCTAACTTACTTGCAAACAAACTACAGTGATTTAAGCATTATATTTTATCTCTAAGCCAGTGTTTGCAGAAGTAACCTGAAAAATTTTTCTGTATGAGATGCTTTGAGTAAACCTGCAATTGTAATAAGCGTGTGTGGTGTTTTCAAGAAGATGCAGGCATGAAACACAGATTTCATTGTGCTGTAATCAGGTCTGACATTAATTCAGAAGAGAAGAATTCTAAAATACAGTATTGCACAGGGGAAATATTTTTTTTCTTTAGTGGAGGATTTGGTGGTTTGTTCACAATGCAATTAAAATAGCCACCAGATGTTTATGACTTCAGGCAGCAGTTAACTTTAGTGTCTCTGATTGCTGTCCTTCGCTTCTTTGTCAGAATAAATAAGTATTTTTATGCACTGGAGGAAAAAAAATCCTAATTTTTAAACATACAGCAGGGGGGTGGGTATGTATTTCCATTTGGCAGATCTCATGTTGTTCTGTGACAGACTTCTAAGAAATTATAATTTTGAAGTTAAAATAAAATCTCTCTCCAGGATGAAATAAACATATTTACTGAAATGTGAGATGAAATGTACAGTAACATCATTAAACTGAAGTGATTTGTGAGAAGCAGCATTGTAAAAGGCTGTGGCTTTTCCAGAGTATATAATAAATAGAATGATAATTTTTTTCTCTCCATTGAATAATAGGATTATTACTATGCAATTTTTTTAAAGACACATTAAAGAGACCCTGCTGTGCTCCTATTCTGGTAATTTTTTTAGAGTCTGTTATTCTTATTTGTTTTGGGGCTATTAATTTTGAGGCCACATTATATTCAAATTATATTTGATTACCAGGCTCAGTAAGCGATCACAGTTTGTGTTCCATCACCCAAAGGAAAGTTAATAAATTAAGCTGCACACTAACATTTTAAGAAATAAATTATTGAAGTTCTGCAAAATAAATTTTAAAAAAAAGGGTGAAAAAAGTTATAGCGACCTGCTGGGCACCGTTGCTAAAGCAGAAGGAGAGCCCAGACAGGGGTTAAAGAGCCCTGAAGTGTCCTAACTTTAAATGTTGTATTTCAGCTATTCAGTCACATCTGAGATGATGTGTTGACAAAGTAATAATAATTTAAGATTTTAAACTTATGAAATACCTCAGATAATATGGAAATAGATAAGAGATATGTATTCATGGGTACACAACAATTTTAAACAGTTAAATAACAGTATGATTTTCAGAAACAAAATTATGGCATTAGAAAAACCCCACAAAGTGGAAAGAAAATAGCTAGTAAGAGAATATCTAATTTTGGGGATGTTGATAAGGTCTTGAAGGTCTATGTCCATACACAGAAACTGGCAGTTTCTCACCTAAACCAGGCAGTGCCTTGGATCTGTGCTAATGGGGAACCCTCCAAACAAACAAGCAAAAGGATTTGAATTTGCTTGGCTCTGCTGAACCCCGATTACTCAAAGATTTGATGTTCAGTCCCTTGGGCCATCCAGACATGACCCTCAGAGCATGGAGCCAGCAAGATTGCTGCTCCTCTTGGAAAAAAAGCCTCACAAGGTTGCAGTGGGCTCGCTTGGGCTGTTCTGCACAAACACATCAGTGGCTGTTTGGGGTCAGAAGAGAGGTGAAGTCGATCCCCCCAGACTCCCCCACACTTCCCTGTCAAAGCCTGAAAGCTGCTGCAAAGCATTTCAGCTGGGACACACAGGCTTTTTCCCCTCTGGAAGACTGCTGCTCTTCCATTCCCATCTCGCTGGGTTTCTCTGGCAGTTGCTGATGCCAGGAGCTGAGGCTCTGCTTGTGCTCATCAGCTCCAGCCCCACGGGCTCTCAAATGGGGGACTCAGAAACACCCAAAGTGACACAGGATGGGATATCAAAGGCTTTGACACCATCCAGAGCCACATGCAGCGTTAACTCCTCAGTGTCTCTAGTATGGCAATCATTCAGCTTGAAAGAGAAAGTGTGGGGTTTTAATTTAAATTAAACTACACTGTGGTTTTAGGATACGCAAGTCACAGGGTGCTGGGTGTGCTGGCGGTGTTGTTCCAGCAAATTTCCAGTTCATTCCTCTTGCCACCCAGGAGTGTGGGACGGAGGGTGAGTAGGAAGGACTGCAGCAGGACAAACAATCACCCAACGACCAGAAACTGTATTTTTGTAGAATACAAGTGAGTCACTCAAATCAGGGCATCACGCCAAAATCGAGACCAGCAGGTCAAAAGCAAGTCACCCTTGCAGTTCACTGCAGGCTGCCCAAGGTAATGGAAGGGTTTATTTTGCTCTGTCTCTGATCCTGGAATCTCAAATTAGACTCTGAATGAGCAACAGTACTCCTGAGCATGCAGGTCTTCAACAGTACTATTTACAAAAAATTGATTTTATTTTTTTTAACCAGATTTTCATGACTTAATATTTCTTGATAATAGGGTTCAGGTGTAGAAATATATCACAGCACAAATCCTTGCCCCAAACTGCTTTCCAGCCTCGTATGTACAAACTGCTGTGTCTCAGCTGCTGCTGTTCTCTCTCCAAAACCCAAACTTTGTGATATTTTATTTTTAACCTGCTGTAGGTGGTAGCGAGTGTCTAAAATCAGTGTCGGCCAATTTAGCAACGCCCAAACTTTGTGATGCTTTATTTTTAACCTGCTGTAGGTGGTAGCGTGTCTAAAATCAGTGTCGGCCAGTTTAGCAACATCTTCTGGTCAATGCTGCAGAATTGTCCCATTATTATGACTATATTTTTTCCTTGCTTAGTTCCCTTGTTGCATTTTTATTAATTTCCACCACGGATTACTTATTGCAATCAGGAGAGAATTATGTAATTTGATTCAAGGCTGGTATTTCCTTCTGTCTTTTCTCTTACCTGTTCTGCAAAAAAGTTCCTTACTGTTTTATTGAAAGAATTTAAATAACAACACCATATTTCACAGCCTGAACTTGTTCACTACTTACTGTGTTTTGTCCTGTCCTTCCTTCTCTCTGAGCCTTTTTTGCTGGTGCTTTTCAGCCTCACTTCAGCTTTAGGGTCTGGGGCTTGCAGACAATCAGACATTCCCCCTATGTCAGTGGCAATGCTCAGATGTGCAGAGTAACTCAAGTACAGAAGCTCCTGGAGGGCAGGACATGAACCAGCAGAGATCTGAGTGTAAACCAAGCAAGCAGGCTCCAGAAAAGCTTTTCTGAGCCACAATGATTTCAATGTGCTAAAATTCACAAAATGCAAGGCAGATGTGCAGTGGCTGGAAAATGATGTTGGCCACGAGATAAGAGCTGTGATAACTTCTGACTCTCCTTTTGATGTTCTCCACGCAATGCCGCACCGCTAGCAGGGTCACGTAATGCAAAACAATGAATAAGCAGAGAGGCAAAATGCAACTGGGAGCCATTCAACAATGGTTTGAAAAAGCCTGTTTTCAGCCCACTGGAAGTTGTAGCAAGGTTGTTTGTGTAACAGCATCCCTGTTGCCCAGAAACAACACATGAGACTACTGAGTGTCTGCAGAAACTCAGATCTGGTTTGTTTAGCTTGGATGTGCAGGAAAACTGATTTTTAAATGTTACTTCAGCTTTGAGTCAGTGATTACTTTGGTACTTTTACAAGCCTTGCCTGGAAATGGGATGTTAATTGTTGTTAATGAGTCTGTCCACCTGAGTAAGCTCTGCAGGGCAGAACTCACAGAACATAATTCCTCTACCATGTCTCCAGAGTCTGCACTGCTGACCCTGGTGTCTCCAGCATTTAAGAGCGACGGCACCAAATCTGCTCCTTCAGACCTCAGAGCTTTCTTCTCAGTCCAGGACAGTAGCCAGTTTCTGTTTCTCTCTCAGTCCCATGGGATTTTTGGAATGGAGTAAAGCCAAGGTTCAGCTCTTGCTGACTTCTTTGGCACAGGGAGAGGACACTGGTGGGTACAGGGCTGTGGGATAATTAATAGGGAAAAAAGAGTTTGGGTGTGGAGCTGGAGATCCATATTTCTATCTGGCTTAATCCATGGTGTAGCAGTGAGTGAAGGTGTTCTGAGCTGCTTTATCCTGATGGCAATTTTTTTTCTGCATTGACAATTTCTGTTCCAGTTGCTTCAGTTAAATTTTCATGGACCTTTCCTCTGCTACAGTACCTTAGGACCTATTTTTATAGAATTTCTTTGCAATCCATCAATCATGTTTGCCTGTAGGAGATGTTTCGTAGCACCTCCCTTTGGAGCTCCCAGGTAAATTAAAAAAAAAAAAAAAACAAAAACAAAAAACTAAAAAAAAAACAACCCTAAAAAACTACATTAAAATATTCCCATTTGGGATAGACAGAAGACAAAGTTTGAGCAGTTTGAAAGCTAGTAAAGCTTTATATTTTGCTTAAGTGGGTGATACTTGCCTGAACACGTTATGGCATTGTTCACATAGAAATAAAACAACTTTATTTTGCTTAAGTGGGTGATACTTGCCTGAACACATGTTATGGCCTTGTTCACATGGAAATAAAACAACTTTAAGACCAAGTTTTGTGTCATAGCTGATAACCCCATTTATCTGCCTCTCTCTCACCAGGCTTCTTGTGCAAAGTGCAAAGTCAAAATTGTCACACATGGCATTGTTCCCCAAGTTACTCCAGCTATCCATCCAAAGTCACCACAAGGCTGTATTATGCCATGAATTTCTTAATCTCATCCTCCACTGGAAGAGCCAAGTAATGGGTGGGGTTTTTCAACCAGCAGTAAATGTCACTGGGGCTTGGCTGCTTCAGGCCAAAAGGAAGGGCTAACGAGCTCAGAAGGTCTAATGAGCTCAGAGACAAGAGCCCTCTTGGAAAATTCCCTGGGAGCAGCTGCTCAGCTATGGGAGCATTGGATCTGGAGATCAAAGCTGGCAGGGCATCCCATGAGGAGGAAGGCAGTGATTCAGCCAAGCACCCTTTTGGTCAGCAGCCCCTACAGAGGAGCCCTGTCCCTGTCCCCGTGCCCTGGGGAACAATTCAGCTGGGCAACGTTGCATTCCCCACGCAGAAATATTCTTTCAGTGTTATTCTAGATCAAATTTTTCACTCTGCACACGGTGTCCATATGTCTACGTGTTTCCAAACTGATTTCTGCAAGAAATCAAAGTTTTTTTCTGGTGGCAGTAAGGTTTGCCCACTCTTGGGCTCATGAAGCCTCGTGTTCCCAAGTCCAACATCTTCATCTCACTGGTGGAGCATTTACTTCAGCTCAGTCATCCTCCAGAACTGGAGACTGAGGTGTCTTTTCATTGACCCACTGTATCATTTTCACTGTGCTGCTCCCTCATTTTGGGGTGGGATTTATCTTGTTTATCTGCTGTCTTCTCTAGGCTGAATTAGTCCCCAGCCCTGCTGGATGTAAAGACGTCTTTCCAGACTAAGGGTGGTCTTGGCATCCAGGCTGGGCCAGGAATGTGCTGCTCTTTCTTGCCATATATATATATATATATATATATATATATATATATATATATATATATATATAAGTAGAGAGGAAAAAAATCTAAACAAAAAATTCCTCATGATTTACAGTGAAGAAATATGTTGCATGTTATTGAAGCTGTAGTTAAAATCACCTGGGTTATTGCTCTTTACACAGGTAACTCCTGCTCAGAATTTGTTTGCTCACTGCCCAGAAATGGTGGCCTCAGACACACGAAGGCTCTTTGTCACTTCGCCCCCTTTCAGTTCATTTGACATGCTCTTGGCAAAATAAAAAGACAGTTGAAAGGCACCTCTTTCTCCTGTCACTGTTGCTATTAAGGGACACGTTCTGTGCAGTGTCCAGCCCACATTTTAAAGCTTTTAAAATGTTCTTTGTCATTACAGTGATACTGTCGGGTTCAAAGCAAATGCAGCTAAGGTGGGATTTAAGAATTACAGAATTAATTAACAAGAGGCACATTTTGTAAAGAAAACATGGCAGAGGTGAACAATTAATATGACTTTTATTTTAAAAAGCACACTATTTACAGAGGAAGAATGTGTACTTATCTGCAAATCAGAGTTGCAGTACTGGTAACTCATATTATTTATTCTTTATGGTGAAATTAATATTTTCCCCCTTAACAAATGCTACCTAAAATTGCAAATCAAGTGGCCAAACAACTTTTAAAATTCTGATAAAAATTTTTTTTTAAGTTATTAACTTTAAAGAAGTGAACCTGTTTAATCTCTAGATAAGAGAGTTTTCAAAAAAAAAATTATAAAAACTGATATATGATTATGGTCAGACTTTATTCTTACAGTCATGATGAATTTATTTCTTCTGTCTTCATTGGGACTAAAATCTAGAAACAACAATGAAAGTTACAATATCTGCCCCTGTGAATGGAAATCTTTGCTCTACAGAGGCTTTGTAGATCAGACTGGAATAATTTTCAACTTTAATTCATTTAACTACCTAGCAATTAAGGAATAGCTTCTCAAATGTGCTTTTTATATTTAATTCTATTTATATATTTTTAGATATGTAAAATTTTTAGATATGTGTAACAAGCAAAGTGAAAAATGGTCACAGTAAAGGTTCACATGTTGAACTGTTGAATGTATTAATTATTTTGTGCCTTACTTTCATGCTAAGGTTATGGAAGATATCTGTGAAAGATAAAAATATTTCAGGATTCTCATAAAAGTTGAACATTGCCTAAATTAATAAAAATTAGGTGAAAATTATAAATTATACTCTGATACAGGGTAGTCTTATGTTTATACGATTTTTAATAAGCATAAAATAAAGAAACTACACCAAGTTTTATACAGCCTGATGATAATCACCAGAAAGGTAGGAGTGCCAAATGTAAAGTTTATTCCTACATTTCATTGCTAACAATATTATATATAATGTATGCAGTGTTATGCTATGCAAAAATGTTATAATTTAAAATTAGCAATATAGAACTACTCAAAGAAAATTATTTTCATATACTTGTTCCAATCTTTTTTTAAAAGTATATTATTGATGCA
This sequence comes from Onychostruthus taczanowskii, assembly GCF_017590055.1. Classification (NCBI taxonomy): domain Eukaryota; kingdom Metazoa; phylum Chordata; class Aves; order Passeriformes; family Passeridae; genus Onychostruthus; species Onychostruthus taczanowskii. The sequence goes on along the minus strand of NW_024499239.1, from coordinate 24,136,199 downwards.
TTATTACAATTATTCTATTAGTATGTAATAAAAAATATTATATTATTATATTATATCAGAAGAAGAGTATTATTAAATATATATTATCACAACATGTTATATAAATAAAATGTAACCATATAATTGTGTTTAAATTGCTTATTACTTTTCAGCATTTTTTTTACTTTTAATATCTATATTTTCAATATTATTTTAACATTATTGTTATTACAATTACAATTACAATTACAATTACTATTATTATCATCTTCTTCAATTTTGAAGAATAAGTTATTTTTTTTAGTGGCCTATGCTTACTATAAGCTTCTATGTCCAGATCACATAGCATTAATATTTTTTTCCATTCTATAATACTATAATTTTAGGAAGGAACTTTTCTTTATTTTGTCACATAATCTTACCTTTACTGAATATATGTGGTACCCCACATGGGCTGGAATAGTCTGGTTGTGTGCCATGTGGAGATTTCTGAACTTGCATAAAAGAAAAATATACACAGCTCTAGCTTTTTTCAGATTTTTTTTTTTACATTTGTTACAAATTATTTCAATATTATGTAGGAATGTACACACACCTTTCTATTATTTCACACTTACTCAGACAAAGAAAGATTTAACAGAAGACAAAATAAATCAGGAAAGGTTAATTTAAAAATCAAGAAGATTGAGCTATGTCTGCTTTCTTTTACATTCTTTAGTTAACTCTTAAAAAGTCAGAAATTATTTTAAAAATTGTGATAAATGGTCTTACTACCTCTAGAGAAATTAAAACAATTACGCACAGAGTTCTTAGTTTCATTTTTTTTCTCTGTGTTATTTACCTTCTAAATTTTTGTGCAGAACTTCATCAGTAAATTCAGTAACATCACAAATTTTTACTTCTGAAAAAGAAAACCTGTACCTCATTCTTAATACATTATTTAAGATCCGCTGCATTCTGTCCCCCTTTCCTGGAGGTATTCATGAATACACGACCAGCTATTAATGAGAATTGAAAATCCTCTGGCTCATCTTTGGTGAGCCCAAAGGCCAGTGATCACCTTAAAAGAAAAATCCTAAAAATAGAAGCTTTCACTAGAAACAAACATCAAAGCTCTTGATTAAATAATGGCTTTGGGTCTATTGAGGAAAGGAAATAGTGGCTTTGTCCTTCCTCTCTGAGGTCAGGGGCAATCATACCAGGGTTCACATTTTATCCCCATTTCCAGTACTCTGGACCACTCTGCCTGGACTTCATCCAGTGTCCTTTCAAGCCTGACCAGTATAAGGTGAATATCAATGCAAATAAATTCAAGGGCAAAAGCATGGGGCAGTGACATGTCTGCAAAACAAAAAATAAGGCTCTACAACAGCTGTGTGGTATCAGTTTTGCTCGATGCTGCAAAGACCTGGGGCATTACGCAAGCTGACAAGAAAAGATTTGATGCATTTGATAGCAGGTGTTTAGGAGGGATCAGTAATGTCAAGTGGCATCACTGTGTCAGGAACATCGAGTTTCAGGACAGAACAAGAAAGGAGAAGATTGTGGACTTCCTAACAAGGCAGTGACTTCCATGGTCCCACCACTCCATGAGCATGCAGTGAGGCTGGAGGGTAGGGGAAGGTCTTGGGAGCTGGGTTTGCTCCTCCTGGCTTCCCAGCCCAACCTGAGACTCATCAAATGCTGGGAAAGATAGTAGAAATCTCTTGTAGATTTTGACTTAACTTGTCTGCTGAGGATGAAAAAGACTTGGAGGAGCAAGGACTGTTCTGCTTCTCCAGGGTGCAGCATGTGCTCCTACAGGGAAAGAGGTGAATGGGAAAAGGAAAATAAAAGACATCTTTTTGCAGGACTGCTCTTCAGCAGGAATATTCACATGAATCAAGGATTTCCAAACGAGGCCTCTAGGGTTTTGTAATGAAAACTTAGGCCACGCAGACAAAATGGGCTTTAACAGACTCTGCAGAGCCAAAATCTACAGCAGTAGGCTCAGTTGACTCCAATGAGCTCCCACAGATGTAAGAGCAGAAAAGTCCCCTGTTGTTCACATTTTCTCTCAGAAACAGCCTTTCTGCATGTGGCTGAAGAGCATCTCTCAGTAAAACACAGCCCAAAGAACATAACTTACAACAGATGGGAGCAAGAAATACTGAAGCCAGGCCATATGGGTAGAGTGGACCTGTTTGAAGCAAGTGCAGCCAAATGGATTATGATGTAGTAATGTGTGAAAGAGGTTGCACTATTGTATGGACTATCTGTAAGTGGAATTTTTTCATGATTGAATCAAGAAAAGGAAATGTACTCTATCCAAATGTTAATGAGAACCATACTTCAAAAATATCCATGTTGAGTTCTTGTATCAAATAATGTCAAAAATAACTCACTGTCCAAACGAGGATCTTACCTTTTTGTTATTTATTTTTAAAACCCTTACTGAGGTTTTAAATATTCTCCTTAAATCTTCAGGTGGTGAAGTTTATTCTTTTTTTTTTTTTTTTTTTTTTTTTTTTTTTTTTTTTTTTTTTAATTTACAATGTATCAGAAAATGTAGGTAGCAACTAAAATAGGCCATTAAGATTAAAAAAAATCAAATCCCTATTAGTGGTACATATCTCTGGTCTTGAGCTAGAATGTTTTGCTTTACTTTTCCATGAGCAGTTTCGGATAGCCTTCCAAAAATAGACACAACTAAAATATGATACTTCTAGTGGTAAAAATGTTATTTCTCTGTAATATTCTGAGCTGTGTTTTAAAAGCCAGTGCAGGAACACTAATCAATGATTCTACAAACAGAATCTATTACAAAATTAATTTTAAACCAACAATACTTACCCCAAGCTATTTTCAGTTGAATGTTTGGCTCCAGCGTTGACTAAAAGAAAGTGAAAATATTTATTCAGGCAGCCAACTGGCCTATCAAACATCCAGCATTTGGGAGATCTCATGACAGAGCAAACACTCACACGAGTGCGAGGACAGCACCACATTTCAGCAGCACCACAGCGTGCCAGGGCTCTGCAGAATGAGACCTGGGTAACACCAATGACATTTAGCAAATTACTGCAGAAAACTGATAAGGGCATGATCCTTTTTTATGGCAAAGATCATGCATAATGCCTGCTGTGCCTCAGCACCTTTTCATAAATATAGAACGAAAGCTTGTGGCAATATGCTGACAGATGCCACAGGGCAAGGAGTGATTCCCCCTGCCCTAGGCCTGGGAGCTGTACCTGGAAGCCCTGTGGTGTAACACTGTGGCTGATCCCACACTCAGGAGGTCACGTAGCAATTGTGCAGGGACAGAAAGCTGGATGAAGTGCTGAGTTTTGAAGGATGAGATTAACTCTTACTGTATTACGTGGTGAAAACACAACACAGCCTTGTTTAGGCAGTGTGTGGTCTCATTCTGCATGTAATTGTGTGTGTGTGCATGCAAATATACATACAGAGAGAGAGAGAGCTGAAGAGAAAGTGTGCTGAAAAGCTGTTTTTGAGAAATTTATAGAGCAAACTTTGGCATCAGGAGATGATAATTACTATTAAAATATCTTCCATGTGTGTCAAATGAAGGACTACGCCTGAAACGAGGAATTGAGAGAAGCTTCTTTCTTACACTAAGATTGGATCCTGACCTAGGTCATTTGGGGCCTTTCCCACCAAAAGACCCTGGAGACAGGACTCCAGCCAATGGCAGCTAGATAATGGCATGTGATTAATGCAGGGATGGACAGCGGCACGTGGATAATCTTCCAGAGAAAGCACATGGATCTGCTGCTGAAAGATGGGATGGGAAGGGTACCACCTTCCTGTTGAATGTCAGCCCCAGGGGATTTGAGAGTTTCAAGATCTAACAGATAATTGTCTAAAGGACTGTCAGACTCATGGAGGTGTTTCAGTGTCCCCATGCTCTGGTCACACCATGTTTGACCCTTTGGCTAGGTGTGTGTGATAGGGGCTGGCCTGCGAGGTTCACCACTGAGGCCCATTTTCCAGGGAAACACCTAGCACAGCACAGAGGTATCACTTCAGCACCCTATAAACTCCACGATTATCAGTGGGAAAAGCACATGGATGCATCAGGGTCAAGGACACTTTTTCCTATCTGTTCAATAGCTGTCTAATATTTAACCTGAATGTCCTGGAAAAATCCATGATTATGGCTAGTAGAGGATTTCTTAAATACCGTTTTCTTTAGAAAAATTATCTAAATCTTCTCCTCCCTTTTAGTTAGAATAAAGCCTTCTCTCTCAACTCTTGGAGCAAAAAGGCCAAATCATTGTGTTAGTAGAAAATAGTATTATGATCTGGGTATATTTCAGATGTGTATTCAGGGGTGAAGTATACCAATACAAAAATCAGTGGTAAGTGCAGTTTTGCAATTTTAGTATGTTGTTCATGTTATCCCATTTGAAAATTAGAAGTGCAGGGCTGTGCAATTGTTTCATGCCATAACCTCTGTTTTTCCTGACCACTCTTCTCCTCCAGTCATGGGAGGGCAGGGGCAAGAGTACCTCTGGGATTCAGAAAACAACCCTGACTGTGCTTCTGCACAGAATGACAGCAGCCCTTTCTGGGAAGTGATGGCACAGCATTTCTTACAGAAGAGGCAACACAGCACTTTGTGGGTTTTTGTGGTATTCCAGATCATAGGATGGATGTAGCATGGCAGACTAAGTGCAGTGTTAAGTGCTAGAATTTCAAGTTAAGGTGCAATTGTCTAGGTAAAAAAGTCTGAGCATCTTGGCCATAGCCAGCTGTTTCCCAAACTCTACAAGCCCCTTTGATTTGGAACAGCTCTCTATGGACTCTGTTTTTGCTGGGGCAGAGAGTTAAGACCAAATCAGTGAATGGCCTCATTTACAGTAAAAGATTTTTGTGGCAAAAGATTTTGCTGAGGGAAAACGATCTTTAGAAAGAAGAGTGTGGGTCTCCTCCATGTCTCTGTGTTCTCATGAACTTGGCAGAAGGAAGGAAAAGACTAGACTTAGATTATGACTTATATTTATATAGCTTATAACTGCTATAACTAGTAACTTTTCTTTTGTTAGAATAATACTGTTCTGTCAAAACAAAAATTCTTCTGATAAATTTAAGTTGTTTAAGAAGATCATAGAAACTTTTAAAGCTATTTTAACTATTATAGAAAGAGGAAATAAAAGCAGTTTGGCAGAAATATTTCAGCTATACTTAAACGTGGTTGGCACAGGTGATGGGGAACAGGGGTAAGGGCTTTTTTTCCCAAGATAAATTTCTAAACACATTCTTTTAATTCTGATTGAGAAAGGCAGTAGAATCTGAAATGGCAGAATTTTCCACGGGATAGAAACTCCAGTTTTGACTTAGCACTAAGACAGAAATGATGATAAAAAGTTACAGCAAAACAGAATTTAAACACTCATAAAGAATAAATCCAGGTACTTCAGACCTCAAATAATTTTTAGGTGTAAGAGGAAACCTAAGAATTATTCAGGCTTCTTTCAAGGGTGTATGTCCTAGAAGATGCCACTTTTCTCTCTTGTACTGTCTATCCCTGCTGCTGGCTCAGAGGGACCATGGGGACTCTTTGCTACTGCATCGTTTTCAGAGAGTACTTGTGAACATAAATTCCATGGAGCTTATGGAAAATGAGCAAGTTTATCAGTCCTCATGCACACAATGTGCTCAGGTAAAGAAGGAGCTGACCTGTTGTGGCTGATTTCAATGGGGAATTAACAGACCTTGGTGCATAAGTTGTTCAAACAATACCTGGCTCACCATCAAAGGTAGGTGGGGAGGGGACAGGAAGGGCAGGAGTGGCAACATTAGACACCAGAGTAACTTGTAAAGGTCTCAGAGGGGGAATTTCCTTGTTGCAAAGAAAAATCTGGCTGGTCATGCAGGACCTATGAATTTACAGTAGGTGGAGGTTCATGCCTCTCCTGCACCAACACAAGTTTTATTCAAGATGATCAGCAAAAAAATCCCCATGGTTACTCCTTCACACTGTGGGTTATGTTGGCAGCCCAGTGGTGTTGCAGCAGTGGGCAGTTTGTTGATTGACCCAACACACCACTGCTTGCTGGCAAAGAAAGCAATGTGGGGGAACATTCTCCACCACCTACTTTGTAGGATTATAGAATGGTTTTTGTCGGAAGGGACCTTCAAGACTATCTAGTTCCACACCCCCAGCCACAATTTGTATCAGATCAGTTTGCTCAAAGCCCCTTCCAACCTGGCTTTGAACACTTCCAGGGAGGGCTTTGCAGCCAAATGCTGCTTTCTCTTTTGTCCTGGCCATCAGAGACTGTTCCACAGGAGCTTAGGATTTGTATTTACAGTTCATCTTCCAGATACTGGTATCTGGCATATGGTGGGAAAAGAAACCTTGTTCTTTCTCTTCTGGCTTCCCCAGTCACATTGAGATTTTTGCTGGTTAGAAGTTAATCACTCTAATTTGTGTTCAAAACCTCTGTAATTTTCAACTTTGAAAGCTTTTCAGTCCTCTTTAGGACGTTCACCATAGGAGCTGGAGTGTTCCCCTCTACCTCCAAACCACTGACATTTTGAGGTCCTTCTTACATAGATTTTGGGCCTTTTCAAACAGAAAAATTCTACTTTACTTTCCATGAGACATTTTTATAGCAATCCTCCTGATCCTCTTCACCTACAAAGAAAAACTCAAGAGGAAGAAGTAACTCCAAATCAGTCTATACAAAAAGAGCCATGTTATTTTTCTGATGTAGGGTTGTTCATGTTGATTTTCACTGAAATACTGTGCATGGTTTTCAGTCCATTGTAATTGAGGGCACTGTGATGAGATAACCTTTTTAAGCAAGAATAACTTGCATGGTTTTATTTCTAAAACATGCATTCTAAAAAAAAAGTCTTCCAGGGTCAAAACTACAGTGCTCCTAAACTACTTAGGAGCTTAGCTGATCTCATTGCTGTTCCCTCTGAAAGCTCAAAAAACTATATTGAATATATAGATATTCCACAAACAACAACTGGGACCTGTCATTTGCTGGGTCTTTATTGTCTTTCAAACACAGAGAGAACCCAAAACTCGTGTTCAGATCTGCATTGCAACAACACAACGTGTACCTAAGTCTGTGCCCTGGTGGGAGAAGGGATTGTGAGCCCTGGAGGAACACCAGGTTCAAAATAAAGGTTGCCTGTCCTGAAGATTCACAGTCTAAATAGTTCAGCAGTTGTAAAGGAGCAGGGGGTGTTGTTTTTAGTGAAATCCAAGGTGACAGCATCCTTGGAACGCGGCTCTTGTTTGTACAATGGAGCTTTTACACCAACGTTTGCAGGGCTCAGCTTCTCCTCTTAAGCTTTTAAGACCTTGACCCGCTTTGCAGCGATCTAAAGGGCGTTGGTGATTTTACTCCCCAAGCGTCTCCTGCCGCGTGAAGCAAATCCCGCATGGAGTGTGCAAGTGCCTGTCTGGGACGTGGGTAAGGAGCACACAGCAGGAGGGAGAGGGTTTTGTCAGATGAATGTTGAGCTGGGCACATAACAAGGGCTATGAATTATGCAGACAGCCAGAGGAGTGCCATGAGACCCGCACCGCCCTGTCACACCCTCTGCTTGTGCCCCTTCCCTTGCAGAAAGGGCTATTTTAGGAATGTTTAGGAGAGCTGAAAAATATTTAATTAGGACTATTTTTTACTGTCCTGTTAATAAAGTAAGGGGCCCTAATTGCTTTGGTCTATCACGTGCCTTCATTCTGACCAAAAATAGCCTACTCTGTTCACAAGAACATTACAACTGTAAATTCTGATAACTTGAGAACCAGGAATGAGCATTGATATCTAAAAATGTCCCTTTTTGACAGCACTGAGAGACAGGGGCTAAATCTGGATATGAAGCTATGGCATTTTTTACTATAAACAAATGCTGTCAATGACTGAGTACTTTGATCTCATAGACCACGAGCCAGAGTAGATTTGTGGGGAAAGAATTCCAATGACAAAGCACTTGTGAGAGGGGAAGGGACAGGGCTCAGCTGGGAGCCTGTATGTTGCCAGATCAAGAAATTAGAGGGTGGATTGCAGATGAAGCTAGGAAAGAATGTGTTCTGAAGACATTTATCGTAGCCTACCTAGGACTCAAGCTTTTTTAATATTTATTCACACCCTCAACTATATATTTATTTATTTGTACATATATACATATATAACTACATATATTTACATGAAAACATGTGATACCCTCCTGCCTGTATTGCCATGAAAGAGATTTTTGAAATATTTATAAATAAATATATGCTATTAATATCATATATATAAATAAATGTATATATGATTGGTTTTTATTTACTAGATCTGGGAGGGAAACCATCCCTACCAAGGCTTACACCAGTAGCACAGTGGCACAATGGCACCCTCTGTTGCCCTGCACGATTCTTTTGATGGCTACTCCCACGTGGATGTATTAACTCCTGAAAACATCCGTGCATCACCTTGTCCAAATCTGACTCCTTCCTGCCCAACTTCCTTGTTTGTTTGGAGTTTTCCTCTTTATTTCACATCATAACAAAAACCAGTTTGTTCTTCAAGCCTGTGCTGGAGGAGATGGCAAATCTTGAGATTAATCAGCAAGAGGAGGCTGTGAGAGGCTGTATTGCCACACTCCCTTTGAGAAGAGCAACTTTCTGTCCCCATTTTGTCCTCCCTAACACAGCTAATGACAGTTTCCTGAAACAGTGGTATTAAACACGGAGCTCAGTCCTGCAGAATAGTGATCATTTCTGGGAGATGCTGTGCGAGACGGCGCCCGGCGCTTCCTGGAAAGTGATTAGTCCTAATGAGATCGGGTTGTCCAACTCTCATGCCACTAATTAAATCACAACTTCTTCTTTTTTTCAGTTACACAAAAGCTTGATTCATGAATTAAAATACATAGTGAATCTGATTGTGACTCTGATCCTCTGTGTGTTCATAATTAAACAACCAGTTCCTTTATGAATTGAAACAAAATTCTTTCTGGGGCATGGTAAGTTTTCACTCTTAATCATATTCATTTACATCCATGTGACTACACTTTAATTGCTCGTTAATGGGATGACACATAACCACCTTGTTCTTGCTGGACTTTCCTAATTATGACATTTTTGAACTTTAAGGACACCAAACTCTTCTCATATAGTTATTTTTTCTGTCCTTTAGCTTCCCACACTCTGTCATGTTACTAAGAATAATAAAACTATCTTGCTCTAACGTAATTAATGACTGACTTTATTGTGTTGGTATAAGAAAAATTAGATATGTTCATTCCATTGTTGCTGATACGACTGCCTACTTTCCCCAGTGGAGTCTGAAAAAATGGTCAAATGCTTTAATTACAACTGATCAATTAGGAATGATCAGTCAGAAGTCATCAAATGTTGTCAACATCAGCAGATTTTAATTTTACAAAACTCATGTTTTCTTTGATAGAGTTTTTTAGATAAAATCTTTTACACTGAAAATCTACAAATCTTGATATAAAAGGGGAAGAAAAGAGAAATTAATAGAGAAAGCAAAAATATGACGTAAAAATCAGTTTGGATTTTGCACGCACATAGCAATTTTTCAGAATACATTCACTTGCTTTGATACAAAGAAGATGTTATCGAGAAGTCAAACTGAGTTTTATCCCAGGCCTCCTAAAAACAAGCATGTTTGACAGTTGTGGGAAAGAAGGGGGCTCAAGATGGATCTATTGTTCATGCAGAAAGATCTCATTTCAAAAGTTAAATTACTCGTAATGATTCCATGTTAATTTGTTATTTGAATCCCCTGCAGTCCCACTTTCCCCAGACAGAGCTGGATGATGGGAGATGGTCAGGATGTTATTTAAGCTTTTTGGCTTAGAGTAGACCTCTGCTGAAACAAGTTCTGATTGCTGCTGAACTAGATATGTGTTATTTTCTTTGAAAATTAAACCTGCAGGTTTCAGAATTCAACAAAACCATTTCTTTTCTGATTTTTACTTTGATTTTGTTAAAAGAACACCCAACAACACAATGCTAAAATGCCAAAGAAAAGTTTCTCAGAAACAAAACCAAGCCCAAAATAGCAGTATTTTAAAAACAGCACATTTCAACAGGATGGAAATCCTTTCCCCTTTTTATTTTCTTAAACTAAAGTGCTGACAAAATCAATACATTTTTTGAAGTGTTTAATTTTGACCAAATTTGCATGTAGTGGCAGAATAATGGATCCAGTAAACTAATTATGAGTGGTTGAGGCTGCATGTTTTTCTTTTTTGGGTTAAGGCCCCTACAAGTCTACCGAGACTGACTTAGACTTCCCTGAATAGAGAAATTATTCTAATAAAGACAAAAATTCCAAACCAAAGAACACCCAGAATTGTAAAGGTGAGAGGTGTCTGGTAAAAATACAATACAGAGCCAGATACTAATGGGTACAGACAACTTTAGGCAGTGTTTGGAATTCCAAAGTACCATATAAAGGAGAGAGATTAAGTAAAAGATGGATTGTCTGGAGACAAAGATGCATATGAAGAATAAGACTTCTGACTGATTGGAAGCTGGTGAAAGAAAGGCAAGAAGGGAACCCCAGTATCTACATGCCTGCTTGTGTCACTTGAGTGCCTGGTAAAGTTATAGAGAAGATTATTCTGGGAGGTACTGAAAAATACCTGAAGGACAGTGCAGTCATCGGTCACAGCCAGCACAGCTTCATGAGAGGGAAGTTCTGCTTGTCAGACCTGAGTGCCTTTCATGACAAGGTATCACATCTGGTTAAACAATGGAAGCCAGTCAATGTAAAATTTTGGATTTCAGTAAAGATTTTAATACTGTCTCTCATAGTGTCCTTCTGGAAAAAATGTCCATGCCACAGACAGATAAACTCACCATTTTGCTGGGCAATCACCAACCACGTGAGGTTCAACAGGCAAAGTGCCGGATTCTGCACCTGGGATGGAGCAACCCTGGATGTATGGACAGACTGGGGAATGAGGGGCTGCAGAGCAGTGCCACGGAAAGGGACCTGGGGCTCCTGGGCCGTGGAAAGTTGAGCCTGAGCCAGCAGTGCCCTGGCAGCCAGGAGGGACATCCCTGTCCTGGGGACAGCAGGGACAGCACAGCCAGCTGGGCAAGGGAGGGATTGTCCCGCTCTGCTCGGGGCTGGGGCGGCCTCACCTCCAGTGCTGGGGCAGCTTCTGGGTACCACAATGTAAGAACAACATTAAACTATCAGAGAGTGCCCAAAGGAGGCCACAGGGATGGTGAAGGGCCTTGAGAGGAAGCATGTGAGGAGAGGCTGAGGGCACTTGTTCTGTTCAGGCCAGAGGGGACAGAGAGGAGACCTCAGTGCAGATACAAATTCCTCATGAGGGGAAGAGGAGGGACAGACACTGATCTCTGCTCTCTGGTGACAGTGACAGGACCCAAGGAATGGCCTGAAGCTGTGTCAGGGGAGGTTTAGGTTGGATATCAGGAAAAGGGAAAAGGTTCTTCCCCCCGAGGGTGGCTGGGCACTGAACAGGCTCCCCAGGGCAGTGCTCACAGCAGCAGCCTGGCAGAGCTCCAGGAGTGTTTGGACAATGCTCTGGGGCACAGGCTGTGACTCCTGGGGATGGTGCTGTGCAGGGCCAGGAGCTGGACTGGGTGATCCCTTTCAACTCAGCTTGTCCTCTGATTCTGAGCAACTCTGTGAAAACCCCAATACAATAGGCCAGGAAACCAAAACAAGCCACAGAGTGCTGTCTGTCCTTAAATAAAGACAGATTCATGACAGGTGACTCCTGTTTTCCCACTAGTTCACAAATATTTTGTTTAGCTACACAGATTCCCTGGAAGTGGGGGGCATGTTGTCAGGTCAGAGGACCTGCTGTTGGGTTATATCATTGTTATGAAAGTCATGCTGCTAAGGAGCTTTGAGTTGTACCCCATACTGAGAATAGTCTAAATAATCTGTGACTCAAAGTATCTCTCATCAGGGATCACTGTGAACACGAGCAATTTCAGCTGACCCAACAAGCTAAACACAAACATGTCAAGATCTCAATAGCACCAGAACATTTGTTTTCAATATCCTGAGTGTGAATTCAGGGCCAATGGGCAACATTTATTTGGTAATGGTTTTGTTTGCCAGATGTTTTTTAATCTAATTTTACTACAGAGCACATATGAGTATGTACTGGAATTAAAATGATCATAGGAAAGACCCCAGTAGCCAACTCCTGGTTTATTGCAGCAGCATAAACTGATTTCCAAGACAAAAGCCATTATTCCACATTTTCATGGGTGTGAGATATGAACCCAGCCCATTCTCTTAAGGGAACATCTCTTATAAACAAATAAATTAAACTTTGAGCCCTTTGAAATTATGTTTTGAGAGTGGTAGGGCAAGAGAGAGTACAGACTGTAAACCTCTGCTCTCTTAGGCTGAAGGTTGTTCCTTCCAGGGGGAAAAAAACAAAGTGCACCTCACTACCCACTGTCCCAGGTGTTGAGGCTGACCATAATTGATCCTTCTGAAGCTGCCAGGAGCCCAGAGGGAATCACAGCCTGCAGGAGACACCCAAAATAAGGAACACAAACAGGTAAAACTGCAGGTGAGATGAGGCATGGAGATGCTTTGCCTGGAACCCTGGCAAGGCTCCCCAACCATGCTCCCCTCCCCAGCCATACCTACAATGTACTGCAGGAATGTGTTATTTGATGTAAACCATTTTTTCAACATGCAACTTCACTTTTTAATTATAATTTCATTTTGGACAGCAGTAATTGTCAGGGTGGACACATTAAATATGGAAGCTGAATAATGCAGGGACCAGAGAAAGGCTTCTGACTTTAAATGAGCTGCACTTACTATGTCCACATCAAAGCTATCTTGCAAGGAAATAGAGCTGACACACTGTTATACTTCTATCAAAGTATCACATGCAATTTTATAGATAATTGCTGCTGTAATATATTCTGAGAAGAAACTAGATCGGGAATACTGAGATGCAGCTCAAAATCATAATGTGTCTTTTCCCCCCGGTTGTGAATAGATTCAGAGCAGGAACAGTGCCAGGTTAAAGCAGAGCAAATATTTGCAGTGCAATATTTTATTCACCAGAAAATTCCTCAAGTTTCTTACAGATAATTCTGGCTGAGAAAACATTTCTTTAACTGCAAAGTTTTATTTGAGTGCATTTTGAAGCACTACTGAGTGTGAGCCCAGGAGGACAGATTGGGGTTATTTTTAGAATGCTAACTCCTAGAGAAAACCAGAGCATTCCTTTTTGCAATATATATTTTTGTAAGTCTTTGTAGATTATTTGTTAGTTGGTTCTGGAGATTGTATATGGAATGATTTGTCCATGATAGAGATGTCCTTAAGCCAAAATCTCAGATTGTGGAGCTTTGCATACAGCTCTCCCCTTTTTCCTTTTATTGGTCATAACCCTGGGAGGACAATTCCCCAGAGTCTGGAGGGAATTTGGGTCTGAATTTGAAATTAAAGTAAGGTTTATCCACTGAATACATACTCTTATTTACCAAAGGGGGCCAAGCTCAAACCACATCATGTTGAACTTTGGCCATATATTTTATAAGATATGACTTCAAATGCAAGAAGGCATGCCAGCTTAAGAAAATACCACTCTTTCCTCCTTTCAAACAGATTTTCTTTGCTTTTCTAGGGTTTGCCCTCTTCACTGCTCAAAGAGTAAGTATTCAGTTGATAAATGGGAGACCTCTTCCAGATAAAGTCCATCTTGGCTACACTCATACTATTAAAAAAATGTAAATACAATTTGTAAGGGAATCCAAAATTTTCTAGGAACGCTTAAACCTTACAGGAGTGTCAGATTCTTCAGACTGAGCAGGGTCTGTCCAGACGGCTTAGTTGGGATATGCCTGCTCATCTCACCAGAGGAAACCCAAACTAGAACTCAGGAGGGTTTATTAGCAAATCCCACACACACTGAGCTATCCTTATAAATACCTAAGGAATTAATTTATAGGTTAGCCCAGAGTACAAAAAGGAATGCACTGGTTTTTCCACAGATGGTTATGTGAAAAAATATTTCTCCACCAGTTGTTATTACTTTGAGATAATATAAATTACTCCTGGCTTCTACAAATGGGTTCAGTGGCAGATGCAGTCAATCATGAAGGGCCTTGCTCTGGATTTTAGCAGCACTTTAGGACAACAAGCACAAATGCTTCACTAATATTTAAGATGGGATTCATTGATGTGGCCATGCTATTTCATACACATAACTTAAAAGCATCTTTTTAAAAATAGATACTCAATAAGCTTTCTAGCTGCAGAGGATCCTGCACAATCCCTGAAAGAACACGAACATGAAAACTCCAACAGAACAAGCTCCTTTCTATTCCTTCCTGATATTATTTCACACTGAAGCTTGTCAAATGGTTAAAAACTCCATGAGCAATTTTTTTTTTTTTTTTTTTTTTACTTCAAACAGTTATTTATGTCAAACAAAAGATAGCACTTGGTTCTGTAACTCCCTGTAAGCTCCCTGAAGGCTGTACAATGCAGGTCTCTGATAAGTCCTATGGAAAGTTATGTATGACAGAGAATCCACATTTGTAGTTCACAGCTTGCTGCCCAAATGTGATTTATTATTATTATGTCTGTAGAAACAATAAATTTACTTTTTTTACATTATTAAATGTGATTGTTGTATTTCTATGACAATAGATAATATTGCAAAAAGTGCAAGGGGAAAGGAATCTCTTTACCACATTGGAGGTATTGTAGCAGGTTGATGTTTTGGGAAAAGGGGGAGGAATTGCACCTTTCCTGAGAGCAAGAGCCCACCTGTATGGGGAGGCTGCCACAGACAGCTCTGTTGCCTTGGGCAGGAGAGGCAGGAAACTGGACTGCAGCACCAGTGAATAGGAAGGTCTTAGCAGAGTCACAATCTAGACACTTGCTAAAAATATTGAGATTTTAGTCCCCAGAATTACTGAACAAGTTCTTCCTCAGTTTTCACACTTGAGAGTCGTTTCAGGGGTCTGTGTCCCTGGCAAAGGAATGTGGACAAATGGATGACCAGAACTGCACTCTGAAAATAATCTGCTCATGGAAACTGTCCTGGAATATTGGATTGGACCAGCTCTGTGATGGTCATGGTAAGATTTCACAGTTGTACTCCAAACCAGCTGAAGCTGCTTCAGTCAAGTTCTGATAGCCAACATCAGTCCTTTGAGGTGAACCACGGGGTGAGAATTGAGTGCCCAAACATTCACTGTTTAGTGAACATTTCAAAGTCAGCATTTTGCTAGAGCTGTCCCATAAGCTATGATTTTTTTACAAAAATATGATCACCCCCTGTGCTAAAGTCTCCTGCAGCTGCCAGAGTGGGCAGTGGTGAAGGTGGCTCCTCAAGGGAAACCTGTGCACACTCCTGTATTTTCTGACTTTTATGCTTCTGCAAGGCAATGCTGTGACTACATGAATGTCATCTTTGTCATTTAATACTGTTGCCAACCCACATAATTGTTAAGGGACTACACAGTGCAATTTAGCATAATTAAGACAATTACACAGTTAAGCACCATGAGCAGTCAGTAGCCAAAGTTTTTGCCCTAGTGTAAGGAAACCCAAAGGCTCCATGGATTGTTCCTGTGCACCCTTGGGGTTTTGATTGGTGATGAGCATGAGGATGATCATGGGGCACTGTCAGGCCTTTTTACCAAGGGGATGCTGTTGATTAAGGAAGAGGGGGATCTGAGCCCATTCCCATCACCGCATAGGTTACCATGCAGGAACTTCACCTCCGAGCGTGTTATTTGATCCACGCTCAAGATCTCACCAAGAGAAGATGCTTAACACATTTCCTGTGCATTTTACATCCATCTGAAATGTATTTAGCTAACTTTTGAGGTACCTTGCATGTTAAACCTTGAACCGCAGTTGTAACCTCTCCAGTTTCCCTTATTCACACAGTATTTGATTTGGATGACATATTTTTATAATATTTATTTTTCAGCCCATTTTGAGACTCTCATGTTAATGCCACAAGAACTTCAGTCTACTGTATAATATTTCAGACATGGAGAGGAAAAAAAAGAAGAAAAAAAGAAAAAGAAAAACCAGCCGTCTGCATCCACTTAAACTATATTACAATAAAGCTCAGTAAAGATCTGATCAGCAGTTTTTTAGCCTGCTCTGATTTAATATGAAATAAGTTAGTGGAAAACCTAAAGGCTGAAAGGAATTTTTTTTTGCCACTGTTTAAAACAGGACATGAATCCTTTAACATAATATTTACACACACTATATTAAATACTTTCTGCAAAGGTAAAATTTAGCACTGCCAGCTTCAGACAGACTGGGAACAAAATTTGTTTACACTTCATAAATCTGATTTTGAGAAGAAAAAGTTTTGTTCTTTTTTCCTTTTTTTCTCTCCCGTGTATACACTAGCATTGACAGAAAATCCTTATTTCAAATTATATAAATATACTCATTAAAAATCTGCTGAACACTTAAAGGAAAAGACACAATTTGTATTGTATTTGGTAGTGTTTTCATCTTGGCCTTCAGACTTGCTATGATCTGTTATCTCTGGTGGTTCACAAAGCTGCTGACATTCTTGAAGCACCATGGCTTTCAGTGATCTCTCTATCCCAGCGTAGCTTTATTTGTGGTCATTGCTGGTAGATTTAGCATGAATTTTCTGACAATATATTTTAATATTTGAGAAGAAAGGTGTCTGCCAAGAAATATTAAATTGTCAGACGTGACATTTTCGCCAGAAAGCACTGTCCAGTTTCTCCAGAGAAAATTTCATGATCCAGGATTGAACTGTTATTCAAAACAAAAAGAAGATAGATTTTTCCAGGGAAGACTCCATAGTCCCCAGCCCAGCTCTTTCAGAGCATCTCAGAAGACAAAATACAAGTCTCCTGCTCTGCTGACCCAGAACAAGGACATGGCATTATAATCCCAGAGCCTTAAACCTTCAGTTTTATGTTGGGAGCGGGTGTGAGGTGGGTATGATATAGCCATGTGGAGATGAGAACATTTTGAAAAATCAATAGCACTTTCATGAAATAGAAAAACAGTTTCTACAGAGCTGCAATTAAAAGCATGCCCAATTCCTTGAAAACACATACTGTTTATTAAGGAAGTTACTAAGATGTGCCATAGCTCCCAGGCAGAGGTGAGAAAGAAGGTTTAACTCACCATCTACTTCTTTCATCTGAGATTTATATCTAGCCAGACAACTTGGATCATTAGCACATCAAAGATCTTAAAACATCCCAGATGAAAAAAAGAAAAACTTCTTTAAGACCATGGTATTTCACAGATCAGCCATGTATTTGTAGATTTTAAGATCATATGGATACTTTGCAGTCGCCTCCTCTGACATTTGCAGAGCATAGCCCAGGGGAGGCTGCCCAGCAATTCCTAAATTATTTCCAATAAATTGTGGTTGACTCAGGGCATCTTTCTTGGAAAGACATTCAGTCTGATTTAAAGACTATAAGCAACTGAGAATCCACCACATTCTTTTGCAAGCTGCTAGTCACAAATAGGGCAAAATCTCACCAACAGGAATGGGAGTTTTGTCTGGACTTATATTTAATCTGCAGATTAAATGTTCACAAAATGTAGAATTATTAAATATTCACAGGAGAAGTGGGTTGTAGTTTACTCCTTCCAGAAATCATGAGACTGTAATGATAAGTAAAGTAAGAAACTGGGGAAAGTATTAACTGGTCTGAAACAATTTTTTAAAGTCTGATTAAGGTGCACAAAATCCCTACAAGAGCATGAGAATGTTCATCCGAGACACATTCTTTATGGTTTTGAAATCTAAAATCTTAGTGCTCAGAGATAGCATCTATTTAAAATACATGAGCAAACTAAAGCACAAAAAGTCTGTTCCTCTAACTTTGCTCGCAGGACAGGTCTTCTGATGCCAGTAAGAGTCCTAGAAAAACATGAGCAACACTCATTCCACTAGTCAGAAATTGTTTGTATGGCAGGACTTCCACTAGAAAGCTGATTTTATCTTGCCATGACCCCAGTTTGGACCAGTTGTTCTGCTGTACTAACAGGCAGAAGTCCTCAGTTAGCCCTATGAAAAGCAGACAGCCATAATATAAATAGAGTTTCCATTTACTCTGAAGTCAGAAAATTCTTTCCAAGAGAACAATAAATGTGGGACCACATGCATTGTTTACTTATCTTTAGGAACATTGTTATTCCCCAAACTGGCTGACTACTTCTCACTACTCTTGGTCAGCTCCTTTTGCAAATGCATCTCATCAGCTTCAGCTAATTCATCACTGTGGTTTGACAATAATCACTGACTCTCTTTCTAAAGATAATCTGTGTTTAAAGGCTCTGTTATATAATATGCTATAAGCCAAGAATATCTTGCAACATTTGGAAAGGTAGGGCAGTAATGTTCTGCCAGATTCCTCTCAGCATTTAAACATCATATTTTACATGCCAAAAGTTCCTTCAATTAATAATGACTTGTGAGCTTTAAGATGGATAATTTATATCTGAAAACAATTAGGGAAGGCAGTTTAGAAAAACTTATCTGTGTTTTGGGAGATGTTACGACAAAAATGTCACTGAAAGAGAGAGAAATAAATGGACTGAAATTCAAGGATATATCCTGGCCACTTGGGAAAAGTCCGTGATATATTTCAGAGCCAGTTTGCTTCAAAGATAATTCTGGAGAAAGAAAGATTTTCCAGAGACATCCCAGTAACAGATAAGTGAGTGAGTCCTTGTGGCATTGAAGAAGCAACAGGGAATAGTGGAGGGCAGAGAAGTGAAAAAGAGCATCGTAGAAAAGGGAAAAGACATAAAGCTGAAAATTCGAGACAAAAGTAAGTGGAAATATATCTAAAATATACACAGGAGAGAGGTTAGAGAAGATGTTTAGAGACTCAAGAAGAGCATTAAGGGTGCCACCATAACTATCAAGGAACTGGAGGCAAAACACCATCCTCCATATTTCTGTAGCTGAACAAAAAATGTCTGTTCAGATTGGACAGAAAACAAGGGTCAAGATTACAGAGATTCACCATGACAAGGACGTGTCAGGTAAAAGCGCAGAACCCATCAGCTGCAGGGACAGAGAGCCTGTTTGGGGCCATTGGGCAGGGATGTGCAACATCCCAGGTCATGCTGACCCCAGTGAGCACTGTCAGCAGACCCCACCCACCTGGTGGGAAGGCACACCACAGATTTTCTGCAAAATCAAGGATCTGCCAAGGATCAGCAGACAGCTGTCCAAGCCCTCAGGTCAGCACAGAGGTGCAGAGCTTTATAGAATTCCTATTGCCATTAGAAAATAAACCATATATTAATTACTTTTATTCCTGCTGGAATATGAGAAAACACTATTGAGGGAGCATCCCTGGTTTCCCTACCTCACAGACACTCAAATTTTCACTAATGGAAAGGTGTTACTTCAGACTTCTAAACTTACCCAGTTGTGCATTTAATGACACTGTTCTCCTGTTGCCTGACTAAATTGTAACTAATTCCTCTTTGATAGCTGCATAATTATCCTGCATATCCCGAACAGAGCAGACCTGCTCATTATGGAAGAGGGGAAGGTATGCAAGCACCAGTTCCCAAAATCTGATTTCTTCAAATATTTCTCTTCCAGATGAATGGATGAACATATTTCCCACAAGCTCAATGAGGAAAGATTTGAAGGTTCAGAAAGAAAAGGCCACCACTGAAGTTTGCAGTGTCTCCTCCAGTTCAAATAAAATAGGAAAAGGAAAAAAAAAAAAAAAAAAAAAAAAAAAAAAAAAAAAAAAAAAGCGCCTATATTTTCCTATAACCTAAAAGATGGGCCTGTCACCATTCTGATTAATTAATATAATTTTGCAGTTTAGATTAATTACAGTGAAAGACCCAAATACACTTCAGAGACACTAATATCTGTAGTTTTATGACTGTTGCATAATTAATTACTGCCTCTTCAGTTTCTCCAAGTGGGAAAAATCAGGCATATTAAGCCTTGGGCACTATCAGCCACCCAATAGTTCTGTGGAAAGGCTTGTGATGGAGTGAAAATATCTCATTATTTAGCTGAATGATCCAGCCTCAAACGGTACTACTATCTTTGGTATATGGATATTTCCAAACCTCTCTGAAGATGATGGGTTTGTAGCAACATTTTATTTATTTAAAAAAGCTCTTTTGTTTAACAACAGAAGTTACTGTTTGTGTAACTAATCTACATGCCTTATAGATGTGTCTTTGGTGGTTTGGCTGGGAACTGAATTAAGACTTTAAAATTTTGGTAATGGCATGGCAGACCTGGATATGTCTACAAAAGTGACAGAAACAACCACTGGCAGGCAGAAAACACCACAAAGAAGACAAAAAATAAAACCACCAAAAAGGGGTGGAATTAGGAATTACTCAAGAAGGAATGTGGCTTTGTGAACAAAGACAATGAATTCCTACATCATTGCTGCAGGTCTCTGCAAACATTCTCCACAAGGAAACATGATTGCATTGAAGAAATGCAGGTCACCAATCTCTCCTTCCAGTGAAAACAATCTAGCACACCAGAAATATTGGCTATGAGGCAGGCAAATACCACCAGAGGAATCAAGTTTCCCAGAAGAGAAAAGATAAGCTGATATCGGCAATCAAACTGGAACAAACAATGGAGGTACTCACACAGCTCAACAATGGCCAGAAAATAATTAAAACAAGATCTAAACAATTGCTGGAGCCCTCTGTAAAGAATCTGACTCAAAATTCCATAGCTTCCCAGAAAAGGCAGAAATATGACCGTGTCTTTGGGGGCAGAATGAAGTGTGTCTGAGCAGATTGAAAAACCCTGATAACATAAATACAATTTTGATCCACACATGAAGAAAAAACTGCAGAAAACTGCACTAAGACAAAATACTAATTAATGTAAAATTGTATCCTTTTTCAACTACAGCCAATATGAGAAGTTTAGGACAGAAGAGTGAAAAAAAAAAACCAACCTTGTAAGATGATTCTTCCACCTCTGTTCCGCTGCCATAGATTCTGGCACTCAGCTGTGGAGGGACTTTCAACTTGACATAACACTGAGCAACAAAAGATGATGGATCACAAAACTTCTCATTACAATTGGGAGACCTTTTTCCACTAGAATCTATTAATGCACTTCAGCTGACACATGTGCTCAAGGACCTGGAAATAAACAAACAAAAAACCAAACCAACAGCTTTCTAATAAGTGAAAAATGGACTCAGATTATCTAAAGAACTTTCACCCAGAGGGTACAGGTGGCTCTTCCAGTGTGAAAATCTTCTATTTGTGAAGATCAAACAGGACAGAAGGCATGTGTCAGCTCTGGGTCAGGCTTTTCTGGAGGCACACATACCTCAGCCAGCCTCACATCCCAAAAGACTGATTGGGGTTTATGTCTGAACAGAATCACCCTGAGCACTGTGAAAGCTGCTGCACACAGTGACTGTTTTTACCTGTAAATTCATCTGAGTCTGTCTGAGGTAAAAGATTGGTAAGGGGTTACAGCTGGGTGGGGAGCGCGAGAGAAGACCTTGAGTAACAGGATGGATGTCCAAGGAGTCTTGTGCAATCTCAGCTTACACAGGCTTGGATTCAGACTAAGATACAAAACACTGACATAGGGATGCTTGCCCAAACTCAAACATTTCTCTTAAATCAGGAAAAAGGCCCAGGATACCTCAGGACATGGAAGAAGTTGCTGTGGTGCTCCTGCTTTCCAGTCCACAGCCCCTCAGTGGGAGGAGAAAGCAGAGAGACTGGAAGATGGTATCCATGAGCCCTGATGCTCCATCCCTGGAATGTCTGCAGCAAAGGGACTTAAACTTGGCTCACAGCTCTTCTGAGCTAACAGGGAAACAATGAAACTCAGTTCTGCTCAGTTCTGATTTGTTGGTTTTTTTTTTTTTTTTGTTTTGTTTTTGTTTTTGTTTTTGTTTTTTTCCTTAAGTGAGAGAGAGAAGGAGAGAAGAGAAGAGAAGAGAAAAACTGGCAAGTACAGCAAATTTAGAGAATGGACCAGATAAAAGTTATTGTTATGAAATTTCTTTGTTTCATGGCCAAGACCATTATATATCTCTGGCTGGCCAGACAAAGCATCATGTGTCTTTAGCAGAAGCTTCTCTTCTACCCAGGGAGCTGGACAGAGAAAAACAAAATTTCAGGAAGGAGCTGGCTTGAAAAGACATCAGAGTTCAACTTGGCCTGAAGGACAGACAATCCACCTAAGGGACTCCTGTTGACTTTTAGGAACATGGGACACCCTGTATTGTGTTGGTCTTATAAATAGAAAATGCCCCAAACAAGGGGAAATACACCAGAACAAGACCTGTAGTGAAATAAAGTGACAACTTTTAACCCTGGGGGAAGGATCATGTCCCATCTGTGAGACCCATGGATCAGGTTTGGGTAGCTAAGCCTGCCAGCATTAGGATATTCTTTCAAAATCCAGATAACACTACAAAGCTTTCTAATGACTGTCGTGGTTTGACCAGGAAGTGAGGTTCTGGGAAAGTTATGGTCAAACCAAGTTCTTCTCTTCTTTGAGAAGAACTTGTATTTTCATTGTTGCTCTCTGATGGCCAAGCAAGGGTGCTGTCAGTAGGAAAGTGAGAGCAAAGCAGCATGAGTTAGGTTAAACATGTATTTGGTAAGAAACCCATTGGGAAGGAAAAATCTCCTCTTACAGAAAGAAAACAAAGGTTCTACGGAAGATTCAGCTCTGCAAATGTTTTTCAACACACAGTTTTCTGTGGAGTTTTTGGCTTACACAGGTTTTTGACTTTACATAAAAACCATAGAGAAAATGTGACTTTGGCGCTTGCCTGGTAAAGTAACAAGCTCTCCTTGAGAAATTTATTCCCAGAAAAAAAAAAAAATCAAATTCTGCTCCCAGTCCTTTCTGTTCATATGTTAACACTGTCCTCTCACTGTAAGCACTAGCATGCGTACTTCTGTAAAGAAACAGGCAAACACAGGTACACTAATATTGAAGATGGCCCCTGAGCCTTTTAAATTTTGAATTCTAAGAGTTTCATCAGGTTTATTAAATTCTGTGTATCTAGAATTTCCATGCTTGCCTCTGTACCAACAAGCTGATCGTGTAATAGTAAGGTTCAATAGCAGTTCATCTGGTTACGTGCATCAAGCCTCCCAAAAAAGACTGGGAACACTATATTCCATTCCTTTGAATAGAAAAAAAAAACAAAACAACACTCTAAAAAGACAGTAAAATAAATCACAACACTTTCCAAAGTGCTGGGTAAACTCAGGTCCTTCATAAATTCTTATATGTGTTTCCTGAAAAGAAACACAAAAGCGTGGATCTTGAACAAGCCTTCTACATGGCAAAACTGAAAAAAATGCTCATTTCTGCTGAGGAAGAAATTTTCAGTTTATAGAAGGTTTCTCACACATGCAAACAGTGAACTCTTAGTATTTTGCTTGGTGTGGGCAGAGTTAGGAGGAAGAACAGGCTGAATAAAGTTTGGAAGATGGCTCTGAATGCTGTGGGGTCACCCAAAAAAGTGTCACAGCACTATTTCACATTTCTGCCACAAGAGCCAAGAGTATCATTTCAGAGACTGAAACAGTTTTACTGGAAAGAAACTAGCTCCAGGAACCAAAATGAGCAGGTTTTGGAGAAACAGGAGATCCACCAGAGACAGAAAGACCCATTCCACATGGTGAAAAGATAATCAGGCAAGAAGAAAGTTTCAATGATATTTGGCCAGATCAGTGGAAGCTAGAATAACCTTGGGGGGCAGGGGTGTGTCTGAGTAAACCCTATTGTAAATATTTAAATCTCTATTATCCCTAAATTACAGAAGGAACATGCTATGATATGGACATGAGCAGCCAGGGCCAGTAACAGACTGGTCTCCAAAAGCTGCAGAGAGCATCAAAAAGGCAGTAGGTGAGGAAGCCCTTGCAGCACACCTGGAGAGATATCAAGGGCACATTTTGGGAGGGAAAAAGGCCTGGCAAGGACTTGGAACCACAGACCACTGATGTCTGTTTAGTTATTGCTGCATCCAGAGTAATTCTTTCTGCCAAAGAAATACTAGGTTGTCATCTGGTTTTCCTGAGGTAAATAACCTTCATGGCCCCCACTTGGGCCAGCTGTGTAGACCAGAATGCAGCAATGCCTATTGGAATTACACCCTCACCTGAAGGCCACGTTTGTAGATGTCAGCACACAGAGATAGTAAGGAGAAATTAATCTTTGTGCCCAAAGCTGTCTATAGTATTAACATTTGTAGGAGATTTCTAGCGAAAGTCCCAGAGGAGTTAAGCCCATACACAGAGGGGGAAGCAAATCCAGAATCCTGCTCTCAGCCCACTGCTGTGTTTGATTCTGCCTCTCCCAAACAGACTCCCAAACCCACCCCACAAAGACCGAGTGGCTGACTGGTGAAAGTAAACACGCTGTTTGCACAAGCTTTTACATTTCACACTTTGGATTGAGTGTAAAAACTCACTCCTGAGAAACTCATAAACAGATGCACATTTGGAACAACGAGCTCTGTGCTCACGTTTCACTTCTTCATTAGACACTCACACTCAACTGCTCCATCTCAAAATGATGGAATCCAGCCTTTGTGGTGTGAAGAATTTGCAATGAAATGCAGTCTGGGCCCACAGACCATGACTCCAAGCTGAAGACAATTTGATAGATGGTGCATTGACCACACAAACGGGTTCAAAAGAAATCAGTTTGGCATTCTGGAAAATTTTGAAAGTATTTTTGATCAATGGTGTTTGGAAGTCTCAGGAACATTAATTCCACATCCAGTTTGCCAAAATGTCTACCTTAGGTAGAATTTATAAGCATACATGTCAAGATATATTTAAAATCCTTTGAGACTTCCAAGTACATGAATAACACACGTATCATTACTACCTTTTTTTAACATAACATCATATAAATCAAATGAAAGCACCAGGCTTTCTCAACTAAGGAAAACCACTTGACTTAAAATAACAAAGGTAATACTTATTTATTAAAGTACAATGTCCAAAATTCCTATTAAAATCTGTCAAGAACAGCTTAATGCAGCACACTTCCAGGAACTGAAATTAACACATACTTGCTTAGAGGTTAAATCCACCACTTTGCTGTACCCGTATTTTTCATTTCAAAGGTTAGGAAGTCCCTGGTTGCTCCTTTGAAAAAGTGCAAAAGTACCATTCTGAAAAATGGAAACAGCAGCTGAAAGTATCCACTGTCATTTATCAACTGTCTTTTGTCTAGGTACCATTAGGTGTTCATCAACAACGCATTTGAGGAGGAAAATTTATCAGAAGCATTTCCTCACACTTTCTGGGATGATGTCTGTGGATGAGCAGATTATGACTCATTATTATGGCTCATTAGCCAGTTCTTGCTGTCTGATGGGGGCTGTTCTCAGCAACTGCAAATGGAATTCCCCCTGCATGGCAGATTATGGTAGTTGAGGACACAGGGAAGAAAAAATCAGCATTGCCATTTCTATGCTTCCAGCCAGTGGCAGACTTACATGGCCAAAGGCTTGGCATGAGAAATTTCATTTTAAGTCAGTCATTCTGAGCATATATTTAAGCATGCAGAGCCTCTAGAATGGACAAATTTAAATTAAGTTAGAACTCTTTTTCTTTTTTTTTTTCCCCACAACCTTATAAATTTACAGGAGTAATTCTGTGTTGATTGAGCCTTAGGAAACAGAAGAAATCTTGACAGTTGCTCCTTAGATAATCATCCAAACAACACAATCATAACTTCAGAGTCTATAGGAAGAAGATAAAAGAGCTTGTTGTTTCCTTGGCTGATGATAATATCCTGAATGATAAGGAGCAGCATGTCATTCTGCAAATTCTGACCTCATTCAAAATTGAGTCCTTGAGGCTGGACAACTGCAGTTGGATGCTGGTGCAATTCTTCATAACAATAACTACATTTACCTTTCCTGTTAGGGACACTCATTCAACACTTCTGAAAGGTCCCCTGACCACCTTGGGCAGCAGGCAAAGATCAGTTTTGTTGAAGAACACTGTTCAAATGTGCTCATAGGAGGAGACATTGTCAGAGCAGGGACAGCACATCTCCTTCAGTTCTGCTATGGATGGCACCATATTGTCCCCAAAGGAGTACGGACTGCACATGATAGGAGACTTCTCTCTTGATTTGCTACAAGAAATTTTGGCTTGGCCAAGGCTCTGTCTGCTTCTTGGACAACTCTTCCAAATCTTCAGGCAAAATTAACCTTTCCCTCAGTCTAGCTCCTTCCTTTACTTCTTCCCATGGGGTTTCTTTATTTTCTCTTCCAAGTGCAAAATTCTAATATTTGGTACTCTTCCTCAGGCTCTCTGTTTGCTCTCCCATCTCTGAAAAACCCACATTTCACCTTCTTCCTCTTGCTTGTATTTTTGAACACACCCCCCCCACCACCACCATGTTACTCAGTTCTCTTACTGTTCTCTTACTCTTCTCATTTTCCACATCACTCAGTAATTCAAATCCTTGCTTAAGCATAAACATCCTATTTCAGGCATTTGCACTGTTGTGGTGGACCAATTAAAAAAGACCAAGGACAGACCAGAATATTTGTCAGCAGAACAGAGCTGTGAGCAAACCAGGAACTCAGCAACCTCTCCATAACTGCATATGTAAAAAGCCGTCTTGAGCAGAAGAGATGCATTGCAGATATTGAAGTAAGGCAAAATATTGTTAATAATCACATCTTCCCTATGAAAGCAGTTAAGAGCCTTTTTACAAAGCACAATCTGAATAATGTTATCTTGTTTTCTGAACTACTTCTGCACAGTTTTAAGCTGAATCTTCCTTTAGTATCACAGTGAGTTTGCCAAATTCAAAGACTCAAATTTAAGTGAGGCTCCTGGGATCTGTGACATCTCAGAACCAGAGATCAAGCAGGAGAAAACACCATGAGGAAGACAATTCCACACCCCAAAACCATTAGCCCATCAAGTGAGGCACACTTAGTGGCATATTTACTTTTGACTTAAATTTTACATTAAGTCACAGAACAGCCCAGGCTTTGAAGGACTGCCAAGGCAAAAGGGACAGTTCTGCCTGAGCCACATTGTGCATGTCAAACAATGTTAGCACTGAAAAGCTCATTGTTAGAGCCTCACCGAGGACGTTAGCAAGAGGAAGGAAAACTGGATATAGAAGGAGATTACATAATTCTTTTGAGTTTGCAAAAAGAATTTGATTTGGCAAGTCTGAGCAGAAGAGATGTCCTCTGAATTGGGGGTTAGTTTCAACTAGTGGAAAATGTCAGTTTTAAAACAACAAAAATATTGTAATATGCTGTAAGTCTGTAAAGACATTTCACAAGTGAGAACGCAACAGAGTGATTCCCCACTATATGTTACTTGGTGGAGTTTAAAATAATTAAAATTATGTACCTCTAGAACATTATTTCAGCTTAAAAGAAATATAAATTAACTCTATCTATAGCATCCACATCTCCAAACCATTCTATGATTCCATAAATGTTTCTTCTCCTGTTTTGGTGTAATCAGAAACTATTTGTGGGGTTGTTTTTTTTGGTTTTTTTTTTTTTTTTTTTAAATAAATATTGCAAAGAAAATGTTTTTTTTGGTTTTTTTTTTGTTTTTTTTTTTAATAAATATTGCAAAGAAAATTATAGTGGTAACTGCAAAGAGACAGTATTTTACCTGTCACTGACTAAATAATTCCAAAGTTTTCCATTTTCCCCAAAGATTTAAGGGCTGTTGGGAAAAAGGATATGGGAAGGAAGATGACGGTAAGAATTTTCCAGTTAAGTTTTCTACTAGGTCATATTCCAATGGGCAGAAGCACTGAGGTCTCTGCAAGGGAAATCTCTGCCTGGAGCTGATCACTGTGAAACACTCCAGGAGTGCATGGCACTTCCAGCCTTCTCTGACTGGCTTTATGGTCATGTCATTGAAGGCCCTTGAGGTTTTCAGACTGTGTAGAATGCCTTGGCTCACAAACACACATATTCCAGTTGATTTTTGGGGTAGTCATTTCCACGAAAGTTATTTTCACACTTCCAGCAGAAGCAAGAATGTTGGGGCTAAGCCAGGATAATCTATAAGAAAAATAGAGTGAAGGATTTCTGGCTTCTCTGTAGAGAGAGGGTAACGCAAGCAAGGTGAGGATCATCCCTGGTCTTGTGTCGTCTTAACATGTAGAAGAAGTTGGAATAAGATTCAAGGGCACTGTGTGGTTGGGGCAGAGGAGGACAGTAGCATTAGAGATGGCAAGTCATGTGTAGCAGTGTCCTTTACATTTCTCTGCACTTCCAGTGAGCCTGCACTGCTCTCATCCATCACAAATCACACTTTGGTCTATAAGAGTTTGGCTTGCTTTTCAATATTTTAGGAACATTGCTCTAACACGTAAATTATGGTTTTGTTTGTGAAGGAGCAGCAACTCAGATTGCTGTTGGGAATGGGCAAATCCTCTGGAACCAGTTTCAGAAGAAACTAATCCTAAGAAAAGCTTATCTAAAAGTTCAGCATTAAACTCTGTACAGGAGTTAGAAAGAGCTGACGGCCAATTAAATATACTGGAAACTGAAGGGAAATGTGGGGGTGGAAGAAAAATGGAGATATTTTGCTGTTCCCTGACTGTTGCCCCTGGAAAGTCATTCCATCCTGAATTTCTCCAATGCCATATCCTTTGTAAGGTTTCAAAACCAACATTTAAAATATATTTTTAAGGATAACCATGTCTGAAAGTTAAAGCCCTTTGGGGAAGAATAAAAGAGGGACTTCAAAGTAACAAAATGCTAAATCTGGCAACTTGTTTTCAATGGAAGTAAAAACCTGCACCATTTAATACTTTAAAGTGTAATAAGAAAAGAAATGTCACACGTAGAGTTCAATTTCTACCCATGGAATTGTGCCCCTGATTTAACAAATTCCAACTTAAATGCTTCCACCACAACTGAAAAATGTTTTACTGACCTCGAGCTCATTGTACAGCAGAGGTCCAACAGTATTGCTCGGACTGGGATCAAAGAAAACGATTTTTGATTTTCAAAGCAGTCATCCCAAAGTGAGCTAAATCCAGCTGGTGAACATTTTGCAGTTCAGCAAGTGTTGAACCCCTTTTTTGTGGAGTTTTGTTCAGCATGGGTTTCAACATGCTGCATCAAGAGTCTGTTTTAGCTTCAGAGGAGTCCCTGGTCTTTCTCTCACTGAAGAATATTGCTGCACATGGTGCTGCAGTGACCTGAGCTGGCTTAGATCAGACTTCAGCCTTGCAGGAGGAGCAGGCTGAGCACTGATATTCAGCTACATTCACCCTTCTGGAGTTACAGCCTTCCTCTGGTCCTGAGCAATCACTTTCCACATGTAAGACTGCATGAAATAATCTAATCAGTGTGTTATTCTTAGTTAAATTAAGAGCAACATCTATTCTACCTGTATAGTTTTTAAAAACTATCTCTTTTTTTCATTATTTTCTTCTCACCAATTCAGCTTTTACATACTCTAGACATGAAACATAATTCTGGATGCTGACACCAAACTGATGCATGTCTAAGATATTGGTCAGGATCTGTCTCATAAGGTAACACTGATATAACACATATTACCACTATGTCCCAGGTTATTTTCAGCTCTTCACAGTGGGAAACTGCTGTCTTGGATAACAGAATGTCTGCAAGTTATTACATTTTGATCATTGAACCTAATGGTACTTAACAGGGGTGTTATGATTAATGTTCATTATGTGTTTTGGAGATGAAAGAGGCACCAAAATGTGATTTCTGATATGGTTGTTGAGCCAGCAGGGCAAACTGGTGAGAGCAGACTGAGCTGCAGTCAGGCACGAGGACTCATCAGCCCTGCCCAGCCTCTGGTTCTTAGTGTGCAATTGCAGAGTGCCAGGCACCCAAACTAAGAGCCAGGACACTCAGCTGAATGTTTCTGTTCTGGTTTTGCTGACATCAGTGTCAGCTGAAATGCAATGTTTGGGCAAGGGAAGCACAGGCTGCAGTGACAAAAACACAGCTCAGAGCACCTGCGTGGGCACCTGAGCAGAACAGGCATTGTGACACGAGCTTGCATGGCAGACCAGGGGTGTCAAAACTCAAACCTGGATAATGGAAACCATATTAATAAACAATGAGGTGTCAGTGATCAGTTCCAAGTAAAATCATTGATGTCATTGGATTTAGGACCCCAAAAGACTGACATGCAGAGCAGGAAGAAACCTAGGAGATGTTTAATACACTCACATGTTTGAGCTCCTGCCTCTCCCTGCTTGCTGAAGGTCTGGGTTATCTCTGCTGGCTTAGGAATCAAAGTTATGTGCACAACTCCAGGTGAGCACCTGAACATGTCTACGAAAAAGACAGCACCCAACCCATGCGGGCTTTATTGTATGAAATTTTGTTTTCTCACTAAACGTATTAACTCAAACCATCATTTATTTTCCTTTTGACAGAAGCTGTCAAGACACAGAATAGCCTGGCTGATAGGAAAAATGAGACCATGCTCTATCTGTCCTGTTGAACCTGTGCTGCAATAAAGCCTGTCAGGCAAGGGTTATATGGCCAAAGGAGAGAATAAGGTCTGGAGACCAGGTCTTCCCTATCCCATGTGAGTACCCTGCTGTAGGTTACTGCCCACCTTCCTTAGTCATTCTCCCAGACATCTGTCAACCCACCAATGACCAATGGCTTTGGTCAAACCATTCACTTGAGACAAGACTTACTAGTGCAGAACTCTTCACAAAGACTAAAGCCAAGACACCCAGACTGATTGACTGAACCAATGTGCTGCTAACACAGCACTGACAACTCAACACACTTAGAAAACAAATAGCAAAATAAGCTTGGCTTTCACCAAACTTCCTTTGTCCAGATGGAGTCATGAAAAAAAGATCCACACACATAGAGCCTTTCCCCTCAAGAAACAGCTTATTGAGGCTTTAATGAGGAGAAAAGTCTCTCTAATTGAGGAGAGGAATAGAGGAAGGATCAGGCAAATTCCCATCTGGCATTTACAGACATATCCACTTTTTGCTGCTCATAACAATTAGCATATCTGTGCCAATGACAATTTGCAAGTCTCTGTCTGTGCTGACTTTGGACGTGTCTCAGCTGCAGGGAGGGTGAGCTCCACAGCATTTTGCCATACTGAGTTCCCTAGTATCCATATTACCCTCATCCAGAAACCTGGGCAGACAATCAGACATGTCTCTTTTTAGTGCATAATGAGGATGTGGTAACTGCAGCCTAAGATCCAGAGGTTGGGAAAGGATCCCACCATTTGGGTGTATCCATTCAATTTCTGGGTTTTGGTGAAAAGCTTGGCAAAAACTATGAAACTACAACATAGCAACACTACATATATGATGGATGTGGATTATGACACCTCTCAAGATGTTTCCCTCTCTCTTGCAGTGTCCCAGATAACTTAGCCAAGCAGATGTTCACCATTAATTTGAGCCATGGAAAAATGCAAGTTTCACACTAAAAGAAAAATTATGGAACATGGAAGACATCTGAACTATTCTCTGTTTGCTTTGTCTTGCAAGCAATGAGGAATTTGTTTTTTCTGAGTCAGAGCTGGAACTGGAACAGAGACACCTCACGTTCTGGAAGGATCTCACTATTCAGAAACTCCAGGCACAAGGGAAGACAAGGCTTATGTCCCTCCCTCAAAGAAATGTCCTGCTTTTTTGTATAAAAGAATCACTTTTCTGTGAAACAGTCAGAGAAAGAAAGATCTTCCTGATGACATTCCACTCATTCTCTCGTTCAAGCACATTATTTTACCCAGTGATTGAAAAGACAGACTCAGCTGCCCTCAAGGTGCAACAGCTTCTGGCTCCATTGTCTTTCTGGGGATAATGCCTGTTCCATAATTATAACCCCCAATTCCCTCTCAGCCACAAAGCTTTCAATTTCTATAACGCTTCAAGACTCATTTCTATCTGGGATGAAATACATCCCTTGAAGTTTTCTGGGAAAAGTGTTGGTGATAAAAATTCACTATTGTCCGTTTTTGGCACTGAAGAAGGGCTGTTGGAACATGGCCTGTAGCCATTCCCTCCCACCTTTCCTTCCCAGTGTTAGCACTATCGCTGCTGACCCAAATAAGTGCATTGTTCCCTCAGGCAGGGAGAATGAAGTTATTCTGAACTGATAAGGCTCCTCCCCGACTATTCACCGCTTGGACTCGTTACCAGAAAGATGGTCCCCATCTGACTTGGCTCCTCCTCTTGGAATAGCCCCAGATCTTCTCTATACTCCAAGCAGTTTAACCTTTTTCCTTCTCTCTGCAGCAGATTTCCCCATGGAGCACCAAAGAATCCCAGAACCATAGAACAACCCAAGCTGGAAGGGACAAAAGGACCGAGTCCAACTCCTGGCCCTGCGCAGGAAAATCCCAAAAATCCCACCATGTGCCTGAAAGTATTGCTGAAATACTCCTTGTTCTCTCTCAGGCTGTGAGCACTGCCCTGTGGAGCCTGTTCAGTGCCCAGCTACCCTCTGGGTAAAGAACCTCTTCCTGATATCCAACCTAAACCTTCCCTGACACAGCTCCAGGCCATCCCTCGGGTCCTGTTGCTGTTCATGCCAGTTTGCGACATGGTTCAAATATTGCGGAGGATCATTAACGGGGCATCAGGCCACGATAAATATGATCAAATGAAGCCAATTTATTACAAAAAGCAAGCTATACTTATACTGTTTTCTATTCACACCTCAAGTTAATACATGATTGGTTAAATCCTTTTACGCGTGCATTTTAATATATCAGTTAATTTTAGTTAGTCTTCCTTCTTCAAGCGTCTCCCTGCGGTTTTCTTGTCTGCCTTTGCATCCTGAACTGTCTGCTTTTGAGCAGAGTGTTCTTCTCCTTTCATGTCCTTCAAGGGCATGGTGACCTTACTCTGTTTCTATGAACGCTGGATTGTGCATATGTTGTACGTATTTCATGTCCTTCAAGGGCATGGTGACCTTACTCTGTTTCTATGAAGGCTGGATTGTGCATATGTTGTACGTACCCATTGTCCTGCAAAAAACTCTCAACGTTCAAAGGCAACACAGCTTCTGGAATTGCTTCACTTTCCAGCTGCCACGTGAAAGGCAATATTACTGCATCTCCTCCTTCCACTCCCAACCAAGCCAAGCACTGCTCAGGTGCTGTGGCAGGGTCAGTGACCCCTCACCTTTCCCTGGGGCCTGGGGAAGGCAGCTCTGGGGCACTGCCAGTGTCTGGCTCCATCCCGCCGTGCCAGCCTTGAGAACAGGACGCTTTGTGCAGTCTCAGGAAATGGCAGTTCTGCCGAAGGTCAGGGTTGGTGAAACAGACACCTTTTTTTTTTCTTTTCCTTCTTTTTCCTTTACTGGGGAGTTTTTTACTCCCTTTTCCCTCCTCACCCCACACTTTCCCTGGGCTGGTTCCAAGAACAACCCTCGTGCCATTCTCTCCCACCAAAGGCACAAAGAGCTTCTTTTAAAGACCCACTGGCTGTTCAGGATACAAAGAAGTTAAACTAACAATGTGGCGATGCAACAGCCCATTACAGGCAGGTCTGGATGAGTCACAGAAGTAAAGAGTGGGAAGGGATTTAAGGGGCCACCTTCCCCTCTCTCCCAAGGCAGTCCATGTATTTTCTCCTACTACATTTTCCAGTGACCTGCTATTTCTGTTCCTTTGGAGTACAGCAAGGTCTTGGTTTCTCCTCAGGAATGGTATTTATTGCCAGGATTTACCACTCCTCGGAACAAGTTTGTCCAGTCTTTATGCTTATTTAGAGAATACACCACATTTAACTGTGGAGTTCAACCCCAGAACAAAATACCATCGAAAACAGCATTTTAAGTGCACATTTAATCTTGGAAAGAGGCTAATATTCTTCTCTGAAAGTGTTTCTAAGTGTTCCTGAAAGTGTTTCTAATGGCTAAGCTCTGAGCAGATTCTGATGGAGTGAATGCTACGTATATTATATGGTAACTGGCACCATTTTCAGGTACTTTCTGCAGTTTGCAGAGATTTAAAAAGCAATCCTGAAGGTTCAGAAGGAAAACTAGAATTCAACTGCTTTGAAAAAAAACATAAAAAACTAACCCAAAACACAAGAAAGCAAATGCTGGTTCCACATTTGGGTTTGTACTCGGCCATGGTTAGATGTGGCATCATCTCAGCTTCACCACCAGAGATTTC
Source organism: Onychostruthus taczanowskii (assembly GCF_017590055.1). Taxonomy (NCBI): domain Eukaryota; kingdom Metazoa; phylum Chordata; class Aves; order Passeriformes; family Passeridae; genus Onychostruthus; species Onychostruthus taczanowskii. The sequence goes on along the minus strand of NW_024499239.1, from coordinate 24,102,069 downwards.
TATCCTTTCAGCCAACCATATCAGAGACCTGGTTATTCTCATCTGGTTATCCTGGTTATCCACCTGGTTACCCTCACCTTGCACAAAATAAGAGGGAATTTATCCATTCATCTCTGGACACAGATCCAAGCCACGCACAATATCTTCCACTATCCCTTGTGCCTCATTTGCAGACTGTTTTACCTATTTTACCCTGACTGGAAGGCTATTCTCATTGCTCTGATGATCAGGAAAGGTCTTCAGTTTCCTTTGGACTGAGCACAAGAGGCTGCTACCATCTCTCCACACGTCTCAGAGTACACACATCATTTGCAGCACTGCAACACTGCCTTAGGCCCCCCTGAATCAACAGCCCCACCATGCCCAGTCCCCCAGGGCATGGTGCTGTGCTGGGACCAGGAGCATGGTCCCCCTTGCTGTGGGAGCCCACAGTTTTGGTAGGAACCCCTTGCTGGGCACAGAGGCTGCAGAAATGCCTGATGGTGATACCTTTGCTCTCCAACTCGTGCACAAAGCCCAGCAAGTTCTGCTTTTTATGGGAAGGTGAGGCACTTCCAAGAGTAATAAAACAACCTGAAAGAACACACAGCACACATAAAAATGCCAAATTCAGTTTGTCTTCTGCACCTCAAAACACAGCAGCTACTGGGGACCTACCTGGGGTTTTCTCTGCTGTGGCACAACATGGTCCCACCTGGAGGCCAGCTGAGAATGTTCTTGCTAGCAGACAAATAACATTCCTCAAAAGAGTCCATTAAATCAAAGCCTGCTACCGTGATCCAAGCAGGTTTGCAACCTGCAGCTGCAAAGCATCTGCCTGTGGCTATCCCTGGATTCCTCATCCCTCACACAGAGCCTGATGCTCTCCAGGACGAGTCAGACCCTGTCACCCTCAGCACGTCACCCTGCCAGGCCCCAGCTCAGTAAAAGGGCACCTGTGTTATGTCCCTGTGCCAGCACCATTAACCAAATACCATCCCCATTATTCCCAGTGAGGTCAGAATAATTTTCACTTTAAGGTCTGCAAACAAAGGCAGCCCATCTTCTACAGGGTAAATATTAACAACCCTTGGACTATTTGCAACCTAATTAAATGCTTTTATGCAATATTTCCCCTGCACGTGTAAATCCTGGATGCTATTTCTGTTGGGTACAAATCTGGAGGTGTATTAACTACTGTTAGATAAAATAAAACAAAGGGAAAAAAAATCCAACCCAAAATAACTTGTTCTTTAATATTTTATTTCAAGGACATAATTTCAGTGCTGAATAGATTAAACTGTCTAACTGCATTTAGTTCAACCTCATTTACTGTTTCATAACAGTAGATGGAAATAATTGTTGACTGATAGCACTAAAATTACTAGTAAGGGTTTTTTTGTCTTTTAGGGATGAGAGTTGTTTGAAAAAGTTTGAATCTCTAATTCCTTTTTTTTTCTCCTTAACTAAAACCATTATTATGAGGGTCTCTTCAATTTGTCCTGGAACAGCTTCAGTCATGGCTCAATTCAAGTGGAAACTGAACTGAAAAATGCATTGGTTCCTCTCTCTGGGCTTTACTAAGTAATTTTGTAATAAAGCAGAATGGAAACAGAAGTGCCAAACTTCCACTTTGTGAAGCAGTTTGGAAATTCCAGACATGCTTCTGCCCAAATCAGAGCAAACCCTCAAATATTGCAAGACTTTACATGAGTAAAAAATTATCTCAAACATTACCCTTTTTTTTGACTAAAATATTTTTTAGAAAACTTCATTTAATTTCACCTTTTAAAGGCTACCTGTACACAAAGTAAAAAAATTATCTATCTGAGGATAGTTCAAAATAGAAGGAAAGTGGGCTCAATTTCTCAATGTACAAATGGAATTTTTTAATTATTTTGTAATGCTTAATGATTTTTTTTCTGATAGGCAAATAATTGACCACCCTTCTTGAAATGTACTAATTTTTTGCATCTTTTTCAACCTAATTTTTTCCCTCCAAATTTCTCAGACCAATGTTTTTATAATAAAAAGGGAACACTAATTATGGGCATGTGGAAAGCGTTTTACATTAAAAATGCTTTTTATTGATGGTGAGGATATGTGTGAGCATCACAGAGTAAAAATAATTAACAGCACAGCTGAAGACCTGTTTCCATTAGGGACAGCATTGGATATGGCCCTTGGCTCACTTCAAACAGAGAACTTCACAGAGTTAATGGGACTAACAGGACCCTCTTCCACCACCAAACGAGGCAGCACGTGTCAGCTGCTTTATTGAGCTGCAACATAAGAACCCAGCCTCAGAAGATGTGATCTGTGCTCCTGCCTTGGCCATAAATGTGACAGGTGGCTTTTTGTACCTATGGGTGTTGCAGAGACAGCATCAGATGAAGCTCAAAAGCATGAACAATAACCAAGATTTGGAATTCCTAAGTGTTCCTAAGAGGTCTGAGCACACCTAGACAATGCAAGTAGCTCTCCAGACAGAGCAAACTCCAGTTCAGGATCCACAAAAAAAGGCATATTAACACCCTGAATAATGTTAGGTTAGCTAAAGCTGCTTGCTGACTTGCTAATCAGAAGTGAGTATTATCCAGGAAATAATGGTCCCAAACAATGATCATGTTCTGAGCCTCAGTAAGTACAGAAATTTTTATTTTCTTTTCTTTTTTTTTTTTTACAGTAAGCTCCAGATCTTAACTAGCAATAAAAATATCTGTAAACTTCCAGTGGGTTTGGTAAGCTCAGACTGATACAACAAAAGCAGGGGAAGTGAAATCCTGGCATGATCTGTATGAGACTCTTTTTAGTATACGTTTTCCATACACAGGCTTATATTACAGAAGAGCTAATCAATGGAAACATTGTGCTGACATCTGTGTGTAAAATCAAGACCTTGATGTTGACACCTTTCAAATATTTATAGTAGTTATTGTAACAACACCTTCGTGATCTTTCAGCCAAGTTATACACACGTGCCCACGTTTTCAAAGAGTCTCTCAAGCTGTGTATTTTTTGCTGTGGGCTGCAGTGCATATCAAATTTGTAATAAGAATATATTTGTGCAACCTTCCACCCCAAACTCAGGATCACTGTGCATGAATAACACCGATGTGCACAGTGTTTGAATGCCAACAACAAAAGCTCAGGTCCTAATTCCTAAGTATTTCAAATTAAAATGACAAGACTTTTAAGGACTCATGAGGTTTTAAGGCAGTTTAATTGGGTGCTTTCCCTGCTCCACACCACGTCAGAGCAAATGCAGGCTGAGTCTAGATCACAGGGCAACACCTCCAAGCTATCCCTGCTCCAGGGCACCTTTCAGTGATAACATGACTTGTCCCAACCCTTTCTCAGTGTCATACCAGCACAGCTGTGCAAGGTACAGTCAATGCCAACTCCTTGTGGATCCATGCAAACCTCCTCCTGCCCTGGAGCTCCCCGGTGTACAGTACTGCACCATGGACACCCCGTGATTTGGGACCCAGCAAATGCTAAATATGACCTTAAGAGAAGGCACTGGATGGGGTCCACCTTGATCCCTCACACTGGGTGAGCTGCCCACTGTCACTATAAGACATGAAAAAACACTACACGGACATGCTGCTGTTCTCAAGGTAAAAGGGCAATTTATTTTCTGGCTACAACATTTATAGATTTCCAAAAGTGACAGTGGATTGGAGGGGGAAAGTGCCACCTCTCCAATGACACTGGACAAACCAACAGTCCATCAAATTTCTCCTCCTCCATAAAAGCATGCAAAACAATAAGTTATTTTCAGAAAATGTGTGAGAAAGTTCGGTACAAGAATGTAAAGATCAGAAGGCTTAGGAAATCTTAAAAAGTCAGTGCGACAGCCCACCTCCAGTGGTGGTGTGGGATGAGAGGAGGGGAGGAGAATGACAGACCTTACACAACAAACCTGAGCAATACTTTCACACATTCAGAGATGCAGCCTGCAGGGAGACAAGGCCAGAAGCCCACAAGGCTCACACTGCAGGCACCCAGCTCTGGTTTGTGTTTGCATCCCAGATTGGTGACAGCCTTTTGCCATCACCTGGAACAAACCATTCTCAGTGCCTCAGTTCTCACCTATAAAACACAAAGTTAGCACTTCTCTCCAAACAACTTGTCTTATCTTTTAATTTGAAAATCCAGCTTAGCAGCTGCACATTTTGGTGTCTTGCTGGTGCACTCGTGATACAAGCAATATGTTCTTCTAGAGCCAAGAAGCTTCTGTTGATCTCAGACTGGAACATGGAAAAGGAGCTATTACAGCTCCCTTGAGAAGATCTCATTTGTCATTTAAAAGTCTGCTTCAGATTATATAATATTTTTTTCCAGCAGAGGGGAAAGTAAATTAGGATCTCATTTTCAGCATTCTTTGTTTGCTCGACATTGTGAAGTCTAGAAACATCCCAGGCAGACACATAGAAAACTGCTTGTGTGCCACTGGTCCAACACTTTTCAAAGTGCTATAAATGTTTAAATAAAATAGGCACTTGCAAAGTTCAGACATCTAGATGGATGTTTTTTTTCTGAGCTATAGTTGCTCTCTATTCATATGTAGAAATTGGATGAGTATCGTACTCATTGCGCAGGCAATTTCTCTGGTTAGATCTCACAGCCAAAATAAGTCTTATTAAGGAGCTGCATTGGTGTTTTAACAGACTAATAAAAGGCAGCCCTGTGTCCCATCTCTAAATATTGGCACTCAAGCTGTTTGGTTGGAAGCAGTTGCCTTGTATACGTGTATAGTTACAAAGATTTTCTGTTTCTGTTGCAGACAGAATGAAACTACTGTTCTTCTACTGAACAATCAGGTCATTATGGATTTCTCTCTTCCATTGCCTCAGCCACTGCAGAAGTCCTTAGGTCAAGAATTAAGTCATACTCCTTGGGTGTGGGGGCTGCTCTTGATCAGTAAAGAGGTGACAAATGAAATGCAGCACCTTTGCCCCATGTTGAAGCTAATCCATAAATGCATGAAGGAGTGGGATACATGTGTAAGTTTTGTGTTCAGAAAAGTTCTCTTGAGATCCGTTTGGTCTCCATATTAAAATGCTGGATTCCATTGCAGTGATGAGAGACACATGCAGTTCTTCCCAAAAGGGGAAGAACCTAGACCTCTGCTGGGTTTGGCCACCACATCAGAGTCACCCTCATGACTTGAAAGCGTTGGATCTCTGCAGAGGCAGAAAGTTTGCAGTTCATTTTTCATTTGTGAGGTTTGAGAGCAGAACATTGATGCATCAGTGTGTCCATATGACACAGACACTTGCTCTCTTGTCCCACAGGTGGGTCCAGTGACATCTTTGCTCACTGCAGGTCTTCTAGCAGGCACTGGCTTCAGTCACTTCCCAGGAATAGCAGGAGGTGGAGAAAGCAGTCATTTTGCATGGGAAATTTTCACAAAGGTTAATTGTCCTTCTGTAAAAATATGTCTGGCTTCAGCTGAGCCATGTCTCTGCCCATAAGAGTGGAAGTATGATTGGTCTCAGTATTTTTCTGTGTGAAAGAACATAGAGACTGAAATTACTTCATCTCTTGACCTTTGTTTTCAGACTTCTTCTGATAACCTAAGAACTTGCTTCATAAATCTCTCATTACAAATTATTTTCTTTGGCTGTGAAAAGCATTTCGCTGCAATAAAACCTTTTCTATTTTTTCCCCTTGACCTCTCTCCCATCTCTACTAAAACATGGATAGTACAGACACAGCATTCCAGGGTCTGTCTAATTAAAGCATTTCATGGAGGTAAAGTCACATCCCCCACTCAGTCTTGCTGCTCCTGTTTGCCAAGGAGAATCACATCTCTTATAGCTCTGTACAGAAAAAAATCACTTCCACCTTGACATGCCCTTAGTAGGGATAAGATTTTACACATGCTGAAATGTCCCTGTGAGCAATGTTATAGAGCTACGATACTCTCAGAAATTATTAGAAGCAGCATATTTAATCACTTCTAGCTGCAGTTAAATCATCCCAGTGATGTCCCAGTGACACTGTGAGTAAATGCTTGTCAGCATTGTCATTATATTTGTCTGTGGTTTGGAATGTTTGGGATAACATAAGGAGAAAAATGCAGCTTTTTTTTTTTTTTTTTCCAGACAGGATGTAAATGGCTTTGCAATTTTCAGTAATGTTCCAACCTGAATTGTGTGTATGAAACACAGTAATGTTCCCACACATGGGGTTAGCTCACTGCCATGAGGACAGTTTTATGGCCCTCTTTATTTCTTTGAAATGCAATGCGAAAATGTGAGGATTTTACTTCTGTTATTTAAATGTTGCTTAATCAGCAGTCTGACTCCTGTTTCTCTGGCCTTCTCCTGGGAATTGCAGAGGACTCCAGCAGGCAGGTGCCCAGCTCTTCAGGAAAACATTACCATGTAAAATATTTCACAGTGGCTCATTTTCTCCCAACTGTTTGTCAGCCATTCGAATAAAACACTGGTTATACCACAAGCCACCAAAACATAATTTAAGCAAATTGCTTGGGGGAAAAAAAGTTATAAAACATCAAAACTTTTGTGGGAAAAGAATGTGACAAAAGTATTGCTTTCCTTATTTCTTTAAAAATGAACAGTGCCTGATGCCTTTTTTGTCCAGCACTACAAAATTTAGGTGGGGGGAAAAAAATCTTCTAAGATTAAAGAGTTAATGTACAATAGGCACAAAGATGTTCCTTTTGTCTTTATGTCCCTAACACATATTGAATCTTAGCTTCCTATTTTTCTACATATGCATGTACCGAAACACAATTATTGTACAAAATGTAATACCAAATCTTGGACAGGTTTTCAATGCCACACTCACAAAAATTCAGAGCATAGATGCACACACAAGTCTTGATAGTGGGAGAGCTGGGAAAATGTGCCTTGCAGAGAAATGTCAGACACTCACTCTTCTGAAGTCCTCAAAAAGATCAAGGAGGAGAATGTGATTTCAGTGTCAGAAAGACTACACTTTTTTTCCAAAGACAGAATATATCAGATATCAAAAGACTTTTTAACACAGCACAGAATGACTGAAAGTTAAAGACAAAGACATCCCAATAAGAAATATGTCACAATTATTGAACAGAGTGGGTGAGTCTAAGGAAAAGAATTGCAAAAGTAAATGGTGGGCTCCCAACTCCTGAAGAGTCCCCTAGATGTTGCAATCTTCATGGAAACAAGGCACTTGGATCTGTGTAGAAGTTACTCAGTCTAATATGATAGCTCTGTCATGACAAAGGGCAGAAGAAAAACAAATCTGGATCCTTTTCCCCTTAAAATACATAACTGCAAGGCTGATCAGTCTCTGTTCTCCACCCTCCTTCCCTAAAATACCCCAGGAAACTGGCAATGCTGATTTACCAAACTCTATGCTGCTGTTTATTATTATTATTATTATTATTATTATTATTATTAAATATTTATTATGATAGTGACTAAGTGCAGGACAAAATATGCTAACCTTTGCACAACCAAATTGCTTCTGTTCATGGGCCCCTGTGCTCACATCCAGGAGAAAAGCTCTCTTCCCCTCTTCCTATGTGTTACTTGTCACTGGAGGGGATGTCACCTCACGGAATGCCACAGAGAATCTGAGTGTCCTGCAAGCAAATTCCCAGCAGAAATGAGTGTTCAGGAAAGCAAGCAAATAAAATGAGAGATATAACCATCACACACAGAGCTAATTGAAGAATTTGCATCCCACCCTCCTTTTACCCTAAGGACTATTTTCTGTATTTAATGTGAACATGTCCACCTGATATGTGTAGAATAGGGGAGCTCCAAAGCCTCAATAACTGATTGTCCTTAGCATCCTGCCCTTAAAAATATCCATTGTGACCAAATATGTGCAGACAGCAAAAGCCTCAGTCTCCACTGGACACCACAGCTACTGAAGCCAGCTGAAGGTTTCCAGGGAAGGGAGCTACGGACTGCTAAAAATCCCATTCTTCATATCTGCCACAAAACACACCCTAACCAGAGCATATCCTCCAAAAACTCATCTCAGCTACCGAGCTTAGGATCACAAGAGATGGCCTGTTAGACTGAGCTGGTTAACATTTGCCAGAGTTTGGCTTTGGGGGTGCTCATATACTCTGACAGCAGGCCTTCTTCTCTGGTTTTCATTTAACTTTTCCCTCCACTTTCAAATCTGTTACATTTTATTGCCTCTATTTCAAGATTTTAGCAATTTGGATATTCTGAGCATATTTTAGCATATTACTTGACTTCATGAAATAGATACATATTTCTAACTATGTTTAATAGGAGTGAAATGCTGTGATTTTTTATTCTGTTATGAAAATACAGCCTGCAAAGTCTGGCTTTCTAAGGAACGTATTGTTGCTAATATTGTTGCTAAAAACGTATTGTTTTACTACACAGTGAAATAGATGTGAAAATACATATGGGTCATTAAAACATCAAACAAAAAAAAAGTTATCTTTCACAGAGATAAAGCAATATATACAATTTCTTCTTGTTTCCAATGTTGACTTTTTTAAAGGAAATTTACTTGCCTCCTGCAAAGTCCAAAGTTTCTGTTATCTGCTTCTTTTATGCTACCTTTCAGTCATTCACAATGGCCCTATCTCTGTTGCTTTTGTTGCTACTGCTCCAGGGTGCACAAGGTTTTTGTGCTGAATTTATGGGTTTGTGGAGAGCATCAGCACTGGTGATCACAGGCAGGCTCAGGCTGGTGGGACCAAGGTTCTGGGGGCAGCATTGCTGATGCTCACAGCAGGGAAATGTTTTAGAGCAGAAGCCTCTGGGCAAAACTGAGAGCAGAGGGATCCAAGCAGGTGGTTGTGATGGCTCTTTCTAGTTGTAGCTCCAGCAAAGCTCAGGAAGTCATGACAAATTACAAACATTACTCTGAGGGAGTAATGTAACTCCCAACTCTGTTTTCAGCCATCTTAGGTACCTCCTTGGTTTGGTTGTGCTTGAATAAGAAGGTGCTTAAACCCACTGCACAACTTCTCATGCTTGAGGTCACTTAATGGAGAAGTCCAGTGTGTGAAAGCACAGTCTGCCAGAGGAAGAAAGCTACTTATGTTCAGGTGCAGGGCAGAACAGGGGAGAAAAGAATGCTTGTGTTTTGTTGAGAAGGGCTGGCCCTGAGCTCATCCCACTCTGTGGTTGTGCTCTGAGCTGCCCACACTCTGTACACAGCCAGCACAAAGACACACACTTCCAAAAGAGGACTTCCCTACAAAAAATGTCTAAGTCACACTTGGAGTCACACACATCTTTCTCTGCACTGTGCACAGAGGATGCTCTGGTAGCTGAAATCCATGAAAAGTGAGCCAGGTCACCCAGACAGCACAGTGATGCTCCTCATCACAGCCAGGGCAGAGCTCTGGTAAGGTCTTCAGCTTCTCTGAGCATCATGCTTTGAATTCCAGCCCTCTGTGAGCTCTTGTAGCCTGGTCTATAAAATGGAAGGGTTGTGGCTCACACACCACACTAAATGAACTCCCAGAAAGCAATTACCTTTGGAAAATTGATAGATTTCCGTAGGTTTCTCAGGGTGAGAGCTACTAAGGATGACACTGGAGAACTGAAAACAAGATGAGAGGGTACTTGTGAAACTCCATTAGCAGCTCCCTCACGAGCTCTTGTTTTGCTGATCTGAACCCCTGGCAGGGAGATTTTCTAATGATATGAATCACAATGATACAACAAATTAATTAAACCAGCAAAGTCCCATTTCATTTGCAAGGCTCAGTTTTCATTATTTCCCACTGCAAAGGAAGTGCAGGACTAAAACATCTGGTCCTGTCGATGGGCTCTCAGCCAAAGCTTCAACGTCTGCCACTGAGCTGAAACAACAGCAGCCTAATCTCAGTATTGTCTTTAGCCTTCTCAAAAACTTCTCCTCCCCAGCGAGAAAGCAGAAAGAAATCTTCCCTCAGTGTTTTATTTCAGGCATAGCATGTTCAGCTGCAACCAACAGCAGATACTTTCCTTCCACAATCCTCCCACTTCTTAAAGGCAAGGAATGTTCAGACCAGGGGGTTCATCAGGGATAAACAATTAATTTTTCTCAAAAGATATTTTTTACCAAGGTCAGTTTTGCAGGAAATGGTACCTTATTTCTGAACTGCTGGGAAATGATTCCAGGGAATGTGGGAGAGCAGCGAGAAGTCCCAGTAGAAATGAAGGAATTTTATGTCTGAGATCCTGATAAGATTCAGGGGAAAATATATTTCAGACCAGATTCTCACACCCATGTTTCTCCGAAGTGCCTGAATGCAGATAGCCTTATAAATACATTAAATTTTACACTTTCAAAATGTCTGCCGTGTCACTAGTGTGAATCATAACTGATTTTAGCACATCAAAGGTCAAAAGTCTGTTATAAAGTAAAGAGTTGAACAAGTTGGGTGGTTTGCTGAACAATATACACTTAGGCCATTTTATTTGCAAAAAGTATAAAAATAAAAAGCTCTAAAGTCTCACAGGTTTAATCTAAGAAACTACTGGCTGTTTCAGGAGAGGAAAAAAACTCTTGCAATAAGCAGATCACCTGTGCGCAATAAGACATCGAAAAAACCCTAATTCTATAAATACATCAGCAAGAAAAGAAGAGTTAAGAAGAATCTCCATCCTTTATTGGATGGGGGGAGGGGGGAGGTCACAGTGAAACAGGATGAAGAAAATGTGAGGTATTTAATGCCTTCTTTGCCTCAGTCTTTAACTGAGTAAGTAAAACAGTTGTTCTCTGGGTGCTCAGCCCCTTGAGGTGGAAGACAGGGATGGGGGGCAGAATGAAGCCCCCAAAATCCAAGGGGAAATGGTCAGAGATCTGCTACTTCACTTTGACCCACGCAGGTCTGTGGGGCTGGATGGGATCCACAATCCAAGAGGACTGAGGGAGTCATGGCTGGGCTCACTGAGCCCCTCTGTCATTTACCAGCAGTCCTGGCTCCCTGGGGAGCTCCCAGGTGCCTGGAGGTCACCAAATGTGACACTCATCTACCAGAAGGGCCTGGAGGAGGATCTGGGAACTACAGGCCTGTCAGTGTGACCTCGATGTGCCAGGAAAGGTCGTGGGGCAGATCATTGGGATGTGATCCCACAGCATGTGCAGGACAGCCAGGACATCAGCCCCAGCCAGCACGGGTCAGTGACAGGCAAGTCTCACTTGAATAACCTGATATTTCCTGCTTTGTTTCTTCCTACTTTGAAATAACTGTTTCTACAGGACAGAATGTTTAAAATATTGCTTGCACATTGAGAAAGATGGCTACAACTCTTGTCCTGCAAAGAAGAGAATTAAAAATAAACTGATGTTGTTGGTCCCCAGCTCTGCCTGTGGCTTTGCCAGCAGGGTCTGTAAGGAATGCCCAGGATCTCTAGGAAAAATCACATTGGTGCTTTCTTGGGTATTTGGGTTTTAAATCTCTGTGAGTGATCTTGCAGAGAGGACAAGGTGATGGAAAGCAACCTGAAGCAACTACTCATAAAAAACAGCCAGCTCCCCAAGAATCACACTAATACCCAGGAAAGTGCTGCTTAAGCTGCAGTAGCAATCACTTTTCCATGTCATCCAAATGCTTCAGCACTGAAGAGAATTTGCTTTCTGTCTGAAACTGACATCACAGCTTCCTTTAAACAGCCATTACTGCTCCAGATGCTGGCAAGTATTCCTTAAATCCAACATGCCTCAGCAGATGTGGTATCTCACCCTTTTGGTACTCACTTTTTTGGTTAAGCTTTCAGCAGACACTTTGCATTTTGTCCCCCCTTTCCTCTTCCCTCTCAGCAGACAAACAAAGCTGAGCAGCACCACAGACTGAATTTAGCTCATCCTGAAGTGAGAAAATTCCAGACATCTTAATCCAATTTTCTGTCCTTCCTTCCTTCCTTCCTTCCTTCCTCAGAGAATATAAAATACACAGAACAGATGAAAAATACATTAGTAGCCTCTTTGTTTTTCTTTGGATGACAATACCAAATAAGTTAAGCTTAGCCTATAGAAAAGCAGTCCCAGATGGCCAGATCTGTTCTAAATAAGCTGCTTTTATGAGACCAGGATGTCTAAAAGAAACACACTTCATAAAAGGAGAAAATGTGCAAGACAGAAGAAGTTTGGTAAAAGAAAATCTCTCTTACAAAACTACTACTGTTCAGACTGTATAAACACGATTATCAAAGACATACTTGGGTTTTGTGGGAATTTTTTCATTTTTTATTCCCCCCAAGTCTAGAAAGGAAATATTTTAGTCAGATATTTATGTACATTTCCATTCTCCTGAAAAAGAAAAACCCCAAAAGTTCCCTTCACTGGATGTGAAAGCTTACCTGATAAAGAGTCATCTGAAATCCTTAGCAGTGAGATATGCACTCACTATTAATATATAAACTGCTGAAATTGCATCATTTTTCTAGAGAGAAAGGTATCAAGGATGTGCTCATCAACTTCCTGCTTACAAGGAGGAACACATCTTCTTTAAACCATTCAGACCTCCAACCTAGATTGTACTGTGGCTTTTTAACATGGAGATTTAATCTGATTTTCCTTGCCTTTTACTTTCATGGAGATCCTAGACTATTCTGAAACCATCCTTTAAGAAACAAATAAGAAAACAGGTAAGGATTTAAAGATTTATCATCACCAGGGAATAGCATAACCAATGAACCATTCTCCATCATTCAAGTGTTCCCAATCTCCAAGAATCAAGAGAAACCAACTAATTTGTTCCAAATCTTATTTAAAGTAACACATTCCATAAGCAACACAACTACTGGTATCTGCTTTCCCATTGTTTTGTGCCTTGGATTTGGATTTTCAATATTCAAACAGGATTCACAGTCTTGCTGACACTTTGTGGTGAGTTTTTTCTCAAAATGTGTTAACCCTGTTGTGTAAAATGTAAAAGAACGTGCTCCCATTGCAGCCTGTCCCTCTGTCACATCCTCTCCTGGGACAGCTATTTTCATGACACAGAGAACTCTGTTTCTACTCCTTTTGGTTCTAGACAAATGACCTTGAAAGGACTAAATGCCCACATTCTCACACAGTCCTGTGTGAGAACCTTTGTTTCTTCAATAAACAAACAAAAAAGCAAAATGGCAGCATGTTATTATTAGTGCACGGAATAACCAGAGATTACACTAATTCCTTTTCTTTTGATCAATTGAACAAGAATACTATTTCTAGGGAGCATAGAAACGTTCAGGTTTCTTCAATGTATGTCTCACCAATTGCTCAAACAGGCAATTGCAGACTAAAAAAATTCCATTCTGAATGGATTTCTTCTGTTTAGGCTGGAGGTACTTTGTTTTAGCAGGGGTACAGCAGGCACAGTGGTTGGCTTCTTTTCCATGAGAAAAATTAATATGTTTTTATTTCAGGTCAGACTGGGACAATTTTCCTTTTTAATTTCCACTTCAGGCAGCAAATTGAAAAATCAATACTCATCATAGGTTTAATTGCACTGTCTGTGTTCTTTTAACCAACACTCCAGAACACAGCACAGAAATTGGGGTATAAAAATAGAAAATAGAGAGTGGAAAATCTGCTACCCAATAACTTATGCTGCAGATCTACAGCCCTGTGGCTTATTCATGGAATCACAGAATGGTTTGGCTTGGAAGGCACTTCAAAGATCATCCAGTTCCAACCCTTCTGCTGTGGGCACAGGGGTGCCACCCACTAGACCAGATTGCTCAAAGCCTCATCCAACCTGACCTTGAACACTTCCAGGGCTGGAGCACCCACAGCTTCTGTTCCAGGGCCTCACAGTAAAGAATTTCTTCCTAATATCTAATCCACATCTACACTCTTTCAGTTTAAACCCATTCCCCCCCTCACCCTTGTCAAAAGCCCCTCTCTGGCTCTCTTGTAGCCCTTTCAGGTTTTGAAGGTTTTCATTCACTCACTTTTCATTTCAGTGGGTGCTGAGTACAACCAGGTGAGGGTACAAAGTGCAGGTGCTACTGATCTAGCATAATGGAGAGCTGCGGAGCAAATGGATTTAAACACTGGGAGATGACAAATGTTAAAGGCACAAATTACCCAGCCTATTACTTCACCATGTTTTGTTGAGAGTAATCACTGATTAAATGCTGGGTCATCAAATGCCAAGCAATGTTTAGCTTTGTATCATCCCAAAGTATCCCTTATCATGGCAGTGTTTGAATGTTCTCAGTTGGCAGCAGAAACAAGACAGTTGCATTAAGTTAAACCTCAGGATTAAATCTGGTCTCCAGGGCAAAGGCAGAGTGATTAGTACTCCTGTTTATAAACAGAGTTGCTCTAATCTTTTACTTATAAATTTCCTCTTCCATCTGTTATCCATCAGGGAAGTGAAGCTTTAAGAAATTTCGCAGATGGCTTTAAGGCACTGTAGTTCTTCTGCTAAGCAATGCCTTGGCCTGCTGGATGTGTACCTTGGAAATGGAACTTTATTTGCCAAACTGCCCCTTTTCTAACCCAAGATCCTGCACTGAAGCCCAGTGCAAAGCATTTTTCACTGCCTCTTCTCCATAGAAAATCAGCTCCATTGTGTTGAAAGATGCAATGTGCAGAACCTGGGCCAAAGGATTAAACTTTCATCATCTGGGTTTGATACTTGGATTCTTGAGAGGAAATGAGTGTTAAGCATCCACTGCATGCCCGAATATATTGAAAGATTCCTTTAGCAATACATGCCAGTATTTTAAAAATAGGGCACATTAGGGGTTTTTTATGTGCTAGAGAACATTATCTCTTCTTAGAGCAAAATTTTTGTGCCATGCTTGGGTCTTTTTAGTGAAATGAGGCAATTCTCCACCGTTTTTAAAGTTATAGCAGCAAAAGAGAGAAAGCAGGAAAGCAACCAAGGGAAGAGTGACAAAGGGGGTGATACAAAGTGGGTGAACATGAGACTCAACAAGAATGCAGGTCTGGGTAGCTTTGGGCTGCCCACACATGCACATGTAACACAGATATCTATCACATAATTGACAGAACCATAAATAGTATTGGGGACATTATTGAGAGTCCTGGGACCAAAAAAAAAAAAAAAACACCCAAAAAACCAACCAACAAAACAAAATAAAACCAACAAAAAAACCCCAAAAACCACCACCAACAACAACGACCAAAAACAATGGTCTTCTGACACTGACTTTTGTAAACCTCAGGTTTAACATCAGAATTCACAAATAATTAGGGTTAAGTCTGTTACAGTCAATTCCAGACTTGGAAAAGACTTCCAGTCTTAGCCAGGTAGTTTCTGTAATTGCAGATCTCTTCCCAATGTGTTTCTGTGCATAAATACAACCTGGTGGGCAAAGTACTGAAACATCCATTAAGATATCATAGAAAGTCTGTGCCCTTTGTTAGGAAACTCCACGATCTCCCAAGCCTGAAAGTTTCTTACTCAGATTCTAGCAGAGTAGAGCTTGTAGGATTAAAGAGGTAGGTTTTCTGATGCCTCAGATATCACAAGAAATTCACATGAATTCAAATGAATGGCACCATAAAATTCATCAGCACCTCAAGGAACAGGCCCTGACTATCTACTGCAATAAATTGATATTAACCTAGCTCACTTTCAAGGTCACCTTTTCACATAACATTCAAAAAACTTGGCTCAGCCTTTGTACAGCATTCTGCCAGAACCATCACAAAAGATTTCCAGGGCATGTTCTTTGAGGTTAGTAACTGCATACAATCTGTCTATCATGGATTGCCATGGCACTGCACATGGCCAAACCCTTCTTCATTCAATCTATACCATTCAGTTGAAATCCAGGCTCAAATAAATGTAACTTCTGCACAATTCTTCATTTTCCATATTGCACATAATACCATTAAAGGAAATTTCTCTTTTGTTACCAATCTATTCTTAGAAGCCTAACATGGGTGGTTGAATATCATTTGTAGAGAACATGCATTTACTCACAGAAGATTTATATGCAGATTTTGCTTTAAGAACTCTGTTCTTTGAAGAAAAGAAAACACATTTTTGAGATTAAGACATAGAATCAAAGACAGGAAATCCAGGTGAAGTTTTCAGTTCTGACCACAGTTTTCTATGTCACTCTAGGCAAATCACTTCACAGGTCTCTTTCATCTCTGAATCTCTAGGATGAAGACTAAAATGGCTCCTCATTTTTCCTGAGTGTGCAAATGCTAATAAAAATGTATTAGAGCTTTTGTTTAGATGATGAAAATACTCATTTTTTTATTTGTGGGAGCCCCTGTAAAATGAAGCTGTCTTGGCTGGGCTGCTAAGTGTCTCTACAGTGCAAATATAAATTACACACTTGATCCATTAGTGCTCCAATTTTTCATAAAGTGTGATTCATTTCACCAGCCTAAAAGCTGGAAGTCTAATCTAAGCTGGCCTGCTAAACTCTGGCCAACAGAGAGAGGCATCTCCAGAGTATAATTCTTCCCACTGACAGTAGACACCTGGCACTCCATTCCACTGCCAAACTTCAGCATTGGTGTCATTTGAGACGCTCCTGCAGGGCCCTGCTGGTCTCCAGGACATCCCTTGCCACCTCCACTGGTCCTGCGTGGTCTCAGCGCCCCATTGCACTGCAAAAATCCTTCACTGAAAGAAGTAATGCCACTAAGGGAGAGCCCAGCTCTTGTACCTAATTTGGGTGGGCAGTGCAGGTGTCTGTGAGTGAATCAAGAGCCCAGGCAGGGGTGCCACCAGCACAGTCAAAGGAGCAGGCAAGTGATTCAGCTGCCCTGCAGCAGATGGCTACATCTGCCAGCTGAAAAGCTCTGCAGACTCCTCCAGCCACACAGACCTTAGATCATCTAATGCTTTGGATTCAGAAGAGTTTTTTGCCCCATTTAGAACAGCACAGAATTTACTTAAGAAATTAATTTAATTTATTTATTTAAGAAATTACAAGCAGTTATTGGCAAGCCAACTCCTCTATTAAACAGTGTTCCAAAATACAAAAATGACAGTCCCTAATGTGTAAAACTTTCAGCAGAAAGAATGTACAGAGCAAGCAGATACTTACTAATTACAGAAGAATGCCAGCAACACCACTATTTGTTTTAAGAGAAAGGAAGCCCTGAGTGCTAATTCCTCATAAGAGAAACATCTGTCTCACTGGTATTCAGAAATTAAAGTCATGTCCCTCCTTAAACTTGCACTTATTTGGTAATGTGGCAACCTTAATGGAAAATAGGATTTATATGTCTGGCAATTCAACTACAAAGTTAATGATAGTAAATGGGGGATAGAAAGCAGGGTGGGAAGGTTGAAACTGAAGAAGCAGCATCTGACAAGTTTTAAGAAGCATAGTATAAAAGGCAGCCTCCAAAACCATCTGCCAAAGTGTCAAGGTGATGGATTTTTAAACATAAATAGATTTTATTTTTTTTTACACTATAGACTATAATACATGTCAGAGCAACACAGTAGGCACAAAGAATAGAGACCACTGAAGCACATGGCACTTGCAGTCACCAGCATTCCCATCTTGGCTCATTTACTTTTGTGCAAAAAGGCTGAAGGCACCACCAGATGATTGTCTGAGAGCACCCATCCTGCAGAGCCCATGCTGGATGCAAACCATTTTCACTGGATAATCTCAGGACGCTCTGGTGGAAAAGGACACCCTGAAGTACGACAGAATAACAGAATGATTTGGTTTGGGAGAGACTTTAAAGCTCTTCTTGATCCAACCTCCCTGCCATGGACAAGGTCATCTTCCACTTGCTCAGAACCCTGTCCAGCCTTGAGAACTTGGAGGGATGGGGCAACCACAGCTTCTCTGGCAACCTGTGCCAGGGCTTCACCACCCTCACAAGAAATTAATATCTAATCTAAACCTGCTCTGAGAGAAAGTAGCAGAGAGAAAGTTGCACAGAGAACGTGACATCCACAGCCCCATGAAGGAAATCACTCTCTGGATGTGAATTTCTCCCGTGTCTACTTCAGGTCATATTTAGCACCCAAATCAGTTTTCCTGAGGTCTTTGTTAGAGGTGGATGAAAGGCCAAAGCCTGCAAAGCGGGATATTGCTGTTCCCACCCACTTGATGACCTTGAACTTGTTCACTCTCAGTTTCAGAGAAATGCGTTTTTGTGTTCCAGTTCAGAAAGGTATTTAACTGCACCTCATTTCAGTAAGTGAACAAGGTAGGGGAACAAGGGTCTCAAGTTACGGGTAAAGGTAGTTTTACAGGTAAATTACAGCAACAGGTAATTGTCAAGTGTTTCAGAAAACAAAAAGAAAGCTTTCTATTTTGAAGTAATGCACTAAACTGACTTCAACCTTTCATCGTGTGGGGAAGAGCAGAACAAATTCTCATTCTTGTATCACTTCCTTTGTGAGGAAAAACACAACCTCCTCTTTGATATCTATTCAATGAAAGAATTCACTAGAGGTACCAGAGGTAGAGCAAGAAATATCTAAAAAAAATTTTGTAGTAGTTGCATAGATACAACTTGGAGTGTGAGCAAGTTGTGCTTCAGCAGTGATTTGTTGCATTTTCAGCTTCTTGCAAGATTCAGAGAGGAAAGGCAGAAAAATATATTCAAAATACTACAGTCAGTACTGATAACCCAGGTTACTCACACTTCTGTCCTTCACTAGTTTGAACCGTGTGAGATTTTTGTGACTTTTGTGACACAGCCGCATGCATCCACTGCATTGCTGCTGACTTGTCTTCCTTGGCCATGGAGAAACACCTCAGGAAAGACACCAAAGCACAATTAAGAAGCAGAACAGCAAGACTGCAAGCTCCCAGTCCCCCAGCCTGCTGTGGTGGCATTCCCAGAACATCTGAGCTACTCCAAAGCCTCCCCCCATACATCTCTGCTTGCTGTGACCAAAGCAGGGCTGCTGGTGCTGGATTTGTGCTCCAAATTCACAGTTCCTTCTGCTTCCCCATGGCTGCTAAGACAATGAGTTCAGCAGCAGGGTTGTGGGACAGCATCCTGGGCTGGGATATGGGGAGCCAAAGGGTGCCAGTACCCCTCACAGCAGCTCTTCCAGTGAATGCCCAGCCTGCACTCAGACAAGGAACTCAAGACACCTCCACAACTGCCACAGGAGCTGGTGATCCAAAGATCAGCCTTGACAGAAGCAAGACATGTCCTGCCCACCCCATTCCTGAGGCTCCCTAATAACTCTGTCATTTCAGTTAACTGGGGCTACTTCCCCCAGCCAAAACAATACCACCTTCAAAGAGGCTCATCTTGACTATCAGAGTGTTAACTTTTCCCTTTCTCGTAGATAAGCTGAGGCAGGAAAACAGATTGTGGCTGCTGCATCCCCTGGCCCCCACACACAATGGGAATGTCATTACAGCCCCGCCGTGCCCCCGAGGGCAGAATAAAAAACCTCTTTCTACTCTGCTTTACAGGGTAGGACATCATTATTCCGTGAAACATAATAGCTCAACACCTACACCTGAAACACAATCCAGTCCCTTCTCTCTTTATTCTCACCGGAGCTACTACAGCTCCCTTGTTATGTAAGATATTACTTTCCCTGTCTGAGAGCAGCAGGGAAGACATCAGCTGTTATCTTTCAGCCGATAAAGATCTTTATTCACACCTGATGGATTGCAATTTAAGGAAAAAAAACCCTCTACCCCCTCCCTTGGGCTCTGTGAATGGCAGTGCAATAACACTGTGTTAATAGCTCCCAGTCTAGATAAGGCTGTTCCTTCTGACAGTAGGAAACGGGGCTTGATAGTCACTGAGATGTTTTGATCACCTGTCAGGGAAACATTATATCTAAGTTTTGCTTCAGTGGAAATATGTCATTAGCATCTGCAGCACATTCCTTGTCTTGCTTAAAAGCTGGCACCATACACAAGCACAGGCTTTGGGCATAAATCCACTTTATAACAATGAAGGGCTGTGGACCTTGATACCCCTTTATGTTTGACTGTGATTTCTGAAAGAGCATTTTCCACTTCTTCAAAGCTTCTGAAAAATCTTTTGCATCTCAGACCCCTGTTGTGCCCCCTAATTTCCCCTCATGTCTTTAGAAGTTAAGAACATCTGTTTAAGAGGGTCTCTGCAGCTCTTTTTTGATGTTTACCCCCAAATTGTCACCTCACTCTAAGAGGAAAAAAAAATCAGAGCATCTCTGGTAAAAGTTCCTTTGACAAAGCTCTATTTTAGGTCCATTGATATTGCAGGTGTTATAACTTTTGGGAGTATATGAGTTAATATTGTAAGCTGCAACAACTTTCATTTTTTCTTATGTGTGGTCTTAGGGAATTTAAGGCCCCATCCTCCTCACCCTTGAACTCACTGCTTATCTCCATGTTTCTCAACACAAAAAGTGTTCCTAGGCCCTGAAATGCTGTAGGAATTATGATACTGACAGATATTCTGAGGAAGGCTGCAGCAGCCAGGGCAGTGCTGCTCCACTGTCCATCACTGAGATGAACTCTAAAAGGAAGTTGTGATGATCTGCCCAAAGCCAGAAGAGTGGAAGAGACTGATTTTTCAGCTCAGAGCTGAGTTTTGCTTGCCTTGGCCACCAGGATATAGTTGTGGATATAGCTGTGCACAGCATGTGCAGACTTGTGTGCTCACAGGTATCTCTCCCTGCCCTGTGGGTGCTGTCACACGTGAAGATGAACCATTGCACAATAAATTAGTCCTGATGTGGGACTGCAGCTGCCTCAGAAACCCCAGCCAGTTGTGCTCAGGGTTCCACTACCCACGAGAGGGAGCTGACAATCCTCTGGCTGAGTCTGACAGCCACGAGGCTGCTAACAGCCCATTGGATCTGACTTTCTTTTGTCTCCCCATTTTAGAAACAGCCAAAACGTGTTCTTCATAAAACTGGAGTAGAATAGACAATGTGAGGCAGGTGAAAACAAATCAATTTTAAAAAAAAAAAAACAAAACAACCTTATGCCTGAATTCTTTCATATGGACTTGAGATTGACAGTAAGCTCTCTGGAAAAAAGCAACGTTTTTAAGAAAATGATTGTGTTTTTTTGCTGCATTGTTTGAGTTCCTAAAGGGCTCCAGCTTTGTGAGGTGACTCCAGAATAAAGTCTGGCATTAAGTTCAACCTGGAATCTGTGCTGAGGATGTCTGACAACAGTTTTATCATCTTGTGGTACTTTGTGCTTGAACCAGAACAAGGTGCAGCACAAATTGTAGCTGGTGACACATGAACTGTGCTGCAGCTCGTGGTGCTGCAGGGAATCTCAGCAGAGACAGCAGAGACATGCTCCCATCCAGGTTAAGCAGGTGATGAAGGACAAAGCAAATCCTGCCTGAGGAGCAGCTTGTGGTGACCCTTCTCCCTGGGGAAAGGCAGCTGTAAGCAGAGGGTCAGGAAATTGTCCAAAGGTGGGAATCAGGAGTGAAAAAATACTTTGGAAACACTGAAAATGGCTCAAGGGACAGCAGCACAGAAGGAGTGGTGTGGAAACACCCCATGGATGGAAGATTTCTGCTCTTGGAGCCTAAATCTGGCCCCTCTTTTAGTTAAACAAATTCTTTGGCAAGGCTGATTGTCCCCTTCCCATTCCATAGCAGTTTGGCCACTGGGACCTGGAAAGGCTTGTGCTGCATTCCTTTCTCAAGCACAATTCCCAGAGACACCAGGGCTCAGAGAGGTAAGCAGAAACAGCCTTCAAATGAAAAATATACTAAATCTTAATATGAGAAGAGCATCCAGCACTATTTTCTTACATGAAGATACTTTCTAGTTCTCCACATAGCTGTCAGCCAGAATAAAATAAGAATACCCCAAAATAAAATAAAAAATCCTCAACCCCTGAGTTTATAAGACTTGACAAGTGATAAAACACAATGAAGTGTATTTCCACTGCATGTGCTCCCTTGACCTGTCATGAATCATTGCAACAGGAAAGGTATTGTAGCTGTGTGAGCAGCAGAGCAGGCTGCCATTTAAATTCCCCTCCAGATTAATAACTCTGTGATTTAGTGCTCCCCCAGCAGCAGAACGCTGTAAAAAACACCTAAAATGCTCAGAAACTCCCATGATGTCTCTCTTAGGCCTTCTACCAGAGCTGACTGAGGCAGGAGAAGCTCCTCATTGATTCCAGCAGGCTTTGGTTCAGGCCATTGAAGCAGATGCTCAGCACAGTAAATCTACTGATATTAGAGGGAGGGTTTGGGGGTAAATCTGCTGTAAAAACCCTGAATATCAGAGCCCTCTCACAGCCTGTACTTTGCAAAGAACAGGAGACTACTCAGGAACTACTGCAAGATGTGTTTTACTTTCAAAGCCATAACTGAGCCTAATTTAAATGGTGTTTTCTGACACGTTTTTTTACAATTGCTACGACTGTATTACATGCCTGAATGTATTACATTTCAGGCAAGGCAGCCCTCTGGGAATCCAGTGAGAGCAGTGTGCAGAAATTAGTTCTCCTGTTCACAATCCATCAGCTGGGCATTTTCAGCTCAGGGACACTGGTCCCATCCACTCCTTCCTCACTTATTTCAGAAATTGAATAAATAGTTGCTGCCCAGAGAAGAGAGCCCACAGGCTACCAAGACAAAAATGGTCCCCAGGAGGGTCCTCATGGTCAAACCCAGCCTACTGCAGACTGAATTATGAATTGCAATCTGAAAACTGTCTTTATCCCCGAGGCAACAAGACTTTGTTTCATGAAAAAGAATTCAATTTTCACTGTGAAAGCTAGTTATAGATGGGAGCAAATTCACACAAATATGTTTAGTCAGGGAAATCCTTGCTCTCAGTGTATTTTCCACATTCAGCCAGGCATAGCAATGGGAAAGCAGAGCCAAGGCACTCTGAAATCTCACAGACAGTCACAACACTGCTGAGGAGTTTATACTAAATAAATTCCAGTAAAGTTAAGGAATTCTGTATTTAACAAAGTTCCTTTGTCTGTTCCCCCATTTCTTAAAGATTTCTGGGCATTTCTACTCATTTTGCAATTTAAAATACCTCTCTCAGTTTAACTAAATAATTCTCAAGGTTTTTGCTGAGTGCTCATTTTGTGCTTGCTCTTCAGGTTGTCTACTGAGACCTCTCACAGGGATGTCAGGTGTATTCCCTTTGTTTTAACCAGTACTCCAAGTCCTCACTCAAAATGATAACTATCATGCCAAAAAATTGACTGAGCAACACTTAAACTCAGTCCATCAAGGAAACAAGAACCAACACTCATTAAAAAGTGTTCCCAGATTTCTCACCTGTCCCCCAAACCCCTCCATGCTCAGCCTTTGCTGTCAGGAATGTCGGGAATACCAAACTGTGTGCACACCCCCTGCCTCCAAGGCTGAAGCACAAGTGCTTCCACAACAGACTTTGTAGGAGCTTTTGCTATCAGACTGCATCTTTTGAGGGTCAACAAAAAAAATTAAAACACTTGAATTTAAAGAGAGCACTCAGAAAAGGGATACCCTGTACTGACCCATTGATCAACCTGAAATTTTAGTAGGAACTGTGCAGCTCTCATTCTGACGAGCTCCTAGGTGGTTTTCTCCAAACCCAAGCAAGGCAGTGTCCATATGGAGCTTGATGAATGTTTCAGCTGGAGGAGAGCCATTTCCATTGAGCTCAGGGCAGTGGGTTCATCTTCATACAGAAAATTTGAAAATAACCCACATCAAAACTGGAAAATTGTTTCCTCTCTGTTTACCAGCATAGTTTGTCACCACTTGCACAACAGGTTTTCAGGATTAATCATGGACAAACTATATGATGTCTCTGAAATTTCACTTTTCCTCTAAAAAACAGAGTCAAATTTAATTGTTGTTTTTAAGAACAGACCAACAGGCAGCTTATGTCCAAAAAATATTCAATGAAGCACGAGG
Source organism: Onychostruthus taczanowskii (assembly GCF_017590055.1). NCBI lineage: Eukaryota > Metazoa > Chordata > Aves > Passeriformes > Passeridae > Onychostruthus > Onychostruthus taczanowskii. The sequence continues at coordinate 24,078,327 of NW_024499239.1, read as the reverse complement.
ACACTGATACCCAAGATTTTACCAGTTATGATAAAATTTCAAGGAATAAACAGTTGTGACCTATAATCAACGCTGCAGAAATCAGAGTATCTTCTCTTGGTTATTTCAGTAAGTGAATCCCACAGCCTTCTGGAGTCAGTGGAAAAGTTTGTATCTTCAAAAGCAAAGGGATGTGAGTATTTAAAAACCATCAAGAAGACCCAGTTGCCCATTAGGTGCTCTTCTCTGGCACCAGCTGTTTAAGAAATAAGAACAATGCAGTAAAGTTGATGTGAATGGCACGAACTAACTTCCACAGCTTCCAACCATGGACCAATGGAGATATCACCACTTACCTCCAGTGCAGTTTGACACCAAGATCACAGAACATCTGAATTGGAAGGGACTCACAAGGAAATTCAAATTCAACCCTTTGCAGGATGGAGTGGGGGAAACCTAAACTCATAGTCTTTGGCAAGAAACCTCACCACTGTGGTTTCAAGGGACATTCTGTGTTTTGAAGAGAAGTGGGCTGGCCCCTCTCCCTTTCTGTAAGTGTTGGCCACGTTAGAGGAGTATTTTGGTTTGGAACAATGCGCGCTTCGGAAGCGATCCCCCATGGCTCCCTTCACCACAGAGTTCACAGAGGTTGCTCAGTTCACACAGCAGTCTTAGGCTCCTTTTGTGGGAGACAAAATCCAACCCTCTGTTACAGCACACCCCAGCTGTTCTCCTACAGGGATGTGAGGCTCCCAGACTACACCCTCTGGACACCACTCCAACCCATGTCCCTGATGGCACCTTCTGTGCAGGAAACCACTCTGCATATCAATGGAAATAACCCCCCTGAACCACATCAGGACCTCAGCAGCAACCCCTTGGAGATACTAATCCAACCCATTTCTGCTAAGTTATTGTAGGGAAAATCTTGCAGAAGCTTAATTAAGGGTTTTTTTTCACTTTGCATTAGTCACAGACTACTGTGGGCAGGGCTGAAGGTCTAGCTCTGTCCTCACCACCTTCTTCTGGCAGAAGCTTTACCTCATTTTGTTTCTGGCTCCTGTGACCCAGCTCTCAGCTCCCTGCAGGTCCCTGTGCCTCAGTTAGGCCAGGACTTACCTGAAGCAGCAAAAGCACCTAATGGTCATCTGCTGTAAATCCATTGTTACTGCACTGCTGTTCACAGCTGAGCACAGCAGGGGCACAGGATGGCTGGGCACTGGAATTGAATGATCCAGGGCATGGATACTGGACATGAGCTGGTTACACCCTGTGACACAAATGGTTTCACTCTCAGCATCACCATTAGAAAATCTGGCTGGTGGGAGCAGCCTGGATCTGGGACAGTGCAATAAGAAAGGAATTGTAAAAACAAATTTTCCTGAGGAGGAGGAGGATTAGTGTAGGACTTTGGTGATGATGTTTGAATTAGCTTTAACAAATAACCCTCAAAGGGAATAGTTTTTGGCTCTATCCTGAAGACTAAGTTGGCTTTGAACTACAAGGGATTCCACAAAATCCCAGTCTATTTGCACTCCTTTCTGGTAGTGCAGGATCTTTTTGTCTTTTTTCATGCTGGCTGTACAGCTCATGCATTACCTTTGAAATTTCATAATGTGTTATGTAACTTCTTTTTCTTTATGTCCTGGCCTAGCTTGCGTTTAAAACCAGCTGTGTCTTTTCAGCTGAGGTGAAGCTTTGCAGCTAGCCTGCATTATGTAAACATGCATTGTACCATCCCCAAACCTGCAGTTAGTCAACAAAAGATCAAACAGACCATGGTGCTTTCATGGTAGCCATCAAAGTCACTCAAAGTTTCTCAGTGAAAGCTGCCAGCTTGCATTTTTTTTTGTCCAGTGACAAAGGTAAGGCTATTTATCTTCCTTTCAAAGTTACAAATAAATAAGGAAAAGGACAGTAGTTTAAAATGATATCTTAATCAAACCTGTTCATCTCAGAGTTTATATTTCAAGCCTTTATCTGCATTCCAGAGTGAAGTCAAATGTCAAACTTTCCCCCTTTATCTTCTCTCCCTGACTCAGGAGAAGATCTGTATCTTTAGAGAATGAAATAACTGTTTTCCTTAAAATGTTTCAATAGGCCTTGGATTTGTAAAACAAGCCACTTCTCTGGCAGGTGCTTTGATTTCAGAGAATTAAAGTAATTGCCACAAAAGGGCTGACAAACCCCACAGCTGCTGAAGTAAAAGGAGAAGGAGCTGCATGGATGTACACAGCACGCCTGGGCAGGAGAAAAGGTGGACAGTGAGGGGGGCCTGGTATTGACTTCTTTAATTTACTGTCCATTCAATCCATTTTGATCCTAAGAGGATATCAAAGTATTATTTGTTTTCTCCTCTTTCCTAAATCAGCTTTATCAACTGGACCAGTTGTGGATGTTCAGAAAAAGGACAAAAAGCACAGTCAGAGCTGTAGAAAACAAGATGTGCAGAAATATGGTTTATTTAGTCTTCACATAAGAGGACTGAAATGAACTTACAAAGCAGCTGCAGAGGAGAGAAAGACAAACAGCTCTTCATGTGCACTGGTGATAGGACAAAGAGTAATTGGTTTCAACCCACTAAGAGAACTTCAGGCTGGCTACCCTGGGAGACTTCTGATGTGATTAATTTTGTGCTAGGAAATCACATTCAAGAACCTGTGAAACCTCCACCACAGGAGGGTCTCATAAACAGCTGAGGCAGGAATGATTTAAGTGTTCATGAGAAAAGCTGATCCTGCCTTAGAGGAGTTGAAGAGTTGTAGCTTAAAACATGTCTGTGAAATATCTTCCAACATTGTCTCCAAATACCTCATTTTATTTTCTCAAATACCTTGGATTAGGACAGGACTCAAGGCTCAAAATTGATTCAAAGTTTGGTGTTGTTCATGCCTTAGCCAAGACTTTGGGTTCCACTGCTCTCTCCATTTCACATCAAACTTTCCAGCTCGTGCAGAGTGGGGTGAAAACCAAAATCCAAGCAAAGTACCAGCACTGGGACCATAACCCTCACAGGCAGCCAGGCCCTTGCTGTTAATATCAGAGCCTTGCAGAGCTTCCTCACCTGCTACCATCAAATCCCCACAGTGCTTATCTTGAATCCCGACTTCTCTCTTTCCTGCTCAAGTGGCACCTCCTCAGGGAAAGAACTGAGTGAAGAACAGCGAACCTTTTTTGGATGCCAGTCTCAGGAATGGTCATGGACAGAAACTCAGGGAAAGAACTGAGTGAAGAACAGTGAAATTTTTTTGGATGCCAGGCTCAGGAATGATCATGGACAGAAGCTGTTAAACTGTAGAACAAGGCCAAAGCTTGAGGCTGCCCAGGTGCTGCCCTGTGCTGTCAGACCAGTTCCTCTGCCCTTCTGCTCACCCAAGTACCCAAGCCCAGAGCAGAAAGAACAAGAGAACAAGCTGCCTCTCAGCTGCCTTGCATCCCCTTGCAGGTAAGAAAATGCTTTTTCCTTTTTTTTTATCTTTTTTTTTTCTTTTTTTTTTTTTTTGTTTTTTTTTTTTTTTTTAATTGGGTCATTATTTACATGCAGGCAGATAGTGCATAATTTGGGAATTAGAAAGGAAGAATTTTTTTCCCCTGCAGGTCCAGTCTCTGAAATTGTGAGTACAACTAACAAAAGTGAATGGCAGGCACAGAGAATAAGTTTTCACAATTTAAGTAGCAGCCAGGAAGAGGCTGAGAAAACATCTTGATGCCTATAAAATCATCTGGAAAAAAAGCATTTCAGTGATATAAAGGGCCTTTCCTTCTCTTCCTGTTCTAAACCTCAGAATATACTGTTAAACACTTTTTCTTCTGAGTTCATATTTAAGCTACTTGCTGCTCTATAGAAAGCTTCACTAGTGCTAAACCTGGGCCAGTCTTCTTTCTGGATGTGAAGGTGACAGGAAATCACAGAGGAAAGCCAAGTGCCAGCCTCCTGGAGAGGGAGAAGGAAATAATCATTTTCTATGTGTGTAATTGTGGCTTCTGGGTGTAAATCCCGAATTCTCGCATAAATTCTATTGTAAATGATTTTTGATTCCTACATTTCAGGTACAAAATCACGTCATGGCTTCCCACTCTCTCCTCTTCTTTCCTGACAGTGTTCCTCATAGCAGGAATGTGCAGAACCCTCATCTGCAGATGCATTTTCTTTCCAACCATCCAGCAAGAAAATATTCTTGAATAAGAATTAAATCTATGAAGTACTCAATGTAAACATTTAGGAAGGCCAGACACAGGCCACACAGAGGTACTAGCCAGTCTGAAGCTGAAACCACAGCCAAAGCACACTCTTGGCCCCGTGTCCTTGCTCGGGTGGAAGGTTGGCTCTGAGCCTGCATGGATTGCAGGGGCTGTACCTTTGAAGGACACTCCACAGAATTGTTTACAGTTGTAGTTTTCTCTAATCTCCAGGATCTTAACTCTTTTTAACACAGAAACTACTCAATTACCAGATGGCATTTTTAATTCTTTCCCTGTCTTTGCTGTGTGTATTTGTTCTGCTGCCATTCCCTTCCAAATTCATCATCCTCTCCTTCCCCTCCTTCCTTCATGATCCAGACGATTGCTGCTCTCTTTGCCTTCTTATGTCTCTTTTCCCTGTTTCTCCTGTGTCTAAAGCATCCTGCCAGTCCCTCTGTTTACATCTCTGCCTCCTTCCAGTCCCCTTTAACAAATCATCCCTTTCAAAATGCCCATAAAGAGAAATAATGGGCCAAAAGAACACCAAGGAGCCATTCACCTCTGATGCTGGCATGCACCCTGTCTCCTCTGTGCTCAGCCCCCTGCAGCGGGGCTGCCTTTCCCCTCTCCCAGTCGTGCCCAAGGCCAAGAAACTTCCTAAATAATTAGGGGATGAAATTCAGCTTGGAGAGTGAGTCATTGACCTTGCTCCATCCTCAGCTCTGCCATTAAGCTGCCAAATGACCTTAAATAACTATTTTAACCTCGTCTGTCCCAACCTGTCTCTTCCTGTGACTTTTTCTCAACAAAATGTGTAAGCTCCTGGAATCTTGTTATGTGCTGCTAAACAAAAGGGACCTGTTTTCCCATTGCCTGACTCAGTTGGGATTTACCCTGTAACCACAGACATCTTCACAGTCAATATCTACACCTGAGCTACTCACTTACGTTTCCTAGAGAGTCAAAGGGGAACAATAGGCAGGTTTAGGTTAAGGTTCACCTAAGCAAAGTAGGCTTTATATTTGGGTTTAAATTAATCACTTCATCAGAATGCTTGCATGTTGAAAATAATTCCCCAAATATTAACCAATTGCAATTCTTTAATGAATTTAGATGAAAATCATTTCCCAAATATTAACCAGTTGCAATTCTTTGATGAATTTAGCTGAAATATCTAAGTACTTTTGGCCAATTAAATTGCATTTTTAAAATAAATTATTCCATGAAAAAAAAAAAAATTGCCCAGACCTTTTGGGAAGTACTAAATACTTGAAAGGTGATTTTTTTTTTTAAAGTCTTTCCAGTAGTTTGTTTGTAAATGGACTCTTGAACCTTTGCTTTACAAGGAGGTTTTGCCACATCTCACACTCCCAAAGGCTGTCACTGTGCAGAAGGCATGAAGACAGGCAGGTACCAGCGAGACCCACCTCAGAGCTCCCAGTTTGGTTTTCTGCAAGCAGAAAGCAAGAGCTCCTCACCATCTCAGGAACCACGTCAGTACCTAAACCTGGATGTGACAACACAAAAATGTGACAAATGTCACAAAAATGTGAGTTTTCCTGCCTCAGATGAGAACTTCCATGAAATGGCATCTGCTGAAGAGGTCATGGGAAGAAATATTCCATTTTCCTACCCCAAGGAAGAAGCTTGGAGAACAAGAGACCTCTTGCAACGAAAAGATGGAGAGGTCATGTCACACACCAAATATGCAGAAATGGAAGTGCAGGAACATTACACCAATCACTGCTAATCAACATCACCTCATCCAGCTAAAATGGCAGTAAATTTGGGAGTGTCTTTGGAAAAGACTAAATAACAGAATTAACTTAAAAAAGAAAAAAGTCAGAGTTTTGCCAAAACCTATTATATGCACTCTACAAAGGGGTGTCTATGAGCAACAAAGAGGGAAACAATAATAACAAAGTGGTGGAATGGCTTTCATAGGATAACAAATGAATTGCAAATAGCACACATGTCAGCCACACTAATTCTAAAAGAAAACAGTTCCAAAAACAGAAATAAAATGTGACTGGGACAAATACCTTCTTCATACTTAGAAAATGAGAGGCACTTCCCTGAGTAAAGAATCAATCTATTAAAAAAAAATGAAACATTTGTATTTTGGGTGCTACTTTTAGTGCCAAGGTGAAAAAAACCCAAACAAAAAACAACAAAAAACAACAAAAAAAACCCAAACCAAACAAAAAAAAAAAAAAAAAAAAACCAAAAAACCCCAAAAAACAACAACAACAAAAAAAATCTCCACACATTGAACCATCCCAAAACCCAAAGCACCTGGAAAGGCAAAAAAAACCCAAACCAAACAAAAAAAAAAAAACAAACAAACAAACAAACAAACAAAAAAAAATCTCCACACATTGAACCACCCCAAAACCCAAAGCACCTGGAAAGATTACTAAACAGAGTGTGGGGCCTGCAATGCCCAGTCAAAGAGAACTTCTAAAACCCACCTGAAACTGGATAAAGAACAACTCAGAGAATGGATATAGACCTAGAAGAAAACCTTCCAACCTTCCACAAGGAAGAAAATTCAGACAATTAATTTAGTTGTTAGTCACATTTATTGGAAATGCCTGGGCCAGCTGTATGAGGCTGGAGAAGTCATCAGGGACAATGGAAAATGGAGATGGACTCTGATCCTGTAAAGGAGACAGAGGAGTTAGTACCCTTCTCTGAAGCTCTTCCTTCCAGAAGGAAAGGTTGGTAAAATGTGGAGGCTTAATTATTTCAGATCATTAGAATTTGATACTCCAGAGAAATATTGCAGTGGTTTGTAATTCTGAAAGCTGGAATTTTATCAATTTATTCTGAAGCCAAGGAATCCCCACCTCTGTCTACAGCATCTGGAAATGTAAAGAAGAGGAGATATAGCTAATCTGCTGGACAGAAAGCTGTATTTTGTATCCTTCTAAAGCCTCTTGAGCCATTCTGTTCAAGGAAGAAACAACACTGAGGCATCACAGAAAATTAAGAGAAAAACACAGTTTTCTTTCTTGGAGGACATATCTGATGTTTAGAGCTGCCTTTCTGTGGCAATAACATTGTGCAGGCCTATAGAAAATAAAGGGGATGTTCAGGTATTTAGAAACAGCCCAGGAGCAGCCACAGGTGAATCCACACTGTGATATTCCCATCTTATTTGAGGTAGAGCAGTGGCAACCTGCATCTTCAGAGACTCTTTGACATGTCCTCAAAGAGGCTCAGCAGCAGTCTTGGAATGACTTAGGAGTCCTAATAGTTACACCAAAGAGTTTTAGAACTAAATAGGGCTAAAAAAGGAAAATATTCCATAGAAATTACTCTGCAAAACAACACAATGTCATAGAGAGTCAAAGCCTTTCTGTGGAAAACCTAAACATTTTGCTTTGAGGGTGTAATTTTGTACTGAACTTCCCTGAAGAATTTAACCAAGTTCAAACCTAAACAGTTTGCACTCCTTGGGTTAGTAAATAATCTTCTGCTTCTACGCCAGTGCTTGTAACTGACTTCTGTAAAATCAATTCTTATTTCTTTCCTTTTGGGCAAAGAGCAGTTCTGACGGCAGTCAGTAAAGGAAAGAGATGCTTGAGAAAGAGAAGTTAGTGGCTTTGTGGTGAAGATTCATTTAGACAATTTGGTATCTATTACAAGCTGAAATCAGGCAGTGCCTGAATGCAAATGTGGAGAGGGAGTGAAAGGGAACCTTGCACAGGGAGAGGGTCCTTTTCCTTCATTATCATTTACAAAGTCAGTGAGTGACACAAGTGTGGGATCTGGTGACTGGAAACACACTGGACATGTGTGTCTCAAGGCTCCAGGGCCCTGTGCTAGCACCATGTGCCACTATCATGTTCAGGTGCTCTCTCCATCCAGCTGACACTGAGAATTTATTACCATTGTGGAAGGGGTCTGTAATCTGCCATCAGCAGGATGTGGCTGTCTGCTGCTGCACACAAGGGAAACCTTTGTCCCTTCATCCCTGGTCCCTTGGGCAAAACGGCTGCACTTGGGGGAAGGTAATAAAGATCCTCCCAGATGCCACAATGTCTCTGTCTGGGAAGCAAGAAAAGCAGAAAGAGGGTGAGACAGAAAATGACAGTGCATGCCCTGAAATTGTCAGTGTTTAGGAGGCTTTTGGACAGTGCTCTTAATGATACGCTTAAACTTTTGGTCAGCCCTGAATAGGTCAGGAAGTTGTGCTAGATGGTCATTGTAGGTCCCTTCCAAGAGAAATAGTCTATTCCATTCCATTCTGTTCTGTTCTGTGATCAGGGACAGAGGGAGTGTTCCAAGGAGAGGGGTCAGCTGTCTTTGCTTTCAGATCATGTCAGGAAAACAAGCCACAGAATGCTCACAGAGCATGACAGAAGTGTTTACCACAACATCTATACAAAACAATTCCTGCCACCCTCCATGACCCCTGTGTGTGTGAGGAGGGATGGGAACAAGGGAGGAAGGTCTTGCACCAGGGCTGGTGATTTTGAGCAGTTTCCAGATGGCACTGGCACAGTATGTTTCATCTGTCTTGTGAAGAATGTGGGTCTGTCATTCCAGCCATTCAGAAAGGGCTTCTTATCACTCTGCTGGAAGTGTTCGACTTCACCTGGCAGTTTTCTTACTGTTAGCCACAAAATAAAGATTTTTATCGATTGGAGTGGAATAGCCAGAACTTCTTTATTGTCAGCTCTGTTGAAACAGGAGGCCAGTGATGACTGGAAGAGCTGGCAGCCTGTGCAGGCTGACAAGAAAAATAATTTGCTGAGCTCTGTCGTTCAGATAAGGGAAAAGGAACAGGTTCAACTCTGGGGGGAAAGTGTGTCATAAACAAGAGTCTGCAATTTTGCAAGACCCAAGGCAGCAGAGCAGTACAGGTGGGAAAATTATTCCAAAGTGGGGATTGTGGAAATAGCATCTACAAGATGAAACAGAGATGACAGGTGGCTAAAAAACATTTACAAGATTTTCCACAGAGAGGAAGGCTCAGAAAATCCATACTACAAGGCCACGTGTTCAAAATCTTCCCACTGCTCTCACCTATTCTGCACAGAAAGAAAAGAAAAAGAAAAAGAAAAAAAGAGAAATATCTTGGGTACAGGTTTAAAACAGGCAATCATTTGCTTCAAATGACACAAGAAAGAGGGGTTTATTTTCCCCATGGCAGCACTTTCTTTTGCATGTTGTCAGTAAGTGGCCAGAACAAGACAGCCCAGAAGAACAGTAGGCAGCTTCGTAATGTATGGTTGCAGAAAGAAGTCAGCAGGGACAATAACCTGAATGTCCTCAGACCTGATATTAATTCCTTTGAGACCAGCAGTGGATTTGGAATATTCTGTAGCTGGTACATGCCATACCCTGATTACAGCAGTCACATGTGAGAAATATTATAGTAATATAGGAATATACATAATATATGTATATTATAGGGCAGGACCCCCTGCCTTGGCCTCCTCAGGCAGGAGCACATGGGACAGTGCACTGCCCACGAGCCTTTCACTGTGCCAAGCAAATGTTTTCTGCGGAGGAAAGACAAAAAAGGGAAATTTGATGAAGGCTGGGGCAGGATAGAGGAGAGGAAGGAGGCAATGGGGAGTGATCAGACAGTGAGTACAGAAATGCAGGGGCTGTACTGAGGGTTAGCAGGGCTGTGCACCCCATTTTTTATAGCACATAGTAGTGTTTGGTCACTTGAAGGACAAGAAGAACCAGCACAGGGACCTCATCCCAAGTTTCCCACCCCACTGGCACCATCGCTGCTGGACCATGGCAGCAGCAGATGAACAAGATATTACAGATATTACTGCAGTTAAATCAGGAGTTCAAACTATGCTGCTAAAAAGCATTTTAATTCATTTTTCTTAATTTTTACATTTCAAAATATTCCTTGAAGGCAGTTCCTCAGCAGGAGCTGAAGGAAAACAGGCTGATTACGGTTTAATAGACTGGTCCCAGAGAGTTTTTCATAAAATAGTTGCACTATTATAAATGAGAAACATTGTAAGAATAGCTAAAATGGGAATTTGCACGAAGTATGGTGCCTTTTATTTGCATATGACCTCAATGATTATGTGCAAGATTTGGCTGTCCTCAGAGTAAGTGCCACATTCTGGTTAGAGAAATATGATCCTTTTGTTTTGGCAGAAAATAAATCTCTTAAGGTAATCAAAAATTCATGTAGCATATTCTAAAAATATCCCCTCCAAAACCGTGTGTGCCAGGCAAAACAGGAGAAAATATTTGCCTTTGACAGGGATATTGATCTATAAAATGTTTCTTTTCTTCTCTCTTCTTTGCCCTCTTGACTCTCTTCCAAGCTCCCCTGTTCTGGTGCTTTTGGAGGAACAAGAGCTTCTGGGAAGGATCATCTTGAAACACAACTTTGTCAGCTATGCCCCAAATTTTATTCCCACTCAGGAGGCCCTTTGCACAGTTCTGGCAATTTGGAGAGGAATTACATCCATTTCTAGCTCTTTATACTACTCCCAGCATGTATAAGGCCCTTTGTAAGAACAAGGGCTTAGTATGAACATTATTGCAAGGTTGCTTTGGATTCCCTCTCCCCTACATACACGTAAATGGAAGTGGATCTGGAAAAAATGTTTCACTTCCTGTGAAAGTCAATCCACCTAGTCAGGAATCCTCATAAAGAGAAATACTGCTCAAGGCAGGGATTTCTCTGAATAAACTAAGTGTCTAGGTGTTTTGAATAGGTGGATTTGCTATTCAGTGGTGCACACTGGTGGCTTTATAATGCAGCAGTGATGCACAGCACCTCTGCTACCTTAAAAATACAAGGTTTAGGATCACTGGAACAGCAGTGCAGAGCAGCTGGACTAGCCCACTTTGTCTGTCCCTGGCTGTACCAGTGGTGGGAGCTGATTTAGACCAGCTGTGGCTTCCTTGAGTTGGTCACTGCTTGCCTCTCCATTTCAAGATGAAGTGAGGAGAAATTGCACTGCTGTAACTCTACAAGATGGGATTGTCTTTACTCCCCACTCTTCATCAAAGGCAAAACAGTGTTAAAAAATCGTGCAAGTTTCTGACTGATATACTTAAAAAACAGGGAGGTTTGGGGGTTGAAGTAAAGTTGGTTTTTGTTCAGCAGAAAACAGCAAGTCACTGGAGGGATGGCATTTCCAAACAACATATATCCCACCTGTCTCTTTGACCTGGCACCCTGTCACACCACAAGAGTGATGGATTAAAGCTCTTATACAGTTGACTGCTGTTTCTGAGTCTCATTTTTCCACTGAGGGCTCTATTTCCCCATTAGCAAATGTTTTTATTTCGGGCAGACTACAATGTCTTGTTTGTGTTTGTTTGGCAAGCCGTGGGTTAGCCTGGTCAGAGGAAGGAGGAGACACAGCCCATCCCTTATGTGACTGTCTTTTAACAGCTCTGAAAGGCCACTGACAGGCAGCAGCTCCCTGCTGCTCCCACCCTGCCCTCCAGGCAGCCCATCACCGAGATAAACCAATATCACCTATTGAGCATTAGCTGACATATGGCTTTTGAGGGACAAAATCAGATAAGAAAGAGTTTAAATATTGAATCTACTTGCACAGGCTTTAACTTCTCTGTTTGCAAGGAGGAAGAACAGAGAGGCTTATTCTGAAGTCAATCATTTCAAAATGCAGTCAATAAAAGCAGTGTAAAAGAGCAGCTGGTAAGTACAACCATGTGTCAAATGAACCATTGTGTTTTCTAGGAATGAGGATGTAAGAAAGTCTGGTTATGGGACCACTCTTTTTCCTGGAATACTATACATTTAAAACAGCAGCTTAACAAAACACCACTAAGATCAAGGGACATTTGCTGTTAAAGCCTAAAGGAATCACAGGCTTCCTTAACTGAGGGATTCTTAAGGCCTGAAGGAGCACTGAAAATGGTCTTTCAGCTTCTCTTTGTCTCCTTTCTGATCTATTTTTTATTAGCAGTTATTGGCAGAACTAAATCCTTCTTTCTACTAATTCTCAATTCATACTTTCACATGGAATAGGTTTAACAGTTGTTTAAGACCCATGACAAACTGGGAAATAGACATCCATAATTTTGTGCACATATAAGTACAAAGAGGGTAGCAAGGATTTCAGCCTTAATAAAGGAGTACTGTCTCTGTGATATTTTCTGAAAAATCTCCTTGCCCAGGATTTTCTCCTGGGAAGCTGAGAAGCCTCAGTTTCTCCTGTGTTTTGCTGCTTTTGGAATGCTTTTGAATGGATTGTTTATCCAACATGTGAATTGTTTTTACTTAATGACTTAATCTGTCTGAGCAGAGTCACGAGTTTTCATTATCATTATTGTTAAACCTTGTCTGTATCCTTTCTCTATAGTTTAGTATAGTTTAGTACAGCATTCTTTAAGATAATATCATAATGTAATAAATTAACCTTCTAAGAACATGGAGTCAGATTCAATCATTCCTCCTCTATCCTAAAGACCCCAGAAACAGCTACAGAGTCCTTCAGGTGCTCAAATTTTGTGGCAGGGCTTACTTTTTCCAGTGACTTTGAGAAATGTTTACCATATTTCTGGTCCTTTTTTCCATGCAGCCCTCAGAGATGGCAGGTCAGCTCCCCAAAACTTCCATAGATTTTGGAGCCAAGAAGTAAGGAAGTCATATCTCATCTAAAATCTCTTAGAACCCTTCAGATTGTTCTGTGTGGCTTTTATGCAGCGCATAACCTTCAAGAAAGCTCAATGAAAAGACGAGCAGAGCATCTCCACCCTGCAACCTGACACATTGTCATTGCAAGAGCAAGCCTGGGACAGAGACCAGGGCTTGGCACAGCCTCTGTTAGGGGGGATTAGCTGGAGCCACATCACTCAGAGCTGCTGGAGGCTTTTAAGGAGCAAAACCAACTCTTCCACCTCCTTAAAACCTGGAAGTGGCTGATTGCACCTACACCAGAGTTCCCTGAACCATCTGAATCTAGCTGAGTTCCTCCTCAGAGAGAAAATTCCTTGTGTGAACCAAAGGGGAAGCCACTGTGGCCACTCATGAAAATCAGTCATGGAAAAAGAGCTGGGAATTCATGAGTAGTGAGAGGGATTATGCACTGTCCCATCAAAATGTGTTCCTCTCCTGGGGAAAACACCCTGCATGGCACTGCTTTGTGCAGCTCACATCCAGCAGGCCAGTTAAACTGCTTTGAGGGAGTGAAAGGAAATAATATCCCTCCCGAGGGGAGAGCAGGTCTTTCCTGTAGACACCAGAGTTCTGTCTTGAACTGTATGTCCAAGTCAAATAATTTTTAACTTCCTCTGCAAAAGCAGGAAATAGTCAGATGGAAGAATTACTTATTGCATGGAAATAACAGGATTTGCACAGGTTGATTGAGTTGCTTCCTCCATCCCCTTCTCCTTCCAGATCCTCCTGAAAAGAGCTAAAATAATAGTCTCTAAAAATTAATAATTAATAATCCCTAAAATAATAATCTCTTGAGAGTATTTGTTACTGACAGTTCATTGCACTACCTTGAATGGGACTCTTGCTTTCACTTTAAAACTGGAGATGGTTTTGCCACTCATGAAGGATTTTATATTTGTTATAAAAACACAGCATGGTAGGAATGTGTCATTTCAGTAGCAACCTACCTTTCACCAACACTACTGGTCCATTTCATCTCATAGTTAGAATCAGTCTCTGATTTTAAAAGACAGGAAAGTTTCACAGAGTGCTTAGAAGCTCCCTCATGCTGAGCTGCTCTTGACTTCTGGCTTAGAAGATGGGTCAAACAGTGTAATGGTACAGAATTATATCTCACAGACTGATCTTCATGTCTCCAGGACCTGAGTTAATAAATCAGTGGAAAAAATTTTCATTAGATGTTTAGTTAATGTCTACTTTTATTACTGGGACAATATTTTTCTGTTAACTTGTTGATGTTCAAAATGTTCAAAACTATTCTTTCAGAGATTTGCCAAAGTAATACAAGCAGTTTCTAATTTGTAATTGTAAAATTGTCCTTTTGTGTTACTGGAGATACCAGTATTTTGCAGTAGAATTTTGTATGTTTGTGTGAGGTCTCATACAAGTATGCACAGAAGAAAATACTGTTGCATTATTTGCCTTTGAATGGAAATTTCCCATGAATATAAATTAAACTACTCCACACAAGTGAATACAGTACAAACACAATTATGCCACTGTGTTTCTTACATATTTTGGCAAATTAGTAGGATCTGGTTATCAAATTTATGATGTTCTGCTCCTATAATAAATAATATGCAAACCCATTAAAACTACATTTCTCACATATCATTAACTACAATAGACCAGCACATGTGCAAACATAATCTCCTTCCCAAAGCCAGATACTCTATCTCAAACTCCCGGGTTTTCTATGTGGCCTGTTTGTAATATTCTTGGAACCTGGGGAGTGAAAATGATTGCTATATATTAGAGACCTATAAAATACTGGGTTAATTTTTCCAAATGTCATATATGTTTTCCACTCATCAGATTCATCTGAGTTTTCACTCAGTATCTTCCACCATTAGATCCAAGTCTGAACCTGCTAATTACCAGGAAAAAGCAGTTCCTTTATTTTTAACTTGCCTGGAGAAAAGGCAGTTCAGGGGAGACTTTATGGTCTCCCTGTCAGGAGTTTGTAGTCAGATGGGGTTTGTTCTCTTCTCTGTAAGAAGTGACAGAATGAGAGGAAATGGCCTCAGGTTGCAGCAGGTGAGGTTTACCTTGGATATTAGGAAAAAAAAAAAATCACAGAAATGTTGAGCATTGGAACAGTCTCCTCAGGGAAGTGGTGGAGTCACCATCCCTGGAAGTGTGAAAAAAGGCAGGTGGGTATGGTGCTGGAGTACGGGGCTGAATGGTGGTACTAGGCTGACAAGTGGGCTTGATGATCTTAAAGGTCTTTTGCAACTTTAACAACTGTATAATTCTATGAAAACTACAGGTAGACAAAATATTTTCTGCTAATATAATATCTTCCAGCTCTGGTCTCAACTCAGAAATGTCAGACCACTTCTGCTGTCCCCTTCCCTTACATCTATCCCTTTGACAGACACTAGCAGGCAGGTTTCTTAGCATTCTGTAGCAATTAATCTTCAGACACTTTTATATTCTTAGCCTTCCCCATAAAAGAAATAAACCCATCTTGGCAGTGAAAAAAAATAGGGGATAGAAAGGTTAATTGGTTTGCTCATGGTTGCACTGGAGCTCTGTGGATAAGGCAGTTCCTGTAGCACCAGAGCAGTACTGAAAGCCACCCTTCCCTTGGACAATAGATATCAAAACTTTTGCAAATATCCATGAATCCAACCCAAGAGCAGTGCTGCTCTTCCTGTCAGCAGCACCACCTCCCACTACAAAAAAGCAAATTGCAGTTTGAGTAAGAAGAGCTGGTGTTTGCCACCTCTGCCTTTGCTGCGCATGGAGAACCTGAGCTTCCAAACTCTCCTCTTCCTCTCACCCACAATCATTTGTGAATTATCATTTGTGCAAACGTTTTCACCCTGTTCCCTTTCTGACAAAGCTCAGAGAAGAGGTGTCAGTGCTACTGCAGCCAGCCAGCAACTGTTTACTAAACAATCCATCACTGCATCCCACTGACTGCTTTCTTTGGAGGGAAACAAACATTCTAACAAATACAGCAGATGACATATGGAATTATAAAACAGCCTATTGGGTAAATTAAAGATCTCCTTTATCCTCAAAAACATCCAGCTTTTACAAGTCTAATGTGGAGTGCTGTACTATGCCAGATACATTTGGAAACCATCCCAGCTATCACTTTGAAACTCTGCCTATTTAAAAGTTTTGGCAACTTTAATCACAGCCACAAAAGCTTCAGCAAAATTGCTGTTTTAATGAGGCCAGTTCTGCCAGGAAGCGACAAAGCAACCGATGCCATCTGTTTGCATCTACCCACATTTAATCTATTAATGTGAGCCAAACTTACAGTCATCAGTATTGTTTTACTGGGATCATTATCTGGCCTAAAAATAAGCTATGGGTCTTATTCACTGCTGAAGTAACTGAAATCAGCATTCTTGCACCAGATATAAGTTTGATCCAATGTTTTTTTGGCCAGAAGAGAAACCAGGAATGGTTCAGCTCCATATGCCATGAATGCAAGTGAACCTTGGCTGGGCAGACAAATGCTTTCTTCACATATGCATTACAAGCTGAAAACTAACTACATTTGTGGGTCACAGTGTCTGTTCTCTGAATTGCTGTGAACTTAAAATAGGTGGAGTAGAAACAAGTTAAAAGATGTTACTATGTTCCTCTGCTACTATCAAGTTTCTATTCAATTATCCAACATGAAGTAGCTAAATAAATCCAACTGGCTTCTTTTCTATGCATACCCTCTCAGGATCCTTTTTTCCACTTATTTTATGCAGTTATAGAACCTTTGGACAATTGTAACGGTAAAACATGGATATGGGCATTAGCGTCTTTTACTTCAAGGCAAAACTTAAAATCATTAATTGATTTGACACTCCAGAGAAAGCCACTGCAGAGAAATGTCAGCTTGCATTTCGTGATGTCTCTGTCTACACACTGAACAACTGGAGTAACCAGGGCTGAGAGTGAACTGCAGGAACCTGGAGCAATTCTTGTGCTCTGATCCTGAGGCTGAGCTCCAGTTACATCTCAGCTCCCATACAGGCAGTTCTGCTGGTATCAATTCCCACATCCCACTTCCTTAGTCCATCTCCCTCAGCTGGCCCTCATTTTCTAACCTCTGGGATGCTGTGACATGGACTGAAAGGAGATTAGAGCAAGATCTACCAAAATCCCTGCCCTGGTCCGAGCCAGGACTGTGGAGGTGCATTGAAGTACAGCTGACCTGCAGCCTAAAGTAATCTAAAAATCTTAGATTCAATTGTTGAGGTTGGAAGAGACCCTTTAGATCACTGAGTCCAACTGTTAATTAAAGACAGCTCTTCACATCTTGTGCTTCAAAACTCCCTGGAGATCATGGAAGGCAAAGGTGGAGGTGTTCAGGTAGGGATGATGTGAGCTCGTGAGGAACAGCAAGCACTATCTGCCAAGGATGGCAACACACATCCCTCCTTTTGGGATATTTAAACCTAATAAGACAATTTATCTAATTTTTGATTACATGAGATAATCTTCACACAAAAGGCGATGGACAGACAATGTCTACCTGTTGCTTAAACAAATGTTAACAAAAAATAGAGCTAAGCAAAGCAAAAGAAGAAAAGCTGTCAGCTGTTTAATATCTGTAAGATCTGGAATAAGACATTTCTAGTGGATGGAGAAACTAATTTTCCTGGTTTCCTGCTTGTTTCCCACACATAAGTAAAAATACGTGTGGAATCACTATTCTCCAACATTTTAAAACATAATTTACTATAAGCAAGATGTTAGTTTCCTTGGCTGAATACAGACATTGTCCTGCAATAGTGATAATTCTTCCCAGTTCCTTGGGCCTCTCATAAATTTATATCTTACTTGTTCAAAAACCACTTATGATCACCTACATCCTCTGAGTTAATGGTACCATTTTTTTCTTGTTGTTTTCAGCTTAGGTTATGATCTCTGAGACTATACTGGATTTAGGGATTTCAATTTGGTCTTTAGTGGCTCATATATACCACAAACTTAATACATATCACTGGGCAAAGACTAAAAAAGAAAAGTGCAGTTGAGGCTGGCATTTCTGTAAAAGCCCAGAGTGCTGTAGTACATTGGCAGGATAATCTGTCATGGCTAAGAATTATTATATTCATAAGTCTATACCACACAAACTGAATCCTCTGATCTAAATTAAATTGCTCTGGTTTCATGGCAGTGCTACTTATATTGCATTACAGTCCATTATCCATGGCCTTGTTCTGGCTGTAAGTGATGACAGATTCTAATGCCTTACACAGTTATATTGGCCATTTATTTTCAGTGCTAGAACAATAGGCACAAACAAGTCTCTTTTGTAAAGCTTTGGTACAGCTTGAGCCACATATTTTGCTTTTCAATCAAACTTTTTTAAGATGTCAGACTTCTTTTTTCAACACTATTTCTTTTATCTTGCATGCCTGATCCTTAATTATTAAGATTTCACTAAGCTGTGACATGAGCAAACTTTTCCATCATCTTCTGCCCCCTTAATGCCACAGTACTTCAATTATTTTAAATCACCAACTGTATTTCACATTTTATTTAAGATACTAGCATGTCATGTTCTGACACTGCCGAATGTTATAGGGTTTAGTGTTGGTTTCTCTTAAACACAATAAACTGTAGTTCTTGAATCCAGATCACCTAAAGCATCACTGGGATGGATGGTCCCAAGGGCATAAGCACAACAGCACTGTGAGAGAAGCACTCCTGGCTCCTACATGAGCTGCCAGGAAAAAAAATGGTGCAAATGAGCAGATTTAGGGTAAACTCCAGAGAAAATTTATTCCTAAGCCCCCAGGCCCAGGCATTTGATTAAGTTCTGGAAAAGAAACATAGCAAATAGTTATGGAGAATAAGAAAGGTAATTTTAATAATTTTTTTTAGATTCATACTATGCAAGAAGAGGTTTGGGATGGCTTGGGCAGTGTGGTAGTGGGGTGCCAGCAACAGGGGCAAAGGAACATCATGCAGTAGTTGTATTTAGAAGGTAAACTACTGATTTCTAAGAACAGCACATTCCCCAGCTCTGGATGCTGTGCTGCTGTATGGGAATACCCAAATAATTCCCCTAAATACATTGACAAAACCTCTGCTGTCTAGCATCCATAAACACAGACTTATCCTCCAAATATAAAAGAGAGATAAACCACGATCTGTTTGATTTTAAAACAGCAATTTAATAACTGTAAAAGTAATAGTCTTTTTTTAGAGTTAAATCCAGACCACCATCCATATTTGGGAAGCTCTAGGGCAGGAGCTGCCTCTCCAGAGCTGGTTCCTTGGGAGCTGGAACAACGATGCTCCAGCTGCCTCACCAGAAATGCAACTGCAGCAGCTCCAGAAGTTCACAGTAGCTGCACTAATTTTTACCAGCTGAGGACTTGAGCCTTTATATCTTGTTTAGACTCCAGAACAGACATCAATTTTCGGCAGCATGAGTCTGCTCTAAACAAAGAGTTGATCTTTTTGGGTTCAGGGTTTGCTCATCCCAGGGAGCCTGATCCTCCTCGTGCTGCAGCAGAGTGGAGCTCTGGTGACAAAATGACATCCAATACCTGGAGAAATGCTGCTGTGGATGTGGGAAATGGAGTAGCTACCACATGGGTGCTACTGAAATGAAACTGGCCCCATGTGCCAGCTTTGCAAAAAAGAACACTTTGTTCCTGCCTGGCCTTGGCAAGCTTTTAACCCTGGCTAATTTAACATTAAAGCTACACTAGCTGTCTCAGATCCATATTGTTAAAACCAGCTGGATATGCCAAAAACTACAAAGGGGAGCAAGCTTTTTGCCTACACAAATAATACTGACTGTCACTTTGTATCAGGACTTAATCCTGTTAATGAGCTGCAGGCGGGGCAATTTCCCTGATTGAATATGTTTTTCAGAGCCCATTTCCACTCACTGTATTGCTTGCTGATAGCCATAAGGTATGGACTGCAATCTGGACTCCACTCTCATTCAGCAGTTCATTATTCAGAGTGCCTTTTGCTTTCACATCCACTCAATCCTGTTATCTCTCCCACTGCCACAAGGAAATGCTGTTCCCATTCATTGCAGGATTTCCAAGCTGTGTTCAGATTTGCACCAGGCTGCACATTCATCTTTTGTGCTGTGCAAAGGATTTTGGGGAGGATTTTGGGACCTGGTTTCACACTGGTTCTGTTCTGCTGTACTGAATATGGGAAATTTCACAAGATTTCATTCATTCATTCATTCATTCATTCATTCATTCATTCATTCATTCATCAGCAATGAAAACGAAGTAAATTCCTTGGTTATTCCACTTCAGATCCTAAGAACTCACATTTTGCTGCACAGAAATAGGCCCAGGATTGGGTAAGTTTAACACCTGATTATATATAAATAATAGTCCACAAAACCAATTTATATTAATAAAAACCCTATTTTTATTTTTTGTTTATGTTGGTTTAATTTGATCCTACCACGGTTTCGTGGATGTAGAAGCAACAAGTTTTAATTTGCCTCTGAAAACAAATGGTTGGATCCATTTCCTTATTTATGTTATATGAACACCCTTGGAAGGAGAAGTCCACCAGATGAGAAGATGCCACCTCAGCTCCCTGGAACCTGGAAGAGCAGGTGTGCCTGTATTGATCCTGCTTAGGCTCCTGCAGCAGGCTGAATAGCTCTTTGCCCAAGTTTTGCTATGTGATATCCTGGGTCTTTTAGTTCCACTTGCGCTCCCAGGAAGAAAAGGATAGGAGAGGACTCAGCCAGGATACTTATTTACCTGTCCTCTGAGTAAGAATCCATTATTTCAGGTAAAACATTTTGGGTTTATGACAGGTTTTTGGGGGTTTTTTTGACAAAGGAAAAATATGAAAAACCTACATATATTTTTCAATGGATATGAATGTTAAGAAAATCACCAATCTTAGAAAACTCACTTCTTTTCACTGCAAACCAGTTCTCCTGCTGAAAACCCTCTGAAGAGCAGCACTGGTTCTAGGCACGGGGCCTGCACACACCTGATGTCCCAGGTCACTACCACAAATCATTTGCTGCTTGTTTTTAAACCAAGTACTAGAGAAAAAATGGGGTTTTTTGGATTAAAGGGACAAAGCACCACTTTCAGCACAGGCACTAGTAAAAGGCTGGCCTCCAGCAGGCAACCATCTCATGCTTTGTTTGTTTTTTACCTGAATTAGATTAGTGCTGCAGTGTTTAAGATTTCACCCTTATTAGACATTAGGAAGGCTACACAATGTAGCACTAAGCTCAAGGAAAAGTTCAGAGAGAGTTCACAGCTAATTAGAGGTCTCAGGCTGCTCACAGCAAAGCAACCTAGATGGTGAAGTGGATTCTTGAGTGTCTGATATGACTGAGCTGCACTGGTGTGCATTTTTACATGCCTGAACACTATTGCATCCAGCTGGTGTTTTTCCCTCACTGGTGAGCAAAGTGCTGTTCCTCCCCTTCCAGTTTGCACATAATGTTTACTGCAAAATCATGGAGAACTCTGTTAAAAATATCAGAGTTCCATGTCACATAAATATTTATGTCAGAGCAGCGTAACAAGGCATAACTGGGACCCCAAGAATGGATATATGTAGCTACTATGTATTTACATAGTCCAGCAAATAGTACATATTTAGCATGGCTTTTTTTTTTTTTTTTTTTGCCTGACTTCTTTAAGTAAATTAAAGTTAAAATTTGTTGGGGTTTTTTTTGGTTTTTTTTTTGGTTTTTTTTTTGTTTTTTTTTTCTCTTAAAAAATAATTATTGTTAGGCTAAATAATCAGATATCAAAGATACATTTGGTATTGCCCAAGAAATACTGTCAGGTTTACAGAAAAAATTCACACATAACCCATACTAATTGCTTGAAAACCTTAGTATTTCTTGCCTTCCCAGTTATAATGATCCAAAAAAAATATAATTTTTTTATTGTTTTTTTTTTTTTTTTTTTTTTTTTTTTTTTTTTTTTTGTTCTCTTAAAAAATAATTATTGTTAGGCTAAATAATCAGATATCAAAGATACATTTGGTATTGCCCAAGAAATACTGTCAGGTTTACAGAAAAAATTCACACATAACCCATACTAATTGCTTGAAAACCTTAGTATTTCTTGCCTTCCCAGTTATAATGATCTGATTGTGAGAAGTTTGGCTACTTAGGAAATGTGTTGCAAAAACACATGCATGCATCCCTTTTTTACATCACCGAAACCTGGACATGGGCAGGAACTCTGAGTGTGGCTGGCAGCATCTCACCCCTGCCTGACTGCCACAGAAATGTTTCCTCGCCTTCAGTATACAAGAGACTTGTTTCTCCATTTTAAAAGTGACTGTTGGCAGCAAATAGTTGTATCCAAGGCTCCCCTCCCCAAAAGGCTTCCCAAAGAATAAAATTCCCACTTGCTCAGATGGTTGGGCTCATGAGTTGCTTCTGCCCTGCTTGGCTGTGGTTTTGGGCTGTACTGGAAGATCAGGAGCTCACAAGCTGTTTGCTGACAGTCTCTGCTGGAGTGAATTCCCTGCTGGATGCCAGGCTCTGTGAAAAAATCTGCCCTGTGCCCACTGACCCGGCTTTACATGTGCTGTGTTGATGTGTTCCTTCAGGATCTGCTTATCCCTGCTTAAAATATGGAAGATATTTGTATTCTCTGAAGAGTCACAGTTTTCATTGTCTTGGGGTATAAAGAATGTGGATTAAACACTTCATAAATTTGGGGAAAATATATAGCTAGCACAGCAATATTTCATTAAATGTGGCTATGCAGTATGTTCCATTACATATGGCTTATTCAGAAAGTTCAAAATTGTTGAATAGCAATTAAGTAAAATAAAACATATATTAGCATATCCCAAGAAAGCTCTAAAGCACTCCATGTAAACTTCTGTGGGTTTTTTTTTTCTTACTCATAAGCTAATTAATTTTTTGGAAACAGGCTGCATTTATGAATTTTGGAAACTAAGTGAAGCACAGCAGGGATTCCAGTTTACTGCCTAACAAAAACTTTGACTCTTTTAACAGTTCTGACAGGCACAGCTGAGTCTTACAAGAGCTATTCCCTTCCCTCAAACATTTTTTTGTCCCTTCAAACACTCTGTTGCCATATTAACAATCCACATCGAAAATTTGAGCTTACCCCAACAGCATCATATTGTCAGGAGCTACTTTCTGATTTATATCTTTCTCAACTGATTCTCAAGGAACACTGCAGACATTAACCATTCAAACAACAGGAAGGTTTTCAATGTGTGTATGCATTACACACAGTCTATTTGTGACATTTATTTTACAGCTTCTCTCTTTAGTGGTAATATTTGCAGCCCCATCATCAACAAGCAAGGTAAGAGTTTTAAGGGAACAGTAGTTTGAAACAAAGATTGCCTCCAAGAAAGAGGGCTTGAATGAGGCAATAAAATGTTTGCACACATGAAAAATACCTACAAAGTCACTCCTTGGTCTGAGCTACAGAGCCAGGATGCAGGGAACAGATTTCACTGCTGAAGCGTTACAATGATTAATCCCAGCCTGTAGGAAAGCCATTCTGAGTGTTCTGAAGGAGAACTGCAGGGCCACCATGCAAGGACTCCAAGGAGGCTTCCCTGTGCCAGCACAGAGGCGACTTTCTGTCCCCTCCACACCCTCCTACAAAGGCTGCCAGAAGCTGCCAATTTCAGCCCAGCAGAAACTCTGAACTCATTTCTGAACCCCAAGAGGCTGCTGTCTCATCCATTGTGCAAAAAGGCTTCAGCAGACTGATGTCTTAGCATTAATTATTATTAGCTGTCTCTGATTTATGGTGTGAATGGGAGGGACTGTGGTTTGCCACTTTCCAGTTGGAGTTGAACTGGAAATATACAGCAGCTTTCCTCTAAATCTACAACCATGGTATCAATGTTGACATGAGAATGTGAAGATACAGCTCCCTGTGCATCCATGGCAGAGGAGCAATCACCCAGCCTGTGCAAACACACCTCCTCCTGCCTCACAGAGTCCTGCAAAATGTGCATGGATGGGCTCTTCAACAGAAAAAATTACTTTGAGGGCTCATGTAGTTCTTTTAGGAGGGTGATGTTGTACTACCCAGCATATTGGGTATGGCATAGGTTGGGAGAACACCAATTAGGTTAAAGGGAAAATCCTTATTATATGTAAAGACTTCTTTATATTTCAGTTACACATTTTCCACAAGAACCATTGAAAACCCTGACAAAGTGATATATGAGCAAATAAAAGTTGAGTTTACAGCATACAGACTCACATTTTCTGATTTTTTTTCCCCTCAAAACTCAGTGCCAACTGTTTTCTTTGCCATTTTTCTCCAAACCCGCTGTGCCAACCAAATGTCATTGATATGTGACTTTCCACACAGATAGATGGCATTGCAATTTTTCAAAGTACTAGACTGAGGCTATTAAGCATATTGCTTTAAACTTGCACCAAAATCAGAGGATATGAAGGAAGCAGACAGTTGGCAGAACTAGTCTTTCTACCACATATGTCAACAAGAACTATAGCTTGGGAAAATGATGATTTCTGGAATATAGCACTAATGCATTTACCATATGCTGGGCTAGAAGCTTTTTACATTCATGCTAATAATGCAACTTGGTAATTTCATATAGGCAAACTAGAGGCCTATTTTTATTTTTTACGCAAAGATTTAATGTATGGGGCTGTAACACGGCTAGGCTGTGTTATTTTTACCCACACACCCCATAGACTCTACTGGTAAGCTGTGAAATGCTGTCAGGAGAAACAGTAACTGCACTACACTTGTGGAAAATGCAAGTCCTCTACATTATAAAGGTTATTTGCCTTGTTTCTTATTCACTTATCTATTTATTTCTTAGTCAGAAAAACTGCATCATTTCTAAATGACCTGCCATTACTAGGAACTGCAGAGATTGTAACAGAAAAATAAATAGATAGAAAGTTGAAAATGCCCATTTCAGAGCTGATAATGAAAGAAATGAGTAAGGCATACCAGGTCTGCCTATCTATGCCAAGAATGATACCAGAACACAGAACAGCAGAAGTTTTGACCAGGGGCATTTAACAACTCTCATTTAGGTATTCCATTATTTTAGGTATTCCAGTCTGTCTCTGCTTTAAACACCTTCTACTGCTAACATTGTATGGGCAACAGCAAAAAGGAGAACACACATGAACATCTGAGTACATACAAGGAGCAAGACTAGAAGGATGTAATTTACATTGAAAACATTCCTTGGTACTCCTGGCTGCTTTTGCTCTTCATTTATCCTGTCCTCTATCTCCCAGCCTGGTTTTTCTTCCTCTCCCCCACACCATCCTGATTTATAATGTTCCCATGTTACAGGTGACAGCACAACAGGTGACCTCCTGAGAGCTGACTCCTCCCAGGCTGGGTTCTGTGTGCAGACTTAGGTCAAGAACATAGTTGAAACTGGTCTGGCTAATCCCAAATGGCCCATCTGTTCCTCACTCCCACCACACCAAGTCTTGCCTGTCGTCACCCACAATGACTCTTGGAGCTCTGTCCTGCCTGTTTCAAAGTGGCTGAGCTGAGAGGAGCTGAAGATGGCTGAAATATTATTTTTTTTACCGTATTCTGCACAGCCAAATGCATAAAGACACAGATGTACTTCCACATCTCCAAAGTCAGCTTCTGTTTGGCTCAACACTGAGCTAGGCAAGGATGTGAAACATGGCTAAAATGTGTGCTTGGTTAAGGCAGGGGCCAGAAAAAGCTTTTAGGAATGTCTAGTGGGACTGATTTTCTCCTCTCTTTTGTGTTTTTTTCCTCCAGATGCCTTAACATGGGGCTAGACAGCCCTTGATCTTGTTGTGGAGACTGTCCTGATGGGAAATGTGTTGTGTGCCTTTATGTGGGAGGCCCTGGGTTGGTTAGGACAAAATATGGCCAGTGTGGGGTGATCCTCCAGAGTGCAAGGAGTAACCTGGACCTCTCAGCATTGCTCATTTTCTGCAGAGCTTTTTTACATGTGGGCCTTGGCAGCACCAGTGCCTGGTTTTAGAGTTCTGCAAGGTGGACCATGATGTAGAATAGTCAATCTTTTCTAGATTTGGTGGCTTCTGAATAGTTCTATGGCAGCAAGGTCAGAGGGCTGCTGCTTGCTGGGGGCAGGGGCTGTGAGGGACCTTCCCCATGTCCTGAGTGTCAAAAAGGAAAGCAACCCTCTTCACTTGCAGAACAGAAAGATTTTTTCCTGTTTTGCTGGTGGCAAACTGTGAGTGACTTGCTAACAGAGCTTGTTCACCGACTCCTAACACTGAAAAGCTTTTTATACTTCACTGTCAAGAGTCACATCCTTGCCCACCTTGTCATCAAACAAATTTTCTATTTTGTTCCAAAAAAAGTTCTTTCCCCATCCCTCCAGATATCAGGCACCCTAGTCCCTGGTACTACTTTAATATTAAAGTTCAGGACAAATATTTAATACCATTTCAAGGGACAGATTATCAGAGCTTTAGACATAACCAAGGGAAGAGTTGCCCAAACCTCATGTGACACACGAGACAAAGGATCCTCAGGGCAGAACCTTCTCCACGGAGACACTCAGCAAGTCAATCCTGTTCTTACAAAAGGCAGGTTTCCCTGCAAAATGTTGTAGCAGTCAGGGGTTCCAGTGATGCAGATGATTTACTCACAGCAGTGCTGAATCTTTCTGGAGTTGGATACCCAGCAATCCTAAAGGCACAGTGTGGAGGAATCCCAAGCACTACAGCGTGGACATGAGCAGTGTCCTCCTATTTGCATAGCAGTTTTTATCTGCACAAAAGAGATTTGCAGAAGGACTCTGGCACAATGGACCATGAGACACAGCATGTGTTCCAAAGGCACACAAAGCTGATCTACAGACTGAAGTATGTCAGCATTTTTGACACAGAGACCACAGAAGGAGAGAATTATCAAATTGCATTTCCTCAGGTCAGGAGCAGGTTAAATTCTAGAGGGAAAATAGGCCTATCATACATAAACCAACAGCACTGCATCTTGATGAGTTATGGCATTCTTTCCTGACTGCCAGAACAAGAGAGTTCAAAAATAAGTGGTAGCAATTTCACATTTTAATTGGCACAATTGTAGAAAATGCTTCTTGGCAAGTATCAGGTATTATGTCTAACAGACCAAGCATTTGTCTGCAACAGACTTCCTTTGTGTCACACAGGAATAAATAGACATGATGCTGCCTTATATGGCATAAGCATCACCTTGTGAGGAGATGTGATGACTGTGAAATGAAGCTGAAGTTGGCAACGATAATGCAAACAAGAGGATATCTTCAGCATGAGTGCTGACCCCATTGCATGAATAGCACGATTCTGTCTCGTAATAAAATCCTCTGCTATTGTTTGTGTGTGCATAAAACACCCTTGTAGTGAAATATATACTCGTGTTCTCTCCCAGAAAACTGGAAAAGATAAATTAGTGCCCTCTTATGCCTTAAGGCCAGAAAGCTGCAGACAGAAACTGAGAAGAACTGGAGGTCAGTTCAGTCTGTTTCTCAAAGTTACACAGCACAGATTCAGCTGCTGCTTCTTAATGCTGAAGTCTTGAATACCCACTGTGCATTACCAAAGCCCTCTGTTCAGAAATTTTCAAAATTAATAAACAATTTATCCCTTCAGACCACTACTGCTTACCCTCCTGAGCATGACTGACCCTTGTTTCCATTTTCACCTTTCACATCCCTAAAGACTCCTGTATCTGAGTTAGTTTTAACTTCCAGTGACCTTATGTAGTCCCTCACATTTGCTGCTCACCTTCGGGTGCTTTTCTGATGTTTCACATTCAGACTCTACATCACATCCTTGCTCTTCCCGTCACCGTCTGTAGCTTTCCAGGTAAGTTCCATACCGAAAAGGCCACGGGCCGGGTTTCGGTCCCCTTAGCCAAAGAGGTGAGGAGCGAATTTCTTTAGAGGTAGCTCAGCACCCTCTGCTGCATCCTCAACGAACTGCAAATTTCCTTGCACATCAAGGACCAATTCCTCGCAAAAGCAAGAAAAATTCTGTGAAGACACATACCTAAGAGAGTGATACAGGAACTTCCATGCCTGTTGGAAGATAGAACAAACCTTGCTTCTTTCCCCTTCTCCTCTTCTTAAAGAGTGAAATACCGAATATAGTATTTTCAACTTTTTTGAACAAATGATAGATGCATTGAACTTTGCAAATGACATTCCTCACACTGTTTTTACCTTTTAATTATTTTTTCCTACCTAATACTTTATTTTATATAGGAGCAACTTAGATATAAGTTTTGAAAAAAAATCACATTATATTCAGTTCATTATTTTTTTTTATTTTTTTTTTCTGAACTGGGAAGCAAGAGGATGTCATTCAAAAGTGTTTCTCCTCAGCATGGATAGTTCCAATGCCTTTGCTTTCTTTCTCAAATTATGTTGTTTCTCTTCAAAGTGCATTTCAAAGCTGTAATATTTCTGAAGATGAGGTTGTTGGATTTTTTTTTTTCTTCAGGACTAGACTGTGGGCTCAAATAGATTAGGCAATACATGTTAAGTACAAGATACTACCAGACACTACTAAGTAGTTCAAAGCAGCAATAATACAAATATCCTTTTCCATACTACTACTACATTTTTTGATGTGATGTTCCAAGTTCTCTTCTCAGCCTACAGCTACAAAACACAGTCTGCCTATGTCCAGCTTTCACTACAGAAAAAGTAAACTGATGATTGCCTGAACTGTTACCTGATTGTTACTGAATTCAAGTAGAAACCACTGTGGTGAACAGGAAACAGAAATCATTCTGTTCTCTGTGAATATTTATTCACATCTCTGAATAACAGGGTGATTCTTTGTTACTGTGATTGTTGTAGATCTAGCATGTGTGACTCTTTCCTACACAAATTCCTTCAGACAGGGCCCTTTTATATACACAAATTTTCAGCTTCATGAAGTTCAATTCTGCAGTTGGTGAGGACTTATGGAGTGGGATGGAAGAGAAACAAAACCATAAAACCAAAGTATTCCACCTGGCTGCAGAATGCAACTTCCAGCAATTATAAAAGCCATAGTACAACTTCACTTGGATGACAACTCTGCAGTGTGACAAAACAGAGATTAGAGAGAATCCCTTCTTGGGATGCAAACGAACAGAAAACCACTGGGGCACAAATAATGTTGAATCTTGCAATAATTTTTTACCAGCCTCACTTTTCAAGCTATTGAAGCTCATCTGGAACTAAAGGAGAGTTGGAATTTTTTTAAAAGTTTCACGACAGACCTGTATTTGAACATGTCTGTGGCACTGTAAAATTACATCTTTTGACTGGAAGTTTGCTTGGAAGGAAGTTGACTTTGAGATCCCAGCTAAACTCTGAAGAACACTAAGGAGGAGAAAATCTACCAACTTTCCCACGGTACAAAAAAAAAAGTAAAGGCAGCTTATACATTGAAATAAGGCAAATGTGAAGTTGAAAATTCCCATGCTAGAGTAGGGCAAGGACTCTTCATGAGAAGAGTGGAGAAACATGATGAACTGATTGCAACTCCCTTGCTCTGTCTCCATGCATTCTGCGGGTGGAGGTAGACTTGGGAAGGAGGGAGGGCTGGGGGGGAAAGTTTTCTTAAGATTTATTTTACTTCTCATTATCCTGCTGTGATTTTCTTAGTAATAAATTCAATTAATATCCTCAAGTTGAGGTTGGTTTGCCCATGATGGTATTTGGTGAATTACCTCTTCCAGTTCTCATCTCAAGTCCTGAACCTTTCATTAAGTTTTCTCTCTCCATCCACTTGTGATATGAGAAGCAAAATATTTCAACTCAAAATAAATTTATCATATATTCAGAAAACTTAATCTCAAAAAACCACACCAGCTTTTAGTTCTATTATACTTAAAACAGTCCAGGTAAAGTTAGGGTGAAAACAAAAGAAAGGCATTTGATGACTCAGTCATACCAAAATTGTGCCACATACACAGTGGTGGAGGGCATATGAATCAGAGTTGTTCTCAGAACAAAAACAAAATTCTGGCACCCTTAATTCAGAGTCTCCTGTTGCTATTCCTGTGCAAAAGTAAAAGTAGCCTTCACTGCTTTGTCTCTTCATTCTAGTACCCCCATTCCATTCCATTTTGGGAAGGAATCCTTGCTACCTAAATCAAATGGTGAACTTTCACAAGCATGGAACAGATTCTGTGTTCTGAGCTCAGCAGAGCCTGCTAGAATGTAGTATTTCTCAACACTCACCCCTTTTCAAGAGTGCAAACAAAAGGAGATTCATTGAATAAGAACCAAACTTTGGAATTCTGTAATCAAAAATCCATAAAGAAATTTCTTTTTTTTAGGATTGAAGTCTATCTATAATACTGTAAAGGCACAATGATTTATCCTGCAGCTCAATGCACTCACAACAAAAAATGCTCATTCAACACATACTCACATCTTGCCTTAACACTTAGGTAATGAAGGACTTTTATTTTGCAATATATTTGAAGCCAGAATTTCGAAAAACAGGAATATTTTGTACTCTCATCTATAACTTCCATGGATGTTAATCAGAATAATCAGTGATGTTTTAAATACAGTATTCATGCTGAACAATTTGCTGGTTTATGCCAATTTGACATATTATGGAAGTTACAAATACTTTGATATCCAGAGACTACGCAGAGCTTCTCCAGATGCTTCTTAACCAAAACAATTCACAGACGTTTGCTCATCTCTCTGCTGAACGTCCTCCTAAATTAATTGATCCTAGAATAAAAATACAGGTAAAAATGAAAAAAAAAACTTGGTAAAACTAAAGTAAAGCTTTATTCTTGTAAATTATTTGGGGAATTTATATAAGGAAAAGCAAAACTATAAAACATTAAAAAAACAACCTACACAACTGATGAAAACTTTTCTATTGCCATTTTCATGAATGTAAATGTGCTCCTCTGGTATTTCCATAAAAGCATTTTTGCCATATTCCAATTTTAGCTTGAAAAGTGAATCTCCAAAGCATTATTCTCTGTATGCACTGAAGTTAATTGCAATCATACAGCCAAATTACATCTATTACTGAAGTTCAATACAGCTACTTTTTTATAACATAAACTTCTCCTACATTATTTAGAGATCCTATCAGGTTCATGCATTATTTCACAGACTGCGTCACTCTCCAGAAATCCCACAATTAAAACAATTGTGATGTAAGCTTTTACAAGCTATAAGCCTTCATTTCTTAAAATATTTTTATTTTGATTTCATGAACTCAAAACTACTTGGAATATGTAGGAAGGTCACATTTATTAGTATGGACTAAAAGTGCTTTAGAGACAAATTATCTTTTTAACATCACTTAAAAAAAATATTTCAATGGTGATGCAAACTCAACAATAAGGAGAACTAGCTTTGCAAGATGTGACTGGTCAGGGTGCTACATGGTCTCATCCAGGTTCTTTCCCAAAAAGGGCTGGACCATTCAAGGTGCCTTCTGACCAGGGCTGTTCTACGATTGTGTGACTCTGATTCTGTGATTTTATTAATTAATCCCCCCCAGTGCAATTCCTACCCAAACCCACCCCCCCTTCGGCTGATGTTTATGCAGCTGCTTTTGCTAGTTTTATGTTGCACTCAACAAGTAACAGCCTGGACTAGCTCACTTTTTACTGTGATCTGTGGACATTTACATGGATGTCTTGATAGGCAGATCTTTAAGAAATGTGCAATTGAGACAGAAAACTTGGACATTATCAGATTTATATCTCTGTTAAAATCTAATTCTGAAGTGAAGCAAGAACACATTTTCAAAGCAGATACCATCCCACACACAAGACCAAGACAAAATATAATCATAAACACCAACATCTTTCATAGTTTGCTGAAAGCCTACTTCCAATTCTGAAATATCATTTTTATTTTGGTTAATTTATTTAAGCTTCTATGTTGAAAATTTTTCAGGAAGTGTTAAATGCCAGTTTATAAATATACTTGCCTTGTTGTCTTTGCAGAAGTCCAGAGAGGGTGATTGGCTGCCTTGAGAGAGGCAGCTGTGGGGAAGGTGATGTAAATGGATACAGCTGAGGGGTTCTGAAATCAGCATTAGCCCACGATCCCCTTAGGCTGCTTTGGGATCCAGATGATGATGGACAAGAACTATGTGGCAATCTCACCACAGGGGTGGATCTGTTAATGAAATTAATTAATGCATGTGATTTGAGGCTACATCTATAACAATACAAAAGATTTCAAAATTACTTCAATTTGTTGTCTATATAATTTTCTTAGTGAATATTTTTACATATTTCAAAAAGCAGACTGACCAAACAATTATGGAATCAGAGGTGGAAAAAAAAGAAGTACTTCGTTACACATATTTTAAATTTCTGCTAGGAAGATATATTTGGTGTAATGATTATAAAGAACAACAGTTTCATTTTTCTGGAACGATTTAAAGCTATTTATTAATGTTAATAATTCCCATAGTTTAAGGCATTTCAAATGTTTAAATGAAAAAAACAGAAACACCTGTTGCAGGTTCCATGAAAAGTTCGGGTTATTCAGAGAACAGCCTTTGTGCAGATATTAGGCTTTCATCTCTGATTTTTGTAAGAATGATAGAGCAGAGACATTGTTAAACTTCCTCATTATAAAATTACCCCTTTTTATAGGAGTACCATAATGGCAGATGGCAACAGCTACAGAAGCACAGATTATAACTGCGTATTTTTGAAAAATGTGATTTCAAAATAAAACTTTCACCCAAAACCAAACATTCATGTAGATGATAGCCAGACTGCACAGTACCACTTCTTCAGATCTAGAATCTGAACATACAGATTAATAAAGGCCAGAGGGGAAATTTCAGTCTCTTGCAGGAGATCGTAACATCTTGAAAAAGTACTGAATTACCTTGTAGATCCTGTTCCAATACTCTGACTTGGCTTTATCAGAGCTATCTGAGAACTCCTGTAGGATACGCTACCTGTTGGAAGCAGAGTTTTCTTTGAAAACAGGACCAACATGACTTACCCATTTTAGTAAGAGATAACTTTGAAAACAAAGATTAGTACATTTATTGCATGATTTGGGACAAATTCATGATTGATCCATTCAAGAACTAAAAATGGTGCACAATTACAATAGTCAGTGACAGGGCTCAGCTGTCACAAAAACTTCATATTGCACCATCCCTGCAAATCTTATTCCAGTTAAACACATAGTGGCTTCTTTTACCTTCTTTCATTTATTAGACTATTATTAGACTATCAAGACACCTGTGCTGAAGTGCTCCAGTTCTTCAGCTCATCTTTTTTTGCCTCATCCACCTCTGAGAAGGAAACTTTCCTTAATGCACCATTAAATCATTGTTTCCACTTACCCTTACTTTTGCACATAAACTTTGATTCCCTCAGCATTGTCCACTGCAAAACTTTATGTGAAGGTTCTGAAATCTGCTGAACACATAACTGTTCCACATAAAATTTTACTGTCTAATAAATATCTATTTATATTTAGACCCAATAAAAAAACCAGTTAACCTCAGCTCTCGTTATGCTTAAATTTATAGGAAACCATGCATTTAGGAAGGATCTGAGCACATAAATCAGACGTAACACAGAAAAAGCAATTTTTCCTCCTCCACTGAAATTGCATTGCAATTGCATTTGTCTTTGTTTTGGGACACTTACACCATGTAAAAACACAGAGTACTAAAAGTTCTTTATGTGCCTGCAGATGGGATTCTCTGGACTACTGAAGCCAGGTGAAAGCCTGCCTGAGCACAGACTGCTGCAGAAACATGTTGAATGAAAAACCAAGAATGGGAGAGACACACAGATAGCAGGCCTGCAAAGCATTAGGAATTCTGGGAAAGTCCTCACAAATAAACAGTTCTCAAGAGACTACACCAACTCCAGTAAGCTGTTACTCATGTCTTATTTACATCTGATGTTCCCAAGCTCAGGGTATGAAGGAATGAAAAATGTAGTGGCAGGTAAAATGTCTGATACCCTATAACAGTGATAAGGTAAAATAAAATCACCTTTTTGAAGAAATTCTTGATCTCAACTACCTTACTTTTGTTACTAAATATTTTTTAACTTCCAATTAGTTTCCCCCCTTTTCTTCACGTGATATTTAATATGACATTGTGGACAACGTTACTCTCTGTTAACCACAAATAGATAAAATTATGAAGCTTAACAGAGGGTCAACAAAGTATATTGCAAATATTCCTACTCTGTTCAATCACACATACAGTATTTTCTTTGCCACTGCTGATTCAGCAAAAATTGATTTGGTTACAAGTAATCATTTACTGAACAGAAGAGGTAAGTACTAGGAAAACATTTCATACTTAATTTTATCCATTTCCCAGCTGCTGGATTGAAGTCCACATGGTAACTTTCTCTCACCTTAACACAATTCAATTTTTTTTAGTAAATTGCTAATGTATGGAATTTAATTTACTCATCCTCATAATATAACAGAAATATTATTCAGTTACAAAGTTTACTTTTACTCACCCATATGTCCATCCTGTGGTGGAGTTATTACTGATAATCTTGTTGGACCAGTTGGTGTCTCCAACTAAATGAACAGCAAATCATTAACCACAGTGTAATAAGCATATTAATTATTAAGACATTTTAAGCAATAGTGTTATATTTTTGAGGTCTACAGAGCCTGCAGATTTCCAAAAGTTTCTGCTGTCAGTTTTGTTCATAGCACTAAATGCAAAACCTAAGAATTAAGTTACTATTTTTAAAGGTCTATGGGCAGGTGGGAAAGGAAATACATGTATTTTACCTTTATTATATAACCTGTCACATTCAGATAAGAAGTGTTATCAGACAATCTCACTGTTTTCTGTGCTGAGATTCCATTTGCAAGCTAGCAGCTGTTCCTGGATGTTCCTATCTCCTAACCAGGATACCAACACCACGAAAAGCTCCTGCCTTCATTCTCATGTTAGCAATATCACTCAAAACCTGCAATTCCCTACTCAGGTAGAGGGTCCAAATGGTGCTTTCAGACACTGACATTTTTGTAATATTGGGATTTTAAGAATTTACCATTTACTCTGGCATCACAAGTTTAAAAGCCTGTATATGGCATGTGGAGAATGTAATTCCAGAAACTGCAGTTGTGATTTATTTGCTTTTGGTTTCTTTTGGGGAGCATCTGACTTCAACCCCGAATCAAGCATATCTGAAATCATCATGCACATCAGAATGGTTTTGAATGGGATGGAGGAGAATCCTATTTTTGGCTGCATTAACAGAGTAAGAGAAATCAAAAGGATACATGTGTGTAACTAGACATAAACAAGTATTAAAAAAAGCCCCACTTACCTTCCTCATTGGTGAAGGTACAGGATCAACCTCCATTGCCTCCATCCTTGCAAGAAAGGTCAAAGTATGACATTGTAATAAAAATAACATTTTCATTATGAAGACTAAAATTATGTTAGATTCTAATGTTAAATTTCACTAGTAATGGAAAAGCATAATACATAATGCATAAGACACATAAGTATTTAGGACTTACTCCAAAACTCACTAGCAGTAAGAAAAATCTATTCACTGATTCTGAGCTTTGGTTTAGATATTTACAGAGTAAGTTATTTAATGATTAGCATCACTATTCTTCTATTTTTTCTGAATAAATTGCATATTTATGTATTTTTCATTTGTATCCACAACAAGGGCACTGTGAATCTGTAGTTTTTTTATAGAAAAGAAAGTTACAATCAAAGTTATAGAAATAATTTAGCT
Organism: Onychostruthus taczanowskii; assembly: GCF_017590055.1. Classification (NCBI taxonomy): domain Eukaryota; kingdom Metazoa; phylum Chordata; class Aves; order Passeriformes; family Passeridae; genus Onychostruthus; species Onychostruthus taczanowskii. The sequence goes on along the minus strand of NW_024499239.1, from coordinate 24,042,843 downwards.
TGAGTAAGTATATTCATTTTACTTACAATTAAATGTGCCTTACTGGAGTGGCTCATCCCATCTATCCTGAGACAACTACAGTGCACATATAATGTCTGTAGAATAAATTTAGTTTTTCTCTATGGCAAATGGAGAGTGTCTCACTAATCTCTCTACCTATGCATTCATCTATCTAGCTATTCATCCAAAAATTCTTTGGAATAAGGTGCATCATGCCTTAGATTTCTTTCCAGTAACCACCATCCATACAACTCTGAAGTACACTTGGATAGATAAGACTTTCCTCAGTTCTTTCATATTTGAACAGTTTGTAAAAACCAAACACAAAATCAGAAAATATTTTAAATTCCCTACAAAAAGGTTACTTTCTGTATAAAATATTAGTTAAGATTTTCATTGACTATTAACAAGTTTGTACTCACGTTTCAGAAGTGGAAGGACGACTCAAATGAAGAGAATATGAAGAATAAACACTCTGTTTTCTTGAAGGAACTGAAGTCATTAAGAAATTTAATATTAGAACACAGCTATGTCCAATGACAGGTATTCCACAGTCAATATTTTAAACCAACAGCTCTTACTGGATGGATTTCTGCTCGTACTGGAAAATGGCAGCGGTGTAGTTTTTTCAGGAGGTTTCATACTAAAGGGGAAACAAGAGACAACAGATATAAATTGAAAGCTGGTTTGATTAGTTAACATGCCTAACTGGTCAATGAGTATAAAATCAAAGCATTTATCCATCAGTAGCAGGGTTTAACATGACACTATTTGCCATGAAGCAAAGTAAGAATTTACTTGGTAAAGCTATGAACTTGCTCTTTACATCATAATATTTGCAGTGTTCATGATACACCCAACAATATCAAATTCAGCACAACATTATGGCAAAGTAGGTTAGAGAACAACAGATGTTAAAATACAACTATTAACTACAGCTAAGCACAAAATTCATTTCATTTCATTAAATTATACATTTGCTAAACTTTAAGAAATCTAGTTATCAAATTAAATGTTGGCATTTTCATGCTATTCAACAATAACTTTGCAAAACTGGTACCTTTGACAAGAATCATAAATAGGAGGACTATGTTACTAGGCAAGCAAGAAGAGGCCCTAGAACACTTCTCTCTAGGTAGAACTCAAAAAAAATCTAAAATTCAGTAAGAACTCTGCAGTTTATATAATCAAGATGTTATTCATTTGAGATGCAGACAAGAAAATGAAGGCATAAAATGAATAAAAATATATAAACTGCAATAATCCACCACATACAAAGTTTCCTTTATACTGTTTTTTTCTTTCAGTTACATTACACCAATCGAGCTGAGAGAGCAAAATACAGTATTATGTGACTTTAATAGTCAAGGGAAAGTCTGTACCAAAAAAAAATACAGGAAAGGAATAAAGCTCAATTAAAGATCAAATTTGTGTAATTAAAATACTGGTTTCATGAACTGGCTTATTAAGGAGATTTAAATAAGTTTTGGCTTTGTATTGGAAATAAGATGAAAAGATGAAGGTATATCAGTCATTGAGCAGGGGGATGAGTGACCTCTTGACTACAACTTCAAAACATTTGAGGAAAGACAGAATTTAATTTTTACTAGAAATAGAAACACTGAGAACCATATTACAAAACTCTGATAGCTTTTTAAATGGGCTAAGATACCAAAAAAGGCATCACAGTATTTTCCAGGCTGATGCTATAAAGTCCATTTCAAAATACACAAACATGGTTATGTAACTGCAAAAAAAAAAATTAAAACTGAATATCTATGTGATAGACTTTATTAAAAGTTCATTTTTAGAGTTAACTACGGAGTTGTATTTTAAAAGAAAAGGATTTCTTCCTGACAGGACTGATTATTGTGAATAAAAAGGATCTGATGTCAGAAATTACTAAACATTTATTTCTCTAAAAACACACGAGGAAGGCAATCAAAAAATGAAAATTTTATTCCTTTATCAATTAAAATTACTGTTGTCTCATTACATTTACTTTTGCTGCATCAAACCTCTTACCATTGTATCTGTTGAATTTGTTGCGTTACTTTCTTGAGAGACTCTTCCAGCTTTGCTATCTGTGAGATAATCATAGATTTAAACAAAGTCTGTTTGTGTGATATACTGCTTCATTTTCATCCAGCTAGTAGTCTAAAGTGTTGAAAGGCTGCTTTCTATTGTTTTAATCTTAAGACATCATTGCAATTCCAGATTTATTGGAGCTGTTATGGCTGTGTTATGGACCCATTAAACAGTCAGTCTGGAAGAGATATGCTTCTTTTTGGCAGTTAAAGACTTTGTTTGATTACCTTTTCTTAAGTATGCTGGTAATACTGGAAAAATGAATACTAGGAAAACTGCTGAAAAATAGTTTTATTTTCTTTTGCTTCCTATTTTTCATCTCTGATATAAAAGCTTTGTTATGATTAATATAGAGTTATCTGAAAAAGCTACCAATAAATGTACAAAATATATTGCTCCCATATTTCTCATTTCAGATTCTGAATGTATTCAGCTCACTTCAGTATCTATTTGTGGTAAGCCTAAGTGAAAAGCTTTTTCTACTCTCTTAAGAAACACAACCAGGAATACCTTCATTAAAAAATGTTATGAGCTGGCAAAATTGAAGAATATCAAGGTCAAGAGCACTAGGTCAGCTCCCTAGTATGTGTATTTTTTACAGTCTTTCATTATGTGAACATATATTTTATGAAGGATGTAAAAACTTACTCAACAGCCTCAATACAGCATATATGTTTTATCCTTAATTTCCATTATGTGACCTTAATCCTTCACACTGTTCATATTTTGATTTGAAGACAAATTATGAATTTGCTTGTTAGCTTTTCATGCTTCTTAAACTATTATTGGAGTCCTTTAATAAAATTATCTGATTATATTGTTTGTGGGAGATACTACAATCTTTTTGCAGATGCAAAACTCCAAAACAGATTAAAGAAAAAATGTAATTTATGTAATATCTGTTTTTTGGTATTCTGGTTTTTTTTCTTCCTAATGAGAGCTAGGTTTGATTAAGACAGGAACCAGTCAGGAAGAATGTACTTTACCTGGTTGCTGTGTAGGACTGGGTAATTTTAAGACCAAAGTGCCTTAAAGAAGGTGAGTAACTACTTGATTTTCAGTATTTTGGGATCACAGCATAACAGGACATCTAGACCTGCCATGAACATGGACAGCAAGTGGCCACCATTACCTGCACCCTAATGCCTGCACAACTCACAGAAACAGCAAAAATCAGTTTACTGAAGACCATGAGACCTTGTTGGTTGACAGTGACAAGGATGACAAACTAGGAATAAGGAAGAGGACCTGAAACAAGACAGCCAAGCATGAGAAACTGGATTGGTGTTTAATACAACCAACCTGGACTGACCACGATGCAATGCAAGCAGTTTTAACATACTAACAGTACACAGAATGGGCAAAACAACAACAAACCCACCCAAATAAGTGTGCCATTGAAGCAGCAACCAACTGTATTTTCAACTGTTCTGGTACTGTCACCTGGACACCTTCCTTAGGTCAAGAACCATCCCTGAATACTTCACAAACACTGCTGAGTGAATGTCTCAAGAGTAAACAACTAAAAAGTTACCATTACAAAGTATCAAAACTCTCCACAGCTTCTTTGGAGATAACATCACTATTTATGCTGAATTCTATTATGATATTTGATTTACTTTGTCTATAGGTTTCAGTTTTACCATATGGAGTTGGTACAATAGATTAGAAGGGGGATGAAATCAGGATTCCTCCCTGGCCTGGCTTTGAAAGCAGAAGGACAGGACCCTAAAGACCTACACACAACACAGCACACTATGAGTGATCCCAAATGCATTCAAGGAGAAGAGGGAAGAATGGGCCACAGAGCACCTAATTTTCCAAGCTTTCTATCCATGACAATCATACTAGAAACTCTCCTCACACATGAAATGGCCAACTGGGCAGGTACATGAGCTTTTTCTCTGTAATTCTGTACATGGGGCAGCCACTCATGGGTCAAGTCACCAATACTGCAAAGTAGCTTTAATCAACAACCCATGTCCTTAGAAACAAAATAAAAATCCAACAATTTAATAAATATTTAGAAGTAGCTGAAACATGTAAAAGAAATGCCTTCCAACCTACAAATGAAGAAGCATAGTCACAAATGTAGTACCTGTTCTCCACAGAATAATTAATTCTGTCCTTCACCCTGAGCTATTCCAAATTCAGGGTACTAGCCCTTAGTCTTGTTCCCCATTGCTCAAGCTTCTCATTTATTTTGTCAGCCCTATTCTTCTTTTCCTCTGGGCTTATCTTCTAGCACCCCTCTCTCCCCACCTCTTCCACCTTCCTCTCCATAGAGTGAACTGGTTTCTTCCCTCCCTGTCCTTTGATTCTCCATTTAATCTTAACCAACTCACAACTAGAATACTTTATTAGAAACAGTAACCAGAATTAATGGAGTCCTCACAGACTTTAAACAACTAAAATCCGGAATTTATAATGGCAGTAATGAGTCAATCCTGATAAATTATTCTAAGTATTCCCATAACAGATTAATATAGTTTCTAAAAATAAACCAAAGTAACAAGCAAAACATAAACAAAAACCTAGCAAATCATAATTAGAGTTACCTTTTCTTTGTGGTGTTTTAATAAACGCTTACGATATCCTTCTTGAAATTCTGATATCTAAAAATAAATACAGTTAGATCAAGCTTCACACAATTACATTTATGCACCTCAGCAAAGAAGTGATGGAAAAGAACTCCTTCACAGTATGCAAAGTTTTGTCTTTTATAGGCAGTTAACATATCTTTTTAAAATCATCCTAAAAAATCCCAAACTATTCTGAATTATTATCAATGACAGACAAAACCTTATAAAGTTAATTTAATCCAATATGACCTACAGTAGGGCTGGTAGATTTATTTCACTGAAGTTATATTTTAACACTATGTTCAATAAAAAGGTAAAGACATTAGAAAGCCAGTTTAGCTGCAGTGTTTCCTATTCATCAGTGCTAAGCAAACACATAAAATTAATGGCAACATAAAAAGTAATCTGTCTTACTGGCAATTATAACATGCCTTGTAAAAATACCCTGTTAATTAAAAAATAATTGTTAGACACACTGTCTGGTGATGTGTAAGCACTTCTTGTGTCCACATGAGGATCATAAACCATGACAAGTTAAAAGTAAAAATGACAAGGTAGGCAAGACAAGAGCTTGAGGAACAAATTACCACAGGCAGTAACTTGCAATAAATCTTTCTTCTCACACGTAAGAAAACCGCCAGAAAATTTGTAAGAATTGAGACAACCAAGAAGAGAATACAAACCCATAGAGGAGTACCCAACTTAAATGTTTATTTTATTCCCTGTGGAAGGAGCTGGGAGGCTCCCACTGAATACTCATCAAAGGATCAGTATCTTTGGAAGAACTGATGGAAGAAATGTTCACTTAGAAAGTGATGGCTTTGAGCTGTCTCCACTCACTCAGAAATGAGTTCATTGGTCTAGGAGAAACCTGAATTCATCAGTTTAGTGCTCAGTACCAGTCAAAAAGTAAATCAGATCTTACCAGTAGTTCAAAATGGAATAAGGGACATCATCATTCCCCTTTAAAAAATGCATGTTCCTATATCCTGAGTCTGCTCAACATCTCAGAAAAGATCGAGTAGGCCTGAAAACAGTTCAGATTTATCAGAGGTATGCAAGAACTTCAGTAAAAGAATGACCACATAGAATATGAATTTTCATGGCTGAAAAAAAGACAGTTGAAGAAGGCATGCATCAGCAGTCTAAAACTAATGATTAGCACAGATGTAGTGCATGAGAATGGATACTTCTTCCTCCAGAATCAAATTCAAGAGTAAGAAATGAAACTAACAGGTTAAAACCTGAAAAATGAAATAATCATCATGCAGTGAACAACCTGTGCACCTCCCTTCTATAATATGAGACAGATGCCAAAATTCAGGAAACAACCTGACAATTATGTGGGGAAAAATATCCACCACACGCTTCTGAATGCAGACCAACCCACTTTGAGAAATCCTTGTGTCACACGTTGGGGAAAGATGGGAGCCTCTTCTGAAGATGTATCACCACAGCCAGCTCTGCTCTCACTCTTTCCTAAACACCCACAGAAGTGACAAGATATTAGATTAGATAAGAGATTAGATAAATTGCTCTTACAACTTTTGATGATGGAAAAGTCCTGAACAAACCTCAATGCCTTCACTACACTTCAATATGTTCCCAACAGGTTATCTCAGGCTACAGTAAACCTATCTCAGCCTGGAGAGATTAAGCCCTCTTTTTTCCTGCCTTTTGCACATTATGGAAGTCTGTATTCCCATGTGATTGGAGGTGTGCAGGTTCCCTGCATTTGTTCAGTTTATGGAGTAACTGCTGATCCTGTTGTTAAAAATTGGGTATGGAAGGACAGAGGAAGGGTTCACATTTACCTTGTGTCCCTTCTGCATCTGAGGAGGAGCACTGCTCAGGAAAGGGGCCAAGGTCAGCTTTGGAAAAGTCTTGAGGCCTGGGGCAGAGCAAATGTGAATCCATGACCATTGCTGGAGAACACAGGTGATACCCCCTGGGTTATTGCTCTGCGGGATCAGGAAGCTCACCCAAAGATCAGCAAGTCCCAGCCCAAGGAGATGAGAACAATCAACGAAGGCTGCAGCCAGGCCCAGGGACAATGCACTGCTGGAGTGGTGGAAACTGCTGCTCAATTGCACAGGGAGAGGGACAAGGACACAGAGTCCCAAAGCCAAGCTGAAGAGATGCAGAAAATGAGGAGGAAAAGGGAGTTTGTATGCAGTCATTTAACCCAGAGAGCTACTGAAGTTCTTGACTGGAAACTAAGCCTGACAAAATGAATCCTATCTGGAATTCACAGAAAGCAGGAGGAAAATGACCTTGGAATCATTTACTGCATCTATCTGGGAAAAAAAAAAAAAAAGAGGGGTGTTGATATTAAAAACAAACAAACAAACAAACAAACCAACAACAACAACAACAAAAAATTAGAAGGGAGAGAGAGCACAGTCAGCTCAGGACTGTGTCCAGCTCAGGTTTTCACTGTGCAACTTTTTATTGCTATAATTAAGGCACACTATCTGGGCACGTTTAAGCTTCTGGAAGATCTAATTTTTCACTGCATGGCATTGAAAGTGATTTTACACTATTAAAATAACCAGACTAGTGGTCCTTAGAGAGAGTTTGAAAACGTAAGCAGTGACCATAATGAATAATTTATGTCTCCTTAAGAACTCAGAAACTGTAGAATTAAGGAAGTAAAGATGGTAATGGGCATACATTCATTTTCAAGCATTCGCTCATACACTTTTCCCATTCACATAAAAATCAGCAGGAGTTGCTGATTATTTATAGTGCTAAAAAGTTTTAAGGCAGATTCACCTGTGATACTTCTTTTGAATATTTCTTGCCCAACACTTCTATTGGCATGAACAGTGATTGAATATCAGGACTTGTCTATGAAGAAAGGAAAATATACCAAGGTTAGCATTTTTATTAGCAAGTCATATAAAATAAAGTCTTTTGCAAAATGTTTTTTTAACTTGACTGATGAATATAAATTAAAAAAAAAAAAAAGACACATTAGGAAAGGATAATGCTGAAAGTGAAAATAAGCCTAGTTTCTTTAATGGCATTATCAACCATCTGAAAAGCACTGGGCTTTTGTTTAAATACATTACCCACACATACACTTTTATGATTAAGATAGTACCAGTGTCCAGAGAACATTCAAGGAGGATGCCTGGAGAGGCACTGCACTCACACCAACAGCCAGGTTTCTGACAGCTCCTGTCCAGGCTTTTTGGTTCTCACCATTCCCAGTCAAATGGAATGCACCCTACAATCAGTTTTGTTTCAAAGTCCTTTTTCAGCATAGTTCCAATGCTGACTGGGATCCCTTTGTCTTTCCCTGCCCATTGGGCAGCAGAATATTATCCCAGAATAAGGAAAGAGCCTTAAAGTAATTGTTGAATTTTTAAATTATTTTATGACTTGTGTCTTTTAATCAAAGCTGTGCATGCTTTAGGAAAACTGTTTTTCCTGGCTTTCCCCAGCTACTAATTCTTACAGAACTCACAGAAGGTAAGCAATTGTATTTGAGACTTCCTCTGCAATTTTGAATTTGGTTGACATCAGCCAAAAATTCAAAAATTTCCAGCTGACAGATGGAGAAACGCAGACAGACAGCACAGTCAACCTACCTATGGCATTTCAGTAAAGAAAATAAAAACAATACAATAATATTCCATCTTGAAAACTTAAGATACTTATAAAAATATATTCAGCTTCTTTAAATGAGAGGCATTCATAGGAACCAAGCTCTTTGCAATCTGTTTAGGGTTCTATCAAAGCAATGTACCTATCAGGTCTGAAAAAAAATAAAACCCAACCAGCTTCATGGTGATATAAAAACTCAAATAAAGATTTGTGTAACACCATTTATATTTTCTCTGCTGCACGGAGGAGTAGCAGATGTTCCTTTGCTATTCTGAAATTCTGAACAGCCAGATTCTGATTTATCATAACACTTAACCATCCTCTGGGGAAAAGCAAGTGGGGATCATGAGACAGAGAAGGAAGACATAAAGGTGACAAGACTGCATTACTGTAAAGATGAGAATATTTAATGTGTACACGTTGATTACCCCAACATACAATTTAATTAGGACTTCTAACACATTTATAGGACCTCCTCTCATTGGGAATTCTTCCATAGCATCAAGCTCATAAAGCTTACCAGGTATATTTCCACTCAGGTTCCTGAATTATAGAGCCATGACTTTTTTATATGCATCTTTAATTATCATTCCAATCATTTTATCTGTTCTTAATCAAGGATAAGCAATCACCATTAATGTCTTTTTTAAAGAATATGATAATTTGCTTCCTTGCAGCCCTCCAGAGCAGTGGCAGGTTCTAATGAAACACCTAATATTTTTGTTAGTATCCCAATCATTGCATTTTTAAATTCCTTCTGTGCTTTTGAAGTAAATTATCAAGTTCTGCTGAAATGGGGCAGTTTAAGACTGACGTAACTTAGAAATTAACATTGTTTGGAGCAAGGTGTTGAACAAGATGACCTCCAGAGGTCCTCGACAACTTAAATTATTCTTTGACTGAAATTAATAACAGCAGCAACAATACAATGATATTGAAAGCATATGAAAATATGCCCTTTAGAATTTTTATGAAGGGCTTTCTGATTTTTTTTTTCGTATTTGATTACTGTGTGCATCGTTCCTTTATATTATAATTGCATTTTGTTGTTTTGCTGCAACTTTTTTTAGTAACATTGTCTTTTTCAATGTGCAAGATTCCTAGGAGGCCTTCATGTTCAGCTGTATTGAATTTTATTAAATGTTTTTAGTGTTTCTCTTTTATCCTTATAAGGCACTGTCTCTTAGGTAGGCATCAGTCTACAAAAATATGAATGTTTATGGAACCTATTTATGGAATCAGCTAAAGAGAAGATTGCTCCTGGGAGAAATGCAAAATTAAAGATTCCTAATGATTAACCAAGAAAGGGAATTAAAAGCTCTTAATTCTCCAGTGAATATGAAAAATTCCCAAAAATATTTCAAACCCTTTCTTAATCACACAGCCACAAGGAAAATAGTAAAGCTTAAGAGAAAACAGAGGGAAAAAACCTAATCCACTTGAAAACACTGCCGAGCTATCATGCAGGTTTTCAATTCAGTCCATCACATGAAGTAACTCATGACAGTTCATTTTCTGTGATGTGCAAAGGCCAAAATCAATAAACATTTTTCCATATTTTGAAATTAGTCACTGATGTTACACAGTAACCAACTGTATTTCTTGAAAAGTTTAGAATGATTTACAGTCTAGCAGCACTTGAAAACCTAAGATTTCCAGAGGCTTTAATTTAATTAAATATTTACAAGAAAAAGCAGAGCTGTCTGTGCCTAAGTATCCTAGTTTAGCAACCTATTATCAGTAAATATTCATGTCACAGTTGGCAAAAACAAAAAAGGAAGCATTTTCTAATGCAAATAGTTTAGCTGTTAAGCAAACCACAGATTAATGTAATGCAACCAAACTAAAGCTTGATTTACCTCTTTTGAAAGGACTACAGTACGACAAGCCCTCCTGCAGACCAAACATTCATCTTTTTTGCCTGTAAGGTAAAGACACATTTAAAATATAAATCAAACTGAATATATATTGAATACATTGTAAATATAATGTGATGCCTAAACCTCTGGAGCTTGTGGAAGAAATCTGCAGGTTACACAAGAAATATGAATAAACATGAATAAAGAATTTGATGCCATAACCATTACACTGAGTTGTGCAGGAAAAATGTATGTGAATGTCATCAGGTCTTACTCCTGTAAATAAGCATTCATGTAAGTGATTTTATGAATATCATTAGTGTCACATAATGCAGGTGACTTTTAGTTCCCTTGATTTAAATGGGACTACTTGCCTGGTTTAATTAAATGTATGCTTAAATGCACTAATGACTTACAGCCAATCTGATATATGGCTTTTTAGACTGGGGCACAGTTGTGTTGTCCCAACAAAATAAATGAAACTCAAATGTCAAGGAATTAATAATTTTACCTTTTGAATTCCTCCAAGAGAAAACAATAAAACCGTTTTTAAAAACTTCATTACTTTTAAACTCTTTATCTACAAACATATTAAAAAGTATCTATAGCAACTACACATTATTTCAATATTTACAACTGGCAATTCTACTAGCTACTGCCTTTCTGAAGATTCTAAGGATCAGTGTCTATAAACATCTTTAAATACATTTTAAACCTCAGTACTACTGAATTCACCAAAAAAAGATACATAATCTCACATGTTTTTCTGCCAAACAACATTAAGAGCCAAAAGGAAAGATGCTGTTCATGTTCTAGGGGCCTGCAAGCTGCAGAGGCTGCATTTTATGATCCTCTACCCTCAATAGCAGCCCTGTGAAAACATCTAGTCAAAAGTTTTTAGATCTGAAATACAGATTGATCATTTCTTCTGTGTGCCCTTACAGACACCAGGACATTTAGCATGATGTGAAAGATTGATATTTGAATATTTGTTCACTGCATTTTTTTTCCTTTTGTAAAACAACTCCATTATTCCTCTGCCTTTCCCACATATCTTTGTCCAAGAGCATCAATTGAGTGCCAGAATATGACTCTGGAACTGTACATAACACAAGAACTTCAAACATCACCTCAAATCTTTACTCATGCTGCTGAAGGTCTTCAGGAACAATACTGAGCCTCAAAACCTATTAAAACTACTTCCAAAACCTACCCTAAATCCTCCATTTTTTCAATTGCTCTTTCACTAAGGAAAAATCATTATCTTCCCCAAATTTGTCAGAACAGAATAACATCTATTTGTGGTGGGGGTTTTTTTAGTGTTTTTGGTGTGGTTTTTTTGTTTGCTTGATTGTGGTTTTTTTGTTTTGGTTTTTTGGTTGTTGTTCGGTTTTTTGGGGGTTTTTTTTGGGTTTTTTTGTTGTTGTTGTTTTTTACAAAATTATGGATCATAAGCATCCAGAATCCAGTTTTATTAAAGCCTCCATTGCGTGTGCCCCAGGCTTGCTCTCAAACCCACATCCACCCGGGGGTGGACACACGCAAGCACTGTTCAAAGCGTATCAACAGCAAGGACTGGAAAGCCTGATCAGTAACATTCGAAGAAGTGCTCAAGGCTTTGATTTTTTCCACAGCGGGTGAGAAATACCAACGTCTGAGGTGAATGCGTGCACGCAGCACAGCCATTACCTTTCTGCAGGCAAACATCGCAGAAAACGTGGCCGCAGCTGGTGAGGAAGAACCGCGGCGCGGGGGTGCGGGGCTCGCTCAGGCAGGAGTTGCAGAAGACGAGCACGGCCATGGCGCAGCGGGGCAGGACGGCCCGGCGGCGGCCCGGGGCTGGGGCACAGCCGCTCGTCCTCAGGCCGAGCCCCGCGGGTACGTACCCGCCATGTCCCGCCCGCTGCGGCGGCCCTGAGGGTAGCGAGGCCCGCGGCCCTCCCGCCGCGGGGCCTCAAGGCGACAGAGCTTGGTCTTCACACACGCCCCAATAAAATTTGTTTTTTGTGGCCTCTCGCTACCCAGCTGGACCGGTGCTGACGCAGACGGTGCTCTGAGAGATTGGCCCTCCCGGCCTCGAACGTGGGAAACACAACGGCACGCACAGGCCTTCGGGCTGGGCCTTCAGCAGCAGCCCCGCCCTGCTCGCTCCTCCCGGGTCGGCCGATGAAAAAAAAAAAACCAAAACCAAAAACCAAACCAAACCAAAAACCAAACCAACAAAAAAAACCCAAAACCCCAGAGAAAATAATTGTGGATTTCACTCTTTTAAATGCAAGAATCCAGGAGGTTTGTTAATTCGCTATCACAGGTTTGCTATGGCATTTTCTGTTGCGGAAAAAGAGCAAAGCAAGGAGATTTGATGTTCATTGCTTAGACAAAAAAAAAAAAAAAAAAAAAAAGGCCCCATCGCTTGCTAGTGCCCCGTGATGAAAATTTTAGGCAGAAAGTCCCTTACAGACTTTGTTGCAGTGCAGGCTGTAGCTCTGGGTATGACAGAGCCACGCACTGCAGAGGAAGCTTTTAACTTCACAAAGGCTTCTGTCCCCAAAGTGCTTCCCAAAAGAGCTGTGAGTCAGCTTCTGCTTTATGGAATTAATTAAAAATCTTTAAGAAGACTGAAAACATTTCCTAAAAGCAAAGATTATTATGTTGATATGATGATTATGATGATGATGATGATTAATAATAATAGTACCATTAGTAGTAGTAAAGAATTAAGCAATCACAAGTTACATTCAAGACGCCCAAGTCTCAGTGTTGAGTCTGTACTCTTTGAGTATAGACCTAATTAATATGGTGAAACATGATCAGCTCTTTGATGAATTCTGCAATGTTGCTTGTCCTGGATTACCAGCTGGAGTGTATTGTAAGTGAAATGAGTTATGTTATTGGGATGTGATTAGGAGCCTTACACTAAATATCAGCTAAAGTCTGAACCACAACCTTGTCACAACACTTTATTACTTTCTTCTTGGACTTCATATACCATATGGCTTTAACACATATTTCCTTCTTACCCACCACCAGAGATGTTATTACAAGGCATGTTGTGAGTGCTCTATAGAAGTTAATTTAATAACACTTACTGGTCATTCCAAGTGGCACTCTGAAGTATCCAAATTTTTAAATATAGGACACAGTGCAGTGAGTAGCTTTATGAGATTTTATTTGGATTGATTTTGTCCCTGGAACATTGCTTTTTGTCTCTCCTTTTTATCAATTTTATTGATTCTCACATACTACCAGCTGTCTTTTAATTCCCATGCTGGAAATATAAGTAGACTTAAAGGAAAATGTCATTTCCTTGCTCAAGAAAACAACAGGTGGAAAGATAGAAAAAAAGAAAGAAAGCAAGGGCTTTAGAACAATAATTGGTCTACAGATATTTCACCTTTCACTACCTTTTAAACCCGCAAAGTGTCTGAAAAGATGTGTAGGAAAACAAACCACAATATTCTGCTGTCACAGTGCTCTAGAAACTTCAACTTCCATGTCTTTGTATGTAATCACCTCTAACTCCTTCCTTCTACTACTGCTGCTTTGTCAAGCTGATTACCTGGATTTTTAACCACAGCCTTTGACTTGTAGGATACTGTAGTTACACTGCTATTTGTACACAAATTAGCTAAATTAGGGCATAAAAGATATATGCAACCAAGCTGCAATAAGTAAAATGGAAAATTAAGTAAAAAACAGGTAGTTTCTGTAGGCAGTCATATTAAAGTTGCTAAATAATTAAAATCATGAAAATTCTCAACACAGAAACATTTAGTGCAGGAATGAATTAAAATAAAATTGGCATTGTTTACCAAGAAACCCAATAATTTCAGTTACTTTGTTATACTTCATAAAGATTATAATTTACTTAACTGTGGGAGGCACCAGATCATCATCACTTCTATAGCCTAATGTTAAGGGCTTTTCTGGAAGAAAAAGTAAGTTTAATTCCAAATTGCTTGTCTGGGTCTTTGTCTTCTATGATAATTGCTGCCACCACTGATCAGTTCAAACTCTGAATATTTTACAAGAAAGCATTCACAATTATATTTAGGTATTACACATATATAGATTGAGTTCAAGACACTTGCACCCAATTAAACACTGCAGGGGATGTAATTATTTCTCTGTTTACTATCTGAATTCTAGTCAGTCTGAAGTGCTGAACTGTTCATGGTAGTGCCAAAAGATTACTCAGCAAGCAGAGTAATTTAAAATCTTAGAAACTTTATTTTGGATTTAACCTAAAATAAACATTCTTCATTAAGTACTGAACTTAAATGCTGCCTTTATCGCTGACTTCTTCTATATTTAGCTTTATATCTGTAGATGGGGGGAAATAGTAAAAGATGGGATTCAAGGACCAAAACGTGAGGGATGGCAGAGGTTGTGACCTAGCTGGAGACACCAGAGTTAGAACAGAAAATGAGAGAAAGCTGAGAGTTCCATACAAGCAATTTTCTCATAGGTGCAGGGTTTCTTTGGATGTTCAGTGTTACATGGTGTGCAATTTTTGAATCTGTGCGTTGACTTTATAGAACTTAAACAAGCTTCTTAGATATAAAGAAATCTCTGAGAGATTTGATTTGCCAGATTCCAACAGAGATGAGGATTAGTGTTTGTACTATAGCCCACCACAAAATATTGCTGTTGGTTTCTTCGCTTGTTTTCCGAAATTTTTCTTCGCGCTCCTAGAGAATAAAGGAAAAGCATCATTATTACCTTTTGGCATCTGTATGTTTTATGGTAACTAGAAAGGCATCCCTCTTCTGCATAGTGGTGAACAAAAGCATTTTTCCACGTGGATAAAAATGAAGGTTTGTGCTTATCTGTGTGGTAGATATCTTCACAAATCAAAACTGAGAAGCAGGCACACTGCATCCTGAAGCAGGAAGGCAGAGCTTCCCTTGCTGACATATATTGTGCCAAACATACTCAATCAGTACAGATTTTAACCTGTTTAGGTTTATATAATTTGCTGTCAAGAGCCCTTTTGCTTCCAAATTTCTGGTTTTGAGTTACTAACACTTCAAACACTGTCTATCTGCGTGCATATAGAAAAGCGACTGTGTGTACACTTGTTTGAAGAAGGGATATATAAGTATACATTCATGGGGATATAAATATTCACTCAGTCATTTCCTTCCCCACTCAATGGAGTTTGTGCACACAGGGCAGCATGGAAACAACAGCATCACCCACAATGGCACCTGCTACCTGCTGGGCTGCTGTGGCTGAGTCTGACCAAGAAAACTCTGCTTGGAAAATCCTGCTTTAAAATAACCTGTTGCTACAAGCCCGAGCCCACAGTGATTAATTAGTTTTATGTAACCACTTAAAAATATTTTGCAAGGTAATGGAGACTATTTTGGTTAAATATCTATACATTTTTATGAGTTAGTTAAAAACACCCCTGAAATTGGATAATAAACCTCATAATACTTTATAAATCAATATGCTTATGTACAATATTTTTAGCATTTACATTAGGGGACATACATACTCTTTCATAGTCTTGTTCTCTGGTTACGTGGTGAATTTGCTCCACTAGATGCTCTAGTCTGATACTAACTTCATTTACTTTGTCCTTAGCTTGAATAGCAGATTCATCCAAAAAATGTTCTCCAACTCTGATGTCCAAGTGGATACGCTGCAAAAAGAAAAAAATGTTCTCATTACTGTGTCTTCTGCTTTTTCAAATATCTTAGAATAAAAATGAAACTATTGATAATTTCCCTTTAAGAGCATTGCAGGAAAATAGTCTTAATTGCTTGTAAAAATCCCTCCTAAAATTAGAATCAGCTGGAAAATTTGAAAGGTTTCTTAATTTTATTTTTAAATTAGCTTTACAAATTTACAATCTTCACTAATGTTAGGGCATTATTTTATGCTAGTATTGATTCAACTGCCATTAAAATGTTGCCTTTGTCCAAAATAGTTAAAAAAAAAAAAAGACTGCTCATTATAATTCACATTTCATCCTGATATTGCAGAAATAACTATCTTTAACAGTGCTGTTGGAGGCTTTTTACAAATACTCTTCTAGATTCCCTCACATAACTGTTCTCTTCACATTATTTATCCAAGTTGGATATTTGGATATCTCCCAATATCCTCCAGGCTGTTGTTTGATCTGTAGCAAAAATGCCTCAAGCCAGCCAAGCAATAGAACCATAGAAAGAAGAGAGAAGACTGGAACTTGCAATGTTATGAAACTTATTTTGGCATGCATGAAAAATTCTACTAAAACTAGTAGGAGAAACTTCTCCTAGAAGCCAATTAGTACCTAAGAGAAAACAAAAAGGTTTTAGCCAAACAAATAAACTTCAAAACTTAGAAATTGATATTATCATAATAGAACCTAGGTCTGCTCAGAGATCAGCCACAAATGAAGAGTGTATTTTCTTGCAGTTTTCTTGAAGTTACCTAACTGTATAGGTAGAAATCCATCTCACAACCTTGTGCTCCATTCATTTCTTTATTTTTGCTTGAAAGAGTTCAGATAACCATATGGTTCTTACAAAGAACAGTTAAAGATTTACCTTCACTAAAGAGTGTTTTTCCTTTTGTGATCTTTATTCCTCCAGATATAATTTAAAAGGACAATATTTTCCTTTTTTATTTCTGTGTTCTCAAAGAAAGAACATTATTTAGTATTTGGGATTTTTATGTACTTCCCTGCATCTCTTGGCTTCTTTTATATAGGATGGTCAGAACTCAACATAGTGCATATATCACGTAAAATAATACATGCCCATCTATACCAGATAAAAATCACCTGCACGTCCTCAGAATCACATTCGTGGTGCATAGTTAACTGTGACCAACCAAAGCTTTATCCCCCTTTCTCTCCCTAGTTTATAAACTCCACAATTTTTTTTTAATGATTAGAGCTAATTGCTTTTTCAATGTATATGATTAAATTTCCATTAATTTCTATCATTTAGCATGTAAGAACACTTTGTTATTCCAGTATAATAATCCTACTCCAGTATTGTTATTTCTGTGTTATCTACATGTTTCTGAAGTGCACAGTTAGGATGAGATTTAGCTTACCTTAACTCATTTAGAAATGTTTATATTTTGCTGGTTATTTAGCTGTTTTGCCATCAGCTAAGAAGAAAAAAATCCCAAACCACTTTAGAAAGTAATTCTCTCCTGTTTTTTGGAAGCAGCAAATAGATAAAATTTCAAAACAGTATTTATAAATTTTTTGCTGCAATCATCAGTAGAGCCATGATATCACCTCTGATGGCTTTTTTTTTAAAGCTCCATTAAAACTAACTTTTCTGGTAGTAGACAATAACAAGTATGCTGACATATTCTTCATTTAAATATCTTTCAAAAACTAAATTGTTGCATTTTCATTGGCAACCCAATCTAAGTTAGTGAATGCATGGAATATCTTTATGTCAAATGCTTGCGTTAGTCAATCTTACATATTTGTCTTTTTGATCCAAAATAGTTGTTCTTATTGATCAGAATCTTTCACACTCAAAGCACAATACAAACATTAAATCTCTCTATCCTTAGTCCTGCCTCTTGAATGCTGACTTTTTAAATGTGACAATAGTATTTTTATCTTTTTATCTACATAATTCTATGTTTGTGTTCTTTAATTGCTAAAAAACATTGAATTATCTGCTAGAAGTTAGACCAACTTCTAATCCAGTTTGAAATCTCTGCTATTGGTAATGATTTATATTGTTACAACAAAGACTATTTAGGAAATACACCTACCAGTTTACTTCCTGCAATCACTGCAAATCTTGTGGAGTTAGACTGGAAACAGATGATATGCTCCCCAGAGATGTAGGATGTAAAAGTAAAAGTCCCTTGTGGCCCATACAGTTTTGACAACAGTATCTGCAATTTAGATATATGCATTGGGTTTATAATTTATAACTACCAATAAAAAAATCAAAAAGCAATACTGTGAATTGGATGCAAAAAGGAATCAGTTAAGCTGTTGACATCATTAAATTTATCCAAATTTCAGAATACATTTAGAGAAAACAAAGCAATCTTAGCTCACAGTGAACATGAAAACATTACAGAATTTGGCAATGTACAAAAGCCAATGCTTTCTAAAGCATTCGAAGTCTGAAAACTGATTCCTTGCCTGGGCAGGGAAATAAGTTGTCCATTGCTGGAAAAGCTCTGACCTCAGGCAGCTGCTCTGCATAAGGGCTATGAGCAGCCTCCTGGTGAGCTCGACTTTGGGCTTTGTTTATCATCAGCACTCCTTTCTGCTGCCCAAGAAGATTCTGTACCATTTTGCTTCATTAGTGAATTTTGGTGTTTTATTTTTCATTTAACTTATTTTCTCAGTTGTCACTAATTCTTCTTATTGATACTGTTTCCCAGATCTGATAGTAATGCAAAAATTGTCCATACACATAATTATCAAATATAATAATTTCTTTTTACTTTTATCTTTCAGCATCTAAATGCTGAACTAGCTGGTAGACTGTAGATTTACTTCTTCCTCAGAAGTATCTTTTATTTCTGGATAGTGCTGCTTGCCAGTGTCAGAAGTCAAGTCATAAATCATAGAGAAACATTCATAAAGCATTTTTACCTCACCAGTAGGTATTGTGACAGTCACAAACATTCCCAAACCAGGAGCAGATTCAAGAAAGTCATGTGTTTGTATGTCCCAGCGTTGTACTTTGTAATTCCCTGAATAAAACCAGAGATAAATTTGTTAAATAAAGCACAGCTTAATGTTAAACATCTTTGATGATTTTTCAGGAAAAATAGAAATATGTATATATATATAATGTGTTTATGATTAATATTTTTCATGGGTACTTCATAACAGAGTGATATGCAATAAGTTTTACTGCATTAGAAAGTGTTCTAAAGTACTACAAAAAAGGGTTAATTAACAAGAAAAACTTTTTAATTACTCCTAATGCTTTGGGAAGATTAGCCTCTAGAAGGCACACTGAGACCTCCAAAAGCATAATGTGCTGTACTCAAATTACATTTTAGTCATTGTCTTTCACACTTATCATATTATTTAAAAAAAAAAAAAGATTAATTTGTATTATTTTTTACTATACCCTTGAAATCTTACATTTACAGTCTTGTAGATTAATTTAATGTGCTTCTCTTATCAGAGGAGAAATGAAACTTTAGTACATCGTGAATGGTCTCTTTTCAGACCAGCACTTATCAAAAAAAACTCTGGGGAAAACAGTGTTACAGAAATTCTGATATGAATGAGTACATCAGTCAGAACATGCAGAAGCACACATGGAAGCAGCAGTTCCACAGTGTAGAATTAAAAAACATTCTTTTTCTCTTCTTACTCAGTAAAGCACGCTGAAAATCTGCATTTCTCAATGGCTGAGGACTTTAAACCTAATCCCTGCTGCAGGGAATTATTTTCAGAGTGCCCTTTTCTGGTTTTTTACCATATACATCAATCACAGAAATTGCTGTTACATTCCAGTTATTTTTGTTATTGCATGGATTAGATCATCATAAAGCATTGACAGGTACCTACCAACTACCAAGGTGTCACTGGGAATATCTTCAATTATGCATTTCTCTTCTCTTTCTCCCGCATGAAAATACAAAGCGAATGAAAAAGAAATCCAAAAGTTCATAAGGAATCCTATTAATTTGCTTTTCATGGTTTTTATATATCCCTGCTGTAGGGCTTTTGAAGATAGTTACATACAAATGCCTGTAGTCCTGTGGTTGTTCCTTGTTTGCTGCTTATCAGAGTATTTTTGAGAGGAAAAAAAAAAACTGTGAGAAAAGGCAGCTGGTAGTTACTCATTTATAAATAACTACAGCATGTTCCAGGGAATGAGATAACACAGAAAAGACACCTTTTAAATACTTTCTTCTTTCCCAGAATCTAGATTAAAATTTATATTATACACTTAGAAGAGCATGAAACTGAAAGGGACTCTCAGGTGCTTGAGATCAGTTCCCTAGATTACTGTAGGCAGTTACATTGGCTCCCACTTTCCATAAACTGCTCAATTTTCAACTTAAATGAAGTTATTATTTCCCTTTAATTCTGGGTGATTATTCCAGAGCTTCACCTCTCCTTTATTAAGCAAACATTTCATTTCCATCCTAAATCATTGTACAAATGTAGGCACCTGATTAAAACCCACAGGCTCTACATGAAAAACCTATAAAGAAGTCAAAAGAACTTGAATAATCAAATAATCCATTAAATAATCAAACAACATTAGTGAATATGATATTGCAGGGAAAAATAACAACATGAACACTTTCAGAATAAGATTTTTTTATATAGGAATGACTTAGATATTTCCTAATACATTCTGTGAAGAAAGTTATAGTACAATCAAACAATGATTGAGGTTCTTATTTTCATTCTTTGTACTCATATAGACCAATAGGTATGTTTGATGACAAACTCATTTGTCACTCAAATGCTCCTTGTCCTATAAATGGATATCACTCTGTCTGAAAGGTGGGCCTGAATGGTCTTTTTCCAGCAGGGAGGACCCACCTGTGGGATCATTTCTAGTTGGGAGGACCCATCTTTCCACAAAAAAATGTATGTTACCCCAATTGCACAAGAGCACATATTTTTCTTGTGTCAAGGAAGGGTGCACAGCCCTTCATCTTCAATATCTGTAACCTTAATAAAATTTTGGGGATGATAACTCCTATTGGATTATTTCACATCTGCAAAAGGAGGACTGATTCATGTTTCTTGCCCTTCACTGCACCTGCCATCTATGGAGTTGTCTCAATAAAGGAATGTCTGTGTAACACTACACAGTTCACTTAGTTCACTCCATTTCATAGCATGAAATATCTTCATGGAAGTTGTAGCACAAGTATTAGTTCACCTCCAAAAATCACCCATCAGCATCCCCATATTGAAAGGCAGTCAGACGAAGAGAACTGATTCCTTACACATTACTTCTTTGACTCCATATGGCAAAAGATAGAGGGAAAAAAAATGCATCTCATGGCTGTTGGATCCTTAGGAATGTCAAAGGGGATGTTACGACTCCTTTACTACTTCAGCACTTATGCATCAGAAATAATTTTAGATTATACATGATCTCATGATAATACTGCACTTTTGCCTCTCTACCACAGGAGATGTTGACTGTCATGCACCTGCACAAATTCCCATGGCATACTCATACCTGCAGGAAATATAAGTTTGTCTTTAAGTTGTGAGCTACTTAACCCATCATCTTTTTAGCTTTTTGTTGAGTTCTTATGGCTTCCAAAGTTCTGAGTTTCAGTGGTAGAACACAAGATATACAAGGTGACACCCCTTTATCCTTCACTCTGCCCACACCCATTGGAAGAGACACATTTCTTCTGTACTTTTGGCTGGCAAATACTGGCATAGTAGGGCTGCTGGACTTCAAGCAAACAAAAATAATTCAGTCTCCAAGTAATCAGGTCTTTGTGCAGCATACTGAGAGCTTTTGTCTCAGTCAATTTTCAATTCAGAGTTCTGTAAAAAATCCAACTGCATACTGCAAAAATCCCATTGAACAACATCTGGCTGCTATCAGAATTGCTGTATCGAGTGTTAGATTTATTTCTTGGGAGTGTTAAATATTGTCATGGAATAAATAGTGTGAGTTACTTTATTATGTTGGATCATTCATGACAGATCAGTTATTCCCAATGTACTTCAATTACCTGGGACTGGGAATATAATTAAATGAAGCTTTTTGCCTTGAATAACATCAGATACTCTCAGATCTTTTGTTTTCACGCTTATTCCATTATAGGAATTTGATTTCATGTTGATTATTTTTGTAGGACGACAGTTTAATTCTGTGGTGACTTTTTTGCTGCTACACTTTACCATTAACCACATCTTTCAATCTGCAAGTACATCTGCCAAGGCATCAGAGCTGATTCTTTCTATAAGATATTCTTGAAAGGAATTGTCTTTACAAATCCATTTCAGTTTTCTTTCCATAGTGCTTTCTGAGATTAGCTTAACCCAGAAATTAATTTGCCTATTTCCTTCGCTAAATTTTGTGTATTTAGGATCTGCCAGCCATATGTGACACAAGATACAAGGGAAAAGGAAGGAAGAGCTTCTCTGTGTTTGTTCCTGGTCCCAAAATTTTTAAGGCAATTCCAAGGCTGCTGGAGCTACAAATTCCTAGCAGTGTCTGTGCAGAGATAATGTACCGCACTAATCAGTTTAATAGATAAATACAATGAGAAATGTGCTCCATCACTAGAATGCATTTCATTCACTGCATCCACAGTCTTGCCAAGTAATGGCTCCATCCCTGTGCTTTCAAAGGGAATAACTGGAATTATATTTATGGCCAAGCAATACACTGGCACACGGGCATCCTTAAAGAATATATTTACCAAGGTCTCCTGAATTTGAAGCTTACAAAAAAAAAAACCATATCCAGGTAACTGGCTGGATAGGAGACTTCTGTTTTTGAATGCAAAATATTCATGTAAGTAAACACCCTAAAATAGTAAAGTTGTGTATCACTGACTGGAGTTTTCTGAGGTGTGTTGGTTACATATTTTCTTTCTACTCCTTGTCCTTATCTCATCCTTTCTCCGTCAGTGTCCTTTGGAAAACTTTTGTCTCCAGGAGTTTGAGCAAACACTGGGACTCCTCCACTCATTAAATCTTGTAGGACTGAAATCTCAGTTTCAGGTCATGTATGCTATTGCAAATATAGGTATTCTTTTACTGGGCCTGGGCCTTTATTTATTCTGGGCATGTGAAGAAATAAAACTGTAGTGTATAGAGAACTTCCAGGAATGTACCTCCAAGGATATCTTGTGGGTTTTGAGTTTGTTTTTCCTAAGGCATAATTTAGAATTGCCTGTGATATCTGCCCAAAGACTTTACTGAGCTTAATTTGTCTCTTGACAATCAATTTGAAATTAGCTCCTACCCTCTGAGAATATTTAAATATATGCTACAATGTATGCTTATGTTTTCTGATATGATGATAAATGTTTAAACAGGTATTAAATAAGTGTAACAGAAAACACAGAATGGTTAAAACTAATATAAAAAAGAAGAATGAAAAATATTAACAATTAACTAAACATAGAAGAGTATAGTAACACTATTCCCATTATAGAGTGGAAATAGGGGGAACTTAAAAAAATAGATATGATAACAGGAATAAGTGGAACAATTTTGAACAACAAACAACAGTGGGAATCTGAAGAATGAGAGAAGAGCAGAAATTCCTACACTTAGTTCTAACAACTGTGTATTTATCAGCATTTGCAGGACCAGTGAAGTTTAGTCTGGTAAAGTTTTGAATTTATTTGTGTCTTTGCAAGATGTCTTTCCTGGGAAAAGAAATACATAGAAATGTTTAAATGTTTCAGCCCTCTGCAGAATACAGTGTGCTCCTTTAAAAACAAGAGAAATTATCTTGTATTTGGCATATTCCAGAAAGAACCTAACAAATCAACTTTCCTGTTCAATACCTGTGCTGTATATTTGTAAAACTGTAGTGTACTGTAAAAGTTTTGAGCTGACTTCAAACTTATTCTATTGAATAAGTATTATTCCAAAATTATTTTCCTAGTTGGTAGCCACAGCTCTTCATAAGCCTGATGTTACATTCATTTTATAAGTTATTTGAGCATAAAACTTGCAGTCAGGAACAGTTTTGGACATGTGTTTTGTTAGAGTTGTGCATACCTTAATTTTAGGTAATATATATACAAACAGCAGCAAACACATATAAAGAAACATGGACACATTTACTGCATATTTAAGGTTAATGATATAATTTATGTTATAGTCAACAGTGTTAACTTTGAGATTAAAATTGTCTCATGAGGGACATACATCAAAAATCAGTTTTTGTATCCCAGCTAACATTTTTAATTCAGCTCAGACGTTTTCTACTACTATCCACACTCCACACTCCAGATTTTTTTTCTAGTAATTTTGTTGGCTGAGTGTCCTCATGGCAGTTATCCTTCTCACTTTTGAGAGAGAAAAATAAAAAAACATTTTCATATATTCAAAAGTCTCAAGACAAATTTACTCAGTTCCATTATTGTCTTAACCACACTGCAAACATCTGATCACTCTGACTTTTGTAAGTAGTTTCTAAAGAAATGCACATTAAGCAAGGTTAGAAAGACGACAAAAATGCCAATAAATTATAAAAACATAATTTAGAGGAAAAAACTATTTTCTAGGTATAAATAGGTGTAGATAAACAAATTACAATATTTAAGGAGGTTATTAGTTTAGACTTTGTGACTGAAATATTTTTACGTGAAGTAAAAATGTGAAGTACAATCTTTCCAAATGTCTTCTTTTCTGCCACTAGAGGGTACTCCAAGAACTTACAGTGTATTTGGAGGAAGGATTTATTTGGGGGTTTTTGTTCTTTAAATTATCCAGTACTGTTGTCCTACTAAATCTTAGGAATTAAACCCCCCAAAATCTTGATATTAAATAAAAACTTTCAAAACCACTCTAATGCAACTTTTCAGCAAAATAGTGCAGTGTATCCAAATTATAAAGAACATTGATTGACATGTAGTTTAGATTTAAACTTATCCTACTTTTAAATTATCGTAATTATTATCTTTTATTTATTTCAGACACAATTTTCTGGTTCACATGCTGTTTCTTCATCCAGGTTTGGACAAGGCATTCCATTATTGGCAGGCTGAAGAAGTACAAAACGAGTTCTGATCTTGGTCCCTGTTTCTCTGCAAACCCCTCTGCAGAGCCCCCAGGAAGACCATTGTGAAACCTCGCAGTCCAGGGGTGTTTCTGCAATGCACACACCAAAGAGGTAACTTTACTTCAAGCTGTACTTGAGTCAAATACACAGCTGGAAAAGCATTAAGCAATGATCATAAAACAAAATCCTTTCTTATACAAAATACATGTAATATCCATCAAATCAGTGTGTTGTCTCATAAATTTTAAAAAAAGTCCAGTTTCAGCTCCTAAACTTATTGGTATTATTGTTATTGCAGTCTAGAGCCTGTCTGAGGTATTATATCAGTTCTCAAGTATATTATGTCTTGAATGAAAATACAGAATTCCTTAAAAGAAAACTATGCTTAAAATTTTTGTACTTAAAAGATTGAATTAAAAAACGTTTACTGCCAATTTTTATAACTCATTTTCCTTTTTATGACTAAGTAAAACACTGAGATTAAAGCTTTTCTCTGGTTTATTTAGGTATATTTATATTTCTTTGCAGGCAGCTATTGTTCCTAGAGTTGTTCATATTGAACTCCATTTTATTTTTGTTCCAATTTGCTTTGGATATAAAGTCTAATTTTTTATAATTTTGCTATCATTTCTATCAATTATCATTTTTTATCATTTTTATCATCTTGCTGTTTTCTGGTGTGTACACTACTTTTCTCTTTGCCAGTAAGGATATTCTGTCACTAGAAGCTTTCTAATGCTGAAAGGATTTCAATGTAGTTTTCATTCAGTGCAAGAAAAGAAGTTAGAAACTCTGAAGTACTATCCATAATGTACACTTCTATCTAAAGTAAAAATCATAAAAAGTAGGTGAATATTCCTTAGCAGGTTAAATTAAAATACTGCTTGTCACAGGAAGTGGCATCAAAACTGCCTGTTACAGCATTTGTGGGTAAAAGAGGTGTGCACAAGCCCAGCTTTAAATGCCACACTAAACATGTGACACCTGGTATAAATTTCTGGTGTTACAGTGAACTCACCACTTCTGCTGTCATCACTCATTCCTATGTTTCTAGAGGGAGTGGGGGACACTGCTTGACCTCTGGTAATTAAATCTGCCCTTTTGATTCTGGAATGAGTTTTTAAACAGACTGATTTACTGGTTCATATGTAGGAAAGTGGGGATTTGTGATTAAAAATTATTTTCGAAATACTATACTTCAAATGCAGTTTTAAATTTATATCATGAACAGTGCCAAATGCTCTTTTCAAATCTTAAGAGCATATAACTGTAAATGAGGTGTGTAACATTGACTTTGTATATGTATTGTTTACTAATAGAAATACATTAAACCACTATAAATTGATAAGTACATGTATTAAATTATAAATAGAACATTAACTGAGCAGAGAATGAGTTGTATTTTAATAGTTGTAAGGTGACAGCACAGTGCTAGAGACATGCCATATCCAGACATTCTGGAGAAGCTCCTGGAACATGGCAATACTTTTGGGAATACATGGGTCCCTTGGAGCAAATATTTTGTTAATAATATATGTATTTTAATTCAGAGATTTGAAAATCACCCTTCTGATTGACTTGCGTCAGTGGTTTGCATGTCTTTCTATCTATTCAAGATTAATGAATCTTAAGGATGAATATTTACTTCAAAGTTGCAAAGAGTTTGGAATGCTGATTCTGATTGAGTGTCATTTGTTTCTTATGAAATTCGCTGAGCTACACTGACACAAAGGCTTGGGTAGCTCTTGCTCTGGATATAGCCCAGTCCTTTGAACCAGAGCTGAAATATGCAATCCCTTACTTATTCTTTCAGGAATTCTCTTTTATGTCAACTGGCTTGTTTTATTTCCTATTTGTGAGTCTGGAACTATTCCTTATGCTGATAGGAGAATATTCTGCCTGATCACCTGTTTCATCCACATCACCTGCCAGATTTCCACATACTTCTGAGTGAATGGAAATAACAGAATTGTGAGCATCTACTAATCACTTACCTGAGACAGTGTCTATTATTTCATTGCTTTTAGCTGGAAGATTAATAAAAGGTGCAGAAAGACCTAGCTGGCTTTTCTTTAATTTCACCATTGTTACTTGAGCAATTGGTGGCAAAATTTTGAGTTTGGGATAATAAAATGAGTTTGCTGGGTGACTTGGAGAGGAACACGTGATCTGTGAAATAAAAAGGAGAATATTAAAAAACTAGGAAGGGAAATATAGAATCATATTTGTAAATCATGCTAATACTTTTCGGCAAATAATTTGCATACAAACAGTTTCTGTGAACATGTAGTTCACATAACTATGCTGGTCATCCCAGAATTTTTAATGCAGGATACTTGACTGGATACAGGACTGTGATAGGAGGTCCTGCAAACACAGTAATGTATGAAAAGATTTGAAAAGAAGGAACTGGATGTTATTACAAGAAGAATACATGAGTATTAAACAATATTAGGTATACTATAGGAGCTGTCATATGGATATGGGAGGCCAAAGGCTTCTCTCTTCCTTTCCTCATTACTCATTAGCACAGGATTTGTCACCAGAAAAACTCATCTTTAAGAAAGGATTAAGTGAATATTTATAGTATTCAAAATATTTGAATCAAAATCCTTCATTTCCCACCTCTCTTAAATGGCAAAAGCAAAATATGGGGCATAGAGAGGATGAAATGAGCAAAAAAGATTGAAAGTAATGTCATCACATGAAGTTCTCTGCTTTCCTTTAGGTCCTTTCCCTCAAATGTAACAGTTTCAGGTTTCAGAAGTGCTTTCAACTGAAAACTCCTCCTCACAGCAGTATTCACTACTAATAATTTTCCCTATTAGATTCACATTTGGTGATGTCAGGACTTTTGTATTTTTGTTTTCCTGGCACTTTAAGGATTGTTAAATATCATATACAAAAATTGTCAGCTTTTCCAGAAAATGTAGAGACAAATTCTCATGAACAATTTACATTTACCTAATAAATTCCAAAGATACAGAAGATAAACAAAAGCAGTAGTTTAATCAGCTGTGTAATAATGTAATAACTGAGAGCATCAACACTCTCGAATACTGAAAGCAGTTTCACTATTTTAGACTAGTTATCTTTTAAAGGGAAGACTCAAAACATATCGATATGAAGTGCTAAACTATGTCCATACACCTACCTCTGTAACTGTGTCCTGTGGAATAGTGGCAAAGTTTGGGGAAGAAAATGTGAATCCACTGTCAGTTCCAGCATCATATGGAAATAGATCTACTGATACTTCATCCATCCAGTGGTCTCCTTCACAGAGATTTAGGCTGTCAATACCCACAAACCAGTCGGGGCTTGGAACAATTCGTACAACAAACGAAACCTAATGAAACAAAATGATCCATCAGGATTGCATCACTTGCTTTGCAGTGCTTCAGTCCTGCTTTTAGTAATTTTCACTCAAAGTTCTTGAAATAATGTCATTTTGCTCTTCTACTTTATAGAAGCTGTACAGTGCTCCCTGCAATGTGATATGCTTTTCAGTAATTCTTTTTCATTATGTTGTTTCTACAAGTGAGAACTCAAATATTTAATTTTGGTTGCTGGTAACATAAAATAAACTTTTGAAATGAGTATGTACATTTACTTACTAAGGGGTGTCTTGGATGCACTTCTAATTCAGTTGAGGTTTGTCCTGTACCACTGGAAATTGCAGGAGCAGAGAAGATTCCATGTACACTCTGAATTTTCTCTCCCGCTTCTTCTATTTCTTTCATTAATGCCCATGCTTCACCCTTTTCAGCAAAATCACGTACACCATTGCTGGCATATTCATTTTTTTTCCACATGCTGTAGTCAGAACTATGAGTAACACCTATTTGAGTGAATACATGGCATGACATAAAAGTCTGATTTAGAATGTCCCTATTTCTTCATTTTGTCTGTTTTATTTCTGAGGTTAAAAAAATGTGTATAAAATTGAGTGAACACTAAAACATTTGGCTTATCACTGCTTCTTTCAGCTGCAGCCAATTGAAAACAGAAGTCAATTGAAAACAGTTGGAGATTTTTGAGAACATTGTGGATACTTCAATATCTGCATTTCTTTCTTAATAACTTTGGCCTTTTTTTTCCCCCCTTTTTCATTACTTATCTTACATAACTATTAAGGAAGAAAAGACCACAGAGGTCAAGAGGCTTATCTGATCTTAGTGCTGTGCATACTTCACTTACCTAGCAAGGATGACCACTGTGCTGGAGGCCTGTAGAGTGGATACTGCTTGGGGAAAGCAGTCTGACTCCATTTCCCTGTGAAGATTATCCTGTACTTAGCAAGTTCCTCTGCTGTGCAAAGAGCATCCTCCCCCACAGGCAGGCTGCTGGCATAACCCAGTATTGTTACAAGAACTGTCCAGATAACTTTACAGGACCAGTAGACAAACATCAGGTTTTCCATTCCCTTCCACACGAAAAGAAAGAAAAAAAAAGTGTTAGCCATATTAGTCCCTCTAAACTCAAAAATTAATAGCAGTTACCTAATAAAATGTAATGTGGCATAAGTTATAGCCAAAGAGAAAGCAGATATCTGAAACAATAAAAATTGCTATGCTTCTGAAAACATTACTATAATGCTTTCAGATTTGTTATTTCCATGGTATATACTACAAACCTGTAACTTTACCTGGGACAAGTGTTTCTAATAAAACTGAAAATAAAAATATCTTATCCTTGTCCATAGTACTACCTCAGAGAAAAATCTGTTTCTTATTTTCTTTTGAAATCTGATTAGAGTCACATCTTGATTTAATTAGACTAGCAACTGTTTCTGTGGAAAACATTAGTGGTATATTTATTCTTCTAAAGATTCAATTGCAGGTTACTTTGCCAAAAGAAATGATTTATTTTAAATTTGTGTTCTACAAAGGCTGTTTTATAGCATAACATTTAAAGTCAAATAGATTTCATATTTATATAAATTACTTTGCTGTCATAATGTGAATTCAAAACATTGTAATTCCTTTAGATAGTTTAAACACAGTTTAAAAAATCAGGGTTTTTTTTTTGCAGTTACTGTCATAGGTTGTGCAAATTTTGTTTTTAAATTAACACGGTAATTGCGTCAGACTGTTGAACTCCACCAATTGTTTCAAATAACAGCCATAAAGCTGATTTTTAAATGTCTTTGTCCTTTGAGAAAACTATACAATCTTAAGTAAATCACTGATAATACATTAGTTTGTAAAAATAGCCATGAATACTCACTAAATATTCCTCTGGAGCACTGGTAGGGGGAGAGCACCTGCTTTTGCTGGCAGCTGAGTTGGTCTGCAAGAGAAGACAGTAGGAGTCTTGCTATTTATGCCTGAAGAGGGTCCCTTTGGTCCAACAATTATTGCAATCTTTAGACTTTCCAGGTTTGCAAAAATCATGCCATCTTCTTGTTTGCAATCCCTCTGGATGGACTAGCAGAGGTTTCCTGTCTGTCAGCTGGTTCGGATTCCTTATCAGAAGACTGAGATGCCGAAAAGACAAAATGCTTTTTAAAAATACCTTGGATTCTTAGTAACAGTTTGAGTTTTCTGGTGCCTTTGCAGTTCTTTGCTCTTATTAATGCCTCCAAGCTATACAAATGAACTGATTCCAACACTGAAATAGTTCTAGTGAATACTCTTTAAATGAGAAACATGTTTTCTTGTAAGTTTTATTGTCTGACAGATGCTCCTTCCAAACATTTACAGAGAGCTTGCTCACTCTCACACACCATATGTATGTGTTCAAATAAAAGGGGTGAGGCAGCTAAAAATGTCAAGAGGAAAAAAAACTTACATTTCATAATTGCACATACTCACACAGACTGTGTATCCTGCAAATATGAATTAAAGTAGTACAGTGTATGTTTTTGTGTGTACAGTACTGTATGCTGGATGATGAAAGGGCTATGTAACATTGTGGTTTCTTTGGAAAGAGTGGTTTTGGGAAGCTCGGAGATTTTTCTTAGCTGTCTTCAGAGTAAAAAACCCCAAATGAAAATCTCATTATTACAGTTAAATCATACATCCTCTATAGTACAGTACATATACCTACATCACTAAAAACTTTTAAATTGTTTAGGAAAAATAAGCATTATAGAGTGACCCAATTAAAAAAGAATGTTTAATCTTTATTTTATTTTCCAAACCACCTTTTAAATAAGGAAAAACAGAGGGCTTTGTGCCAAACCTGTAATGTTAACAAATGCTATTGTGGCTAATCAGCAACTGAAAATTTTACAGTGAACCATAAAAAATAGAGTTTTCTTTAGAAATTGTGAGGAATATCACTTAAGTACTTCCCCAGATCTCTAACATGATGGTGTAGCATATGGGAAAAGACCCAAACAAACCCAGTTATTTTCCAGATGCAGCTCCCAGGGCATCACAGGTTAAGCACACACCACACGGCTTTAGTGACACACTCCTGTCCACCAAACAACATGCCTGAGCTTTGTGGCACTTTAACTGGAAACTTCCCTCCCACCCTGTGGTAAATCCAAGCCAGGAGGTGAATAAACTGGGATGTCTGGATGGAATTTCTATCAATTATTCTGCTGACAACATGGAATCTATTGCAAATTTCAACATAGATGGCTACAACACCTATAGCCACAATTCTTCTGTATCTGGGTAGATGTGGAAATCCTGTAGCAGGTTAAGGCATCTAGGCATGGACATGCCCTTTATTTCCAAGGTCTCTTCCTCCGTCCTATGTTAATGGTATGTTTTCCATACTTGATTTCTCTTCCAGGAGCTAGACTCCACTAAGAAAAAGAGCAGAGAGCCTTCATGGATACTTTTATACAAGTTCTTTAAGTATTTGCTGAAGAATGATACTTGGATTACATCCAGCTCACTCCCTCCTACACACAAAATTCCAGATCCACAGGTTTCTTTGATATTTTAATTTAATGACAGCCAGCCCGTGCAGCCTGCTAGAACTACACAAAGTTCCCAAAAATTTAAAAGTATATAGCTAAGTGTATTATTAAAACTACTTAAGGCTTGCTATTTATTATTAAATAGCCTTAAACTTTAGTAGATTTTGTTGTCTGTCATCACAATTACTGAGCCAGTGAACTTCACGTACTGAAACCCAGTGTGGCACTGCCAGGACAACACAAAATGAGAGCAAAGTAACTAGCTCTGGGTCTGGCACAGAAATATTTAATTTATCAGAATAGCCTCTTCCTTCCAAAGATAAATTGCTGGCAAAAGGCACAGACTAGATTATTCTGGTTTCATGACTGCATGTTATGAATGTACCCCGGAACAGGACAATACATGCAGGCTGCAGAACTTGGCACTGGACCTTTCCCTGTTTACAGTGAGGGTTTTACTATGACAGATTTCTCATTATTAAGTTCTTCAGGACCTAGAGCCTCATTCTTATCCTTGTTGAATTCATAATGAAATCATTGGGGAAAACAGTGTTAATTTATTTAATTATCTTGTTTCCCTACCCCCACCCCTTAAGGCTGAGTGAAGAGAGAAAAAAACAAGAAAAAAACATGCAGAGTAATGTAAAAAAATCCTAACTTGAAGACTCACTATCTTATTTCTTTAAATAGAAATTGTGCTTATGGTAAGCATAATCAGTCTCTGACATTGTGAGGGACATCAAAACACCAAATGTGTCTCGTAGATGGAAGGAAAACAAAGAACAGAAAAAAAAGCAGATTTCCACTCAAAATTTCTGTGGGCCAGCAGTAGGAGAAAAAATGCTGTGGGATCAGAACCTATGCTTGCATTCCTTCTTCAGTTTTTATGTCCCATTAGGAATATGCTGAGAACTCATGGAAAATTGGAAAAATAATTTCCCTTTAGAAAAAAATTGGCTGTATTATAAATGTATTTTTTCTTTTTCAACAAAATAGCTTTTATTCTTCAAGTTCATGTCTCTTCTGGTACACCTATTTTCTATCCACATGCATACCTCTACAGACCCTGAATGCTGGATGGATTAGTCATACAAAGCTTGTTTTATTTAAGTATCAGTGCCAAAGTGTGCCTTGGGTTAAATTTTCCTTGCAGAAGTGTGCAACTTCTGCTGTTTCTTGTCAATATGACAACTGTTTTACAGTTCCTGAAGTCTTTACCCAGATTCAGAGGACAAAAGCTGGAAAGCATAAAACAAAAATGGTGTCCAGATAATTTTGGTTTTTAAATGTCAGTCATAACATTGCCTAAAATAGTCTGTATTTTTTCTAACCAAAAATAATTAAAGAAATGAGAAAACAAAAAAGCTACTTAAAATACAGCAGTATCATCAATTTCATGTTGGCTCTGGAATCATTTACACTGTACTAAAACATTTAAATGAGCAAGTTCAGGCTATCACACAGGAATATAGCACATTAAAATCATGTAAATACCATTTTGATTAGTCAGGGAATAATTTAGCCCTTTTTCTGGCAAGCAACCAGATTGCCAGATTAATTATGACTTTTTTATTAAACTGTAAGGTTAAAAGAAAGGAAAATTTACCAAAATTATTAATCTGAAGTTAGTTTGCCCAGATGTACTCAAAACAGAGGCTCCAAAAATTTTGTGTTTATATTCCTAAGGTATCAACACACATTTCAGTTTTGCTAAAAAAATTTCCATTCTGCTGATAAGGAATATATGTGCAACTTTGATATTCACAGGCTGCTTAACATGCTTATGACTAGCTAGAATCTCTTTGTCTTCCAAGAAAAACATAACATTGTATTACTTAAGAAGGATTATACAGCTATACTTTCTCTCCTGTGGTTACCATGGAGATATCTATAATTATGGACACTCAGCAGTGCAAAGGTTTGCATTCAGTCAAAACCCTCTGAGCTCTAAGTTGTGAAATCTCAGAACCAGAGTGGCAAGCAGCAGAATGTTTTATGATGGAGAAATTGTGATGTTGGTTTGGGAGCTTTTACAAAAGAAAGCATTTACATAGGAGAGTAAAGTATTCTTGATAGTGGATGATACAATAGTAGTGAAGGCTTTAATATTTATTAATCTTTTGGGAGAAAAATTTACTTAGCAAATGAAAGTACCTAAAGTAAGTACAAACATACAAATTAATATGTATACTGCCACTATATATTATGGAGATCTAGTTATTATAGCTGATAGAATCTACGGAACTGTTCAGCTCACCCTTTAAACCATACCAATATTTGACCAAATTGATAACTGATGAGCAGTTCCCTGGTCTCCACTAACTTTATTGATAAGCTCTCCATTGATCCTACCTCCCATGGAACCATCTAAGTAACAGATCCAGGCATCTCTATCTTTTTTTAAGGCTCCCTGAGAATTCAAGCCAAAATAAGGAAAAGGATAAGGAAAAATACCAATCTTCTTCACAACAATGACACTCATCAGCATCAAAAACCTTTTCTGTCATTTTTTACATTCTTCTGTCATTTGTATTAAAATACTTCTTTAGTATTTAAACACCTATTATGTGGCCCAGCCCTAGCTAACCAAATCAAGGTCCTCCATGACAATGACCAGAGGTTATGGTTCTCTTTTGTGCTCTCTAGTACCCAATGTTTATGACTTTTCTCAATAGTCACCTTCACCAGCAGTTTTGATGTCCTAATCTATCATTTATCATATGAACTCAGAATTGTCTTCCACTGTAAGGTCAGAGCCATATTTTCCTGTTTCACAACAGTCCTTCAGCATAATATGCAAAGTTGCTCATTCTTGGCTCTCAGAAATGCTTCCTGATGCCCTAACCACCAAGGTTATCTATCCAATTCATGTGTAGCACATACCATGAAATCTTCTAATCTCCTTTATGGGTAAAGAGGAGTTATCTTGGCAGCAATGAACTCAGCTTGAAACAAATAATTTAAATCCTCTCTGCCATCTCAGCAGCTAAATCACAAATTGGGAGCCTCTTTCCTATGCTACGGCTAATGCTGCTGATAGGAATGAAGCAGACTCACAGGGATTGCACTCCCAGGAGCTCCTTTATCTTGGACTTCATCATCATTCAGCCCACTGCACACCTGCCAGCTGGTAGTGCCACTGCCTCTTTGTGTTTCCAGAGGCCTTTGCAGCAGGATATGGGAGAAGGAATTCATGCTACCTTTTTTTCCACAAAGACTCCACAGATCTGAGTGAAAACACCCAGATTCTCTGACCTTTTCATCAGATATTCAGAGCTGTGCATGAGGGTCAGCTTTCAGAGCACTGTGCCTACACCAGCAGCTTTAGCTCCATGGATTGTATAGCCTGCATGACTCAACAGAGCTCTGGAACAAGCAACATGTTTAGGAAATGCTAAAGGCAAATCTTGCAGACCTGAGTGTTCAATCTTGCGGTGACCCCTGCTTTTAAATTTCTGTCTGATGTCTGAAGGAAAACCTATAACTGAAATAAATATTCCAATGTGTGTTGCACTACAGTTTCATTAGAGAAGAAGACAGGGTATTTTTGTGTAATTGCACACACACACAGAGTGTAAACCAAAAAAGAGAAGTTTTTTGATTACCATATTAATTCATTCTCTCATTCTTCAGTAAGACTGAATAGACAGCCTGTGTAGAAGTCCCTGCGGTCATTTCAGTGTGGTATTTTGCCAGTTTTACATTCTTGTTCCACTCTTTCCAATGTAAAGAAGTTTGTTGGACTTTGTTCTTTTCACATGCTTTTGTTGCTAGTGGGATTCCATTATGTCTAAACCTTGCTTGTTAGTAAAATCAATGGTTTTCTCTTATATCATAGAGAATGTTTAATACAGCTGGTCTATGCAAAGGTTTAAGAGAACTGAAAACTGGCTGTGGAGAACAGCAGCATAATTAAAATAATAAAAATGAATTCTCATTTTGTAAAAAATATGGATAGCATCTTCCAGCATGTCCAATCCTATTATATCTTTCATTTCATTTCTAAAGTGAAATGAGCTTGTGCCATTAACATTTGTACTTCTTGTTTGCCATTGAATTTCCACTGGAAAAAGATTTAAACCCTACAAAGCTACTTTTTAAGGTGCTGACTTTCTAAGACCAACTTGATGCTTACTTTGCCTTGTAGAAATGTCAATCCTTTATCTCTGTGGCAATATTCTATTTATATTTCTAAAGTAACCACCATCAACATCACTCTTTGCTTATATTATGTCCTGCTTCACAGTCAGTTTTGTTGATTTATCTTGTATTTTTTTCAAAGATCTTAAATCTACTGAGT
This sequence comes from Onychostruthus taczanowskii, assembly GCF_017590055.1. NCBI lineage: Eukaryota > Metazoa > Chordata > Aves > Passeriformes > Passeridae > Onychostruthus > Onychostruthus taczanowskii. Next base: position 24,006,844 of record NW_024499239.1, on the reverse strand, counting down.
GATAGCTGTGGAGTTATTGAAGTTACATCTTTAATTCATATGAATAATGGGGTACTGAATAAAATGGATTGGTCTTTTCTGGGAACACATCCATACATCAGAGTTTGCACATAGCTCTAGTTCAGTAAAAGATACATTAACTGCTACCACAACACAGTATCTTTTTCCCACCCCAAGACTTGTGAGGAGTCAGTGCAGAGTAAGGGTTGCACTGGGATGAGTTGTATCCACTGTCAGAGTGGTACCACATTTTTGGGACCAAGGTGTAATTATTTACCTTCTGCCATGGAAATTGTATAGGAAAATCAGTAAAACCTTCTGCTTACGTGTATAATTCAGTCATCATTCCTTAGCTTGGGTATGAATGGGATCTAATCACACTAAGAAAAACTAGGAATTTCCAATTTAATGACAGCTGATATATAATAGGTTATGTCATTCAAGGGCAATAGAATATCTTATGGTAGGGACTGCAAGCACTTGCAGTGTTGCATTCAACATTCATTAGACCTCATCTAGAGTGTTTTATCCAGTTTTCTGACCTCCCCTAATCTCCAAACAAGACAGATATTGATAAACTCGAGTCAGCTCACGGGAAGATTTGTTCAGCCTGGAGAAGAGAAGGTGATCAAGGCAGCCTGATCGTAGCCTCCCAGTGCCTCTAAGGAGGTCATCAAGATTACAGAATCACAGAATCACTGGGTTGGAAAAGACCTTTAAGATCATCGAATCCAACCCATGCCCTAACACCTCAGCTAAACCATTTAGTGAGCATCACATCCAATCTTTTTTAAAAACGTCCAGGATTAGTGACTCCACCGTCTCACTGGGTAGACAATTCCAGTACTTTATCACTCTTTCAGTAAAAACTTTTTCCTAACATCCAGCCAAAATTTCTCTTGGCACAGCTTGAGACTGTGTCCTCTTTTCCTGTCAGTTGCTGCCTGGATGCTTCAGCGTGGTGGACATTGGGAGGTTAAGGGACAATGGACATGCATGGGGAAAAAGGGGTTCAAACTGGATGTAAGGAAAAATGTTTTCACCATCGTAATGTCAAGCAGTCAGGTGGTGGAGCAGCTGGTCCCAGGATGTAGGACAGTCTCCCTCCCTGGGGGTTTTAAGGTGAGACAGGACAAAGCCATGAGCAGCCTGATTGAATCTCAAAGCTGACCCTGCTTTGAGCAGGAGATTGGATGAGACACCTCCTGAAGTCCTTTATAACCTGAGCTATCCCATGACCTTATATTATGAAGAAAATTTTTTACTGATATGACTTCAATGCTTCAGGTAATGACAAGAAATTCTCACCTATCTAATAATTTCAAAGGTTCTCTCCACATATGAGATTTATCTTTTCCTAATAAAGGGAATGCAATTGTAAAACTAAGGTTTGTAAAGGAGAAGGATGTAGGGCTGATGATAGGAATTCTCTACACCATGCAATGGAATTCAGTGCAGAATTCCCTGAATTAGAACAAACCAATACTCAATATACCAAAGTTAAATGAGCATGGAGAATATGGAGTGAATTAATTGACTGAGAGGTGGTATCTTTGCATTCAGAAACGGTGAAACAGGGTGACAAAACACAGTCGTGTTTCTTTGGATTCTGGGGAAAACCCTTCATATGCACATTGTTCTATGACAGCAGCTTCCACAGAGGTGAATGTGCTTGTGATGGGTCTCTGGCTGAAACACAAACATGACTGTAGAGAACTAAATGCATGCCAAAGCACACTTTACTATGGAAAACTTCAACTCTTTTGTGACCTGCTCACAAAAAGTAACCAGGATGGTTTTTTCCAATCTTATAAATGTTGTGAAACCAATTCATATCAAATGGATGTTCTTAATTAACAATCCTATCATTATGCTGCCAGCCATCCTCATGTAAACCCTTTAGGCTGGGATGTTACCATAGATATATTGTGTTGCATATAGAAATACTTGGGATTTTTACTCATCTATACATATGCCCCAATGCACAGAAAGAAACTTTCAAAAGAATTACCAACTCTGACAGCAGAAAAGAAGTAACTTTCAGGGCATACATACCCAAGAGCACAAAAAGTATAAAGTATTGCAGAGCAGAAGAAGCAAGACTATTAAATGTAAGACATTATTGTTTGTGACCACAGGCCAATATCACTTGTCTACAACCAAAAACGTGCTCTTCCCCAGAAATATTGAACAAAATAAAATGTTCTATTTGCCCTTCAGTTCTCAACAAAACTCAGGGGAATGCAAACTGTAAGAACAAATATTTTCGAAATCAGTATTTTGCCAGCATTGAAGAAAGTGAGATTATGTTTAAAAAAAAAAAGTTTGCTGAGTTGAAACTGAAGAAAGTATCTGGTTAAATGATGGGTTATATGATTTCTTGCAATTTTTACTGCTGTTTCAAATCTCTGCATTATTAATAATTATAAGTGCTGAGTGTGAATTTTATTTATCAATTATTACAGTGAAAAAGTGAACTCTGCAACAAGATGAAAAATTTAAGTTTTCTCCATTGTATCCTGTCTTAACTACAAATTAGGGATAAATTGATATCAATTTATATCACAGGAAGCTTTGCTGCTCATTTACTTCTTTTCCTTCTAAAACTAAATCAATGTCAAGCACCATTCTAGGATGCACTGTATTGCTAGAAATGCTTGAATGGATTTTTAATTCTGCAGCACTGGTATAAATATGAATTAGTATCAATAGAAACACTCTACAATTATGTCAATGTGAACATAATCTGAATCTGACCTATTCTTTTAAAAGATGTAAAGCTCATATTGTAATTCCTTTTGTCAACAGAAAAGTCATTGCCCAGACCACATTTTAATTAACCACCCTGAATTCCCTTTGCAGATTCAATTAAGGAAAGATATTACTCTTCACTTCTTGTCCTGACCTGTCCTTCAAAGTGACAGTGCAGTTTGCTGATATATTATCAGTTATGGATTCTGAGGAACTGTTCTAGGAGTAGTTTGGACAACGTTTCATAATTATGAATAAAATGCATGATTAGAAAAAAGGGGACAAATACATTAAAATGTTACAGTTACCCTTAAAACTAAGGGTAAATAAGCACAGAATGGGGGAAGGACTTCAGTAATCATCTTCACACTTTTCTTTCCTAGTCCCCACATTTAGTTTTCTACATGTGCGATAATAGCCCTATGCAACACTTTTGACATTCCTAACTGTCTCTAGAATTGCTGAAATAGAAAAAGCCAAAAGAATCAAAAGCAGAAATCTAAAAGCATTGATTTTGCTCATCTAAATATTGCAGAGGCGTAATTCTCTGTAATGAGTGAATTGATTCCTAAATATTTTGTAAATATTTTATGTTAGTGAATATGTGTTGAATTCCATTCAACACATATTCAATAATATAGATCTATTTGTTTTCTAGAATTGTAGAAACACCTGTAGGTAGGGTCCCCTGGAGATCTCTTGTGCGGGCTCTTATTCAAAGCAGGGCTGTCACCTAACCGGGCCAGGCCAGCTGTGCCTTTGTCTGGCTGGGTCAGAGCTTTGCACTTCATGGAAAGCACCAAGGCTGGAGATTCCCAGCACCTCCCTGGGTAACCAGCTCCAGTGCCACACCACATTCCATGTCAGAGTGTTCCTCTCTGGCAGACTGAACCTCCCAAGGTGCATCTATGGCTGTTCCCACCCCCTACATCATCTGCCAGTACTGAGTCCTTGTTTGCCTTGATGGCCACTCCACTGAGTGAATATTGTCAGAAATTTTCAAATAACACCCTGTTTCATCAAGTGCATATGTAGTATGATATAAAGAAAAGGCTTTTACCTTTTTTCAAGTGTGGATCCTCTGCCTTTTCCCAAAGTCCTGAATTCCTTCTCTAGGGTTTCTTTCAACCAGACTTTGATAGTTACCAATACTCTGCTTAACATATTGTCACATCTCCTCATTTTCATGTTCACTATTTTGAAGACTTTGATCATCCCCAGAAAAAAATACAGATATTTTTCCTTTAATGATTATCCCAGTGCTATAAGGACTGATATAAATACAAGCAGTCATTTCATTGCATCTGCAGGCAAGTAGATATTTCCTGATTCTTACTATGAGGTGCTACTTTTACAAATGCTAGCAGTGGTAACAGCAGTGCCTGGTTTTTTCCCCACAATAATAAAATAAAATAAAATAAAATAAAATAAAATAAAATAAAATAAAATAAAATAAAATAAAATAAAATAAAATATTTCTCATAACAATCATTTGTGAAATATACTCCAAAATTCATAGTGATTTCTGAAGGTAATGTTATGTTATATGCATATTACATCACAAATCTCAAACTATTATCACAGGAATCCCATCATTTCACAGTATCAAATTCTTTGCACACTTTCTTTGTTGAATATATCAAGAAAGTCCCATCACATACAGCAAATTAGGCCCTTGGAATTATACTTGTTGCCAACCATTAATTTCTTACTCCAATCCATTAGCACTTCAGCTAGACAGTGTCATTCAACACATATAAACAAAGCAAAGTATAGTGAAGATTTGGTTATAAAGGTGATGCAGATAGGATTTAGGTTTGCTTGTACAAAGTATGTGATATTTGGATTTAAAGTCGTGTTCAGTGACACTAACGTTATGCCAAAACAGGAAATCAAGAGGGTTAAAAAAAAAAGCATAATTCTTTATGCTCAATTCACAGGGGGATCATTATTTTTTTGTTGATGGTTTGGTCCTACAGTTTATGCATTTGTCTTCCTGGGTTGCACTAGGATAGGTTGAGGATATGTAGAACAGCAGAGAACTTGGTTAACTATATGAGAGCCCACATATCCTTGAGTTTGGAATTTTGAGCCACATATTTTATAGATAAATTGCATTTTAAACAGAATAGAAAATATACGTTGTTTAGTGTGTATTATATGATAAATACTTTCTTGGAAAACTGAAATGTTTGAATTCAGCATCTAGAGATAGAAAAGCGGTCCAAAATTGAGGGAAACAAAACCAGCATTACACACAGCTCTTAAATCTCTTGTACTAGCTAAGACAAATTGTCATCACTAATTAGATCAGCTTCAAGAGATTAAACACCAAGCTTATTTTTCCATGGTGTCTAGTCCATTATAATAGCTATTTGTCTCCTTCTACCAGCAGGACTGGCCAAATAAATTACACCAGCCATAATTTACTAATGTTTCTTTAGTCTTTTCTGAATTAGGAAGAGAGGCCCTCAGTCCCAGAAAGCTTATATAAAAACTTTTGCCTTTATGGGATTTTGATGGGACTCTAAGGAGGTCTGAACCCTGAGGTAGGACCAATTTTATCTGCGGAATGAACACCCCCAAACCACAAAAGTAATTCTAACTCTGATGTTTTGTTACAGCACAGACATCCCATTAATAAATACACCAAATGCAGGTCTTATGATGCAATAAACAAAAGTCTGGAAAACAAATCTTCCCCCTGTATTCTATTTCCTTTCAGAATGAGCTCTCCTTCCAGATGCTCTGGAACCCAGCAGCTTGCACTGCTTCCTGGGTTGCAGCAACCTTCAGTCTCCCGTGGGTCTCTAGGAATGTATCCTCTCCTTGACCTCTGAGGCTTGGCCCTGGATCTGCTCCTTTGCAACAAGCAAGACATGTGCTTTGTCAGGAGTATTTCCATGTGCATGCAGACATTGTAATCTCCTCCTTTTCCTCCCCACAGTCCACCTGACCCAAAGAGCCATAGCCAGGAAAAGCAGAGGCAGCCCTTCTGCCTTTCGAACCCTTTCGAACAAAGCGAGAAGAACAAAACCCCAACAACCACAAAATAGAGACTAAGACAAGAAGAAAAAGCACAGTTTTGTCATCTGTCAGGCAAAAAGCAGTCAAAATTGGAGGCAGCTGTAGTGCTTCCATCCAAACTTCAAAGTCTTTCCTGGTTTTTTGGCTCAGATGTGTATCCTTTTCATTTTCCTACCTCAAGTAAGACCTGAGGTGAGACCTGGATTCATCAACTCTCCCTAGGCCCTGGTTTCTGGGGAGTCAGGGTACAAATACATGGGCCAGAGTGGTTCAGGCTTCTGCTCATCCTCACCTTTCAGAGTGTGGATTGCACTGTCATAGTCCAGAATAAGGATGACATGACAATTTGTATTAGGCAGTACAGAAAAGAGCAGATGGATAGATCTTACAAAATAATTAAAATATGCCTACCTCCTGTCTGATCTTTTAGTCACATCTCACAGCTATTGATTAATTGTCTGTCCAGCTCAAGGCACTGCTACCTGTTGTCATGGCATCTGACTGCCTCCTAAAATAATGAAGATTGATTCTAATCTGTGCACAAGGAAAACAAAGCTTCTGAAGTAGAAACTTCAGAAAGTTTCTACTTCAGAAAAACTCAGTGAAAGGGGTGGCTATTACTAAATGTAGCATTTTGTAGGAATGTGTATGAGTTAAAGTTCTGACTTGAAGCATGAACAGTCTCTGGGATGTGCCAGAACAGTCTGTTGGATGTTGGGAGAGAAAAAACAAGAACCAGTAGGTGAACCCTTTTGGTAATAAGAATGGCTCCCATAACCATCCCTTATCTTTTTTGTAAGCTCAGAAGCCTCCATGGTCTCTGTAAGATTTCCAGAACTATATCAGTTACAATAATCTGCACAAAATTGAGGAATTCCAAATCCCATTTTCTGTAGTTTATCAGCTTCAACTTTGATTAACAGGAGAAATCTTCCCTGTGCTGGGATTCACCATGGCCTGAGTGATGCTGGTCCATACCCCACTCCTCACTGCCTCAGGTTTCTGTCTGTTTCTTGTTATCTTATGCACTCAATACACAAAATAGACACATAATATCTTTACAGCCTTTCTGGTGGAAAGGCTTTTTCCTTGTTCATGTTTCTTCAGGTACGTTGCAAATTCTTTCTGAAGTGACCTTTAAAATCCATTCAGACCTAGTATTTTTAATCCATTGTAGCAAATATCTTGGCAGATACCAAGCCATTCATGCCCAAAATGTCAAAGATTAATGTATTTTTCTACAGAGAATTTCCATATGCCACATGTGTGATTTTTCACTAAAACCCAGTGGTACTGCCACTCTGAAGCCATTGAAAGCATTTAGGATATTTATCAGCTTCTATCAGCCTTTAATGAAACAGATTTCCAACTCCAACCTTTGCTTTATAACATAAACTTCATAAACTTCATACATTTCTGAGGGGATAAGGATCTTTTATCAAAAAATAAAATTAAATCCCCATTGGTAGATGTTTGCAGGACCTGTGGACATGTTCATTTTACTTCCCAGTCTTCCCATTTATCAAGGGAAATCCAAGACAGAGGCTTCAGAGATCAAACTGGAGAACTGAGAATATGTCCTACCTGTTAGTATTCAATAAAGGGAGACAGGATTTCTCTAGAGAAAATACAATAAAATTATACAAAAAATTATATTTTCTCTTTTAAATTTTAAATTTTTAAGTAGCTTCCAAGATAACAAGTATATAGATCAGCATATTAGGAAGCTTTTTTTGGTTTTAGTGGCCCTCTATTTACAAGATGTCTAGGATCCTCTTTTCTGCATAGCAGCAGAGGCAATGCAGCTAAGAAATCAAACAACTGTGATTAAAAATATATTAATCTTGCCCCCAAGTCCAAAAGCCCTCACAGATTTAAAACTGGAGGGAAAGAGACCCCATGAGAAAAATTTCTAGGAAATCTTATAAAATTGGCTAATTAAACTGTGAGTATTCTCACTAGTTTTAAATCAAAACTGCAGAACTGCAGATATATTTTTTGAAGTACTTTTTAAGTCAGAGTAATGTGGAATTTTAGGTTTGGGCCTTCTAAACTACCTACCAAACTATACTAACAATGTAAATGAAAATACTTTATAAGCACAGACATGCTAACAAGACAGCCAAAATATCTGCATACACAATATTGAAAGAAAAGGAGAATGGTATACTTCTATAAACCTACCTCCTTCAATTTATCCATCAGACTAGAAGAGTGTGATGGGACATATTAGGATATCACAAATTCTTTTGGCAGTAACATGTGGAAAATCTCTAGAAGGAGCTTCATTTTCTAGAGTGAAAAAATACTCTCTTGAGCCATCCACAGTGTTTGGTAGAAGTCCTGAAGGCTCTAGTTTTCACTCAAATATAAAGGTAGGGAAAGGATGTAGATTAAGACATCTTTTCACTTGGGAACATGCCAAGAAAAACCTGGAAACTTATTGTAGTTACCTCATAACTGAAGTCCTAGAAAATTTTTAAAAAGAGCATACATAAAATTCAGATAAAAGAAGTATTTTTTATTGTCTTATAGATTTTTATGTTGAGTTACTAACATCTGACCCTATTTAGTTCATTTGGGTGTTTTCAATAGCTGTTGTTTACATCCTGCATCTTTAACTATGATGTAATATTTCAGAGCATGAAAAGGTTATTGTGGTAACAATGAACCTTCCTTCTTTTCCAGCATCCTTTTTCTGACCTCTCTTGAGTAATGCTCATGTGTGTTTATTATTTAAGTATGTCAGCATTACCAAAGCACAAGAAGGGAGGAGATTTGTATAGCTTAGGAAATGCTGCTCACATGCAGTTGTCAAAAGAACTGTTTGCTATGGGTTTTTTTTGCATATACAGGCATAACATCTCATATTTTGGAAAAATTAAAATATTTAAGTTAGAAATATCAGGTTACAGATCACCTCTCATATGTCCGTGGTATTCCTCTGGAATGTATAAGAGTGACAAAATTAATTTATTCAAAAGAATGAATGAAACTCTCAATCATATTTGTTCTTTGAAATTTTAATCTCCTTTCACCTTATTGCATGGAAGTTTCATTTTGTTTTACTGATATACTTAATAACACTGAAATGATGCATTTCTTCTTCCATTTTCTCATAATATGGAAAATTCATTAAAGTGTGAGAGCAGTGCAGTGGATGGAAAATTATTGCTTTCTCTCATAAACTTGGCCAAGAAATGGAGAATGCTTACTCAAATAATCCCAGCATACAGCAATATTTTCAGACTGGACAGGTGCTAAGTATTTTGTTTTGTTAAGCTGGCTAACCTTCCATAAATCAAGTAAATCTCTTCCAAGGTTAGTTTTAACAGTTTCTGTCCAGGTTTTCAGTGAGCTACTCCAAAACAATCCTTCCATACTTTTCAGATGACCAAATTTGCTTACTAATACTAAATTTTCAAGTAAAGACATCAATATTTTCTACTTTTTCAGAGTGAAATTCCATTACGTTTACACTTCTTAGATTGTTTTGTTTCTAAGAATCACAGGGTGAGCCTACATTGACTTTTTAGCTCGGTTGTCATCTTTTGAAGCAAATTCCCTGATTATTCCCATTTAATAATGCTTTCTTTTGTATTTACTGACTGGTCTTGGATTCCCAGACAAACTGAATTTTGGAATGAAAGTGACTAGGAGGTGATCTTTGGCAAGCACGAGTAGAACTAGACCAGCAATAAAGCCTCCTGATACGTTTGACAGCCTGATCCTTCTTACAAACTGTTTAATTTTATTAATTTGCTTATATTGGTCTGTGCTCCTTGCACATGTGGATGCTGTTTTTAAATGGACTTTGATTTCATAGACCCTCACAAGATATAGAATCAAACTCAAATATGATTTAGGCACTTAAAATGTCATTAAACTGTATTCAGGACTTAGAGATATTCTCATCTTTAGGACTTATGAAAATTTCATTAATTGGTTATCTGCATCTTTAAATGCCTAAGTATCTTTGAAATTCAGAACCTTCTATTTCTGTGATGCATTTCCACATTCTAAAAATAAGGATAAATAATAATATCCAGCTTGACAGGATCTGATGAGGATAAATACATCCAAAAAATGTGAGCTGCTCAAATTATGGAATGAGAGGGTTGAATCATAGATTGCTTTCATATCAGAGATCAAGGTTAAACAAAGGCTAAAACTCTGCATACATGATTTGCAAATGCATTTATGCTAATGGCATGATGATCTTAATTAGATGATCAGCTGCATATCTGACTTTTGATAATAAGTCCTAATGTGACTTGCTAATCAATGTCAGGTATGGGAATAGAATGTGGAATTTCTGACTTGTGAATCCGTGCACTAATTGCTAAACCAGACTCCCTCCCCAATGTCATCCTTCATTGCAAAATGTTCTATCTCCTACTTGTACTCATATCATGTATTATTTCAACAGCTTTTTGTAGATCCTGAGACTGTTAAGATCAGAAGAATCCACTATAAACATATTTTCTAGCTTCTAAATAATAAGGACCTAAAACTTGCTATTTCATAGCGGGGAAATTATTATTTTTTTCTTACCATAAATTAACGTTATCATTCTTAATTTTTTTCCTGGGCTGTGGAATGTTCTTTCCAAAGACATATAATTTTCACTTCAAGATTCCAAATGATTATGAGTTTGTCACTTCCCATGAGCAGAAATGTCAGTCATTAATTGCCCTCCATCTAGCAAGATGCTCAGAAATAAGGTCAGATTCATTATGTTTTCCAAAGTTGCATTTAATCTGCAGTTTATATGTTTCTGACTTCTGCTTTCAGCCTCAGTTATATCTTGTTATGCCTTTAGCTGCTAGATTAAACATTCCTACATGTCAGATCATAGATTTCTGTATAAAGCAGACTATGAAAGAAAAGTAGTCGCTTTAATCACATTGCTTAAGTCACTGTGGGAAGTAATTCCAATAACTAAGAAAATAATAGAATTTTTTTGCTTCAATTGTTTTGTTTTTTCTCTTTAATTTAGAAATATTATAGACAAATCCTAAAAAGCAACTATTACAAAAATGCATTTTAAAGTGAAACATTTGCCTAGATTAATTTTCCTTTCCAATGGACAATTCTTGTATTCTATACCTGAAGAGCAGGCAAGGAAAGGAAAGAAGCCGTTTTCCTTCTTGAAACTAAAGTGTGTAATTTTCAGCTGTTTATTTGGGTTTTGTCAACACATCAGAAAACCATCTTAACAACTCTGATTCCCATTAATTAGCTCAGTGGAATAAATACAGCTGTCAGAGCAAAATAAGGTATTGTGGAATTTCCACACACAATAAATCATTACCCCTTCAAAGGACAAATGTTAGAATTAATAAAATTTTAAAAGTACATGAAGCTGCCATCACACACTGAAAAATGCTTAGATTCTGCACACAGAATTAATTTGTGTTTACAGAAAATATTGCATGAAATAGAACCAAAATTTCTTATCAGGATGGTGTTTGTATATAAAATCACTGTCAATTGAGAATATTTCTATAAAACTGAAAAACAAGAAGTTAAATTACTGAAAACACAAAAGATTATTTTTTCCTTCTGAATGCATGGTATTGCATACAATGGTGCATGTGTGATAATATGTGCTAAACCCAAAATCTATTAAAATATCTGCTGTTCCTGTATTTAGTTTTATCTCTACCAAATTAAGTGTTAATAGATTGTGGCCTAATTTGAACATTATGTTTAATTTTTCATCTTATGCAAAATTTTACTGTGGGGAAGGGGAAAACAGCAAGATGTTTCTCATTTAAAAAGTGCATGTTTGCTGCTGCAGCTGCAGTTTTGGCTTCCTTTCATAGTTAGAACTCTCAAAGGGCATAGAAAGAACAGTAATAGCCACTATGGCCCCAAACTTATCACCTCCTAAATACAAATGGAAAATTTAGACAGGAGGAAAATTAAACCTTGTTTCTCTTCTAGTAAAAAAAAAAATTCACTAAGAAACCCCCAAGAAAGCCCAAAACAGCACCAAAAGAATCCCTAACACATTAACTTATACAGTTAGACCAATGTCAGTGAACCAAATTCTAGAAAAGAAAATAACTACATTTTTAGTAATTTTGAGAATGTTTAATTTTCTCTTTTTCCTCTCGTAACACACTTTTCTCCTTTTCACCAGGAAAAATCTTCTGATAAAGAGCTGCATGAGCAGAAATTCAGCTCCCACAGAGGAAAAAAAAGAATTGTTTTGAACATGTACACACGTGTACCAAAAGGTTCCCTCTAGATAGCAGGAACCTCCACAGTATGAATTATGGAATAATATAAGAATGTTCATTTATTGTGAACTCTCAACTCCTCACCTTTGCCCTGCTGATGAATCCATTCCTCTTGGGATGAGTGGAACAGCACCAGACTCTCAGAAATCTGCCAAAGGCAGGAGTTCTGTGAGACTGAATAAAAAGATGGTTTCCAAAATGAAAGTAACTGGCCAAAACCAAAATCTATAGGGAAGTTTTGAAAAGTAAGGGAAGGGAAGACTCCTGCCTTTCTTTTTCCAAATGCAAGATTCATTTCTTAACATTTTTGCCTAATTACAACACATGCAGTAAAATAAATTTTAAAATCCTGGCAAAACAAAATACTACAAACAATAGGGTGGAGAATGGAAAAGTATGAACAGAGATAAACAGCCTTAATCACAGCTCTTAGCTGTGTATTGGAAAATGCTCAGTGTTACAAGTTAGTTTATAAATTTGAATGGAATAGAATGAAATCATATGTTAAATAATAAATGAAGCACTGAAAAATAATAAATTCTGAAGACTCTGGAAACAAAAATTTTAATAGCTTAAATAACAAAAGATCAATAAGTTTTATTTAGATAGAGTAAAATCACATTTTCTCCTGTATTAATACATCTTGTAATTCCAGGCATTAATATTCTAGAGAAGATACATTTTTTGTTAGTTTTATTATGTTACAGCGTGAAGAAAAGTCCCATGCATTGTCCTTCCAGTACACCCTCAATCAAACAGGGAAGATCTGAATTATGTTCCTAATATTTACAAGGCTAAGAGAAGAAAGCATACACTAAAATTTATATTTTCTGAAGAATTAAAAAAGATGGCCAATTTTAAAATCTTCCCTTCCAGAACATCTCCCAGAGGCAGACACATTAATTAAATTAAACAGCAGAATTATTTTGTATATAATTAACACTCTGAAATCATTGCTTACTTACCAAATGTGACCTTGGTGCTTAGTGATAACAAAAGATATAATACCTCCTTTGTTCATCCATTATAAACACATATCAAATATTGCAGGGGGAGCATCTGGTTTTAAGAGGCACTTACTTTGCAATGGCAGACTCAGAGATGTAATGTACTAAAGTGATACATTTTGATTTCTATTACTGGCCCTCACAATTATCATCAGTATCTCTATAGTGTGTTTTTCCTATTCTGCCAAACAAACCGTATTTCTGTTAATTATATGACTAAATTAGTCATTCCAAACTTAATACCTCCTAAAGCCATCAGCAGATGTTCCTTTATAATCATTGATGTCATTCCCTAAATGATTGAAAGGGAGACAATGCTGGAGTGCTATGAGTGAATGGGAACTTTGGTGTTCTTGTCTAACTTAAGCTGTGGAACAGGGAAGCATCTGGCCTGCCTGGCTCAAACAGGCTCTCTCCACAGACAGCAACACTTCCAAAAGGAAATTCACCCTCGTTAGAAACGCATGGAGGAAACAGCCCCATGACACTCCTCTCTCTGTCTCTGCAGGCAGCCCAATCATTTAGCCCAGTCAAAATTGCTACCTTTGAAACTGCAAACTGGTAAAACTGATGCCGCCTTTTAGCTGAATGTGGTCACAATCTGCAGGTCAGATTCTCTTCTTCATTTCAGCTGATCTTGTTTTATGTTTCTGTAAGATGAGAAGCCTGCCCAGTCTGGCAGGAGAAAAGGTGAGAAATATTTAGCACCTTCCACAAGTGGTCTCCCAGGCAAGTACTACAGTCACATGAAGCAAGAGATAAATTTTTCTTAGACTGCTGATGCTTATTTTGAAGTCAAAAATAATAGTAAAGTTATCTCACTTATGAGATCAATGTAAGCATTTAATGTAATATTTTTGAAATATGGAGGACACAAACAAAGCAGAGAGGCAAGGAGAGGAAATGGGATTTACTTGGACTTCCAGCTCCATCCTTTGAGAATATCATGTCTTTTCTCCTCCTCGCTGCTCCATCAGTCTGTACAACAATTTACTACTGGAGAAAAAAAATTACTGTTTTCCCTCTAAATAGCTATCAGCATGTTCTTTCTCTATAAATTCTAGTGAGATCCCTGGTGGTGGCATAACAGTTAACAAATACAGAAAGTGATATAGAACAGCTTCATTTCCCCAGCATATTAAAACTACAGTTGTCAGCATTTAATGTCTCTGATATCCTTAACCCCCTACAAGTTGTAGAATTAGCTAAAGCTTTGCCTCCAGGTATCCCATCAGGATGCTCCAATACAGAGATTTACATTCAGTGTAACTCTCTAGGAGTAAAATATCTTCTTTGACATACTTAATGCGTCATAATAACTGCAAATTTATTGTATCAAGCGTTAACCACTTTCTCCTTCATACATGCCTGGAGCAAAGAAGAAACATCACTATTACCATAACTGTGCTACACTGAATGAACAAATATTCAGAAGCCTTACTGCAGACTTCAATCATTTGCATTATTTTTAAATGATATAATTTTAAAATACGTTCATTTTAGAGCCATAAATGAGAATGGAGCAGATGGTTAGAGCTTAATTTAGAGTAATTTGTCTATTAAAATACACTGCATTGCCAGTGAGTCTTTGTTAGAACACTAACTCATTACAATGGAGTTGTAATTTATGGGGTAGAGGGAAAGGTATTGGACCTTTAGGAAAAGTTTACAATCTTAGAGTATTCACTGGGAAAAGTGAACACAGATAAGCATTTCAATACAAAATTATTAAGAAAAAAAATGGGAAAAGCAAAAGAATAGAGTTAAAATTTGCAGTCCTTTCAGAACTCCCAGTGTTCCTACACAGAAAGGATATTCACATGCACAAATACAAGGACCTTCTTTATATAATTTTAATAATGGATTTCTTCATTTGCACTGACTTTTAACTGTTGAAAAATGTATAAACTTATGGCTTCACATTACAGCAGTAAAGACTTTTATAAATAACTTTTTAGAAATATTTTGAATAAGCAAGTTATGCATATTGAAATTCATTACTGTATTGTTCTCTGCATTAAAAACATATTTTAAAGCTATTTCATCTTAATACAAAAGTCCAATAAGGCTGTTAATGTGTTCAGTCTGTATTAGAATTAATTTTATGTTCATTATCTATCTGTAGGGAAAATGAATGAGCAACAGGGAGGGAAAAAGCACACATGAGATATAACAATTTAGGTTAATCAAAGCTAAAGGTAATGAGAAGAACTTTAAAGGGACATAAAATATAAAATGCATAAGTTTTTTTCAAACAAAATTCACTGCTGTTATAGTCAAACTGGTATTAAGTGAAATAAATCTTTTAGGTTTTCATATACGTTGCCCATATCTATATTATTTTTTTATTCCAGAAAGGAAATGTTTTTGTAATTTTGGTCAGTGCCAAAATTTTTTCCTTCATGCTTAGAGGTTGCTCAAAAGATGGTGATTAAACACATCGCTTTTTCACAAATTAAATTATGTAGAAAACAATGCTAAATCTGTTATGAAGCTTGCATTGCATATACACATTCATAAAAATAGATATGTGTGTGTATTTACATATATTTATAAGTTCTTATATGGATATGTTGTGCTCATATCTGGTTGCAATGAGAGAACACTGACAATGATTAAATATGTTAAAAACTGCAGTACCTTGTAACTCTTACAGTTATTTAATTGTAACAAAATGTTAGAATAATTTATTAGGGATTGTGCTGGGTTGAAAAGTTCACATTGTGGAATCACAGAATGTTTTGGGTTGGAAGGAACCTTAAAGCCCAGCTGGTTCCAACCCCCTGCCAGTGGCAGGTACACCTTCCACTAGACCAGGCTGCTCCAAGCAAATTTATTGCATCAAGAATTGTCTGCCATATATGACTGTGGCAAGGAGGAAACAGAACTTTAGGACAGAAGAGTTCAGCTAAGTGGTTTTTCCACAAACTAATAATACCCACATATCCAAAGGCAATTTCTTACTGAGATATTTTAGAGCAAGGCTACAAAAAAAGAGCTGCTGTACAATACCAAATTTTCTAGCTTAATATGAATGTGTTCTATTTGATATAAAAGCATTCTGCTCTCCAAGCTCACTATATAATAAATTAAAGCTTTGCTCAATTTAGAAGATCACACATAAATATTATTAGCATAAAATGGAAAAAAGCGAAAGGCAACTCCATTCTACAAGGTGGAAAGTTTATTTTAAAACAAAACACTAACTAAATTTCCTATAGTGGGACTTTCAGTTGGTAACAAGAACCTCGTCTCCTGATTGTATGAAACTAGAAAAGGGAAGGAACAAGATAACATTGTGTGATTTCCTCTTTTCAAATTACTCTGATGCTTGCCAAATCAGTATCTTCTCAAGCCTGCTCCAAAAACATGAATAAGTGTCTCATATCCCCCATGGCTTTTATCTAATTTTTACAGTACATTTCATAAATTAGTGGATATGTTTTTATCTTTTTGTCAAATATCCAAGCAATTACTGAAGTGCAAGGCATGGGTAATGACATTTGGTACTACAGTAAGAGAAACCATTTGCAAAATTTTATATGTAGTAAGATCTTTAATTTTTAAGTAGAAATGAGCAAAGAAAAACAAACAAACCCCATACAGCCAAACATGATGGACTAAGGAAACAGTCTTTTCATGGTATGCATAAACTATCTTAATAAGACAGTAATAAGTACTAATTTTTGAAAGTGCATAAAAATCAAGAGAGTCAGAAATATAGTCATATATCCTAGTGTAATAATTTTAGAATTAGTATCAAATATTTCAGTTAATCACCAAAAGCATCCCTTCTACTTTGATTTTCTAGAAAAACCGACTTTGTTTCAATTTATTTTAAATTGGATATATAAAACAAAGTCTCTCACAGCTCAGTTCTGATTCTACCTACTGACTACAAAGGGAACTAAGGGGCAACCAGCTGAGACTTAAATATCCGATTTCTGGGTTTCTGAAGTTCTCCAAAAACAATCCTACCCTGACAGTTTTAAAGCTGTGATTGTGTTACGTCTTCCTTGCAGCATGAAGAAATACAATTTTACATTTTATACATTTTGCATTTTGTACAGAATACATTTTATAATGGCAAGAGCTCCAATGCAAACTGTTCTGCTCTACCAGGAGCTGTGGTACTCAGCTGGTCCTGCAGCTGGCACACACAGGGCTTGGAGTTTCTGCATGGTGACATATTTGGGGGTTCCATGCTTACCTGGAAAACAGTAATTTCCACCATCAGTTCAAAGATCTGAACTTAACTGAGCTTGGCTACAAGCTACTGGGTATTTTATGTGGACCTTTTTATGTTGTATATATATATATATATATGTAGAAACATTCTGGTAACACATAAGTAACATTTTCGAGCAGTAATCATGCAATAAACTGAAGATTTCCAGCTGCATAAGATCCCTCTATATCAAAGAACATGTTGTGGTTTTGTCAAATATCACTTACTCAGTTTTAATAAAGCATATTCAAATATATTTTTGGAGCCTGTGCTTTTCTAAATTTGAGATAATTTCCTAGATGGTGGTTCTGTATAAACAGAAAAATAAACAACATGAAGTGTATTAGATTACTTCCAGAAATACCAAAAATATTGTCAATACTGTTCAATACATTTCATGAAAAATACATTATGTGAAACAAGCCTGATATCATTCTCTAACAGGACTAATTCAAGTCAGAAATTTAACTGTGTTTGGTTCAAACTCATTATACACCTGTGTTCAATTAGTGTCTTCAAGTCACACTGAGAGCCTCTGATGAGAAATGCTGGATTCTGTAAGAGCAAAAATACTTTGATGGCATCTCAAAATTTGCAGAACTCCCAAAAGAAATCTGTAATCCTCTGGCAGCTGGCAATATGTTGTTGATTTATTACATTGCCTGCAATGAAAGCCTTGGCAGTGTGGCTTCAGGGAGGGCTGAAAGGAGGGTCTTGGCTGTCCCAGTACTGAATCCACCCCCTGAAAGTCTGTGGGGCTGTATGGACACAGGCTGCTTGCCAGGATCCCCACTTTTCCAGGGTCTGCTCTGGACATGGTGAACTTAAAATCAAACAGTAGCTTCAGGATGAACAATGAAAGCATTAATACCAGTCCTCAATGCAAAAAATAGTGATGCTGTGAATGGGATAAAACCAGAGCTATTTGTTTACCTGTTAAACATTCCTCCCCTAAACTCAGAGCATCCTATGCATTCCTTCTTTCCAAAGGTATCTAGAAACAAATACAGACAGATTCTGAACAATGCAAGTGGAAATTCCCTCCTCCCTGGAAGATTCAGTGTTGCAGGACTGTTAATTGTGGAGTGGTCAGCACACCTTCAATGGGCATTGAAAAGTCTGGGCTTCATTTGATTGCAGCCTTGAAAGAAATCATAAATAAATACTCTGTTCTTTTCTCTAGAGTAACAACACTCCAAACAGTGACAGTAATATAGAATTGCACCACAGATTGTTTCTGAAACCAATAACATTTTTTAATAAGTTTAATAGAAATTCATTTTTCTGTATCTTACTAGTAAAAAGGATGGCTCCAGATGATTAAATGAAGCCTGTATAAATATTCAGAAAGGTTTTATAAAATGAAACCTTTTCACCTAGCCAAATCAGAGACATTTTTGCTTATTGGTTTGAAGAGCAACTATAGAGTAAGATTTATTTCAGAAATCTTTTAGAAAAATGATCAGGGTAATGTTTCATGGAAAAAATTTAAATATAAGACCAGTAAAGCATTCATTTGCTCAAGTATTGCTTTCCAACTGCCAAGATACTTCAAAGCTACATTTTTCTTATCAATCTACTCCACACTTCATCTCTGAAAACATTCAGCTTTGAAATCATTTACAGACACAGGTATTAAGATTCACAGCAGCCCAGAACTGTAATGAGTGGGTGAATATTTGTTTGGTCTACAGCCAAAATTAGATCTACTTCTCTGATTTTAGTTATGTGATGATGGATACCAGGGTGCAGCAGGGTCAGTTGCTCCTTTGGGCTGAGCACTGGGAGCAGGGAATGGTCCCCATGGGGAGAGGAGTCCTGAGCCCTTGGATGAGCCCAGGTCCCAGGTTCCAGGAGACTGCTGAGGACCATTAGCTCCTTCTGCTGTCCTCAGGGTCCTGACAATGTGGAATAATTTAAAAAATTGGTTAAGTAGTGGAAAAACTGCAAAAGCAAAATTATGTTAGAAAGAGGAAGGCTTTAAGCATTGAAAGTCACCAGAATAGAAACTTTTCTTTGACCTTGAAAATATTTGCTATTCTTTTTTCCTAACCAGAGTTCAAACTCTAATTCTGAAACACAAGACGGCAACTCAAAACTTTGAGTGGGGCACCAGAAGTATTTTCAGCTGCACAAATCTCTCCAAATAGAACCTTTTGTTCCCTGTGTACTCAAGAATTGGTATAGTCCATTAATTAACTTATTTAGATTGAATAGAATAAGATCTTCTGCTCTGGGATTTTTAAGTAATGTCTCAGTCACTTGAAATGAGACTCAGCACTATTGACTGCATCCAGTGACCTGAAAATACATTTCCCCCCAAGCTTTTGCTAAAGTCTTCAAACATCAACCCACAAAATTTTTATGACAATTGATTTTTGTCACTCTAAAACATTTTACAATGCCCTGTATCAGCCCTGAGGAAGAAAGATAATTGAGAAAGCCAGCATGAAAAGTACATACACTCTCAAAATACTTCATATCTTCAAAGTCAGGACCTGGTGCACAACACATACAAATTACTATGAGAGGTTATATTAATGCTTTCTGTTACAGGCAACAATAAACTTTGATTTATATATTCAATATTTGACATATAATCTTAAAAATTTAAATTTCATAATTATATTTGGAGGAAATTCATGGGAATGACAACACAGTTTGAAAGTTTTAACCTACTGCCCTGGAGAAGTGCTGCAGTCACACTTTGCGCCCCTCAATAGGAAGTTTGTGGGTAGATAACTAACTCTTAAGTGCTCCTAGAGAAGAAAAGAAATGACAGTGGTTCTTCCTCTTCTGCAGAGACGATAAGAATATCACTAAGATCATGGCATCATGACACTACACAATTTGGGGGTTGTTAAAGAGTCATAAAATTAATTGAAACACTTTTAGCAGCTTTTGAGCATGCAGTTTGGTACTTTCAGAACTGTGCTGGCTGGCTAAGTTATAGCTGGAAGGAAAAAATTAATAAAGAGAATAATTTAAGAAACTTGAAAATGCCATCACTGTAAAATTCAAGTACCTTTGTTTTTGGTTGGTTGCTTAGTTGGTTGGTTGGTTGTTTTGCTTTGCTTTGGTTTTTTCCCTGGCATTCCCTAGACATCTCTGTTTTTTGATGGAATTCCAGTTGCCAGGTTTGTGCTGAAGTGCTCAGAATTTAAGAGAGCTGAGATGTCTCTGTACCTGCCTTTTATCTGTGGTGTGGTGGCATTGATGACCTAAACATTTTCTGAATTATTTTTGCTGTCAGGCAGCACTGACAACATACAAAACAGAAACAAAATTTGGCAAGCCTCTGGAGGGCAGAATGTTATTTCTTTGAAGTGTTCTTCCTGACACCTGGAAGCACCAGTGCTCCAGATGCATCTGACACCTTGCTACCAGTGCTCTCTAAGACAAATTTATTGCTTGGATGACAAATAACCCACCAGCTTCTGAGTCCCCCAAATGCAATGTTGAAGACATTCACTTCATCAGGCTCTGAGTGAGAAATGCTACTGATTTATTTCTTTGACCACAGTTTGCTGTGTGCAGTAAATGTTACAGAGTATTAGAGAGGATGTGGTGAGCAGGACCTGTTTGTCTTATCCCATCTAAACACACTGGATCAGAAAGAGGTCACAAAAAGGAGAAGCAGATTTCTAAATACTTGAAGAAAAATGATCACACTGAGCCTGGGGAATTCTTTGGAATGAAGGTAGGAAGAGACACAGGAAACTGGGAGGGTTTAGCTTGGAAGACTGAGAGGAACAGGAGGATCTTCCTGCAATTGTGAGCAGACCCCAGACTGCTCAGAAGTAGTGAAAGATTTTCCTAGAAACATAACTAACTTTGACTGGAGCATATGGCATTTAACCCATCTTAGTCACACTTTTGGGCACCCTGTGTTCCCTGAGGAGGCTGTGCAGGATAAATAATCGTCACTACTAGAAACCTCATGAATCATCGGGAACATAATTGAATGCATCATTACCAAAGCAAAAATAGTAAAAAATTTATTGTTCTGCTTTAGATTATTTTTCAGAAACATCACTACAAAAGACAGAAAAATAGTACAGACTGCGTAAATTCATATCAAAAGAACAAAGTACTCAAAACCTCTAAATATCTTGATCTGCAAGGCACATTATTCTGCACATAACCATTTAAGAGTGACTGAGTGCCCAACACTCCTGAAGGCACTGCTTTTCAGATGAGCCAAAAATTGTCTCAGTACACAGACAGAGTTGGAAGAGAGAAATGTTGGCACTAGAAATAGAGGAAACCTCTGCTTGCAAAAAGTAATAAGGATATGAGCAAAATATTCCATAGAAAAAAAAAAAAAAAGTCATCTGTGAAAACGCAAGAAGAAGAAGAACTGGTTAGGTAGCAGCTCCTCAGAAATAAAGCTGAGTTAATACAAACCACAAAGCATACTGGAATTGATGACATACAATCACAAAATAATAGCAATCATTTGTTAGAACATATATAGAGTCATAAAAGATTATCTCCCATGCCTCAACACTCTGAGAAGTCCTCACTTGGTGTTCTGCATCCCATCCCAGATTTACTTAGTTCAAGAAAGCTACAGATTAGCAAGACTGCATATCTTGATGCCACATTATTTCTGATTCCTGACAGAGCTGTCTGCCTTTTGTTTGACTGGACACAGAGCTACCCTGACATGATTTTAGAGACTCAGTGTCCAACACCAAAGCAAGCACAGCTAATATACTACATGTGTGAATTGTCTTCTAGCCACAATTATCTCTAATTGATTACAAGGAACAAAAATTCTACATAATGTTTTCCTTAATATCCTCCTGCAGTTCTTGACTTGTAAGATATCTGATGTTCAGCTCATTAAAATCATCCTGCAGAGGAGAACAGCTCATTGCCATTTGCTCCTCTCATAAAATCCGTGATTTTTCCTCTGTACCTTGCAATACTAACAGCTCATGAATAGCATCCAAATTTACACTAACCTTGCCAAAAAATTATTCATGAAAAGATCATCATAACAACAGATCCAATTCAAGTATTTCTAAACCTCTTTGCTTTGCTAGGGCTGAAGGTCAAGAAACAAACATTCAAGCACACTAGAAGTCTGGGCAGAAGAACATTTAGGAACTGAAGGTCAGCAAGTGCTTATCTCCTGTGAGACTTAATCCAAAGAGCCACAAGTCTCTCTATTCAGATTCAATTCCATCTTTCCTGACTTCTTATAATCAAGCTCAAGCCTATCTTTTTTACATCCCCAGATACACTCTTCTTGCCCATTGGCAAATTTCAGACATTATCTCAGCTTTTCAGATGACATTTCCATGGATTATTATGCTGCAAAGCTGTCAACTTCTAGTGTTCATGGTCTCTCACGTGGATATTGTCCAACAGTTAATCTCTTCTTACAACCTCTGAGGAATTGGAAATATCAATAGAATATCCTGGAGCAGGTTCTGGAAAATTTCTCCAGTCTTTGAAAATATGGCTTAGGAAAAAAACAAAACAGAAAACAAACAAATCTCCCTGGCCCTGTCAGCTGTTTCTCATGCTAGAATAAAGATAGATAATAATTTCTACAAAAGGAGAGGGGGGGTGGGGAGGGAATCTGACCTAATTTATGGGCCATGGGCTGATAAATATCACATAAAGACTAATGACTGAAAACCTAAACAAAAATTTTTACTACAACAGGATTACAACTCTAGCTATTAATCCAGTAAAATTAAGGTTGACTTCCAGCTGCCTCCTGCAGACTAAGACTTCTTGATGTGTATCCAGGCTTCCTATGGCTTCTTTTATTGCCTTTTAAATATTGCTTTTTGTGTTTCTTTTTTTTTCAAATGTTTTTGATAAGCTATTGGGACTACAAGTTACTGAAACGTGGGTGGTGAAAACCACATTTACACGGCATGGACTTTGTCATCACAGTCCTTCCAACCTGATGATCCTCAAAGGGTTTCATGTCAGTGGTGAAATTAGTGGGACTCACCCAATTATTCATGTCCTCAGTGTATAGTGGGATCACATAGACATTAACTTTTACATTTCTCCTGCACAAGCCAATTGGTATCCAAGACTCTTCTTTTTTCAGCCCCTCTGACTGACTGCCTCTACTCTGCTGTGGTTTTCAGCCTTGCAGAGACATTACAGAGTGTTGATAACATTATCTCAGGATCCATTGCTCTCCATGTCCTGGAAATTTTGCCACAAGCTATATTTCCACCAAAAGTGAATTTTTCTGAGTAACTTTCAATCTTGCCTCACAGCACAGAAGTTTCCAAAGCATGTCCTGTAATCACTTTGGTAGTGCTTTTTATAGCCATTTTCTAATGCCTTTTAGATAGGATTGTAACTCAAATGATTCAACTATTCCAGGTACATTTTCTAAGCATATTAAGTATCTACTAGCAATAACTTTGGCCTCATAATTTTAAATGAGTAATTTTTCTAATTTGCCATTGAAAGTCACACCATTGAGCTAATAATTTTACAGGATAGTAGCATTTTAGTAATGATACTGGTTTCTTTTTTTTTTTCTTTAAAGATTTGGGGGTTGAGCACTTGACTATTTTGTTGGAGGATTTCTCACCAGTTCTAGGCAGCTCTGCTGAAAATTTCAAGGGTTGAAATGATGCCTCTATTGTAGGCAGCTATGTCCATCTCTCTGAGCTACAGCACTGAAGACATTCAGTGTTCTTGTAGGTTTGCAGACTGTGAGGAAATATTTCCAGCTTCATCTTGCCTCTGTGTGCCATTTCCTTGGTTTCCTTCTCTGTTGGTTTGAGGGCTTCTCACCAGGAGTCTGCATTTGTCCACTGGCTCCTGAGTTAATTGTCAGTGAGAAACACTTGGCCTCACTTCTTCAGTCAAATGTTGCTGTTTATTTGATATTAAATTATGCCTGGCTCCCTAAGCCAGTAGCAATTGAATTTACTTATGGTCTAACAGCAGAGCTGCAATGATAGAAATGGAATCCTTGACATTCTTCTGCAAAACTTCATCCTCGGCATCTCCTCGTCTTCTAAAGTTCTCCTTCCCTTTACTAGACATCTTTGCATCCTTGTTGATTGATACTACCCTCTTGAGACAGAATAACTTTAGAGGATAAAATTATTCTCTCTTCTACACATTGTGCTTTATTTTCTAAAAATAGGCATTTTTTCTTTCTGCACATTGTTTTCCACAGAATGTGCACCATGACAAACATGACTGTATTTCAGGTCGCCTGCTTTCCTCCTTGATTGTCATGGTTTGAACCCTTGTATTTTAAATTTATTATCTATGTAATTATGTTGATATTAATGTTCATTTTGTATTAATTCATTGTCTTGATCCTTTTATTTGGGCTCGGTTTTAATGTCACATTGTCTGGAATGTCACCTCTTGTATACAGTCCTACTCCTAGCTAAGTATTTTTCATGTATGTGAGGTTACATGTACACGTTGGACTTCTAAGCAATGAGAAGTCCTTTTTTTCAGCTCCTCAATTGTGGGTGTGAGGCCAGTATACCTTTCTACTCTTATTAAGTATGTATTGTTAAATGGTACTGTCTTAGATCCACATCCAATAAAGATGAGGGACTTTTCAGCTATTTCCTGGCAGAGGAAGGAATGATGAATTACCTGATTGTGTACCAACAGGGTATTAGATGAGTGGGCCTGCAGATTACCTGTGCTGCATCCACACTGGGGGGCACATTTCAAAATTCACTGATGTGGACGTGGAGCCTAGACTGAGAACAGCTTTGGAAAATCCCTTTAGTTGCAGTACACATGTATATAGACACAGATAACTGAAATTAAAGTCCTATATAAATGCCTTTTCTGGATTTTTAGGTGTGTTTCCATTTAATGGCACATTGCTGACTTGCCCATTTTGTATTTTCCATCATTTTCCTGTCTTTATCCCTCACTGACTTTGCACCAGACATGAGTCCTGATTTCCTTCATGCTTGTAGAAGTAGGATTTTAGCTGGAACTTAATAATTCCCTGGCATCTGAGACTTTACCTGATATCTCATATCTTTGTTTCCAGTGCTGGTTTTTTTTCCATTTACAACATTTTCCTGTTTGCTGATGCTTTTGCTAGATTGGGCACTGTCACAGTGCTTTATTTACTTGCTAGCTAGTTACTTGCTAGTGAGTAGCATGAACATAGGAAAAACTAAAAATTAGCCTGGCATGTAGGTAGCTGAAGATGAGTGAAATTATTTGCATCCAAACTATCAACTCATCTGTAAGCTACAACAAGTGCAACCAGGACCACTTTTGCACAGGGCCTTGGATATTTTTCTTGTTCTTACAATATTCTGGTCTTAGAGATTTGTTTTTCCTGTTCCTATTGTAAGTGGAAGCACTAAAATCTCATAAAATCCATGTGTACCATCACCTCTTACATTAAAACTTTTCATATCCAGGGCTGCACAAAAAGAAGTGAGCCCAGCAGGTCACAGGAGGGAGGTGATTCACCTCTGTTCTTCTCTCTTGATATCCCACAGGAAACACTGTCTCCTCTTCTGGAGTGCCCAGTTTAAGAAATACAAGGATCTGTTAAAGGGGTTGAAGACGAGGGCCATAAAAATGGTGAGAGGGCAGAAACAGGTTTCTTATGAAGACAGGCTGAGAGCTGGAGCTGTTCAGTCTGGAGAAGACTCCAGACTCACATTTAAAATAAAAAGGGGCTTATAAGAAAGAAAAGGAGAAAAACTTTTTACCAGGATCTGTAGTGAGAGGACGAGGGTCAATGGTTTTATGCTGACAGAGGGCAGATTTACACTGGATATTAGGCAGAAAGTAAGACTGGAAGGCCTTTTCAGCAACCTGGTCTAGTTTAAGGTGTCCCTGCCCATGGCAGAGAGGTTGGACTGGATCTTTGAAGGTCCTTTTGAACTTTAACCATTCTATGATTCAGTGATCCTCTGTCACTCTTTGAAGAGGTTTGCAGCTCACCAAATATTCTGAATGCTTACTAAATTTCTTGACCTCCATTCAATCCAAACAGTTCATCAGGAATACTTTTGTCATTGCTTTGTGGGTTTTTACAATGAATTGAAAATTGAACTTCATTGGTAATGTATACATTTAATCAATTACCTTTGTATTGGGGTCCATCTCTGGGGTAGAGGGTGAGATTGGTGATAGAAAAGTTGCTGTCAAAGGAGTCACTTCACCTGTGGTGCATCCAATCAAACCTTACATGATTTCAGTCACTATTTGAAGTGGACATTC
The DNA here is from genome assembly GCF_017590055.1 of Onychostruthus taczanowskii. Lineage (NCBI taxonomy): Eukaryota > Metazoa > Chordata > Aves > Passeriformes > Passeridae > Onychostruthus > Onychostruthus taczanowskii. Next base: position 23,980,367 of record NW_024499239.1, on the reverse strand, counting down.
TTCCACCAAGACCATGATTATGTAGAGTGGGATTCTTATTTCTCCTGAATGCAGCTCTTCCACGTTACATAAGCAAGTGTTTATTGGAGCAGAAAATTGGACAAGTGCCTGACATACTTAGTGCAAGTTTCTTAACCATAGCTTTTTAAATAAAGCAAGGAGAATAGATCTTTCTTGGACTTAGAGCTTTCTGAATTAAATTTCTGAATTTCCAAAACAACTTCAGTTTTCAATTTACCACCACCCTTTTTTTCAAGGCATTGCAGTATCATTTCAAATTCAAAATAAAAGAAAGTTGGAGGCTACAAAAATTCAGGAACAGTTGAGTCAACTGTAAAAGAAACAAGTTTTATGCATAATAGAAAAACACTAAATTGCACTGATTTCTGCATCAAAATTACATCTGTCATAAATGTCTCCTGCTACATTGGTTCTTTATGGATACATCAGTAGTTTATTCCTCTGTACCCTAATCTTAAAGAAATAGAGTAACATGCACTGTTTTCAGTTGAACAGAGATCTGGTGCAGTTTTTAGTTTTACTCTTGCTCTAACTAAATTATTTTAAAGCATCTAAATATTAGTTGTAGGCGTTGCTAAAATTCATACACAAATCTTGCATGGTATTTGTCACAGGGCAACAAAGCACACTATATCATTATATCTCTTCTCATCTTCCCAACTGCAATAAAAATATGTGCCTTTTTTATATTCCAAAGAGGCAACATCTTTTATTATTTAAGCTTGACCTCTCTTTTTATAGAATAATGATATTAATGGGCATAAGGAAAAGTTCTTAACACCATTTTCTTGACTGGAATTCTCCATCTAAAATAAGAGGCTATAAAAGTAGGAAATACAGAGACCTTGAGGGTCAATACAATGACATAATAAGTAACACATACCCAAAAGATGTACAGTACTATAATGAAAAACATATAAATGAGATTTTTATTTATAGATAGTTGTTATTAATGCTTAATATTTAAGGCTAGAAAATAAAAAGTCCTCTTATTATTAATATGTTTGGTAAGAGCCTTAAAGTTTAGATGGGTATTAAAAGATAATAGGAATTTAACAGTTTCTAGGGTTCCTTAATCTTACAATCTCAGAAAAAGGAAGTTGATGTAATCATGGTAACTTTATTCTTGGGTCAATTGTGTTTAAATGATACAGTCCAAAATTCACTTTACATATCTTTAAAAATGTGCAACTTTCATATTTCTCCTGGTACATATTTTGCAACATTAGACATCAGTGTTTTAAAGAGGCTGTTGTCACAAAAAAAGGCAGCATTTAGCTGCACATATAATCTAATCAGGAGATATAGTAGAAATATTTCCTGTGAAAAACTTGAGGAAGGGGAGGAAAAGGCAAGGCAATGAAATATTATGTGATCTCCAACAACCAAACACAAGAATTGCAAAAAGAACAATTGCTTGAATAATTCCTGTTTGCAGACATTCCATTTTGAGCTACAGATGTGCCTAGAGCAGTTACCATCAGTGATTCTGGTAAGGAAAATGTAGCACCAGGAGTCTCCAACACGTGTCAAATTTAGCACCAATTGCAAAAGGCAGCCAATTTCACAACCTAGATGAGATGCTGAAATATCTGAGACATACCATTACCATTAGTGGGTTAAAATTGCTTCAAATCTGCTTGCAGTTACATTTTTAACTTTGTTCTATTTTTTATAGTAAGCAAATCTGGTGTTTTAAAACTCTATCTGTTGTTAAGTCTTGTCTTTTTGATCTGCTCTGCAGTAAATTTTCATTTCTCCAAGTGTGGTGCTCTCTAAAGCCAGGTTGCCACACCACAGCTCCATATTCAGTACAACATTCAGGGGGTAAGGGAAGTTTGCTCACTTCTCTGCACAGAAGCACCAATGTTTGGTCATGGCCATTGTCAGTTTGGAAGAGAAATCTTCCTATGAGTAACAGTCCCTGGCTCCCTCACAGGCAGTGATGTAGAAAACCCTATAACAGCCTGGCACTTACATGTTGTCTGAAGAAAAGACACATTTGTATGAAAAAAAAAGGAGGAAAAGTTATTATAAAATAGTTCTTTTATTTCTCCTCTGGGGAAAATCTTCACTGAAGTCTGAATTTTCTTTGATTTTGTCTATTTCATCCTTTCCTCAGCTAAAAAAAATATTTGAGCAAGATCATTAGGCTTAAGGATGGTTTTTTTCAGCATTACTGACTGGATAATAATGAAAAGGGTTTCAGGCTGTGCTACAAATAGAATGAATGGCAGAATCCTTGTATTTTAAGGTAGAAAAGACTTCTTAATTCATGTGCTCCATCCTTTTGATCAAGACAGACTCTTTGTAAAGCAAGGTAAAATTCTTGGGTATTATATTGAACTTTCTAGTCCACAATACCTTCAAAAGCTTTTTTCATTACTGAAACTAAAGAATGAAAGATCTTTTTCTAAGTCTTTATTTAGTCAAAAGTAATGAAACCCTTGGTATCAAAGCTAACATTTATGCTACATCAATAAATAAGAGCCAAGATACTTCTGCTACCAAGAAAAATTAGATATTTGTTTATCTACACATTCTTTTTGCCATGTGAGTGTTAAAATACAAAACAACGCAAAAAGCTGATGAAAACATTAAAACAAAGCACTTTTTTTAAAAAAATTGTTTATTAGAACAGAGGGAAAGGTCTCAAACCTTTGTGCTTTCAGTTCTGTTAAGCAGATGTGTTCACTTGTGATCTCCTACTTCAAAGATTTTTCCTATCATATTTATTTATATAAATTACTGAAAGTTTTCTAGCTGCCTTGTACTTAGAGCTACTGCAAAATACATTTGTAAACATCATAGGAAAGAGAAGATTAATAATTTTTGTACTGGCTAGTTCCAAAATATGTCATAATGGCTTTAACAGTGCAAGAATCTCTGCATTACCTCTGGCAGGAGAAGGAATTGGAGGAGGGAGGATGCTGGGTTTTTTCTCTGTATTAACATCAGTGGTATCATCTGGAGTTCATCAAGCACATGTCTGTTTCTAGTATCAGTATTTTGAAACATGCTCTATAAATGCTATGAGATTACTCAACTATAGCATTTTTTTTCTCAGCTCAACCCAATTAACTGAATTAAATAGACTGCTAAGACCTTTGCAATTCTTTTCCCTATAGCCACCATATCCATATGACTTGTCTATCCATTGAATCTTTCTTGTGGCATCTGTCAGTATCAGCAACAGCATTTCAGATTTCATGAGCCAGTACTCTGCAAAGGAATGAGACAAGATGTTAGCTGAAAACTGACAAAATATGTTTGCCTCAAAAGACACTCTGTTGTTCATATACTTCAGCTCATTCATGAGAAATTCAAGCTAAATTCTGGTGTAAAATATTTTCAGCCAAGCTGTAGCCCATTGTGTACAAAATAAAAATAAATTTGTGGTGAGACATAGCTAGTGCCATAGAAGTGGAGAGCAGGACTATTAAATATTCTTCTAATCACTTTGTCCTGTTACAATGGCTGTGGGAAAATAGCACAACTGAATGAAAGATTTTTAAGGCTTTCTTGAAATAGCACAGATTTCACAGAATGGGTGGAAAGCAGATGCTTTGCAGTGGTAGCCAGGGCTCTTCCACACTGGTGACACAAAACCATGGATCATTCTGAGGCTGTGATCCTGCCCACACTGCACACATGTGGCCTGAATTCTGATTTAGAGAAAACATTAAAAACAGAGCAGAATCCTTACTCTCCATCACCCCATGAGGCTCTGAAGCCTTTTTCTCTCCCTTTCCTCTCTAACAGTTTCTTTCAGCACAGTTGTCAGGTGATGTACTGAAAAAATCTTTTTATCACCTGCTCCAATTAAAAAAATTAGGAATCTGACCTAGAAAATCTGCCCTGTAGATCCTGAAGAACTTCCATTAGCTGATTATAGATTATGCACAATTTTCTGGCCTTGAACACTAAGAAAGGAACAAATCTTTGGCTGCAGTCATCAGTGCCATTTTCAAGGACTGAAATGCACAGAAAGGCTGAGATGGGAAGGAGCCTTTGGAGATCCTCTAGTCCAGCCTGCTCAAACAGGTCAAGCAGATTCCTTGGGGCCATGTCCAATTTGGTCTTGAATTTCTCCAAGATGATTTCTCCACAACCTCTCTGGACAACGTTTTCCAGTGTTCAACTGTTCTCACAATCTAAAAAAACCCTGAATATTATTTGAATTATATGGTATTTCTCATACTTTTGTTTGTTCCCATGGCCTTTTTCCCTTTCTGTGGGCCGCACTGAAAACTGAAAGGACTCTGCTTCCACCTCCTTTACATCATCATCAGGTATTTATACACATTGAAATGAACACCCAGTGAGCCTTCTCAGTGAACAAATCCAGCTCATCCAGTCTCTCTTGACTGTCTGATGTCCCAATCCCAGTGAACACCTTTGCTGTACTCACTCCAGTATGCCCATGTCTCCCTTTCCTGGGGAGCACAGTGCTGGACTCTGCACTCCAGATGTGTCTCACCAGTGCTGAGCAGAGAGGAAAGATCACCCTTCTCAACCTGCTGGCAATGATCTTTCTAATGCAGCTCTTACCAGGGTCTCTTTCTGCAAATCTGCTTTCCAGATGATTATTCAGTCATGCTTGAAGCAGTCAGGACCTCCCCTGGCAGTATCATTGGTGTCCCTTTGGAGGACTAGCAGGAAATCATAATCCAAGGGCCATTCAAGCCTAGGCAGCCTCTCTACAATGTCCCAGACCTGAACTCCCAGCAACAAAGCAAACATCCCTAGGCAGCAGGTCTGGTCATCAGATGGGACCTCCCTCTCCCTCCCTAAAGCAGGACTTGCTTACTGCTCTCACTTGCTGCTTCCTCCTTGCTCCATCCTTGGCTGCTTTGTTGGAAAGAGCAAGGTCCTGAGGGTCTCCTGGTCCCTCATCTGAAGTTATGGCACTAAATATCTGCATAGGGGACAGGAGTTATCCACCTGATGCCAGAAGCCATCAGCTTAGAGCCTTCAGCATCATGGGAATCTCCAGTTCCAAGCCTGATGAACACAGATTCTGCCCGGAACCCTGCTGGGGGCTCAGGTTATTCCCTCTGCAGAACCTCTGAGAGGGTCTGGTCAACCCCTTCCTGGGGTGCTGTGCAGTCTGCTGACCCCTTCCCATGGTTCTTTTACCTGGGAACACCTTCCTGCCTCATCTCCTCCTGCCTCAGCAAGACTGGAGCTTGTGAGTTGTCTCTTACATTTTGCTTTGGGTAAAGAGAGTGTGCCACATGTCCACATGTCCAGGTATGTCCTGCAGGATACAGCTCTGTGACAGTGACAGGATCCCTGGGCTGTAGCAGTGTCAGTTCATGTCTTCACTCACAAGAGCAAAATGGTTTTTGAATTCATTTCGCCTAGCAAACACTGTGACTGCATCACCCCAGTCACAAGGAGGCATTCCCATGACCTAGTAACAATTGCCAATCCCGTTTTTTCATTTGCCTTTTTTTCAAACCAGCAGCCTTGACTGCCTGCAAGCTTTCCTCACAGATGTAGCTGTCACCTTCTCTGACCTCAGTTCTGTGGTCTCTCCCTATTTATAGAGTCTAGGCACTGTTGAATGTGAACATCTTCTAATACGTTATTTCATATAACTTCATTACATCCATATTCTTCTTATTTTTATGTCTCAATAATCCCTGACCACATTTCTAACCTCAGAGATCATCACATGTCTTGTCTTTTTAATTTCTATTTCCCTGGGCTCTCAGTTAAATGGAGCTGGGATGAGAATCTCTTCTGTGTTTTTAATTCTGTGAAGTATTTTTAAATATGGTTTGTGAGAAGGAAAAAAAAACAGTATGTGAAATACATCTGTTCTTTATCCTTTACACTTGGATTTCTAGTTTGAATGTAATCTTATATTTTGCTGATTAGAAAATCCCATGATTTTATTAGTCATTGTGGTGCTGCTAACCTCAAGCACTCAAACACTCTGAGCAAAATCCCAAAATTCCTGCAGTGAAGCTGAAAGCCATGAAATCTAAAAATATATATACATGAGGACATTTCATTTCCTGGGCTAAAGTCTTTAGGGCATATTGAGGTCAAATTTTGAGACTTTTTGAGCAAACAGGAAGACTATAAATAAGTCTCTTTTAACACAAGTTTATCTATCTCCTTCCTTTTAAGAGCATGGACAATGAAAATCATACTAGTCACAGTAACATAATAAAGCTGGCAATAATGTCATTGTCTTGTTTGTAGGGTGAACAATGTAATAGCTTTTTTGTCTGTATGGGGTTTTTTGTTTTGGGTTTGGTTTTGGGGTTTTTTTTTGGTTGTTGTTACTGTTGTGTTTTGTTAGGTTTTTTCTTTTTTTTTCTAAGCCAGAATTAGCAGTTTATGTTGAACCAGGCTTTATTTATTTCAAGTGTGATGGACCTTAGGTCATGTTCCAAAGGTGGGAGATAAACCCACAGAAGAAAATTGTTTCAGACAGAAGAAAAATGAAAATAAATCATCTCTGTGGCAGTAGAGGGTTTTATCTGTGGAGATGAGGCTCAACAGTACAGCCATTCAATAGCACAAAAGATAAGACTGATAAGGCTTAACTTCAATGACCCTTTTAAGGCTTTACTCCTTTGAGAATTTAAAGGGGAAGGAAAAGGAAAAGGTGGGAAAACCTAACATGAAGTAGGAGTTTCATTTTAGAAGGTAGGAAATTGGGTCTGCAATTTTTTTCCCACCACCTCAAGCCCTAGCCATTATAATTTGCTAATATAATTGGATGCTCAAGTTACATATTTGGGTGTTTTGGGCAGTTTTGCTGTCTCAACTCCAGCTTCTCCAAGCTGCATTGTCTCCCTGCCTTTGAATGACATCCAGCCAAGTGGCTGCCACCCAGTCACAGGATGGAAATGGTTGTGAATAGTTTGGAGATGTAAACACATGGAGTGATGGCTGTGGGGCTTCTGTGAGGCCAGTCTCCCTTGAGTTACAGCAAAACCCTTATTTTTAGAAAGTGGGAACACATTTGTAGGTGTGCTTCAGCTACTGTTGTTCTAAACATGCAAGGGCTGTTATACTTTCTCCATACCTAAGTGGGTAATAAAAAATGTAGGGTCTTCAGCACAAATGTTCAAGCATTTGATGAAAATTCAGATCTGCAGAAAGCAACTGGAAGATATGCCAATCCTTCTGGATGCCTTGGGACTAACCTGAGCAAACACATCTTAATTACAATACATAAAATATTTTTTGACATCTTCATTACTCTGAAACGCTACTTTGATTGTATCTATTTCTTAGGGGGTATGCTGCCCATGCTGCTTCTCTTAAATAATGCCCAGGTCAGAGAACCACCATGCATAAAAGAAAAAAGTTGTGTATTTGAGCTAGAACCACAAAATTATTTATGAGTTAGAGTAATGAAGCATCACATATCTATTGGCCAAGCCACATTCACAATTCTGCATTAGGTGACTGGATTCTCAAAGTGATGCCAGGGAAGTATTAAACAACTCAAAATGAGATTCAAAAGAGTGAAGTTTCTGAAGTGGGAACCATCTAGAACTGAGCAAAAAAAGGGGTGCCTAAGAATGCATCCTAAATCTTTCCTCTTTTCCAAACCTGCAGAAAAGCACCCCCTGAGTTAAGGGATCCTCCTGAACATAGGTACCACCACGTGTCCTTCGAGGGGACAAACAGAATTATTATTTTCTTTTTTTTTTGTCCAAGTGACCCCACCATGACTCCTTCTTTATCTCACACTGCAACCCCCAGTACAAACCTGACCTTTTCCTTGACCTGGGTATGGAAGAGTCTGGCTCAAATTCTCCCCTCTGTCTGAGGAGGTTTCAAACCAATCCTTCAGCTTCTCTGAGGGCATCAGCCCTCATGAGCCACTTACATTCTCCATTCTTCTGGCTGAAAAGGCTCTATTGCTCAAGAATGAACAAACAAATCATGATGCATTGGAATAGCAAAAGCAAAAAATAGGAGAGATTCTTCATCCTAGTGCAACACAGGAAGGGAAGATGGTCCAGTTTCAGTCCCAATGTCAGACCCTGCTTCTGCATTTCATCCAGTGCCTGCCTCAAGTAACATGTATTTACCATTATGAATTCACATTGCATTTGCCACATAAACAAAGAATCAATTCAGTTTTCTCTTTTTCTAATTAATTTTCCATATAAGGAAACAGGCACAAATACAGCAACTTGTAGGAGCAGCATGGAAAAAAACTACAGAAGTCACCTACATCTAACTCTCTCACTTTTGCTACCAATGAGCAATATTTGAAAATGCACAATAAAAATATCCACTAACAACTGAGAATATAGCTCAGGTCCTACAATGAGGAACCCCCTCTGACCACACATAGGGACTGCTGCCTTCTCTTTTAACCATCTCTTTGTAATACAAAGAAACCAAATGCAACATAAAATCTGGCTTAAATACAGTGGTTAAGAATAAGGAATTTGCAAAACACTAAAATTCAAACATGCATTTTATCCAAATAAGTCGTTTTATCTTTTTTTCTTTTAATGTACTCAAGGATATTTTCATAAATATAACCTAGGTTCTTAAAAATCAAGGGATATATTGTGGTTTATTTCTATTTCATATTTGGAAAATAACAAGCCATCTAAGAAGAAAAGACTTATTAGATTTTTTTCAGACTGAATAGGATCTTGAATTAGCTGATTAAAGCTGGAAACAGACATTCTGACCTCAGTATAACTAAAACACCCTGCAAGTTATATAGTGAAAGGCTGCTGGCTCTAGGTAGTGCTTGTTAAATGTGTTCTGTTCTTTCCATAAAAACATAAGTCAATCTTCAGTATATGGTTTCAATTTGTTCAAAAGTCTGTATAAATTACATTTTATTTTTCCTTGGGAAAATATAGTTGAACATCACGTCAAGAAAAGTTGACTTTTTTTTTTTTTTTATTCTTTTCAGTTCTTTACCCCACCCTGCTCAGTGGAGCTGCAGTTTTTCCTTTTGTATTTCCAAGTCAATGCCATTCAAATACAGGCTTCTCTTTGTTGCCATTTTTTATGTGTAGCAGCATCTCCTAGGAGCAGTAATAATCCTTGTTAGCCCTTGCACAACTCCTAATCAAAAAGAGCAAATTATTTAGGCTTATACTTCATGGCTCCCACACTTTTCCTCATAAAGTATCAGAATACCTCCAGGATCAGGAGATAAGCAGGTCTTTGCTCTTAGTCTGCCCTTAGTTTCTCACATCCTGATCTCCTCCTTCAACAGGATGCTGAGAGTTCTTGCCCTAAACCCCACAAATTCTTGAGTAAACCCATTGATATGAATGAGCCTCCTGAGGTGCTGAAAGTTAAATATGTGCTTAAGTGCTTTGCTGGATAATGGCTGAAACACTCAGCACTATATGGGACTAAGATCTGAGTAATTTCCTATGCCTCTTATGCCCACAGAAATTGGCTTAATTCCTTTATATAACAGCACAAGGATTAGCAGAAGGGTCTTCTGTTTGAACCAGAAGGTTTGGGACAAAATGGAGGAGGAAGGAAACATGAACAGCATTTTTCCAAAGTTAGTAATTTAAAAATGATTTTTAAAAAAAAGAAAGGTACGGTGGCAGATTGTGTCTAGTTAGTAATAGGTCCAGATCAGAAACTTCTCATAATTTTAGGGCACGTTTGTTTGAGCTGTATAAGAAAAGTAATGTTGACTCCAAAGGTCTGGATAGAAATACTCATGAAGTGAGAAGTTGAGTTTGGAAATATGGCCATCTAACACTCTTTTATTAAATAAAGAAACACTTTTGACTTAAAAATTTTGCCTTAGTCAGTCCTCCAACTGTTCATTTTTGCAGAATTGGATGTGATGTGTCAGCCTGTGGCCACAGGGTACATTAAGGAAGAGGTGCTAAAGATACAGATCCAAAACCCCGAGACCACTTATGACCAGTCAGAGAAAGTCCTTTGCTCTGTGTTAAGGGGCTGTCATGAACATTAAACCAGAAATTCAACTCACATGGATATCAAAAGTCTCCATTTTTCACTATTTGTAAGGGAGGTGTAGCTGTCCTGATACCTGTCTCTGTGTAGTGTGGGATTTCAGGGCACAGTCACTATAAAAAGGGGACAGGAGGAAAAAGGAGCAAGGCTTCCTATAAGCAAACTAAATTACCTGAGAAATACAGCAAGAAAAACTTGGCACAGGAGCAAACAGCAGCTAGAAACCTGATTCTGTCCACACAGAGGGCCTGCTTTTCCACTTCCTGTGTTTTATAATGTCATGCCTACGTGAAGAAATTAGAAATTTGTTTCTCATGCTGGTAGCATTTTGCACTCACTTTTCAGAGGTAAATGATAGCTCATGGCTGAATGGAGAATGGGGTGTGCATGTCTGGGGTTGTGCTTCTGATTGGAAAAAAATATATTCAGAAGTTTTGTCATGTCACTAAGAGTCCAAGGCAATGATTAAATATCTGTGCTATTAATCCCTTTCATGTGGGTAGGTAAGTGTGTGCATATATATTTATGGAGAGAGAGAGAAAAGACAGATTATTTCTGACTGAGGTTTTGATCATCTATCAAGTAGAAAAGTAGTCATTGACCTCAGCAGGAAAATTCTGACAATCACATTTAGAAAATATGGGGTTTTAATAAATGGAAAATTATTTTATGCATGCATCTCTGCCTCTGTAATGTTCGTTCTTTCTGGATTTTAATTGACTATTATGCCCACCAACTTCTTTTGATATGCCTTTACTCAGAATGTAATGCTCAGTGGCATTTTCCAAGATGTTGCAAGGTGCTGCTCCTAAAAATCTATCAAGGGAAAAGGGAAGAGCTTTTTCTTGTGACTTACTTTCCTTTTAACATGTAACACCCATGAAGAGCAGATGAATGGTCATTTTTAATTTATTTGAGGAAGGTAAATCCATGTTTACAGCAATGCGTTCATAGTACATTCTGCTTGGAAGGTACAGAAATATATGCAAAAAAATTTCTAAAACCAATGAGAAATTCCAGGCTGTTTTCTGCCTGGTATTTTGTGTGGACACTGTGCTGAGCAGGATGAAATTCCAATTCTGTTATTTGGTGGTGATTCAAAGCCAGGCTGCACCATGTGGGACCTCTTTAATATTGAAATACCCCTTTGTAAGGTACCTAAAACTTGAGTCTCCCAACTGTACCTGCCTCAGCCAACACTTCTGTTATGTATTTCACAAACAATTACCTGATCTGGAGATCCTGGCAGGGAAAAAAAGACTCAGACAGTCCCATCTGTGAGTATTACAAAGGAAATTATAGTGGAACAATAAGATATTTGAGTCACGTTGGAAATGACCTGACCTATTTAAATCTTTTAAAAATTCTCCCCTCTCATGGATTTTTTTAATAGAAAAACAATTCATAATGTAAAAGTAGGTAAATAACTAAAAGCATCTGATGAAGTCATTCTTATCTGAACTGATTTACCTCTACCAAGTGAACCCATTGCATACCTTGACACAACATTGTCTCTGCAATAACCAGCTTCTGCCTCCAGACTGTAGTTGAGAAAGTGGAATGCATTATTACAGCACAGGGAAATGTTGCAAACTATTGGTGACTCTTTACTCATAAATTATGAATAATGAGCCAATACCATTCCTAATGTAAGCCCTTAATGCTGGGATTAATTTGATGATGTGTTTATGTGCTGAGGAATCTAGGCAATGAGGAAAAAAAAAAAGATGGCAATGCCAAACTTGGTGTCAATAACACATCAGAACACTTTCTAGAGATTGTCCACAATGGTTTCTTTCTGAGGAATTATTATCCAAACAACTCTGCCAAGTCTGAGCAGAGCACAAATTACGTGTTACAGATGCATAAATTAGACTAGAGATTAGTAAGATTTATGTACCTGGGGTGCTATTCTTACACCTATTAAGATTATTGACTTTGGAAATGTGCTTTTAGAGGATGTACTTTGTGTCCTAGTCACAAAGTGGCCTGTGCTGTTGTTCCAGATGGCTCCTGTTTCCTCGCCACATATCTGTCCCTGTCTCAGCCAGCTGCTGCAGCCCTCAGCCCTGTGCTGGACAAGACCTGCAGCATTTAAAATTAACCCCAGGCTGACTCCTGCAATGTTTTACATAAGTTGCATTGAGAAGACATCAGACATTTCCCATTCAGTTTACAATTTGTCAACAAACAGATCGTGTACATGACTTTGTAAACACAGAAAGCAACTGTTCTTCAAATCTGATGGCTAATGACTTCCCCATCTGTTGGCTGGAAGTCAAGGGCTGTTTGAGCAGCACAACATGAGAGCCAAAACACCACCCATAAACTGTCCCTGGTAACTTATCAAACACTTTTTCCACATAAACAGCTGTTTCAGAAACCCACATTCACAGAATGTTGATTGTACTACCTGGAGCTTTTTCTGTATACAAAAGTCTACCAGTCAAAGTCTTAAAGATTTGAAATAAAAAGGCAAGAGTCCTTAAGGACTGTAGAGAGTTTCTACATCTGCCAGTTACCACTGACCTGGGGTTTATTTCTGAAAGTGCCACAGGAAGTTCCTGTAACTGATAAAAACTGAGGATTATCAAATACTGAGCAAAGGATAGAACAAGTCAAGGAAAATGTCACAAGAGTTCAATCCTGCTGCACTCCTGTATCCCTCTAGGAAACATGTGCTTAATGATAAAAAGCTCAAGAAGAGCCACTGCTGACTTCCTGCACTCCTAAATTTGTTGCAGGATGGAGTGGACTGACAAGAGTTCAATGGCATTGCAGGAAGTCAGAATCATTCACTGTCTTGGAGGTTATTGCAAATCCTTAACCAAGATCCAGATGAGCTGTTGGTGAAGTTTTATTTGCTTCTCTAACTATAAATGCAACATTTTGTGAACTGTCTGCTATTCAAAGCAGACACACATGTTCTCCTCAACTCCCAAATGTTCTGAAAGCATCAGACCATCAGACATCACATAAGACATTTCAGTTCTGTGACTCTGTGTGTAACACCCATTTCCAAAAACAAAAAACAAACCAAACAACAGGCTCAGGAACATTTGTTTTATTTTGAAAAGATACTGTGCATTTTTTCTGATGAGATTAACTTTTCCAATAACGAGGTCAGAAAGCTAAAAGATGTGCATGTTTGTTTCTAGTCAATATTGTGAAACTGCTCCCTGTCCCCTCCAAACTACCACAGATCAACTCTCAAGAAGTTGCGCAACAGTGCTTGTTTTGAGCTGGAAAGATCTTTTTCAGATGAGCAGAGAAAGATACCAGAAGATGCAAAACTAACCAGGACAAACAAAAATGGAGCAATATGCATCTAAGCAACAACAGCCAAAGCTTTCACCCAGTGTCCATGAAGCCAGTGCTTGTGACAAAGGCAAAGACAGCTTCCATTTCATGCAGGGTGTTTGAGTATATGCTGGAAAAATTAGGCAATGTGCTAAGAAAACTTAAAATATTCCAATGTGCAAAAGAAGAATGAGTTCCGGATAAAACTCAGTTGTTTGCATATTTGATTCCAAAAGTTCTAGCTATCTCCACCCATGTACTAATGTGCTTTCCAGGTAAAATAGATCTGCACAACAATACCTCTAATAGTCTTCATGGAGCCAGATGAACTCCCTTGCCTGTCATAGGGCACCACTAACATCAGAAATCTACATGTGTAACATATGGCCAGAAACTATGTTTTCTGCCCTTTGATGCCCAGGCAGGTCAAAAGGAATAAGCCAGGACATTCAATTTTTCCTTTCCATGCCAGCTAAATTATATTTGCTTTTAAAATAAGTTATTTGGATTTTTTCAGAAAAACTGCTATCCAATAGGGTAAAACAAGGTTAAGAGACCATTAAACCAAATATAACTCCCTCCAGAGAAGCACCACAGAAATGACCATTTGCTGGTCCAGCCTCATTGAATAAATCATTGCCAGAACAAGCTGCAGTAGCCCAACAAGTCATCTCACAGAGGAAAATCATCCCACAATGGTTCTCCCTTTCATTCAAAACCCACTATTTTTCACCAGTTACAAAAGATGGAATATTCCTTTTCCCTTTTTGTCTTCCAAACATGACTTGATTATCATAGTATCTCAAAGGAAAATAACCAAAATCAGGGAAGGAAAATAAAACTCTCTAGGTTGTTTCCTCCCCAGTTTATTCTGAAGCAGAAAAAGCATTTTTCTGTATTTGGCCACACCTGCCCTTTTAGCTGCAAGGAGGCAGGCATAGGGTGGCCTCAAAGCAAGGATCAAGGCCAATTTCCTTCCACATCCATATCGTTTATGTGTTTATATGTGTGTTCACACATTTTAGGCATAGATTCATAGAATCAATTGGAAATCAATGGAAGAGACCTCAAAGATCACCAAGTCCAACTGCTAACCCAGTAATGCCAAAGCTGTCACGAAACCATGTCCCTTCTCCACTTCTGATACCTTGCAAGAAAGTATCCAAGTCTTTTGTTCTAAAAACTGTGACTAAAATGAGGAAAATGTATAGAATTTGCAACTTCTCTTCCTTAAAGTAAGTGTGGCAATGGCAATGTGTGGATTAGATAGGAACAAATTTAATTTCTGCAGAGCACAGCTAGAAGAAGAGATCTACAACCATGGGATCAGTGCAACAGCAGCAGTAGTTTTTTTAAAACATCAGACATGTATTGCAAGTTCATGGCAAGCAGCTAAGGTTCATATTACCCATTAGTCTTTGAATGATTTTATTTTTCTAGGCTTTTGAAGAGCTTCTATTCATTGCTGACTCTACAGCCAGTTTTTGTTGTTGTTGCTGGAGGCTCTTTTCAGTAAAAGCATCCCATCATGAACTCTATGCTCATTTTATTGAAGGGTATTTTTTGTAGCTCTTCTCATGGAAAAACTCCATTAAATGTTTTTAAACCATCCTTGGGAAGAATATCTTTTGCCCTGAGGACACATCACTGGAGTTAGGGAAAAAGAGGTCCAAAGTTGTAGCTGCATTTAGTCTCACACACTGCATCCTCCTATGGGGTCCACATTACAGAAACCACAGAACAGCCACTCACTGGAATGCTTTTAATTATCTATATTTTTACTTTACTTTGTGGTTTTCTTGTAGCTTTTACTTCTGTGACATCACTTTTTCTTTTTTACATTGAAAGTGAGACAGAAGGGGAAACAGACCCAACTGGCCAGAGATGTTGGGAACAATTTTTCATATTAATTCCAGAGTTTGCGACCTATTTTTCTATACAGTTCCTAATGATGAAACAAAATGCCCTGCCTCCCTCCCAGAATTTGGGTTTTGCCTCTCGACTGTGTGTCTGTGCACTTTCCAGCACATGCAGTTCTAACAGCTTTAGACACATCAACAAACAGATTAAATTATGTATTGTCCTTAGGAACTGATTGCTTGATGCCTAAAAAAAAAAGAAAAAAAAAAGAGTTTTTAGGCTCATACGTTAATTTTACTAATTTTATTTACAGAGTAACTCATAATGAAAATCCTGTGTTTTTTGCTGTGCAAAAGGAAAATTCAGCATAGGTGGCATGAGAAGTTCTTCTCACAATCTTTACCCAAAGAACTCTCCTGCACTTACTCCTTCTTTTACCTGCATTCTGGCTGACAAAGGAGTGTATCAGGCACGTTTGATTCACAAGTAATGAAAGCCTGAACAGCAGCTGTTGCAGGAAAGTGTTAAAACTGTGCAAATACCAAGTGTGGTTCCCATCACACATAAAAGAAAACAAACTGAACTCTATCTGGAAAATGTCTCTCTTGCAGTGCTTGAAAAAGGAACATCATGTCACAATGATTCACTGTTACATGCTGATTTTGAGTGAATGCTGGAGAGCACACGAGCAAAACCCCATTATCTGCGTACCAGAGCCCTGCAAAGGCGAGGGGCAGGCCATGCTATTAAGGCCCACACACAGTGCCCCAGGACCCACAAAGGGCATCCTGGTCCATGCACTGATGCCTCCCCCCACAGTGATTTGGGGCCCGGCGTGTCCCCCAGCTATTTCATCATATCTGCCATCACTAAGTTCTCTGAGCCAAAAAAACAATATTTTTTTTTCCTATTCTTTGTGATACAACACGAGGTTTCCTTGTTTGTTTTATGTTCCAGGAGACAAATGATGGGGAAAACATTTCTGAAGCTCTTTCATTTGTCAATGACAAATGCAGAGATTTATATGAAACACCAGCAAAATGGAAATATTGACTCTGAGCCTTCAATTCAGATGAAAAGTGCTACCTAGGTGAAGAGTGTCATTATTGTAATGAATCAACTGCACACACGTCACAGGCATAACAAAGTAATGTTTATTGCCAGTAACATTTGCAATAATCATAGTTTCCAATAAGGACTCTTTAGTTAACCATCAGACTCTACGGGTGAGATTTCAAGAGTTGTCTAAGTAAATTTGGTGCCAGCTCAGATGGAAAATTGATGAAAGATGGGTGCCTGACTCCCACAAGGCCTTTGAAAAAAGGCTCATCTTGCATAAATTGAAAGTGGGGAGAAACAGAAATTCAATATACTGTCACAGCAAAAGCAGAGGAAAGAAAATGGCATATTAAGCAACTTTGAAGGAAAAGTTCTGTGTCACTGAAATACAAATAGCTGCAGAATCTTGTTATTTACTGGCACTCTGCTTCACCGCCAGGAGACAGCAGAAATTAAAAAAGATGGTCTGCAATGTCTCAAAGTCTTCCTTTTGTTCTACAGAGCCCTTAGTAGTAAACTCCATTAACCCACAATCCTATCTCCAGGACTATTCAACATTTGTGCATCGGTATGGAGTAAAGGGAAGAGACAGAAGATGCCACAGGAATGGGACCAGGAGAACAGCAGCACACACTGCTGCTGGAGTTTCGCTCCGCTTTACATTCCAACATCACTCTTGGTACTTCTCAGTGCATACCTGGAGGGAAAACAGGTAAAAATGTTGACTAGAGAGAAGATCAGGGCGATGCTGATGAGGTACATTTCAAGCAAAACAAATACTTTCCACAGCACAGCATCCATCCTCGTCTTTGGGCATCCATCCTCAGGCTGCTCAGTATCTCTTCTGTGCTCCTTGTGCTTCTGGAAGTACCACTTAATGGCAGCATGAAAACACTGATTTGCATCTGGAGAGGGATTTAATCCTGCATGAGTCCAGACACTGACCACTGATCTTGGTAAGGAAAGCTTTTTTACTCCCCCATGTGCTTTACTCTCACTGCTCTATCCATGGAACCTGCTGTGTTTGGGGTTTTTTAAACACTTGTTGGGAGAGCAACAGAAGTCACCATTGGAGCCACAGGAGGCTTCCATCCCCTGCACTTGCTTATGCCTTGCACTAATGTCATTGAGTGGCATCTTCACACCCCAAATCCTCCCAGGATTTCACTCTAATTGGCAGTTCCCTCCCCCCTCCCTAAGGACTGTCCTATGAGATGTACTTTCCTATGAAAACAACAGAAAATGGGGACACCACTTCCTAGGGAGAACTGGAAACTGCACAGGAACCACACACAGCTTTTTCCCAGTGAGAACTCAGTTGGTCGCACCAACCTGCCAAATCCATCAGGTTTCAGTGAGCAGATGAAGGGTTGAGGGAGGGTATTACTGCTCCATCATGGTCTGAATACTTAGGGGGTCAGATACCACAGTGAAGAGGTTTCCCAAATAAGCTGGCACTGGGGCAGAGACTTTCATTTGACACACTTATACTTAATAATGGGAATAAACACAGGTAACTATAAGGCCATGGACAAGGCTCTGCACTTACACTGTGCTTACTTCTAAAAATTCAGTGATGGCAATGGGCTACAGCACCTTTACTCAACTCCAAAGACCATTTTTCACTTCTGAAAAGCATACAGTACCTGACATATGGTAAAAATAAGCCATGTAGGAACAATTTCAAGACTTCTGCAACACCATAATGACAGGACAAGGGGTAATGAATTTATACTGAAAAAAAATAAGGTTTAGATTGGCTGTAAGGAAGAAATTCTTGAGAGTGAGGGTGGTGAGAGGCACGGGCACAGATTGCTCAGAGAAGCTGCCTCATCCCTGGAAGTGCTCAAGATCAGGTTAGATGGGGCTTGGAGCAGTCTGGTCTATGTGAAGGTGTCCCTGCCCATGGCAGGGTCTTGGAACAAGTGATCTTTAGGGTCCCTTTCAACTTAAACCATTTTACAAATAATAAAAAATGTCCATAAAATATTATTACTACAATGATTCAGGCTTTTTTCACCTTACAGAGCTGTCTTGTGAGCTTCCAAATTAAATTTGTGGTAGAGCAGTGGGCTAGCAAGGCTTGTGCCCAGATTTTGTCAGGAAACAGCTGACTTGCAAGACAAAATATTTCATGAGAATCTTTGAGAAGGTGCCAACCCTCACAATTATACTTGACCTTTCTCTTGCACACAGCTTCTCAGCACACTCTAGCAAATGCTGCAGCTTTGCACAGGAAGAACTGAAAAGCCTAATGATGAACATCAGAGTTTTCTGAGTGTGTTTTCAGCACTCCTTTCATTTCATGATCATTTATTTCCTTCTATTTTTAAGTTATTCTTTTTGAACTTCCAATTTTCCCACTTAGTAGGAGACTGCAGTGGAAGTAGTCTGGTGCCAGAGGATGGAGAGAGATGATGATGTGCAGCAGCTTCTTCAGATTGAAAAGCTGCAATTAGAAGATACTAGAGACTATAGAACCCTGATTTAAATTAGGGTGGAAAGATTCTTCCATTGCTGAAATTTAAATAACAGGTAAATATCAATTGTTTTGCAGCTGGCTTCTTTCTTGACCTAAGAAACAGCGCTTGATTGGGTGAAGGCTGCTACTACTCAAAGAAAATTACTTCCCCTCCGAGGTCAGTATCAGGTTTTGACCTGGGTTTTGACCCACAGGTTACAAGAAGGTGGCAGATGTGCAATGTGAGGCAAAGGTGGCTGCACTGCAGAACCAGAGAGTTCTTTTTGCTGTCACAACTACACAATTTCCCTTTTTTCATCCCTTCAGTAATGCAGTGACACCAAGATGGAAAATGCAAAGCTTGACCTTGCTCAGAGCATTTGAAATCCCAGTGCTGCAGCCTGGAACAGAGAGTGAAAAGGGCTTACAAGGAGACAACAACCATGTCAGAAACCTCAGAGGGCCTCATTTAGGTAAGGGCAAGTTTTCAGCTGGAAAATAAACCCTGCAAGTATGAACCTGCAGCATTTACCCTATGCATGGTGAATCCAGGACCATAAAATCCCCCAAAATTTGCTGTATGGATAAGGTCTTTGGCAAGATCTCTACTGTAAGAAGACAAAATCAGTCTGCAAGAAAGAAGTGGAAGGAAGAAAGTTCAGTAAGTTTGGTTTGGCTTTTTTTTTTTTCATTAGGAATATCAGGAGTCTCAAGAAACCTCAAACCACTGTCTGTAGTTTATTTTAGCTGTGTCTGCTGATACATACTGACTGCAGGGAACAATTTCCATGCACTTTCCAAAAGTTTAGCTGTCTATACATTTACATATAATATATCAATATCCTGTAGTAAGGAAAGATTGGCAGCTAAGTTTGAGAGAATGAATCAGGATTTGAGATCCAACATTTGCAACAATCTGACTGTGGCATTAAAAAAAATTGCTTATGTTGCAAATGGTTCTTATTTCTGGAGCCAAAAATGATTGTAGAAGAATTACATTAGTAATCAGGAATCCAGAGAAGCTTATTCAGCTTATTTTACTGCTTGTGTTGATTACACTGTCTTTTGTCTCCATCCAGCAGTGGGAAGCACTTTATCATCTTCTGGTTTGGAAAAAGACCCAAGCAGCTAATGTACAAAAAAAATATATTCTCCTAGTAGCTGCAGCGTGATTAATTTTCCACCCCACAAGATTACTGTGAGTTTGAAAGCACCCTAGAGCTTTATATGCTACATTATAGTCATCAAGGATCATAAAGCATCTTCTTCCTTCCGCACCACTAGCACTTCAGAGGGCTAGCATGGTTGAGTGGAATGAGCAAAGAGTTGAAAATCTGGAGATTTTTATCATGAACCTAAAACAGTTTGTGTCTTGCCTTTAGCCTTAGTTACATATTGCTGGACACAGTTCTCTGAAGCACTGCAGTCCTAAACTCCAGCTAAAAAAATCAAAGACTTCTGCCCATATGACACCCAGATCTTGATATTTGAATTATAAAATGCTGAAAAGAATACCAGTCATGGTATTGATAGTTTTTTCATCATGGATATTGAGGTTAATTGATGAAAAGCAGTAGGTAACAGCAAAACATTTTACTTACAGTCAGTAAATCATTTTCCAAAGAAAAATATCTCATTATTTTCGTTCCACATCATTCCCCACAGATAAGTACATGGATGAAATCCTGCACATTTCCCCTGTTGCTGCAGAGAAAGTTGACCTGGGGACAGCTGCCTTTTACACATCATTAGGACACTCCAGTCCCAGCAGCAGAGAGTGAAAACTCTGGGATTTTGGCTGCCTCTCAGCTTAGAAGTATGGTCATGCCTGGGGGTACAGTGGTATTTAGAGGTACCTAAGCCCCCCAAAACATTAGCAGACATTATTACTGGAAGAGCTTTTAAGCTTACCCAAAAGCAATTCAACTCTCCAATCAATCTGCAACTCTTCCATCTCTTAGGGGGTAAAGGCAGCTGCCAAATGGAAACACACGTGGGACAGAGAGGGACAGGCTGGGACAGGGACAGCAGGGACATGCACATCACCTTTGATGCTGCCACCCTGGGAACAGGCCAGAGAAAAGCTGTGTCCAGATTGTATCACATGATGATGCTGCCCTTGGGGGGACTCCAGGATTATCCTTGGAGGAGCAGTCCCTACTGGGGAATCGGCAGGAGAGGGAGCATCAGGGAGAAGAGTCCACACCTGTATTTAGGGTGCTGCATGGTTTGGAGACGGAAAACAGATTCACTGCCCTCCATCAGTGTTGACAGCCACACTGAAGCCATCAGGACTACTCACAGAAGCAAAAATTAGACAAGGCTTATGAATAATAACATTCTGATATTGATTTAGGTCAGTTCTGCCCGCAGTTGTGCTACAAAGAAAGAGATGTACAAATATATTCAAGACATGATCCTCAGCATTACTTTTTAGAAAATGTGTTTCTCCTTAGCATCTTCTGGTTGTGTGTGCATGAATTAATTATACTTTAGACATTCTGTCAGGTGACATTTAGGAAATTTGTACAAATAATTAATTCCTGTTTTCCAGGATGGTTTTCTTTAAATAATTTTAAAAATGAAAAAGGCAAGTCATCTGAAGCTAAGTTTAAATTTCATCTGCATCTTTTTAAAATGCCATTATACTGGATTTTTCCCCTTTTATTTTTACTCACATAATTTTTCCCATCCTTTCCTTCCATCCTCCTTCCTCTCCACATGAATATTCTAAGTGCCAGCAGAGATCTGTTTGGCTGCGTGACTTCCAGTGAAAATGAAAAATAAAAGCCAGCAGTGTATCCCAATGTACCTTTATATAAAAATATTTAATTGAATTAAATGTAGCATTAATTTTATTCTGCATATTGGATAAATCTTGCTGAAGGCCTGCTCCCTGCTATACAGTCATCCCTTCAATTTATTTTTTGCTCACTTTTTTCCATTTCTGAGGTGATGAATTTAACACCTGGTACCATTTTCCTCACGCCTCTTGATCACTTAAGAATATCCAGGCAAGCCACAATCCATGAGTGTTTATGTTCAGTGTCACCCTGACACTTCCAGCTGAAGACAGCCTTGCATCATTTAAACAGATTCATTTTCTTGAGATGGACCCTGCTACTCGTCTCTTCTCCAGCTGGACAGAATAATCAGGTTGTCTCACACCAGCCAACAGAGAGTTTAATCCTCAAACCCTCAGTCTTCCATAAATCTGTCTGCAGAGAGCCACTGCTAGAAATTCTTTGTCGTTTATGTCATATCTTGTAAAATCTATTGAGCCTACTTTGAGCATGTGTCTGTTTTGACTTTTCCTGAAGAACAGCCTCTGGAGGGAAAATCTGAACCCTAGCGTTTATCTTTCCATGCATTGGGATAGGAGGTTGTGAAAGGCTCTTTCTCATGGGGATATTTTCCAGTGAGTCAGACTTGCTTTCTCTGGATTGACAGGCTCTGACAGCAAAGTATTAATACTGTCTTGCAGTATTAGTCAACTGGACTCCAGCTGAGAACTGAATAAAAAGACAGACCTTCATCCTAAAACTGATTCCCAGGCAAGGCTCCCATTAAAGAAAAACAAGACCTTTTCCAGACTAATCAAGAGGGACTAAGAAAATTAAGAAGGATTTCAGGTGTCTCTGAGTACATAGGGAACTGTTAGCTGGACCCACAAAACTAACACCAAACTTAATATATGATGAGAAACAGAATAGATGTACTGCTTTTGACAAACCTGAGCAGTCAAAAATCAATAGTTTGCTCTGCTACGTGGTCAAAGATTGTTCACAACAAGAGTTGGCCAAAAAAAAAGCTGAAACATCCTTTTCCTTATTTTTGTCATGGTAGCACAACTCAGATAAATGAAACAGCTAAGTTAAAGCCTATAAAAGCAGCATTCCCTTTCAGACTGAAAAATGAAGAGAAAGAAAAATAAGTTACTTTAATTTCTAATCCTCATTCATGTTGGATTTTTACCAGATCCATACTAAGGTAATTTTGTTCTAAACAATTTCTATATTTTGTGTCACAATTTTTTCTTTCTGAAAATATCTACCATCTAGCAGTCATACAAATGTCTTCATTTCAGATTAGTTTCTGGTATTTAAATTGGAAATCATAATGTCAGATTAGTCAAAGAAGTATTTCTCAGAATCACAAAATCTCTGTTGAACATTATAGCCCTGATTTTTCACTAGAAGACCTGGAACTTTGTTGAAGAGAATTTAGAAAGAGGTCTTCAAATCTAAGAGCAAGGTTATTTTACTCAAAAGCATGAAAGAGAGGGGGGGGGAAAGAGGCAAAGAGAATGAGAGAGAAAATTAGCAAACCCAACTGCAACAATCTAGCCACACCTGAGCTCATTCCCTGAAAAATGATCATATCTGTTGTGCTGCTTTTAGACTAGGGATTTCTGCTGGAAGAGATCTGTGGTTGCAGGTCCCAGGAGTGAGGACTGAAGTTCAGATATGCACCAGCCAGCCAAGAAATGTAGGGGGACCCTGCCAGGGGAAAGAACCACCCAGCGCCTGCTGGGACACCGGAGTGCCTTTCTGCTGGCACAGAGCAGATTCCAAACCCACGGTGAGGATCTGCAGGCTGTGGTCATGTTCTTTCCTGAGGATTTTCAAGAGCAAGTGGATGGTTGAGCAGAGGGTTGCAGCAGCTCAGAAAGAGCTGTGGAGTTCAGATTCCCAGCCAGGAGGGACATCCCTGTCCTGGGGACAGCAGGGACAGCACGGCCAGCCGGGCAAGGGAGGGATTGTCCCGCTCTGCTCGGGGCTGGGGCGGCCTCACCTCCAGTGCTGGGGCAGCTCTGGGTGCCACAATGTAAAAAAAACATTAAACTATCAGAGAGTGCCCAAAGGAGGGCACAGGGATGGTGAAGGGCCTTGAGGGGAAGCGTGTGAGGAGAGGCTGAGGGCACTTGGTCTGTTCAGGCCGGAGGAGACAGAGAGGAGACCTCAGTGCAGATACAAATTCCTCATGAGGGGAAGAGGAGGGACAGACACTGATCTCTGCTCCCTGGCGACAGTGACAGGACCCAAGGAATGGCCTGAAGCTGTGTCAGGGGAGGTTTAGGTTGGATATCAGGAAAAGGTTCTTCCCCCCGAGGGTGGCTGGGCACTGAGCAGGCTCCCCAGGGCAGTGCTCACAGCAGCAGCCTGGCAGAGCTCCAGGAGTGTTTGGACAATGCTCTGGGGCACAGGCTGTGACTCCTGGGGATGGTGCTGTGCAGGGCCAGGAGCTGGACTGGATGATCCTTGTGGGCCCTTCCAACTCAGCTTGTTCTGTGATTCTGTGATTCTAAGTATGATATGGAAGTGATCCAACCAACATTTGGTTCTATCTTATGGTCTCATATGGTCCCTTTCCTTCCTGCATGCAGACATCTCCCAGTCCTGTAGTGTTTTACACTTACAGCATTTTTCTCCATTTCTATATTTTTTGGGCAACTGAGGCAGAGAGATTAAAAGTCACAGGGGGGAGGGAAAAGGGAAAGCACTGTTCAGGATTGAAGCATTGTTTTTGGGTCTTCAGAAGTGCCTGGGTCCATGAGAAATACAAATTGCTGTGTGCAAAGGTGCTTTTAAATGTTCCCTGCATGCTGGCTGCACGGTGAATGCTTAACACTGTTCCAAAACATGGCTCTGAATCATTGCTGTCAGCTGGGCGAAGTGGAGAGTGTCAGAGGAAGAAATCCCAAGTCTCATACTGGCACTGACCATCAGTTTCTCTCTTCCTTTTCTTTTCTCTCTCTCTCTCATTTTCTTTCTCAATGACCTTAAAATAATGTTCCAAGGAAAACAGAACCATATCTTTTGCTGGAAGAGGAGCAAAAGAATGGAAATTGACTCAATATGTTCTGTAACAACTCACAATTGAAATTCATGAAAGGTGAAATCAGACTAATTTAGACCAAAAATAAAGCTCTTCCTCTTTTTTTTTCTTTCTTTTTTTATTTTTTTTTTTAACATTGAATATTAATCACTGCCAGAGCTTAAAGGTGTCTGCAAGATTTTCCATCACTAGTAACTCATATATCAGCATCGGATAGCTTGTAAAAAGAAAAATAAAGTTCATATATAAATTAAATCAGGGAAGACCTATGACCTCTGATACACAGGATCAGAGTGTGTTTAGTGTTTTTAGTTTTGCAATCTATTAATTAGATCTTTCTATTCCCTTCTCTGGGATTACTCTTTCAATTCCACTTGAGTTCCTGTAGATTTTTCTTCTCAGGCACCTAGACAGGAGGCAGGTCGATTAAAAATACCATTAACCCCTGCAAAGCTCATTTAGCTGCTACCATTTCTCATCAGGTGGCAGTGCAATGTCCAGAGGGAAAGCCCAAATCCTGCAAGGAAAAGGCAAGCCCTGGAAAACCCTTGTGAGTACTGGGGCATCAAACACATTGTGGAGCACATTTGCAGTGGCAATGACAGCCAAGTGTGGCTGTAGCCCACCCTCAAATTCATCTTCCACCTATAAATCTGAGAACTATGCATGGTTTGAACTTGAAATAGGAAGCCAGTCTGAGCACAGATGGTAATTTATTCTTAGAGTCTACTCAAAACAGGCAGAGGCCAGCCCACCAACAGGTATATATGAGTAAGAAACAATTCATCCCGGCATGCTCGAATGTCATCACCCACTTTTCATTTAAAGACAGAATTTTTGCATCATTTGTGCTGACCATCCCCAGTAATTACAAATCTGTTCACTCTGGGCTTTCACAAGAGCCTGGCTGACACCTGATCTTTAGCAAGGAGGTTTTCTTCAAATCAAGTTTCATGGCTCAAGAATATTTATCTTCTGGGGTTTTGTTGTTTGGTTTGTTTGTTTGGTTTTTTTTGTTTTTTGTTTTTTGTTTTTTGTTTTTTGTTTTTTTTTTATTATTTTCAAACACCATCATTCAGCATGTAAAACCACTCCATGAAAAGTCCTACTTGAGACACCATTCCCATCTGAGCACACGCAGGTACCCCATTCTTTCCAGGGTGTCTCCAAGTTCATTATAACTAAAGGATAATACAGAAACAACCAAACCAGCTCTAAGCTCACTTCTTCAGACCCTGTTGGTACTTCTGGTGAGCAGCAATGATCTCTCCTCACATGCATTTTATTCTGCAGTGCGACTGTAAAGTAAGAACACATTCATCACCAGCCAGCCCTCACCAAGATAAGATTAAACTGCTAATTCTGCGTGAATTACTCAGTCCCTTAAGCAGGTAAATGGTTTAAATTATTTGGTGGTTTGTTAAATAAGTTATTTAAAGAAACAGCAGCAATTTCTAGTGTTATCCTCATTTCCATTTATATCCTTATTTATAGTGTTATCCTTATTTACAGGGATAACATTTACAAACAATGACTTAATAATGCACTTTGTTTATTAACTCAGAAATGCACTTTTTTTACAGTAAGTGAGATTTTATTGGTGACTCAAACCTAGAGCAGATCACAAGGTAAGAAAGTAATTTAAATCTTCTCCCTGCATGAGGAATATTTTATATAATAATCACAATATATATAAACACAATATTTTATATAATAATCCCAAGCTACACTTGGTTTTTCATCACCAAGTGTGAGAAAGCCCAAGTGCTGCCAGGTCAAAATTGTTCCAGCAGGACAAGATTAATCTCACTTGACTGTATCTATCTGCAGTGTGAACACTTCTGTCAAAGGCAGTCAGCTTCAGCTCCTTTTATGTCACTGCAGAGTTTTCCATCTGCCTTATTTTAGATGTCTTCTGTAGGGTGAGCTGAATCACAACCTGCAAGTGCCCATTTCTTCCCACTGGCTCGAAAAAAACCCTTGCAACATCTGCACACATCTGCAGTGCAACCCTTTCCTGTTGATCAGCCTTGTGGTTGCTGCCTCCAGTGACTGCCATTTTAGTGGTCTGAGAGGAAATGTGCCAAAATATTCAGTGGCATTAGTAAAATTATGTAGGCAGCCAGTGTCACTCACACAGCAGATGTTTAAGTGATGCAGAAACACCATGACTTTCTGAAAGATGTAGTTGTAGGTGGTCTGGGGAAAAAAAAAAAATAAAAAGCCATTTTTTAAATGCAGATAATAATTTCCTTGCATCAAATATGACAAGAAGTGTCTTAGGCAGTGAGTTTGGAAAAGTGGCCAATCTGCCAGAAAATCTGCAAAGAACTCCCAAATTTGGTTGTTACATTCACAGAGATGTGGATTGCACAATGGGGAGTTTTACTGAAAATAAGCCATTTTTTAAACTTGGGCTGAAAAAAGATTATGAAAGAGATATCTCCCTGTTGATTAGAATAACTGCTTTATCTGGCGATTTCAGAGATATCAATCACTATGTGGATGAGGAACATAATAATCTTCAAAGACTTCTCTTTGAATTTTTATGTCATTATGAGTACTTTGAAAAGTTTCCTCAGAGTGTCTCTTCAGTCACTGAAACTGCTGCTTTCTTGCACAGGTAGGAAAACAAAGAATTACAGTGCTCTTTGGGGGGGCAATTCATTATTTATCTATTTATTAGTATTTTTTAATTTATTTTTGCCATGTTTCCTGAACTTGTAACTACTTCAATGTAACAATCTATGATGAAAAACTATTTTCCCAGCTCATAAAATTCACATTCTTCAGAGCTGGTAGCAGCTGTTTTGTAGCTGTCATACCACATAATACGAGTAAGGTCATTCCCTGTAGCAAATTCATAAGCCAAATTAGAGAATTTGATCCGGTGCCAAATTTTAAAAGAAGAGATACCACATTATGATGAACTGTGGTGTCCAGAGTTTAATGTATTTCTTATTAAAATCGATGGGAAGTTTATTTCAATGAGAGTTGGATGGAGTTCTAATTACCTGTGGGAAAATGCTCCCCATATGCCAGTTCCAGTGCTAGAGCTGCTGTTGATTGCATGTGCTGACAATGTGCTCTTCAGTCCTGTGGCCAGTGAAACAATTCATTTCTATTGTCAACATTAAATTTATCAAAACTAATTTTTATATTGAACACCCTGATAATTTAGTTAGAGCAGTCCTGTTTCCAGTTCAACCACTGCAATTTTCCCCGTTTTAAGAATGTAACTACCAGTGCTAATTGCACAATGAGCAGTGACTCTCAAATTGTTTTCCAGACATGGCAAGATTATAACAATTCTGATTACAGTTCTCCTGACTCAAGTACAAGTTGCAAGGCCTTTTTCTGCATCATGTTTCTTCCTTTGTCTGTAATAGTAAAGATTCTTAAAAATCTTAGACTGAACTACAGGTTCAAGTGTGGGTTTTCCTGCTGGTTTTAGTGTTGAATAGATGAAGGTCTAAAAGAAATAAACACAAGAAATAATATGGAAAGTCAAAGCTTTTAGGACAATGAATCTCTGTTTGATGTTACTGTGGGAAATGATCTCCTGGACTTCATACTGGATTGAAACTTTCTAGTAAATTCGTTTTTTATATATATTTCATGTTCTACTCTGATTGGTCCCATGTATCTTTGTGTGTGTCTGTGTGCATGTGGCATACATGTTTCCCACTCATTTTTGTCACAGCTGTTGTTTGATCGTTGGTCTTTCCTCCCCCCAATGAATCATTGTCCTCTCTTTTTCATTTCTGTCTCTCTGCATTCAATTTTTCTTCTGTGTTGGGGGCCACTTCTGGCTGACAATCTGTCCTTGTGGTAACTGAGACACAGCTATTTCTGTTCCTCAGCCCTGCTGAGCCAGAGGATTTATGGGTGTGTGGGTTTTGGGCATTGGATTAGACCACTGAAGGAGCTGTTTGGGAGGTAAGGAATGCTGGGAACAGCTTTGTGTCAGCTCTGCTGAGCTCCAGTGCCTGATTTTCAGAGTCTCCCTTTTACCTCACTCAGCTTTTCCAAATCTAGCTGTCGATGACATGAGACTCCACTATTTCAGATGTCCTTGCTCTGCCCATTTCAGAGTAATCTTTCAGACACTTCCTTTTGTGTGCCTGCCTCCACACCAAGCAATGAGTGAAGGTGGTCTCTGCAAAATTTCCCTCCAGGCTGAAATCGGCTACAAAATCAACAGAATTATGAGTGTTTGCACCAGGCAAGAATCTGCCCCATGTTTCTTCCAAATGTATAAGAATCATGTTTGTTGACAGCACAGGATGTCCATATGGAAATGGTAAGCTTTCATGAAAAAAAAAAAGGCTAAAAATTAAGACATTTTGATTCAAAAGGGAGTCAGGATAACTTCAAAAGCAACTGCTCAGAACATTAAAATTATTTCACCATCCATACTGTCTGAAGGAAGTAAAATGTGACTTCAGCTACCATAAGGGATCACAAGGTGGGTTCAGCAAGAATAAGACTTGTGAGACTTGTAATTAACAATAAGATATACAAATTAATCAACAACTGTCAATGTGGCACAATAATCAAACATCAGATACTCACAGAATCTGTGAGGTAGTCACACTGAAGAAAAGGTGAATAAAACTTTAATGAACTGAAGACCACAATGCAGACTGTATTCAGTAGAGAATTTCAATTCTTTGGCATCCTTGGTAAAGGAAACTAGAGTGTTGCTCCAAATGTTTAATAAAGCCAGCCAGTATGGTTCAGTGTAAAGTCTAATACATTCTTTCTACAATTTTAAATCTCCTCTACTTTGAAACAAACAGTATAAATCAAACCTTTTTCCTTTCTGCCCTTCCTAGGGACAGTGATTCCACATCACTAATGCTTTGTCAGTGCACTTCACAGTATATACTTCTTTTTTTTTTTCCTTTTTTTTTTTCTTTTTTTTTTTGGTAAAGAAAAAAAATAGCTATTTTTTTGATAGCATTATCAATAGCATTGCAAAAATATCAAGTAAGCTGGAGTGAAGAATGTCTGTAAGATAAGGCTTGCATAGAGTAAACTAAATTAAACAAAACAGAAAAGATTGCATATGATTCTAGGTAATGTTATTCTTCCTCTTAATCCTCAAATAGAGTCACTAAATTACACTTCCAGATTTAGTTATGATATTTACAAATGACTTAACAGTGCATTTAAAGAGGGGAAACTGGCTACAAATGGGGGCAAGCTCATAATTTAAGGTCACAGTGGTGCCAGGACAGAGCAAATGCTTATTACTGGGGTGGTTTTGGTCATGGGAAATTCTCTTTCCCTAAGAACTAATCCCAGAAAAGCATATTTTCATTACATCTTCCAAATCTGGAATTCAGGCTGTATGTAAATATACAAGACAGGAGACCTTTCTTTTTAAAATGCTAGGAATACAGAAATACAGAAACAGCTGAGATTTGTTGAAGAACCTTTCCTTTAAATCATTTGTATGAGCAACCCAAAACAAAAAAAATGTTTAAAAATAGGCAAATAAGAATGAATAGGAAAGTATTGTATGAAAAAGATGGCATTTTGCTGGAGGCTACATAAAATCACTTCTTCCTTCCTCTCCTAAACATAGCACCTCTAAGTAGAAAACCAAAAAAAGTTCAAAAGACATTTATCAGTTTTGTTCCTTTATAACTGAAAACAGAAGATGGGGTTTTTTTTAGAATTGTATAATTTTTGACTTCAGATGCCCAGTTGCTCTCCTAAATACTCCCTCATCTTTTGATATCCATCATACTTTCAATATTTTTTTTTCCTCCAGAGTACTTTCATCTAACATCTGTCTCCTTTTTCTTGGTAGAGAACCACAGTGCAGACCTAGAATTTGGAAAAGGTGTCAAGAAATACAGTCCCCAAAAACTCAGAGGCAGTACTGTGATTTACAGAAAATTAAACATAGTTAATTTTGGCAGGAGCTAAATAAAGGCTATGTCATACAGTGAATGGGGCAACTCTCAGAACAACTTTGGAGGGCAGCTGGAATCCAGAGAGCTCAGGTTAGCCAAGCACAAGTTTTATTTTAGCAGGAATTTGGTGGCTAAAGGAAGAAAAATGGCAGCAGCAGCTGTTGCTGGAGGTCTGCTGGTGTGAACTATGATTACTGGAAGTTACCCAGTTTTTTGAGGGTCTCTCCCTCATGCACTTTGCAAAGGAGGTACTGGCTGTAACACAGCACACAAAATTATGTTCTTGTATTTGAAAAGTTAGAAAAGTACACCAACATATTGTGGTGCCTGAAGTCAGCCCCAAAAAATCCTTGCAGTGAGGTGGGAGATGTCAGCAGGATCTAAAACACCTGATGGCTTTATTCTTATAAATCATTTTGCTGGCATTCTTTACTCCCACAAGAAAAAAAAAAAAAAAAAAAGGTTCCTTGTACTTCTGAGATTAATTTCTAACAAGTATTACCACCAAGCAGCTTAAAAATGAGTAAATTTCATCTCTGGGAAGCAACAGTGAAATGCATTATTAAGTTGGAAACAAGACCCAGAGAGAACACTGAAACCAGTCTCCTCCCCTAGATGTCATTTAGGATTTCCCCCGGCATCCAACTCTGCAAGCTGAGACCAAAAGCAGCAAAAGTTCATTTCCTGAGTGTTACTGTTCAGGATTGTCCTCCAAAACTAACTTGGTAAGCTGAGCCTGCCTCTTCTGTCTCAGAAACTCCACTCTGAACCATCTCCCTTCTCCTTTTCAAAGATGGAAAGGACACATTTCTCCCTCTTTTTTATCTTTTTATTCAGAATTCACACCTTTTTTTCTTCTTTTCTTATTTTTTTTTTTTTAATCTGTTAAGAAACATGCTGGAGATGATCCCTTGGTCTCCCTCCTGCACTCAATGGGATGAGTCTGAACAAAAAACCCAATCATACCAAACACAACCCTCTCCTAAACACTGCTTTTGAGGTGATAACCTGATGGTAGACTTAATCATTCTAGAGCTCATAGAAACTTTAAATAATTACAACTTTTTTTAATGTCATAGTAATTTAAAAATCATATGAGTATTCCTCACTATCTTTCACTTGCTTCTGGGTCTTCAGTAAAGAGATTAATCACAGAGATCTGGTATTTTGGGAAGATTTGTCTGGAAGATTTTCACGCCTTTACACACCCTCCAGAATGTTTTAGCACTGGTTGCTCACACATTGCCAGGATATAAATGTTGGCGTTTCTTGCCTCCCATGGCTATTTTTGCTGCCAGACCAAGGAATTTGGTGCCCCAGCTGACATGCCAGTTTGTTGGCCTCTGGGAGCAGCAGATTTTTCCTTTCAGGCCAAGAGATAAAAGTAGTGTAGCCAGTGTTTAAGCTTTCTGCTTTAATGTCCTAAATCTAATAACCAGAAGCTTTTAACTCTGTTCCATAGAGATGCTGTCCTTGTTCAGCTGATTACGACCTCATGAAGTCATCGATGCAGGGGTGATAAGATCTCCTCTGTGTTTAGGTCTGATCTTAGGATCACTTTCAAGTCCAGATTCATGGACTAGCCATGAAAGAACCCCACAGCAGGATGGCCAGATGCCCCCTCCAGCCACATCAGCTCAGGTGAGTATCCTGCCATGCAGAGGAGCCTCCTCCACCTTCCAGGCACAGCTTTCTTCATTGCACCTGGCTCTGGAGCACCACCTGCCCCTCACAAAATCCTTCACTTTGAAATCGTTCTTTTCCTTCTCTGCTTCCCAAAAGGCAGAGGAGACAGCCTGTGTATTATCATCACTAGCAGAGGGCTGGAAGGACATATTTTATGCCAGTGTTCAGGAAACAAACCTATCCCATCAGTTACACAACACGGTAGGGAGAGGGAAGGATGTTTGTGTTTCAGCCTGGTCAAGGATGCAGAACTAGCACGTGCACCTCTAGAACGCGCAGTTCTTTCTGAAAAGTGTGCAAGATAAAAAGTTAAAACAGAGGGTTCTCCAAAACTACTATTTTAAAAGGACTATGGAGAGGTCTGGCTTTTCCAGCACTTTTATATGTATTGAAAAAGTGGGCACTAAAGGATTTATGCCAATCAAAGTTGGAGATGTTTCTGGAATTTCATTACTTGTATGAAAATACTTGCAGCCTCAAAAGCAGACAGGGAAAACCAAAAGAGATCATTCTCCAGGTCCATGTGCACATTTCATTTTTTGGTGGGTTTATTCAGGAGGAACTTTCTCTATACATAACCTTCTGGCTCCCGAACAGCAGTGATTTTCTGGGCTCATTGTGTTGCAGAGGGAAGAAGTGAGTCAAAAACACCTCAGGACTTTCCCACAGGCATTGAATGACCTTGGGCAATTCACTGCAACACCATGTGAAGATCTGATATTAAACAGCAACACCCGCTTTTACTAAAATAAATGAGATGCCTTTATGCTAGCATCTGGCAGGCTCCTCACCTTCCAATGAAAATCTGAGGGCCTTTTTAATGAAGTGTGCTGGAGCCACAAGCCCAATTCTGCTTCCAGAAGGAAACAAGAAAGGAGGCCTCGTTAGATGCCAACATAACCTTTTGAGTCCCCAAATTCAGAATCGTGAGGGTTTTTTCCTTGGTACTTCTCTTTTACCCTGTAAAACAGTGAGATCTTTTTTACCCATCAGACACAACTTTGTCCAACTTGACTCCTTGGAAAATTCGAAAACTTCCAGCTGTAGAGCCCCACCAAAGTTTACAGTTCTGCAATAATTGCAGCTATTAAAACACATATTTTGCTTAAGGATTTCAGTGTTTGGTGTTTCTACAAACAGTATTCACATAAGCAGACACAGTCAGTCATGCAGGAATGAGAAATGGAAATTTTGGAAATGGGCTTTTAGGCTGGAGGAAGATTCAGGAAGAGGAATTCCTATTAGTGAAAAAACATACCCTGTGCATGACCTACAAATAGAAAATCACCCCAAAGAGACATTAATAAGTTTAATTCAAACCTCACCACAGCTACCACAAAGGGAGAAATGGATGACCATAACTCATATGGTCCTCACCCTAATTTTGAATCTGTATTTTCTACTAATTAATCTAATTAGGAGGGCCACTAAAGCATAGGCAATGGTTCAGCAGCAAAATTACAATATCCTAAAGACTGAGTCACATTCCTATGCCCACATTCCTGAAGCTATCTCTTTTTAAGGCTGCTCATTGCTAAACCAATACAAACTGAAATGAAATTACAGGCTGACTGAAGAAAAATATGAAATGCAAATGTGTCAGTCTCATGGAAAATTCAAGCACTCAAGAAAAGTTGCAATCCAGAGAGAATTTTGTTCAAAATAATGCAATTATTTCATTTTAAACCATTAATTTCTGCTTGTTCACACTGGAAAATTTTTCTCTCCTTATATTTTGTTATGCGTCTTGTTATATATGGGAGGATATTTATCTCAATTTACAGATATCTGTGTTAGCAGTTTACTGTGCATTTCTGACCACAAAGAAGTGAGGGCTCCATCTTTTAACAGGTTTTCATTTTTCTCTCTCAGCAAAACTCCTGCAAACTCCAACTACAAGCAGTTACAAAGGAATATGAAACCTCATGGGAAAAGGCCTATTTATTACTCTTATTTTGCAGTCTCACAATCAATCACTTCATCATGAAGTGATAGATATTATCATTAGCAGTTGTTCTGCATTATGCTAAACCAGCTCTCCTTATCTTCTCTTTATCTTTGTTTAATCCCAGTATTCTGAACTGCACTGTCAACAAAATACCTCTTTTCCAATGAGAAAATTATTCATTTTCATGTGACTGAAACTAATGAATTTTTAGGACTTGGTTTCTTCTCCTTGATGTAACCTTGAGCCTGAATTTTCATGGTTTATATTATGCAATTTAAGTAGAACACCACTATAATTTCTTTCCTGCTTAGTACTTATCTTCTCAAAATTAATCCCATCTTAGAAAAGCTTTTTGTCTTAGAATGTCTGCAAATAAATCACTGTATTCTTAGATAATGGAAATTGTCAGTGATTAAATTCAATTTGATAGGGTATGAGTGAAATTCCTCTGACTAGTTATCAACAGTATCTTGATTTTAGGTTTGGATTTATCATTATATTTCCTACATTTACAGCTGCCTGTACTTTTCTTCAGTAGTTCTCCATATTTATTTTTGCAGATTGTTTTCTGCAGGCTCATGAATATATGGGTATTTGGCAGTGATTTTGTAACATATAATCAGAACTGAAAATTACAGTGATCCCATTTGTGTTATTATAGCTGAAGAATGTGTCAGACTTTCCATTTTAAACCTTATACTCTAAAGAATCTGACTGGTCTTTCTTTACTGCCAAATATTTCTGCAAAATTTTCAATAAGAATAATGCTATTTATTAGTTTGAAATTTTTCTCAGGATTTCTGGCAGTAAGTGTGAGGCGATAGCTTCTCTTGCAATCCAAAATATTAAAAAAAAAATCTCTAATTTCCTGTCTCTTTCTTCAGTGACTCCATTTTAGCCAAAAAAAAGTTAGATGGGTTTCTTTTTAAGGACCTGTAGTATTAATGCAGTAGTGGATAAGAGGGATTACTTGAGAATGACTGGAATTATTTCCTTTCACTAGAAACATAATATGTTCCTTCAAGATAGTGCCAAGATTTTTCTGCCAAAGCAACAAGAAAATGGATAAGAGAATCAGCTCTCTACTCTGGGTAGACTTATTTCTTTTTAAGGAAAATATCATCCAAAACAAACCAGACCTTCTCATGCTCCAGAGCATCCTCTGGATAAGGGGACTGTTAGCTGTAAAATAAGGAAGTGCTTGGCTAGAATTGGGGATAGGAGAAGGAACCTGAAGAAGAACCAAGGCAAGACTGGCCACGAGATATCACAGCAGCAGCTTCATTGACATTTCCCACTGGCCTGACTAAAAGTCAGGATCCTTGCTTTGTGGCCCCTTGCAACGTCTCCAAACACTGCCTACATGTCCTGCCGTCTCTTTTTGCCTTCAGCAGGAGGGTAAAAAAACCTGCACAAATTTTGTAAAATTTGGCCTTCCAGCTTCTCAAACCTATTGGTGAAATGACAGACAATGGCAAAATTCCATCTAGAAAAGTGTGGAGTGGGTGACTCCATGCACCTCTCACCTCATCACTGAAATTTTACCTGTTCTGAATTTCCAGCCCTCTGTTCTGCCCAAGGCAGATTTATAATCAAATTTCTTTTGAGTTTCAGCTGCCAG
Organism: Onychostruthus taczanowskii; assembly: GCF_017590055.1. Lineage (NCBI taxonomy): Eukaryota > Metazoa > Chordata > Aves > Passeriformes > Passeridae > Onychostruthus > Onychostruthus taczanowskii. The sequence continues at coordinate 23,944,695 of NW_024499239.1, read as the reverse complement.
TTCTACCATCAGCTCCTGGGGGACCTTGGGCAAGTGGTAAAAGCCAGGTTTCCAGCAAAACTGGGAAATTCCAGCACCCTCAGAGAGCAGTAAGACAGGTCAGCTTGCTGTGGTTTGGTGAGCTCAGCCCTAAACACTTTGGCCCTGGCTAAATTTAGGCTTTGAGGTTATCAGAGATGGCTCTCAAACACAGAGAAGGAACAAATTCCAAGAAGCTTTGCCATGTCTTCACTATCTCCATTTACAAACAGGATATTGCAAGACCTCAGCCCTATGGGAATTGGTTTTGCTGTAGGAGAACTGTAGGAAATGCACTGTAGGAAGAAGACAAGCTTCATTCTGGTGATGCAGAACTCTTGGGTCTGTAAATAAGTCAAAAATCTTGTGAGAATATTCCTGGTTCTGAGGATCCCTCTGTTTTCTTTCCACTAATAAATGGAAACCCTACAAAATGGAATTTTGCCTTCTGGTGTTTGGACGCATCCATTTCTGGTCCTACTTAGTGAGAAATATTTCTTGCTGAGTTGAGGGGTTTTTTGCCAGTTAGTTTGCATAAAGTGCTGAAGATTAGAAGAACTCAGCTCTCGATGTACTTAACTCATATATTTTACATAACTTTTTAAAAGAAAATAGTAGTTATGAAGAGTGTGAGATAACGCATGCCAGTTTTCCACTATGAAATACATCCTGTTGTCAGTATTTCCATTCACTCTCATTGCCTATAATCAAAGGCAGTGGGAATAAACTCTGGAAGTCTCGCCTTTGGTGGATGGACTCCAAGCCTCAGCATGGCATGTCTGACATGACACATATGGAATATTCATTGCCTTTCAACCAAAACCTGCAAGGAGGGCTTCTCTAGAGCTGCAGACAGAGAAGCTGCCAGCAAGTGGGAATGAGAGCTGGAAGTAAAGAATGAGGAAACTTCAAAACCTCCTCCTCTGCTCTCTCAGGTGATTCCCTGGCTGTGGTGATAGATCCTCAGCGTCAGCATGGCAAGTATTAAAAGCAACCTTAAATATTTGCACAAAAAACTGAACAAGGTAAAAATTCCCCTCCCAAAAGGCACTGCCCTGCAAATCTTTTTCACATCTCCAAGACATCTGATGCCATTAAGTGAGCTCACGTTGCCTAAAACTCATCGATAGGGTCCTGCCAAGGGCCATGTTGGACCTTCTACAACAGGTAACCCGTGCTTTAGGCAGGGGTGAAGACTCAAGGGTGGGCTGGCACCACAGCACACTGTGTTGAAAGTTGGCCAGCTTAAAAAAAAAAAATTGAGGAACCTGCCTTTGGTGGTAAAGGAATGTTTTTATTTTGTCTACAAAGCCATCACTGACTCACTGGTCAAAGAAAGGGTTGGAGTTCTTCAGCTCTGGTTCACAAGGTTGTTTATTGTCTATTATCTAAAACATGCTTTTTCAGACCCTCAGAGTTCTGTCTAGCAGGTCTGTCAAGGGCACACTGCCCGCCCCTGGGCTAGTGTCTACATTTTATGCTATGAATTATGTGTACTTTATCATTTTCCAATACCTATCACCTATGTTAGACTATCTACTTCTATTCTAAACTGATCCAAATGTGCCAGCATCACCAAGAAGATGGAGGCTAGGAAGAAGGAAGAAGAATAGGGCAACACCCAAATCCCTCCATCTTGCCTCCTAGACCCCTATAGTAAAATCCCCCAAAATTCCGCTTTTCATCCTATGATTAATTCATTATCACTCTCCTTAAACTTTTGGACTTCTCATTCTTCATACAAGGTTAGTAATTTGCTCCATGGGTTAGGATCGAAATCCCAAGTGTCTTTGTCTTCCTGCCAGGGCTCCCCAGTCCCCTGGCAGGGGCGCGTGTCATCCAGGGCACCCAAAGGGGTGTCCTGGGTTGTGACACTCACTCCTGAACAAAACACTGTAGTTGCAAGGGTTGCTTTTTACCTGCAAACTTTACATTGGAGACCCTCATGTACGTGACCCAAGCTAAACAGAGAGAGTTCACAAGCTTTTGGGGGTAGCACATTCCATATTTTCCCTGCAGTTTATTGGCAAATTAATTCTAATGCATTCAAATTACATCATGAAGTGTAATGTAAAAATATTTCATGAAGGGTACCCTAATAGGGTGTGAAAACCTGATGAAGAGAAATTCAGAGGGAACTGCTTGGTCCATCTCCTATTTACTTGGAAACATTACTGCCTTAAAAAACCCTTAAAAATATTACTTATTTTTATGGCTCAAAACCCTTTAATTTGAAGATTTTTATGACTCCCTTACAATACACATCGATTTAAATAATGTTTTAAACTAAAATGGATCATTTACTGCCAACTGTGCTTCAGGCATATCATTGATTAGTCCAAGTGTGATAAAACAACCTTGTTTTTATTCATACTTTAAGAGAATAATAAAACCTGCATACTTGAAAATACTGAAGCAATATCTTGGCCCAGAGCTATTTAACTATGAATTATTCACATCTAGTTTATTTTTTTTCTTTTAAATTCATGAATCCCCAGAATGGTTTTGTAAAGTGTATCAGTGAAACCATGTTTCTAATTATTAAAGAGAGTGTGGAGGAATCAGAATGCATCATATATGCAAAGGGGTCATTTTTTATTTGTCTTCCTTTGCAAGCCACTGTGAATCTCCTTTGAAATTAGTTATTCAATATTCTCACTATATTTTAATTTGTGGTCCATTGAGAGAGAATATAGAGAGATCTACTTTTCTCAAATAACTTTTGCACACAAACTTATTCTCACATGCTGTAACACTGGAACTGCTTAAACATGGGGATATTTAGGGATTTCACAGAAAAATGACTGGTAGCCCACTGCCCAGAACTGGCCTGGAGTGATCAGAGGAAATTACTGAAATAAAAAGAATTTTTTTGCATCTTGGTAAGAAATGGTTCCTGTAACAGTGATAGGGTGTCTATCTGAATATCACACTGCTGCAAGTGGGACTTTTTCCTTAACTGTTGCAAAATGTCATAGCCAAAAATATCTTTTGTAAGTGAAAGAACCCAAGCATTCATCTGACTCTTGCAATCCTTCCATCCTGTGTAACCTTACAATGCTTCCTGCTCACCATGGTCTGAACCCTAACAATGGAAAGAATGAGACTGAGATAAAACTTTCTTCTTCCATCTCTGAATTTCAGAAGAACATCAGCAAATCACTTCATTTCAGTGCACCCCCAGTCCCTACACAAACACACACACAAGACTTTGTTTTTATTTGGAACATAAACACTTCAGTCTACAAAACACTGTTCTCTGTATACTGCTCAGTGTAATTCAGTAAATACTGATTTTTTTTTTCCTTCTACAACCACAGAGAACTATATGGGTTGAAAGGACATCATCTAGCTCAAAAAAAAAAAGAGTTCAGAGCAGATCCATCTAGATCAGTCTATACAGAGGCTTTTTGAGTTTTGCATTTATCCAAAGCTGATGTTTGCAAACCTCTCTAGGTCTACGCTCCTAAATAATCCACCTCATGGTGAAAACCCTTCTCCTTTTATCTTATCAGAATTTCTTCTCTTTCAGCTCAAGCCCTTGGCCACAGGACTCCAGGTTTGTCCTCTCCATACTCTCAGTTTTGTTCAAGCAAGGACCAATTTGCCATCTCTGGCACGTTCTTTGCAATCTCTGGCATGTTCTCCAGTCCCTTGACCATCCAGGTAAGATGATGTTCACAAGGCCTCCTGAAGGTTTTCCTCTCCTTCAAATATATTTGTACCCAGGGCCTCAGAATTGAGTACAACTACCAGAGCTGCACACCAAGAATGTGCTGTGTCTGTGTGGCTGCCACACCCACAGAATGCACTGAGCAGCAAGACAGAGGGAACAGAAAAATTAAGGATTACTGGAAGAAGGGGCAGGCAGCAGACAGCAAGGAATGGCCTTAGATGCTGGTTGCCAACTTGAAAGAAACACATCCAGATAGCCAGAGGAGATTAAATGATCCTGTGGAATGGAAACCCAAAGCTATGGAGAGAGGAAGATATACAACAACAATTCACTGATCACAAGTGCCACCATATGCCATCCAGTCTTACAAATAATAAAATTATTTAAGAAAAGATATTACAAAAAGGCATTAGCAGACTGTACAGAGCTTCTAATGGATCTATGCTGAGATTTGCAAAACTCCCAGTTCTTTCTAGGACTTAAAAATTTATCTGAATGTTTGTTACTGAAGACACTTAAGAGTTTTCTAAGGCTGGAAAATGCCAAGAAACTCAACACAGAGCTTGCAACAATGACAAATGAGAAGAATCCAACCTTTTAACTTGGCTTCAAGGCCACATGTGGTTGCACTCTCCAGATGTATCTGCCATACTGGGCTTAGCACAAGATTAGCTTGGAAGAATTGTGTCTTTTCTCACTTTTACTCCACAGCCAGATGGGTTAGAGGACTTGTCTGAGGTGGAGGAAGCTCACATTTAAGTTAAACTCTTTTCACTGCATGGCTCTCTTTCTAGACTAAGGCAATTCTTCTGCACATGGCTACAAGTGAATCTCTGTAAGTCTGTGAAATGTCTAATGTAGGAAAGATTTAGAAGAATCAATGGACAACAAAAATGTGTCTTTAAGGTGATAAGAGTAGAAGATTTAATTTGTTTTACATTCTCTTGGGAATCCAGTGCCAGGTGTTAATCTTTAAGCAGGCATTAGCTTCCTCACTACAGAATTGTATGTTTTGAAAAAAAAATCCTGGCCCTGGATTCAACTCATCAAAATCTATGTGCCCCAAATTCTATGTAGATTTAGTCCCAACACCATGATATGAATTCTTTGCACAGTTTGAGGTAAACCAAGCCATGTGTTTGAATACTTTCACCAAGGGAGTCAAACAGAGGTATTCTCACCTCATTGAATTTTCCTAGTTTTATTTGGCTCATGAAGCATTAAAATGCTGAAATTGGAAAGCAAAAATTATTTAAAGCTGCTGAACGTTATGAAAAACAATGCTTTCGAGTAGCACGATGAATTTTTTGGGGAGTGATTAGACATTAATAGCAGGTTTGTATACTTAATAAAGTTTGCATAGCCAATTTGCACTTTATAAAGTGCACTCCAATGTTCTGGAGCGTGGCCCTGATTTGGACTTTATGAAGCATGCAGGAGGCTGTACAGACTTTATGAAGTCCACATTGAGGATAAGTATCAAATTAAATAGGAAAAGCACACCAAGCTCTGATATGTGGCTTGGAAACTCATGCCTGCCTGCCTGAGTTGTTGCTGAGGTCACCCTGGGGCACACTTATCCCCACGAATTCCCACTGTAAAGCCAACCAAAGTATCCAAATGTGACTTCTGCCAATCACAAGCAAGGAGGCTGGGCACCTAAGGGTGCAGTCTTGTGCTTGAATATTAGACAAGAACATTCCTCCTTGATGTCTTGACCCCTTTTCATTGGCATCAAGTTTTTACATTCAGTGAGAGCACATTGGTTCTGAATAGCTGTTCTTTAAGTTTTAAATTGGGCAAAATTTGCTATATCGGAAAGAAAACCCTGCTCAATGAAAGGCTACAGATGTTGGCTCCCAAAATCACACTAATTAGGCAAGTTACTTTTTCTTCCTTCTCCTCACACCTTCATGATCCCCTGTGCAAATCAAAGTTTGCAACTCTCAAAACACTACAAATGCTTTAATGTCTTCTTGTAAATATAATCCAGATTGAGTTTGGGTTACACTGGTGATAGAAAATGAAACTTCCCTAATGAAAGTTCCTTTTTTTTTTTTGGGTAAAAAAAAAAAATTCCCCAAAAAAAATTTTTTTTTTTTTTTTTTTTTTTTTTTTTTTACTTTCTCAATGCATGGATTGCCAGTGAAGTACAGAAACCAGATGGTTTATTAAAAACAGACACAAAAAATTATCAGCTCTAAACTTGCATGGATTTTTTTCCCTATTTAACAAGATTATAATCTAATCCCTATCTATTAGATTATTTAAACTCACTCTTGAGGAAAACTGGCCATTCAGATTAATATTTTGATTGATCACGCCACAAAGCCTCTTAGCTTACAAATTGGTCATTTCAGAATTACAGTTTTAGTTGTCTTGCATGCAGGAATTTAGCAGGGTTTAGGTTGCTATGCTGTGAACTCTGGAGAGGACTTTTTCCTTTATAACCCAAAAATTATTTCAAGTATGGCATTGCAATGCTGATGAGACAATCTTTCCAGCTACCAAATCCATGAGCTAAGATGATTGATTTTATCTAGCTTAAATCAGTATGAAATTGATTAAATGACCTGGCAAATTCTGTCATTCAGCTTGAGAGAGACAAATCCAGCACGATGTTCCAACAGCTGCTTCATTGCTTGTCCATTACTTAACAACTGAAATACAGCAGTTTGTGTATGACTGGGCGAGGCACAGATTGTTTTAGAGCATCATTATGAGTCTGGTAAATCGGTTTAGACTAAGGATATGAACAAAAACTCACTGTAATGTCATGTAGCAGGGTTTAAAGGGCTCATGATTGGCAGCATAACTGATTGTATTGACCAAAAGACATGAGGACATCTGGCTTTCTAGCCCTACAGCTGAAAGACCATATGTTATAAAAAATACAGTGTGAGAGGGGAAAAGACAGTGGTAGACTGATATAAACGAGGAGAGGTCAAAGCTAACTCAAGTCCAATCCTGTCACCAATGTTGCTCCAACAAGGGGTGAGTGATGCAGGGCTGTTGGGCAATGCAGAAATGTTATTGTTTTGTAAACCAACACACAGTTGAGCTGATGGCTGAATATCAGTGAAAACCTCAGAGACCCCTCTACTTCACCTGATGATAAGAAAAAAAATAGGTTACAAATGCCTACATCTTACCAAAACCTCCCATGTTTGTACCTTCAGCTGTTTCACCAAGCTTCAAATGAGTACAGTGTAATCTTTTAAGAGCAAATAAGGGCATATTGCAATTTTCAACAGCAATCCCAGTTTTCCCTGCTTACAGCTCTGGAAACAATGCATCCATTCAAAGTCATGGCAAGCCCTCCATTCACTCATAATTTACCATTTGATGCCCTTTTTTCAAATGCTAATGTCAAAGTTGAGGTCATAAATATAAAATCCTTTCCTTTGCTGCTCACAAAAAGGCATAGCAATTTTATAGGCCCTTCTTACAGTATGAGCTGAAAAAAAAAAGCAAAACGTCCACTGGATTAGGAAAAAAAAGTTATTTTTATACATAAAATAAAGTGAAGATGTTGCTTTACATAAGACCAAGTGCTACAGGCTGGTATATCTTTCATTTTTGCCAGTGACCAACGGAAAGGAAGATAAATTGAAAATTGTGTATGAAATTTGTGCTCAAGAAATGAGGGAAGTAGAGATCTTTGCCCTCTCAAAGTCACAATAATACTTTCAAAGACTAAAGAAACAAAATTCACACCAAGTTGGCTGGAATTTTGAAATGTGCTAACACAGCATACTGCTGAAGTTTCTATTGAATTGAGCACTTTTTATTCTTTGAAACAAACATCTGTGATTCAGTGTGATAGATTTCAGTATAGTTAGACAATATAACAAGATGGTTTTTAGAGGAAAACATGAGTATGAATGAATGCTTCTTGCAAGCTTCCACACTTTTAATTTTATTGACTAATGGATTTCTCTGCAGATTATTCCTACCAAAAGAATAATCTATCATTAAGTGAACAGAGCAGGTGAAGAGGTACTTTTTCACCACAATATATGGTATAAACCATTTTCAATTGGAATTTTTACACTGTATACTAAACTACGGCATTTGTGTGTGTCAGTGGTTTAAGGTTACTTAATACACTGACTTGAAAGCTGCCAAGGCACAAAATGTAGTGCAGCCAAGCACTTCACTACAAGCCACAAAATCATTCACTTCTATTGCTTGTTTTCACAGGTAAAGTTAATCAAAGTAGCGCTAAACAAGAGCAAGGACAGGGTGAGAAAAGGGAGGAAAGCAAATTCATTTCAGAATGCTTAGGAAACGGATGTAATTTTCCACTTTCCAAGATAATTAGCAAATATGATCCCCAAGCTTGAATCAGTTTCAGTCTTGGACTTCTAATATTTTCCTAATCAAATTAATCCCAACCACTGGCTATGTGTGGCATTTTACAGTTCTTCCCCAGATTTCCAAAAGGATTTTATGCAATATGGGCCCCAAACCAGACAACTGCTTTAATTTCAAGGAGCACAGACTGCGAGCAGAACATACAGTCATTACTCCTTGCAATCCCAGACCCACCATCCTCAAGGAAGCATTAAAGTTCTCTAGATATTTGCAAAAGACCATTGCATAACACTTAATTTAGTGTTCAGTAATAATTTCGTCAGTGGGTTCCGATGATAAAGTGGATACAGATGTTCATTAGCAATGGGAACACAGGCAAACAATGAAGCATTCCAAGAAGCTGCTACAACTGAAAAGTCCAAGGCTGACCATCACGTGCTGCAGAGTCACAAACATCTCTCTTTAGACCAAAAAAAAAAAAGAAATCTGACCATTCCATCATCCCTAGGAGTCCAAACTGGATGTTCTCCTTCTGCCCATATGTCAAGAGTAAGGCCATTTTGTACTGGATATCTTTAAGTATCAGTGGCCTAAGACAGGTCTGGAAGGCACACAGATGTGGCACTTGGGGATAATATTATTCTAAGCATGCAGAAACATTTGCAGCCTTCCAGCCAACCAGGATTTGCTCCTACACATATTTTCATACAAACAGGCTTCCCTACCAGCCTTTTTCCCAAAAAATCTCCACTGGCTGAGAGGCAGGGATTCAGAGCCTGGTTTTGCTGGTCTTATTTCTGGCAGCAACAATAGGTAATGAGAAAGATTCCTCCTGGGGCCTTTTCCAGAGGTATTCTCTCTCCCAGCTTCCCAATGGAGGAGGTAAACACAAAGAGGATCATCTGCAGGGAGCGACAGCTTCGTTTGTCACGTCAAACGTGCCAGGCTCTATCCCTGTCCTCTGGAGGGAATCATTCACATGGAGAAGATTAGCCCAAAGGATTAGTGTGCAGCCGGATTATCCACACACAAGGCTCAGCCAACTAATAAATCAGCACCTTTATACATGTGTTGCCTTTTAACCTCCCGTTTTCCAGACTTGTGATATTCATCCCTTTGAGCATCACCATATTTCAGGGGATGATGAACGCAGGATGAAGAGGTGGTTTTGGTCGTTCTGGTGTGTCTGAGCCATTTCTCATCAGCCACAAGATGTCAGTGTTGCTGAATGTTATTATTCTCACCTGCACTGAGGCATCGAGAGATGCCGGGGCAGCTGTCAACCCCGGGCTCTATGCAGTAAGTCTAACAAAAAATCCACAACAAATAACACAAACTAAGGGCAGTAAAAATTTGCATAGCAAAGTGTGATTTGATCATAACAGTAATAAGTAAAACTTGAACTGCATGGTAATTGCTGCCACCTAATCCTTCTGTCTCTTTACAAGACCCAACTAATGAACACGTGAGCATGGTAGATGGTCCTTGCACAGCAACATCACCAGAAAAGGAGCAAGCAGAGATGACACCAGAACTGTCTCATCATGAAACAATCAGTCCATCCCTCCAGAAATGAGGCTGTCCACAAATCCCAGCTCTACCCACTCTCACTACACATGGTATCTGAAATTAAGGAACATGCCAATAGCTATCTCTGTTTTACTCTTGGTATTTGCTTCCACACCCGTCTGGCTCTGGCAGCAAACTCTGCCCACATGGCTCTATCATGGAGATCTTTCCATGCCCAGACTCGTTTCCTCTCTGTATCACCTCCCCAATTGTATGAGCACAGATTTTTATAAGGCAAAATCAGTTTCCTGGACTATCTGGTTTTAAAACACCCTTTTCTCACACCCTTTCCTCTTTGCAACCCTTCCCAAAAGGTCAAGGCCAGGCAGAAAGGGAACTTGTGAACCAATATTGTTTTGGGCTTAATGCATTGTGAAACTGCACCTCGGATTTCCTCTGCGGACTCACTGACCCATATGTTGATTATTTTTCTGCTTCCTTCTTGGTTGCAGCAGATTTGCTTCACCAAACACTGACTTGACTTCCACTTCTAAGTACAGCAGAACATGGGTACATTTAGCATCAGAATTCCTGTTTACATTGTTTGCTGCCATTCATGTCCTCTGAACTTGTTTACTTTTGGAGTCACAGGAAGTCTGACTTTGGTGGGAGTGGAGACAGGACTGTTCACTGTGCAAAAAGTTTTAGATGAACAGAGACAGATGAATTTATACTCACTTGAAATTAAAAAAATATGCAGTGGCAACATGATTATTTGAGCTCACAAGTAGACAATTTAACACATTTGTTCTGTCTCTACTTTCTTTTCACAATTGGAATCATAGAACAGTTTGGGTTGGAAGGGACCTCAAAGATCATCTAGTTCCACCCTTGCTGCCACAGGCAGAGACACAAATCTCTGTCCCAGCAGCAATGCACAAATATATCTCCATGAATGTATGTCCCAATATGCAAATATATCTCACAAATCCAAATATTTGAATTATGGGGGGCATATTTAGGGGCAAAAGAAGATTTTTACCTAATTCTTATAATTTCTTTTCTGGCTATGCTCTCTTTTTCTTCCCAAAACAGGGCCTCTTCCTTGCAAAACAGTTTACATATGTAAAGCCACAAAAATCAACCTCTGAGAAAATCTTTCCCACTTCCAAATCTTCCCTCTACTTGCGCTGAACACCTCAGCTAGGAAAATCCATTCCCAGTCTAATAAAAACCATTCTTCGTAATGACAACTCCTGACAGCTCCTCCCTGTTCCATTAAACATTCAGCTTGTAGAGACCATAAATCCCTGTATTTATCTCTGTCCCATCTTTGCATTGTGTTGAAGTTGGAGCGTTCCTGCCTCCCTGTGAGTGACAGCAGGCACAGCCGTGCCAATATTCACAGTTTCAGCTCGCCGGCGTGCCCGGCTGTGGGCAGAGGCACGGCTGGAGCACAGTGACCATTTGTCTGTGCTTTCCAGCTGCCTGCAAATCTGCTGCATTCATGCCCAGAGTGGTAGAGCTGGCAGGAGTGCAGTGGTGAAATTCTCAGAAAAGCCTGATGGTTTCTGTTGAACTCACTTGCCTCATTTAAAAGCTGCATTTGCTGGGGTCATCTGAGGATGAGGGTGGCTGGATTCTTTTTTTTTTTTTTTCCCCTGGGGTCCCACTTGGTTAAGAGTGTTTCCATGCAAATCCTAGCACTTCCAAGCTACTTAGCAAAATTCCATAGGCTTGCAGAGACTCTGCACTACACACCCCTTGGGGAGATGGATGTTAGTTTTCAACAGGATTCCTGGAAAAGTTAAAGAGGTGACTGAAGCAGGGTTATTTGATCCAGCTCATATGTAGGTAGCGGGCCAGCTTAGCTAAACAAGGTATTGTGCTTCAAATAACTAGAGCAGTCTAAGAGGTAAATGTTGGGACGACATGGGAAAGGATTTCATCAACCCAAAACTAATAAAACCAGGGATGGAAACACAAGACTTAGGAACTAAAGAGTGGAGAAATATCTAATTTCAGGCACTCTGGTGAAACTGCCTTGTTAATGTGCACTTTGGTATAAGCCAGTTCTGGCATCAGAGCCTGCCCTTGAGGCTTGCTTTTTTCACCTGCTTTTGTTTTTCTCCACCAGTAACAAACTAGGGATTGTGCTGGGGGAGGTGGGGTGAGGCAAAACCCCAGACTTTTTTCATTTTTGAGAATGGACTTACAGAAAAAAAAAAAAAAAATATATATATATAGATCTTCTTTTAAATTATAAAAGGGCAAACTTCATCCATGTGGTTTAATTCAGTTTCACATGCAATAACCTTTCAAATGGTGCTTGAAAGTCAAGTCAAATTTCAATATAAATGATATTTCAGGTTAACATTAACGTATGAGACACTGCCCTTTATGTTTTTCTATCATCCCTTTGAATGTGTTGAACAGTAATTTTAATAGAATCATAAAAATCTTCAATTTCCTCTGTAGATTTAACCAATGCCAAGAGCAGTAAAAGAGTTATGCTTCTGTCTCATTTGTAAGGTTTGTGATTGTTTTAACATCACCATTCTTGCAGGCCTTGTGTGCACAGAGCCTGAGCCTGCTACCTCTTTGCTTAGAAATACCATCCCAGGAAGAACCATTCAAATTTTTTTATCCTTTCTTTGCTTCTTCCGACAGGGAGGTTGAAACTGGAAGCTACAAGTGGAAATAAAAAAAATTATATTAAAAAAAATAAAAAAAGGTGGTATGGAAATATCCAGACACCAATGTGTTTCATAATTTGGCTTCAGTGAATGTTCAGAACTGTGAATTAAACAAAATAAAACAAGGACACTGGAAAGTTATTTAAATATGCATCAGATGCAGAAATTGAAGCCTGCAAAGTAATTTCTTAGGAAACATTCCAGTGACAGAAAACAGTGGGCAGAGCAAAGATACAATCTCAGCTTAAGCTGCAGCCTTTCAAAGTCTCTGTTGTGCAGGAGAGGAAACTTGTCACCACAAGCGCCGCTGGCACAAAGAAGGTGCAGGAAGGCTGAAGTGCCACCCCAGCTTTGGTGGCCTCAGCAGCCCATCCCCAGGGCAGCCACCTCGTGCTGGTGCCAGCAGCCATGCAAAGGGCTGGGCAATCAGCCCATGGCAGCTGAGAGCTGGGGATGCAGCCAGTCCTGCCCTGGAGGATGGCATGGCCATGGGGATCAGGTGTGGAGAGCCTGACCCACCCTCCCCAGCACGGCAGAGCTGGCCAAGGGTGGGTGCTCTGTGTCCCAGGAAAGGCAGACCCTGCCTGGCACAGGTGGACACCCAGGGTCTGTCACACCCCCAGCCCTCCTGCCCCATGAAACATCCACTCTGGAGGTGCCTGTGGGGTTAGAGCAGCTGCCTCACTCACACTTGCCTTGCCCAGTTTCAAAGAGGAATCACTTGTACTGGCTGAGCGCCTCTAGAAACAGCAAATGCTGCACAAAGGAGAATAGATTTACATTTTTTCTACATTTGGGCTGTGAGCAAGACATGGCTTCTAATACAGTGGTAGCTTGATTAACATTTAAAAACTCACAGATTTTTTTTTATTTATTATTATTTTCAATTTTTAAAAATTGGTAGGGTTTTGGAGGATTTTTGCCTTGCCATCTCAGGTGAAAACCCTTCATCAAAAACTCCTCTGATGTTTTCTAAAGAAAAAATGCTGGTCTGGCCATGTGAAAAGGCAAAATGAAATATTGCATCTCACCCCAATATTTCCAGGGCATCAGTTTAGGGGTAGAAGAAGCAATTTGCTGCTTTTATGAATATTTGCCTAAATTTGGCCAAAAGAGCCATGTCAGCTTACAGAGTGACACTTACAGTAACTTACAGTGAACTTGTTAAGGTGTGAAAGTATAACTTCCAAAAAGCTGTGGAACTCCACTTCCAGTCTGTAGGCACAGAACTGGAGTTACTCAGCCTTCCAGGGCTAGATATTGCAAGCTGCCCTCAGAAATGGGTTATTGGATGGGTTTCACAGCATCACAGGACAAGTCTTCCCTGGATGACTGGCAAGTCATCTTATTTTTTCAGACACCTTACTACAGACACCAGCTCTATGATTTCCATTTATCTTTGTTATGAACATGTGAAGAACTATGAAATACTAAAGGCTCTGAAATAGAACATGATAATCATCGTATCTTGGTGCCTTTTTGGCACAGAGGTGTCTGCCTCCACGCAGCACCTGTATGATAGGTCTATTAATGCCTCTTTACAAGGCCTTTATGAACAGAAATGCAGTAGTTTGGGAAAATTGATAAGATACTGTAACAATCAGAAGGACTGAAGGAAGTCCAGAAGGAAACTAATAATCCCATATGAGTTACTAAACAGAGCCAGAGGCAATACTTAATAATGAGACTAAAATAGCCATGATCACATCAGCTAAGGGTTCAGCATGATGCAAAAGAATAATGTAAAGCTGTGATTTAAAAAATAATCTTTAATTATTTTACTTCTTAACCTTAAACTCTTCTGTGAATTAATCAATTGACAGAATGTAGGACTTTTTCTTGTACTCATGCATTAGCTATGCAATGCACCCTTTCCAAATTCATAGTGTTTTGATCTGAAACAGCCTGAATATTTGGAGATGATTTATTTTGTGCCTAATTATTGACTTATTTTCTAATGACTGACTATTATTTTAATTTCTTAAGAATTACCTTTAATATTTTGCATAGTAAGCAATAATTTTGTAGGATTGCATATCCCTGGGTTAGGATTAGCTACAGCCACCTTATCCTACATTTATTTTTAGCAGAAAATGTCTTGAAATTTTACACTTTAAACTTCAGTCGTGCCATGGGACTAAACCACAAGAACAATCTGGATGATCCATTTTTTAACAGACATGTACAACATCAGTAGGACATAAAGCTTTGTGTGCAGAAAATCCTTAATTGTGTTTCGGAATTGGGCCCTGGATATAACATCAGTTATGGTTATTTGCAAGTTACATTTCAATATCCAGCTTTGCAGGCTGTGTGTTTTTGTAGTTGCAACTTTCCACCTCCCCCGCACCGATTTAAGTGATGTTATTCTTGGCTAATAGTAATTGTGAGAAAATTGAATTCCATCTGTTTCCACCAAAAGCGGAAAATAGAATGTGAGAATCAATAGAAGACTGCACTTGTTACACACATTTGTCACAATCAGTGACTTTGCTAAGGCAACATGTCCGCAAGTATGATTTGCAAAATAAATAGCAAGTCAGAGCATCTGATCACCAGCTGGCTTATTTAAAAGTCAGAGCCTCTTTGACAGCTACAGATCATGAACTTTTAGGCATTGCATGGCCCCTCCAGGCTTGTTCAAGGGGAAAGACATCTTTCAGCACACAAATGGAGGGAGGAAAATTTTAATACAGATCTGGATGTGCACTCCTCATCAAAGTTTTGGGTTTACATCTGGTGGTTTCCCCATCCTAGATGATCCCTTTCTCATATCTGTGCTGATTACTCCCCATCCCCTGTAATTTCATACGTACTTGCTGTGAGTCACCAGAGATTTCTCTGTGACTAATGCCAGCATCATTTCAGGTTTTCTCCTTAGCTAATGTTGTCAGAATTGAAATCTCTGTGGTGCCTTTGGCTGAGCTGTCCAACCCAAGTCATTCACTGATTCATGGCCTTGACCAAAGCACAAAAAAGCAAACACTGAACACTTTAATGAGTCCTAGCAAGCCTGTGTTTCATGCACAGGCACAGCACCACTCTTTTTTTCTCAAATACATATTCGAGCCACCTCGTAGGACATACAGGTGTCTTATCTGCCTGTTTTTATCACAACCATTGGCTGGGTGGATCATTTCAGGAGTCCTTCAGCAAGAATTGCTAGATTCCTTCCCAGAGTACAGTGTGTACTTTATCACAGTTTGCAACACCTTTGCCTAATTCTATTACAGTCCCTGTGTAATACAGCATATTTTTGCAGATGGTGCTGTGACACAGCCAGTCTCAGATCATGATTTCTTGCTGTGTCAACAAAGCCCAGTTTAGCCATGGCAGCAGAGCATCTCCCCTGCCCCCCTGAACCACCTCCCTACCCAAGCGTGCAGCGTGCCATCCACAGGCCCCATCCCCAAATAAAGCACAGCTCTGGGGTGCACAGAGGTACCAGCCTGGCTGCTGGGGTTCTCCTCAGCACTGTGCAAAGCTCAGGTCCCGGTCAGTGGCACGAGATGAAGCTGGACTCACCTCCACCCACTGCCAGCAGGAGAAAGACCAAGGCCACCCCAGCTGCATTAGCCGAGAGTCCCTCCCAAGAATAACAGGAACAGCTCACAAATTTAAAAGTTGAATTGGGGATTCCTCAGTCCTTAGGAGACTCACAATCATGTAACTGGTATGGTTTTCATAAAATGGATGCTCGACCTAAAATGCTCAAGGGCCTTGATCTTCAAAGTTAATGCCTGTTGTTTGCCAAAATTTGCAGGAAAAAGGTGTGAGTGACTCCTGCACTGCAAGAGTAAAAACAGGAGTCATTAACAAGGAACATTGTTGGATGAATAACGCCATTATGTTCATTAACAGCATGCCTTCATCTGGAACTCTCTTTGCCATACCTGGGCTTGAATTTCAGCAGAGCATACATGCACTGAAACCTGGAAAGTCCAAAGTGGTTAATTACAATGTTCGGCAGCCTAAAAAGACTCCCATAGGCAGAGAAATTTAAGGCACAACAACAGCCTGTAATTTAGAGGGAAGCAAGTAAAAAGGGACAGAACAGAGAGGTGTAACAGAAAGAACCACTTGGGACAAATAGGGTAAATTTAAATGTTTAGTTTTTCCTAGAGGCTTCCCTATAGGATTGGCAGTTATACCGTAAAAATTCTTAAATGAGTCAAAGAAATATTTTCTACAGTGCCTAACAGCTATGAAAATGTTAGGCGGGAATAAGGAGTCAACAACTTTAAAAGAGGGCAGACACTTAAATTTATATCTGTAATTATCCCAGCTGAAATAAAACATATGGAGATGGGTCTGTAGCAGGGTGCAGGACAAAATCCAGTTGTTAAAGGCCAGGCTCCGTATGATAAGGACTTTTCATATCAGCTGACAGAAAGGTGAAGCTTTGAAAACATATAACAATAAGACAGAGTTCCATGGTACAGTGAGTGCCAGATGCCAACAAGAGTTTCCAAGTCTTACTTTTTAAAATTCCAGGGGTTTACAAACGTTAATAACACATACATTCACATAATATCCATAGAGGTTACCGAGAGAAATTCTGCTATTATTTCTTTCCCAATCATTGCAGAGTCTTCCCCTGCCTTTTCCAGCAGGAAATGGCCAGCTTAGGAATGGGAACAGCATGTGGCTCCAGTCAAAGTGAACATAATGGGAAATGGAAAACCCCGAATGGGGCAAAAGTTCATGAGTTTGGTGCCAGTAATCAGTTACTTCTAAGCTTGTTTGGGTTTTGTTGGGGGACTTTTGGGCTTTTTTAAGGGGAAAAAAAAGGCTAAATAAATCATATCTGGGAGGAAAATTAGGTTTTCTGAGGATGAAAGCATGAGTAAACTGAAGTGCCAAGATCTGAAGGCAAAAGCTGTGGCAGATCCATATCCTGCATTAATCAAGCAGATACAGAGAGATGTACTGTACTGACCAGCTGGTTATCTACTTCCTGCCCTCAGAGGCAAGATGTCCTGACCACATGTGCCCTAGCAGACGCTGAACCTTAATCCAATCCCCAAAAAAATTATAACCAACATCTATCTTAAGAACAACAAACTGAATCCAGGACACTCTTAGTAAAAAAAATTAATCACATTCTTTTTTAAAGGTGAGGGGGTTTTGAAACATCCTGATTTTAAAGATTTGGTGTCTATTCTTCCTACATGAGTTTCTGAGTTTTGAATCTTTCTGGTGTACTCAAGCCTGATTTCCAGGTCACTTCTCATGACTTAGTTCCTGATTCTTTTGTTATTACCAATTGCTTCCAGCTGCCTGGTTTCCCAGTCCAGATTGTAGAGGTATTTATTCTTTCTGACTGCAGGCAGGTAAATTCCCAACATCCACAGAAGCAAAGTTCTGATTATGAATTGTGTCTGATTGTGTTATTAGGGTTCTGGGATTGCCCTTCCAGGAGAAAAAAAGAGCAAATATTGACCCAAGAAGCATCCAGAGGAGCCGCTCTATAAAGAGATAATTGATATATAGATAGGTAAGTGATAAGAAATTAAATTATATACATAAAACTTAATGACGTATAGACAGAGATAGAGATATAGATATCAAGAACACCCTAAAAATGGACATGTGCTTGTGCATAGGGAATTCCAAATCTAGTTTTATTGTGGCCCAGTAAAGATGAGAACTGGCTTGGCACTCATGATGGTCACACTCCTGTTCCTCAAAATGAATAATGACTAAATTCTGAGTACAGAATTTCTTCCTAAAGTCTGACCTAAATCTGCCCTTTTTCAGTTTAAAACCATTGTCCTTGTCCTGTTGCTGCCTGTATAAATACCCTCTCCTCCTTTTCATAAGCTCCCTTAAGGTACTGGAGGCTTTGGAAAGATTCCTGCAGCAGCTTGCACTTGCACTGCTGCCCACCATGGCACAGGCTGAGCAGACTTTGTGTGATGTGAATCCCCTCACACAGAATCCCTGCTTGCTCTGGGAAATCACCTCCCCAAGGGCCCTCTGCTACTTCTCCCTTCTTCAGCAAATGGGAGGGGAACAATGCACAAAGCTCACACTAACACTGAATGCCAGAGGTAAATAAACAAGGTCTCAGCGATGTTGAGCACATCCTCTGAAGCTTCATGCTGCAATGTGTGGGTGGAGTGTCCTGAGCAAAGCAGCTCTGGGTAATTTGTGAAGAACAAAGCTGGTTCCAGCTCATTCTTGCAAGAGCATCTCAGTGCAAAGCGTAGCCACAAAACATTTCCCGTCCTGTGATATTTGTCAGCCGAGCAATCTGCAAAAATCCCTGAATTTCAAGGGGAAAATGTGACAGATTGTTTGTTGAATGCAAGCTACTAAAAGTGGTAAATGACTCTTTTTTACTACCTCTCCTGATACGTGCAGCTGAACATACAAATCACTGAGTTCACTGGAAGTCTGGAAAAACTCACAGTTCCGGAGTTAATCATTAATATTGTGGGGTTACAAGGAGGTATTTTTAAGATTGCCACAGCATGTGGGAAATTCCCATGTGAATTCCCTGCAGGTTTTCAAGAAATAGCCTTTTCTATTTGGCTCAGATGCTTTTATAATTGTTTACATAAATTGAATATGAAATATCAAGGTCAGATATTTTCCAGAAAGCCAAAGCAAACAATTTACCATTCTGTTGTAGAAGAAAACACCCTAACAATTCCAACATAGGCCAATTTCCTTTTTCTTCCTCTTGCTTTATGTGAAATTACGCTATTTTATAGAAAACACTGGAACTCTGATTACTTAAAAGCATGTCAATCTACTATCAATCCACCATGAGGTGCAGTGTCAGCTCAGTTCCCGGCATAAGCTCTGAGGACCTAAAAAATTATATTCATACAATTGTAATGGCATGATTTTTATGGGCTCTCTATCTCCCAGTTCGTAGTATCAGTGGAAAGGATAGCCAAGGACAATGTTTTCTTTTTCTTCTCAAATTGATAAAGTTTGTACCAAATCGGTGCATTATTGTTGATATCTTCTCGTAAAAACCCACTGAGAAAATGACCTTTGTGCTACCTAATCCCAATGGCTTTGGATGCTTTTTTGGATGACTGGAAAAGTCATCCAGTCCTTCAGCTGCTTTGGAAAGTGAAACCCTTTTCCCTACTAACCCTACTCAGCTGGGATAGAAACCTTCTGTATGACATTCTGGCTGTGACCCCTAGTCAGTATTTTGTCACCAGCAATGAGGGTTTCAGGATTAAAGAGCCTAATACAAGCCAAAAATGCCAGTATTTCTCCCAGGAGGGGCCAATCCTCTTGACCAACCACATAATACATAGACCACAAATTCTGAAGGACTAAACAGATGAAGTTTGCATCATATCTGCTTCTCCTGACCTCTCTCATGCCCAGAGGCTCACACTGGGAAGTCACTTCTGTAGATAGAACCATAAAATCATTTATGTTGAAAAGGTCTTTATCATCAGCTCCAAATATTAACCCAGCACTGCCAAGCCCATCAAAATATAAGCAAATGTGTTAACAGCAAAAGGTAATTAAAAAAAAAAAACACATAAAATGAACCTTCTATGTAACACCATCCATTTGGAGATTATGTATCTTATGAAAGTTTAACACTTAATTATAGAAAATTAAATAAGATTAAGTAATAATTGAACAGGGGTCCCTCTGATACATTCACAAAACAGACTTGTGTTATGAAAAGATTTTATGTTAGAAAAGATGTTATGAATCTAGGGAAATTATATATGGGTCAACTTATTTAAAAAAAAAAAAAAAAAGAAATCAAAACCAAACACAGAAAAACCCCAATAACACAGCAACAACTGGAAGCCCAATTTTCACTTAAAATACATATTCAAGCATCTGCATCTACATCTCCTTCTTCAGCAAGCTGAGCACCCAGAATTTGCACTGCTTGAGAAATTTCAGCTGATATAAACAGCTGGAACCAAATATAGGTCAGTAAAAAATATTTTAAGAATTAGACATCTTTGAGAATGGTAACACTACATATTTTCAACATCTTTCTTCTTAAAATCTAGCACTCCCTCGGGTATCAGAGTTCAACAAAGATGTGAAGCTCCCTTAGAGGGTACTGCCTACCCAAACTCCAGGTCAGATCCAAGACTGGGCATTTATCCAGGGGTGCTTTAACAAAAACTCCTGAACATCCTCACTGCAATGAGACATGAAAAATAAATATCAGGATGAGAAAATAAAGCCACTGAAATGTAGGTTTGGGCCAGTGCTCTTAGGAAGGACCCAGGCCAATTAGTCTGAGTCCAGGCAAGAATGAGGGAAGGCTTAAACACCATAAATTATGAAGAATGATTAAAAGGAGGTGATTTGTTTAGTCTAGAAAGGAGAAAATTAAGAGGAATCATGATAGCAGTCTCCAAACAGAGGGACTTGTAGCTGTGTAAGAAAGGAAATTACCATCTCCTGTGATCCCTGGGAGCCTGGAAAGAAGCATTGGTGTCACACTGGCCCCCAGGCAGGACATGAGCGAGGCAGTAGGAAAGAAGTTTGTAACATTAACCAGTGATAAGCCTTGAAAACATTTCCTAGGAAGGTTGTGGGGCCTCTGTCACTGCAGGTTTTTGAAAACATTGAAGCAAACATATGCCAGGACTAGTTAGTGTGAAGCCAACTCCACCTGGGTGAGGCAATGGACTGGGTGACCTCCCAAGAGCTTGCCCAGCCCTATTTTCAATTATTCTGTTCTTCCTTTCTTAAGCTGTGTGGAGAGATGTGCAATTGCTTGTCACAACCTGTTTATAAAAAGCAATTCTCTTGCGAAATTCCAATAGGACACCCCAAGACAGCACATTAGAAGCAAACACTAAATCTTATTTCTTTACACTGCTGCCTTGACACCACAACTTCTTGTCCAGTCCTGTTTTTCATCTGGCTGTCACAGGTTGGCTCCAAGATTTTTAAGAGCCCATTCAGAAGCATTGTTAAAATAGAAGTCTCTGTCTTAATGAATAATTAACAACAAAGTTCCAGATGTTTTTAGAAATAGAAAATATAGTTAACTAATGCTGTAATTGATAGTAAGACATTAGGAAGAAAAGGCACCACTGACTAGGAAATATCCTCCAGTCATGTACTTCAGTCTAAGATAAGCAAATACTAAAATTAATTCAGCAATTTGGTTTTGATGCACCAAAAACATGTCTGGAAAGAACACATGTATCCTGCTCTTCTGTACTCCTCATCCAGCATCATCATTCATTCAGGTCCAAAGCTACTGAGGTATTTAACTTTTTATCTCTATTCCATTGGGAACCAGGTAGCTGAGCAGCACTGCACAGCTGAGCCTGGATTTGTACATCAAGTCCCATGTCATCCTGAAGAGTCTTCCCAAGGCTAGCTGGCCATGGACCTAAGGACTCCAGGAATTGTTTGCCCACAGCTGTGGTCATGGAGATGTTCTCTGAGCAGGCTGTACCTAACTGCAAACAAATACACTCACACAAACAAACACATAGTTTGACATTTTATGCAGGCCTGGAGTGTTTGGTTAAAGGTCAGAAAACCACAACAAATAACATTTCAGAGTGTTTTCATTACTTCTTTCCACCTAAAAATGTTCCTCTGTTTTTAAGGCTGTAATCTTCCTTCTCAGAAACATTCAGACACTAAAATCTTTCTCATTCTAGGCCACATCTCTTTTTCTATTTTTTAAATCCCCTCCCTAATTTTTCAGGAATTCATCTGGAAATTCAAATAACTTTTTTTTTTTTTTTTAGCTAATATGTGATTGTACAATGTCTGCATTGAGCAACTATGCTGTTATTTGGGCTGACTGTCTGAATTATGTCCCTTTTCCTTTCTTATTTTGAGTTTTGCTGCCTTAAATCCCCATTTAGATTTCTTGTGACTGGACATATGCTGTGTCCTGCAGACACTGCTGTCATTTGCAGGCTTTGTAAGATCAAAGAATAATTTCTAGCCTTTGAAGTTCACCGCTTTAAAATCTACTTCCCAAATTAGAAAGAGTTGGAAGAGTTTTTCTTCAACATCCTGGCTTCCTGTGATACCTTTATAAGCTTCTCTTCCTGACCACATGAGTTCAATGCCAACCCCAATGTCACCATTGATTAAATGTAATTTAAATGTGGTGCCTCTCCCTCTGCTCAGTCCCACCTGGCACTCCACAATGCAAAAACAAGTGAGGGAGAGAAGACTATTTCCAGGTTGTAGCTGCAATGTGGGAAATTCAGTTTGCCACACTGATTGCCCACTTAGTGTCAACTCCAGATGGAATTCTCCAGTGGGACTTGGTTGCAGACATCCTACAGGATCACAGAATCATGGAATGGTTTGAGTTGAAAAGTTGTTAAATACATCTCATTTCACCCCCTGCCATGACCATGGACACTGCCACTAGACCAGGTGGCTCCAAGCCCCATCCAGCCTGGCCTTGACCTTCCAGGGATGGGGAGTCCACAAACTCTCTGGGCAATTGATAATCAATGATAATTGATCTTATGATGTATGTTTTTACCTTGCTCCACCCCATCACAATGGGACTCCTTCTCAGCCAGGGTGGTGACAGACTCATGTTTAGCCATCCATAACTCTATGTATCCTCTGAAGTAATGTGTGTGTTTTGCTTTTTAAGCTATTTAAGCTTTTTTTCTTTTTTTCAATACCAGAATAATGATGGGAATATTTTAAACTAATGAAAGGATATGTTCTGATCATAACTCATTAACTTTGGACTGAAAAGTGCTACCATCCAATAATCCTAATCCTAATTACAAGTAATAATGTCTTTCTCCTTGGAATGGACAGTTTCAATTCACTGCAAATTCAAAGCAATTTAACAATAAGACTGACAACAGGAACAAGAGAATAGCCACATCTATTTAGACAGCATAAAGCAGTGCTTGCTGTACAACAGTGGCTTGTGACTGACTGAACAACTGGGAAAACTCAGCAGGGCTGCTTTTTGAAGAAAAAGATGGATAATTGTAAATTCATTTGGGCACAACAAGCTGATAGCGAACGCAACAGTGACACAATTATTCGCCTTCAAAAGACAAGGAGGAAGGCACATTTCTTTATTCATATGATGCCATTAAAAATAAATAAACTAACCAAGTGACAAAGGCACGTGGGCTGCAGTATTATTCCACCACAAAACACTGGGTTTCTGGAGAGACCTTCTGCAAGGGCAGGAGTCCCCCAGGCTCTGCTGCAGAGGACACAGCCCCACACTGCCGGGAAAAGCTCTTCCATGGAATAATTAGACAACAAACCCAACTGTGGAAAGCTTTGGGAGTCAGAGTCCCCTGTCCTCATCCTTCACAGTAAATAAAGGGTAAGTGATTGCCTTTGCTTGAAAACAACCTTCCCCTCTACATTGGAGGATGGCAATGGGAATTACAGAAGCTTCCAAATTTGCTCAGATCTCATGCACAGTGCTGTGTCAAGGCAAGCCTGGAGGATTATGAAAGAGTAATTGCTCTGCAATAGTTTCTCTTTGTGCTGCTTTGCTCTTTGGATTGCTGTATGGATTGATCTCTTCTCAGTTCCCTGAGCAAATTGCCTCTCACAGCTATTCCATGTGATGTTTTTGGGATATCCTGAAACAAAATGGCTCAAGGCTGAGGTCTGCTGGGACCCTGGAGATGTCCAGCCCAGGGTTGTGTAAGTCATTGTGTGCATATTGCAAAATAAATGTCAAAAGTTTTCTGTATTCACAGGCAAATGCAGAGCAGCCTTAAAAATAAAAATAAATGCAAAGAAATGCTTTACTCTTTATCAAGATGAGAGGAAAAGACTGCACATCCCTGCTGATACATCAAGGATCTCCCCTTTCTCACACTAAGGCTGTATCCACCCACCTCCCCTTCAATCTCACTTTGAACCAAGGAAGACCAGCTGATGTTTCCTCTGAGACCACAAATATGAGAGCAAGCACAGTAAGCAGAATCCCACACCATTATGGAACCAGATTTTGCAATCCTTTTTGCTCCACTTCCTCCCTTGAAATTAAAGCCTCATGTGTCAATGTCACCCTACTCCAGCCAGAATCCTTCTCCTCCCTCCAGCCCAGTTTCTTCTGCTCCAAGCTAACATCAAGGACACAGCTTCCTACAGCAGCAGACTGAACACTGGAAGGGGATGTTGAGGGGATTTTCCATATTCCTAATGCTAGACAGCAGAATTAATTCAATCCATAATGCAAGAGGCTCTCTCCACATCCTCTTCTGGAATATGGCAGAGGTATTGATTTCCTCTCTTTCCTGTAAGGCCTATTTCCTGTGTTGCATTTGAAAGCAAATTTAGAAAATACAATTGGCTGTACAAAATATGAAGTTCTCGTGTATTGGGGATGAAAGCTGAGAGGGTTCTGGGGCATTTCAGCCTAAGCACTGTCAGAATTGAAAAAAAAAATTTAAATTACAGTGTCCACAGTGATCGGGATTAGTTAGCCTTATTTTCTCAAGCTTTTCCCTTAGATTAATAGACTGCTAAGAAGATAGAACACAAAGGTGCTCATGCCACCACATTTCATGGCATTTGATCATCCTTGAGATTTAGCCTTCCTAGAGCCCAACCTGTTGCCAAAGGAAACATCCTGAAAGGGCAGCACAGAGTCCACCTCTGGGAAGAGGCAGCCAGCGATCCCTGGGCAGTGCAGTGAAGCTTGCATCACCTTTCTAGATGTTTGACAAGAGATCCTGCCTTTGGAAGGCTAATGCTATACAGGATGAAAGGAAAGAGATGTATTTACAAAGAACTTAGTCTGAGCTCCTACCCAAGTACTCTTCTTACTCTTCTTTCCTGTTTGACACAAAACATCTTGTACCTAGTCCTGCTGTGCCTCCAGCTCTTCCTGTCTGATTTACTGGGGTAAGAAGGACCACAGGTTCTGCTGGAACATAAGATGGAAACCAGGGCTGGAAAAAAACCTGCTGCCCAGGACAACTCTCAGAAATTTAAAAAAACCCCAAGAAACACTTTTCACTTGTTCTGTGAAAAAGAAAATGTTGCAACGTACAAACCGAAAACAAGCAAAACTCAAGCTGGTCAGTCACAGCACTTCATCTCTGTGTTTCTGAGAAGTTCACTGAAATACCAACCTTTTATTGCTTTTTGTTTCCAGAAGGGATGTGGCAATTTCAGAATATCAATTTTGAAATGTCACTGTCTTTCAAACAGTAAGGCTTAGCCTTTTCTGCCAGTACTTCTCATTTCAAACAATTGGCAGGTCCTCAGGAAAAAATACTTAGGTAAAAAAAAAAAAAAAAAAAAAAAGAAAAAAGAGTGTTTCTTACAAGTTCTGAAAACCTTGCAGAGTACACTGCAGCACAAATGTATCTGCATCAATCAAGGGCAAATATTGCCTTGGTTCTTTCCCACAGCTTCCCAAATGACACACACCCAATGGCTGCTTGTCCCTTCATCCAGCCCAGGAAGCAAGCAGATGACCTGGGGTCCTTGCACCCCTGCTGAGTCCAAATAAACCACACAATAAAATCACCAGGAAGGTCATTCTTCAATTTACCTTTCTCTATACATTGAGCACATAGAAAGCTGGTGCTGAAGATGGTGGCTTGAGAGGATAGTGAATTTTTAATCAAGGATTATATTGCTTTTTGGAAGACACACAGTGGCAGATATTAGACTGTGATATTTCCACTGTCTTGTCATTGGTTGATATTATTTTCCTTAAAAAAATGAGTTAGCTTCAAAAAGCAAGCATCTGTGTTAATGTTCACTCTCCTGCACATGCCCTCTCACCCTTCCCCAGACCTCTCCGGCAGCTCTGTCCTCCCAGGTGCTGGCAAGTGGCTGGGCATGTTTCTGCTTTGGAGAGAGAGACATCCTTCCTGCTGCTGCCAAAACCAAAAACAGTTCCTGATACTAATCCAAATTCTTGGGAGAGTGCATTATTCCCATTTGCAGCTAATTGTCAGGTTAGATTCCTCATGGGAACTGATTCCAGAACAATACAAAGGTCTCAGATGCTCATCTTTAGCAAGGCCATTTATACAGCAAAACCATAGAGTGGAATCACAGACTATCCTGACTTGGAAGAGACCCACAAGGATCACCCAGTCCAGCTCCTGGCCCTGCACAGCACCATCCCCAGGAGTCACAGCCTGTGCCCCAGAGCATTGTCCAAACACTCCTGGAGCTCTGCCAGGCTGCTGCTGTGAGCACTGCCCTGGGGAGCCTGTTCAGTGCCCAGACAGCCTCGGGGGGAAGAACCTTTTCCCTTTTCCTGATATCCAACGTAAACCTCCCCTGACACAGCTTCAGGCCATTCCTTGGGTCCTGTCACTGTCACCAGAGAGCAGAGATCAGTGTCTGTCCCTCCTCTTCCCCTCATGAGGAATTTGTATCTGCACTGAGGTCTCCTCTCTGTCCCCTCCGGCCCGAACAGACCAAGTGCCCTCAGCCTCTCCTCACACGCTTCCCCTCAAGGCCCTTCACCATCCCTGTGTCCTCCTTTGGATGTTCTCTAACAGTTTAATGTCTTTCTTATGTTGCAGGGCTCAGAACTGCCCCCAAGACTCGAGTCCATCCCAGAGCAGAGCAGAGCAATCCCCTCCCTCCACCATCTCATGATGCTGTGTTTGATGCCCCCCATCAAAAGCCCTATCCTGACTCCAGGCTGCCATCAGATAGGACCTGACATCCTCAAATCATTCTTAAAAATGTCAAGGGCGCAACTTGAGGCTGGGTAGTAAAAAGTTCACAGATCTGCACACCTTGAGAAGATCTCCCAGGAGAGGATGCTCAGCTGTGTGTGTGCAGAGCTGACACAGGCTGGGCTCTCTACTCCCCCACCTCAAGCCCATGTGCAAGTGTGTGTTTATCTTCAGGCATAAAGTTTTTTTAAAAGCTTTCATTGGCCTGCACAGGGCCTGTCTGTGTCACCAGAGAGCAGAGATCAGTGTCTGTCCCTCCTCTTCCCCTCATGAGGAATTTGTATCTGCACTGAGGTCTCCTCTCTGTCCCCTCCGGCCCGAACAGACCAAGTGCCCTCAGCCTCTCCTCACACGCTTCCCCTCAAGGCCCTTCACCATCCCTGTGTCCTCCTTTGGATGTTCTCTAACAGTTTAATGTCTTTCTTATGTTGCAGGGCTCAGAACTGCCCCCAGGACTTGAGTCCATCCCAGAGCAGAGCAATCCCCTCCCTCCACCATCTCATGATGCTGTGTTTGATGCCCCCCATCAAAAGCCCTATCCTGACTCCAGGCTGCCATCAGACAGGACCTGACATGCTCAAATCATTCTTAAAAATCTCAAGGGTGCAACTTGAGTCTGAGTAGTAAAAAGTTCACAGATCTGCACACCTTGAGAAGATCTCCCAGGAGAGGATGCTCAGCTGTGTGTGTGCAGAGCTGACACAGGCTGGGCTCTCTACTCCACCACCTCAAGCCCATGTGCAAGTGTGTGTTTATCTTCAGGCATAAAGTTTTTTAAAAGCTTTCATTGGCCTGCACAGGGTGGTAGATGGCAGGATTAATGGCTGTTCTTCAAAGCTATAAACTGCACGGTGTGTTTGCTCAGACTTTGAGCCACGAGTTACTGCTGTAATTAAATCCAGAAGGAGAGACCATAATAACATTCTGACTTGATTTCCAGTGGCAGAGCACTGATTAAGAGAGCTACATAATAAATGAGAGGCATTTCAGAATCACTCTGTTGATGTTATCTGTAATTTTTTTATAATTAGAAAAGCCTAAAGAAAATTGTATATTATAATTACATGCATTATTAATCCTACTCTAATATGAATTCTTCAATGATTACAGGTTGCAGCACAATTTTTGCAATTTTTTATATGAGGTCCAGTGTTTACCATGTGTGTCCTGGTTTACAAAAGCCCTTATAAGCAACAGATAAATTGGACTATATTATTTCAAACTCATTGAAAAGCAGAGAAAGTTCAAGTTTATGACTCAAAAATCCAAAAGGAAACAAACAGTTTAGGGTCAATCATTTTACTGTTTAAACTCCATGGCATGATGGAAAGAACATTAATAGAGCAAGCTTCTCTGCAGTCCTTCACACAGAGATCTCAAATAATTGAATTTGAAAGGAGGTACACAGGATATTTAATGATTAAAAGCCCACAATTTAAGATTCATTCAGCTCATTTAGAGAAGACTGACCTGGACATGGGGTTTTGTTCTTGGAAAAAAACTCTATTCTACAATTTTCCCTGGCTATTTAGTGCATAATCTTTTCAACATTCTTCATTTAAATCAGAATGGAGTTAGCAGAAGATAAACAGAGAAGCTGTGGATACTTCATCCCTGAAGTGTTCAAGGCCAGGTTGGAAGGGGCTCTGCATAACCTGGTCTAGTGAAACTTGTCCCTGCCCATGGCAGAGGGTTGGAATGAGATGATCTTTAGGGTCCCTTCCAACCCAAGCCATTATATGATTCTATAAAATAATTTGTGCCTTTTATCACCTTTTTTTTTATTCACAGTTTAGTTAAAGGTACAAGACCGAGAGGATAAATGGTAAGTTGTTAGATTTCCAAGCAATGAAGACTCCAGCATTTGTGTTTCAATACTCCTGTTCTGATCTTTCTCCCTTTTGTTCATTTTTTGTTATTATTTTTATAGCAAACAGCTTGGTTAAATTCTATGCTGACCTTTTTCTGAGGTGATTTGGATACTGCAGAAGTCAATATTGTCTTGGCTTCTCTGTGATGAGAAGATGCATTAAAAGCCCTTTGAGTGCTTGATGCTCACCACAGTTCTCCAAGGTTTCCTGCTGTCACATGAGACAGCAGGCAGATCTCACACAGTACTGGAACTGAATCATTTGACATATTTGGGTCAACTTCACCATGTCTGCTAAGGTCTGATTCCCATTTTAACTAATTTGGTGAACAAACTCCATATCCAAAAAGAAACAAGGAAACCCTTACCAAGCAGCAGAGACAAAGCAACATACCTTCAGCATCCTCATGAACTCAGAGATAACAGGATCCATTTGGATTAACCACAGACCTGTCCTGAAATATCAGAAATGAAAATATGAGAGCCTGGAAGTGAACAAGTACAAATACACACAGGCAATACTCTCATTTCTGACCCCATAATGTTAGTAATCACCAACTTCAGCCAAATGGA
The DNA here is from genome assembly GCF_017590055.1 of Onychostruthus taczanowskii. Classification (NCBI taxonomy): domain Eukaryota; kingdom Metazoa; phylum Chordata; class Aves; order Passeriformes; family Passeridae; genus Onychostruthus; species Onychostruthus taczanowskii. The sequence continues at coordinate 23,915,394 of NW_024499239.1, read as the reverse complement.
TCTCCAGACCAGCTCTTCCCAGGACTGAAATCCACGTGCCAAGACCACCAGCGTCGCAGGACCACCCAAGGGCAGCCTCTGCCAGCCAGAACCACACAACTCCCGTGGCTGAGGGATGCAAGGCCACGCTAATGCCTGGTAAAGGCCATTTGGAGAATTGTTACAAGGAGGTTCTGAACACGTTCCAGTCACTGAGTGTTGATTCTGGCAGGCACAAACTGAGCCAAGCTCGGTCCCACACTGAGCCTCTGCACTGCAGTTGGGGGCTCCCTCCAGATGGTTCCAGATGCCTCTGAATGGGGACCAGCTGGTTAATGTTTTCTTGCTTTGGTTACAAGCAGATAAAACCATTTGCGTCATGGTTACTTTTGATGGAAAATGGTTTTGCTTAATTCACTTTTGGCTCAGTAAAGGGGGTGGTTTTAGCTGGAGACAAAAGGGTTATTCTGTCAGTTTATGGAAATGTTTCACACAGGTTTGCCTGTCATTTAAATGTTCAATCCAAACTCAACTGAACTTATGACAGACACAAAGGCCCCCACTGCTGCTGTCACATGAAATGCATTGGTTGTCTCTTTCACTTATTAGTTGCATTTTGCCATAACATGAACTGACTAAAAACGAGCTTGGATTTCAAGTTTTATGGAAAGATTCCAACCTGGAGGAGCATTAGTCCCCATTTGTGTTTTGTCTTCATTTACCTTTCATGGTATTTTACAATGTTTACCTTGAAGAACAGATATTTCTAGCCCCATTTCTTGCAGGGGAGAGATTTCCTTCTTTGATTTTTGTAACTGTTAATAATTAAAGAAGGGATTGAGAAAGAATACAGAGGAAAAACCTTCTCAGTCCCAGTTGCTCAGGATTGTATCAGGACAGAGGATCATCCAGCTGGAACAACACTGATTAAACTGGGAAGTGGCAATTTATCTGATCTTACCTTAGAAGTTCTAATGCCAGATCTCATCCCCAGAATATATTTGACTTTATTATGAAGCAAAGAACCCTTCTACCAAGTAAGATCTTCCAGTTTCTCCCTATTTTCTGGGAAGAGTTTACTTTTGTCTGAGCTGCCAGATCCCACTGTATCAAATTCCCTTAATACAGAATTCCTCTGTCCAAGCATTTTGAAGCACAGATGTTGTTCTTTACAGATTAAGTGGGGTAACATAATTCACCTGATCAGATTTAAATGCCAACTAATGATTAATCAGTTCGATAATTTCTTAATTCAGAGATTTTCTTAATGGTACTATCTCAAAATTATTAATTTCTCAATACATTGCTTAAAAACTCAAAAATTAATATTTTCCTTGTCTATGCACACACAAATCAGATACCTCAACCTCTAAAGTACCCTTATTTTGTTTGATACTGAGATCTACACAAACAGCACCAGGAGTGGAGATGTCTGGTTTTTGGTCAGATTAATCCTTGGTGAATCTGGATAAATATTGAGAATTATAAAAACAGACCTGCTACAGGCATGAAGAATGGGAGCCACAGTGTGAAACAGTTCATTTCAACAGGAAAAAATTATTTCTTGTGAAGAGTTGTCATTGACAATGGTATGAAAATAACCACAGATTACCTTAGCTGTGCTGGGAAATGTGCTTTGCTGCTCCCCAAACGTGGAAGTGCAATATAAATCGTGTGCATTTTCCTTTTCTGCTAACTGCTTTCTCTGCCATAAAAAGAGTCTCTGACTGCTAAAGCAAATTGATTCCATGTGCCAACTCCCCCCTAAAATTAGTGAGTCTACTAGTGGATGCACTGCCCCTTTATGGATGCCTGCATCACTTACTGCTCTGGGAATGGGTCTGATGGGGTGATTCAAGACCATCTTATGAAGCACACAGGCAATTATTGCTGGGACAAGAACCCATTTTATACAAAGCTGTATTTATCCTTGGTGTGAAACGACGCTGCTTCAAATTATCCAAGTGACTCTACAGAGACTGTGTTCAGCAGTTAACTCATTAACATTGCAGTCTCCAGATGGGCAAAGACAGATCACATGGATTTATACATTCAGTGAATAGCCAAATTCAGCAGCTCCTTTAAAATTATATCTAAATATTTTCTAACATAGCTAAGAGGTCACTCTGATCTATTTTGGAGTACTGCTTACAAAATCTGTATTGCCTTTGAAAGCAATCTATGTGCTGGATTGTGTTTAAAGGTGCTGTAATTCTTGCTGAATATAATCGGCCACATTGCTTGCCAAATTATGGCAAAAACTGACATCCCCTGCCATTGAATACATTTTGCTTCATGTGTTTAACTCCAGATGTGGATAATACCTATGGTTCATCTACATGTGGTTGTATTTCATCTGCTACTCTGAGTGCTTGAAGCTAAATCAAGTCTGACAGATTGAGAGGTGACACTATATTCCCACTTCAGAGACTGCAGAGCTTCTCATAAGAGAAGCCCAGAAAATATTTATTCCTGCAGTATTCCAAATCACCTAAGAAAAAGATGAGCATAGAATTTAACCAAGCTGTTTGCTTTAAAGAAAAGAGAAACAAAAGGGAGAAAGAAAGATTCATTGGTTAGAAACTGGACACAAGGCAAATCAAAATAATTATCTTCACTATAAACACATGTCTTCAAACATCTGGAAGAAGCTTCCCAGTGATGGTAAACTCTGCCTCTTCCAGTGAAGACAGATATTGGTCAGAATTGAAACAGAAGTTATGGAGAAAGGACTCACTGGGTGATAGTCTATGGCCAGGGCTGTGATCTGTTAGAATTTCATTATATGTTTTGAACTGAACATCCATGAACCTAAATCTTTCCAAGTGTCATGTTTTTGATTATGTCATCCCACCCCACCTCCCCCTTTGTAAGGCTGTTTATCAATCTGCAGGACCCTTGTCTGATCCTTTTATCTGCCCTTACTCTGCTGTTTCACAGAGAAATGTGTGGGGTTGTTTACTAGTGTGTTATTAAAGCCTCTTCTTGTAGATGGATGCATGCTTATATGTTGCCATGTTAACAGGAGTGATATAAAACATGCTGTCATTAAAAGCTCCGGGAATAAAAAGATTACTTCAGCTACACAAAACTGATTTTTTGTGATAATTGAACATCCTATTCTACATTGCTTCCTGACTCCAACATTACTGTGAATGTGAAGCTGAGAGAGAGAGAGAAAAAGGGAAACTAGCACCTTGCTTAACTTCCAGCCTGGTGCCAATACTCTTCTTACTGCAAGACAGATTAACCAAGGACCCAAAGTAAATTAATTCTCTGTTCAAACATTGCTATCAGAAATTATGTATGGCAGAGTTCCCTGAAAATCACCAGCATATGGAGAATTTCTTCAAAGATTTACAGTTCCTCAGGCTCTCTCAGATAAAGACAACATATTTAGAGAAGGGAACAGCGAGTAAGAGTGACGAGCAGCATCATGCTGCCTTAACAGAATGTCTACCATCCAAATGATGGCATCTTTGATCACTTGGAGCCAAGCCCTCCCATAGCAGTGTCTGACAACTGCCCTCTCCCTGCCCACCTCAGGTGTTTAATTACACAGAACAGAACAGCAATAAATGAACTGAATTATGCAAAGCAGTACCCTCTCAGGATGGAAATAATGACACAGACAGGAGAATTTCTTTCAGTAAATCACTTCCATCCCTAGATTTGGACAGAGTTATCAAACAATAGCCCTGGAAGGAATGAAAGATGCCTTTACTTGAAGGCATATCAGCATATGTCATTCCTGACAAAGGTTTGCCCAATCTGTTCATAATGATCCTACAATCATGGGAACTTCACAATCTCTCCAAGAAACCTATTCCACAGCCTGACTGCCCTTGTCCTTCAAGAGCTTTTCCTAACACTCCATTTGACTGTCCCTTGTGTTATTTTACAAACACTACTATTTGTTCTGACTATCAAGAACACAGAAAACCTTCCAGTCCTCTTTGAAATGGCTCTTTTTGTGGCACTACATAACCTCTAGAGACTTTTAGTCACAGATCAGAGATTAAAGAAATAAAATTGGCGAACCCTTCACACTCTTTATCAGAAGAGGACATTAAACTCTGCCCTGTACATCCACAATTCCCTCAAAAATTAATTAATGAGAACTGGCCATCCCATGCTGAGCAGAGCAGAGAGCCTTGCTGTCTGACCCTGATGGTGGGATGTTTGTCATGCCCACAACAACAAGCCTTTGCCTACTCCCAGGTAATTTTTGATCTATTTACCAAAAGATAATTTTCTGGAGAACCATTTTTAGCCAGTTCTTTCACAGCCTATTTTCTTAACAAAATATGTCTGGTTAAGAATAATTTACACTTGTCCTGCACTGAATTTAGCCCTGTTTCTTCAGAAATTTGTATCACGTATCACACAAATATAACCCATTCCTCCAATGCGCTTGCAGTCCTTCTTAGTTTTATGCCTGCCATGAACTTACCAAGCAAACCTTAATTTTTTTTTCCAAGTCAAGCTATGTGACCTTTGTGCCTTCCCAAACCAACCCACAAGGGTTTTTTCACAGTAAGAGAAATTAAAATTCTTTAATACAACTTATTTTTGACCAACCCATATTGACTGCTAATTGTCTTCCAAATATTTTTTCAAAAGTTGCAGACAATTTGTTATGGGCGATTTTATTTTCTTCTAGAACTGTTAATCTGACTGGACTGTAATTCCCAAGCTACTTTGGGAAAAAAATAATTTTTCCCCTTCTCCAGTATTCTTCAAGCTTATTGTAATTATCTGCAGACAGCTTTCATTCTCCACTGAGTAACAGACCAATCCTCCCTTTGATCTTCCTCATTCTATTAATGGATCTTACAGAATTATTTCTGGTTATCTTTGAGGTCTCATTTTGTGCCTTGGCCTTTCTGGCTTCATCCCTGAATACTTGTACTGTTTTTTCAGATTTATTCTTAGAAATTTGACCTCTTCTTTTTTTTTTCTTGTGTGTTTCTGTCTGGTGTTGAAGTTACAGAAAAACCCTTCATCATCTACCCAGCTCAGCACCTGCTGAATTTCCTGCATTCTTGCATTTGGACAGCCTGAATTCAGCCTTCAGCTTACTCTGAAAACCTGACAACTTTATCGTCTGTTAGTCTTACCTCTTAGGAGTTCTTGTGTATCACATTTGGGTTCCTGATGCCTGTCTTCTTGAGACCCACTGCATTTATCTTGATCTCTCCCACCTTCCTCTTCTGACACAGAAGTCCCTAGGCAATTAAACAAAAAAAACCCCAAAACCTAGAAATCATCCAGCAAGTATTACAGCCACCCATCACTTAATGACAGTAAAGTTGGATATACAGAGGAACAAAGTGCAGCACTTCAGCTGCAAAGCAGGACAAAACAGGAGTTAGGAGGGAAAGCTTTATGAGAAAGGAGAATCTACCTTCATGTTCTTGTGCAGTGTGAGAGTTTCAGAGAGGTTTGTGACTGTCTCCATCCAAAATAATGAGAAATGTTCTGATCCTTGACTCAGCGAGCCATACTCTCTCAGTCCTGAAGTTCTGTTCTCCTGATGACCCCCCGAAAAAAACTAATAATCTCAATAGTTCAACCAAAGCAGGAAGTGAAAGCACGACACCCCTCCTTGAGCAGTGGCACCACATTTCAGCACAATCTCTGTGCATATTTGCATCAACAGCTTTCCATTTCTTCTGTGCACAAAGCTTAAGTTTTAACCTTGAACTTCTCCTCTGTGCCCCAGCACAGAAAAGGAGCTCATCCAGGTCTCTTTTGAGGTGCCATTCACCAGTCGCACTTTGGATTTAAGCACTTTCTTCAAGACACAGCATCCCCTGATGGGGCAATTAACCCCAAATGGAAGAAATTCAGCAATTGGCAATTAATCCAAATCAGCCATTGACTCAGGAGAATTTAATCACTGCCTGGAAGTAGATATTTCAACAACTGTGGGATTGGAACAGCATCCCCCCCAGTGCCTAAAAGAACCCAGCAAGGCCTAGAATCCTGGAAATCAGCACTGACACCAACCCCTTGTACCCTACTTACCCCACACCAGCCTTCCCTTCCCACACCTGCTGCCACGGATGGAAAGTGAAAGCAGTTTGTCACCTTCACAAGGAACTTTGCAGCTTCTCACTGAGCTTTCATTCCTAGAAAGACAAATCCCAACAACCCTCTGGCTATTCTGTATATTCCTCTCTGCACGTGGGATTGACCCTGGTTGTTCAAATGTGGTCATGTCCCCTCCTGGTGCTGCTCAAAGAGACCCTTTGGGCTGGTGGGGATGGGACTTCTGGAGGCTGCCAGAGGCTGGGCACAGCCTGCAGCAGCTGATGCTGGAGATGGGGCTTGCCAGAAGAGCTGCCTGGGGCATGGAGAGTGCTGCAGCCACGTTCTGCACACACCTGGGCACTGTTCATTGAGTGCCCTCAGCACTGCAGGAGATGGATGCCTGTTTCAGACCTTAGAACACAAGGCTTATCAAATTTGAGAAAGAGGGGGCAACAGTGGTGGGATGTTTCAGATGCCTGTAAAACAGTAAGTGAGTTATGAAAAGCAAAACAGCATCAGCCTTTCAATATACCAAAAAACATAAAACCACATAAAACATACTAAGAGAAAATCTCTCTCTCTTCTCTCTCTTTTTTTTTTTTTTTTTTTTTTTTTTTGCAGTTTGACATTTTAGTCTCTGTCCTGTGGAAATATAGGCAACAGCTGCCCTTTTGGCTGGACAGACAAGCCCCAAAACACCGATGTCCAGTAATTTCTGGGAAGGCATCCAGAGGCTGATGTCTGTCCTCAGCCTTCTGCATGGCTTGGGAGCAGCCCCTGTATTCAGCTCTGCATGCATTTTTTTCTCTGGCTTTTGGGGTGATTATCAGCAGAGAGCCACTCTTACAATGCAATTCTCTCAACATCTGAAGAGGCAGCAGAATACCCTCGATGGAAAATCCCCACATCAGAAAGATCCTGTGCCTGGGAGCTAGCCAGGCGCTGCTGGCCTGCAGACCGGATTGTGAGATTCATCTCTGCAGCCAAGAATTTTCCCTGCTGGACCAAAGAAATGTAGGAATCCATTTCCAAGCAGCAGCAAGCAGGAAAAAAAAAGTGCATGGGATGAGAAGAGTCCAGTCAGTGCACAGCAGGAGAATGTAAGGCGATATTCTGCATTCCCTGCTCCTGGCTGCTGTGTGGTCCAGCAGCATCGGGCTGGGATGTTTCCTGGGAAGGGGATGGCAAGAAGGACCAGATGTTAAGAGGACAACAAACCTGAGACCTTCCAGGGAGAGCTGTCTGCACTGACCATGGGAAAATGTGAAAGGAAGAATTGGGTTAAGCCCCTCTCCTTCCTTCCCACCACTGAATCCAGCAACTCTCCCCAAAACCTAGACAACAAATGGTCTCTCTTGAACAAAGCCCAGCCAGAAGAGATGGTGACTCCCTTTACTCTGCCATCTCTGGACAAATTACTCAGCTGGGACTCAGGTATAAACCCTAAACTAAGCTGGGACAACTTAAGCCCCATCTTCCACAAACTGTGGGGTATTTTCATGTGGGACATTGTGATATCTGTGAAAAATAGCGTAAGGAATTACTTGGAAGCAACTTTCCCTATGCCACCCCTTTTTTTATTGTTCTTGTCAACAGTGCAGTCCTGTGCAATGCAGGGGATCCTGCAGGGAGCCTGTAGAAAAGCTGCCTGTGAGGGATCCCCACTCCACCCAAATCTCATAAACTTGTTTATCTCTTTACTGCTCACTCCCCACAGCAGATCTTGGTCCAGCTGGGGAAGGAGCATGCTGAAAAATTAAATATCTGATTAAAAGATAAGTAGATGGAGGGAGACGAGGGACAAGAAGGTGAATAAGTTTTAAGGATGCCTCTGGTTCTGCTAGGTGTAACCTGTCTCTGCAGAATGGATCTAAACATATCCTCTATGTTAGAGACCAGATTTCTGCCTGGGTCTTAATATTGTCCTCTATTTTCAGAGGTCAATCTGCCCCTCCTGTCAATCCAGACTGGTTTCAGCTTTCCTTTTAAATTTTCAACTACTTATTTTTGAGACACTGTAAGAGTCAATACCAGGGGAAATTAGATTTCCTTTGCTTTCCATAACTGCATTTCTCACAGTTTACTGGGCCACAGAGATGTAAGCTTTTATTAGTAAACCCGTTTTTTTAATTATTAAAACAGTTTCATCACTACTTTAGGGGAACAAATTGATTGACCAGGCTTGCAGGTACAACTTTGGGTGCCTGCAGGCTTGAATCAGTCCCTGCACTGACTGTTCTCCACCAAGAAAAATTCCCATCCATTAGAGCTGATCATATCTTTTCCCCTCCTTTGCTGAAAAAAGAAAGGGCAATTAAAAAAAATAGTAATCTGAGAGAAACTAACACTACAATAATGAAATGAAATTATATTAGAAGCAGAGTCTCATGCAGAAGGCCATGAGAACTGAGCACTCAGAAGGCCACACCATTGCCAGCGTGCCCCTGCACTGGGCAGCTCTAATCAATGGCACATGGCATTTCTGCTAAACACAGCCCAAAGGCACGTCACAGGGAATTACAGGGGCTGTTTCAGCCCTAGCCTGCTTTTGTGAGTTTAAATCTGATCTTTAAGTCTGTTTGAAAACAATTGTTGTGGTTTAATTACCTATGGTGACAATAAGTCAACAGCCAGTCTAACATCTCCTGGTCTCAGGCTGGAAAGAGTGAAGGGCTGAGTCTGTGGCAGAGCTGAGTCTATCTATACATCCTAGAAGCCTTCCAAGCCTGCAGCTTGGCTCGCTCTTCCATGTGTACCAATCTGCTCCATGTCCCTATATGTGCTAATATTTTCAGTTACCACCTTCTAAAGCTTGAAATAACATATACATGTTTTTGTTCTAAACCCACGTCTCACAGCCTGTGATTTGATAGTTTGAATCTTCTCTTGCATTTGTCTAAGTCTTGCATTAATTGCCTGAGAAGGCATGATTTAATCTGAAAATTATTGATAAAACCAACTAATGGCTGGGATTTACATAGAAATAAAACAGGCATCAAAAGCTATCCAGGAGTTTGAAACATCAGAAATAACCACAGTGCAATGAATAAGATCATATGAATAATTCAAGAGCTTCAGCATCACAGATTTGGATTCCTACAAGATCACTGAGGGTTTTTTTTCCAGAATCATAAGCTTAAGAAGAAAAAAAACTGCATCAGTCCTTGTACATATATTTAGCTCATCTTAAAAAAACATTATGTTCCTAGTAGTTCCCTGTGATTCATAAGAGTACATGTAGGTGTGTCAGACCAAAACCAGCACTGCTTTAAGCTTAAGTTTTCTAAGATATCTATGAACCACGAGGCAGCAGACCATCCAATGAGAAATAAAAAATAGGCGTTGCCCTTAATTTTTGTTTTATTTTTCGATTTTCAAACATTTGCCCTAAATATTTTTTTCTGCACTAGAGCAGAATATTGGGCTAGCCTTGGGCACCCTCTGGCTACTATAAATACCCTTTTTGAAACAATCTCACTCAATTTATCTCAATGCAGCCTGTGTGGGAGCTGTGCCAAAACCCCTATTGCAGTGATTGTGCCCAGGGCTCTGCCCTGGCCCTGCACTGCTGGCAGGATCCAAGCTGCCCCTCACTTTTGTCCTCTCCTCAAGCCACTTGAGGTGGTAAATGCCAAGCCACATTTGGTAAATGTGTCTGGGCAGAGAGAAGTCCTGGATTCCCCATCCTTGGAAGTGCTCAGCTCCAGGCTGGATGGGGCTCTGAGAAACCTGGGCTAGTGGAAGGTGTCCCTGCCCATGGCAGGGGGCTGGAGTGAGATGGGCTTTAAGGTTCCTTCCAGCCCAAACCACTCTGTGATTCTGTGATCTTTCTCACACCTGAATGTTTGCGTGGCTCTATCAGCCACTTTTATTCTCTGTTGCCCATTTTTATTCTCTGTTGCCCTTTCCTCAGTGCTTCAGCCCCATTTTTTCAGTACTCAGCAGGCTGCTTTTGTCCTTGCACTGCATGGAAAGGGTGGCCCAGACTGCAGGAATTAGCAGCCCTTGGAGAAGGGCAGGCCCAGGTTCCAGCCCTGTCTCTAAATGTATTTGTTAGAAATGACACAGCAGGATCTTGTTTGAATAGGCAATAGACAGGAAATTAACAGTTAAGGCAGAAACTCTAGTCCTTCATACCTACCTGTGATTAAAAGAAAACAGATATCATGCTGAAAGAGAAATACAATTTCAGCTTTCATGTAGCACTGTCCTTCAAACAGAGCTTCCCATCAGGCATTATTTCTCTGCAGATATTAGCCATTAATTTCCTTCATTTAAAGTAAAAAATGTCCACAGAAGATTATAAAACACTCTGTATTCCCAAACAGACAGGTCATAATGGCTCATCCTGAATATGCCATTCTGTCTCTCCACACAGATATTAAATGGCTGAGATAAATCGTGGCTTGGGGGTGTGCAGAGGCATCATGTCAGCGACAGCAATGGATTACAAACTTCCTCCTTTAGACAGCAAACACCCAATTACCAGCATCATCTTCCTTCATGCTCTGAATAGTGAAGGGAGGGTTGTCACCCGTAATTTTTCATTTCTCAGTAGATGGAAGCTGATATGGCAACATGAGTTGAACATTGACACCCAAAGTCATCATTAAACAAAATGCCACCTTGAAAACCCATGGGGTGAGAGCAGGGATCCTGCTCCATCTTTGCATCCCTGCAAAGTGTGAGCCTGCAAATGCTCTGGACATATTTGCACCATGAGCAAATGCAAAACTTGTGATAAAAACACATTTATTCAGAAGGGCCTGGACAGGCTGGAGGAAAAGGGTGATGGGAACCTTGTGGAGCTCAGCACAGCAAATACCAAGTCCTGCACCTGGGATGGGATAACACTATACAGCAGTACAGCTGTAACTAGGGCTCTGAAATCTTTGGAAATAACCAAAATTTCACTGGGCAAGGATTGAGCAACCTCAGGCTCTTTTGAGAATGGCCCAGCTGTAAGCAGAAGTCAGATGAGATATCTTCCAACCAAAATATTTCTGGGAATTCAACCCCTGACCTTCCCAAGAGCTCCAAGCATGGGAGAAGTCTCTTAAGTGAAGCTCCTTCTTGCTGGGTGATATTAGGCTTTTCAGCTCAAGCTCAAAAAGTGTTCTTTAGAAACTTGCTAGCAATAAAACACCAAGAGATCTATCGGGAAACAATAACTATAAACATAAATGATTAAAAAAATATTGATCCCACTTGCAAGCATATAAATGTGCCAGCTGCTAAATTGCAACATTGGCACAGACCTGGATGCCTGTGCCCATTTCAGACAGTGCTGGGTGAGGGCTGTGCAGAGCACAGGCTGCCTGTGCTGGCCCTTGTCCTGGGAGCAGATCAGCAGACTTGAACCCTCAGTGAGCCTGGTGGTTTGAAAATAGCTTGGGTTTTGGTTAAGAGAAAAAAACCAAGGAGAACATGGAAGCAAACCCCCAAGGACGTCACTGGGACATGAGGATGTGAAAACTGTTCATCAGCATGGCCAGGACCAGGGGATCATAAGTCAAAACAGCCTGGTGTGGTTAGGAGGGTCTGGAAATTCTTCTTAAAGTTTCTGCTTGGGAAAAGCACCCAAAACTTAGGAAGAAGGGAATGCAAAACACATGGCATCTAGAAGAGGATGGATCATAGGTAGGCACATTTCTAATCATAGGATCATGGATTCGGAATGGTTTGGGTTGGAAGGGACCTCAAATGTCATCTAGTTCCATCCCCCCCTGCCACAGGCAGGAACAATTTCCACTGGACCAGACTGCACAAAGCTCCATCCAACCTGGCCTTGAACATTTCCAGGGATGGAGCACCCACAACTTCTCAGAACAACCTGTGCCAGTGCCTGCATGCTGCAGCTGTAACCCATGTGCATCAGGCACCCACAGGTACTGGAAGTAAAGCTCACACACAACTCCAACCACATCCAAACTTCCTCTCCCAGCAGTTGTCCCAATCCCATTTTTTGTTGCCTAGCAGAAGCTTCCATTTTTTTAAGTATTAAGGCAAAAGGGTGACACACATTCCTAAGAAAAAAACAGGATAAAGCTCCAGATAGGAAGGAAACAATCCCATTAGTCCCTGTGAACAGGACTGAGCAAATGGGTCTGTTTGACCCCTTCTGCTGCTGCTCCATTTGCAGGTTGAATCACTCCAGCATGAAGAGGGGCTCTCAAAAGGGAGCTGGGCCTCACTCGAGGGGGCTCCACTCCCAGACAGGACTCATGGCACACTCAAATTGCTGAGAACACAGCACGAGTCTTCCATACACCCATGCTGCCAGCTGGAAAAACAGGAATGACAGGCATGTGCAGCTCATCCTTGGAAGTCATCTCAGGTCCCTTTCACCATCGCTTCTGCTCACAGGTGTGTGCCAGGCTGCATGCCCTGTGTGTCTCCTGCTTTCATTTATCATTTCATTTGTAGGCACGGGATCGTGTCTGCTGCTCCCTTAATTATGGAAAAGTTGTCTGTGCACAGTTTAAACAAGCCCCGTTCTGCTCTTTATCAATATTGCACACGCTTCCTGTCTCTCCAACACTCTGCTTGCAGCCACACAACATTTGTTCATAGCTGCAGGCTATGTCAGCAAGGCTTTGATAGAGCAACCAAAGAGTTCCCTGCTCAAATAAACAGCACGGAGAGAACGGGCCAGAGAGCTGGGAGCGCTGCTGGGATTTCAGCTGGATGGAGCTGCTGGGATTGCAGCTGGATGGAGCTGCACCAGCCCAGGGATGGAAATGGGACTGTCCAATATGGGCAGGGAATTCTGCCACAGCACCTGCAACTCCCCTGGGAGGTGTTGCCCGTGCTCCCAGCCAGTCTGGGATTTCAGCAGTGAGTGAGCATCCAGGCACACACTGCTGCATTCCAGGAGGTTCCAGGCTGCTCTGCCAGACCTCACATGGACATACAGGGCAGGAAAAGCTCTCCTGCAATGGAGGGACACGCACACCAAGCACCTTGAAGGACTTGAGAGCTCTCATTTTGGGTGTCTAACTGAGGCTTGTGAAGCTCACTGCTGTCAATACTCCAGGCAGCACCCACAGCCCTGCAGGACAGGGCACCAGCAGCCCATCCATGTGTTTGGCAGAGGTTCCTTCTCACCTTCTCATCCCTGGAGGTGTCCAAGGCCAGGCTGGATGGGGCTCTGAGCAGCCTGGTCTAGTGGAAAGTGTCCCTGCCCATGGCAGGGGCTTGGAGTGAGATGGGCTCTAAGGTCCCTTCCTACTCAAACCATTCTATCATTTGTGATCTTCAACAAGAAAGTTCTAAAGTTTATGACAAGTTTCCTATTTTGCTTCTCTCCAATTAGAAGAATACTTGTGAACACAAACTGTGCACCAGCATCTTCATCCACACCAAGAAACACTCTGTTTATGCCCTGTTTTTTTTCATCACAGAGGCAAAATCAGGCCTTTGCTGATTGCCAAATACCAGGAAACTTTAATGAATCAGTTTTGTCATAGAGGATAAATGCCATCAAATCTATCACACTGTGAGTAAGGCCTTACATTTCACTTGCATAGTGATTAAAACAAACTTGTGAATCACATACTTACAGAGGTAATAATGACCTGCAGTTTTTATGCAAGGGGTGATTTATTTCTGGTGGCTTTAGCACCACAAACAAACTTGTGAATCACATACTTACAGAGGTAATAATGACCTGCAGTTTTTTATGCAAGGAACAATTTATTTCTGGTGGCTTTAGCACCAGTTTTCAAGTGACTGATTTTGGACCCTTATATTCTGAGCTATCTGGACCAACCTAATCTTAAAAAGGCTTTGAATATCAGCACTTTCTGAAGTTGAAATTTTTCTGAAGTTCTCTTCCTGCACACACACAAAAAAATTCATAATTTGCTTTTTTTAATCCCCAGCTGTCACTGCTCAGTCTCATGACCTTAAATGAGCAAGAAGAAAGGAAATAGAAGATCCATAGCCCACAAAAATGCTAGCAGGGTGTGACTGTTTTACTGCAGAAACAATACTAGGGTGTATAACTCAATATACAGAAGAAAAATTGCACTAACCAGGACAATCCAAACAAATGTCACATCCCTGGCAAATACTGGCTCTTCAGCTTTAACTCACATCATTGGGACTTGCTGCCAAGTAAGTCCAAGGCTTAGAGACTGAAGATTATTCAGAGCAAAGGTCCATTCAGAGCCCAGCACCTTGTGACTTGCACGAGAAGGAGAGAATGAAATTCTCGGCCAAGCCAGAAGAGCAGCAGCTGGAGCAGGATGTGGCATCTGGACCCCTCTTTTTCTGGTTGTCACCATGTGCTGATCTCCTCACCATTTGCCAAAGACCTTTCTGAATCCACCTTTGTTTTGTCAACAGCCTGAGCCAAGACAGTCGTGTGGCCTCAGCTGACCCATATTCTGGTAAAAACTGCTGCAGTCCAAGCGTTTTGATGCTACTGGTTCTTGCCTCGTGTAAAACAGCAATGAGTCAAAATTATCTCTTGGTTGACCAAGCCATAACCCCTGAGAGGGCCTTGGGAGAAGGCCCTTGTCCTTGCACAGCCATTACAAATCCCTGGACCTTTTCCAGTTCTGCTTGGTTCTCTTCAGAGAGTGTGGCCAGCTCAGCAGGAAGCATTTAAGATGGGAGCATAAAATGACTCCACAAAAGAGCAAAAAGAGCTCATGTTACCTTGCCTGAAGCTGTTCAGATGCATTTATAGACACCCTCACATCAGGTACTTGAGTCCACAGATGAGACTCAGGTACAAAAACTACAGATATATGTGGACTTTCAGCAATTTTGATTCCAGGCCTCCATTGCACCTCAAAGTGTAGTGCCAGGGGCCAAGAGGGACACAAACCTAAAATTTTAAAAGCACAATCTGCATGTCAGGACCCCTGTGATACCCACTGCTGGCTTTTAGCTCAGTTTGACACACCCAGCACTGCACTTTGGCTAAAAGAAGCCTGAATTATCTGTTTGTGTAGGAGTTGTGGTGCACTGATGTGTCCAGAGTCCATGAATGAAACCTCAGGTCCAGCAAAGATGGGCCAAGAGATGATGCTGGGTCCTGCTTCCTTTCTGGATCTCAAGCCAAGGTCACCTTCTGCCTTAGTTTTGAGGTTTTACAGCATAACTCACCAAGTGGTTAACTCAGGGCTCCTTCCCCGTGCTCTGCCTGACTTTGGCACAAGGTAAAGCCAGAACCTGCAGTTTATTACCACCAGAACAACACAGCCAGTTGTTCCACCAGCAGGGGAACACAATTCAGGAATGTCTTTTGCTGAAGTCTCCCCTTTTCTGTGACTAGCCCACTGGTCAGTCACCAGGCAGGAGTGCTCTTCATCATCCTGACACAGCCTCCCAGCCCCCTGTGCTGCTGCAGCTCCAGCAGCAGAGGCCTGACAGGGTCACCAGGGCACACCAAGGAGTGCAGTGCCCCCTCCAAGTCACCCTCCCTCTGCCAGAGCACGGGGAGGAAAGGAGGAGATCTCTGCTACTCCAGGGCCTTGCAGGCAGCTTTCTCTTTCAGGATGACTAGGATTGCTAAACACAAATGACCATTTGAGAATTTTGAGACACCCAGAGCCATTTCCAAGCAGGCTGGGTATGCAGGAAGCATGAACCCCCTGATGCCAGCAGCTCAGCCACAGCCTCGGGTCCCTGTACCCCCGGAGCTGGGACAGGCACTGCTGATGCTCCTGTGGGGAAAGAACTACAGCCAGCTCTCTGCTGAGGACTGGAGTGAGCGCAGATAAAGCTGTGTGTGCTCAGCCACAGCTCCATAAGCACAAAGTCACAGAGAGAATAATAAAATTGTTTATAGTGGTGTAAGTAGCCACATGAATAGGCAGGAAACCTACAAAAATCCTTTCAGGCTGCTTGCAGGAAAGGTGAGGCAGAGAATAGTGCTCTCTCTATAAGAGGAAGATAAGGAGTTGACTGGGAGTTTTACTGATGGAAATGTGATAAGAAAGAATGAATGGCAGCACTGAAGAGATGGCTCTGCTTGGAAAGAGTGGGCAGAAAAGTGTCTAGCTGCCTTTTTAATCATGTAGTTTTTATTTCCAGCTGCAGTTAGCGATCAGCTGGTGTCTCTTTCAGCTATGCAGAAATTGGGAGTAATATAATAATAGGTCCTCTTCCATGTGCAATTTTCAAGTGCCTGTAAAACATTTCACTGGTCGGATGATAGCAACATTTCCAAAGGCATGAAAGTCAGGTAGGAATGCTTTCCTTTTCAGATATGACAGGATTCTCAATCTACAGGGGGGTTTGGGAGTTAACTTCTGGTAAGGCATTCAATTTTCACCAATACTCATAAAAATCAAAGTGGGATTATTGGAAATTATTGGAGAGGAAAAAGAAGATACCAAGAATCTTTCTGTACCAGGGTTTCAGGAGTCTAAGTACCAATGCTCTTCAAATTTGGTCCTAGAGATCCAAAGCTGGTTTCTAAAAACGGAGCCCCAAAGCATCACTATGGACTCTGCAAACTCACCTTCCCACCTGGACCACAGCAGCCAGAAGTTGTTAACAGCCTCTCAGGACTCACATCTCAGTGCCCTGAAACTCTAGAATGTACTTCAAGCAGGTCTGCAGGGTGACAGGATGCCTTGTCTCTTGGTTTATTCAGCAGGACAGGGACCTTCAGCTGTGGCTTCATTGCCCTCCCTTTGCATCCAAATGCTTTTCACTGGCACAGCAAGGAATCAAGCAGAACTCAATGACCCATGATATTTAAACAGCTCTGTATTACATTATCTGTCCATGGTGAAGAGTGCCTGAGCAGTGTTTCCTCTTTTCCTGGGATATCTCAAGATATTTTTCCTACTGGACTGTAGCCTCTCTCTAAAACCACTTGGAAGACAAGCTCTTGGCACAGAAGTGTACGTGGGAGCATATGGCCAATCTTTATCTTGGCGTGCTGGGAGGGTAGCAGAGGCTGCTCCCAAACCAGGTCAGTGCTGCTGCACACCTGCTACCCAGCTGGAGCTGCTCACACTGGATCCAGCAGTGCAGAACAGGCCATCCCATGCTCAAGGAATCCCTGCGGACAATTTGCAACACCCCACAGAACTGCTACCTCCCATTCTCCATCCACTCATCTCAATGCCTGCTCAATTTAACCAGCCACTCTGAAATTTAGGCTCAGAGTTTAGTGGGATGGGAGCTTGCACTGCAAATACCAATAGCACAAAGGGTGGATTTCAGTGTCTAGCATTTGGGATTCTGCCTGGAAGTCCATGGAAATGCCAGAGCACTGCATTACTCCTATGTGGCACTCAGCAGAAGGGCTGCAGCTGTGTGAAATACTGACACCACTCTGACGTGATGGATCCCTGCAGCACGGCCCTGCTCTGCAAACTGCACTGCCCCACAGCCAAGACTTTCTAAAGTGCTCAGCAGATGATTCATGCAAGTTTCCTCTTCAGGAAAAATAACAAATGGGGTGTGTGAATGCAGTAAAAGCCAAAAAGCCACAGAAGACACATCTCATATGAAGCCTTGCAAACACAACTGAGCCCTGATAGAGTATGAGAACACATCTGCCAATAAAACTCCCCCAGACCATCTCCAGAGCCTAATGCAGCTCACGGCCTGAAGTGTTAGGTGCACTGAATGGGCTCAGGCACTCCTGGGGTTCTGGTGATCCTGCTGATTTAACCATGACAGGCTGCATAAAGCACAAGCCACACAGTGTCCTTGTGTCACCAGTAGCCCTGGAGATATCCCACATCTCTGCTCACTGTATCAAGGATCCAAGGCTGTTTCACTGACATGATACCATGGAATATGGAGCAGCCAGCTTAAATCAAGCCCTTACTGTGTCCCTGCTGTCTACAGCTCCTTGTGTACCTAAAATAGCAATTAGAGATGGTCTTGAGTGTTAGTAATAGTCATATAAGCACTTGAGATTAGACAGATATCACAGTTTTTCTTCCTTAAATACAGCTCACTTTATCAGTGATCTGCACATTAGTCTTATTTCTATTAAAGGCACTAAAACACCCTTAAATCCCAACATCTTGAAACACCAGTATCTCAACCAGTAAGACAGAAGACATTTAAAATACAACTTAAGACTAAGGGACCATTGGGAGTGCAACATGTATATCAGAGCTTCATACTCACCTGAGATGACACATGGCATTGCACAGCCCTGCACACACTCAGACAGTGGGTCAGGGCTGGGCTTTGGTATTTGAATCAGACCCAAGAACAGGCTGTCAAGGCTCTACTGCCTGCATGAATATTTCTGATGTGGTGGCTGGGAGGAGAGAAAGGGAAGAGTTGTTTCCTGACCCGCTGTCCCTTCTGCACAGGGGCGAAGGACAGGAGGTCCCTCCTGCTGGAGCTGCTCAGTGAAAAACCAGCAGAAGTCTTTTATGCATAACATAATTGAACACAGTTCAAATGAAACTTTGTGTTCTTGAAAAAAAAAATTAACAAAAAAAACTCCCAAAAAAACCCAACCAACCAAGCAACAACAACAAAACAAACAACCAAAAAAAAAAAAAACCAAACAAAAAAAAAAAAAAACAACTCAAAGATTTTGAAACACCAAACCAAAAAAAAAAAAAACAACTCAAAGATTGTTTGAGTTGTGATCAAACTCTTATGTAGATTTTCACCAAATTCAGAGGATCAATTTCATAATTGCTTAGGGCAAGTGAACTATCCCACAAGCACTGCTGTGGGATTCCAGGTGGAAACAACTGAGCAGGATAAGGGTGCAAATGCACTTTCCAATGCCATGAAAAATCTAGAGAAAAGCTGAAGTGGATGGATTCCAAAATATTTCAAAGAGGCAAACTCTTGAGTCCAGACATCTGAGAAAGTAATTGATGATTAGGGCATGAATGTCAGCCTGAAAAACAGTTATTGACACACCTCGGAGTCTGGGACAACTTAACTAAGAGGGGGAAATTGCTTTACAAGAAGAAAGGCAAAGAAGTGTGATGAAATGTGCAATTTTACTTGGTAGTTTTTGGGTAGACAATTTAAAAGACCCATTCATTCCTCTTGCAATTAGTTTCAGAATGTCTCCATCAGCAGACATCAATATCTGCAGTGCAGGTGTCTGGCCACAGAGGAGACCCTCAGGCACCCACTTACAATGGGATGATGTGCTCTGGCATGACTTTCATCTCCACTGATCATAAAGGGAGTGTAAATTTCTGAGAGCTACAGCCACCACAAGTGTAAGCAACTTCAGACTAGGGCAGAAGAAAGTTAGGTAGGAGTTAAGTGGACTGAAAGATTTTACAGTGGCAGCCTTTGGAACTGTCTTTTCACATATCAAAATGCTTCAACAGTTCATGAAGAAAGCAAGGAAGAGGAGTATGTTTCATGGTCTGTAGGATTTGCTGATTTGAGTTATTCCTTCATTAAAAATCAGGCTCTCCAAGCTGCAGCCTCTCTCTTTTCCATCTTACCTGTGACAGAAGCCTTCCCACTGGCAGGGAGCAGCAAGGAAGGGCTGCTCCACATCTCCAGCTGGGTCTGCTGGGCAGGGTCCTTGTGTGGACTTGGCAGCACTGACAGGTTCCTCCCATCTGGAGGGAAAACTTCAGGACATTCCGGGACCACTGTGACCATCCTGCTCCAGGATAGACATCTTTCATCTGGAGCACTCAGCAAACTAGACAAGGGACAATTAAACAACTCAAAGGGACACACATGGGTGTTGAATCAAGGAAAAGATCTCAACATTTCAAAGAGCATCACAGAGTGCACACATTCCCATTACTGGGGATCTTTAGCACAACCATATCTGGGTTCAGGCTTCACAACTTGCTGTGAAATACAAATCCTCACTAGTAAATTAGCAGTTTGTTGTACCTGAGGAACATCACCCCCTCCTTGCTTCTCTCTTCCGATGGGAAGACTTGGCATTGCTGCTTTTCCTCCAAAATCCCTGCCATGGTGAAAAGCACAAGCACTGACTGCTCAGGTGTTTCCATCAGTAACTCACTGAAAATTCCCTCCCCAGATCTGCCACTCACACTGCCTGCAGAGAGATCCCAAGAGGAGGAAATTAGAGACTTAAGGAAAAAGCAGTGGGCAGGAGCATTTTCAGATCTTGCCACATCTTGTTGGCACACCCCATTTATAAGTGGCATTGATCCACAGCTAACAGCAGAGAACAGCTCAACAGCTTAAACAGGCAGCCACTCCTGGAAGAGCTTGGATTCATTTGTAAAAAGAAATTTTTGTAGATCCAAACCACAAAAGATTTTATTTCAATTTCACAAATCAAAGCTGGAATATTATTTTTTGCAGGTACTGCTTTTTCCATTAAAGAAATTTTAAATTGAACATTTCTGATTGGTTTTAAAATTGCTTTTTAGTACCTTTGTGACTGTCAGGAGAGGTTTCTGGATACTCAGTTTACTTTCATTTTTCTCTTAAAGATATAAAGTCTGTTGCAGTTTGAAAATTCAGTAGCACTTTGACTAAGCACTGTGATTACAACATTCAATATATGAATAAAAATTTAAAAAAATAAATAAAATTTATTAATAAATTATTTTGTTTGTAAATAAAAAAACCCCTATAGATTCCAGAGTTTGAATTGCTTAAACAAACTTTCCAAGGCCCAGTGAATGCATCTCCAGGAGTGGATTGAGATGTCAGAGGAGCAAAAACTGGTCAATTTTGTAATTCAAGAAGGAATTTTTACTCATATAAACTGAATATAGCCCAGACAATCTCACAAAGCATTTAAACCATGTAAGAGTTTAAATATTCAGTTCAGTACTCTAGAAGGTGTTAACTGCAATGCCTGGAAATGCAGCATTGTATTTGGAAAGCATCTAAGCAGGAATGTGGCACACCAAAGCACAGCACTCTTCTCTTTCTCTTTTGGGACAGTTTTCAGGTAGAGAGGTTTGAAAGGGATCACACCCTGTAAAAACACACATTCTTTCTTCTGATGTTGCTGATACTGCTCCACATGGTTCCAAATATACTCAAATAAATGCTTACTTAATATCTTGGATTTTACTCTTCTAGTTGTAAAGTCGGATTCTGTTGTAGAATTAAACTTGAATATTTTCAGGCAGGCCAAATAACAACTCACCAGGCATATTTGTAGGTCAGATTTTGTCTCCCCATCATGAGGCTCTGATTAGACCTTGCCTTCTTGAACATGGCCAAAGCTTGAGCCAGGTCTTTCTGTCCTGAGAGAACCTATCTCAAAGGAGAGAAAGAGCCAGGATTACTGTGGTGGAATTCTGTGGTAGAAGCTATGACACTGAAGTGATACATGCTACAAATAAGTCCTCAAAATTACTTCTTTTTAATAGTTTTCACCCCAAATAATTTCAGCAATCCCATTACATGACTGCTCCATCAGCAGCTGTCTTGGCATGAATGAAGGGTCAGAGAAAGTGCCTGGAGGGAGAAAGATATTTGTAAAAACCAGGTTTCCATGCTCAGCAGGTCCATTCTGCCCATGTGCTGCTGAAGTTGGCTTTCCAAGGCCTTGAGGGCACATCCTGCCTCTCTCTACCATGCACATTTCCTGTCCTGCTACACAGGATGGACAAGACAAACCCCCTCATGCTCCAAATTCAGGTTCAGCCTCACAGGGTGAGAACTTCTCACCTGGAACCCTGTTGGATGCCTGACCCTCACTGGCCTGAGTCTCCATGAACAGCACTTCCAGCAGTGCCACCACGTCTATAGATCAGAGCTTAATTAATTTCATATATATATTTATATACATATAAACAAGAAAACAGCTAAATGATTGCCTGCAGCAATCCTAGCCAGCTCCTGCTCCACACAAACAATCTGCTGTCATGTATCAGGCTCTTTTAACAGAGAGACAAGCAGGAGCAGGGCCAAGGAAGCTACCTCAGTGTGTCCCAAGCGAGAAAGTATCTGGGGCTTGCAGCAAAAGCTCTTGGTCATGGGTGAATGCAGTGAACAATTCCCAGTGCAAAGCACTTATCTTAAAAGCACAGCTTTGAGCACACAACATAAATCAGAATTCTGAGTGCTTCTCATCCCTTACTTTTCTCAAATCCTGCTGGAGGGGTACAGAAAGCTCAAGTTACAGAGCACCAGAGCTGCTGATCCTCAGCAGGAGTGAGCAGCTCCCTGACCCCCTCCAGCCACAGCCTGCTCTCCGTGAGCACCTCTGACATGACCCTCTGCAGAGGCCCAGGACTGCAGAAACCACAGCTTTGATGGGGTGATGGAAAGTCCAGCCTGGCTGATGTCTCACGCTGGTGTGGAGGTGGAACAAAGCTCTTTTCCCTGTTGCCTCAGCACCTCAGAAACTCATTGTGGCTGGGGAATGTGCAGAGAATCAGACACGAAGCTGCTGCTGGAGCAAAGTCGCAGCATTTTACCCTGCTGATGAACTTTTTCTCTCATTTCCATTTTCATTGAAATATCAATTTGCATTTATTAAAAAGCTCTTACCCTCCTCTCCAGAAACAAACAAAAAAAAAAAAAAAAAGAACAACCACCCTGATCTGAAGAAAGAGATTGGTTTACATAAAATCCTATTAGTTTAGCTGATTGCTTCCAAAACATTTCTGAGAAAGCCTTCCATTACCATACAAATGGTGCTGGGCCTTTTGCAGGCTAACTGCTAGAAAGCATAATGATTTGGGCAAATATTCATCAAGGCAGCTGCTGCTGGGAGCGGGTGTGAGCCTGCTGCACACCAGGGAAGGGATGAACAAGAAGGAGCTGCTCTCCTCCTCCCTGAAGGCAGCAGCTACACCAGCCCCTGCCCTCTCCCCATATTCCTGCAGCAGCACCCCAAACACACAGGGAGCACAGCTGTGGAGCCAGGAAAAACAAGGAGTCCAGAGGGAACGGGGAGGTTGGGACAGGAGGAGGCACTGGCAGCCCAGAGTGAGCGGAGCAGGCGCGGGAGCGTGCCCACCGCCTTGGCCGAGCGCTGCATTCCTCCTCGGTGTCATCATTTCCCCCTCCTCACTGGAATAACCACGAGATCCCACAGGCTCTTCTGGCCCGTGGAGCCAAGAGAACTAACAGTGCTGGAGGTTTATAGACCCCTGTGCAATCAGCTTTTGGAGGTGTTGGCATCACGTCAATCTTGATGCTCTGAGCAACCTGACCTTGGTGAAGATGTCCCTGCTCACTACAGAGGGACTTGACCTTTAAAGGTCCTTTCCAACCTGATCCATTTTGTTCTTTTGTGATCCCTGAGGCTT
Source organism: Onychostruthus taczanowskii (assembly GCF_017590055.1). Classification (NCBI taxonomy): domain Eukaryota; kingdom Metazoa; phylum Chordata; class Aves; order Passeriformes; family Passeridae; genus Onychostruthus; species Onychostruthus taczanowskii. Next base: position 23,892,202 of record NW_024499239.1, on the reverse strand, counting down.
GCTGGTCGCCTCTCTGGGATTGCTGGGTGATGTGTAAACAGCCAGGAGTGAGGACACCACCTTGGTGGCCCCCTGGGCATTGTGGTGGGCTGGAGGTTCTCTGGGTTTCTGAAAGGGAAGATCCCCACTGAAGGTCTTGCAGAGTCTGCAAATATTTTGCCAAGTCAGGGCTTTTGAGTGACTGGATAACCACGGTCCCCTGCTGTCATGTGGACGATGCCTGACCCTTTCCTGTAAAGGTAAAGCCTTTCTTGAGCACTTCCCAGAGGTGCTTTTTGTGAATCAGACAGCCACATGAACAAAGCAAGGATCCAGATCTAAAACACCACCATAAATCTGGTGAAGATCCCAAATCTGGGAAAAGAGTCTGCACAGAGCTTGTTTTTGTACTTTAACATCAATCATTGCAATCACCTTTGGGAGAACAAACATCTCATTAATAGCTGTCATGGGATGCAGTAACAACCTCAGTAAGTCTGTAATGCAGAAAGCCACAAACAGCTTCATTGGCCTTTAAGAAAAAAATGTATGTGGGGGGAGAAATATCAGTGAGGTCTAAAGATGCAGCATGAGAGAGCAGTAAAAATTTAAACATTCAGCAGCTATTCCACTTAACATTTATAGGCAATTTCCTATTCTAATAAGGCAAAATGAAAAAAAAATAATAGAAGAGCTATGGTACCAGGGAGATATCATCAACCACTGCTGAAAATAAAATAAAACATATCAGTGAGGTCTAAAGATGCAGCATGAGAGAGCAGTAAAAATTTAAACATTCAGCAGCTATTCCACTTAACATTTATAGGCAATTTCCTATTCTAATAAGGCAAAATGAAAAAAAAAATAATAATAGAAGAGCGATGGTACCAGGGAGATATTATCAACCATTGCTGAAAATAAAATAAAACATCAAATCCCTAGGACTTTTCATCAAGGGGGTGAGTGAAGGGAACATGCCAGTCCTAAGGTTGTGTTGTAACTTCCCTGAAAGCACCTCCCAGTCTCACACCACCAGCTCCAGGCAAATGAGTTCTAATTGCCCTGTTTGAGTCTGACCAGCTCTGGTAACCAGGGGTCCTCACTCCTCTTTCAGGAGCTCTGTGTGGAAAAAAAACACTGGAATGTGAGGAGAAGCTCTTCCATCTCCATCATCTCAGCCACGAGTGATGCAGCACAGGCTGGGCTGTTAAGGAAAGCCCCCCAACAGACAGTGGAGGTGTTGATTTTAAAACAAACACCCAGTCAATTCAGCAGCTTTGGGAAAATTTTCCCAAAGACACCTTTCTCTTCAATTTATAATTTTCTAAAGGCTTAGGGGGCTCAAAATGGCACCAGAGCTGAGCAGGGACCTTTTTTGCTTTTTTGACTGAGGTGACACAGCACAGAGGGACCATCCAACAAAAGACTTGGTCACATCTGGCCTTAAGCCTGACTTGCAGAGGAAGCTGGAGGGATGGATGTGTTGAGGGACAGCCTTCCAAAGCAAACTCAGACTGTGGCTGCCCCTGTGTTTTTGCTGTTCAAGGTTACCAATCAGTTCAGTGTGGCACTGCCAACACCAACAGCAACCTCTGTGCGTGCCCCCAGCCACGACAGGAGAGCACAACACCCCTGGCAGGGCCATGGCTGCTCTTCAACCACGGCACCTGCCTGAGCAGGGGGATTGAACCTGGTGAGCCACTGTGGTCCCTTCCAACCCAGCCCGTTCTGGGACTCTGCGATTCTGCTTTCTGGGAAAGCAGGACTAGGATTGACCAGCCAGGCTGAGCCCAGGGGCAGGTCCCAGACCTGACACAGAAGGTCAGCAGGTGCAGAGGGACTACCAAAAACACAGTTTCCTTTGGCTGCCTGCTCGAGCCTGGGGTGTGAACAAGGAGCAGCAGACAAAACAGCTTTCTCCTTCCTTGCACTTCCAACCCTGCCCACAATTTTCCAGCTGCAGCCTGTCCCTGATGCCATGGGAGAAGCAGAGAGGAGCCAAAGGGAAAAACAAAAAAGCCCTTTCTGAAGACACCAGGCCAGTTGTACACTGGGAGGGAAGCCCTCACTGATGTGAGACCCCTTCCCATCTGCTCCATGGAGGTGACTGGCCGAGGCAGCGGAGCGTGAGATTTGATTATAATTATTGTCTTAACGCGGAGCTGGAATTGTTCCGAGCACATGGAGCTTCTGGGAACAGGCAAACATCCAAAATAATCTTTGGGCTGCAAACTCAGTGACGAAGAGATGGCATAAACTGACAGACATCACAAAACCCTTTGGAGTCTCTTTCCCATCGAGCAGGGTTATCCCTGTCAGTCTGCAATTTCACCTCCAGACAGTTCCCACCTTCCTGCTGGCCTTGGCAGACACGTTGTCTTTCAACAAGAAAAAAAATAGGTTTATCAAGGGACCATAAACCAGCCCAACCCAATTAAATCAAACCCTGTGGCTGCCGGGCTGTGCTTCTCTTCTCTCTGCAGTCAATTCTGATCCGCTGCCTGCCGTGCAAAACCAGGGACACTATGGAGTGCAGGAGCACAGTTAGGGCCAAAGCCCAAACCTGTAAAGGTATTTAGGTGGCAGTTGACATCTAAACATCTCTGGAGTGACATGCACCTCATGGAGCAGAAGTATTTTTTTTTACAGAGGAGAAACCACCTCTATTCCCATGCATATTCCTGGGAACTCCTACACAGCTCTGGGTTGAGCAACACCTGTAGCTCAGGTTGTGGGAAGCCAGAGGCAGGGGGCCCACAGGACCTTCCCCAGCCACTCCTTTTTCTCTTAAGCTCCAGAAGTTGGAAGCATTTATCACTCTCCTGCTCCTCATTAAATAAGCCTGACTTCCTGGAGACCGTACAAAGCTTTCAGCAGCACACGGGAAATTAGAGCTAACGGGTTTGCTGGAACATTTCACACTCTGCATCCTTGGGAAAGGACATTTCCAGCAGTCCACTCCACACCATCAGCAGATGCTTTTTGTCTGCTGGGAACTTCCTGGTGGTAGAGCAGAGCTTGTTGAGCCCCAGTGGGGATTTTGCACAATAATTGGCCAGTGTGCACAAGGCTTAGGAGTTTGACTGCTGGCACCAGTGAAGCAGGATTTGGCTGCTCCCCCTGAGTCTTGTTAATACCCAGACATGCAAAGGAATCTAAATGGCTTATGATATTCCAGGTGGGCAAAGCACTGTGCAGGGTAGGAGCTCACATCTAAAAAGTCGATCCAGCAGAATTAGTGTTTCTTCTGGCTGCTGTATCCTGCCTAAGTCCTCAAGGAGTTATTTCACCACAGCATCTGTAAAATGGGCTATGAAATTCCCAGTGTGCTGACTTGGCCATGGGTACCCCTGCAAGGGAAACTCACTTAGAACACCCTTCAGAGAAATTCAAGGTTGCAATGGACAAGAACAATCTGCAAGCAGGTTGTGTGGGCACTGCTCTGAGTGGGGAATGAAAGTCCCTCTCAATGCCTCTATGTTAAACCTTCCTTTTCGTGCCTCTGCAATAATGCATGGCCATATTTCCCTCTTCCAGCATGCTCCTTCTGAAGCACATTTCCTCCTGGCATTTGGAAGAACAAACAGCAATAACAAGTGTGAAACCTCTGTGGCCTTGCCATGTGTGAGCCAGCCTCCCTGCTGGGAAAGGTTCTAGGAAAAGCCATTCTGGACAATAGGAGCAGGTGCTGCCAATATTCTGTTCTAACCTTTTTGTTGAGTGTGACGTGTTTTTGTTAATTTTCCTGCTGTGCCAGACCTGAGAGCCCTGGCTGCTGTGCCAGGCTCCTCTCCTGGCCGTCCCACCTTGCTCTGGTTCACTCAGTCTCTGGGTTCTTGCACATCTCTATTACTCAGAGAAAGCCCTGCCTGCTGATTGCAAATGCTGAACAGCTTAAAGACTTTTATATCTGATTAAGCACTTTATAAGTCTGTTCATGCAAGTATCAGGCCAAATTTCCTCATTCTGTAGGCATAAGAATTTTTCTTTTTTTGCTTAGTTCAATAAAGCCATTTGTATTCATCTCTACTGATTCCACTATTGTTTTCCCTTGCTCAGCAAGATGTATATTACAGTTTGTTTAATTGTGTGTTTGATCTTTACTACTTAACCAGCTCTATTTATCATTACAATGCATCAGTACATTATAAAGCTTTCAGGCACATTTATCAACATAACAAAGCTCCCACTACAGCAGAGTCCTCCAGGGAAATAAAGCAACAACAACAACAAATACTTCAATGCAATTCACTTAACAGTACAAATATTTGTAATTACAAAAATCTTTAAGAGTGCTTCTTCCATAAATGGCGTATTTTACTTAAAATTGCTTTTATAATGTGATTCCTCCCATGTATGCAACTGATGAGTTCCTCAAATTAAAGAAAGCAAGGCCAAATTAGCTGCTTTCTCATATATTCCCTTTTGCTAATGTGAAGGCAGAACACAAGCTCACTGATGTGCTACTGAAAATTTAGTTACCCCTAATAAAGAGAATTTAAAACATTTAAAAACCACTAGTGGATGATTAATAACTAATAAATACATTACAGTGTGAATGCAATGCTGCAGATAGCTACAAGCCATGTGGGAACCAAGCCTACAACGATCAATTAACTATTGATTGTAATGCCTGTTAATCGTTGATTAACCCTTTACAAATAACAAATACATTACCCTTACTGTAAAGTGGGACCACCAGGTTCTTTTACATGGCTCTTCATGTTTCTCATGTCCATCAAAGACAAATACATGTTGTCAATTTATTTTAATTCCAGAAAAAAAAAAAAATATATATATATATATATATATATGTATGTATATATTAGCAGGTTTTTTGTTTTTTGGGGTTTTTTTTGCTTTTGCCTCATAGGAAATTATTGCAAACTGAAGGGCATCCCAGGAAGTTAGCTGAAAACTGTCATCTCACCTGATCAATCACACTATTAAAACAGCCAGAACTCTTTGAAGCCACAAGAACTAAAAGTGAATTCATGAAGACAAATCTTAAAATGTCAGCACTAAGATTCTGAAGGCAAGTACTCAAAAATTAGCAAATGCAAACCTGTGATATTTTAAGAACATCGGTGTGGCCACATGAACGTTGTGATACTGCAGTGACCAGCACCATGCTGCATTTTCCATAGGATGTACAGAGTCTTCCACTCAGAAATCCACTAGCCTTCCATCAGAAGACCAGTTAATTAATAACTAATAAATGACTGGTCAAAAATCTGTTTCACATCTACTGCTTTTTTCTAGACCCAATCTATTGGCATTATAATTGTGCCTAATTTTAACACTTAGACTTTAATGTCCAATCTGCCAGTGGCACATAGAAGGAAAAGAAATGAAACACTGCCCATGTTTCTCAAAGTTCCAGACCAGGAGATTCCCACCACATTCCAAAACACAGTATATCAGATCAGCATTTTGGGGCTTTCCAAGCAAACCCATTGCCAAAGAAGAGGCAGTGAAGATGCCACTGAAGCCACTGCAGGGCCCAGGTGTGCAGGGGATGAATTTCACATCCCAGCACCTCTGAAGAACAGGTACCACCACCCAAATCCAGGTAGGCTCAGCAGGGCAGTGAGGTGCATGGCTGCAGGGATATTGTCAGGGAATTGGACAAGGGTAGGACAGGCTTGGCTGTGTGTGAGATGCCTGAAAGGAGCCAGCCAAAAGAGCTGCTGTCATCACAGAGAGGGAACTGGAAACTTCCCTGCAAGGGCCCCTGGAAGCTATTGAGGAAACAAAAAAAAACCTCCAGACCCTGATGGAAATCTGTAACTTGAGACATCTCCAGTAGGCAAAAGCACAAGGATGTATTCCATAGAGGACAAAATCTAACAGAGTCAGAATAACAAACAGCATTATCTATGTCCCAGCTTTGAAAAATGCCAAGGGTGTCTATGTTTCTCCACTGATTTTCTTTGTTTCATTTTTTTTTTCTCCCTTATTTGTGCCTCTAAAATATTTGGAGAATGAATTATCCAATATTCATATATTTGTTTATAAATAAAATAAATAATTTACAGAACTCCTGTCCTGAACAGACCCCATCTGTAATTTAAGAAGGGAAATGACACCTGATCTGTGATTAGCAGGGGAGCCAGTACAGGCACAGCTTTTTAACAGAGAATTCTGTGAATTTAACAGTCCCACCAGGTTGGTTAATACTTTATCCTCTTTGTAGAAACCCAGAGCACTGGGAATATTTCTCTGTCTGCTCTGGGGTGCCCTGACCCCCAGGGGAGCACTGACTTTGACCCTCATTCATGGAGAAAGTTTCCCGCACTTCAAGAATGACTGGAATCCACTGAACTGTGAAATAGATATAGAGAGTAGTGTAGCTGTATGACTTGGTGAGAAATTTAGCAATAAACACCTGAGTCCAAACATGAAATATTGTCTCACGTACCTTCAATCCAGACCCAGAGAAACCCACAGCTGGTACCCCCACACCTCTTCAAACTCTGGGACACCACGGCAAAACCTGGTGCCAGCCTCGAATGACCAACCCGGAAATAAGAACAGGAGCATTTACAGACTTTCGAAGGGAAGATGCTCCATGCACAGTACCTAAACACGCCAGAATACCTTCTAAAAAATGACCTCGATGGAGGCTCAGAGCAGCGGCGGGGAAAGCCCGGCCCGGTTCTCCCGGGGGATCCCCGCGGCGTTTCCATGCACAAAGTGCATTTTGCCACCTAGTGGCTACCGCGGAGGGACCTCGGTGTCCTGAGCCTTTGTCACCGTCAGCCCCACCCCTCGGGAGGGAAACAGCAGACGATTAAAAAAAAAAAAAAAATAAAGCATATATGACAGGCAGAGATGGGCCGAAACTTAGCCGATAAATCAGCAGAAAACTCGTGTACCGCAGCCCGGGCGCTGCGGAGCCAGGACGCGATCCCGGCAGGGAGCGGGAAGGAATTGTGAGAGAGGAATTGGAGAAAACAACAGCTCTGTCTGACCTCGATCCTACTGCAAAACGCAGGGCTTGGCACGGGACGGGCTGAGATCATCCCTCCAGTGCGGCCAAAGTTCGGGCTGGTACCGCAGCCGCCCCTCCACCAGCCCAGGGCTGCCGGGGGGAGGGAAGGAAGGAAGGACATCGATCCCATCGCCTTCTTCCCCTGGATTTTCATGTATTTAACTTGCTGAGAAGGTCAGGCAGCAATTTCTATGCCCTGATATGTTTTGCCAAGCGAAGGCTACAGCAGGCAGTGCAATTCTGAAAGTCCAGACCCCTGGAATGATCGCACTGAAAAAGCATTTTAAAAACCCCCAATATATCACAAACAAAACTTTCTACCCAGGAATCTACATCCCCAAAGGGATTTCAAAGGCTGATGGAGCTGAGCCTAAGCAGCTGTTTAGGAGTGCTTCCAACAACTGGAGTTTTAAACCTCACAAGAATAGACTTTGGGGGTGACTTATCAGATGTGGACTATCAAAGCAGTTTTTCAAAAATAGCTCTGCAGGTTGGAGAAGTTTCATCCTTCCGTGTCCTCTAGGGAGAGATTTGATGGGGCTACATGTACCTGGAGAGAGAGGGGATAAGGAGCAGCACACTGAGTTACTCTTCTGGATGACATTTTATTTCTACTCTGTGCAACTCCTAAGTAGCAAAGCCACTTTGAAACCAGAAAATTAAAGAATTACAATGAGAGGTTTACTCTGGACACACTCAGATCTGCAGAGACTCTCCCTGGTTTGTTCCACTGTAATCTCAAGCACTTAACTGGAAAAGCTCCATGCATGAGGAGCTATTCCTTTTAGGATTTCACTTAGGTCACTGAAGACAAGCAGAAGAGAGAGCCCAGACAGATGAATCCAGATTTAAGAGCAGCCACCATCTAATGGCTCAACAGCCTTTTTCAAAAGGAAACTGTGGTGTCCCCTTAGTTCTGAACTCTGCTGTGTCACACAAACATCACAAACTACTGGGAGCCACTGCAGCTCCACTGACAATTAATTACAGATGAAAACTGAAGAGCTTTGGGGATCACTGTGACATCAGAAACCTTATCCCACTCCCAGCAAATTTGGATGTAACACATAAAGAGAGTTCTCCAAATGATGAGGTTCAGTCCAGACCCTGTGTCACTTGGAAAGGCATTCACAGGAATGACAGATTTTGCTGCAGGACACATCTAAAAATCCAAGTGGTGTATGTGCCACAATCCAAGGGGGAACAATTTAATAGTGCTCTTTGAACAGAATCAAGACTTCTATTTTTCTGTAAAATAGGATCAGAACTCAGCCACTAGTTACATGATGCAAAACCATGCCTTTTTCTTTAAATTTACGGAGGTTGAAAACCTCTGAAATGAGCTCTGAGTCACAGTGGAGGTTTTTCACTCTTACCTGTGCTTCTTGCAATATGAGGGATGTGTCCTGCACTGAAAATGGCTGGTCTGCAGGAGGAAGAGAAAAAAGAAAAAGAAAACTACAGCTGTTCAGAATATGAATACTTGAAAACCTCATTTCAGCCATGAGTTTCAAAGGACAGGCACTCCATGCTGGGAATGGGAAGTGATGGCCTTGAAGCAAATTACAAAGTGCTGCAAATTAGAGACAAAAAATCTATCACCAGAACTTCATACACAATAAACACTTTTCACATACACTAGGGCATGAAAAAACATGAGCAAGAAAACAGCAAAATGAAGTAAAACTTGTGTCAAAAAGAGGCTGGAAATCCCCTGACCCCATTTTCACATGGAAACCACTGGTGCTGATAACTGCAAATGTGTTACTGGAAAACACCACCAGCAGATTTTCTTTCTGTTGTGGTTTAAGAGCAGTAAAATGCAGCACGGACTTAGCTTTACACGAAGGCTTAACTAAAATCCTACTGAACAGCAGCAGGGACTTAAATGGGATTTACTCTGGTGCTTTTAGGTGTGCTGAGGAGGAAGTTTGCTGCTTCCCGAGGTCCCAGGGATGTGGATGGGAGCTGACAGCTGTGTTGGAGGCAACTGGCTTGAGAATTCAACACATTGCGTCGGGTGGGACACTTTGAAAATGGCTGGAGGGGTTTGGAACCACAAGTCTGGGATGTCAGCTCCTCAGGAGATTTATTTTTAGATGTTGATTTGCTGCCCTAACTCCTAGAGTTTATCTGGGGAGCCAGCTCTGTAAGCTTTTCCCAAACTCTAGAAGTTCTCTGTTTACAGAGCACAGACAAATAAATAGTACTGTCACACTGACACATAATTGTCTGCTTCTAATATGCTTCACGTCAGATGTGACACATATTTGTGTCACAAAAAGGTGACACAAAAGGTTATTGTGACAATTTAAGCTACGATCTTGCTCCACTTCATTGCTTTAAATCTTTGACCTTTGAGACATTTGATTTTGGGGTTCTTCCTTACTTTATTTCTTGAGCCAGCAACTCCTTATCCTTTTTAGGCAGCATAAGAAGGAAGGGGGGTGGATGTGTAGTTGAAGTCTGTGTAAGTAACAAATATCTTTGAGGGACTGGCACGCTCAGAGAATTATCTGCGTCATCTTGGGCATGTCCCAGATGCCTCTAACCACCCCAAGGACATACTTTAGTCTGTTTATGGTGGCCATGACACCATCATGACACCCCAAATAAACAGTGCTGCTTCAAGAAAACACTCCATTATGGCTCTGAGCAGAAGTGCAAAGGCAAAGCAAAGTGCTGAGACCAGATATGAGGAGGTTTATTTGTTCTTGTGGTACAGAAAATGAAGGAAGGAAACTCCAGATGAGGATCTGCATAAAACAAACAAACAAACAAACAAACAAACAAAAAAAAAAAAAAAAAAAAAAAGCAGCTGGGTGATCCCAAACCCCAAACCGGATACAAAAAAATGTAATATACAACATGGGTTTAGCATGGGTTTAGGGAGGTGGTGTGCAAGGAGGTCAGCCAAGGAGAGCTGAGTCTGTGTCAAGCTGAAACTCACAGATGGAAAGTGGAACTGCCTTCCAGAAAAGGAAGAATTCTAGGGGTAGCATTCCAGGTCTCCCAAAGGCTAGAAGAGCCAAGGAAGGACACGAGGCAGATGTTGAGGGGCTGATCTGAAGTGTGAGACCCAGGAAAGGTCCATTCTGCAAGAGGCAGACACACAAAGGGTGCAGATGGTGGATGAAAGGAGCAGGACCACTCAGTGTGGAGCTCTGGCTGCTAATGAGGTGCTACCTGGGCAAAGAAGGACTAAGAAGATTAATTAATTTCCTCGAGCACTTGTGACTTTGAAGGAAAATAGTTTACCAAGGAAATTGGAAAGCTGATGGAGGGAAGAAGAGAACAGCTGAAAGACTGAGATCAGAAACCCTGAAATTCCATCTGCAGGAGATAACCGTATTGGACTATGTCATTCCAAAGGGCAAAAATACAGAGACACAAAGAAAGTGTGCATGGAAGCAACTGGAAAAGAAAACAGATGAATAACACAGTTTGTTCCTCCTGGAAGATGTGTCACTGACCTCAACACAAAGGCAAGATGGCTAAAATGTGACATGCTCACTAAATTCAAGCCAGCCTACATGACCTCATGTTTAACATGAAACAATAACTGGAATTTAGAGGCAGAGAAAGCCAAATTAAATAAAGCCATTTAAAAATTACAGTGACAGTCATCCCGTGTTTAAACAAGCTACTAAAGGAAACAGCAAAAAAAAAAAAAAAACGCCCATCACTTGACATTTCCACATAAATACTAGAAATCTTTCTGAAAGATTTACTGAATTCAAAACATGGTATCAGGTTTAAGGAAGACTCACATCACATATCACACTTAACAGCTTTAATTGGTGCTCAGACAAATGATCTAATGCTACACTCTGCCCTTGAAACTATTGACTTTGACTTTTTTTTTTCCAATTTACAAATAGTAAGGTTGGAGTGAACTGAATAAAGGAAATATAGGTTGTGCTGCCTTGTCCCTCAAGCAGAACAACCAACACTATGAATCCACTGCAATGAGAAGAGAAAACCCTTCAGTCTGAGGCAAGGAGCAAGCTGGGAACAGACAGACTGCAGCAGTCACGGTCATTTGGAAAGCCAGCCTTAATCATCTGAGGTGGAAACTGGACAAGAAAATTAGGCATTTTTGCAAAAAAAACCCCAAAACCCTGTAATAAGGGAAAAAGCCTTGAAACTTGTTAAAAAGGAATTTAAAGTGTTTTATCCTGCATGGAAAAAAAAACCCTCTAGTTGTTGGTTTGGTTGAAATCTTGTACAACATTTAAACAACATTCTCACATTCTGGATTATAAAAACAAAGTTATATAAAAAACCAAAAGGACCCAAACACAAAACAAAATCCCCAACCCAAGCTGCAGAGACTTCAGGACTGAGTCCCAGGACCTCCCTGTTGACAGAGAACTTTTCCTAACCCCACTTAAACTGTCATGTACCAGCATTTCTTTAACATTTCTCCAAACATTTGTTGCTTATAGCCATTTCCCCAACTCAGCCTTCAGTATTAAGCTGAAAATATCAAGGCACTCAGATTTCCTCTCCTATGAGTCCTGCACACCATCAGTGAATTTGAGAGCCCATCTCTCCTATGACTTCAGCTCCAGCTCAGTCTTTTAAAAATGCCTGACCAAAATTACTCAGCAAATGTAACAGGACCTGTGTAACACCTCTGATCCACTCTGAGACCCACCAAAACCACCGTGCCAGATGAATCTGCCACCACACTGCTCCCTCCCACAGCACCACTCCTCAGTCCCACCCTGAGTCCTTTTGCTGCTAAGCTTTTTGTTTGATTTGCAACCACCTGGTTTTGCACTTGCACGACTGGCACCTTTCTGCCCATTCTTGGACAGCACCGAATTTTTGTGCCACCCCAGAGCCTCCTGTCACCCTGCTGCTGCCTGCAGCCTTTGAGTCAGCAGCATTTTTGTCAGTGAGCATTAGCCTCATTCTTTGTCAAGACCTGCAATTCAAATAATGCCACCAAAAGCAGATCATGTTTAAGGCAGGCACATGAATCAAACTCCTCTTTCAGCACTGCCTCAGGTCACCTGTAGCCTCTGCTGCCATCACCTTCTCCACTCTGTATTTTCCCACTAAGTGCATCTTCTGCTGTCTACACTTATTTAGCACATCCTTCACCAAACGGAGGAAAATCTCATCACTACCCAATAAAAGCAGTCATAAAAGAGAGAAGGTTGCTCTGGCTCAACAGTCTTTTGTTTATAATGGGCCACTTTTCCAATCAGTCATTTACCCCAAGTTTGGCTTTTCACTACTTTTCAGATCATAGCCCAAAGTCAGTGTCCATCAGTCTTGTCCCTGCCCAGATGGCTTTTCCTTTCTGAAGCAGGAAACTGGATTACTCTGCTCCAGTCAGACCAAGAGATAACCTCAAACACCCACATAAAAACATTGAACATGCATTTCAGGCTCAAATCCTGGAAATATTTTGCGCTTCTGAACTGATCCCAAGAAATGCACACAATAAATACAATTTCCAGTTCAATTATCAATCCACTAGGAACAAAATGTACTTACTTAAACAAGCCATGTCCAAACGATGCAAGGAAGACTCCTGGTTTTTCCTTGGGAAATGGGGCTGCAAATGTGGCTGTCAGCAATTCTTGGCAGCCAGATGTTCAATGTTTGTTTTACATATGTTAAAGAAGCAACTTGAGTCTGACAAAGCAGCATCTTAAAATATTAATTACCCAAGAAATATGAAATCCCACTTCAACAGAAGGAGACTGCATTTGGTTTTTTGCAAGTTTTTGGCCTCAAAGATCTTAGAAGTGTCTTTGCTGGGATAACTTGCAGCTTTAGGGCTGTTTTCTGTTTTGTTTCACAGAGGGAACAGAAACAGTTTTACCATCAAATAAATTATAACAGATGACATTTTTAGCTCTAAATGTTCAAGGCAAAAAACTTGCTCTCTTCCACAGATAAAATTTCACTGTACATTGTGCTCTCTGCATAGAGACCCACAAATTTCAGTTTTGTGATTTGCAGCCTCTTACCCTTTCCCGAACTGAGGAGGAGGCTGCTCTGCAAACCTTTCCACAGATCCCACAAAACCAGCTCACCACGTTTAGGTGGATGCTCTGTGCAGACTGATAGTGAAAACAGAGACAACAGACCACCAAGGAGGTTCCTGTCCAGGTTGTTTTGCCCACCACGGATTTCCCTCCTGAAGCAGCTAAACTTTTGTCTTTTTTTTTTAAACTTTGCAGGGATGAAGAATGTCTTACCCAGGAGCACAGGAAAGGTTTGAACAGCATCCAGCTGGAACCTAACCTGCCTTGAACACAGTCCTGCCTGTGCTCAAAGAAACAAACTCCTTCCATAAGGCAAATACAATTACATCCTGCTGCAGCCTTCCATCATCACAGAAACAAATAAAACAATGGACACCTCTCGTGTTGGACTTCGGCAAAAGACATTTATTATTATTATTACTGCTGTTGTTGTGTTGCTGTTGTACCTCCTCTGCTCTGCCCACAGTGGTGGCATAAATGCTGTTACCACATTGTAGCTGATGATGCCGGTGTACAAATCAAAATCCATCTTAATTTCAAACTCCATTAGAAACACAGGAAAAAAGATCAACATTTACGAAATGTAAAGGGAAAAATGGTATGGAAAGAATTATATTTTTTTTTTTATTTTTCAAGCTTCCAAGACAGTATTACAAACAACAGAGAGCAAAGTAAAGCTAGAAATGAAATACTTGACAGCATCTGTTTAAAAATTACAGCTAAGAAACCTAATAAAAGTTGAATAAACAGTTACTAGAAATAAAAATTTTTACACATATGATATTTGTCTGGGATTTTTATTTCTTTAAAATAATTCATACAAATGGTTACAGTCACAAACATGATTTTAACCAAAAATATTGCTAGCCTACCACATTACCAGGAAGGAATCAATGTAGGCAATGAAATGCTGCTACTTTTCAGTAGTCTAGTGCCTTTTCCAGATACCACCAATAATATATACTTTAACTGGTGACAAAAAGCACAATGCTCGTTTATACAAAACCTTTTTGTTTTCCTCAAAATCTCTTTGCAAGGTTGTCTTCATTTTGAAATAAGGGAATTCATGCCAAAATTAGGAGAAACTGTTTTTCTTTTGTTTACTAAATTATTCTAAAAAATAAGACAAGCAGGTAGAAAAAACAATGCACTGTGTGGCGTAGAAAGAAAAATGGGAAAAAATTCATTGTCCTGAGAAGTTTGCCAACTGCCTCAATTTTGGGCATGTTTGAAAATATAAAAGAAAGGATTTTTAATCTCAAAACTGGTTTGCTGAATGCCTCCCTTATGTTTTTCCTTGTTGACAGCTAAGCAAACAAACCCTTTTTAATGTTCTAGAAACTGTACACAGACAAGTACATTCATGATATAATTAACTACTAACTTCTCTTGCTTAACAAAGAACCCATAGGACACAGAAACAGTGAATCAGTCCACTGGACAGGGACAAACTACAATTTATACGGAGGAAAAAAATGTTTCCAAATCTTCTTTTTGTCTCCCACCTTTTCCTTTTATACTGTATATTGGACCAGTTTCTAAACCAATAATCATCTCCTCCTGTAAGTTCATGGTTTTGCCTTTGATCAAAATCCAGGGTTTTGTTTTGTGTTGTTTTCCACGCTGGGGCTGACGTCTCCGCTGTTGGGAATGCTGTTGTTGGCTACAATTGGTCGCTCGGGTGGTCTCTATCAGCTTCTGGTTTGACAGTTTGGCCGGGGGAAGGAGCATGGGGCGGGTGGGCTACAGCAGGGAGGCCGTGTGATAGAGACATGGGGTTGGGGACTATTCCTTCTACTGCTGCAGGTATGCCAGTGGAAGCCACGCTGACAACGCCCGGGGGATACCTGCTGGGAGGAGAAAGCAGAGCGCACGTTAAAACCAGGAGCTGACTGAGCAGAGAGCCCTCCTGTGGGGGGACCAGCTGTGGCTTTCTCTGGGTCTGGATTGAGGGCACTTGAAACAGTATTTCATGTTTGGACTCAGGTGTTTATTATTTTTTATCAGTAAAACAGTCTCACACTATTGTGAGTTCTGCAGCTTTTCATTAAAAGGCACAGAATGGCCAACAATCTCTTGGTACAAGGTCTTTTAAGACTAAACTATCCCATTAAGAACTGACACCTAGATTATTTTCCCTTTTAACCCAATAACTGATCCCACAGAGCCCACAATGCAGACTTTTCTGCCCAATTACAAAATGCCACCCAAACCCATGAAGAAGAAGGAAGAAGCATGAAGAAGAAGCTCAGGACAACACCCTGTGCCTCCATCTTGCTTCCATCCACAACATAGCAAAAATCCCAAAAGCTAAATTTCTCACCAAGTCATACAGCTACTCTCTATAATCTATGTCACACTTTTGTGGATTTTAGTCTGTCTTGAAGTGCGGGAAACTTTCTCCATGAATGAGGGTCCAAGTCAGTGCTCCCCTGGGGGTCAGGGCACCCCAGAGCAGACAGAGAAATATTCCCAGTGCCCCGGCTTTCCACACCCACCCTGCCTCCTTCTAGAGCTGCAGAGATTCTTCTTTTGCTTTCAGACCAGTTAGAGACACAGAGGGTTCAGCTCCAGGTGAGATGCCACATGCAAATGCTGCTACATAAAGCAAGGGATGCTGTATTTTAACCAAATGAGACAGGAAAGTTTGCCAGATTGTTTCTTCAGATTTAATAGCAGGAGTAACAGCACAGCAAAGGAAACCACCTTCAAGTTTTGCTCCTCTCAAAGCATAACCTCAACAAGAAGTAATTCCAGCTGGATCCATGCAATATATTCTCTACAACGTTTCCTTTTTTTCCCCCTCTTTCATTTAAAATTTTCATTGTTGTGGTTTTAAAAAGTGTTTGTTTGCACTATTTTTGCAGTCTTAGCTTCCTGACAGCTCCCCAAAAAGCCATGACACCCACACACTAGTAAGATGACAAACTATTGCACCTGAGTAACCTTTTCAGCAGCAAACTTGCCACAGCCCTTGTCTGTAGGAGAACCAGTGCCTGCTACAGAAGTGCTTTAGGCAAACTACAACGAAGTGAAATGCAAATACAAAACTTATGCATGGTTTTAAAGATTTCTTCCTCTATCTGGACAAACACTGAGCCTAAATATTTTATGCATTCAGCTAAAGAATCATCCTCTGATTCAGCTCGATTTTATGATGGTTCTGATGTTATCAGGCTAAAAAAAATCTTGCAAATCTACTGTTCCAATCACAAACTTCAGATGTAATTGATGAACACTGGTACTTCACAGTGCTGTACAAAAACACCTACACATGGATTTAATAAAAATATATGTGTTTTTTTAGTCAAATACCTCAATACCTATTTGCAAATTATGTCACGCTGGCCACTTAGCACTGACCCTTTGCCTCCCCTCCTCATCATAAAGTCACACACTCCTCCCTCATTTCCCTCATTCTCTCCTGCTGTACCCTGCCCATCCAAGCATCCTGGTGAGGGCATTATCCATCTGAAAGCCTGAACACAAAAAACCACCACTCACTGCAGCTTTTGCTTCCCAAGTATTTACACAGAACTATGTGGGACAAAAGGCACTTGTCAAGCTTTTTTTCAAGTACATTATTCTGCTGTTGATTTTCTCCTCATGCACAGCTCAATGCATCAGGGAATTTCACCCCATTTCTGCATCTTTTCCATGGTGATACGTATTTCTGCTACTCATCCCAAGTTCCCTCAAACTGGCAGAAAATTAGTGCAGAACTTAGGCAAGACTCAGGAGAGAAAAAAGATGCATGCAAGAACACTGACTTGTTTTTTTGCTTGCACCACAGAAACATCACAGGAACCACTTTTGGAAACACAGAACCAGAGGGGCTCAGCAGGACTGACATGGCACAGGGACAACAGGGACACCAAACACTGGTCTGATCATCCTGGCAAAGACTTCTACACACCACAACACTGACTGCAATCTGGGATGGGTAACGAGGCTGTGACTGATGACACCACCTGCAGGCCAGAGAACTTTGTTCCCAATTGTACACATATTTATAGGGCTTCCTATGCTAATTCCCTCTCCACAGAGGTTCCTTGGAATTAATTTGCAGTTGCTAATGGAATTAGTTGCTTGTTTCAGTAACTTCATTTGAATCTTATTAATCAAATTTGCTTCAATGCCTGTGAAAACTGTCAGACAGTATTGTTTTACCTAAATTTAATTTTGAAACAGCTTTTCTGTTATTCTAGGTGCTTTGCAAGACACACAACACGACACAAATTTCCATTTAAAAGTCCAACACTGCAGCTGTTCTCAACACACAATCTCTACTTTCTAACAACCTATTCCCTGAGTATCAACACACCAGAGCTGGAAAAAAGTCAAGGAGAAGAGCAACTTCTTCAAATGTGTTTTCCTCAGGAAGAAAAGCCAGAGCCTCCCCTTGTGAAAATGGACAGTGCTGGATCAGGAGCACTGAGAGTTACCTTCTGAGCACACTGAACATTTCAAACTGCACATCTGTAGTTCCACTCTGAACTCCAAATATCCAAATATATGTATGTAAGGACATTCCCATGGACATCAAATCATAATCACCAGGATTCTACCTGCCAGCACCTCACCTCAGGTACAGGTTTCCTACAGACTTTTAGTACCATCCAGAGGCCCCACAATTATTTTTCTTGTCCTAAAACAACACAGTGGCAGCAGCCATGCTCCACTGGTACATGATACCATGCTCCACAGAAACTGTACTTGACCACTCCTAACCCTGCTTTGCAATCCTCTTTCTGTAATTTCTGTCCCTTTTTCATCATCAGTGTTGCTCAAATCCTGTCTCTGAAAGGGCATATAAACTCAAGCCTCTACCCATGAGCATATGTATTCTATATAACTTTCCCTTTTGCTGCTATTTATTGCTTTTCTAATCTTTCCGTTTTTTCTGTTCTTAACCAGGAAATACATCCTCTCCAGCACTTCATGAAGTTCCCCTCTATGTTCTTCCTCTGGCAGCAGTAAGTTGAAATGATTTCCAGATAGTATGTCCACTGAACTAATTTTTTGTGAAAGCAGAAGTGAGCAGCTATACCTCTGAATTAATTAATATTCTTCCACTTCCCCTGTGTAGTCTTAATTTAGGAGGAAAAATACAGTAGCCCCCTTAATTACAACAGATGGGCGACTTTAATTTCTGTTTTACGCTCATCTATCTTTTAAATGGCAGATGCACCTTGAACTCACTACATTAAGCTCTGTTAAAGAAACTGAGTCTGTCCTAGAAGAGCTGTAATTTTTAAGTGCACTCTGTTATCATGCACTGAATCTGAAAACCACCAGTGAAGAACCTCAACATGAAGTAACTCCTGAATTAACCAACATCCAGCTATTCTCATCCAAGCACCTCTTCAGTACTTAGGTATTCATAGAATCATGGAATGGTTTAGGATGGAAGGGACATTAAAGATCATTTTGTTCCAACCCCCTGCCACGGACAGGGACACCTTCCACTAGACCCAGGTTGCTCAGTGCCATACCCAGCCTTGTCCTCCACCTGTCAGGAGGCAGGAAGATGTGTGCAAATGTCTATAAATGGTACAACCACTGTTACTGGCTGTTGAATTTCTCTGTGCCTATGACCTGCCTGCTCTGTGACACAGGAAGTGGCAGGGGGCTATTTCACAGGCAGATTAGTAACAAACACATGGTGATAACACAAGATCAGGGTATGTTATGCTGCTTCACCAAGACCACTACAAATAATTCCTCCTCAGGAGTATTGCTGATCTTTACTCATGGGAGAGGTCCTGTTTGCACGACCTTTAGTGCTGATAGGGTGTCTTACATTTCACACAGTAAATGGTTTTGTGTGCCCCAGAATATGATGATATTCAGATGATCTAGTTTACAATCTGCTGACTAATGCTGAATGTTCTGGGCTTATGATAACATCTGATAATTTGAGATTTCTGTTCTACATCAAAATACAAGTGAATTATATATCCAAAATAAAACAGCCTCGTTAGTTTTAATTTACCAAAAGAGGTATCTGCATTTTTTAACATATCAGTTATTATCCTAGGTCTTATCTTCTAATGCAATTACATGAGCGTGATACAGTTATTAGCACATCTGAAACATTGGGACTATCTGTGAAAGACTCCAGAACTCACTTAGCTCAACATCACCTTGGATCACGAAGAAAAGATGGAAAAACTTGGTTTGAACCATCAGTTCTAATGTTGTACTTAACCCAGGCAGGAATTAAGCATCAGCAAACACTGCTAATGAAACCAATTTCTTCATAAAACCTGAGCTTCAAGTGATGCATATTTTGCATTTCACACAGTAGTAACTGCCTTTATCCACATTCAAATACTATTTTATTGCCCCTCCAAAAAGCTTTTAGCATTTATTGTTTAACTATTAACTCCTGCCTCAAAATTCCTAAAATTAGTTCCATTTTGCATTTGAAAATAATTAGATCATAATTTTACAATAAATTTTGTTTATCGAAAAAACGGACTGAAACAATGTCTTAAAAAGCCACTCAGTTCTGTGTTTATCCTGCTTAAATTGAATACATATGGTCTTTACCTTGTAAATCATTAACTCCCCCAAACATTCCTAAGTTAAAATTAATTTCTGGCTGCAAAGCCTGCTTCTGCTGGACTTGTGACCCCCAAAACGAGAACAAAAAGCTGCATTTTATTTGGGCACGGACCCCTGTTCTTAACTGCCATGACAGGGTTGGAGTTATTACCTCCAGTCCAGCAACACCTGCCTTTAAGCCCCAATTACATTCAGCCATACCCTCACTACCCCAAACTGAAGTCCAAGAAACCAGATGCTGTGTGGAGGAGAACACGTGTGCTTGAGCTTCTCATTTAAGCAAATAAAAACACCCTTCTTAGATATTTAGGGTTGTTGGCATACTTCCAAAAATAAACATCTTCAAGTGCTGTGATCACCAAATCCAAGTTATTCTTTTCCCTTGGTGCACTTATGGCTCCTGATGTGGCAGAGGGTGGTGACACTCATCCCTGACACCCCTCCATCCCTTTCTGATGACATTGTTCCAAGTTACTGGGACAGGATAACTTTGCTTCACTTCTCAGGAGGGCACAGCTGGGCTCCCATGTGGAATAACACAAAATCAGGAATCCCCCCTCTACTAAAAGTATGGGGAGTCCTCCTAAAGAACAGCAAAGGTAAAGCAGATGCATGAGCAAGGACAGTGGAAGGATGAGGATTAGGATAATGAGGTATGACAAAACAGTGAGAGGACTGCACTGCCCCTTTCCTCAAGGCATTGAGTTAAGCTGGCATTTGGAGCTTTCTGCCACTTTCATCCTACTTATGTGTAAATATCATATTGGAAAATACAAAACTGCAGGTGTTTTTCATAAATAAGAATTGTCTGAAGACGGCTACTAATAAGAATCTGCTGCTAGAAGAGCTGCTAGGGGTAAAGGGACAGAAAAATACTCTGGAGCAAACAAAATAACTAAGGAATGTGCATATTAGGTGTAAAAAATTGCCCCTTCTATTAATTATTAAGACCTGCTTTCACAGTTGACTGAGAATACATAGATCAAGTCTCTCAAATGCTTCTGCTTAAAAATTAAACATATAATTTAGAAAAAGCTATTTTAAACATATTTTCATAATCACCACAGGCTGTTGCACTGTTTTCAATACTGAGTTACTTGTTCTTTCTTGTGTCTGTAGGCCACAAAACAATGTAAGTTTATTACTGGAAGTCTTTCTGTAACCTACAGCTGCATCATTACCTTCAGAAAAGGAACATAACACTTCCACTGCAACACTGGAGAAGACCAGAACTGTTTTACTTGAATATACAAACAAATGCATATTGCTCACATACAAACCCAAGGAAAAAAAGACTGTAAGAGGATTTATAGTCAGACACAGCATGACTGACATAAACTAGGAAAACAAGATTATTCTCCTGAACACAACGATTACAAAACCAATATAGCTGGTGTGCAATGCAAAAGCACTTCAGTCATTAATAGGAAGGTCTTTTATCTATTCCTGAATACCTACACTGAATTATGGAGGTATTTCTTCTACCTCTTCAGCACACTTACCTGTATGCAGCACCATTAAGCTCTGGATGAACAACTCCAGGGTCCATACTGGCCCAATGTGTAGCTGCAGTCAAGTGATCTTTGTTAACACAGTTTTTCAGACTGTCTGGAATACGACCTAAGATGAAGCAAGGAAAAATAAATAAAAATGTATAAAAATTGTGTGCCTTATACTCTTAGTATGTCTATGTTAAAAATACTTACAAATATTTGTGTATTTAAATCAATACATAAAATGACACTAAGAGCTTGTTTCTGGTCCTTGCTGTAGCCTTTTGCCTGGGACTTAGGTAATAATGGTTGAAATGCTCTGCTTAATTTTGATTTTCCTGTCTCTCTTTATCTATTGTATACAGGGTCTCAGTAGAACCAAAATCAGTAAGAGTTATCTTTCCAAGAAGCTGTAATTTGGATATAGAGCATAGCTACCAATCAAATTCAGTCATCTAGCCCCCTGCTTTCTGTCCTTAACAACACTTTCCTCTTTTTCCTTCCACCTGTAACAGCAATTAAAAGCACTCAATTCAGATTTCTGAATGGAATTGTGCCATAAACCTGAACACTACCAACACTTATTCCCTGTCCTCCTGAACTTTCCCTTCATCTAAATTGCTCTTCACTTTTATTTACTGCAATGTATTAAATCCTCAGCCATGCCTTTCATTCCTACATAAAATGAAAATACACCAGAATTTCCTCTCTTCACTTCTTCAAAACCCTTCCTTAACCTCTGAAGCACAGCTGAAGTTTTAAGACTGGAAAATCTGTCAGCCTGATTCAGCACACACTGGACAAGCCTGTGACTGTCTTCTGCAGAACTATCTTCAGCCCTGCTACAAATGACATGAGCAGATCCAACACAGATTTCCTTCATAGCAATAGGAATGTTTCCACCTATTTTAACAGGAGAGAGATCAGCTGGAGCCTGTGTCTTTTCTGACATCTATTTTAATGTGTCTTCACTGAAGTTCCATCTTACAGTGCATTTGCACAGAGGGGCAGAAAGAGGTAATTCTGAGTCCAACCCTGCCACTGCTGGCAGTGGAACCCCAGAAACCCTTTCAAAAACTGACCATACTTCATCATTAAAGAACTCAGCCTTCTGTCTCCAGCTTCCTACTGGAAATTTGATTAAGGACTTCACTATCTCTGCCTGTTCTTTCCATCCATCAGCCTGGCCACCATGGGGCTGTAAAAAAGCCTTTTCACAGAACTGCTTTTCATGCAATGAATACCATCAAATGGGTGTTACTCCATGACTTCAGCTGATATCCCTGAATCCATCACATCTCCTGTGCACAAGCTGAAAGGGCTTTTAGCTCAGGACTGAACAAGGTGAGGTACATGCCCCATTACAGGTGAATTCCAACCATCTAGACATAATCTTCAAATTGTAGCTGAAATATACATCCATCTAAACTTCTGCCAGAACTGTCCACAAATTTAAACAGTATCTTTCTTCTTCTGAAGTTCATTCTTCTCAACCCTGTCTTCCTCTTTGCCCACCTCATTCTTCATTTTGCTAACTTCTATAGGCATGTTCTACTAGTCTCCCCTCAAAATCCAGGTTTTTTTATTTTAAACTTCTAACCATCTTTTCATTTGCCATGCTTGCCTATCTCTTACATCCATTCCAGTGGTCCTCCTTACTTCACACTTGGAATGCTTTCAAGTTTAAAAATATATTTCAAGGTATTTAATCTCTGCTGATTATTTCTGTTTTACACATCACAACATCATTGACTTTTAAGCAACAGCAGAAACACTTAACATTTTTATTGTCAGATGGTAGTCACAGCCTTCATTCCTACATTTCACACCTTTTTCCAATTATTCTCCCTCTCTATGCCCTCTCTTTCTTTGTGCTCCCCTATGGTTTTCATATACCCAGCTTTATCCCACAATTCCTGTATCTTTCCTACATTTGTTTCACTGCAATTCAATGTCATTCTCACCTCCCCAATGCTGGTCTCAGTTTGATCTTACTAAAAACCATATGCAAACACTGAAGTGCTGACAGCTTCGATACAAATCAACGATCCAGATCGCTGAGAGCACCATCACACACTTGAAGGAACTGCAGGTCTGTCTTCCTAAGCACATATGCTTGGGCTACTGCACAAATTTAACATAAAACTAGCTCTGGATAGCTGGCTCTTCTTTATTTTCAGACAATAGCCTACTAATGTTGATTTGCACATCAATCCTCCCCCATGCAGGTACTGGTTTGTGCAATCTCTCCCAGAGCTATCTGGGAGCAGGCAACAGTCACTGAACACCCTGACAAAGAAACAAATGTACCACTGGAGTTCTGGACTACAGCCACAAGGACCAGTTCCAAGAAAAGGATGGTCAGGCTCTTCAGGTCACCTCTAAAACAGAGTGAAATTATCCAGTAAAGGACAATTCAGCTCAGGAGTTTAAGAGGTGTCTTTAATTAGCATCCAGAAGAGAATCTTCTTTCTGCACAGGCTATAAACGAAACTAAATTGCTTGGCCTCTCTAGGCACAAGGCAGAGGGAAGGCTACTGCCAGTGCTTTTTGTGTAACAGAGCAATGTGCTGGCACTGAACTACTCTCAAGGTGACACAGATGGCCCTGCATGTCTGCAGAGCATTCAGACGGTATCGCCAAGGGGGACACAGCAAAGTCCAGCTAAAGGGAAAACATTAGTGCTTAATGAATCATTTTCCAGTATGAAAATCCTCCCTTTTATTTTAGGCTACAAGGGATTCAAACCCATGCCAAATGGCTCAGTCCTCTCATTTTATTTATTAGCAGTGCATGTTCGAGACGTAGCTGTTTTCTCTTATGTGAGCAGTTTACAATTACATGGCAGTTATATAACAAAGACACTCTGTCCTTTAAAATGCCAGACTTCTTTAGCAAGGCTTTAAAGAGGGGAACATCTAAAATAGAATAACCTCCCAACAAAATGCTGAAAACTTTACATAGAGAACTGCTCAAGACAAGTAAAAAAGGAGCATCTAGGAAAAGCTAAGGAGGACTTTCAGTCAAATGGGTAATAGTTATATGCAACAAAGAAAAAAGCAGATGATTTTTCACACATAAATAAATTTCCTTTACATGAAAAAAGCATTTATTCTGCAATGCCTTCCTTCTCTTTGTAATTGCAAAGAACCTCCAAAATTACTTGTTCCAATTCTGAGAACAGACTTAGCATTTGCTGATTTCTGTGCTCCAAATATTAGAAACAAAACCCAAGGCTGCTTCTTTTAGGCATCTTTCAAGACTGGAGACATAGGTTTCTTAAAAAGAACTGCACAGTGAAGGAGCTAATAATAACAATGTGAGTCAGTACCTGTGATCGCCCTTCGGATCTCTCGTGCTGCTTCCTCCCGCATCTCAATTGAGGCTTGCTCACTATACCAGGCTGCATGTGGGGTACAGATCAGGTTTGGTGCATCCTTCAAGGGGCCCTGACTAAAGCTAAATGAAAATTTAAAACAAGATCAAATGACAAAAAAATATTGGGGGCAAGGGGAAAAGCAAGGTGGCGAATCCAGATGGATTTGTACATACACAGATTAATTTCTACAAGGCAAAAGAATTGCATTTCTATTTCTTACTGAGTTTGTTTATAATTCTGTTAATTTAAAGTACTATTTAGGGTATAAATAAGCAACAATCACTTTTTATAGACCAAAGGGTGGAACTTAAGTATAGCAGCAACATTAGCTTCTGTCCAATGCACTTACTGTAACTACAGTCACTGCCACTCCAGTTCTGGGGCAGAAATGCATAAAGGAAAACCCAAATTAATTTAGGATGCCATTCCATTTGTCTAGGTCAGCACAATTTCACTTTTATTGCATTAACTAACAAAGCTCTTCTCTTTCTGTCAGTATGACATCTAATCATTTAAAGAAAAAAAATCTTACAATTATTTCCAAATCAGAAGTGTGTCCATCATCAGCCTCAATGCCTTCTGGATAATTCAGGATTTTAAATTTTATTTTTAACTATTTTTTCTTTCCCATCCCCTTATAGAAACTCCACAGAAAGAAGGAAATTTACAGATTGTTTTTTTAGGGAAAGCAATGAATCTGTGTACAAGTGTTATCACAGATACAAAGTAGAAAAACTAAAAATAATAATAATGGAAACTTGCTCCTCCTATTCATTTCCAGTTTTAATAATCTTGCAGTCAACTGCAACAGGACAGCAAATATTTTAAGACAAAAGCGTGCTTTCAGAGTTGGTCATAATTCATAAAATGATAGATTTCATCTGTAGTTCAACAAACTGGCAAAACTCTTGCCTAAAGAGCTGCATGCTGCAATGAGATAGACATGCAGCACTGCAGCCAAAGGAAACTGTGGCTGTAATCCTGCAGCTGAATCTCTGCACATGGCATCTCCATGCACTAAATGGGGCTTCCTAGATGTGCAGTGGGCTGCTTGTGCAGATCCCAGACAGGAATTTGGAAAAATGTATGGAGCTGCAAGTCCCCTGAGCTGCTACACTCTGGCTTTGCACAGCACTACTGCATTGTAATGACTACCTTTAGGAGTAAATGAATCCAGGGTATGCATAAATAAAATTAATTATTTGTGATGTGGCATCATGCCTCAGTAGGTATAAAAATTCTGACTAAAAGGATATTATTCTATTTTTTCAAAGGTTCTATATCCCCCTCAAGCTGGAATGAGAGATACTGTCCTCTCTCCAGTCTTTACAACCTGCCCTGAATCTGTTCTTCTTCAAAAACTTATGTGGATTGTTCCAGTTAAAAATAACAATTTTCCCTGCCCAGCCTGAAAAAGGCTTGTCACATGCAAGGACTAAGCTACAGCAGTCTGTTCTGAAGCCTCAAGGACATCTGAAATAGGCTCATTTTGATGAGGAGTGCTGATATCTCAATGCCAATGCCACTTAGGGGACTGGTGCATTTCTGCCTGAACCACTGGACTTAGTAATTCAAAAACTCAGGCTTATGCTACCAGCCCTACTACTGACAGTAGAGTTACTACTCCCCTTATAAAGGGGAAAACAAAACAAAACCTGCACTCCGACAGCCTTCCTGAAACTTTTTGCAACCTCTTACACACATTTCCAGCAGAGGCAATCTGGACAAATATCTTTTTCTTCAGAAAGGTGTCAAAAGCACTTCTCACACCACATCTCAGTTCTCTGCCTTTGAAAGATCCTGTTCAGGCATGAACTGGCTCCAGAGCTGCATCAGTGGCAAAGGTGCACTCTCCTCAAAGCCATGGCCGGGATTTGAACTCAGTTTTGAACTCAGGTTTCTGCTATTTCTACTAAATAAACCCAGTTTTTGTTTTCTTTTTAAGGAATTAAATCTTGGACGTCACTTTTTTCACTTCTAACCACATACACAAACCCCATCTACATTCGCATTAGCCCAGTGCTGCACAGATTCATGTTGCTTTGCTAAGGAGTATTTAGCTACCAAATGAACAGAAAACTCAATTTACTTGTTGCTGTTGATTGTATCATGCACTAAGACTTAAAAATAAGAAAGTGAACAAAATAAAAAGAAAAGAAAAGGAAAAGCACCTGAATGGTTCTGACTCATGTACATCTAAGGCTGCCCCTCGTATCCTTCCTTCCTTCAGGGCCTGTGCAAGTGCTTTTTCGTCTACTAACCCACCTCGAGCTGTGTTGACCAGGAAAGCCCCTTGTCTCATCTAGGGAAAGTTAAAAACAAGAATGATGAAATAAAAATAAATGAAATAAAATCGTTGTGGCATTATTTTTTACTCAAAAGAAGCATCCATTACAACAAAGGCTATTCAGCTGGTTTAAACTGTAACAGTTGTCTTCCCTTTCCATTGGAAAGTACCACCAAATGTGATGCTTCTAACATAAAATGCTATTTCACAGCACTTAATAACCTTTTGTTTCTTGTAAGTAGTGTCTTTTAATAGAAGCACTGTTTCAGATATTGTGCAGTACCATGATCAAAAGATACAACTGTGCATATGAAAGTGACACATCATTTTATGCCTTTTTATTTCACTGTGAAATTGCATGAGACAGAAACTACAGCACATTCTTAAACAAATTCATATTTTGTGGCTTTCAACTTTCACACAAATAAAAGCCTACATGAATTTTTCAGAAAAATCAATGCCTTTGGATTTTCAAACACTTTTCTCTTTAGTTGCCAAAACACAGTAGATACATGCATTATTTATTTTTGTTACTTCAGCTTCCTCCTCCCCTGTGAGACTTTTCAAATAAAGGTCTAAAGAATCCTTCTATTATTCAATTAAAAGGCATGAAAATGAATTTGGTTGAGAACGCTGTGTGCCCAGGAGAGAAGCTGTGCTGTGCATTGTGCAGATTAGCATTGTAGATGACATAAAATCAGTATTATAGGGAGAACTACAACAATTTACACCATAATACATCCACAACTTGAAAACAAAGTGGCAGTTTAAATAAGAGAAATGGTACTGAAATAAACATAAATTACAACATCCTGCTTCCAGCCACCCTGGTATTTAATCTTTGACAGATGTCTCAAACACCTCTGTGTGCATGAAGGAAAGCGAATGCAGAGCAGGAACCATGGTGAAGATGAATTATGAAAATCTCATTTTGTACTGACTCTGTCTCTCAACATACAAATAAGCAAAACCCAACATTTTTACACCAACTCAGCTTCATGAAACCTACACATCAAACTAAACCTTAGGTAAATAGATTTTTATGCTCAAATACTGATTCAAAATGCCAAGTTCATCAACAACAAGGAGGTCTGAATACGTCAGTTTTGGTTGCTTTTTTCTAATGAGGTCATATGGAATATTATATGCACATGCTTGCAGTGTTTTCTAAAGAAAAAACACACCATTATTTTAATGGCCAACTGCCAACTCTCTAGGTTTAATGTGGCCCTGCCTCTCTCCATTTGCAGACTCCTGGGCCTACAGGAGATCCATCCATACAGCAGAACCAAACTCCACTTACAGGAGCAGAACTAAAGGATGCTTCTCTCAGCTTCACGTAGTTAATTTGGGAATCAGAACAGCAAAGAAACTGGGGCAGGATCTGAAGCTGGTCTGGTAACAAGAAGAGATTCCTTATGGGAACAATCACTGCATCTCCAGTTCATGGGTCAGTTGTAGGAACTGAACCAAAAGCAGCACAGGTGGGCTCACCCCAGAGCCACTCACAGCTGTGCAGACACACCAAAAAGGCTCGTGGGAGCTCAAATACCCTTCCCCCTTCTGTGCAAACTGGTAACTTGAGTTGTAAGTACAGCCTGGTGTATTTACAGGCCCTTACTTAAAAGTGAACATTTTACTTAAAGTGAACCCTGCTAAAATCTTCTGTCCAATCTTGCTTGAGTTTTCATTTTAGGACTATTTACAAAACTCCAGAACTAGCACTAAGACACATTCAAATCAAACAGAACATGCCTGCATAAATGCATTCTAGAGGGAATGAATTATGTGACTCATGATAAACTGTCAGGGTGGATGCAGCTGGAGATGATCCTTAACAATGGGTGGAAGCTTGAAAGAGCTTCACAGCTGAACTGCTGACGTCTGTTAAATTCACCTACACTAAACCTGCAGAGCTGCTTTATAAAAGTATTGTGTTTAAACTGCAGTTTTTTCTCAAATCTGTATAACTGAAGATGACCTCAGTCTGAAGAGCACAAGTTCATTGAAACACTTCTCTGAGCTACTCTGGGACTACAAGGACAAGGAGGATGGCTTTACAGAACAATGATTAATTCACTAAAAAAGTTACTTAAAAGAAGACAGACACCAAATTTTCAAAGACACTTGAAGTCATTTCAGACTCCACAAATTTCAGGGTGAGACTCCAGTGAAATGAGATACAGCATACTTCTCTGTACTTTGTTTAAAAACTGGTTATGACATGAGCATGCAGAATTGGTCAAAAATGGTATGCAATGCTCTCCAGAAATTCTAGGCCAACTCCAACATCTGTCAGCCTAAATCAGAATATGCTCTACACAAACTGTGCAGTCAGAGGGGTTACAATTTCATGGGTTTCACATCCACTTTACTATCCAGAGTGCTTCACCCAAACTCCTACCCAAAGCAAGAACTATCATCTAACACTTTAATTAATCCTTGCTTTGATCATGAAGGATAACAAATAGGAAGATAAATGCTTACTTAAGACACTTTCCAGTGCAGAGTTTATTACAGGCATTTAGTTTCAGATGGTATTACTCTGTTTTAACATGTTTTTCTTAGTTTGTTTCTCTGATTAATGTGCTGTGCCTTCTCCAAAGCTCAACACATTTCTCTGTCTCCACTCAAAAACCTCCTGTGGTAAACTGGACCCAGTTTCACAACTGCTGCATAATAAAATGACCAAGGCTTGGTGGTCCCATGGAATTCAATGTGATGCTTTTTGGGTCTAGATGTCTGCTTGAAGAGACATCTCAACATGTAATAACCACTGAATGTACCCAGCCTTACAACGGAAGACAATATTCAAGGCAGGGTGACAGAGCTCTGGTCTCTTTGGTTTCATTTTAAGCTTCTTAATTTTTTAGAGTTTTAAATCCCAAATCCTGATTTTATGTTGTGATGGATTTGCAAAATCCCTAAACTCTCAAATCAATAATTGTGTTGTACTGTCAGTTTTCTGCCATGATCCTACATGATTGTGGAACGTGTTCAGTAAGTTCTTCAGTTCTAGAGTAGTAGGTACAAACTATTTCTCAGAAGACAAGCAGTGATTTTAGTGCAAAAGAGTGCTACTGTAATTGTTACCAACATATAAACCCCCTATATATACATATATTTGTAAAGAACAGCCAAATAAACTATTCTATCTTAGGGCTTCTTTCCTCTACATTGCCTCCATTTTTATGTCTCAGTGTTTTACTTCTGGCTGTTACCTACACTAAAGCTGGAGTCAAACTTTTCCATTAAGTGTCTGGCTTCTATTATCATATTTTTCAACAATGGAGCAGTTACTACACCCAGATTTTGAAATTATTTTATTATTTTGTGTATTACCTACAACTTTATGGAGAAGTTAGTATTAATTCCAAGAAACATTATTTTTCCCAATAATGCAATGCTGTAAATGAGCTCCATCCTTGAAGTGCTCTGTGAGCATCGGGACTGAGCACAGGGGGGAGCCATTTAGTCATAATCCTTAAATTGCATCAAAGGAACTCAAACTGAGGGACAACAGTGAAAGGCAGAATTGCTACCTGAAAATACACATGCAAAGGAAGAAGCTGCTACAAGACACAGAAAAAGTGCTTTTACATCAATGCCACTTCATTAAATCTGAGTAATATTAAGAAGAGTGAACTATTTCCACAAATGCAATGTTCCTGAGCCAAAAAGACAGTAAAAAGCAACAATACATAAACAACCAGCTAGTTCCTAATCAATCATAGACCTGTTTGATCTTAGAGCAGCAGAAGAGAAAGATTTCTATCAAATGAGAATCTACCAATTTGCAGAAATAAATGCTGTACAGAGCTGGCAACCAGCACTGGTGTGGAGAGCACCCACAGAGATTATTACCTGCTTTATGGTGAAGTCATTGATAAGATGATGATTGTGTTCATTCAAGTTGCAGTGCAGGGTAACACAGTCACTGTGGAACAGCAGGTCCTGCAAAGTGCTCACCCGCTGCAGTCCCAGAGCACGCTCCATGCCATCCGAGAGGTATGGGTCATAGAAAATCACACTGAAGCCAAAGGCTTTGGCACGTAGAGCTACTGCTTGCCCAACACGCCCTAGAACAAGATAAACACACCATGAGAGCAGATGTGAAGCAGCTGTGGGTGTAAGGTGGCCTCCTCCTGCCCAATGGGAATGCTTGTATCAGACCGTAACGCTTTGTGCAGCAACTGCAAGGGCAGAAAAGGGAGGTGCCTCCCATCCCACTCGGAATCATCACTGGGATCAGAAATGGTACATCTGGACTGTTTCACACTGCCTTGAAACAAAGCAGGAGGTTTGCACCTTTTGTCACCAGATACGTGAAATGCCAGAAGATGTCACATAATCTGCAATAATCTGTGTAACGCCAGGCTTGCCTGCTGGGCCTGTTTATGGCAAAACACCACGGCCTGTGAACACATCCTGCCAAGGGCTTATCCTTACCCATGTCAAACCAGCTGGCTTTAATAAAAAGCTATAAAATTAATCCTCAAAAATGGATGCAATAACAGATAATTTGTTTAATCTGAAGCACAACCATTTTCAATAAATGGAATCACCTTTCTGGTATTTTCTTTCATTTTGTGTAACATCCTTCCAGCATTAAAATGCCTACAAGAATCCGTCATCTAAGGCGTTAAAATAAATTTTATTCAGCTACCTGAATGATAAAAAATAAACACAGATGATCATATGGCATCTAGTTAAAAGGACTGCAGTCCCACTTGGAACTGACACTGAACTTTGCTTTTTTGTTCCACTTCCCTTACTGTCATATTTCAGAGCTGTGCCCAGAAGTGCTGTATGGGCATGACTCCACACCACATGTACCAGGAAGCGTGTACTCCCCTTTGATACACTACCAGTAAAACAGAGAGGGAAAAACCTCTGAGTACATCTAATGAGTTACAGGCATTTTGAGGACTGAGAACTAACACACTTTTCAAGTTAGAAGTTTACAGAGCAGATATTCACATTAGAGAACTACAAATGCTGGATATAAAGATCTTTCAAAAGCATCACTTGACACATCATAATAACAATGCCTAATTTGAAAAAAACCAAACCAAAAAAGTCAACAACTTTTCCTTTGTAAGGTCTAAGTTTGTTCAAAAAAGCATCAAATCAACCCAGGGAAATCCCATCTCTTTCCCACTGTGCTTGAAGGGATTTCCCTCCGCTTTTCAGTTTCTTTTTGAATATACTTCAGAAGCCACAGGAAGAAAGGTTTTTGCTGATCACTTAATGTGAACACAGCAATTCTGCAGTGCTTAGTGACAGATGTGCTCGGAATATTAAACAGTAAATCAATCTGACAGGGGCTGTCTGCTTTTCTTTGGGGACACCAGGTTAGAATACTCCTCAAAATCTTTCATTTCAACACTTGCATGCATGTTATTTGTTTGCTTTCCAAGCTGTTTTTATAAATTTGAATTAGAAAATTTTCAACACAAACACTGTATTGTTTCCAAATTTTGGCATGTTCACAGCTCAAGGAATCAGTCACACAACTGTAAATATTTTTTTTTTTTAACAAAGCATATAACTGTTACTCCAGCTCCATTCATTTTCACATGCCACAGTCTGTCATCTGTTCTTTTTTTTTTACACTCTTTACAACACTAATACCTGAGGGGATTCACAACAGCAAAATCTCTTACAACAGCCTCTCCAGTTAAAGCTACACTTCATTCACCCCCACCCAAGCTAATAAACCAAAGCCTTCTTCAATGGGCACAGAAGTTTCCTTTAAAAACACTAGGGAATTACATCTCTATTTCTAACCAGAATTATCCTATTACAAATATTTTATGGGATAAAACTCCTCTGCAATTGACAATTCTTTAGTTATTAAACAAGTACACAACTAGACACGATGAATTTGCCAATTCTTTTTAAATTACCATCTGACATAAGGAACAACCACGAAACTATGACCTTCTTTGTTCCTTTCCTGAAAACCTTTTATTATATAAGACTTCCCTGGGCATGAAGGGTGGTTCAAAACCTACCTCAACACACTGAGGACAATACAGCACACAAAGTATCCCACCTTTAGGACAACGCTATATTAAGAGCATATCAAGTTGTTATGAATATTCATGGCTGCTTCCAGGGAGGGCATAATCTTAAGCTCAAAACCCAAAATTAATTTATTAGTCAGTAGTGTGAGAAAAATGCAGAAAATGAATGTCATATACAATTGCAAAAAAAGCAGAAAGCGACAAAAATGTATTTTCAAAGGAATTAAAGTTCTAGGAAGGTCCATTCATCATTTCAGAAGACAGGCTCAAACACCCATCTCCTGTTATAGCCTCATCCATTCAACTCCCCTGCAAGTCCTCCCAACTCCCCTCAACCCAAATGTCCCAATTTATAGGGACCTTTATAGACCTTGACCCTGCCAATGCCCTGATCTGAGTGTGACAGTACAGCAGCTGCAGGTCAAGGACCCTGCTCAGCCCTTGGGCAGTGCACACTCATCCTATGCTGGTATTGCAAAGTTTTATAAAATGACCTTGATACCATGGAAATGATGATGATGACCTGCCTGAAGACTTCCATGGAAAGAAAAAGTGCTTTCACTTAGCAGCTCTTCCCTGCTATGCAACAGCAGTGGAGAATATCAGTAATTTTTCCTCATTCTTGGAGAACTCTGAAATGTGGAGAGTGCTGTTCTGTTACACTTCCTGCTGAGCACATTAAGAGAGCCAGTAGGACTGCTAAGAGTAGATCATTTACTGCAGAATAATACCACCCAGCTCTTAAGCCTTATTTAGTTATAGCACAGGTTAATAACTTGGCCAAGCATCTAGGTATGACAGTGGGACTACTGAGAGAACAGAGCAGGTGAGGAAAGACAAACTGAGTGATGACATTCACTGTGATGTGGAGACAAATTTATTTAAAAGAATTTCACCTTTCTTGGGTGAGGAAATGCATTAGTCATTAGACATCAGCAATTCTCACTGAGAAGGAAGGGAAAGGGAGTGTGACTTCACTGCTGTAAAATTGTCATTAGAGCAGAACCAGGGCCAGATGTCTATTCATCCAAGTACTTACGTGCTGCTGCTCATAAATATTCCTCCTTAAAGAAACCCACAAACCCCTATATTTCTGGATAAAAGGTGAAAAGGTAGCTTTTTTTTTCAGGCCTTATTATCCACACTTGTGATGCATCACTTAAAATGTAGGACACCAGATACTAATAAAGATTAAAAGTGACAAAGACAGCTGTTCAATTATGTGATATTACTATTTATGTAAGGCTCAAAGAATCAGACATTTCACAAAGACAGAAAGAGGCACGGGCTGTGCCTCAAGGAGCTCAGGGGCTAACCAAACAACACAACAATGAGGGATGGGATCCAACAAGCACACGAAGGAGGCATTATGCTGTTAGTCTCTGCTTATCTTCAAGCTCAATACAAGCAGAGGATGAGAGATGGGGTTAACTTTAAAGGAGGAACACAGAGTAATAGGATTAAGCAGGACAGACCAAGTGTCAAAGCAGGAATATGCATGAGAGGAGGGAAAGAGAGTGGGTGATGGAAAGAAGGCAAGTGAGTCACGAAACTTGGCTAGATCAGTGGATAAGGAAGTGAGTAGCTGAAACTTTGGAGACACAGTCATTCCCTAGCACAGAGATAGGCACGAGCTAGGGTGTTTCTCTTTGGCAAAGAGTAAAGCCCAGGAGCAGATGTTAAGAAGGTTTGCAGTTAGCTGTTGCAGTAGCAGTGATAAATTTAAGCAACCCACTGCTGAAGAGACCACAAGTCTTAAGACAAGAATAGAGAAACACAGTTGTAGTTGAGAGGAGATGATCTCAGACACACTGACAACAAGGGACAGAAACTGAGACACGACACAGAAACAGAGGAAAGGGCTGAGCAACAGATGATAACTGTTTATTTTATGTGTAATACATTCACTTCATAGCATCTGGGTGGATCATCACTTCTGACACTGACATGTCTAAATAATAAACTGAGGCAAAACTCCAAATGTGGGGAGAGGCCACTAGTGAAGAAACACAACCTAAGGACAACAGCCTTTGGTTGTAAATGCATGTTTGAGTCTGAAACTCAAGACAGCTAACCTCTTGCAGTGATCTGTACTAGAAAAGGGTGCACAACAGCCTAAGTGCCTGAAGTGCTCACACAGGAATTCTGGTAGATCTTCTACGTCTACATTTTTACTCTTCATTAATACACAGATTCATAGGAGTTTGTTAGAACACATCTGACTCAAAGTGTTGTGCCTATTCACACACATGCACAAGAAGGAAGAATAGAAGTTTTCAAAAGTGACTTTACAGTTTAGTATACTTTGAAATTTTGAATATTCTATGATAGGAAATAGACAGGAACAACAAAAGGCTAGAGATAATGACTGGTCAATAACTGCAACAGAAACATGCCCTTAAAAATCAGATTTTACTAGCCTTTTTAGTGTAACATGCACACAAAAGACTTGCT
Source organism: Onychostruthus taczanowskii (assembly GCF_017590055.1). Lineage (NCBI taxonomy): Eukaryota > Metazoa > Chordata > Aves > Passeriformes > Passeridae > Onychostruthus > Onychostruthus taczanowskii. The sequence goes on along the minus strand of NW_024499239.1, from coordinate 23,857,009 downwards.
TTTTGAAACTAAAACCAAAACCTAGCATTTTTTAAAGCTTTATAAACATACTGGCAATCTGATTACCCATTTATTCCTCTATACTTTTCAGTTATTGAGAACAAAACCAGCAAAACTCACTTAAGGAAGTCAATGATGAAAGACTTTTTCTTTCTAATCTCAAGTCTGAATTTGTTCAGTAGAAACACCAAACTGAATGACAACAGCACAGATATCTCCAGCAAACGTGCACACTGCATGTGAGCCAAAGCTTAAGTTTCAAAAACCAGGTATGCATTTCCATTCTGGAAATATTTTAAGCAACTGCCTATGATTTGGGCAGAGATGCTGTGACTGTGAGCACAATAATCACTGTGTGTTTATATGAGATGCATAATTACATTAGTGTAGATTTCAGAAAGCAGCTTCACGACTGACTTCTTGAAAATCATATTTTCAAGGCAATTCTTTGATTGTGAGGATGGTTCTGGTGTACTGCATGCTCATTTAAATGAGTACTGTGTAACACCAGGTTATTTTCAGCTTCCAAAAGTAAGAGTTCGAGGCTGGAGATACTTGACAGCAATGTGTAACTCGAGCAGTCATTTAAATATGATGCTTTGTTGTCAAAATCATATTACTAATTCCTGTGGATGAATAGCACAGCAATTACATCCACAGTCTATCAGATCTGTGTAAGACAAGCACATGACTGAATAATTTTTATATAGAAACTGACTTGCTTGTTTTTCTTCTCTACTTCCGTAACAGACAGTAATTAATTCATCTCTAGCAAGCCTGTCCATCTGTTGGATGTTGAAAAACATTTAGGGTCACTCAGAGAGGTAAGTAGGTGATTTTATTAGGTCTGGAATAATTTCAAAATTTCTTGCATATATTCTTCCTCTCATTAGAACTCAAATAAAATTTCAGATCAGTTCAATCAAATGCACACAATAACTGCTCTGCAGGATGTTACTGAAGCAAAGACCTTTTAGTTACATACAAAACTGTAAAAGGAAAAATGTCCAAACAAAACCAGATATGAAAGTGGATAAGGGATTAAACATACACATGTAACTGGGCTGAGGTAGCAGGATTCTGTCCTGGAAAAGGGAAATGATGATGTCTCCTCTTACAAGCAGTGTGCCAGCAGGCAATATGGCAACAGAAAGACATACAGAAACTCAAAGAACTGAGAGAACATTAGCCATAAAACAAGTTTTCTGAGGAAAATGATTATGTTTAAAGGGAAAACATTTCATAATACATAATTATCAGGAATGAATGCTTGACAGGGAGTGAACAAATGTTCCATTTTTACAGCTCAAATCTTCACTTTTTTTTCATCAGCGGGCAGCAAAGAGCACGAAACCACGTACGAAGCCAACGTACCTAATCCAATAATGCCCAAGGTCTCCCCTCGGATGCGGGCAGCTCCCGAGGCCACTTCCCGGATCTGTTCCACGCTCTGTACCCTGGTGCCCTCACGCAGGGCCTGGTGCAGCCAGGTGGTTCTCCTGTACAGGTTCAGGATGTGGCACATGGTGGAATCTGCCGTTTCTTCTACGGAGGCGGCTGGCACGTTACACACGGCAATCCCTGCAGGCAGCGGGGAGAGGATGCCAGTTGCCAAACAATGCTTAATTTTTTTTTCCCATTTAATAGCAATACAGGAGTATGATGTTTAAAATCACACCTATTTCAACGTGTCTTGCACAAATACTAAGTTTCTGACTGTAATGGCAGGCAGAATACCTGACATAATAGTTGACAACTATGTGCCCATTTATTTCTCTTATTTGTTATTACAATTATCGTGCTTTTATTTATTGCAAACTAAGGCAGATAGTAAACAGGCCACTGAAACCACAGAAGGAAGGCACAGAAGATGTCTGATAGTTTAGAACGTTGCAAGCATTTTACATTTCCACTGAGCTTGGTGCTTTGAATAACCAAGAGAGACCTGCCTTGCTTTCAACAGTGTGGTCTATGATCAGAGTTTAGGTTTAATTGTGTGAGTTAGCTTTCCAGCACTGGACAAATACCCTCCCAAAAGCTATCTATGCAAGTTCCAAAAAGGATAAAATAATTTATAACGACAGCAACTCTTATGAAGCCTTCACAGGATGACTGTTAGTAATTTCACATCATGTGTAAGTAATCATGATACAGGAAAGGACAATCTGTTACACATTGCTCAGGGGTTTTTAGAATTACAACAAACAACATCCCAGGCCTTTCCTGGTCCCCCACATTAAAGGGAACCCATCTAATCATCAATAGAAAATGCAAAATCTGCTTCTATGTGGCATGCAAAAGTAATGCCAAATAAGTCCATGTTCCTAACAGCTGGTAAGTCACCAGCTGAAAATAGCATAACATCAATCAGCCAGAAGTGTTACAGACTTCCACAGAAAACTGTGGAAGGTGGATTATTATTCAAGACTCAGAATAAGCCTACTTTACTTCAAAAAAACACATGAAGCAACAAGTGATTGTAATTACATGCAAGTTATCCCATTCTGCTTTTTACCTTCCAGTACTCAGTACACAGCAGTTAAGCAAAATGCTTGAAAAACTTTGTGTCTTTTATGACTTGTCTCTCTTCAGTCTTTCCATGCACTGCATGTTCTCTCTCTAATCACCAGCTCCCACAAATGTTTGTGTCTCAGTTCTGCTGACTGAGACAACAAACAACACGCAGTATAATTTCATGGTGGAGAAGAAAAAATAAAGTGTTTTGTATCGTAAAAACACCCAAGAACTGTTTTTACTGTTTGGGATTTTACATAACTAAATATTCAGTAAGTCCTCAGCTAATACCAGAGTATCTTAGGAAGCAGAGAAGAAGAATAAACATTCTCTTCAAAAACAGCATCAACAGTAATATGAGAAATAATAAGCTCATGCTATGTTTATCTATGTTTTACATTCAAATGCCTTTATTCTGCTGCCCAGTACTTTTTACAGCCTTCTCTACATTACTAAAAACCTGCACAGAGAACTTACAGAACTATTTTTCTTTCCTCTGCTGTAGAGATAAGCCTGTCTGCTGAGTCACTGCCCTTAAGACTTACACGAAGATATACCAGCATCATTTGCTGGAATATTAATCTTGGCATTCTGCTAACATCAATGGTAGAAAGAAATTCACCATTTTTAAAATGGAGAAAAAAAGCTTGACTGGGAGGGAGAGGTGAAAGACTGAAAAATAACATCCTCTCTAAGAACCTCACATTAAACACTTGCATTTGTTTATACAAAAACGTCTTTCTCATGGAGGAACAATGCAGGTTTTAGATGGCAACGTAAATTAAATAAATGTGTCTCCTAATAGCTGCCATCAACAAAATTATGCTTTAAAAGCAGCTTAAAGAATTATATTATGTATTTGGGAAGAGGAGTAATATACCTTCTTCCCTAATAGGTTTCCTCAGGAAACTGAGGGAACAAAAGTCAGATAAATCCTCTCCTGAACGGCAGGAATTTATTTTTCCCAATTTTTCTTCAACTCTAAAAGCAGCTCATTTTTGAAAGGCAGAGACATAACAAACCACAAAAAACAGCAAGAGAGGCAAGGAAATGAAGAGACATTTCACATGGGAAAAGACAGCACACTCTCATCTCATATCCACTGAACAATGCTCCCTTCCCTTTTCCCACTGCTTTCAGTGATTTTGTGCACAGGTTCAATGCTGAAAAATGCAGAAGTCAACAGGCATTACCTGGGCTCCCATTGCACTTGCATCCAGCTACACCCACAACCTGTATGTGTTTTCTAGTCAACTATTAATAAAGTGCAGGAAAAGCATGTTTTATCCAAGAGACACATATTTTCATGCTTTGGAAGAGATTAAAAGAGCTAATATAAAATAATGCTTAACAGAAAAAGCTGGTAACAGCCCCATGTGCCAGCTCTATGAAAAATAACTCAAGTTACTACAGAAGTTCAGAAATACACTGGACTCTGGTCTAAATCTACATTTCAAAAACAAATCAAAGTCTTTTATAAAGAGCAGATCACTCTCACATTACCTCAAGATATCTGTTACTTACACCAGTTCAACAAAAGGAAGGCTCTTTGTCCCAAACTTAATATTAAAATCAGAGATTTTACTGTAACCTTTCCACCATTTACTGGCTTTTGACAGTGGACAATAATATGTTGTAAACTAAAGGAGACACAAACAGGTCAGACCCTCAACTTTATAACTCAGTCTAATCACAACACAGGAACTGAAAGCTGAGGAAGGTGGCCATTTAACATTTGAACAAGAATTTCCCAAATCTGCTGTGTATTCCAGTTTGAAGAATTATGTGGCTGCACTTAAGTTTGTAACTTGGGTTACAATCCAGCATAGAGACCTGCAGAGGAGACAGCCAGCAAACCTTCAAAGATCTTCCTCTTATCAGGGATTTTCTCCACAAACCGGGCTCCTGACTGGTCTGAGCCTTTGATCTGCACCTACATTTTGGCTTTTGATCTAGGATTTTACCCCAGGCCAATCTCTTCACACACACAGGTTTTCTGAGGCTCACAACCCATGTCTGACTGTGGCACCAGTTAAAGCAGGCAAAACACAACCTTGCACACTTTCAGCCCTGACCTGATCTTTATAAAACTCAGCAAGGAATGGTTAAGGCTTTGCCACCGTTACAACAGGTGAGTATTTTTTTATCATAAGCTGATAAACAGACCACACTACAGCTCCCTCACTGCATCAGTGGGACTATTGCTAGAACTAAGCACTGCCACACTGAAATAAATGTTTCCAAGATCTTTCCAGAGCATAATGGGAAAAAATACTTGGTTCTCCACAATCTTGGAAAAGAAACAAGGAAAATCTTTACTCCAAGTGGTAGGCTGACCTTTAGATTACAGGTAGGAGATAGTTTAACCTAAAGTAAGAAAAGTACAGATCAGATGGTTGCTTTTCTTACAGTCAAACATCAAGCACCATCTCTTCAGAGTTCTAGTAGCTGAATTTATTCTGATGAAGCAACAACTGATTCTCCTGTAAAATTGGTATTTCTATTTTATGGACTGGTTTAGTACTAAATTTCATGCATCATAAATAAGTCTCAGACAGTTGATAAAGATCTCATTTTTTATTCAAACAGAAGTAATATGCCACAGTGATGGAATTATATTTTGTAATTAGATTATAGCAGTAGTAGTTAAAATATACAATTGGAGTAAAAAAGAAAGAGATGAAAAATTATGGCCTTACTCCTTGGGTTTATATTGAGCAGGCAGATTGTCATCCTGCCACAAAGCTGTTAATATTATCACTTAATTAACTAATGCCAGTATCTCCATAATGAGTTTTATACTCTGATGGGAAAATTATACAGCTTACATATGATGCTAGTATAAAATACACAGAAAACATTAATACAAAGATTTAGATGCTATCAGATTTCTGGAGGCAAGTAGAAGTTGCAAAATAAAGTCTGTAATAGCCATACCTAAATCTCCAGCAGATTTGATGTCAATATTATCAAAACCACTGCCAATTCGGACAATTATTCGAAGTGCTTTAAATTTCTCCAGGTCTTCTCGAGTTAAAGTTATAGTGTGATACATCAGTGCACCCACTGCTTCATTTAGTACCTATACATAAATGGAAGAAAAGAAAAAACAGGTTGGTTTTTTTTTTTGTTTCACAGAATCTCAGCTTAATCTCATACATATATTCTCAAGTACAAAAACCAGTAAAAGAATTAAATACAGATTCAGGGGTTTTTTTAAAGGTTATTTTTCCAAGTATCTCCCAGCCTCTTGGTAAGTCTTTTTCATCTGAAGTCTCCATTCTAATATGATGGGATCAGCTTCAGAGGAGCTAAGTGATCTGTACTTGTGTTCTTAGAAAGAGGGAAAGCTCTCCTCATTCCCCAGGAAATGCTCTGCAATACTGACCCCAGTACAAGTGCCACTGGACTGCATCTGCACACACAGAAGCAAACACTCCCAAAAACAGTGAGTATTTTATGGTTAGGCAGCCAATACTCAGCTTTGAATGCAGTAACAGAGCAGTATCTCTTGAGCACACACAGTGGTACAGGCATTCACTGCCCTATGAAACCACTGGGTACCTGAACGGAAAACATTCAGTGATCGCAAACCCCTTCAACAACAGAGACTGAAATTGGTCACTTCACACACAAAACCAGAACTGTTTGCCCAAATAAGCTCTCACTGATGGAAACTGGATGTCACATAAATTGGTATTAACTGAGACACCAAACTTGACATTATCCAGGAAAATCCAAATCCTCTGAGAAATAAGAAGTTGCATGAAAGCAAAAATGCTGCAGAAAAAACCCCAAACTTGTGAGAGCACCAAAAAAGCAAAAACAATTAGACAGTCAGAAGCTCCTGACAAATTAAATTATGCTAGAGTGCATCCAACCTACACAACAGCACCTAAAACAAAGTTGTTTGAGTAAGGAGAGGGAGAAGAGAAGGGGTGTGGAGAAGGGAGCAGTTTTGAATTCTGCTACCAAACAGTGACACTACACCCCACACAGCTGACAGGAATTTACTTTTCAGACAGCTAAGAGTATTTTCCTCTTTATCTGAAAATTGCACGATTTTACTTCTTCAAAACACTTCCCTGTGCTTGCACCTTCAATGCACTAGCTAATATCCTAATGGTTCTACAAGACACAAAACATGCACAAATCATTGCAGTAGCTAAGCCAGCTGTAATGACTTCAAGAGATTCCTATGACACACTTGACATAAAAGTGCTGCAGAGGCTCTAAATTTCTTGTTCAGACTTTTGAATCTGGTACATGCACAGATTCTGTCATCTGAATTATTTCTGCTCATATGAGCATTTCCTAGTGTAATGCAAGGCCAGTAAAAATAATCAACATACGTAATTTTTATAAAACCATTGCAGCAAAGCAGAGTCTTGCACACAGAGGATTATAATTGCTGGAACCCAGGATCTGCAACAGTGTTTAAAAATACATAAAGAAAAAAATTAAAAGAAAATAAAATCAAACTCTATAAAATATGAAAGAAAAGCACTTATTACTGAATACTTCACAAAATTATTTATGCTATTTCAACAACGTTTCTGGACTGAGAACTTCAGTTTTAACTCAGATAAAGACCTGATTCCTTTGAGCAGAATTTGCATTTACTAGTAAGAACTGTAAAAAAAATTACAAATTACACATCCTTCAAGAATGCAGCTACAACTTAATTCAAAGAGCAGCTGTAGGCTCAGATCTTATAAAATGATTACACACACACAAACCTCCTTGATTTTAATGGTGCAAACAAGTCCTTTGGCGATTACATCCAGCAGCTTCCAATCAGAAAGACTGCACTCACCAGCATGTGTTACCTTGAGCTGTTACACAGGGCTAATAAAAACCCAACATGGTTTTTGGGTTTGCTTCTCCACTGACATTACAGCTGGCACGGACCAAGCCCGAGATATCCTACACAAGAAACAGTCCCTCTTAGGACCAGAAAGACCACCTAAAATGCCCTTAGGTTATTTCTGCTCCCACTAGAGGCTGAAATAAAGTTGTTAAAGAATCAAGTGATCTGGAAATTTCCTCAAATTCAGTTGCAGCACTTGTTGCTTCAAGCCTCAAGGTCAAGTTATGATATCCTGGCTATCTCCAACAAGCCATGTCCCCTACTCTGTGTTGCATCATTTCTTTTCCCCCACCCCTCCCAAGGGTTGTTCTGGATGCCTGTGCTGCAGGAGAAAACATCATCTGTGTAGCTGTCAGATAAGCAGAAACTGAAGCTTAGAAGTGCAAGGACACACCCTAAGGCTCTGTGACAGCCAGAGCCTCCCCTCCCAGACTGGAAAAGGCCCACAGTGGGTGTATTTTGGGGGTACAGATCTGCCACTGCTTTAAGGACTGCATCCAGCAGGGGTAAAGCACAGCTGAACTGGTTCAGACATTTGTGTTTTAGTATCAGAGTGATTCACTTTGGGAAGCAGATTTTCATTTCATAACCATGCATATTTTATTAACTCAGCCAGTCAAGACTGGCATTTGGACTCTAAGAGCACTGGTGTGGACCCATCATGAGACATTTTTTGGGCCCATCTAGGTTATGGCTTGGCACTAGGAGGAGACAGAAAAGTACTGGAAAGCTTGGGAATGTGTTCAATAAAAGGGAAAATATTTCCTAGCTATAGCTTAATGCTGACACTAGCCATTTCCACAGGCAGTTATTTACCCATCACATGGGATATGGAACAAGCAAATGCAAGTGACAAATCTCTTAGAATTTCTTTTTAGTGACTGAGCCTTTCCTAGGATTATGGGCTAGTTAGCAAGGAAATCCACTGCTAAAAATGTAATACCCTGCAAGTGTGTTTTATCACATTAATTTGATAATTTAATTATGCTACTGCTTTTTGCTACTGGACATGCGATAGAAATATGCCAAAAAGGCAGAAAATAATAGCAGAAAATAATAGCAGAAAATCTGAAGTTAGAAACATTCAGCATTCGTGAATGTCAATAATGCCACTTAGAGTTAAAAAAAACAGTGAAATATTCTGTATTTTGGAATTATTTGCATAAATTATATTCTCAGTCATTACATATATTAAATGCACACAAGGAAGTCTGACAAGTCTTTCAAAGAGTAAAACATAACACACGAAACTGACATGCAGCATAAATATCAACAATTCCAGAAAATGAAATGATCTTTAGAAAAAAATAACTGTGCATATGAGTAATTTACTGATGATTTAACAGAAGAGATGGATGTATTGAGAAAATCAGGGAGAATATGTGATTTTTCTCCATCATTTTCCATAATGAATTTAATCTTTAACAAATTCAAGAACAATTTTATTACAAGGAGATCAAACTTGTGAGCGAGATAGCAGGCAAGGCAGAAATTCCAGACCAGCCTGAGTAAGTGGCAGTCAGACCATGCTCTTTGATGATTTCTTGCAAGGAAAGGCAATGGAAAAACCTGACAGAAAATGAGCAGAGTCAGCTGTGCTCCTCCAACAGCCATTCCTGCTTCCATCACACTGCCACTGTGCCCTCTGGGAAGAGAGGGTCCGAGGCAAAAGCTGAAACACGGGACATGAGTCGGGGTCTTTCTGTTACCAAATTATTATGGAGCTCACCTGCCTGATTTCTGTGCCTTCAGACTTCCTTCCAGCTGAAGCTAGAGCTCACTGGTGAAAGTCTTTGTCATTCCCTATTCCATGAGCTGACAGCTTTTCCCATCACAGCAGCTTGGACAGGTCTTTCTGCTGTTCTTCAAGCTCGAAATGACTACTCTGCTTTCACAACATGCCAGGTCACCAAGGCTCTTAGGGAACAGCTGACACAGTAGTAGGAGACATTTCTAGTTCCAAGAATTTAACAAATCCTGAGTACTGATTATCCAAGCTTTAAATCCTTCCAAATGTTTTCCCATCTACATTTTTTCCCTCCTTCTTTCAGTATTACACTATTTTAGCCATCATGCCAAACATCACACAGTCACCACTGTGACACACACATCTCATTAGTTGGGAACTCTGAGCATCTTGCTTACTTTTACAAAAACATAAATCATAACATGCTAAGAACTAAACAGCAAGGCCTTCTCTTCTTGGAGCATCTCAAAACACTTCTAGATTTGAGTATGAGAGGCTGATCCCAGACACTCATGGATCAAATCCAGAGCATAGAAACATAACACAATACATGAAATGCAAAATTACTTCAATGCAGAGACAAAAAAAAAAAAATTACATGTTGAATATGAAAAAGTCTCCATCTTAAAAACAAAAATCAGCACTAGAAAGTGCTGTATTTAATCCAGTTCTAGAAACTACAAAGTGTTGCATTTCTTGGACTTGAAATTTCATGTGTCATCTCTAAAAAAATTATGTTCCAGTGTCACCAACAGACTTGAAATATTTTGCACATTTGGGTGGAACAAATGTACTTTACCAAAACGGAGTAGGCCTTGCCTTATTTAACTTGCAAAAAGCAGCTGCATGTTGAATTTGTAACCAATAGTCTGTCACATGGGGAAGGCTGCAGAGACTCAGAGCTGCTCTCAAATCCTCCCTACAACACTGCAAAGGATCCATGTGAAACCAGCACCATTAAAGCTAAAAGGAAAAGCTAGTGTGCTCAAGTGGTATTTAGTGGCTCTCCAAAGCTCTGTTATATTGTGTTGCTTTTTACAAGTTCTTGCTTCTCTTTACAAGCTCTCAGCTCCCTGTTAGGCTCCTATGATCCATGGTGCTGTCAGTAACCCACTTATTTCATATAAACTTTACTCAGCCAGGATACTCTCTAGTGAGGACCCCAAAACATTAATACTTGAGTTTATACTGTCCATAAATACAAGTATAAATATTTTACACAAACATAAACAAAACTTACTTGCAGGCTCCTGAAAACACACTCTCTAAAAGCCTATATATCCATACACTATATAAACTACATATATATACACGTGACATAGATATATATATATATATATGATAGTGTATTTCTAGTTTTCTAGAAATTAACATTAAAAAATATATACATACAAACACATGCACACAACTGCACAAATAACCTGTATAGTCTACACACACCTTCCTTTTAAATACTGTATTGAAGCCAGTCCTTCCAAGCCAGGATTTACTGACCATTACATGCAGCTTTAATGACAGAAGTCAATTTGAGAACACAGACTCTGAAAACGTTTTTACTGAATAAAAGGCTTCAATGAAAAATCTTTAACAGGAGTTCTGTGTGTTAGTTTGTCTATTAATAGGGCTGAATTGATGTCTATTCATAAGGCTGAATTCAGGTCAAGTCTATCAGACACTAGAATGGATTGAACATCTATATCAAAGAGTATTATGGAGTTATGGAAGTCACTGGTGAAAATTCAGCCCAGCTCTTTCCCAAGTCTTTCATAAGGAGTCTGATCCAAAGCTCATTCAGTTTCAGTACATTACAAGGTTTTGGATCAGCTCCGAGGTGACAACTTACTCCCAACCAGACCTTATTGTTTAGAACAAGGCTGCTTCCCTTCAATCTGTGTTCTTTGAGAATTTAAATCTGATGGAAAACTAACATGCTTCATCTGCATCATGAATATAAACAGCACTGATGGTGTAAACACAAGCTTTACTGCTAAACAAAGAACTGGAAGCTTGAAAAATTACCTCACTTAACCATTGCTGTAACAGGGACAAATCAAAGAGCTGAACAACAGCACCATCCTGAATTTGTTTGTATCAGTTTCAAAACATTTGTTGCTTTTCAGCTCCTCTTTGAAATGGTCTTTGATAAAACTGCCATCACTAGAATTGTTTCTACATTTAATTCCTATGTGAAAGTGTGACTGGAAAATTTCAAGTTCTGTTAAACAGGAAGTTCAGATTAAATTTTTTTTTAAACTTAAAACTACAAATATGGAAATGTAGTATCCTTTTGAAAAGTATGTCATGTTGGGCTCAGAAAACAGGAGTCAAAGGATCTGACACAATCTACCTCAATCTCTGCTAAGGCTGGGGCACAGGTTTACCCAACAGACTCTGTTCCCACCTCCATCCAAGGACTACTCACTGCTTTCATCAAGGTTCTGGTCAACTGGGTAAACGCTTGAAGCTGTAAACCCAGTCAACCACACACTTTTTTCTTCTACCTGATTTTCAATAAGATGTAGGAAAGTACATAATTACAGAAAAAAGAGAATGAAAAAAATGTACTCAGCCTCAAATAAACTCTTGAATTCTCTCCAGCCAGTCCATTTTGTTTCAAAGACCATTCCTAATCAGTTGTGCTTCCTGTCTTTTCATCTGGGTTTGCAAGAATCACTATTTTCTCTCTCTCTGGCTGAGATGCCTATTACCAGCTCTTGCACATTGTTTACATTTATCCCTCTCGATCTACACAGCACCTCCATGTTCCAGAGCACACAGCAAAGGTCAGGAAGGCCAAAAACCAAAGAACATGAACTCAAAAAACTCTTGGGCAAAACAAAGACCTCAAGGGTGTGCTTGAGTCTGTTATGCCTTTTAAGGTACAGAAGTGGAAAAGAGCAGCAATATTGCAGGAATCAGAGTGCTGGGTAGGCTGCCAAGGAGCCAGGAAAAGCAGGAAACTGTGAATGGCACTGAAACGAAGAGGGATTGGGAAAAAGAGGCAAACAGACAACGGAGCATGAGATAGTGAAAAAAGAAAGTTGACCTGGAATGAAGATGGAAGCAAGCTAAGTGTTTTTAAATTATTTTTTCGGATGAACAACTGTATTTTTGGCAGAACAAACCAAAACACTGTGTACACTTGGAAGCAGTCTTAGATAGTTACTGAGAGAACTTATTTACACATCATTAATTGTAAAATAAAAGCCAATTTAACCGCAGTGAGTAACTTTTATAGACAGTAATGCAATCTCCAATAAGAAATTTGAACGCTGAAATCTTAAAATATTTTTACCCTAAATGACAGAAGTTTTCTGATAGGATGCAATGAACCGAGCTCCCAGTTATGCCATGATAAGAGTTTGATAAACGTAATGCTCAACTTCACACAGCCACATGCAAGATCTACAATAAAACAGAACTTAGGAGTTAAGGGATAAAAACATCTATTGCAGCCTTGCAGACTGGCTCAAAAATAAACTGCTTTTTCTAGGGAGAATGGGAAACAAGGAGACAAATCAAAAACCAGTCAAACCTTACACATGAGTAAATTTCTGAAGAAGCATAATAAATGATCCTAACTACAAAGTTATTTCAAAACATTGGGTCGCTCTCAGTAAATGTCAGTATTCATTTAAGCACTGGCAGCCCGATTTTTCAGGAGGGAAATGTATCTCCACCATCCAAGTTGCTTTCCAAAGCAGTGGAATGGGGAACAAATGCTTTGACCTGAGATGAAGCACAGTTCTACTACATGTTATTACTTATTTGCAACTTTACAACTTGTTACTTATTTTCACGGTTTAATCTCCTCAGCCATAAGAAGTGATTGGCAAATGAACTCTTGGCACAAGGGAGTTGCTACACAACTGCAACTCAGTTACCCAGCTGGAAAAAGCTTTCTTGACCGAGCACACAGAGAAAGGTTATTTGCTAAAATCCTGCTCCTGACCCTGCACACAAATGGCATTCAAATCCTAGCTTCTTTTACACCTTTCTTTTAGTGTTAAAATCTCTCAGCCTGCTTGCTCCTCTATGAAAAACTACCTTGCTTGTACTTTGCTGTCTCACAAGCCACGATAAATTCCGCTTTCCACTCTATTTCCTCAAAAAACTGAAAACACAGTATTTAAAGCATGTCTTGTCCCTGAAACTCTCACGATCAGCAGAAATCCCTCCTGCAGGTTCCAAAATGTTAATTTCTCAAACTCTGACTCCTCACAATCCTGTGATCAGGGCTCCACAAGTGTACAAGCTGAGTTAATATGGGTTCCAACTTTCCTAGACATCCTTTTGCTGCCTTTCACTCCATTCCTCCCCATCTGATTCTTGGTTCACGGATTCCCCCTGCCCCATTACAGTCACCCACCTAAGAGTGTCAAACAACGTCAATCACCCTTCTAACCCCATCCTAAACTTCCCAGCCTCTGGCTTGTTCCCTGCAACTTCACAGTAAAGGTCACCCTTCTAACCCATCCTAAACTTCCCAGCCTCTGGCTTGCTCCCTGCAACTTCACAGTAAAATCTGATCTGCAAGCCTATGGTTTCAGTAGCTCTTCTTACTATCTATTATCAAAACCTGTATTTCAACTAACAGGCCAACATCATTTAGTACATCCACAAATGTGCATTCAGAAATACATGAACATTTTTGATCCTGCTTTAAATATGCAACTCTTCATTTTAAAACCTTCTGTGAAAACAATTTTGTATTTAGCAAAGCGCCATTCCCAAATAATGTATTATTCAAACAGTACTAAAATACAAATATTCCTCTAAAGATAGGTGAAAAGTAGTCATTTTCCAGTGCAGATGAACAGTGAACACTTTTCATGCAGAAGTGAACAGTGCTTAACACTCCATATAACTGATTTCTTGGTCTATGTTAAAGGAATATAGCAGTATAATGAATTCTGGTTTGTGACTTTTGTTGTAGAAAGGTATTACCTTGCAGACCCAAAAGTTTTACTACTGTCTCATCCTTTAGATAAGTGAAAACCTGTATTATGACACTGTACTCATAGGTACTGAAAATGTATTTTCCTGATCTATTATTGACATCATTGAGAATTAATTATTTTTGTATAATAAAAAGCAAAAGACGCAAGCTTGAGCATAATCCCCTCAATACAGCAGTGTTGTGAAGATCAGCAACAGATTATCTAGGTCACTCATCAGTTATTCAAATACTTTTCCAAACCTGCAATATGAGCAACACACAATCTCAGGATCTGAAAAGTTCATTTATTACACATCACTGCTACCAGAAAATACCCATTGTTTTTTTGCAAGGCATTCATGGCACATGGGATTCCCCAGTCTTGATGCACCAGAAGGAAAAGATGTTGATTTTAGTAAGCAAATCATAGAACTATACAGGTGGTGGAGCAGACAATGCTATAATGTTCACCCCAAGAGCAGACTGCTCTTATCTACCAATAAAACAGCATTTATATTACTTATTCTTCATGTGTAATTTAGTTTTTGTAAATGGAATCCATGTATTAACTACTAACAGTAAAACAAAAGCAACTTCTCAACATGATTAGAAAGAAATACACAGAAAAAAAAAGCATTCTTCATATTTAAATTCTTGATATATAGTAAAATAAAAAGGAATTGAGAAAACTCACGTCTCCTCTAAATTAAAAAAAAACATATATTTTCTTTGAACCTTATAAATTAAGTTTTATTTTATTAAAAATCTCAACAGATCCATTATGAATCAAGACTGAGAATTTTTTAATTTCTTGCATGTGTTCTCAATTTAGGTTGACATTCACCACATTTTCCATGTAAATTTTGGGTTAGCATTTGTTTTGAAACTCTTCTGCAGTGACATCTCTCAGTGCACAAGGCTGCCTAACCCAGCCTGCACAATTCCTTGGCTAAACAAAGAAATAATAAAGTTACCCACACAGACAACCCAATACTTGAGATCTGTCTTACCAGGCAAAGGCTGAGCAACAAAAATGTTTCCAAGGAGCATTTCAAGATACCATGTAGTAGAATTTTGCCCAGAAGTAACTCTCCATCAATCTAATTCAGTAGATTATTATTCAGGGAAGCAGAGGGACAACATCCAGCCAGGGACACACTGAAGCACAGCCCACCACAGACATTGTATTAACACGTCACAGCTGACACAACACTGTACCAAATCATTAAAATACTTGCATTCCCCAAAACACCTCAGCTGTCCCTCTTAAACATTACCTTTTCATGAATTTCTTGTGTAGACTGAGCATCACAAAATGCCACTGTGGCTACATCCTTCAGAATAGGCATTTCTACTGTACAGTCCCTGCCATCCAGCAACGCTACCAAAGGGCGCGGGTGCATGGGCCCATTCATGATCGGAGGTCGAATGCCTGCAGAGAAACACAGAAGTCTTGTTATTCAGGCCATGCAAATAAGATTAAAAATAGGTTATAGCTAGTCTTGTTTATTCTGATGGCAGAAAAAGATTTCAAGGACTGAAGCTAATAAAACAGGAACAGGTTTACACTCAGCTGTCAACCAAACACAGAAGACCTTACAAAGAAATTCCATGGAGGTTCAGAAGGCTGAACTTTGAAAGATGCATAAAAACACTGAGGGAACAGTATACTTGTTTTTTAAAGATACATCTCACTGCACTAATAAGTGTCTGCGCAACCTTGTTCAGCCTTTGGGTTTTGACTGGATTCCACACCTTTGTGAGCTCTAGAAAGAGTGAGAAATATCTTGCCCAGGCTTGCAGGAAGAGTGGAGCTTATGGAATATAATAAGCAACTCAGTGAGGATTTTGAGTATTCAATTTACATATATAATGATGATTCTGCTGAGACTAAAATTTAACTTAAAAAAGCCTACAACAGCAAAATTTTCCATTTACTGAGGATCCAGTGTCCAAGTTTACAGGCAAATTGCTGATCTATGTAGGTCTGCTTAGACTTAAAAAGTTTTACCAAACAGTTCTACACAGCTTAGTCAAACACATCATACTTTTAATCCACCACTGAAAACTCTTGCAAAACAGGAAAAAAATGTCCCTCCCTAAATCAATGTCACACTCTGATCACTGTGGAGTGACAAAGAAATTCATGTCAAGTATCTGGGAGAAGGAAAATCAGTCCAAACTTAAGACTTAATTTACATCCTCCTTACAGAGTCTGGAAATGAAAAATAATCCCTAAGATATTTAGAGAGCATCCCTTTAACAATACAGAGGCTATAAATACACAGAAATACTCAAGGGAATACTATTAAACTACTGCATTTACAGAAAGTAGTTAAGCATGGGTGGGAAAAAAGACTTCCTGAAGAGATAATGAAAAACAAAACGAAGAGTAAAGTACATTTTTTCCTCTTTTAAAATAAGAAGTTTTAAGCATTGCAAAGTGAATCATGCTAGGTATTTCTTGTATACAAATTTCAACACGTATTTTTGTTGCAGTGTCAATTTTAAAACATTGCTTGACAATCCAAGTTGGCCCAACAGCAATGCAAATGACTGAGGTGCCCCAGTTAACTTCTACAAGCAATCCCTGCATCTTAAGCCCCAGCCTGTGTCAGAAAGCAAGTCCTGAAAGGCTGGTATCTGCATTTCAAGTGGATGGAAAATCAGTACAATCCCTGCTGTACAAGGTATCTGGTGAAGAAAACCAGCTGCTGGGAAGAGAGATTTTCACAACTCAACAAAAATAGCATATGACTTCCCCCTGGGACCAGCCAGGGGTCTGGGGCTGAAGGACAGCTCCAGAGACTGCTGCCCTCACAGTCCCTCTCAGTGGCCTAGCCTGAACCCAACAATTCCATGTCCCCTCCTAACCAATTCAGGACAGCCCAGCACCACTGCAATCTGGCATTTCAATTCTTTACCTATTCAAATGGTTTTTATACCTGAAGACATGAGAAAAACAGTCACTACATTTGGTTCTTTTCTGTTCTACTTCCAGCACCTCCCCACATCTGATGATAGCGTGGATTGACTGACTCTGCAGTACTCTCACCATTTTTCAGATGGGAAAAAACACCCACCAGCAAGGTTTGTCACGGAAATTACACTGCTGCAAAAACACCCACTCCTAACCTGTACTATGATAGACAAGCTTAGAAATTCTTCTAGGACACATTACTTCAGTAATATTCAGCCACCAAAACTAAATGAAAGACATTAATATGTCATTTTTGAAAACTGTGCATCTTGATAGCTTATTATTGACACTTCTTTGAACCAAAAATGGTCACATAACCCTCATACAGACATTTTTAATAAATAAACTACATACCTGTAATGTAGTACAGGACACAAACACTAGAATATACAACACAAAAATACTTAAGTTACTAATGGAACAATTCTATCTTTTAATGGGGATTTAATTATAAAACTCCACATTAAATTTACTTAAAAACATCCTAGGAAAAAGCACATTATAGACTTGCTCACATTTTTTAAAAAGCAGTATATATAACAGCATTCATAAAATGCAGTTATATCTAGAAACAAATGCAAAAATGACATTGCAAGACCTCTTCAATTTGCTTAGAGTGACTGTGCTCACTCAACAACTGAAATGTCATGGTCTTGTCAGCACAGCAAAGCCAGAACATCAATAACAAGTCTGAATGCTAGCTAAAATAAAATCTAAAAAACAAAGAACTTTGATACTAAATTTTTTGCAGATGAATGAGGAAAAATATGGCACAGGTGATTCCCTCAGACCTACAACTAAAGCACCTCTGTCAGAGCACATAGTCCAAACTGAAAAAAAGCAGATGAGATTAAAAACTCACTTCAAAGAAACACTTTTCTGACTCGAGCTCGCTCAAAAAATCATGAAATGTTAGAGCACTAAACAGAGCCCTTTCAGACAATGATTGCTCTAAAATACATAAAGGTGTGGTCTGGTTTTCCCCTCACACCAGTGTATCTAAGATTTCAACCAAGTTACTTGTGTAACATGGGTGCTAAGGGGAATGCCAGAGCATAGGAACAGAGTCAAAAAAAACCCCAAAAACCCAGAAGGAGAAACCCTCCCTGAGAGAATTTAAGGCTCTGTTAAGAATCCCCAGAACTCAGACACATCCAGTGACCTTGACCACGAAAACCCTACAAACCTTTGCTTGCCAAAATCCTTTCTGAACTTCAGCAGAGATTTCCTGTTGCACAATCTTTCTGCCTAAATATCCTGCCCCTGAATGGCAGGCAGTAACTCCCCACTCCAGTTAACTTTCAGGAACTTCATCCCAGTGGCAGTCCCTGTTTGAAGTTCCCATTTGGGAAGACATGGCTTCACTATGAATCAGAACCTTTTGAACAAAAAGCTTCCTCTTCCAGCATTTAGATTCTGCTCAGTTTTTATCTGGGAATGTCACACTGCACTGTGCCTTTGGCTTTGCAGGAGACCCTTGGAGAGGCAGCAGAAGGCAATGTGGATTTAAGAGCAGTGTTTTCCATGCCTGCATTTACAGTGAATAATGCAACTCTGTGCCAGAGAGAAGTAATTGCAAAGTGGTCAGAAGTAACATTCAACACGACAAACATGAAAGTGATTTACATAAATAATTTCACTTAGCTGGCTTATTTAAAAGTATTATGGTATAGCACTTCACATTACACAGATAACAAAAATTATACCATCCACCCCCACATCCTATAACCTTTGTTATGGGAAAACAATCTTAGTTGATCCTAACTCAAGACTTTCAGGAACCCCTACCAACCTGACATTTCTTAATCTGAGCTTGATTTCCAGGATCATGAATTCGATTTCTCAATGCTTTACAATCTTCAGTATTCTGAGGGAAAATAGCAGCCTGTCATTCCATCCTCATTTCCATGTCTTTAATTTTTCTTGCAGCCTCCTGTAATCTTGAACCAAAGCTTTTATACTTCTTATCCACTGCAACCTCTGTAGCCTGGATGGTGTTCAAATTTTTACTAAAAATTAAACACAAACAATACATTAAAACAACGTTAAGGGTCTGACTCGTGCTCACAGAAGGCAGGAAACTCAAAATTAAAGCTTCTCACTGCATCTGCACCCTTCCCCCTATGGCTGCTGGCTTTCCACCACACCTGCTGTGCTGCCACTGGCCATTAACATTCCAGGGAAACCAGTGGAGTGTTAAGACACACAGGCACCTTGCTCAGGACAGCAGGTGTATTGTAAATACACCTACCTGGAATGGTGGCCACCACTCACATGGCCAAGGCTTTGCCTGGGTGAGCAGGGATCCAGGGATAGTGTGTGATCTCCAAAATCCCCCTGCTGGAGGGGCCAAGCACTCCAGTGGGTACCAGAGATGGAGTGAGAAGCCTTAACTCTGAACTTGATGTTTTTGCTGGGTGTAAGTCAGGCCCTTAAGGTTATCTAAATGTATTAAAGAAAAAACCTAACACTTTCCCAACAGTTCTAATCCAGCTGTTAGTCTAGGGTTTCTGCCCTGCCCCCATGTGGAAATAATCTGGTGTGGGAGCTCTTATCCCAGTAATAGCTACTGTGCCAGTGGCTGCTGGGATTTTTCTAAATTAATACCAGGTCTAAGGTGCAGAGACAGACAGAGCAGCTGTCCTTAGGCAGCAGCTATTCACCATGTGGCTCACAGCACAGTGCCTTTGCACAGCTGCAGTCTGGACTAGCTCTCCTGGAAAAAAACCTATCAAAACCTTATTCTAGTCCAGCTCTTATGGAAATAAACTTGAGAATTGAAAAACTGGTTTTCAGCTGAGAGGAGGCCAGCCTTGTGCACAACTGACTGTGGGTCCCAGAAACAAGGGAATTAATGAGCTCATCATCCAGCTTTGCAAAAAAAACCAGGAGTGGAAGGGCTGTGAATTATTTTATCTCCACACCTCTGAGAGCATGGGGACTTAAAAGTGATCAGACCAACCTTAGCACAAGATGTATTTTTTTAAACTGGGAAGAAGCTACCTAAGCGGGGTACTGTCCTCCTCCCTCCCAAACCCAACCTGCATCTCCTGCTCCTCAAACAAAGGGGCACTGTTTGTGCTACCCTCCAAGGGGGAAGAAGCCAATGTCATTAGGCATACTCAGGACTGCAGGGTAAGAAAGCTCTCCCTGACATAATCCAGGCTGTTAAAACGTGTTTCAAACTTTTCATAAAACAACCTTTTATGGTACATACTGACAGTAACTGAAGTAATCACTCTGCCCAAATACCAGAAATCTCAAAGCAGGCTGCCATGGTTTACTGACATCAGAAAATGTCCTACAATGCAAAGCTATCAAGATTAATAACAATGTAATTTTTGTATTTTTCTACTACTGATTAACTTGACATCATTAGGCTGAGGCTCATATGTGTCTCACATAAAGCACACATGTTAAAAGTAAAGGACACTGTCAGATTTGTAGGCCCAAAACTTGACCTACCTTTCATTTCCTTAAATCTGTTTGCAAAGTCCATGTAATTCTTTAAATGTGTTTTTCTTTTTTCAAAACAAATGCTTCAATTCTTTTTTCTGAAAAATACATCAATGCCAAAAAGCACAACACTTATCAATAACCCTATAATCACAAACCAACAGGAACATGAAATGGAGGAGAGGAGCCCAGCAAGAGAGTTTTCCTGTCACTGGGGTTTCTTAAAAGTGCAAAGATTAAATAAGGAAAAAAAAAAATCCCTTGACAATATCCTTTTCGAGAGTTTGTGGCAAAAAACTTCCTTTATACACTGTAAAACATCAAAGTGATTCACTTTTTTAACAAAATGCAAACTACTGAAAAATATAATCAATATTTACAAAAACAAGACCTGAAAATGACAGGCTGGACATTCAACTAATTTATAGTCTTGCACTTGTAACATGAGACTAACCCCTTTGGCATCTACCTTTACTTTATATTCTTACCTAGGTGTAAATTCAGTGAGAGCTGTCACTTATTTACCATAAGCCCTCACAAAAATTTGCATTATTTTCAAAAATAAATGCTAATATTAATTCAAGGAAAGAATGAACTGTCAAAACAAACAAAAAATATCCTCCT
This sequence comes from Onychostruthus taczanowskii, assembly GCF_017590055.1. NCBI lineage: Eukaryota > Metazoa > Chordata > Aves > Passeriformes > Passeridae > Onychostruthus > Onychostruthus taczanowskii. The sequence continues at coordinate 23,835,879 of NW_024499239.1, read as the reverse complement.
CATAACATGAACACAGAAGCTGTTATGAATTACATTTGCCAATACGCACTATTAAAATTCCTAGAAACCCCATACTTAAAAAACATATTTTAAGGTCTTTGACGTATCATGTATTTTTACATTTTGGACTGTTTTGGAAGGCTCATTGTTTTGTGCACCATGAAGTCAAGTTCAAGATATTGAGATTCAAGGTAGAGCAAAACTCTAAGAGCAGTCAATTAAAAATTTAAAATACAACTCAGGTACAAGGATCAGTGAAATGGATGGAAGAAAAAAAAAGAGCATTTATCATCTTTCAGTACTGTGATATTCAGCATATTTACGTGCTGAATATGCAACACAAAAATTTCATGATTCCACCAGAATCTGAGCCAACACTTTTTGCTGCTGCCTTCAAGATGAGCAGGATGCAATTTCCTATGATTTGGGATGCAGGATTGGAGGGAGGCACAGGGGAGAATACTTTAAAATAAAGAACACCAACAAGGGACCAAAAAGTGACAGCCACCCTCAGAAGACTGAATTATGCAGCAGATTAAATTTAATTTCCTTCTTTTCTCATCTCTTTGAATGCTTCTAACTATATTTTTTAAGATTTTAGGAACCTGCTGCAAGGCTTATTAAAATTTAGAGGAACAATCCCAAACTGATTCTCGAAGTAACAAGATGGACTTTACAGTACACATGCAAAAGCTAACTGAGCAGAAGCTGCACTCAAAGCTGGTGTGCAACCCCTGTGGAAGTCCCCAGGGCTCAGAGGTTAACACTGAGCACGCTGGGACTTTACTGGAAGCACACAGTGGATGAATACTGCTGGTATCTATGCTTTTTATTTACCTGAACTCAGTAAGAACAAGTCATCTTCCTTCTTTTCTTTTTAATTTGCAGGAGACCAAGAAAAATACAAGTGGTTTCCTGTGCTGTGTTGACCCACTGATGTGCAGAGCAGTCACACCCAGCTGTATCCTCCTGCTGACTGTGAAGGTTGAAATGCACCCAGAGCTCTGCAGGACACTCACAGCTCATTCCCTGACACAAAATGTACACCCAACACCACCACGGTGTAATTACCACCCTGGTCCACAGCCCTCAAAGTGTGTAAGATTTCTGCACATTTCACTTCATTATTTCACTGCCTGTGAGAAATGAGCCTGGCCACCCAAGCAATCACTCCAGCAGAAAACACAACAGCCTCAGCACGAAGTATTTGGGACAACTCTCTTGCTTGATCTTCCCTTTCAGTACAATCAAAACAGAATAAGCCAATGACTTCTATTTAGAAAATTCCAAATTTCCCTGCTGTTACTAGAACCTGAATCCTGATTCCTCATTACTGTTCCATACTCACACAGCAAGTAAACTTGCCATTCTCAGGATCTTATTCTGATAATCATGAGGACATGGGGTTTAGCTGTGTTTTTTAATAGTGATCCCTAATCAGTGGGTTCTTTTTTAATCTAGTAATTTTGCTCTTATTTGTCTAATATCTGCCAGTATGCACACAAAATCCTAAGTGCCTATCAGGGTACAAAAAACCAAACATCCCACAAGGCACATCTTGAAAGCCTTTGATCAGAAATTATGTTCTGTTAAGAAGAAACAAAACAATCTGGCAACATTTTATATTACTACACATGTACTTCAAACATCAGTGTGAAAACTGGAAGTATTTCACATCTGTCAAAAAATTACTCAAATTACATATTTGGAGTATGCTGTAAAGATATGCCTAATCTTAACTAATACTTTTCAAAATAAGACTGAAAACAGTATGAATCACACCTATTTAATGTAAAATAAACAAGCAGTAACAGCACTATGCACTATGGTAAAATATTTTAATTTTCCACCACCATTTAAAAAGCAAAACAAATGACAATATTCAGTAACAACTATATAAAGTATCAAACACAGAAAGTCTAAGTATCTGCAATAAAACACACATAAAAACCAATGTTGCAGCAGAGCTGTTTTCAAGTAACAGATACATGAAAGCAAACTCCAGAGAAAGGCAAAACATTATAAAGGACTGAGCTCTCTTTGGATGTTCAACATCTCAGTGCCTGTGCAAGGGAGTATTTATCTGTTTCAAATATTTTTAGCTTTATTAAGTAATAAGTGAAGGAAGGGGGAGGATAAATAAATTGGCAACAGTGGAGCTGTCCTAGTTGAGTTCACTCACATCAATCTCAGCTTCTGAGAAATTCTGGCTGAGGCTGCCAGCTCCTGTTAGTTATCCCACAGGTTCATGGTGACAGTGGAATGCCCCTGGTCCACACACACTGTGGCAAAAGCCACAAAAAACTGCTTGGTCACTTACAGGAATCACTGCAGTGAACTTGGGGGTGGGACCTACAAATTAAGACCCAACAAACTTGAGAATTGTAACTTTCAGCAACCACATCTGCCCACAACTAAGGACATCAATCTCCCAGTTACTGATGGGGCAGCTTCTCCAAAACACAGAGCTGAAGGCATGAGCCAAGCCTGCATTACAGACATTCCCACAATGCTGGGTATATATCAGAATATACCTCCACTCTCCTGTTTTCCCCAGGACAGTGACCATGGAGCTGGCTGATTATGGCATTTGGGGGTTAACCCACCCTAACAAGCTCCCAAACCCTGGTTTAAAATACAACTGAGCTTATATTTCAGACCATAAATTTTATTGGTGCGTGGGTGTGACTTAAAAAAAAAAAAAAGGCAGAAAATTCCTGCTGGCAGAAACTGGAAAAACAATCTGTTTCAACAATTGCACTAGGAGCAGAATGATTAACTCCCTGAGCCATTCCAGTAACAATACAGATCATGCCAAGACTTACTAAAACACTTTCCACGGAAGAAGTGGTACTGGAGATTTTTAGGGCAATACTGAGGATAAATAACACCAGACTAGACCAGGTTGGCAAGAGGGTTGTGCTGCACATGAAGTGCATCAGTGGCCTTTATCCTCCCTCCTTTACCCATGTATTCAACAGAAAGCATGCAACCATTGCCTTTCCATTTTAAATCAAGTTATCAGAACTAGCATCTTGGTTGTAAATTTTGATAAAAGTTCAACAGCCACACAGTGTTAATTTAAAATATAACTCCCTCAAGAAATGTGCCCACGACATATGTATTTGAACTATGAAGGAAAAAGGAAGAAAACTAGGTTTTTTTCCTCTCACCCAGTAATGTTACTCTTCTAGCAAGTTATTTTATTCCAGCAGGTTTGTTTGTTTTGCTTTAAACCACTACCTGAGCTGGAAACATTCTTTGGGAGAAAACACCACTTTTTAGCTTTGTCATTACAACCGCTTTCAGAGTATTAATTTCACATCATGTTTTAAAGACATTGCCAAGAATTTATTACAACATAAAATTTCTGAATGTAGCCTGTGCTAATGGCTACGCTCTTTGTGCTTTTCTCATATTTTAGATGTTGTACAGGATTCTGTCTCTGAGAAAAAAACCAAATAGTCCAAGTGGAGCCAACATCAAAGGCTTCCTTTATTCTAATCCCAAACACCAAAAGCAATTTCTCCAACAGCACACCTGTACTTTGACCCAAGAACGTTAAACTATTACCTGGGACACTCCTTATTTTCTTTATCAAAAAGTCTGAAGATAAGCAAGTGTGGGGCCTTGGATAACCAAATTATTTTCACAAGATTTGGTTGGTTTTTTTTTTTTTCCTTAAGGTCAGTAGAACACACTCAGATGACACTAAAAATAACAGTATGGAAATGTTTTACATATTGAACACTGGCCAAGTTCTTTATAACGTCTTAACTTTTTTTTTTTTTTTATTTTGGGAAAGCATCAAATGTGATACATTATCCTCTCAGCTGAACATCAAGATGCTCTGTGTCAGCAATCTTTATAGTGAAACAACAACAAAAAAAAATATTGTGAATTGTTTAGGGATGGGAAGAAGGGAGGAAAGCTGGAAACTTTAAGGCAGACAGCTAAAAACTTCAAAAACCAAATATACATATATATACACACATATACATAGTCCAGACTGCTAAGATGAGCATATTTAAAGCAGGACAACTGAACACAGTAGTAAGGATTCTGGTGAATGAGGACAATAAAATCCCTCGAGTTACACTTCACTATGTTCTTCTGAAAACCAAAGCAACTCTGACAAACACTGAACCATCGCAAAGGGCTCCTTCAAGCTTTTTTCTCTCTCCTTTCTGGTTCCTCCCACAGCCCCTGACCTCTGCTGTTCTCTGTCAATATCAAGAAAATGGCTGATGATAATTACAAACTAGAGAACAGTGAAGTAGTAAAACTGAGAAAATCTGTAGAGAAATCAAAATCCTGCACCTCCCATCCAGGGTACTCTGCAGCTTAAATATTCAAGCTTAAATTAATAGCTTTTTCTGAAAAGATACTCATTTTGAAGGTAAGCAAACAGGATGTATAAAAAATGACAAGCTCACTGAGAACCAGCCAGTAACAACAGTCCAAGTGCCAAATAAAACAGGCAGTTTAAGGCAAAAGCTGGGTTTATGTTATCATGTTACATTTAATCATAACATAACCAAAGCACATGATGTAAGAGAGCTGTTCTACTGAGCTGTTCTTTAAGTAGAAATTTGAGTTTCAATTACAAAGGCTCTGGTCCCAACATCACAGTTAAAGCTGCACAGAAAAACAGCTCAAATTGGGAGTTATTTCATGACTTGATGAGAGAAGCAAAATATTTCTTCCCACACATAGCACATGCTGAAGGGGTTTAGGGAAGGTTTTTGAGCATTTTAAGATCTTTCTGATGATGAAAAGCCAGAAGTGTTCAAAAATTACCTATATTTGCATTTTTTAATAGGCTTTATAGTTTTAGTCTCTGCAGTTTAACCATTTTCAACTTGAAAAGGGTCCGTTCACATGCACTAAAACACTTTGCAGATAATTACAAACTTTTCAGGGCACAAATCATGTTCTGTCTCTATAAATGGCATAAAACATTTATGAGTACTAAAAAACATCAGTAACAGGGGAAGGATTATAAAAGAAATTATTGAATCCATTATTAAGAGTTAGAGAATCTTAAGGCAAAAGGGTACTCATCAGTCTCGACATGGATTTCTTGCCACGTTCTCTCTCTGACTCCGTATTTTTGGTGTGATCGAGCGCTTGTATTTTGGAAAATGCATTCATTATTACATTTCTCTGTAAATACAGTTAACATGACAGTTCATAGTTTTATTCTAGCCTGTGTGGTTTAGCATAAAAACAAACTTGCTCCAGCTCGTGTGGCCGCCAATGTGCAGGCAGAGACATTTACAAAATCTGCCCACGGCACATCTGTGCGTCACACAAGTGTCATCTCCCCCTCTCACAGTGACAGCCTCAGACTTCTGCAGTGACACACTCTGTGAAAAACAGACAATTACAAAAAATGGACTTCTTCTGAAACAAAATACAGACTGACAACAGTTGGAGAAGCAATTACATTGGTTTGGTTTCCATTTGATTTGATGTAGTAAAAAAAAATTCCAAAATAAGAAACCTTACTCTGATTTTTCTAGGTTTTAGAAACCAGAAACAGGAGGGATGTCAGGAGCAGGATAAACAGCAGTGTGCTGAAAAGCTGCAGGAGCATTCTATTTCTGCAAGCCAACAGGAAACACATTACTTTGAATTTTATCAAAAATAATCATCACTGAGTTCATGCAAAGTAAACTTGAAACTCATTCTGTTGTTCAGAAAGTGGACACGGCATAGGGAAAGATGCTGGAAAACGAGTTTAACTGCTTCCTACTGACTGTGATTTCTGAAAAATTGGGAGAAAATGACAGCTCAGAGCTTACTCAGTGCAATACAACAGCTATCAGATAACTCCCAGAAACCAAGAAACCATTATGACTATTTTCCAGAATATCACAGAAGAACGTGACGCTTGAATCCTTGAACTTGGCACTGATCTTCATAACACATTATTTTCCCTATTTTCTGGATATAAAGCAAACCAAATTTGTGCAGGTGTATCACTGCAAAAGTAAAAAACCAGCAGTTATTACTTCTGCTCCCTAACTTTGGTTACAGCCACGCTCCTTTTGCTTAGCAGGTATTTTGACAGCACAACAATTATTTCAGAAGAAACTGCAGCTTTTAAAACATTTTCATCAATCTTTTAATTCATTCTGTTCCTCTGGGTCGGGACTGTCAACCCAGTTACAAAAGGAAGATGAAAAACAAGTGCTGAGAATATCAAATGAAATCTGAAAAATAACTCTGTGATGAAAACTGAACATCCATGAGTAGCCCATTTATTTCATCTGCACTGTAAACCAGATTAAAATAAAGTACATTCAACCAGTGAATAAACAGGTGCTGGTCAATGAAGTTAATGCTTGAAGAAGAAACTCCACCTGTGCTCTTTTTTTTTTTTTCAATAATTAATAAGCCTTACTTCCTTATGAAGTCTAGACCATCACTATACATTGTGAAATGTGACCCTCGGGCTGAGATACAATTCTCAGTTTAATCACAGCTATACATCCCTTAAAGCTTATGTTAAATAGTTCACATAAAGATAATTCAACTTTTATGTCAAAAATATTTAAAGGACAACATAACTAGTAGCTTAATTCTCTGGGAGGTATGACAAGGACCCACAGCAGAATATGGGAGAGCTTTCCACCATACGGGAAGCCTTTGATTTCATTGAGCAGTCTACCAACCTCTGGATAATTGAGTTTGTGAAGGAACACCAGCCACACTCAACATCTGGTTAAAGAAAGAAAAATATGTAAGAAGAGGCTATGCTGGTTACTGCAAGTTTAGTTCCAGAAAGAATATGAAAGAAGAGTTCCATCTACGCCAGGAACATTACAATTCATTATGGGGATTAAGTGAATTAATAGTGGGAGCTTTATCCTCAGTGTGGTTCTCTGCAGCCCTTCCTGGGCCAGGAGTGCCATCAGGCATTGCAGGGAGGGATAGAGAGGGAAAAAATCAGTTTCTGTCACCAGTTACTCTGCAGTACACCAAGACTGGTGTGGGACCCATTTTCTTTTTCAACAGATGTGTTGAGAGAATGAGGGTGGGGGCTTGAAGGGAGGAAGGAATGGTTTCATTCTGCATGATGAGACACTGTCACACAGGAAGCATCAAGGCCCAGTGTGAAACTTCCTTTCACAGCTGCTTTGTGATTAGTGAAAAATCTGGTGTGTAAACTGCTGTAAAAAGCCCTCATCTGCTGTACTAAACTCTCACCCTCCAAGAAAACCACTGGCAAGTAACTACAAGAACAGTTTCAGTAGAAGGGTTTGGCATGAAGCTAAATCTTTCTTTTCCACCAAAGTTATCTAAAGAAAATATGAAATGCAAAAATATGGGGATTGCACCTAGAGGGATTGGTTTGTTTTGTTTTACAGTTATATTTTTTTAAACTGTCCAGAGGGAGTGAGTAATATGGTTGCTGAGTAATGCCATGACACTTGTAACATAGGACAACTGTCACAAACAAAATATTTCTAACCTGCAGGTCTGTAGTGCTTTAACTGAAATTTGTTAAATGCTGCACAGACTTACAACTCTGAAATGGAACTGTGTGTACTTTAACTTAGAGAATAAAGAAAAAGCAGTTCAAAACTACACCCAAACAGGCCAGATGAACTGATTGCTTATTAAACATGTAAAATGGAGTTATGAGCAGTACCAATTGAATTCATTTGTTTTGTACACTCCCTAATAAATGGTTAGTGAAACAAAGTGTCTGAAGCCTGGAACAGGACGGAGAAGAATGAGCCAAAGTACATGAATTAAAATCTTATTTTTATACTGCATATCCAATCTGTACAAAGCTCTTCAGACAAAGGTCTGGAGCTGTTAGGAATGAGATTAAATCTCATCCTAAAGAACTTAAAAGCAACTACACTGGAAACAGAAATTCTGCAACTGCTTATAGCATATCTTAAATTAGATAGTTGTCAAACTATCTAATAGTTTGACAGTTAAAACAGTCTGATAGCTAAAACAGTATCTATTTAGATAGTGTTCCAAATCTCTAAAAATGTGAGCAAACACTAACAGCCTAACTACTCTCTTAGAAGGTATGTGAAGATGTGTGACAGACCTGTTTTTTCTCCAAGCAGCAGTTGATGCAGGACACCATCACAGCACCATGAATATTGCTCCAATAACTATAAAAGAAGCCCAGAATGTGACTTTTGCCAAACTTCACTAACTAACATCACAAAATACTAATTAAATGATTCCCTTACTTTTGTCAGTACTGATCAAAGCAAATCGCTACTTTTTTCCCCAGTGAAATGCAGTAAACTCTTAAAGCAAACAGGAAACTCTGCCAATAATAATAAAAAAATAAATAAATAAAGAGCAATGTCAATAAATACATTAATGAAATGAAAATTAGGTGGTGTCATTTTGTCTTATTAAGTGTTGGGTACTTTCTGAGCTTTAACTAAGTTTTGGTGTTAGTCTTTGTTTCACTGATTCTGCCAAGTTTCATGTATAAAAAAACCTTACATGAAATACTGTCATTCTAATACAGAGCACACGATGCTGAAATTTTTTTTCTTCCTTTAAGAGTACATTTTTCCCTGTATGACAGAAGGCAAGATAATTTATATTGCATCGGAAAGCATGCACATATTAATGATGGGGAATGATGAAGAACATAAATAGTTTCCATTTTCATATTCAAAAACAAGTACCTGCAAATTAATGCTAAAAGCAACTGGCCTATAAAGGAGCCCTGTTTCCATGCCAACTGATAACAGAAAAACATGTAATTCAACAAAAAATGAATAACCTACTAAACAAGAAAATAAAGAGCAAGTGGAAGTGCTGGAAATCAAGATTCTGACCATACCCAACTATTTTACAAGAATAGCAAAGAACACAACAATTAAATTGCAATTTAAGACATGAATGGTGTGCACTAATGGCACTTCATCATTACAATACTTCTAAAAGCTGTCAGTCTCTAGTCATGAAAAACAGGATCCAGAACACTTCTATTAAGAAGGAGGGAACATTCTTATGGAGGTTTCGTATGAAAGGACCGAGCTACTTTTCAGTGCACATCTTTCATAAGGATTTTAATTTTTTGTCCTTAAGGCCTTGCTTTGCACCTCACTCACAGACTTGTTCTGGGGTCCTGCAATCAGTCAGCAGAGCTGGTTGCAGAGTGAGGCTGTTGCTACCTGAGTGTTCATTGCAAAATCAGGGACATTAGAAATGAGCAGATATGTATCTGCACAAGAGCAGCTCACATGGCCATGTACACGTATTTATCTGATGTAATTAAATTTTTCTATGTGTATAAGCAAAATTCAACTTCACAGCTGATAAAACTGTGCTACCACTAGCAGTATTACAGCAAAAAAGGAAGGAAGTTCATAAATAAAATCATGGGATCTACCATCCACACGTGTCAATTTCTATAGGGACAAACCAGATTTAAAATTTAAGCAAGAAAACTTAGAAATACTGAATTAAAAAATGCTACTGATCTAAATATAACTAGTTCCAAGATACTGAAAATGCACGCATTTACATGCAATAAAAACAGCAGTTTATGTTCTTTAAACCTCAAGAAATAAATAACCCCAACTAAAAGGTCCATAAACCTTGTGTTCTAAATGAATACAAACTGAAGACAGGACAATAAACTGCTGTTTCTTAGTACATCATTATTTTATCAAGCAACAGTGCTTTTCTTCCTATTTAGCACTTAAAAACATATTACAAGTCATTAGAGGTTTAAAACAGATAAAAATTATAGTTACAGAAGTGGAAGTTGGAAACACCACCATTAATGCATTTAAGTCCATTTGAATTTTACTGTTTTGTTGCTTTCTGCATAAGTAGAGAACAGAAAATTACAAGTGCTTGTATCCACCCAACTGACTTCATATTTATGTGAACACAGAGGTTTGTTACATGACAATGGGCCTAAACACTGCATGGAAAAATGCAAAGTTCACAGAAAATGATCTTTAGTTTAATTTACAAGCTTCAGTCTGCATAGGGAATTCAATGACATCAGTGGATGAAAGAAAATAATTACACAGCTATGTTCCAGCTTATCCAGATAGCATGAAAGATTAAGGGTTTCAGATTTTCTTCTTCTGTCTATTCAGAATTTACTAAGAACTGAATTTTTAGATGTGACAGTTGCTTGCTGCCCTTTTAAACAGGCATTGATTTTTCTAGGAAAAGCTTTGTCCTTTAAGGGTAATAAGTGTATGTATTCTAGTAGAAAAAATCTAAGCTGAAAAGTTTTTAAGTTTTTTTTTTTTTTTAGTAAACCCATGCTCCCATCACAGCTCAGAAAACTATACAGTAAGCATTCAGCATCCCTGAAATTTTTTAGGCCTCACTACATTTCTCCAAACTTTCCCTAAGGCTGGCCAGAGCCAATTGACTGCATTTCTGCAGTTCTTGTACAAGCGGAAAAATGACATTTCAGCTGTGTGGAGGGGCTAGGATTTCTGCATCTTTTTTCATGTATAAACTACTGCTTTTAGGCTTACACACTAAATTCCTGTGTGGAATCCTTATAGGAAAAAAACCCCAAAAACATAATAAAAAGAAGAATCTACACACAGGCCCAAGACACTGACTATTCCCAACTGATAAAACTCCATATGTGAAGTCATGTACGTCACAAACACCTCCGTGGCATGCCAACTCTTCAGAAACTCCTGAAGTACAAAGATATGAATTCCAACAGGGAAAAATGTATTTTAATAAATCCTTATCAATGTGTAATATTACAGAAGTTACAAAACAGCAGCAGCAACTGAAAGCTGCCTGTGCTGTGGCTGGCTGACAGTACCTGCACTGCCAGCTCCACGCTTCCCTGACAATTAATTCCTGCTACGTTTTGGAAGGACGAGGAGTGACAAAGCCGAGTAAGATGAAAGGTCAGTTCAGCTTTTCACACCTTCACCTCTTTTCATCTATTGTCAAAGAATCTCTTCTGTTCTACAAACACCTTTCTATTTTTTGGAGCCTTCTGGAAGTCAGTTCTATACTGATGACATCGTTTCACTACCATGGATGAAATCATCCACAGAGCGCACGGATTTTTCACACAGCACTGCCTTGGGCAAGATCTTAAAAGGCAACAGAGCAGAAGACTCCGTGTTATTTAAATATGAAGAGAAGAACAATAATGAAATAAAAAATAAATCACTTTCAACAGAGCAACAACTGGAAGGGCAAACAGCAACAATTTCATGTTCAGCAGCACTTCTTAGCCTTGGCCAGCACTGTCTGTTTATATAACTGAAAGAAAGAATGCTGCCCTGAACTTGCCCATTATCCCACAGAAAAGGTATTGTGGGAATGTTAGCTTTTACCTGGCTAACTTCCAGATGCTGGCAGAAAAAAACGCCCTTTTAAAATTTTAGTCAACTGAAAAATACTTGACATTTTTCACATTTTACAATTATTCCAAGTTACGTATAAACTAACATAGGCCTTGAACTAAATCCATATAAAATGGTCATAGTAAGATGATGGACTGCTGTGCAAAAGAAGGAATCAAGGGGCTTCACAGCCAAACCAAACAGCCAGTACTGTATTACTCAAACCACAGCAGCTTTGCTGAAAGCAGGTAAATTTCTAGGATATGTCTGCAATGTCCATAAGAACACTTGCTGGACAATGAGAGCAGCAACTAAAAAAAAAGTGCCATCCCAATTTCAGGAATGCAGCCCAATGCTGAGAAGCTGAGCTGGCAACATGTGACCAAGATGTTGTTTGAACCCTGCATTCTGTCATACAGGTAATGAGAGAAAAATGCATCTTGCTATGCATCTAATATCTGCATGGGAAGCACAACAGAAACTGCAACAGAGAAAAATCACAGAATCATTTAGACTGAAAAATACCACCAAGATGATGAAGTGCAACCTGACACTGCCAAGACCATCACTACACAATGAGCCACGTGCCACACCTACAGGTCTTTGAGTTATCTCCAAGGACTCTGCCTCTACCAGTGCCCTGGGCAGCCTGTTTAAATGCTGACAAGCCTTTCTGTGAAGAAATTTTTCCTAATATCCAGTCTAAATCTTATAATGAAGGTGTAAAGGTAAGTACGGTCTCACCTCAGCCTCCTTTTCTCCAGAATAAATAACTGGACATACTTCAGCACCTCAAAGTAGTTTTTATTGTGAGGGGCCCACAGAACCACAGGATTCAAGGTGTGGCCTCACCAGTGCTACAGAGGACAATCAGTGCCCTGGTCCTCCTGGCCACACTACTGCTGATACAGCCCACGATGCCACCAGCCTTCTTGGCCACCTGGCAACACTGTGGCTCATGTTCAGCCACTCTTGACCAGTACCCCCAGGTCCTTTCCCACTGGACACTTTCCACCCACTCTGCCCTGAGCCTGGAGCTGCAGGGGGTTGTGACCCAAGGGCAGGAGCTGGCACTTGGCTTTCCTGAACCTCAGACTCACTGATCCATCCTGCCCAGATCCCTCTGCAGAGCCCTCGAGTCCTCCAGCCCAACTCAGTGTCATCTGAGGACTTGCAGAGAGTGCCCTCAATCCCCTCACCCAGGTCATCAATAAGAATATTAAATGGAACTGGAGAGAACGAAAGCACAGTAACTGTGGACTTGAGAAGACCCCAATACAAAATGAGCAAAAATCCCCTTTCTGTTTTAAACAGAAGGCATTTTTCTTGCTCTTTTCCATCTGGCACTTCAAGTAGCTGTCTTTACTTAACAGTCATCTTGAAGTTTTTAATAAGTCGTACAATGTGCAAACTCAAACTGAAAGAAATTATCCCTTACTTCTTCTCTTCCAAAGTTCAACTGTTAACTAAAAATAGCTCCCAATCATGTTTCTGCTTTGCATCCCAGCAGGAGCAAGGGTACCCAGTGCTGACACAACATTCCCATATTCCAGTGCACAGCACATGGAGCTGCAGCCTCCTCACTCACCAGTGCTCTGCTGGCTCATTTGCATGTGTGTCCTGTCAAGCTAATTGGCAAAATACAACTTCCCCATTCAAATATACAGGAGGGGTTTTTGCTGTTTGAAGAGGAAGAGCTTTAATGGTGGAAATTTTTAATTTGCAAAAAGCAAGCCCTTCAGTGACAGTGGAATGTTTTGCACAGCATTGTGTTCAGTCAAGCCACAGGCTGTTTTTAGTAAGTGCATTTACCTTAAGCCAGTTCACAAATGAAAGCTCACTGCCTCCCAAACTGTTTCTGTGTGGTAAAACAAGACACAAAAAGATTGACCAAGCACCTACTCAGAGCACCATTAACTACAGAATCCTAATTTGGTGCTATTTCCAACAGATCCCAGAGTGCTCTCCCAGGTAATCTCACCATCAGCTGCATGCACAAAATGCAGGCACAGAAAAATTAAGTGAATTATCTCAGGTCACTTCTGAGAATTCTCACAAATGTGACAGAACCACCATGAGCATCTGGGCAATTCCACAGCAACTTGGGACACCTGCTGCCACTGCCATCTCGGCTCCCTTCTCTCTTTCAATTCCCCTGGCAATAATTTGACCACATTTGCCCTGGAAGTCAGTACCTGCACTTGACTTCAGTAGTCAGTACTAAGATTTTTAGTAACCAGAAGCTTCTTCTACAACAAAGAAACAAAACAAAACAAAAAACCCAAAAAAACACACAAAAAAACCAAAACCAAAACAAAACAAAAAAAACCAAAACAAAACAAAAAAAAAAAACAACCCACAAACGAAACACCCCCCAAAAAACCAAACCACTAACTTAAAAACATCCTGAACAAACAAAAAACTTCAGGAAGGTGATTCAGTTCTCATGTAGGACATTGAATTCCTAACATAGGTCCTTCAGTGATGTTCCTTTTATAGAGAGGCACAAATCCCACACAAAGCAGCTGTATTTATGCTCAAGTGTGCTTCAAAACTAGAACACACATGCCTAACAATGTCATTGCAAAGTACAAAGTAATTTGGTCTTCCTGATTCCTAAATATCTTAATGCAAATGTGAAATAAGCTTAGTACACTTAGTCCCACTTCAGTTGCTTAAAAAGAGTTCAAACAGGCTTGCACTACCTTAACTAACTCCATTTAAAATCATACTTAAGTAAATGCAAGCCATTTCCCAGGTATTATATGGCTTATTCACTTTTTTCACTATGCACTCCTGTGATCAAAGACATCTTAGATGTAACAGGTGAGGTTATTTACTATTTATAAAAACAGCCACTGTTTAATATTCTTTTTAGAATCAGTCTTCTAAAATGAAAACTAATTTTTATTACTTCTCTTTGAAAATCTGAGAGAGAAGTAGATGATTTTGACATCATTTTTTCCTGCACCAAAAAAGAAAAATCCCCTTCTGCCAATAAATCTTTAGGGCACTTCAATAGCTGCTGGAATTGTGTAAACACTTTAGAATATTCATCATTTCTATAAGAGAGTATCCCTTATAGAAATGACAGCAAAAAACCCCGAACTTAATTTTCAATTTCTTGGGAGTTTTTTTCTTTTTTTTCCCCTTGACTAGGGGTCTAAGAAAATAGTTTCTATTTATGTGTTTGTTAACAGATTTTTTAATGCATTTTTTTAAACAAAGCCACAAAGCTCAGAAAAATCACTAACAGAATTTAACAGACTTAAAAAACAGTTCAGATGGAAGATGGTAGCAAAGTTATGAAAATCAATGCAAAACTGCAATATTCACAGTACTTCAAGTTCTCAATTACTGGCTCCATGCAAGACACTCTTTTGTACTTTCTTAATTCACAGGACTAAGAAAATAAGACTCATGATTTTGGAGAGTTCCCATAATCCTGAGTCTTTCAACTGAGTGGCAGAACTCGTTCCTCAACTGCAATAAGGAAACAAACCAATCTTTGAACAACATTTTGGTAGAAGTGTTATCCTGCAATAACTCAGGTTTAGTGTGGAGGATGCAGCCAGAATCCTTTCAATTTGTGAGCCCACTCCAACTCCCATCAATACCAACCAGAAGCTGGATAATTCAATGTCCTGCAGGATCCAAATCTGTTAAGACAGGAAAAGTTGTGCCTGCAGCTTGCTGCTCTCCTAATTTCTACTAAAAACCTTTTCTATTTCTTTCTCTAAGGAGATGGTTCACTGCTAAATACACAATGCTGGTTTTAAATTTTAGATGGCTGCAGGGTGGTCACAAGTCAAATGCCAAGAATATTTGCACACCTCTCTATTTACAGTAAGAAGGAAAATCATCTGGATTCAAGGATTCAAAACACAAGATCTTTTGAACAAAGACATGGTAAGACAAAGCCTTGAACAGAAGTCTGCCAAATACAAACAGCACACATAACCAGCCCCAAAAGGCAATGTATTGTGAAACCTTTCAAAGCCATACAATACTACAGGAATTAAGTAAACTTAAAGCTCCCCTGCAATAGTCTCGTCATAGCTAATTTGTGATTTCCTGTACGCTCAGTACTAACAGCACAATGGAGCCTCTATTGTGGGCCTCCTCCCACAAGCTTTTGAAAAATGCAAGACATTCTTTTTATCTGGACTGGCGTGGCTAAAATACATCGAGCTCTACATAGATAAAAGGTCATTTTAGAAGCTGCTTCTGCTCATAAAACTAAAAAATGAAAATGTGCTGCCTGGTGGTGCCGAGTTTAAAGTTCACAAAGGAGCAGTGCTGTTTAGCCACTGCTGACCACGGATCTGAGGCAGGGCAGATGAAGGAAACCACTTTGGTTTTAGGGCAACAAGAGAAGATTCCACACTGAGAACTCTGCAAATTCAACACAATTCAAATCAGCTTTGAGAGTCTCGCAGGAGCTGGAAAAAATGAATGAAAATTTGACAGAATTCATGGGATAAAGCAACCAGTACTAACTGCACATCTTGATTGAGGGTGAAGGTATTAAGTCCTTTAGGTGCAAGTAACTAGTTTATGGAGGTACTAAAAATGGATATTGCATACTCTTTATCTCAAAGGATCCTGAAAGCTAACACAAGCCAACCAAAATGAACAAGATTTTCTGCTGGTAGCAGAAATGAAAGACAATAATCCTGGCACAGGACAGGCTGGGAAAAAAGCACAACCAGCACAGACAGTATGCAGACAGAGTATGCAGGAGAGAATTTGGTCCGGATGCAAACCAAAACCTAAAATGCTGCAGAGGCTTTGATCAGCACCTTAATGACCTTCCTTAGTAAAAAAATAATGTGTTAAAATGGAATTAGCTGCCCAGCTCCAGTCAGCATGGGAACACACACATACAACACTGAATTACTCAAGATCACTTCTCAGTAACCCTGATTATATGAATGGGAAAATCAACGACATGAGAAAGGCTGTGATACACATTAATACTGTTCACTGAAGCACCAGACACACATTAAGATGGTTGGTAGACCACAAATGTGAAAACGCTCATTACCCAGTTGAAAATAAACAGTTTAACATATCTGGTACAACACATTAAAGTGAAAAAATATTTAAGTATCAGTTTAAGAGTTTGGAGACTGGCTTGTGGTTATCTCTACTAAACACTTTTGTCCTGCATGACTCTGCAAAGACTGAAGCTATGCACTCAGCAAGAGACAAACTGGCTGCAACCATCTAATGAAATTTGACTCATCTGGGAATTTTGATGAACTGCTCCACACCAGTGTTTCTGCTAAGCCATATATTTTCCTTGCAGGATTGAGAGTGCTGCAAATATGCAAAAAGCAACATCAATTTTGGACTGTTTGGCTTAAAATAGAAGGTTAATTCTGAAAATCCATATTCAGGTAAAAATACCACAGAAGCTGATGGAAACTTTGCAATTATAAATTAAAGGAACAGGGATCTGCATCAATGGCACAGTCATTACCGTCTGTCAGCCCCCAGGAGCACCTCTTGCTGACTGTAAGTCTGACTAAGAACTGCCTGGGGCAGTTCTCTCTTCCTACAAACCCTCCTGCACATCAGCCCAATCCAACTGGAGAGCACACATCCTGGTACAGCTCCTTTCTGGCTCATTCTCCCAACTTCTGACTCACCCAAGTGCTATGATGACATTTTGCAGAGTGAAAAAAATCTATGTGTAGCAGCAGATGATGAAAATCCCCTGCAGTGCTGCTTCTCTCCTGGCTCTTTTCTGAGCTCTGCCTGGCCAGTGCACTGTCTGAGCATGCTGCAGGACAGCCCGCTGGCCATTCCCCTGCCTGGCTGGGCACACAGGGCTTCAAGGGACACAGTGCATGCTCCTGCCACAGGACAGGAACACAGCTCGATGGGAATGCAGCAGGGACAGCCTTGGAGACTCCCACTTGCCATTCCTGCTGTCATCACGTGGCAGTCACAGGCTAATTTTCCTATTGATCATGTTTGGAGGGTGGAAGAGAAGAACAATCTGCCACATTGCAGCATCAACAGCAGCAAGCCCAGCTTCCAGAGACTCTGCCATGAGCAAAACTGAAAGCAGGACCACTCTCTTCTGCTGCCCCAAGAGCTCAGATTTTCTAAATCACTATCTGCCCTGACTGCCCAACAACCTGTGGGTGAGGGCCTACATCCCTTCTGCACAAACCCAGACACATTCAGGTAATTGTGCAGCACACTGGGCTGCCCACCGTGGCTTCCCCCACTACAGACATTTCTCACCTCAGAAGGTCACACGTGAACCAAGCACAGAAGGTGCCAAAGCAACGCCTGCTCTAAAAGGCAGCAGAAGTTGTGCTCTTGTCATGTTCTACATAGCAGTGTGAGAATTCATTGCTATTAAAGCTTTCAGCACATCCTGCCAGGACAGAACTCCCACCCCCCTGATCACAGGGTGTGCCTGTGTCCCACAGCAGAAGATGGAATCTATCAAAAAATACTGGTGCTGTTCAGGAAGACTGTTAGAGCACATCCAACAATACAGAGTTTGGACTGCACACAGGAATCTGGAACTGTGACTCAAGTCAAGAAATGTTTCCCTGCTTCCTTCCTTTTTTTTTTTTTTTTTGAGTTGGCATCAGAGCTCCCCTAAATAGACCAAAAGGAGAGGAGGGGTAACGTGGTGAGCTCTGGCACACAGGCAGAAAGCGTGAACAACTTTCACTGCAGACTTATGTAACTTTGCTGGTGGTGACACAACTCGCTGAAGGGTGGTTTAGGCACGGATAAGGGAAATCCACTGACCTGTAAACAGAACTATTAAAAAATATGCTTTGAAATACCCCACATAAAGCAAAATTATATAATCACATTGCCTCGTGTTTGAATACTGAAACGACAAAGGCTTCATATGCAACAGAAATGAAAGCTTTCTATTAATACCTCAACTTGAGAATTAGCTGAACAATTGTCCCCAGTCCCCAGGGCCAGCTTTTTCTGCTTTCTGCATAGGATCCCTTCTGGCTGACTACCCTGGAACATATACTGCAAAGAAGCTCCTCTAAAAGCCCCTTGAAAAAGGTAGGTATAAAAAAAAAAATGAAAATGCAAGGATAAGTAATAGTCATCCAAAATAAATACCAGCATGAAACATGCTATTGTATTAGCTACACTTAGCTCAAATAAAAAAAATAAAAAAATCAAACAATGTCAATTTTCAATTATGTTGATTAGAAACAATCTGGATAATTAGTAAATAGAATAATAATATAGGAACCATGATATGTTTGAAATGAAGTGACAGAAATATTCCAGAAGAGAGAACAAGCTAATTCATAATCTTCCTCAAAAATTAATTTCTCATTCTGCTATAGAAAACATAAACACTTTGTTTTGCACATCAAAAAACAATTAACCTATTCATCTAAGGCACATATGTTTTTCAGGAAAGGTTTTTTGAGCAACTTTTTTTTTATTTGGTGTTTAATTTTACCTTGTAATTTTTTTTTTTTTAATGATCATTTCATTATTGCTGGAACATCCATAGGGGTAAAGACCCAGGTTAAGGCAGGCAAGCATCCCTGGGCCGTTTTCAGTGGGCAGAGCCTGAGGGTGGGGCTGGGGAACCCAGATCCAGATCCTCCCATCCTGACACACCACAGATTGCAGCTACTGCATGGCACAAATTAGAGGAGCCCAGGGACTCTCCCCTGTTCCTCCAGGAACCAGAGAGGTCTCTGGTCATGTTAAAAAACAATCTGAAGTTTTTACCCAGTTCAACCACCAAATTAAAGCTGAATACCAAAGGGCCCCAAAAGCACCAAAAATGAGTCTAATCTGGGGACTCTCAGCACCTTTTTTGTGTTATGAACAATTTGGGATGCACCATCACATGAGGCCACACACCTGTTTAAGTCAGCCAACACTTGGATGCTGCCAGAGTCCCAAAACACTCCTGATCACCTTAATCATTTGGGGAGATGGGCTGAGGATCAATGTGCACTGGAAAAGATCCTGTCCTAACACAGCTCGGAGATCCTAAACCACAACTGGAAGAGCCACTGAACTTCTCCAGTACTCCCAGAGGAATACTGGTGAGGGAGCAAAGGGTTACATTTCAGCAGGAAATGTTAATTTTAGATTTATCTGCAATGCATGTTTTCCTGATCAATTCATAGACTAAAATGAATCATCATCTTTGCTCTTGAGGCAACAGGGGAGAAAGAGACCCAAAACTACAGCTGGGAATTTGTTTTCCCAAGCTGTAAATCCATTGCTCCTGTGTCTGGGAGTGAGAAAGCACGTGCAGCTGAGGAACTAAGGCTAAAGGGCTCTGTACTACAACTTTTATCCTCACCTTAAATTTTAGGGCACGTATTAAGAGTGTAACTTCATCTCTACTCTCACACTAAATAAATAATTATGGGGCCAGAAGGTGAGGGATCCTCAGAGGAGGCTGCTACACTGCTGCACTGCCAACTGCTCTGGGATTTGAAAGCTTGACACATGCTGGAGTATCACCTCATCAATGCTCCCAGCTGGCTTGGGAGGCAAAAACCTGACTACTACTCTTAAAGGCAGGTCTCACACACGAGCAGCCAAGTGCTCCAGATAAGCTTCAAGAAACACAGTTATTACTAATGAATGGTACGTAAGTCAAAACAAAATGGCAACAAGAACTTTTAGCCCGAAACATCAGCACAGTTTCAAGTTTTAATTCTCTCATCTGAAATACCGTTGTATTTCAAATAAGAGAATTAAAGATCATGCTGCTTCTCAGCATCTTTGCTTAAAAGACATTAAAATCTGTGCCTTTGTACAAACTCACTGCTGTTCAAACTGCTTTCTAGTAAAATAAGCTTTTTTTTTCTTCCATATTCACAGTATTTACATAAAACGAGGTACTTGGGGAGAATGTCAGTTTTCTACCCAAAAGGGATGACCCAGCCTAGTCAGTGATCTGCAGTAGATGTTCTTATTTCATAATGAGGGATTGACTTTATGCTTCAAAACGTTGGCAAGCGCACTACTGCATCTGTATGACAGCACTTCACAGTGAGCAGCCCAATCCTAATCTCTCGGATCACACTTTTGGCTAAGAGCTGCAATCCCCTCTGTTTACACTGCAAATAAAACAATAGCTCTCAGAAACGGAGAGATTAATAAATTGAAGGATCACACATTTCTAACAAAGGGCAGACGCTATTTTATCTTTATGATGCAGAAGAACAAGCCAAGAGGTAACCAAAGTGACAAGCATAAGGGCACCTGTAATTTGTTTTATCATGCTATCAGAACTCCATAGGATGACAAACTATCACAGCATATACAATATTTACCATGAGGAGCTTTCTGCACGTAGTGTACTGCGTGCTCAGAAGCTGCATGCTCCAGCTACTCCTTAACTACGTATGACAACACTCAACTGCAAAATTCACAGAGGTGACTGGAGGAGTTTCATTTCAAAATAGCAGTTTCATTGACTAAACTCTTCTACTGAGCATCACTACAGCAGTTATCAGGATTATTACTATTTTATTTGCCAGTTCAGTAATGAAATAACACATTCCCTGATGGAGAAACACTGAATCTGTATTATTTGGGGGATATGGGGGGTGTTTACAGAAGGACAGAGAACACACCACTGACTCTGCATCAATTTACACCCTCAGTGCCATCAAACAAACACTGAGAAGCTAAATTCACATCCCAAGTATTATTCTATATTAACAATGACAAAAATGAGGGAACAATTTATCTCTCCCATTTTCTCTTATCTGTTTATGAATTGCTGCCACCTCATAAACACCCATTTCTTGTCCAGGCTGGAAAAGAGGCAGGTTTGGGGCAGAGGGTTGTTTTGTTTCCTTTTGGTTTGAAATACACCAGCGAATTGCCAATGGGCAAAACATTTTGTCACTACCTCACTCTGGGGATGGCTGACATAATAATAAATTGAAGAGGATGCTATCTGTCAAACATTAAGGAATTCCAATATTGAAATCTTGCTGCCTTTGGGGGTCAATAAAGAGCAACATTATAAAAGACACTAAAGTTAGCAGTTTGGGCTGCTAATTTTACATGCCTGCTTCACCAACGCACAGCTAAAAATAGATAAAACAGATAAGAGCACAGAACAAAGAGATGCACTGGACAATTATCTTTCTGCTGGCAGTCTAATTTATACCCAGCTTTTTAACCCTTTTTATTTGTACAAGAAAGAGATTTTCAAAGTATTATTTAATGCAATCTCAATATGAAATTATTAAAAAATGTTTTATTTTTCTTAGTATTTTCTTGCTCCCTTCCTAGTGGAACAGAATAATGAGATTTAAAATATTTTAATAAGGCCATCAGGCTACTTGCCAAGGGGCTCGAATACTAAGTAAGAATATTTACATCTTTTAAGACCCTGGAGGAGGAATCAGTGCAATGCTCCTGAAACACGTATACACATCGCAAATATGACAGTTAATTTTAATTCACTGAAAAATCAAGCACTTCAGTTTATTAGGCCTCATTATTTTCAATGAGGCTAAAGGGATGATTATCTTTAGCTGCTCCAACGTGGCCTAAAAGCAAACATTCTTCCTGATAAGGACAACACCTACTAAAATATAAGGCACTGTGAAATTGTTCAATTTACGTTACAACAGGTGAAATTTTAAAAACTAGCACTGCTAACAATATTTTCCGCCATTATTCTGTCCATCTCGGTTCTATGACTTAAAACCTGACTTTTGAATTTAATTTTTAGAGGAAAACAAAGCAGCACAGCAGTCTGACTCATATCTACACTGTAAACAGGCTTATTCTATGCTTTGAAGCCTTCTTTTGGTAACATTTGCTTACAAAATGATAATGCTTATAAACAGAATCGACATTCTGTCTCCTTATGTCTGGGGGCAGGAAAAAAATCACCTTCACATTAACATGACAATTTATGCCCGGCAATTCTGGAGGCATCACCCTGTGCATATTATTCATGCTGCCTTAAAAAAACAACATCATAAATGCATGCTTTAAATAAGAAATAAATAAAAGTAAGGGAAAGAACGAAACAGAGAAATTGAGATTTAGGGGGAAGAGCCTTACCTCTGACACACAACCCGTCCGCAGCTCAGCCAAAACCATCCCACCACCAGCCAGGCCTTAAGCACTTTTTTACAGCAATAAAACGCCGCTTTTAAACTTCCTGTTTATCCAAACACCGGCCCAGCTTTCCTGCAGCTCGGAGCCGGCACCGCTCACCCCACGAGCGAGAGGGGGAACCCAACACCCCAAAGCTCCCTTGGGGGACCCAACACCCCAAAGCTCCCCTGGGGGACCCAACACTCCAAAGCTCCCCTGGGGGAACCCAACACCCCAAAGCTCCTCTGAGCATCCCAACACCCCAAAGCTCCCCTGGGAGACCCAACAACCCAAAGCTCCTCTGGGGGAACCCAACACCCCAAAGCTCCTCTGCGAGAACCCAACACCCCAAAGCTCCTCTGGGGGAACCCAACACCCCAAAGCTCCTCTGGGGGACCCAACACCCCAAAGCTCCTCTGGGGGAACCCAACACCCCAAAGCTCCCCCGGCGAACCCAACACCCCAAAGCTCCTCTGCGAGAACCCAACACCCCAAAGCTCCTCTGGGCATCCCAACACCCCAAAGCTCCCCTGGCGAACCCAACACCCCAAAGCTCCCCTGGCCAACCCAACACCCCAAAGCTCCCCTGGGGGAACCCAACACCCCAAAGCTCCCCTGGCGAACCCAACCCCCCAAAGCCCTCCGGGCCGCAGCTTCAGCGCCCTTTTGAGTTTGGTACTTCGGGACGACTCGCACCCCCCGCTCCTCCGCCTCTCGTTTTTATTTCCCTTTATGTTTTCACCCAACCTCAAAAAGCAGCCACCGGGCAAAGTTGCGCCGGCGCTGCGGCCGCCAGGGCAGCCCCCGGCCCGCGGCGGGGCCCGGAGCGGCGGTGACGGGCACACAAAGCGCGGTGGCGGCGGCCGCTCGTGTGTGTCCCCCCCCTCCGCCCCGCTCCCCGCCCGCCCCGCACCGCGGCGAACAGGCCGGATGGTTACCTAGAGGCAAGCCCTTGTTCAGGAGGTGCGAACTTCCCATGGAGGCGCCGCGCTCCTTCCGCGCCCGCCGCGGGGAGGAGGAGGACGATGAGGACGAGGAGGATGCCGGGGGGCAGCGCCGCTCGGAGCCGCCGCGGCAGCCGCGGCATATGGCGGCCGCTCCGTGGGCGCCCCCGAACTGAGCGGCGCCTCGAGGGGGGGGCGTGGGGGGGAGCGGCCGCCGCCGCCGCCGCCGCGCCCCCCAGACTCGATCTCCTGGTTCTAGGCGGGCGCCGAGAAGAACGAGACAGCGGGGCGGGCGAGCCTGGCTCGGCCGCGCGCAGCGAAACCGGGACCTGCCCTGGGACGCGATGTCGCCACTGCTTTGTTTTATTTTGTTCCGTTTTATTCCAACTTTGGCTAAGTTAACGCCGGCTGCCTGCACAGAGTCACAGAATGGGTCACTTTGGAAGGGATCACAGCGGGCCATCGAGTCCAACCTCCCTGCTCAAACGAGGTTTTCCCAGAGCGCATGGCTCAGGATTGCGTCCAGACGGGTCTGGAACATCTCCAGGGAGGGAGACTCCACACCCTCTCTGGACAATGTATTCCGGGTGCAGGCACTGCACAGGAAAGAGAAAGAAGTTCCCCCGCATGTTCAGGTGGAACTTTGCCCATCACTTTCTGCCCGCTCCTGGCATCCCAAAACATCAGCACGTTTGGTGTTTCGGCTAAGGCTGTTCCCTCACGAACTAACAGGAATGCAAAACAGCCCTAACGCTCTAATCTTGCCTCTGGAGTGGGCCAGTGCCTCCTGCAGCTCCCCTGATGCGCCCCAGAACTAACCCCGCGGTCTCCGCAGAGCCGGCACCGCCGCGAGCAGGGGCAGCTCTTAAAAAAAGAGCAGCGATTTGCCCAAAGTCAATGAATCCGAGGCTGATTTCTTCCCCACGGGAATGCTCCCATCGCGCCCACGTGGCCGCGGTCCCTCGGGGTCACCCCGCGCCCGCCATGCCCTCCCCGCCCGAACAGCGGCGGCGGCGGCCGACGCAAACCAAAGTGGTGGCGGCGCCCCCGCGGCCGCTGGGTCGGCTGACGGCGGCCCCGCCCGGGCGCGGTGAGGGAGCGGCGGCCGCCATGGCCCCGCCGCCTCCTGCCCCGCGGCTTTTCTTCTCCTCAGCGCCTGGAGCTCTGCTCCAGCCCTCCCAGAAACTTTCCCTCTACTGGCACAGCTGCCCCTTCCTCCTTCCCAGCCGCGGGCGGGAAGCGGAGCCGCGGCCGTTCGCTCGTCCGTCCCCACCCACAGCCCAGCCCAGCCCAGCCCGGCAGCGAACATCCCTTATCTGGGTTTTTCCAGAAATAAAACGATCGTTTCCTGTTAGCAAACGGCCCCGGCATCCGTCAGGGAGCCGGACCCTCTCGGATAAAGACAGACACTCCTGGGTAGCAAACACGAGCAATTCGCTGGGAGAACGGACAGGGCTGTAGATTTTCCCCGGGGTTTTTTGGGAGTTGGTTTGCCTATGAGGGGAATATTTGAACCCAGAGGTTATGAAGGGTGGTTTCAGCCGCCGAGTTGTGTGGATTTCAGGAATCCGTTCAGGACACAACTCAAGGCTTTTAGCATACAGGCAGCCTTCAGCAGCTTGGCTTCAGCTCCCTAATAATAACTTGTTTTCCTCCATCGTTTCCCAGGTACTGTGTCCCTTTCATGTGATTATCCACCGGGATTGGGAGGTAACTCCCAGGACAAGTTTATGCAGCCTCTGACTTATCTTCATTTTCCTCCTGTATTCCTGGGAAAGCCTTTTGTGGCTCAGCACAGACGTCTCAGACATGCCTCAAAGAACAGCTTCCCTAAATTCTCACTGTGCATCACCAGGGCAGCATCTAGCCAAGCGCCTCATGTGGGGTTTATATAAATAAATTTGGGTTTAATCACTTTAAAGTGGCTAACCACTTTATTGCCATTTATAGATGTTAGCAAAATATAAAAACACATACATATCAAAGCTCTAAGGAGAAAATAATTATTTTTTTCTCCCTCGCTGCTTCAGTTGCCATGTGGCAAAGTATCAGGAATGAGCATTAGGGGGTCAAACACGCTTAAACCACAAGAGAAATATCTGTGAATACCAATATGGATATAAAAATCTCCAGAAAAAGAAATTACTGGAGGAAAAGGAAAAAATCAAAAATGAAATTAAGAATTCAGTTGCATTTTTTCACAGAGAGACATAAACAGATCCAGGCACTGAGACCATGTCCTCAGTGGGGTTACATGACTGGGCAAATGTTTAGATCCAAACTGGAACTGCTGCTTCAGGGAGGGAGGGGAGTGTGGCGCAAAATATTATGACAAGGGGAGTGCTCTAAGTGAGGATAAGTTGGCATGATGAACAGATGGAGGATTCAATAACAGGAGGTTATTAATACTGCAGTTTGGTATTCTCTACGCTACTTCATGAAGGGATTCATATGCTTGCTCTTTTTCCTTTTCTGATTGTACACAGACCTAACAAATACACACACTGTAGGTAACACGGGACTCAGCTCCTCCCTGGCACACCCACCCCTAGTTCATGCTTCCTGGGAAAACATCGTGGGCTGGATCCTCGGCTGATGCTGGCTGGACCAGCAGCAGCAGCAAGCTGCACCTGCTGAAGGAAAGAGGTTATCTGACCCCATCTCCCCAGCCAAAAGGCCTCTGCACCCTGCTCGACAGCTGCCACAGGGCACCTGCTCTACAGAATAAACTATGCAGACTCTGAGGATGGAAAAGAACATGAAATAAGCAAAATTGAAGTTTTTCTTCAGAACACAATGCAGTGCTCTTTCTGCTTCAGAAAATGCAGCTCATTTTCCTCCAAATTCAGCCCCCCTCTCTTGCATGGCTGTCAGTGGCCTAGTTTTGGACTGGACATGAGAAAATCCAGGAGCAGGAGAGCTGACTCCAGCCAAGCCTCCGGTTGCCCCCATCTGTTTTGCTTCCTGCTTTCTCCAGCAGGTTGCCTCTGGATCACCTCACACTCAGTCATCTTCACAACTTTTACACCATGGCTCACAGAGCTGCAATACATCTTTCACAAAGCCTAACAATCCCCATCCTCTTATTGCATTTGGGCACTGCTGTTACTGCAATCTCTTTTTTCAACAGCAGTGTAACACAGCTGAGTGTCTTCTGTGCCCTGCACTAAGAATTATGGCATCTTTCAAAGCCCCCAAACTGTTTCTTGGCTTCTTAAGAGTCAGCTGGAGGAGCACATGTGCTGCAGAGCAAATACATTGTTTTAAGTGTATCTGTTAACAGCCACATGTATAATTTAAGTGCAAGTTTTATTCCCCTCAGAATGGGCAATCATAAGGGCATGACCTTGGGCTTTCACAAATTCAGTGCATTAGGATTCAGTATCTTTAGCAGATGTGACTTTGAAGATACTGAAAGAGGAAGTTTTACTGTTTTACCCCCTAAGCAATGAGCCAAGATACATGTTGAATGTTTTCTGAAGTGCATAGCGAGGTTTGACAATTTTCTTACACAAAGATACTGCTATTGTGTGCTTACAGATTTTCTTTGGTTTGTCACAGCCGTGCGTGCTGGTTCTTTCATGCATGATTTTGCTTTGTTATCAAACAGACGTCATTCATTTTAACACTTTTTAAAGCCATAAATTTAAAACCTTTATGCATTTTTAATCAAAATGCAAGATTATGTTTCAGTGGAATATCTTAACTTTTGTCAACAGTAAATCTTGCAGATGCTATTATGAGATCCTAGGAGAGATTTATGTCAGAAGAAAAGAATGGTTGGATAAAGCGGGCCCAACACTTAACCTTTATCCTAAAATACATTGTTTAAATGTATAATCAAACTAAGTCAATTCAATTTATTTAAAATCTGGAAAGAAAACTCTGCTTGGATTTAAATATTTCCTTAATTCTTTCACTTAGATCCTGAGAAGCATTTGTTTATATAACACAGAGAGAGATCAGCCTACTTTGATTTTGCAATTGCATATTTCAATTACAGCTTCTTTTTTTTTTTAGTTATAACTTCCCCTGTGTGCAACTTCCCACTGCAATAAGTTAATGCTTTCTAGTTCATGTGAAAGTCATTTTGGAGAAAAATCTTCAGCAGCTTTTGAGGGGAAAATGGGAAAAAAAGAATAACTGACTAAAGAGAACCACCGCATCTTTAAGAAATTGTGGTCATTGCAAGCATAAAATAAAATAGAGGACCTTCATCTACTGTTACAAAGAAGGTGAAGGATGAAAGTAGCAGATTAAAGTTCCACTTAATGAACAAGAAGTTCAGCTGTGTCAAACAATCAAAGTCATTTTGGAAATGCCAAATGTGCATTGCTCCTTTCTCAGACTCGAACAGCTCTACTACATCGATGCTGGAAATACAAAGTGAAAATGCTTGTAGTGAGCTGAATGAATGGAAGAATAAATTCCCTTCAAGCCACTGAACACAAAAACCCCTCTCTCTTCTGATGTTATCTGCATTAAGTGACTAAGGGATTTTCTTCTTGTTCTCACCCTCTTCATACAAGTGCTAAAAACACAAGAACCAGGGTGGAATTAAATCCTCCGCATTTTCTGGGTGTCGTGAAACGAGACGTACTATTTTCCATCTAGTCAGGAGGAGTTACCAGACCATCTCCAGGATGGTCTGTGTTCTGGCTGAAGAGAAAAAGAAGACAGAGATGAACAGCAGAAGAAACGTATCAAGAACCATTAGTGGATGTCAGCCATTGTCCATCTGTTCACAGTGGAATAAATCCAGACCTGAAGGAACAATTGCAACCTGCCCCATATGGCTCGCTCCCTTCTGCGCTGGCAGGGCTTCTTTGGGGATTTGACATTGGATGAGGTAAAGGAGAAGCAGCACAATCTGTGCTCCCAGGAATGAACAGCCAATTAACATGAAAGGACAAAAAATGGGTTAGTGACCCAGGGAAGGTTTTCTCCTCCTCACCTGTCTGAAATCTTACTCATTCAAACTGTGTAACTGGCATAGCTGAGGGTCCTGCTATTACTGAAATCTTAAAAATTTACATTTAGCTACTAACAAAATTCTGTGGACAGTGGGAATCCCTCAGTTGGTGAGACCACAGATCCAGTTGTCTCCCAAAGTGTTAAAGAAAGCATTTAGAATATATTACACTCACATTCCATTAAAAATTATAATGCACTATGCTTTCAACATAATGAACCAGTGTAACAACATTCTGCATTTACTTTTATAGAACTGGATTACTGAGGAGTAATTTACTTCTCAAGTTTTAAATCACTCTGGGCCTGGTCATGAAGCAAAGTGCTATTTTTTAGATGATTAAGGGAAGTAGTCTCTGGCCTATGCAGAATAGTATGAAATCTGACTGTCTCTTTAGAATTATAATGAGAAACAGATACTCTTTATGATGCTGCATTCTGCATGCAAAAAAATGAGATCTACATATTAAGGCAAACTGAAGGGATCAAAACCCACAAGTCTGTAGTAGATTCAGACTTATAAAATAACCTGTGTGGTGGTGGCAATTTCACAGGTAATATAGAAAAGAATGAACCATCCAATGGCCTAAACAGAACCAGTGGATGTCCTGAGTGAACTTGCTTCTGGAGTGTCTTACTGGGCTGCAGTGTCATTTGCACTCTACTGTCCTCCACCTCCTCTTGAGTTCTAACACACTTGGCATCTTATTTTTATCAAAGCTGCACAGCAAGTAGCCTGGGAAAAAAGCAAAAGTTGTATCAGAGATAGTTTTCAAGTTCTCAAACAATTATATTTGCATTTGTGACTGTCATTCATTCACTAGGTGGCACAAAAAGCATCATACTTCCTTGTTTCAAACACACACCACAAGACTGAGGATGCCCTCAAGAAAAACTAAACACATATGAAATCAAAGTCACATCTCACTAAGAATTTAGCTAGAGACTTTGCTCTGAAACTTAGCACAAGTCTTACCCATCTGAAAAACCAGCAAGGATACTAAAGGATGAAAAAAGCAGAACAGTGTTACGTGAAACTGTCCATTTGCTACAAAAGACCTTAAGCACAACCACACACTGAGATTATGTACATTCATGACATTGAAATGAACTCTCCTGCTTTGTCAAATTTTCTCGGGATGATGACAAGTTACCAGGCTTGAATTTCATCCTCTTCCAAACTGAGCACTGCCTTGTGCCACCATGAAATACTGCACTACCAGCATTCCACTATCACCTGCTGCTAAGATAAGAGAGTGGTTCATTAGTGAGCAAAAAGTGACCTCTAGTGAATCCCCCCACCAGCTCCTGAGGCACACGGCACCTCCCTGGCTGTCCCTGACTGATCACATCCCCCTCCAATTAAAATGTGGTCATGCTGCACCCCAACACCAGTCAGCAGCTGCACCCCATCACTCGAGCACTTCAGGTACCTGCAGTAACCCACACTGTGCACAGCAGCTGTAACAAGCAACAGAAGGCATTGGCACACTGAAAAAACCTGAACACATTTGCCTCAACAGAGTAAAACCTGCCCACTGATAACTGCTAGATAATTTAATGGGCTACAATAAAGCATGCAAGCTCTACGTGGAGATTAAAATGATTTCATTTAATTTAAAAAGCAGTATGTCCTGAAATTCGTAAACAAAATGAGAAAAACATCCTATTAAATATGCAAAAATAATACCAATGTCAGTGATCTTTGCACTCTTAAGAAAACAGGAAAACGAGAGTAGAGAATCACAGTAAGCAAAGAGACGGGCAGTGAAAATCAATTTCATATTTACAACATACAGAACAATATACAGGCTAGGCAATCCATTACAGTGAATGGTCGATGGTTTTAGACCAGTAAAAAGAAACCAGCAAGGTTTCATGTGTAAAACACATACCCCATTAGCCAAAGAAACATAATCCCATGTTCTCTGCCTCCGTATACCTGGTGACACACTAATATTTTTAACCTTCTCCTAATAAATTTATCTTTACCTAACAAACATCTATCAGAGGTTACTGAGAAGCCCATCTTTTTGCTTTTATTAAACCAAAATACTCTTGTGCAGCTCTTTTACTTCCTATTCTCAGGACTTAAAACGGAATAGCTGAAAAGTAAACTGCAACTTATCCCTATGCAAGACTCCCCAAGATATAATTCAGATCTGTAAGGGACAACAATTAGTGTGATTTACAGAGTGATGTGGAAAAAAAAATATATATATTGAAAACACCCCCTTTGTGTAGCTGAATAATGAGAGAGCAGCATGTTCTCCTAGCAGAAAGATCCCACGACTTATATTCATGTAACACAGAATGTCACTACAGAAGCAAAGGCGATTCAAAGAGGTGATAATCAGTATCAACAGATTTACTGCTATTTGAGCTGATCTGTACTGCCAAATACCCTGACTTACAGACTAAGGCAGCACTGAGCATTATGATAGGATGGTATTACTTAAAGATTAATGGATAAACTTTCCAAAGGCCTTATCATATTACATGAAGAAGATACTGCAGAGAGAACACATCTCATGGAAATGTTTGCTAAATCATTGTCTTTTTAACGGTTCAATTCCTCTACACAGGAAAAAACCATCTGACAGGGATGTTTTGTTGAATTTATATCACAGCACAGCACAACTCTGGTCCTACAAGTGTCTTCTGGGAACTCCATCATCTCACAACAACCATTACTCTCGACACAGCAGGATCACTGGTGCAATTTTAAACACAGCTCTTGTTGTGCCAGGCAGGCATTGGCAAGGTGGCTGGGCTGACACATCTGCAGCATTTGTGATTCACAGTGGCACTGTGGAAAGCCCACAAAGATTTCACCCTGAGCTATAAACAGAATCATCGAGATCACTGACTGAACCATCAACCCAGCACTGCCAAGGCCACCATTACACCATGTCCCCATGGGCCACATCTACATGTCTTTTAAATACCTCCAAGGACAGTGACTCAACCACTGCCCTGAGCAGGCTGTTCCAATGCTTGGGCACATATTCCAGCTAGAAATTTTTCCTAGCATCCAATCTAAACTTCCCTGGCACAACCTGAGGCCACTTCCTCTTGTCATGTCACTTGTCCAGGTCCTTCTCCTGGGTGAGTCACCCAAAGGAGATTGGGATGGTCCAGCAGGACCTGCCTTTCCTAAAGCCCAGACTGACAGGGCTGTAGCTCCCAGATCCTCCTCCAGGCCCTTCTGCTGGATGGGTGTTGTATTTTCAAACCTCCAGCCCCCTGGGACCTCCCCAGTCAGCCAGGACTGCTGGGAAATGATGGAAAGTGGCTTGAAGAGCAAAACAAATAGCATTAAAATAAATTCTGTGACAGTTTTGAAAGGTAAATTTCCTGGAACAGACTATTGAGTACAAGAGGACTTGGAACATTATGTACCTTTTGAAAGCAGTTTCAATTAATGCAGACCATGCTGCATATCTTGGTTGTTTTTTGTTTTTTTTTTCTTCCCATTTATTTCATCAAGACAATTACTTGGTTTCTGAACATATGCTGTCTTTTTCATGAAGCAGGATATCTTATACTGTTTTATATAACAAAGTATTACTTTTCACTACATTGATGTGCCATCTGAATTACAAGATCACAAGTAACACAATGAACATTAAAAATCTGCAACACTGATGCAATCAACAATTTTTAAGTTTTCATTTTTATCACATAATTCCAAGGAAGATCTTAATGTATATAAAGCCTATTTTTTTTCCTTCAAATTCTTATGGTTTCTTTGGATCCTGAATAATTCTATGAACAGCTGAAGAGTCACTGATATCAGAATACTCTCTTATTAATTTGTATTATTTTATGTATCTGGAAGAATGATCACAGTACAGGCTTGTACATCACCACAGGAAGAAGAAAGTTCAGCAGACATAGACAAAAAGGGAAATACTTCCATGCAAACAGATTGGGTTCTTAATTAAAATGATTTGATACGCCTTATGAACAGTGCAAGTTATATCACAGATGATGAAGTTACCTTAGGAAAAATGTACTTTAAATTAACTACTGGAGGCTAAAGACAACTGAGCTGTAATAATAAGTAAATGTATATAGATAAGGTATAAATAATTAATTGTCTTTTCCTGAAAGACCTGGAAACAAATGGGAACACGCTGTGTATGGCTGTACTGTGCTGATCTCTAACTGAAGTGGCTTCCGAGACCCGTGACCCAGAAAGGTTAAAGTTTGTGTCTTTCCCAGAGGCTGCACCTCTATGATTAACATTACAGAGAAGCCCACATCAGAAAGAACTATCACAAGAGGGGAATGAACAATAATTCATGGAGATAATAAATAGTCTAAGGAGAAAAAGAAAAACAACCCTACTTTGGCTCAGTGAGTATTTTGAATATTTTGAAAGTTTTTCCTTTTATGCATCATAAGTGCAACTTTTACTAAATACCAAGTACTGAAGGAGATTATTTGTTTGTTTTTTGAGGTTTTACAATTACAAGCAGAATTAAATGTTCCCACTCTGTTCCTGAATCTTTCCTGACAAGAGATTTCCAATTCTACTAAAATCTATGGATGTTTTCAGATGTAGACAGATGTCTGAGAGGCCACAGGCTGAGGTCATCAAACTCATCTCATTTGTGACCTAAGCTCAGTCTCTTGGCTCTCTTAAAAAAAAAAAAAGGGGGGGGGGGGGGCAGGGGGACGGGAAATGACGGAAGGGAAAGGACACCAAAGAAATTGTTTGCTAATTTGTCTAGAATTTTTTTCTAGTAAACTTTTAATCTAATAGCACATGCATAGTTCAGTAACATAAAGCCAAGATGATGTACACTGAGAAGATATTTAATATATACTTGGTCATCTATCATACACTGCTCCTCACAGCCTAATTATTGTTTATGGCATTATTAGCAGTCAACTGTCTGTTATTTTCTGCACATCTAACCAACCAGATTTTCAAGAACTCACATTTAAATCTCATTTCAAAGGCCATTTTACTGCACTGAGTTAAATTGCTTAAATTTATATGTATTTTACATAAACCTTCATTTATCAACAAACAGCTCAATTTCTTGGTTCTTGAAGCACTCAAAGAAAAAAAAGTACCATGCTGATGCTGACATCATTTTGGCTGCTTAAGGGAAGATAAAATTGGGTCTCTCAAAGCTTCAGGCAAAATACTACAATGGATAACAAATATTCCTTGTGTAGACATGATTGGAACGGCTGTCTCCATTGGGCACTGACTGTACATTGTGGAGCACAGAATGGATTCAGAGAATATTTTATTGTTAGAGTCAGTTCATGTGGACATGCAGCATTCAAACAGTTTATTTTACAATTGCTGCTACCTGCTCCCTGACCCCAGAGATGCCTTCTTGCTTAAAACAACCATCAAACCTCCAAAAGGCTGCAGAAATCCACCATGTAAATAAATATATATATACTCATGGAACAGGAGTCTATTTAGAAAAAAAAGCAAAGATTCACTGATGACAAATTTTCTGAATCTTTTTCCCTGTGATGGCTGCAGGGTAGTCTAAATTTTTACATATAATCCACGGTTAGGATCAACACTGTTTCTGTTCTGCTCTTAAAAAAAACAGGAAAAGAGAAAAGAGGTTTTGCACAGGAGCATTAATAGTTCCACTTGCCCTGTGGCACATGGGGAAAATATGTCAATGTGAATTACTGTACTGTCTCCATGGATCAAGATTTCTCTTAGTGCTTTCAAAATTCCACTAACAGAAACAATTGCTAAGAGCATTTGCTACTTAGCCTGCTATGCTGGAATCAAATAAGACCCTAGGATCAACTAATGCTAAAATATTATCTTCTATATTGATTTTTCTCCCTACATTAACTGAGGAAAGAAACAGCTAAATAATTTCAGCTGGAAGGAACAGTCTATTGCTCTCACAAGGACATCCAAAGAACTTAAATAATCAAGATAATTGCAAAATAGATTTTTGAGCAGCTTACACTACCAAAAATGTAAGAATATCACAGTATACTACTTCTTTCTGACCCAAACAAGTTGTACTATGTATATGACTCACTACATGGTTAAATGCAACATCTCTCTCTCCAGAAACCAAGCCCACCCACACAGATGCATTAGAAAAAATAATTCTAATTGTGAGCAGTTGTGCATGCACATTTAGATTCGAAGCGAGCCAAATACTAATAAATACATTCCAAGTCCATTTTCTCTACTGGAAGGCTGCTTTATGGGGGTTTTATTAAATTTTTGTTTTAATATCTTTTTCCTAATACTAGATTATGGTCTCAATTAATTAATAAAGTACAGTTGTTGAAATTCTTGGGCCATTGGGCACATCAGGTATGAAAATTTATTTCTAAGCTCGATCTGGCCATCAAGAATGAACAACTAATGAAATCCAGACACTGTGTACTTAGACACTGTTGATTATTTCTACTAAATAGCAAATTTTTTTCATTAGAAATTAATAATCTTAATTCTTATACTACATTCATCACCAGGATTCATAAATATCTAACAAATTCATTTAAGGTAACCATGAAGATGCAACAAATTAGAGCTTTGCAGGATATCCAAGTTAGCACTACTGACATTCTGGTTTAAGAAGTTAGTGCTCTACAAGACTGATAAAAACAAACACATATTTAAAGGATTATCATCAATTATCTTAGGACACATTTGCCAATGAAAAACTCTCTCAGTAAAGATGTTTGTAATGGGTATTTGTCATCATCTTCGCCAACAATGTGGATATAAAGAGAAAATCTTTGTAAAAATTACTATGAACATCATAAAAAAAAACCTGACTAAAAATAATAGCAGAAGTGCAATCATGCAGTCATTTTGGATCACAGATAAATAAAGAAACAAAACATGCTTTAATAAATCCAAGATGGAAAGCTTTGCCATTAGAAAAGACTACTGTCATGCTGACAGGGAAGGGAATTAGAGCCTTAAAAGGGATGAGCAACTGTGTGAGCTCCAAGAACCACACCTCAACAGGAGGAAGTCATGTTTTCCTTGAAAAAATCCTTAAATTCAAGTATGGAGGAAATTTTTGCTATTGTGGACAGCATTACCAACATTATAAACAGTGAATTGTTGCTGCCAGTGCTGGCATCCATATTCTGTATGGGCAAAAGGTTGCAAAAAGAAAAACTCAGTGCTAGAGAAAAAAATGCCTTGAAGAACACAATGTACTCAGATTGCCAAAAAATCCATGAGAGATAACATGATTACACTTTGCAGGGGGAAATGCCAGACACTAAAAGCCTGCCTAATCTTAAAGGAAGACATCATAATACCAAGCAGCTTAGCAGCTCATTCAAAAGTCTGTATTTTCCAGCTTATTTTGTTGTTGTTGTTCAAGTGGATGTTATTGACTATACTACAAAGGTTATGGTCATGTCTTTATCTCCTGAATACTTCAAATGCCTTTCTGAAAGAGCAGTCTAATAAAACATTTGGGGCTGAATTATATCAGATATCTACATGATACAAAGAGGGTTTGAGGTAACCTGGTAATTCCTTCCTGATCCTGCACTTTGGGGAGTTACAGCTCCAAAAGCTTGGAGATGACTTATGGTTGGTCACTGCCCCACTCCCTCTAGGAATGAACAAAACAGATGAGCTGTCTCTCACAGAGCATCATCTCCTGATATCTGTCTCTCCCTGCTCCGGACACCCATTAACAAAAAAGCAATTACTACTGAGAAGTTGAGATGAAGAGAGATGTCTTACTATAAATCTGCTGATTTCCAGGAGAGAGCTTGTGGTGATCCCACTGAGAGCACCAAAGACAAGAGGAGATACATTTCTACAGGGTTTCAGTGGGAAGCCCCACACATGGCAAACACTGACCTTAGGGACTTCCAGTTCTAAATTAATAACAAGTTCTTTTTACTGCCATTCAATAACTGAAATCGTTTGGGGCTCAAGCATTTGTGTATCCAAGTGCACTGAAATGGGATGTCTGGAGACCAGCGATGAATGAACAGGTTATGGTGCTCCAAGAGCAGTCTGGAATGAGATGGAGTTTGTGGCACCTTCACACAGGGAATGCTGCTGGCACAAATGTCCTCCATCAGATAATGGCACCAAGTCCTGAGGGACCGACACTGCTGCCTTGCTCAGCTTTAGCTCAGTCAGTGCTTTTCTAAGCACGTTGTCTCTCAGCACTGCAAGGCTATTCTTGTGTTCTGTCAAGCAGAGCTGGATGCTGCCCATCAATTTTTGGTATTTAACTTGCTGACATCCTAACTGATGACACAGCTCAGACTTTTCCACTCAAGTCTGCAAAAAGTTGCACAAGACAGAGCCTAGAGGAATTCTATTGGCAGTTGCTTTTGTAAGGGAACAGAGGAACCTCAAAACTGGGAGAAATTAGAAGGATTAATACACCAACCAAGATTCGGGAAACATACAATCAGTTCCTGATTCTGTCACCAGTCTCCTATCAACCTTGTGATGCTAAACCACTTCCCTTCTATGTATCCAGGTTCCTCATCTTTAAAATATGTACAGTATTTGCCTATTAAACACTCATGCTTGCTGTCAGAGCAAATCCATAAAATATTTAGATATCCCACTACAGCTGAGGAGTCATTCTCCATATGACTGATGAGACCAGAACAGGCACAGATTCATCCACGGTGCTGACCTCAGCTGTGTCAGCAGTGTGGCATCATTCTGGTATCACAGTGGATATGGTACAGATTAGACAGTGCTTCCCTGTAAAGAAATATCCTATAGCAATCTGTAGGAGGCTGACTATCTAACCTGCAGATTGCACTCCCCCTGATCTGTCTCATGTCCATGAAAACAGGTCCCCCTTATGGCCAGTAAGTTCATACTGCTAAAAAAAAAATTACAATATAAACTTGAATGTCTGTAAAATTACATCTGTTTTAATACAACTACTGTGTTTTAAAAGTATCACATCAGCCTCCCACTGAATCATATTTTAACATATTTTTTGTTGCCTTCTACTAGAGCTGAATGTTTTACTATAACAGAGAACAGAGCTGATGAGAGAAAAGTAGTCCTTTCAAAGGACTGGCAGGTCAAGATTAAGAAAAAAAACTTACTTTCATTTTAAAACAAAAATACAATTAGGAAGCTAAACTGTTAAAATTGTGGTAAGAATTTTGTTGGGCAAAACCTGGAAAGATCACCAAAACAGAAATAAATTAATCATGGTGTATGGAAAGGAGAAATTAAAATCAATAAAAATTGTATTCATGTGTTGGTAAAGCATTTACACCACCAAAAATCCTACTGTTGTTAGAATCAAGAAAAGACTGTCAACCCCAGTGTGGTTTGTTTTTTTTATGCCAGATACACCTATGTTGTACAGATGAACTAAACCCAGTGGGTGTAAGACAATCCTGCTCCCTATGAGATGGCTATCTCAGCTCTGAGCTTTTAGCAATCTGTGTAACTGTACTCCAATCACAACCACAGCCATCAATAATAGATGCCAGTCCCTCCATCTGCCTGTGCTCTTCTCTCATCCTTAATTTTTACCCAGCAAAGACCTGCACATGTTTAACTCACCATGCCCTGTGCCATGGGCATCCCACCCCTCAGGTCCAGGCACACACATCTTCTGAATCCAAAATTAAACCAAAATCTGCCACAAAGCTGACTCCTCATCCTCCCCCACAGGGCTGCTATTAATTGCACAAAACACTTTTGGATTAAAAAAATAATCAAATATTTTCCTGGGACCTGAAAAGGCCAACACACACTTATCACTTTGGCAACAGTTATGGTATATGAAGTAAGTGTGAACTGTGTATTGGTCTACAGTTTCCATAATCAATTTTTCTGTATTCCAATCTATTGGGAAAACTGAGAATTCTCTTTTTCCTTAATGGACCAAGCCTTGATGCTCCTGAACTCAGTGAAGATTTGCTGTCCAAGTATGCAAGACCTCCACATGCTAAGACTGAATTTTCCAATGACATTAACAAAAGATAGTTTTTGTTTTTCATAGCTCTTAAAATAATTCTGAACATGAAATAACAATATCACTGTTATTCAGATGATCGTTTTCAGGATGTTAAACTGAAAGACTAGAGGGATTCAATTAAATATTTAATGTAGAGGATGGGACAGGTGAGTGTGCCAATATAAACCTCAGCTCACAGCTGTACTAAAACTTTGAAAAATTTTCAGTAAAATAAATCCATATTTTATTAAATGCTACAGCTATTGGAATAACATATGCCATCATAAAATAAATGTTTAAATCAGTACTGTACCCTGCCCTGGATAATGCCTGCCTTAAAATCAATTGTCTTGGTAACTCATTCTGATTTTTAGCAAAATACAGATAATAAAAACAGCCTTTCCACCACACATTCTCTTGGTTAAAGTCTCTCTCCTATTACAAAATAGCTGTAGGCAAGACGATAGGGGGAGAAAAAAGTGAACTATAAACATGCATTTATAGGATGAAAAAATGGCCTCTTTGCTGACATCAGTCTCAGAAAGCAGAAGGGGATGATTTCTGCCATCTATTCCAGGAAAATCCCTCCAAATTCCAGAGCTTGCTGCTCCTGCAGCCACCCTCCCACCAGGATTTCCCCATGGTCAGGTGAGGGCAGCACAGCCATGTGGACTTGTCCCATCTTTCCACAAGGGCTTAGCAGAACCTGACCCCTTGCTCGTACTTCAGACCTTAACTAATGACTGATTAATATAAACTCTCAGTTTCCCTGAATGTTGACAGAGCTCCCAAGGATGTTAAGTTTAATGGGGAGAATAAAATCTCCGTTGGCTTTGTCCTACACTTCTGACTCTCTTCAGCAGGCTCAGTGCAGACCTGTTCTCAGTGAAGCCTCTGACCATGAATGCAGCGGAGAATGGGCTGGGAGCAGCCCTGGGGAGCAGGACTTTGGGGTGCTGGTGGATGAGAAGCTCCACATGGCCTGGCCATGTCCTCTCAGCCCAGAAACCACCTGTGTCCTGGGCTGCATCCAAAGCAGGGTGGGCAGATCAAGGGAGGGAACTTCACCCTCTGCTCTGCTCTGCTCTGGTGAGACCCCAGGTGCAGAGCTGCCTCCAGCTCTGGGCCCCCGACACAAGTACAACATGGATCTGCTGGAGCAAGTCCGGAGGAGGCCACAAAGGGGATCAGAGGGCTGTAGTCCCCCTGCTCTGGGGACAGCATGAGAGAGCTGGGCATGTTCAGCCTGGAGAAGAGAAGGCTCCAAGGAGACCTTGAAGAACCTTCCAGTGACTAAAGGGGCTTAAAGAGAGCTGGAGGGGGACTTCTGACAAGGCCATGGAGCGACAGGACAAGGGAGAATGGCTTCAAACTGACAGGGAATAGGTTTAGACTAGATTTAAGGATGAAATTCTTTACTGTGAGGGTGAGACACTGGAACAAGTTGCTTTGAGAAGCTGTGGCTGCCCCATTCCTGGCAGTGTTCAAGGCCAGGTTGGAGGGAGCTTTGAGCAGCCTGGTCTAGTGGAAGGTGTCCCTGCCCATGGCAAGGGCATTGGAACAAGATGATCTTCCCAGGCTTTTCAACCCCAACCATTCTGTTAATCTACAAACTAAACAAGTGAAAAACACATTCAAGTTTTGAAATCTGGAGATACTGGTTGTAGTCAAAAGCTGAAGTTCCACTCTGGTTTCACTGCCTGACTTCACCTGCTACTGTTAAACGAGCAAGATCTTGTAACACAACAGATCCTCCTCCACTTGCTATTGTCTCCAGAAAACAAAGAGCAGATGGCACTAAACACGACCTCTGAGCCCCAACATCCAACCAGAGCTTTACCCCTCTGCTTGCCCACCTGACACAACCATCCCACCACACACTCCCACCTTGGATAACACTGTGGAAGTGCCAAAAGCCTTGTTTCAACTGAGAAAAACATTATCCACCATTGTCCCCTGATCCCCAAATGCAGCCAAAGTGAACCTGCCCACACAGCAGGATCTATCTGGGATAAATCCAGTCACCCTCTTCTGCACCATGTCCTCAGAAACACATCCCAGTCCTCACACTACCCCTGTAGAAGAAGCTTTTCCTTGCCCTTGACATTCAAGTCTCAACGTGAGCTTTGATTTTCCTAACACTGTCCCTGCATGCCAGGGCAGTATTTCTAAATTCCTCCTTTGTAGCCTCTCCCCTCTTCCACCCATACCATTCCCTTAGATTTCCAAGTTTACTGGAGGCTGTGTAACGACTCTGCAGATCCAATTTACACATATCATTTCCTGAGCAATTTAATCTAATGATTTGCTTGCACATTTCATTCAAAAAGAAGGTGTTTTTTTTTTCTTCTTTTTAAACAAAGCCAAACTTAAGGAGCATTGACATCTATAATGGGACTTAGAAGGCAGCATGTGAGTAGCATTTAAAGGCCTACTGGGAGCAAAATTACAGCTCTTAAGAAGAGTGTAGCTTCTAAAATTTAATTTAACTGTTGCCTTAGCTTCTTCTTAAATTCTTATCTGGACTAATCACTACAAACAATGAGGTGACTATTCAGAAAAACACCCATTTTTAGTATTTTAGGTGCAGTTTTGGCAATTAAAAAACACAACAACCCAGATTAAGCAGTATTTCCTAGAGTCTTCTCTTCCAGCATCCATAGAAATACCATCCTGTGGTACTTTTTGTAAATGTGATTATACAGTCATTTTTATATATGACATTTTAGCAGTAATTGTACGAGCACAGCTAAGTAATTGTACTTGGAAACTCGATGATGGAAACAAGTTTTCCTGCATTCATCACTACTGAAACAGGAATGCAGTGGGTCTTTTAATAAATAATAACCTAATTTCTGGATGTTCTAAGTAAAAACCTTGCAATTTAAATATAGCTCAGTCTGCTAAATGTTCCTATGAAAAAAAGACAATTTAGACCTCCATCAATTATAACAGATGGCAAACTGATTTCTGTTTTAGTAA
Source organism: Onychostruthus taczanowskii (assembly GCF_017590055.1). Classification (NCBI taxonomy): domain Eukaryota; kingdom Metazoa; phylum Chordata; class Aves; order Passeriformes; family Passeridae; genus Onychostruthus; species Onychostruthus taczanowskii. The sequence goes on along the minus strand of NW_024499239.1, from coordinate 23,794,596 downwards.
AAAGTTTGCTTGGGTTAAATAAAGTTCTAATTTATTTTTTCTACACTTTGTTTTATTTAATTAAACTGCCCTAGAGATGAAAAATGTGATCAGATTATCAAATATTTGTCCATAAATAATGCATAAAAATATGGTCATTTCATTCCTAATCACTTATTTTAGATAATTTTTTAAAAGTGCATTTAACATTAGTGATTTTGATGTTCATCATCTCAAACCACATGGACCAAATCACAGGAGTGCAGCCCAAAAGAGGTAAGGTTTCAGATATAAATCCTTGAACTGAGTAGGGGAATGCAGTAGGGCACTGTGCCAAGGTGGGATTTGTACCTGAAACCACTACACTTACAACTTTAATTTACTGAGATTGCTCTTCAGAGGAAAACATTTGAAAGAGGATTTTGCCCCCCATTCCAGCCAGGGCAGAGCAAAGTATTGGGGCTGCTCTGAAAAATAAATCAGTGAGCTTGGCCATCCTGCCCTGAGTAACCTCAGCTGGTCTCTCCTTACCCTCAAACTCCTTCTGCTGTTTCCCACACTGAAATTATAATGGTTTGCTCCTCTTAACTTCGATGGTTAAAATGACCTAATTTTGCATATTCTGACATCTCCAGGAGATGATGCAAGAGGAAAAAAAAAAAATCATCCTGTGGAAAGTAACATTTCTGTGTCTACTTCTGATGCAAAAGATCTGTTAAGTCCTGATGTTACCAAGTTGGCTTCATTTGTACTCATCTGTAGTATCAGACTGAAAATTCCCATGACATTTCTCACAACTCCATACACAGATTTATGGTTCCTACATACTTTGTCATTTGATCACTTAAAAAAAACCCCAAAACTATGTGGACTTTTATAAAAAATTCATGAGTTGGAATCATAGTCATCACAGTCACTTTGGAAAATCCACACAGATTTCCCTCAACATAATAAGAAAATACCACAGTCATCTCACAAAAACACCCTTCAAGTTTTGAAGCGTATCCTAAGAATAAAAATATCTGGACTTTGATCAGAAAAGGAGCAAGTTCCAGAGTTCAGGACCTCCTGCTGGCTCTTCTCTCCTCCATCCTTTGGTGGCTGCTGCTATCAGTGGGAATTGCTCACACAGACCTGTTACAAACCACTGCTTCTGCATTTCAAACTGAACCTCCTCCAGGAACCCACCTTCAAACTTTTACACCCCTCTTCCTCCTGCTGTTTAAATGGAGCCTTAAACTTTGTAACACGCTCAAGAAAACTGGAGCAGAAAAGTCTTTAGGCATAGCAAAACATTCTCTAGAACCTGCAGGAAGAGTAGCACGTCTTAACAGCATTTATGACCCCCCTAAACCCCTTCCTGGTGCACCTCATCCCAACATTAAGGTCCAAGATGGATGCAGGCTCATGCAGGGCACCACTGGACCAGCAGAACATCTCCATGGCCCAGCTGAGGATAAAACTAATTTACAGAGGGAGATTTGTCTGCTTCCCACAGAAAGCACACAGACAAGCCCACACCCATTGCTCCCCCTCTTGCACCATCACATCCCGGACAAGGAAAAGCTGAAGACCTGCTGCATTTTGGGTCTGCATCATCACGTTTAAGCCCATATAACTGAGGTTTATTGATCTCCTGGAAAACAGCAACATACATTTCCACTCTTGCTTTTACTATATGTACTTGTCAACAGGATTTTCATCATTTCTGCCTTCAGTTTAACAGCACAAATATTTTGACACCAATAGGTTGCAAAGAAGATGAACAGATTTCATGTCAGCATGGACCAGCATGAAAACAACAGACCCTTAGGCCACCGGATTTACTTGAGTTTTCTGTCAGGTGTTGAACAAGGAGATTTCTTCCTGGGAATGGCCATTTCATGTTCAAACTAAAGGGAAGGCCATTATAGCTGTGTCATTTGATGGGAAAAAAAACCCTCTAGGAAGTAAATATTTACTCTCTGCTGAATAACTGGCATGTTTGGAGCTTAAAATGATTTTAAAAGGAAGTGATCTGCTTAGAAGGTATAACCAGGCATCTAACAATAATTTATATAGTGGCTTTGTACAGGCACAGGACAATAGCACTCCCCAAAACAGGAACATAAAACATGTGTTGAATGTTGGGGAAAGCAAGGAGGAAAAGAGAGTGATCTTGGATCACTCCAGGCCAGGTTGGATGTATCTTGTTCTTCCAGTTGGTCTAGTGGATGGTGGGAAGGTATCCCTGCCCATGGCAGGGGATTGGAATGAGATCTATAATGTCCCTTCCATGATTCTTAAATGAATTTTATATTTCAGGTAAAGCTTTGTAACTGAAATATAAAGCGGAATTAGAAGTGTTCCTCCTGCTTCAGACATTAAATAAAAGTGGAACAATAATGGCCAAATGGTACCTCTCAAATCCATGGGGATTTGAGCAGCTTTTCCTTCTGAAGATGAAATATTGGACTAGATGAGACACTACAGGTTACATCCCCTGACTCCACAGAGCAGATGAAGTGGAACACAATACAAGCAATATATATGCATACAGTTGTGTCTGTGACACGTCAAAAAAGAAAAAAGCCCCTCAGTGTTTGGGTACCAAAACACAAATTCAATGGACACAGCCAGGATGTTTAAAGAGGTGTTTGTGAGTCTTGTGTGAGGCAGAAGCATTATGTTTTAATTGCCAGCCTTTATAACCATGTAACAAAGTACTTCTAACAACTCAAGGCACAAATGTGATGATTAAAATATAGTCAATCTTGCTAAGTTGTCCTCTAGTTGAATGCAGAGAAGTAATTCTTTTCCTAAATTATTTACAAAAGACACTTGTGAGAGGCAATGTGCCCATGTTATTGCTGCTGCAATCTTTGTTTCCTTAACTTAACCAAGGGAAAATCAAGAAGCAAAACTGAGAATGCACAGAAAAGGAAGAAAATAGTGTTTGCAAAACAAACATCAGAATTGAGCCCTCTGGAATCTTATGGGGTGTCAGTGCTGTGTTATTTGGGAAACTGTAATTCATCAGACCTTTCAACACGTGTCTTTTGGAGATACACGGCCTGATGCAACACAAAGTGCAGGTGGCAAACAAAAATGCAATTAATCTGTCAAAGAGCACAATGAAACGCTGAAATACATTTCTGAAACAGTCAGACCTTGAATCTCTTCTGACCAGGATGTCAGTTTTTTTTCCTGATTGGGCAACATGAGAGACACAGAAGGTTCTAGAATATTGTTTTTATCTGCAACATCCAAACGTGGCAACAGGCTGACTAATTCTGAGCAGGTGGGGGGTTAAGTATTGACCTGCACACATAAAACCAAGCAGTTTTTCTTTGAAGGAAATAGGAGTTATAGAGAATTTCTCACTACAGGTCATACCCTGTAAAGCTACAAATGCTTCACCTAATTATGTCTTCAGTGCTACTCCTACTATTTAACTGTTCAGTTCTTCTAATGGCCTACATGGTCCATCAGTCCACCAATACAAAAATTCAAGAACTTATAATCAAGAAAAGTAGCACTGAGAACACCAGAGAAGGAATTTAGTTCATTAAATAAAAATAAAATTGGATGAAAGGCAAAACAATTTTTAAAAACTAGAAACAGACGGGGTAAATAGCATCAACACAATGTAGCTTCTGTATTTTAAAAGGGTAATAAGAAATTAAAAAGTAAATATTGAATATGCATTTTATTAAATTATTTTAAAATGGGATTTTGCATGTTATATAGGAAATAAAAGTCAACCACTGGAGTTTGTACATATTCCAAGCTTTTGACTACTTTGATATAAAGTATCTATGTGAAAAGAAACCAATTCAATCACAAAAAGACAATCAATGGTTTCTTTGCCAGAGGCAAAAGTTCTAGAAGTGCAAAGTGGCTTGTCATTAATTTTCTTTTCTTGAATGTGCTGACTGTTACAGTGCAGTGCAAGATCCATTAAACTCTTCCATCCAGATTTTGGTAGGTATGAAGCAAAGAGTGCTGCCAACCCAACACACAATTATCAATAAAGCAAAAATCACAAACCCCAGAAATATTCATCTTAAGGTGCTGAGGGAGGGAAGAGGAAGGGAAGAGAAGGAAAACAGTGGGAGTGCTGTCATGAAGATTCGGGGGGAAAGGATCAGTGACAAGTGCATCTTTTTAATTGCCAGTGAATGAGTGCCCAGGCCAGGCTGGGTGGGGCTTTGAGCTGCCTGCTCCAGTGCAAGGTGTCCCTGGCTGGGGCAGGGGGTGGCCTTGACCTCTTTGAAGGTTCCTCCCAACCCAAACCATTTGTGACTGTAAGAACAGCCACAACAATGGCTTTTGGGCCACTGCCAATTGAAGATGACTGTCCCCAGGCTGAGACATCCCACTGAGGAAAATAAAATAAAGCAGGACCATCACCTTTACAGACCCACTCTGGTGACTCCCTGCAAAGGGCTCAGTGTGTCCCCAGCACTGCTGCAAACACCAGCCTCCCTCCCAAATCCCTCGAACCTGCCCTCTGTGCCTGATTTCCTCACTGCCAATAATCAGCATGACTCTGGAAAACCTTTAAGTCTTTAAAATAAAAACTTGGGAAGAGAACAGTATTTTCAACTGGTCATGTCTATGAAAGTGTATTCTTTCAAGTGTTTCATCAGCCCTTTGACACAAAAAGGGTTGTTATAATTTTGCACTCTAACATAAGGGAGGAGTGGGGTCTGTTTGTGTACACACTTTTTAAGATTTTTTTTTTTATTTTTAATAATGACAGAGCAGCTGAAATTGTACTTGTTTTGTTTGGAAAAGAAAAAAAAAATCAGAAAGAAAAAGAAAAAACCCTGAAAAAAAAAAACACACTGAAAATTTGCACTGTCGCCCTGATTTTGTAAGACTTTGTTAAGCCTTCTGATGTTTACATTCTTTCAACAAACTTTCTCACACACAGTTCTGTAAATAACCTATGTTTTGCATTCTTTCATGGAGGTGGAGAGAATTGATGGACCCTTGGTCTGTCCAGTGGCATTGGAGAGGTGGCACTGTCCCCCTCCAATCCACTGTTACCTTTGGAAAACTACAAATGTTGGAGTCAGAAAATAAAGTTCTTTTTTTTCTTTTTTGTTCCCCTCGAGAGCAGCAGTGTCTGTGTCATCATTTTGTGCCTTATCACAACATTGCACTATGCATCTAATGCAAATTAAGTGCAATAAACAAAATCCATTTTATTTCTTTTAATGGAGTCAGCAACTGCAAGAAGCCAGATGACCTCTGGAAGAAACCCCAATATGTACTTACAAATAACAAGTTTACATGTGATTTTGTTTTACTTATTTAGTTCCCACTATCTCTTCACCATTTGTCTGTTCCAAGAAGGTTTTCTTCTGGCCAACTGAGCAGTGAACATAATGCAGTGGACAGGCTGACTTATTTGAGGTGGGTGATGACGAACAACTTGGACATCCTGACAGCTGAGATAAATGCCCTGGCAGTTGGAGCTCATTTGATTATAGGGAAAGTTACAGTAAGAAGTAAAATACTGCTGCTATTGCACATTTCACCTTTTTTATTTTGTTTTCTTTTCTGATAACAACATCTCCTAAAAGCAGATGTTCTCTTTTATTTAATATAAAAATGAAAAATGTATATGTTGAAGCTGCTACAGGTATGCAAAAGTACATTTGGTTGTATTTTCAAACACATTTAATTATTAACATTATGTGTGACTCCTGGAGTTGGCCCATTATGTTTAGAGTGATAGAATATCTGAAGATGTTTAATCCCAAACTAGTTTTACATTAGTTATATATGTTTTTATACTAGTTTTACCTCACTTTTACATTATGTTCTTACAGCAACAGTTTCAAGTACAACTGTAAATCAAGTTTTACTCTCTGTAAATACTTTTATTTTTACAAGAAATAGGAGAAGTTTTGTATATACAATAATGAAATCTATTTTACAAATCACATTACAGACTTTACTTTCAAACCAGTATTAAGGTACAACTAAAGCTTTTGCTTATCATGAGACTGTAAAATGCCAAACACTTCTAAAACAAACTTTTCTTTTTGTTAAATATTTTGAAGAGTGCTAGAGTGAGTGCTATATTTAGTAATGGTGAAACTCAACAGCTTGTAGAATTTCTTGCAGTGAATGCATGCAAGACTCAACCACTGCTAACTGTACACTACAGACTTTGCAGTTGAAGAGACAGCAAATGAGCTCCAAATGAGATGGGGTTTTTTTTCCCATTTATTAAATGCATCTCCCATGCACACAATGATGGCGTGGTTCCATTCCTGAGCCAGAGCTCATCCCATAAAAATGTGCACACGGAGGTTTTTGGGAGGTGTATCTGTGTATGACCTCTGTATCTGAGAGAAATGAAGCTTCTGCATGCAGCAGAAGGCGCTTACACTGCAATGGACCCAAAATTAACTTGGAAACCTGTGTTTATTGCTGAAAAATCAACCTGCTGAGACACAGGGTATCTTAAAAAATTTCCAAACAACCTATTATTATTCCTATTCTGGTAACATCTAAATGTGCCAGATGAAATCACAGCCCCATGGCCTGAACTCAGAATGAGCAAATGTCTCCCATTAGAGATGAAGGAGATAAGGCAAAGGGAAGAAAAGGCACAGACAGTTGAAGTCACTTGGTTGATGAAAACAAATCCATCACTGGCCAAACCAGCAACTTGAAGCCAGTCAGCTTTCAACACCAGAACAGTTTGGAATTTGACCCCTCAAATTGGTATTTACAATAATTCACATCTAGGCATCACACTTATTTGCCCACAGAATTCCCCTTCCTTCCTCACCCCAACCCTGAGGACACTTGTGCAAAAACCAAAGAGCCAAACACTTGATTTGTGTTTTTGGAAACCAACTATAAGACTATTTTTTTTTTTAATGTTTTTCTTCATTCCCTTCCCCACTCAACTGAAAATAACAAGCATTTTCTTTAAAACACAGAGCAATAACATTTCCTTAAGGCTTTTCTTATCCTGAACCCCTTAATCATCATGGCACTCCTCACACATCAGTGTGGGTCTGTTCTAGGCAGCTCTCTTGGGAAACACAGCAATCCCTCCGAGCCCAGTCACAAGCAGAGCCCAGAGCCCCAGAGATGCTGGGACCCAAGGGGGGCACACTTGCACCTCTGCATTTTGCTGGAAATGGTTCCAGAAAGAAAACAGCACTGGCACTGCTGGTCCTAATACCAGCTCGAGGAGGGGAGGACTGGAGGAGCAGCGGCACAAGAAGCCAGCTGAGTTGGCTTCAGGTGATCTTGGTACAAGTGTGAATCAGGAACACAACTGCGGAGCTGAAAACCATCCCAAAAATCCAGCCACCTCCTTCCAACTTGGTAATACAAAAGCCCTGCAATTCATGGATCTCTCTCAGTTACCATTATGGACCTAGGCACATTTGGAGAGGGAAAAAGTGCAAAATTAAGTTGCTAAAATATAATTTACGTCAATGAGAGAGAGAAATAAGAGGGGAAAAGAAAGGTCTTTTCTTTATTAAGCACAGATTTATCTGTGGCCTGACCAGTGCAAATAAAAAATGATGACAGCACATAGAGATGCACATTAAAGATTTAGAAAGTGTCTTTAATGCACAAACTCCATGAAAATCAGACTGGAAGTATGTCAGGGCTGCTGCCTACTTAGGAGTGGAACAAGGCAGAGAAGTGGAGCCGGGTGTCAGAAGCCCAAACCTCCCATTTTGCCTCCCATAATTTATGAAAGCCCATTCCAGCTGATGGGAAATGATAATGGCTCTGAAAAGCAGCATCAGGAAGGCATGAGTAAATCAGTCTTTCCTACAACAGATGAGAAAACCAGAATATGTTACACTTCCAGCTCTAAATGAAGAAAATCTACTGGCTTTGAGTGTGATAAAAATATTACCGTGTACTGTCACTTTTTTCGCTGCCTTCAATTAATTCTTATCTCTGTCACATCCAGATAAATGCTGGCAATCTTTACTCAAGACTATAAGCTGTTTTTCATTTTTGATATTACAAAGTCTATATAATATGTGTGTGAGAAAGACTATGATTTAATAATAGTGTAATACTTTAAAAATGCATTAATATATAATAACATTTTCTATTTAATCCAATATATTTTTTTTATTAAAAACACATCAAATAAAAATCCACAGGATTCTTGTCCAAAATTACTCAAACCACAAAATAAATCCATCACAAATCTATCTTTGTGTGGTGAAAGCATGAAATGACTTTGTCAAGTGCACGTATAATTGTGAATTTCAACCTTTTGAGGAATAGTAAAATTGTTTAAAATGAACTTACTATATAATTTTCCAGAAACTGTGGCTCTATAAATCTAAACATTAAGAGCAGCAAAATACTTATAATTAAATATATGAAAATTAACCATCAAGCCATGAAGTAGAGAAATTAAAGTGAAGCTATGAAGATAAATTATTTGTTAAAAAAACCCAGCAGCATAAAGGTATACTTCAAAATATTTCCCAGTTGTGCCTCTTGACCTGAATCTGAACTCTTTGTTGCTTGTCGTCCTCCATTCCTGGGAATCCTCCTTTCCTACAGCTGGTATCTGCTCTGATTAAACTGGACAAAGTCTTGTCCTGGGCCAGAGCAAGGACTCAGAGCCCAGTGTGTTGCCTGTGGCCATGGCTAATTCCTCACAACAGCACAAAGATCACAATATCCACACCACAATATTTTTCTAAATATGGAATAACTTCATGTTCAGGGACCTCCAAAGCAAGAGCTGATGGCTGGGGGATTAATAACACCCAACATATTTCCCTTCTACTTGCCCCAGTTGTGCCAGATTAGTCTGGAGCTCCATATCACCACCAAGGTGCGCCTTCCTCAACCTCAAGCCCACCAAACATCCTCAGTCACAATTTACACTTTATTCTTGGAGGTGAAAGAAGGAGCAGAAAGGTGAGCATTCCTGGTACCCCAATGAGACATCAGAAGCACAAGGAAAAAACACAGCACCAATTATCTTAATTTAAAACCTAAGAAGTGACCCAGATTCTTCAAGGAGAGCAAGTCTGATACTTAATAACAATATCTAATATTTAAGAAAGATAAATTGCCTTGGCTAGTAATAAGTGATTAGTTCTGGAAATATGTACAGTTAGGCCAGAAATAAGGAGTTTAAACATTATCTGGTGATCAGGAGGACAGACTGGGAGGTGCTTTAATTGCACAGATGAGGCACAACCAAGGCCAAGAAATCAAGTTATAACAGATTTTTTGAAGTTGAATTATTCACCTCTTACAAGTCTCTCACTAGAGTCTGTTTTGTTTTCTTTCTTTTCATTATTCCACATTTAAACAAGAGGTTAAATAATGGCGAAATTAATTGAGCTTAAAACAATTTTTGGAGCAGGACTCTACACAGATAAAAATCATATAGCCTGAAAGGCCAGCTTTAATAATTTTCTACTCTGGGGCTTAAAGGAACCGCAGCACAAGACAACAATCTCTTCACCTGGCAGTAATACACACATTAAAAAAAAAGAATAAGGCAATTCTCTTCCAAAATTTTCTGGCTAGACCACAGCAAATATCCAAAGAGAAAGAAGGTCTGGCTAGAGATTTCTGTGTAGACTGTGTGTTTGCTTATTTGTTTTACAAAGGACTCAAAGAGATTTAACACTTTATAAGGCAGACGTAAGTATGGTTGAAAAGTGTTTTTTTGGAACCTGACAGAGATTTTTGCTCCTCTTTAGCTCCAGATCTGAGCCTGTTTTTCATGTAGGGCTTTGCCTGCTCATCCTGCACTCACAGAACCAAAAGGAAGGTTGTCCACCTCCCAGAAGGATGAATGAATGCAAAAGCCTAAAATCCCAGTGTTAATGTCACAGGTGTTCTCAGAGCAAGCTATTAATGTCAAAGATATTTAAAAGAAAATGGTTTAGAGATTGAAATATTGAGATGTTTGAATAAGGTTAAGTGGAAAACTCCAGGGTTGGCGCCTCAGGTTTTGCACTTCCTATATATTTGCAAGGTCACATCAGTGGTGTTGGATGTTTTAAAACTCACAAATACACAACACTGAAATGAATTATTTTGTTAAGGTACAGAAGGACTAGGCTACCAAGGCAGCTGGAAATTCAGAGCTGAAAACACAGCTTGCAGCAGTCCTCTGGGTGTTCCACCATCCACAGCGCTGATTTTGGGGCTATTGGAGGATATGTCCCCACCTGCTGCTGTAGGTGCCCATGGATCAGATGTCCAAGAGCTTGTTCTGCCCATTTTTCTGTCTGCAGAGCAGATATAACCTAACTCCACGATTTCCCAAGGCACAATGTCTACATGTTCACCACTTGCTGCATAACTCATTAGTTCATTATTTCATCATCAGGGTTTACACTGGTGTCCCACTGGATTCATTAAATTGCTCCCCTGCTTCAGTTTGGAAGGATTTGATAGAACAGCAGCTCAGGTCTGACGTGTATTTACTGAGAATTGTAAAGTGTCTCCATAAAAATTGCACATTGTGAGTCGAAGTTCATATTGCAGAAATTAATGTTTTTAAGAGGAGCTGTTGCACACATGGGACTCCCAGAGCCATACACCCCAAAATCACTGCAGCTTGCTTTCTTCAAGCAAAAATATCCATCTCTGGAGAATCACACACTATTTTGTCCAAGTAAAACTGTACATTTGCAGGTACATTGGGATTCAATGACAATTCAAATAACACATTTTTTCCAGCCAAGTGTGGGAAGGGGGTGTGTGCCCATTGCTTTTCCCCCAAGTATTTTCTGGTACACTATTACTTGAAATGCTCTTTTATAAGGAGCACAGCTTAGATATTTTCATACCCGTTAGTGACGGCTGTGGAAAGGCACATAAATTTAACAAGAGTACAACACAGTTTGCTATTTTTAAACCTGGAATATTTTATACTGGGGTCTTTTACCACATTAAAACACAATGAAAGCTAGGCAGCTAATTATCTAAGAGGTAACAAAACTTTAAACTGCACACAGATGTTGAGCTGCACTAAAAGGACAATTATTTGCCAAAATCACTGCCAAATTAAAGTTCCTATTTGGAAACTTTCACACATTTGTGTTTGGTGCAGCTGCAGCTGTTTAACTGCACATAAATTTTGTTTTCCCCTTTCCGATTGTTATTCAAACAACATTAAAGAGCAATTACAGCAGAATGACAATAACTAGTCCGTTAAAAGTTCAAATTGTAGGAGATCTGTTTTAATTTAAAGTCAATAAAGTATTAGAACAGCAAAATAAATGGGTCTCTCCGTGTGCACATGAATGTTCCTTTTCTTTCTACACACATATTCAATATCTGCAGAGGCACCAGGTGCAGCCCTGGCTGCTGTAAATGCGAGCCCTGGGCTGGTGCTCCTGTGCAGATGGACTCTGAGTCCCTCAAAGGCAGGGAGGCCCTGCAGAGAGACCTGAACAAATGTGAGGGCTGGGCAACCAGTGCTCACAGCAGCAGCCTGGCAGAGCTCCAGGAGTGTTTGGACAATGCTCTGGGCACAGGCTGTGACTCCTGGGAATGGTGCTGTGCAGGGCCAGGAGCTGGACTGGGTGATCCTTGGGGGTCCCTTCCAACTCAGGATAGTCTGTGATTCTGTTTTGTGTATATATATAAAATCTATGTGTAAATGCTGCAGACATCTGTGGGTGGCCAGGTAACTCCCCCACAGTCCTGGCCCCTGGTTTTGCCCAGGTGGGAGCTGCGTGGGCACACACTCAGCTCACTACCAGACTTATCGTTTAGCTGACTGCACAAATCTCCATGCCACAAAGCTCCACAGACTTCATCATTTCCGTATTTATACTGCACCTAAATACTCCCAATGGACTTAACTACTTCTCATAAACAAAAAAACCCTCATAAAAATTTGGCCTTGGAAATAGATCTGGAGGATATAAATAAGCACAACCGAACCACAAGAATGGACACCACCAAAACACATCCTGATACAGCCCCTAAAGGTTCTCTTTATCAAACTAGGCAGACAAAACAGTTCTGTCATAAACCTAATGGATTTATGAGATTTCAGCTGTACAGCATCAAAGTCTGCCTTAAGGGGGCTGATAATAAGGAGGGGCAGATAGTGACAGGACAAGGAGCAATGGTTCTAAACTGAAAGAGGGCAAGTTTAGATTAGCTTTCAGGAAGAAATTCTTTACTCAAAGGGCAGTGAAGCAGTCTAAGATCCTGCCTAGAGAAGTTGTGGATGCCCCATCTCTGGAAGTACCCTGGCTGCTTTGTTGGCAAATTACCTATTTTTTATAACGTAGCCTGGAATTAAATATTTTGCCTTAGCAATACCAATTCATTTCCAACTCACCTGTAATCTCCCACCAAGAAATTGATGCATCCTCAGACACCTAAATACTTACAAAATGCATCATTTAAACAACTGGATTAATCACATCCTTATGGGTGAAAACTATTCATTAAGTACAGCAAACCAAATTCCCCACTCTCCAATTCTCTAAATTCTTATCTCCATTACTGATGTCAAACCCTTAAGGAAAGATTTCCCATTTCTTCTCTGCTGAGGAGGACTGAAACCCCAGCAGCACAGCTATGAGCTCTCATCTGCAGTGTGCTATGGGCTACTCTCCCAGCTCATACTCAGATGAATTATGGGGTTTTAAATTGAAATGCTTTAAGAATCATTTTTTCAGACTCGGCATAAGTTCGGCAGTGTTCCAGTCCCTGCGAAATACTCTGAAGTCTGCAGATAGCAAATCATTAACATTTTGAAGACTCAGTAAAAATGGAATCAGAAGATTTATCTGCTGAAAATTGGTCAATCTAGTCCACATCCTGACTCTGGAAGCTGTCCAAGCACCTGATGTTTGAAGAGCACATTTTCTGCAAGTAAGGAAAAAATGTATTTACTTTTGACTTGCATTGTCAGTCCTCCTCATACCATCAAAGTAGAGGCTTTTATCACTCCTAAAATTTTCATTTGCATCTCTGTTTAATTATTCAGTTGTAAATTTTAACCTGCACTATTCTAAACAGGCACTCATGAAGCAGCTACATTTTGAGCCCAGTGCTTTTCAAGACTGGGCATCAATGCTTTTAGTGATGCTAATAACTAACCAGCTCCAAACCTCCCATCCCATGGTAAACCTGCACTTACACCAATCAAATTTAAATGCTTCTTTCCCAATCACTGCAAAAACTCTCTGCCAACAAATTTTGTATTGTGTTGTTGACATAAAAGTATCAGATACCTGTACTTAGAGAAATTGTCCTTCAGGTGCTATAAACTGTTCCCAACAAGCAGAGCAGGCACCTACATGGAATCAGGTCTTCAGAAAATCAGTAATTTCTCCCAGTCCTGAGCTTCATAAGCAAAGCTGTTAAAATACCATCCGATCTTGAGTTCGTGTTGAAAAAATTGGGTATGTAATTTTCCATGGGAAGACAATAAAGCATCTAAATGCTTTGAAAGCATTCGTGTCCATTTCTGAAGCTAAAAGTTTATTTAGCTTCTTCTTGTGAGAGGACACTGAGAGGAGATACAGAAGCGCAGAATGAAAAGGAATTGGGGAAAAAGGAGAGTATCTCATTTCTTTCAGCTCTAGGAATCCTGTAAGTGGCCTTGAGGTAACGTCAGAGGAAGAGTCAAAGCAAGGAAAACGTTCTCCTGCACAAACCTGCCTTTCTGGGTATTCTCTGAGTAAAGAACCGAGCCAAGATTAATATCTAAATTGCTTTTCTCTTTTGGGATTCCAGAGATGTGATATACCAACAAGCTTTTTAAGGTGCAGCCCAAAAGCAGTCACATCTTTCATGATAAGCACATCCCTCAAAGAACAAAGCAAGCATCAGCTCCTTTTTATGTATTATGAAATATTATAACCTAGAAGATCCTTTTGTCAGTACCAGTGTAAACAGAGACCTTGCTTTGCTGTTTGCTCCTCTGTTTCAGAGCTTGAAGAGATACACAAATCACTTCCTTTCCTTCATAAATCAGAGGTGCCAAATCTTGTGTCTTTATACAACAAATTCATCCAGACATTTAGCAGCACTGTTCCAGGAAAAAAATAATCTGATCTTACTAATGAAGTCATTAACAACTGTACTTTGTGTGCAGGCTTCAAAACCTCTCTGTGAAGATCCAAGTAGAGAAAAGACTGAGCAACACATAAAAGAACAGTGAACCTTGAATTTGTCCACCAAGAGGTCCAGCAGCCCTCAAAAGAGCAGTGGTTACCAGGTGTTAACAGGAGAACAGCAGGCCAAGGGCAGAAAAAGAAATACTGTGCTCAGTATCCATCTCAGTGCCACCAGCTAAAAAACTAAACCAAACAAAACCAAAAAACAAACAAGCAACAAAAAACCCCAAAGCAAACCAAAAACAAAATCAACCATAAGAAACCCAAAAACCCCCAAGAAAACCCCAAACCAACCCTCCCCCCCAAAAAACCCACTTTTTTGAAGCATAGTCCCTCAAAAAAAAATGTGGAAGCAGTTACTTTACTTGGAAGGAGGAAGAAATGCTGAGAAAACAGTTCTATATCCTTTAGTGAATCAGAAAAAAGAGGACAGCTTGGTTTTGACCAAAACTACTTTTCTGCTCACTTTCCTCATTTCTGCAGGGTTATCACAGAGGTGACTTCTAAACAGCAATTTCTCTTACATAATTACTTACTAAGTATCTATCCATTGCCAAAGAAGTTATCATCTAAGGCAGAGTTATAATCTAATCTAATAAACAGGAAAACATCACAGAGAAAGCGAGGCAAATCATATGAAACCAGAAATTATGAAAGAATATGCTTTGATGATGAGCTAACCAGCTTTCTGAAGTTACAATATTTACATATGAAAAGAGGATTGCACAAAGTTCCAGAAATTCATACATTATAAACTCTGATGTTCTATCCACCTCTCATTAGAACTAATTGAAGGATGGGTGTTTTTGCCCTGAGGCATTGGATGGGAGATAAAAGGAAAGGTGAAGTACAGATGAGGCTACCATGGTTATGGCTAGTGAAAATAATGCCAACATCCAGCAGACAGGGACAGCCAGTGTGAACACTCCATTACAGAGAGCAGCTCTCAGTGCCAAGGCACATCACTACCATGCCCTGGGACGAGGAATTTGATTCCATAGAGGCCATTTATCTTAAAAATTAAATAAACAGATTTGGGGAAATGATGAAGGCAATCAGAATGCCCACTGAGAAACTTTGCAATCAATGATCCATTCTTCAGACCTCAGTTGCTTTAAGCTGACACATTTTTATGAAATAAAAGCCAGACTAATTGAGACAGTTTTGGAGAACTGATGGTTCAGACCTCCAGGATTTCTTCAGAAAATCTCACACTACCACCAAAACCCCACAAGCAATTCTTTGTGTGCCTCCTGACATAAAAAAACCACACTTTCTGCTAAAAGGGCTCAGCTAACTCTAGCATTTGCTCCCACTCATTTTACCCTACTCTTTGCTACACTCCTTGGAGAAGGATATGGAACATTTTTCACAAACTTTCATACACTTGCAGATCAGTGGGTTAATATATCAGCCTTTCACCTCTGGAAACCACAGTTCAACAGTCTGAATTACTATGGTAATAAACGTGGTATTGTTTTGGTTCAATACAGACTTGTGTTTGAAGAACTGTAACAAAATATTTTTATAACCTTGTGGAAAAGATAAGAAGTTGGCAATTCTCTTTTATGCCACAGATTTCATCTGTAATCTCAAGCAAGCTAATTAAAGCCAGTCTTTGAAAATAATTACCTGTCTAACACTGATTTTACTAAGTCTGGTTTAAATAAAACTACTTTCTTTGATAAACTAAGCTATGATATAAGCATAAATTATTTCCTTAAAGAGGTTCACAGCCGGTAACATAGGTTACAGGCCAATAAAAAAATGTACATCCAGCTCAGGTAAGAGCTCAAAAAATGTGGCTCTTTCAGAAATAGGGAGGAAAAAACATTGTTATAAGTCAGATATTCAACTTAAACCAGTTTCCACATCTCAATAATAAAGCTGTGAAAAACAGAGCTTGCTAAAATACAACCAAGCCCACACTGGGATAACTTAAAATTGGTGGAGACTTACTCAGCAGCCTTGTGACAGCTCTATCCAGCAGGATACATATCTCCACGGATTTTAACTACAGATTACTCATGACTATAGATACAGTAGTGCACTGTGGTCAAAATGATCTTTACAACCAGTACATTTAAGGGATTTACAAAATCATAGCATCCATCCTTCCCAAAAAGTGGATGGATCTTTAAATTATTGTTTTTAAGAACGCAGAGCCCTAGGCAGGATATATTGTTCCTTAAAATAAAGGCAAAACCTCCTAAACCCAAACTCACTGCAACCAAGCACAGAGCCAGATAATTTCCTGCTTTCGCACAACTAACGGGCATGTTAATTCTTTTACTGTAGCAGGGATTATAAAAAAGCCCTATTCTATTGATTCTAATGGTGCTGTCACTGTGGCAGAATAATGCTTTTCCAGTATCACTTTGCATTACTGCTTCAACCTCTGGTGACAGATGAAAAGTACTGAATCTTCGCCAAAAGCTGAATACGCCATTATCTCTTTTTGCACAGCTGCGCAGACATACCCTAACACAGACTGGGCCTTGCTACCATTTTGTTTAGGGCTTAAAAGTAAAATAATAAAAAAAAATTAAAAACCATCCCATGTCCTGAAGGCAAAGACAACCTGAAACTTTGCTCAAAGAAGCATGAAAGCACAATTCCTTTGCCAAATGCACCTCGGAATGTCACATTACCATACGTGGAGTTAGTAATGGGCAGCTGAACTCTGAAACGCTGCTTGGGTTTTTATTCTCTGTTTGTTCCTGTCAGTTCAGCAGATTCCAGAAATGGGATAAATAAATGCATAAAGGTTTATATTAACTCAGTCTAAGTTATAATGTAATCCAGATACTATTGGGACTAGAGGCACCTAAGCCTGAACAGGGCCTTTTGAATCACTGACTCCAGTTTTCAAGTACCATTCACAATTAGTTTTTTAAAAATAAATCACATTAAAGCCAGCTTGGTGTCCAGACCGACTGCGTCAGTCAGAGCAATCACTCATGGTCAGAAGCCTCCCAGCCTCAAGCCTGAAAGCAGTAATTGTCAGTTTACATCAATTTATTTCTTATGCAAATGCTGGCATTCAGCTGAAGGAACTCCTCGCACTCTCTCCTTCTTTAATTCTCTGATATCCTTGCAGACAGCAAACATACACACGATCTCAGCCCACATTTTGCCTGCTGCCAGCCACTCAGTCCGACCATCCCAGGACACACATTCTCCTCCATCACCTTAGCAGATCTTCCCTGCCCTGTCCTGGTATGGATTCTTCATTTGTGAGTGTGATGACAAGGGTAACACACTTCAGGTGTGAAATGGCACAAAAGCCTTATTCATGATTTTCCTCTCTTCAGTGGAAGCTTCTTCCACAGAGCATTGCTCTTGGCATCTCTCATGGCTACATTTCATTAGTGGCTGCCAGGTAACCTGCACCACCTACCACAACCAGTATCTTCTCTTCCTTTGTCATTTCCAACAGTGGAATAATGTGAGCTGAGAAGCTTATAGCTAAAAAAACCCAAACATAAGTATTTCAGCACGTATCCTTGCAGTTCATTATATGAAATTGAAAACTATTTGTATTTTACCCATCCTCATTACCTTCCTCACAGATATTCTAATCCTTTACTAAACATTGGTAATTCTGTCCTACTCCAGAGTCTCAGCATGTTGCATTTCACCACTCTTCCTGCAAGATCCCTACTGAAAATACTAAATAAAACACACACCAGGACCAACTCCCACATCACGAAAACTCCTCTTTCTGCCTTAGTTCCTTACATCAAGTCCTCCATCACACTCACCATCCTTTAAATAATTTTAATCGTGTCCAGTTTCACTAACAATTTCCTGCAGTGATGCTTAACAAGCACTTCACTGAAGGCCCGACTGAGCAGAAGTATCAGTTACCTATTTTAGTAAACTCAGACTAGACTTTATGACATTTCTATCCACTAGATCAGAATCTATTTATTTCCTCTAACCCCTTCCAAAGGATGTGAGTGAGGTGTGACTAACAGGTCAGCAGCCCTTTTAATAGCCTTTGCTTCTCCTGTTAAAACTGTGGTTGTTATTTTGCAATTAGAAATTGCTGTTTCTCTGTCCTCAGTGTCATTAGCCATCTTCTCCAAAATCAGCCTGTTGGGAAAGGAAATAGGCATCTTGGGTATAATCAGTTACATTTAATCTCAATTTCATCCAGGATTAGGCTGTCCCACTTTTAGATTAAGGCAGTTCTACTTCAATTTTCTTCTATTATCATCTAGCTGTCATTTAAATTTCCTTTTGCAAGATTAAGTCAGCCCAGCTTTTTGGTTATTCACTCTTAATCACTACACCTCTAACATGCCACTTTTTCCTCATCTGCCCTTGATTTCCCTGCTCAGCCAATTATTCATTCCATGGGGGCTGCTCATTCCCAGTCCCCTTCTTCAAGTTCCTTTTCAACGCTGCCTGCCCATCTCCACTTTGGTTGAGAACACAAGATTCAAGCAGCATTTATAACCCTGACCTCCAAATTCAAGTCCTCAAACACCTGGGCCCAGATGACACGGCCAAATTAATCTTTTATCTGAGCTTAAGACCTCACACTACTAAATTCAACACAAATATTCTCTAGTGCAGTCAAAGAGGCCAGAAGAAATTAAAGGATTGTGAAAGACCCTCAAGTCAAGGGTCAACATGATTGCTGTTATAAATTACAAGGGAGCAGCAATCTTATCTCGCTAACGAGGATAAAGCAAGAGTATGAACTCCAGGGTGGGATTGTCTACTTACACAGCAGGATCCTGCACTGCTGTAGCACAGCTGCTTCTGTAGGGGACTGCCACAGCACTCTGCTAACACAGCAAAAACTATTTTCCACAAATCTCAAGTGTAACCTGATGAAATGTTTTCTCTGTTCAGGTAGGGAGGGGTGGAGACTGCTGCCTGGGTGTCAAATGGCACAGAAAGAAGGGCAGTGTTTTGTATAAAAAAAGGAGAAAAAATGCAAAGATAAAGTAACAGAAATGGAAAATGTAGTGGAGAGAGCCTGAAAAGCAGATTTCACAAGTTTCTCTGTCTTCAGACTGTCTTTCCTAAACACTAACTCAGCGGGCTGGAATTTGCTGTGGTACTACAAAGTCTCAGCTGCAACATGAGACCCAGGACAAGGGAGAATGGCTTTAAACTGGAAGAGAGTAGGCTTAAATTAGATATTAGGAAGAAGTTCTTTAGTGTGAGGGTGGTGAGGCACTAGGACAGTTTTGCCCAGTGAAAATGGGGATGCCACATCCCTGAAAAGTATCCCTGCCTGTGGCAGAGGGTGGGACTGGACGAGCTTGAAGGTCACTTCCAACCCAAACTATTCTGTGATTCAAGCTGGGGTTGAGTGAAAGGTCTCAGATGAGCTCATCAAGACCGTGAAACATGTAGTAAGGTTATATATACATCTATAAGTGATCCATGTCACAAAACAAATGTTAATTCTGTGTCTAAAAGACAGTACTGTCACCTCAAGAGTTGCTTCAGTAATTTCTTAGTTGTGTAGCAAGAGAATAAAACCTGAATTCACAGACAGGGAGGAAAGTGCAGTGTTTGTCATGGTTTATGCATGGAAAGTCCTCTGCATGTCTGTGTTCAGCCACCTGCCTTCAGCAAATTATAGTACAACATACGTGTACCCATACAGAACTAACTGCTCCCAGGTGAGCAGCAATAAAATATCACCCAGTGACATCTCTGTGGAAGCACACAGTGCATTAAAATAAATCCCAACAATAGGCTCGAATTACGTAAAAAAATCTCAACAAAAATCTCCATTTTGTGTACATGGTAGATAGCTTCCATTCCCTTTATGGATATATATAATCTTATTCTGAGAAAACCCTTTTATTCCACTGAAAATGGTGGTAATGTTTCTGTTAATGTTTCTATTAGCATTTCTTTCCACAATAGGTGGCCATAGAGCTGAAAAGCTGTCAGAAAAACCCTGAACACTTACCACTGACGTAGCAAAACAGATTTACAATTAAACCATCTTAGAACAAAATGCATTTTTCCTCCTAAAAAAAGTCTTAAGTTTTTAATCACATAAAAAAAATAAGATACCATACTGATTTAATCAAGTGAGACATTCACGGGACAATATTTATACTTCAAATTTTCTGAAAGCCAGACTCTTCTGGAAGAGAAAACTGAATCAATCCTTTACCATGGGCATTGTCATACAGAAGTAGACCAGCAAAATGTTCACACAAAAAAAAGTGAAGTCAACCTGAGTTCTTTTGGGGTGAAATGGTCATTATGTGAAAAGTTAGAGCAAGTGATGCAGATGGCAATAGGCAGAATGGGAGCAAGATTAGACAGATGGGAAACCATGGCACTGGACAAATACTGAGCATAAAAAGGGTTGAAGCCACTTCCCCTCCCCCAGCTCAGAATGAGTGCATTCAGGATATTTTTATCCAACTATTTATTGTGCTCTTTTGCTCCATCTGCCGGCTCTGCAGCAGCAGGCAATGCGTCCCACACCTATTATAATAACAATACCAAATAAAAAAGGAAGAGAAAAATATGAGTGAAAAAATATTAACCAGGGTCAATCTCACAAACTTTTATCCACATATTGTCCTTTGCATTTATAGACAGATGTCTGGTTGTCTTTTTTACTTAAATTAGTTTCTACAGCTTTGTGGGGCATTTTCCCTGCTACATGCTATAAGCCTAAGATGTATTTTGTCATTTACATTGTTAAGCAACAGAAAATGTTATTCTGAGCATGAAGAGTTTTCAGGGTTCAAATTTATTTATTTCCCCACAGTATAATGAAAAACAAGAAGTGGAACTGTTTTCTTACACTTATAATCATAGTAAATCTTGCGCACAAATAGATTATCCATTTATAGATTTACATGGACACAGGTGCTTATTTAATAAATCAAATTCTATTAAGGAAAAGGGTCTTCCCAGGGTATTGTTATTACACCTCTGGAGGGAATCATATTTCACCACAGACTCAAAAACTGGGACTGAGTGGGAAGTAAAGTGCATCTACTACCTAGAGTAACACCCAAGTCACCCCTTTTAAAAGCTCCTAAAGCAACTTATTCCAGGTAATTGACCTCCAGGCATTGAAAGAGATTTGCTGAACAGTGTAATAACGTGAAAGCTACAGCTGAAGTGTTCCACACTCAGAGGTGGACACCACATGAACACGTGGAGTGTTTTTAGGTGGCTGAGAGCACGGAACTCTTGGGCTTGCAGAAAACCAGAAATATCCCATTAGCACATTAATGGACCAACCTGCAGCCCTGGTGAGCAGAGGCCACCTCTGTCCTACCCTCCTGCCACCTGCAGCTTTTGACCCAGGTGCCAGCAGGTGAAGGTGCACAGTGGAAATGTGCACATCCCATAAATGCCATTCACTCTGGCAGAAAGGAAGACATAAATTAATTGCCACGCTGATAATTTTTTGGCTGCTCAAAGTTAAGCACATGCATAGCTATAGTAAGTAGGGGATTGCTACTTTTTATTTAAGTCTGGCAATTTGATTTTTTCACTTGTCAAAAGCACATTTAAATGTGACTAGATAAAAGCGTGGTAGGGGTTGGAAATTCTGGTATTCTTGTGAATGAGAGACAGAGGGAAAATATTCCAGTAAGGCTGAAATTTTCTTCCTTTTATAATATGGATAAAGCAAAAAAATAGGAGATGGAATAGAGCCAGAATATAAAATCCACTTTGCAAGAGGACCTTAACTGAGATAGTAGTAATTTTTATGATATCAAGCTCAGTATTATTCCAAAGTTAGTTCTCCTTACAATTCAGGGCTTGTGGAATAAATGCTTGCTCTGCTTAGAAATTCTTCTCTTATTACCTGATCCCTCTCAGAGGCAAGGAGCCAGACCAGTCAGTACTCTGGCTTGACATGGTGCTGCCATTCATAACATTTTAACATTCAAATACTGCTAAAAGTTTAAGCTTCTGCTTTTTTATTCAGATCATATTAATCAATGTTTTTCTCAGTGGTTGTGGGAATGTCTCTCAGACCCTGTGAGAGAGCATTTTAAGATGCAGAAGCTGCCAAACAACATATAACAGTAATGACGTTTTTTGGAAAGTGAAAACAAACATTCCGTATTTCAAATTACACTATTAGATGACTGCACAGCTCAAACCTCAAAGCCTATGCAGGCTGTATAAGGTATCACATATCTATCTCTATGGCAGCTAAGTAATAACAGGGAATGTAAATCTAAAGAAAACAGAATTGTGGATCTGTTGTCAGTTTAGTGTGATTTCTAAAAAGACAAAAGTCTCTTGAATTTTATTTTTTAAAGCTATTACTGAGGAAAATACTATCCGACCCCAACCTTTTTTTTTTCCATTGATGTTTTTATAATGTGTCTAATTTTACACTGTGACAGCTCCCACATTATTCATCTAAGGTCACACAAGAACACTGCAAACAGAACAATGTTCCAGAGGAACACTGAGTAACTGTATTGAATAACAGTCAAAATGGAGTTGTTTAGCAAGATAAAGAGTGTGGATGTGACAGCACAACAGCAGAATTTGCCTCTTCCTGGTACCTGTTGTGTGAGGAACAAAATGGGCTCCATCCAGAGGAGTATTCCCACAGCACCACCTCGTGCAGATGTTCCCAAATCCAACTGTAAATTAAATTATGAGTGGTGGGGAAGAGGTGGAGAGTGTGGGTTGGCTTTGTTCTGTCCTTTACAGCCAGGGTTTACAGCCAGGGCAGCAGAGGGTCTGTGCTACCCACCAGAGCCCAGCAATTCTGCACAGCAAGAGGGCAGGGAGTGAGCAAAGGGTGACTGAGACAAACTTTAATAAATACAGAGAATCACAGAAAAAGATTGGAAGAGGCCTCCAAAATCATCAATTCCACCTGTTAGTACTGCCAAGGCCACATCTACATATCTTTAAAGTATCTCCAGGGATGTGACTCCACCACTGCCCTGGACAGCCTGTTCCCATGCCTGACAACCCTTTCTGTATAGAAATTTTCCTTTATATCAAATCTAAACCAACTTGGGCCATTTCCTCTTGTCCTGTCACTTGTCACCTGGGAGCAGAGCCTGACCTGGCTGCGCCCTCCTGTCAGGGAGATGTAGAGAGCAGTAAGGTCCCACCTGAGCCTTCTTTTGTCAGGCTGTGCCCCCCCAGCTGCATCTCCTCAGACTCAGGGTCCTGACTCTTCCCCAGCTGTTCTCTGGACCTGCTGCAGCACCTCAATGTCTTTCTTTTCATGCAGAGCCCAAAACTGAACACAGAGACATAAAAGTTAAATTCCAGTCTTCATTAAGATCTTTCATGTCCGTCCTCTCTTCCTCAGTTTCTCATGTGGCAAAAGAACAGCTCACAGAACTTTTTATAAAATACTACAAATACATTGCTTACTAATTATTCAATACTTTTGTTTATGCACATCCCCAAAATCCTTCTCTAGAATTTCAGATGATGGTATTATAAATGTCTGGCTTTGAGAAGTCAGCGAGACAGCAATTAGGTACAGGCTTAAATGAAGAGCAACAAGTATAGATTCTATATTAATTAGAAAAAACTAATTTCTACAAGTAATGATTTTTTTCCCTCTTCCCTGCAAATATTTATGTCCTCATTTAAAACCCAAGTGCAACTGTGTAATACAGCCAGCTTAAACAATACAGTCGCGAATGCACGGTTCGAATGCAAAACAATGTGAATTTAATGTCTGCGGTACTGAAATCTAACAGACATTTCAGGGGAAGTGCAGTAATGCCATGAAGCACGACTCCTTCTCCTGGGCCTCAGTGCTAATTGCTTGTGGACTTTGCAACAGCGGAAAATCACAAAGTCTTTTCTCGGTGGAAATCATGAGAAAAATATAGTTTCTTCTGACCACAACAATAAATGCTTTTAAACACGCAAAGTCGTCAAAAGACTTTCTAAGCAACTCAGAAGAAATCACTTCAGACAGGATTACTACTTTGTATGTATATCCAGAGCCCTGCAGGCATACTAGAGTCAGATTTGTTAATTCTGCACTAGTCTGCTTTGACTTTACCACGGGGCTTTTGAAATGTTAAAAAAGAGGAAAAGACTGAAAACATGAAGCTTAAAGAAAACTCATATTGCTTTATACTGTAAATATCCCCTGTCAGGGACTGGAGAAGCTTGATGTCCTTTCAATTTTGTTTGGCCATGATCAATCTGAACAATTTTTCTCCTTTTTCTTTAATCCATTTCCATTTGCAGAACAGCTCAGTGGAGAAGATTCCCCAAAACAACGGAAAATCACTGCACACAGCCTGGGACCCAGCACGTTATTGCACATGAGCCCAAAGCTGTCCTTAGGAAGAGCATCAAATACGGATGTGTTGCCTTTAGAAAATCCAACCCTTTACCTATTGATGAAAATTAGCAGTGCCAGTGCTCCCAGTGAAACCTTGCATTTTGCACTGCAAAAGCCCAGCCCTTTTTCTGTGTCTCTGATGTCTGGACTCTGGGAGGAAAGTCATCACCTGCAGAGCCAAGGTAACGCATGAGTCAAGGTTGGATGCATCATTTATGTTGGAATTATTCTCTCCCTGCCTTGGCTCTTGACCTTTCCCATCTCCAGGCATGTCTGCAGCAGCACGGATGTGAGCTTTTAGTGCAAACATGGTCTAAAAATTCTTTTGTCCCAGATACAACACAACTAATCCTTATCTGGGAGTTGGCCTAAAACACACAAAATACTTATCTTTTCAAATGTTCACAGCACAGGACTAACTGGCAGCCTTGAAGGACTCATCACCTACTGCCCTCAGATAAGGACAGCCCTTCCTGGCCTGACCAAAGCTCAGCACTTGTAACACCTCACTCCTGAGAGCAGGCTCCTGCTTTTCCAGATTTAGATAATTCCTAGAAAATACCACTGACACCACGGACTGACTTGTATCACAAGGTGCATGAGATGTTATGTTCTTCCTCCTCCAGTATGATTATGATTATTTTAGATTTTCACAATGATCTCAATGAGGCAATGAACAAGAAATAAAATTAGGGATTATCATGATGATTTAAATCAGTTAGTATTGGTTTTATCAATCCTTTTCCATCAAGGATTATCTGTTTATTTACAATTGGCCATCTCTGTGTCTTTGAAGGAAACAGACCTCACATCCTGTCATTAAAAGTCCTCAGATGCATCCATCCATAAACTCAGTTCAGCTTTATCCATATATCCAGCATATTTATCCATGTGCAAAGGATATGACCAAAGAGCATTACTACTCACACACATAACTAACACATGAAGTAAGTCAAGGAAAATAAACTTCTGGAAGGTTCTTATCAGTAAGTTACTTTGATAGCTTTTATAGAAGAGAGGAAACAATCCTGGGAAGGTACTAAGGGAAGTTTTCTCAAGTCTAGCTGCAAAGCTGGAGGCTGTGAATCTCATCTTGCAAAACTGGCAAAAACTTCTCCTCCAGTGCTGGGCTGTTTGGTACAGGAATGCCATCACTTTTAAGAAAGTGTCTCAGTATCCTTAGAAACAAAGTCTGTATTTCTCAAAAGTGACTACTACTTGGGCCTGCAAGTGATGATAATCCATCCTCTGAAAAATCAGACACTTTCATGTTCTCACACAAACATAAAAGGTACCAAAATTTTCCAGTTCATTTAGAAAGTGTTGGCCCAGAGGTACACTTTGGAGCTCTGAATACACCGTTCTCTTCCCAGCTTAAAACACTGTTTAACTGAGTTAATAAGCAGCCTACTTCTCAAATTGCTGTAAAGCAAAATGTACTTTTCTGTACTTTTCAGGACTTTCAGGTTTCCTAATGAACAGCATTTTAACAAAGTACTTTCACACCCTAATGCTTTCTCCCTTGATTTCACTACACATCAGACATCCCACTGTTCCAGTCCACCCAACAATACACCTGTTGTTCCCAGTACAACCGTTGGCGTGACTAACAAAGCCCTGCTGTTCACATTTCAGTTTAAAATGCCACATTCTGTAGATCCTGAAATAGTTTGTTCTGATTTCAGAAGAAAAATACGTTATTTAGGACATATGCAATAAGGAATCATCATAGCATTGCTCTCAAAAAAACAATGTTCATATTCTCACTATGTACAGAGATATGCACTTACAAAAAAACCTGCAAGCTAGGAAGTCCACAAGAAAAGAAACTTCAAAATCTTAACTTTAGTAGAACCCATTTGGTGTTCCTACAATAATCCATATCCAACAAAATACACTCATACACCATCTATGCAAATGAGAGCCTCGCCTGGGCAATGAAGCTTAAACTACACCTAAACACACAACCATGAGTCAGGCAGTGATTTAAACATCATCAGCAGTGCAAGGAGGGAGATAAATTAATGGCCCCCCTTTGAAAATTGAACTCATTACGAAACCTCAGTTAGAGAATAACTTGACTGCAGCCAACCTGACCATATCTCAAACCTTCTGTGTGAGCGTAAGTGGGAAAGATAAATCCTGGTACATGTAGAATAATACCCTGATTATTTATTAAAATGTGCTTTTCTCTATACAAATGTGTTAGATCCATATTAGGTTCTTTCCTATTAAGTAAAACTAATTTATTTGGTATAAGGCAAATGGAGAAAAAACGAGACCATTTTAAAATCGCCTAAGGTCACTTCATGGGCAAAACAATGTATTTAAACTGCAGAGATGACAACATGCTTAATATGACTACACAGAAATTGCTTCCTTGATGACAATACATTAAAATCCTCATTGAATATTCATAGAATTTTTGACAAGATTGAGTGACATGTAATCCCAGCCCCAGCAAGCACCGAGTTGATAGTCTCCCTGTGCAAGGATGGATGCCACACCAGCCAGGTCATCTTTGTTCCTCCCAGGGCCAGGAATGGCTGCACAAAACATCCCTGCTCCAGTTTTTAATATCCCATCAGGCTGACACAAATGGAAGAAAAGGAAATCAAATGTACAAAGCTCCTCTGTGTATCGGATGCCAGAGTGAGGAAGAGCCTTTATCACAACGGTACTATAAGTGAGTGGAAGGGCTGCAATTTCCTTATAGTGACAGAAAATTAGAGAAATAGCAAAGAAAAATCCTCTGAGTGACTTTCACTTACTAAGTTACGACCTCTGCATGATAAATAGGTAAGCAGAGTTTAAATGATGTGAAATATGTCAATTCAGAATGCATTAGGATGCCATTAACAGACAGTAGCTTAGACATCAGGAAAATATTAAGATGGATAGATCACTTAGCAACAATAGGACAAAGGGGGTTTTAATAAAGGCAGTGCAAGACAATGCCAGACTAATGCCACCAATGATCCAGAGCGCCTTTTTTTTGTCAGATGTGCACCACTGTGATAAAAACCAATTGTCATCGAGGCAAACAAGGGTAGACTGTTGAAAAACAGTCAAGCCAAAGCCCTGTCTATTAGTCAAGTAAAAAACTTGACTGATAAGTTCTGTACCAGTAATGCAAAGTGATTAATACCATATTTCAACACCACAATCAAACTGTTTTGTAATTTCCTAACTGCAGCAGTGATACACAATGTATTGCTTATGCCATCACTCCCATGTCAGGCAGCATCTATGACAACTTCATCTGATACAGCTTTTGGATGACTCCAGGCCACAGTGAAGAGCACTTGTTTGGGAAACTGTATTGCTCCTCTTGGGGCACTTAGGGACCCCACAGAAGTTTACAAAGGAAAATAAATTGTATGCAACTGTCTCACAGGGTTAAATTATATACTTCTAACTGGTTTTTAAGCCTGGAAAACAAGAGAAATTCTAAAATACTTGCAGAAATACCAGCCTGACATGGGGGACAGTAAGGAAGACATACACGTATAACAATGGACAGTAACAAAAATGAAAAATAAAATTCAGAGAATTAATTTTCTCTTGTTTACTTGTAAGCCCCAGGCTGACATCTTTGCAACAGCTCCAGCCACACAGTTGCACCTGCTAGACAGAAAACTCTCATTTTTTTGTCATTCCAGACCATTTACCTTTGATTTTTACACTGCTGGCTATTCACATGAGCTGCTCATGAAAGCATCTTATCTACATCCAAAAAAGGAGGGTGTTTGTACAAATCCAGAGATAGAGAGATGCCCAGCAATGCCCCTTAAAGCCATCACTTCCACCACGTGCAGGGACATGACATGCAAGGTTCAGAGACTGCTCTTGGTCCTGCCTTCAGCCTGCCAGCCCCTTCAGCTGTCAGTCAGCCTGATGATGTGAGTATGTCAGTGATGTTTGAGGATATTACAATTCCTCCAGACTGAACACTCAAAAAAAAACCCCAACAAATACCAATCAAAACAAAAAGAACAGTTCTTTCTGCTTGGGAAATTTCAACGTTCACTGGAAATTAAAGATCAGTTGTGACACAGGAGGTGTGGTGAGGACAAAGCTGTGACATGTTTGAACAGGCAGTAACATCAGCAGAAATAACGGGGGCAAACATTTCTGGACATGGAGCCTCACAGCAGAGCTGTCTGCACCTGCAGCACCAGATGCTGCCACATAACCCCTTTGGAGCAGGGCAGCAGGATGGAGAGAAGGATGAAGTCTCAGGAGCCACAACCCCTCTGATACATCCCCTCCTTGTTTACAATGATACTGTTTTAAGTAAGTCAAAAATTCTTTTTAAGTGAAGGAAGAAAATAATTTGCCAAACCCTCAGCTACAAGTGACAGACAGAGCCCAAGTACAGCAGCTTCTCCTTTTATTTTTTTACCCCACTTACATGACAGCTGTAAGTGCAGACACCTGATAGCACAGATAGTGACAGCAACACGCTGCTCTACGCCATGTACCTTTCACAGACAAGCTGCTGCTTTCATTTGCTGCAATCCTGCTCAATGCCTCACACAGCTGCAAACAAATAATGACACTTTTTAGGGAAATAGCTCCACCATAAAGGTAAGGAAGGGACTTCTGTGCTTCTACAGACTGCAGAGCTGCTGCCTCTGTTGTGATTTTCCTAGTGATAATTCTCCTCTCACAGCCCAGTCTCAATTCCTACAGAAAGAATCCCCCTGAAGAGGGGCACGAATTGCAGCCCAACTGCACTGCTGGGGGTCACAGTGGGTGACAACACAGTTTGGCCATCAGCCTCTTCTGCTCCTCACTCACCTGAAAGCAGAAACAGGTTCACTGGCTTAGGAAAACACCTGATTTTATCATAAATCACAGAATGGTTTGAGTTGGGGGGCACCTTATCTCGTTCCACCCCCCTGCCATGGGCAGGGACACCTTCCACTACACAGAGTACTCCAAGCCCCATCCAGCCTGGCCTTGGACACTGCCAGGGATCCAGGGGCTGCCACAGCTTCTCTGGGCACCCTGTGCCACGGCATCACCACCCTCACTGTGAAGAATTCCTTCCCAATATCTAAACCTACCCTCTGTAGGTAGGCTGTATCCTGTGTTTTTGCAGAAGCTGGCATTAAACAGGCTGCAACTCTGCAACTGCTTTGATGAAAACTAATTTTTTTCCCAGTATTTCATACTTGGCCTTTTACAATCAACTGTGGTACCTAATATTGGTTTGGTTTCAGTGTCCTTCATCCTGCTGGCAGCAGAAGAAGAGGATGCTCTTAATACACTGTCCTGTACTCCTACTCCACAGGATGCTCCCATGACTGTGGTTTCACTATCATCAATCCAACCCCTTCTGGCATCAGGCAGAGATGAGCTGTGGATGATGAGGGCAGGCAGCTTCATCTGAAGCAAACACTCTGGAAAGTTTGAGTAAAATCAGTCCAACTACTTTTAAAAGTAATTTTCACTCACCCCTGATAAAATCAGAGAATGGTCTAAGAGAGATGAAAATGCAGTGTTGCAACTGGAAGTGCTTGCAGAATTACGGAGTGGCTCAACTTAACAAAAAAAAAAAAAAAACCCAAACCACCAACACTGCACTTTTTTCTCAGAACTTGCTAAAAAAGGATGATTGCTGACAATTTCAGACAATTGGCCAGATCACACCTAAAAGTTCAAAACAGCTTTTGCCTGGTATTTCACAGTGCTTTGAACAAAAAGCCCCCTGCAGCACAGGGGAGCCTCTACCTCCATGCTTCCTTGGTTAAATTACACTGGGTTTGTTTCACACTTCATACAAGCGGTTTTTTCTTCTCTAACTTTCATTTCCCCTTATTTTAATGTAGACAACGCTGAAGATTAAAGTGTATTCAGGACAGAGGGGTCGAAAGTTGGAAATAAATACAGGGAAACTTTGCAACAGCAGAGGAAATGAAAAATTTCTAGTCACAGGTACTTCAGTGCAGCCTAATGCTGCATGGGCTGATGGCTCTGTAATTATTGGCTCTGGCATTATTGTAAAAATTACTCATTTTCTTCTAATTACATCCAATGTGCATTTGTACACTCTGAATCACCTTTACAGAAGAAACAGGATAAATGGGGGGGAAAAAAAATTTTAAGTTGATAATTGGCATGCTTCCAAAAAGCAATACATGAAATGCAAACCCCACCTGGCAGTGGACTTTTACACCAAGATTGACTCCATCTCATTTAATATAGGCTATATTTTCAGCAATGCTTTTTGTATTCACTCAGTTTTAACCCACTGTATTGATTAACTCCGTCTCATTTCACACATGCTGTATTTTCAGCATTTTTTAGCAAAATTTTTTTCATTCACTAAAATTTAACCCACTATATCTACTTGTATATAAACACTAACTAGTCATGGTAATGCAGCATTAGATGTTACAAGTGTTTACCTGTTTCACTTCTCAACCTTAACTGAGCACCCACATACATTTTCTGTTTTTAATAAATATACTGGTTTACTTCACTAGCCAGGTTTGTTCTTTCCACAAGGTGAAAGAATCAGTGTTAAAATCTGGGAAAAAACTTGACTCTCCTTTAGAAGGTTATTTGGAAATTTTCCTCAGAAAATGTTCTTTTCCCCACTTCTGAGTACTTCACTGATTCCTTCCATTCTCCAGTCATGTTATCCAGGTACCAGGAATGTCTGGAAAGTTCTCAGGGTGCTCATGATGCCTGCAAGCCTGAGGGTCTGCCCTGGAAGAGCACATTTGGAAGAACAGCCTTGCAAGGGGAAGTCCAAACTATATTTTAGAGACTTCAACCAAGAACGGGAACAAGAATCTCAATTTGTACAACCAGGGACACGGCACAGCCAAGAGGGCTCCAAAATCTCCCCTTGCCAGGGAAGCTGATCTCTGCCTCACAGGCTGCTGGCACAGCACCTTGTCAAAAAGGCTTTTCTATCAAAAACTTTCAGGAATAACATCACAGAAAATCAAATCTTCCAAACCTCGCTCCAAAAGCACATAAATCCCCACTCAGCACCACTCACTTGCAGGCACTGATGCTGAACTACACAAAGTCTCCAGGTATATTTTAAAAAGCCCAAATTAAGTTGATTCAGTAGCTGCAGGAGCTTTGCACTATTTATCCAGCTGCAAGGCCACTTGGATGATTTGTTTTTCCTAAATATGTGAATACTTTGTACCACTATTTGTTAACTTTTTGATAAAATAACATAATGCAGGAGGTGATGAACAATTGGCACATCTCTGAATCTGCCACCTCATCCTTTATCCAAAGGTTTCTCTTTGATTCTGGCCATCAAATATAAAATAAGCAGCAGATCTCAACAGATAACTCACTCAGTAGTTACCTGTGGCACATAAGCTGCACAGTTCCAGCAAGGCAAAAAGGCTGATGTGAGCTTTCACAGTCCAGCAGCTGCATTATTACTAACACATTATTAAACAGCAAATATTGATTTGCCTGTTCCATTTTAGTTGAAGCCTAAAGAAGCTAACAGAGAACACAGCTGATGGGAAGGGGCTGGGCTCTGCTTTGTGTTTTGTTTGGTTAAAAAAAAAATTCTTAAATTTTTCCTTAACTCAGGATTCAAAGCCTCAAACCTTTAAACCTTCACTATATAAATCAGCAAATTTTATGTGCCTGAAAATAAAAACGAAGATGGATTTAAAAATTAAAAATTTAGAAGAAAGTGGAGCATAAAACCATAGAAGTATGATTTCCAAGTATTGCAAAGTGTGAGTTAAAAGTGCTCAGTCAGCTTCCCCTCTCTGTGAAAGCCCACAGCTCCACCTCAAGTAGGTAGAAAGCACCAATTAAAGAAAAAAACCCAACATTTCACATAGGAGACAGGACTGGTATGCATTCACTTTCCTTCCAGGATCTCCAGTCAGGACCATGACAAGACCTGCTCTCCAAATCCCCAGAACATCCTCACTACAGCACCTGATGTCTGGCTGACACACTTTTTTAAAGCTTCATTTTCAGAAAATTTCCCTTATTTTGGAAGAACACCCAGCTTGCATGGATCCATAAAGAGCAGTCTGGGATTACCTCACAACACATACACAGGGTGCCCAAAATACCCAACTCATTTCTCAGATTTATATGTGGAGCCTTTTGCTTCTGGAGCTTCCCTTCAACTGTCCATGCAGTACAGAAAATTTCTGCAGATATGGAATTTTTATGCCTGTAAGATTCACCCCCAGGCTCTTCTTACACAGCTGGAATTTGTACATGTATGTCTAAGTTCCTTGAATGGTATACAGATATATTATGGCTATCGCCTACAAAATCCCATATCACTTGATAGCACTCACACATTCATTAGAGAAAACCAGCACAGACAACTAACAAAAACATTTAGGAAGCAAGAAACAGAAATTACTAGTTTTTGTCTGAGTTTTCTTGAGCAGCAGTAAGAAGTAATACATCTCCAAAAGAAAAAAATTAGGTATCTTGGCTCCCACAGATATTAAGCCACAAACAGGTAGGAATGATTATAATCTGCTGACCTGTGTGTGTGAAACACTGAGATGTGAAAACAACACAATCATGGCTTTGTAAGTCACAGATGAAGAAAGTGTAAGTACTTCCACCCATTCAACAGGACTACATCAAATTTTTCAATCATCAGTTAAACACATCATTCAACATCCCTATTTTAGTGTTTTCTGAGACATCATGATCTCTGCAAGTATCTGCATCTTTCATTTCAAATTACTTTCCAAGCAGCAGAAGAAACTGAAGTAAACTGAATGAATTTAAATTCATTACCAATTAAGTGTAATTTAATTCATGATTCTTTCAACTTTCTCGTGAGAATTGGGAACTGCAGGAGGGATGACTGATGGGGCTTGATTTACTGCTGCTGCCCCCCCAGGAAATCACACACAGCTATATATAGCCATCAGAAACCTCTTGGCCCAGAAAAAAAGATGTTTACAGAAACAGATTTTAAGAACAACATCTGCGTAAGAACTGAGCATGTGTTTCTAAAAAGGTAACAACATGCTGGCTTTTAGGAAGATAATTAAACCCCCAAAATTAGCATCCAGGATGGTTAATCAGAGAGGCTCCAGCTCACATGACAGAGCTGGAAACCTAAATAAAAGGCAAGAAGCATCTAATAAACCAGATGAGATCCTGATTCGCCAGATTTCAGAGGTTAAAGGTGTCAAAAATGTTAATTATAGGTTTATAAAATGCTTGTACCCGATTTCCACCTCTGTGAGCAAGCCAGTGAGTCAGTCAAGGTCCTGGTTTCAGCAGGGGACAAGATAAGGAGGTGTGTCTGACCTGCAGTCCTGAACAGGAGTGGTCCAGTGAGCAGAGAGAAATCCACAGCCAGCCCAGCACAGAGCATCCCACTGGCTCCTGCATTTTCCTGCCTTCCCACAGCCCTGCACAGGTTGTTCCTCCTTGCTTCTGCTGGGGAATGTGCAACAGCTTCTACCAGCATCACCCTCTGCCTTGCCTCCACACAGGCACCATCCAGGTGCTGAGAAACGTGCCATCGTCCTGAGTTACACTTTCAGTTTGCATTTGGAAACACCAATTGAATACTTTTATTTTTTTACCAAAACTAATTTTAAAAATTTGCTCCCAGCCAGCAAAGAAAAACTGTACTTGTGTTGACCCAAATTCCTGAGGAGTTACCCATAATAATATATAATATAGGATAATGCCTAAATTAGCTACAACACACAGAACTGGCAAGCACTTGTGGGAGAACAGGAATGCCCAAGTATTTGCCTGAGACAACCAGTGGAAAAGGTGCCAGCACTCCACAAGAAAGGAGAATCCCAGCAGAAAAAGCTTTGCCCAGCCTAACTCAGCTGTGGAGCCCCAGAGGAACACAGGGGTCTCATGGCAGTGAGAGGTGCAAGGAAGCTGTGGAAAAATCTGCTGTTCTTCATTCTTCCTGCATCCTTCTGAGTCAGCAGCTTAATTCTACTTGCAAGAGCTGTGATGAGTGAAGAGGGTGGTATACATAAAACAGATTACTGTCCAGGGATTTAGAAAGAAAGCAGTAGGTATGGGTGTGAGCAATCTGGTCAGGAATTAAATTTGACACAGAGCAGTATCAGATGTAACAAGATAACAACATCTGTGAAATTCATATTTGAAGATTTTGAAGATTCAAAAAGGTCTTAAACATGAGACTTCTCCTCCTTTTACTAACATTTTTTGTTGCTTTTTTTGAGCAAAGAAACCCTGCCCCTAGCCCACCTTTATTCAAGGTGCAGAAGCAGACATTTCACATGAGCATATGTTAGTTATAAAACAAGTTTTCCTAAAATTCACAAAAGAAAAATAGTTCTGCAACTGGGCTTTTATAAAATACAAGAAAATATAAAAATATTTTCAGCATCTGGAACTGCTCCACTCAGCCCCTTGGGGCTGCTCAGATATTCTGCTGCTATCGACTCCCCACTCAGGTCTAATATTTCAGCAGAAAAAACAATGAAGTTGGGAAAACTTGCCAATATTAACTATAAACTCCACAAAATGAAAAGCAGGTTTTTCTTATTATCCGAGTTGTTACTCTTTTCAATTAGATGACTAATTGTATGACTATTCCTCTAAATTAGGTGACTTGGAAAAAGAGCACTTTTAACCATAATTTTTTAAAAATCTCTTGACAGAGAAGTAACTCAGGTAACTGCAGTTCCCACCTTTAAAATTTGGTATGACACAACTTCATCATACGCTACAGGTGACTAAATAAAAACATTGATTAATCAAAGTTTGTCTTCCACATCAAGCTACAATCAGAGCAGCAATTCAACTGCAGAGGACTTGTAACAAGCCATGCTCTGGGGCATAATAATTTGTTTCCTATACTAAACTGGCTGTATTTTTATATATATATATATATATATATATGTATGTATTAAATGGCTATATGTACTCCTAAATATTTATTTTTATATGTGTGTCTGCACTTATGTGCATATATAAAATATATATGTACATAAAAGCTACCTTTTTCTTTTGCCTGTGGTGCTCATTTCACAGGACCAGCTGCCCTGCTGATGTTAACAGATTCCAGCACTATAAATCAAGAAAGAATCCATCCTCCCCTCAGTCTGTGGGCCACACCTGGGAGGTGGAAGAGCAGTGCCAGGGCAGCAGGAGCCACCCAAGAAGCTGAGTTAGTGCAGCCACAGCTCCTTCAGACTCAGCTCAGCCCTACTCCTGCAAGAACCAGCCATTTGAGCTGTTAATTTAAATCCAGAGGGGTGTGCTTGTGGGAGCTGTGAATACCCAATAAAAACACCACGTGGGGATGCCCAGGAACTCTCCTCGCTGCTGCCAGCACCAGTTACCTGGCAAGGTGTTTTCTTGTGCTCTGGAGATCTCCTGCTAGATAAGTAAAACTGGTCTGCGTTCAGACTTCCTGCAAATTTCAACTGCATCTGGGCTTGCTTTGCTAAAAAAGGTGGGGTCCCCATCAGCCAGACAAATTTATTACCCTGTAACTCACAGTTCAGCTTTTCAGCTGAAATGGCTGGCAGAACAATTCAGGCAAAATTGCAACTAAAACTTCTGATTTTCTAATTGGAGAGAAGTATACAAAACCCAGAGCCTTGTTAAAACAAATTTTACAGAAGTTCTATGAAATCTAGCGTTCATAAGCATACCCCTGCCATTTGTAAAATTCTACGGTAACTACCTGTAAAAAAATCCATCTGTAATATGGAAAAGAGCATGGTTGACAAAGGAATTGCATTGTCTTGGACTTATTTAAGAGTCTCGTTGCTTAACAAAGGCTACTTTTACTTAACAGTGTGTAGAACAAGAAGGCATTTGGAAGTCTCTCACTTAGAATTCAATGGCAGGAATTGGTGTTATAGAAATACAGTTCTATTACCAGACATTTAATTTGGAATCCTTGCAATCATGAAGTATTTACTGCCACAGCACACAAGACTGTAAGTGCACTTTTCCAAATATAATGCCCCATCTGATCTGTAATTCATTTTTTATAAACTCTGTAAGTGCTGTACTAATGCCATTCAACAGTCTTATTTTCAAATTGAGTCAAACTCTGTACTACTACATCCAGAAATAGTTTTGTGATCTCCACTGTCCTGCTGTCAACAGATCACTGAGTTCATCTGAGCTGAAACACGATGTCACAAACTTAGCTGGAAAAAATCTTCCATGTGCTTTCTCCATACAGAACCCAAGACGGATGATTTCTCTGTTTGTGTAAACAGGTATATATAAAACATACAAGATTCTCTGGATAGAATTCAGGTTTATGAAAAGTCTTGTTTCCCTATTCCCATCCTCTGGATGAGGCCATTAAAAACATCTCTACCAATATCCTGTGACAAAGCTAAAAACCTCCAGTTTGTCTTGCTGAACCTCTTTCCTGAAAGTGCTAATGGGTAACAAAGCAGAGGCTAATTGAAATTGATTTTTGCTGAAGCAATTTTTACATCTACGACTTTTTCTAGGAAGAAAACAAAGAAGTCATTGGCAAACAGTGCCTGAGTAGCAGTCAGTGATGGTTGGGAATCCACAGACATAAGATGAAACAAACAGGTTTATGTTTTGAACAAATTATCATTTCCTAAAGAGAAGCAAGCTGGAAATCAATAGTATTAAATCAAACACTGGCAACCAGTCCAAAATGTTTGCCAAGCTAAGGTGATCTAAATGCCACTGCCAGGGGACCCTTTCAAGTAAGGTAATTTTTCCCAGTGTCCAATCAACCTCCAACATCCAATCAACTTCCCCTGGCACAACTTGAGGCCATTTCCTCTTGTACCATCACTTGTTGCTTGGGAAAAGAGACCAACACCCACCTTAGAGCAACACGCAAAATTAGGAAACTTTTGGGGTTTAAGTAAGTTTAATAATAATAAGTAAGTTTTATAATAATAAATTATTATCTGCTCACCCATTAAATAATAGTGTCAAATAATATTTGTTAGCACTCTAGGGAATGACAAAGTCCAAACAGTTGTTGCTTCCAGGCATTGCTGCCACATCAAGAGTGGAAGCAACACCTGGAATGGGTAATATGAGCACACCAGCTACAAGGGGTGATGGAAAACACACTCAAAAGGATGCCCCAAACAGCTCATTCCTACAGCTCATCCTTATTCAGCAATCTAAGTCCACATCTAATCACACCGAATCACCTGCCTTAAAAAATACACTAATTGCCTGTGTGGCTGCTGTGCTTTTCATTAGCAAACTGAAGTCTCTTGTGGGAGGGGTCCAGCTCAGAGCAGCGCTGCGTGTTGGACAGGCTGAAGCTTTGTACTCTAATTCCACAGCTGGCTCCCTCCTGAAAATGCCCCCACTCCCTGCACTACCTCATTTTCCCTGCAACTACAAGGAAATAATGGCATTTAAAGAAAGAGAGAGAAAATCAAGTGCCTGAGTGCCTGCTGGAGTATTTTTGGTTGGCATTTAGCTGCTGCTGGTTCCTGGTGCCCACAGAGAGTGACAAGTGTAACTTTAAAATCGTAAGAGAACAAACAGAAAATCTTTTCCTGGCAAGCTGTCAAAAAAACCAAACACTACTCTACTGCACAGTAGAGTTTTATTCTGGGTGGGCCCTGGATACAAGCACAGAAAAACTGAACAGTATCAATTTCTAAAAAAGCTAAGGGAATCAGAGCTTCATTTAATAGAGCTGTGAGAAGAAAAAGAAAAATGCCTGTTGACTGTTCAGAAATTCTTTATAATTGGGAATTTTTACTGCAACATAATTAAAAACCAATAATAACTCCCATATAACCAGATTTGATAGTGCTACAGAAAAAAATCATATCTTTTGAATATTTAGTTTAGTAGTATGGATTCAGCTACCAACAGCCATCACTGGAAGTTAGTACCATCCACCCAGAGCTGGGGGAGTTTTCAAAAAATCTCCTCTTCCGTGACCAAATGGTCAATAACTGTCTCAGAAACTGTAATATTAAACCCTTTTCAGTGAGGAGATTCTACATCATTAACAAAAAATGACAGTTCTGACACAATACAGCTCAGAGTGAGCACTGCAGTGAACACAAACCACGTTTCATTTCTCTCTTAAGGGGATGCATTTTTCCACTCAAGTGTTTTTAAAATACAAAAAATATAGAATATGAAAGACAGTTCCTTAGCGTAAAATTAATGCTAAGTCATTACACAACCATTTAAACAACTTAGATTTGTGCAGGCAATGTATGTTTTCAATAAAAAGAAAGTACCAAATATTAAATTAGAAGATGAATCAACTTCAAACTTCTCTTGCCAAGTCTTGCTTCACCTGGGATAAAATCAAGGAGGCACTAACAAAAAGTACTATACATCCAACTAAGAAACCAGGGGTTTTACTGACTGCCAAATGAATTAACAAAAGAAAGCATAAAGTGGCATTTTTTCTTTGCAGGGAAGTTAAGGCTTTGGTAACTTAGGTCAAACATACCTTTAAAAAAATCTCCAAAGGATTTAAGTTATATTGTGCCTCCGTGACTCCCCATCCCGTGAGGATGTCAAGCTCAGACAGGTAAAACCAAAGTCATGAGCACACCTGCCCTGTGCTGAAACCCTCACCTAAAGATGGAGCTGAAACAGCTGCACACAGCTGGACAGGGCAGGACAGTGAGCAGGGTCCAGCACCTCTGGGCAGCTCCACGTGGACACCAGTGGAGCTCTGGGAAACAGCAGACACAACTGGTTATGGATCCACAGCCGATGACGTCCCACCCTCACTCATTAATTACAGCTACACAGCCTGGATTTAATTACCTTTTACGAGCAGGAGGCTCAATTAGATGAGTAAGGATGTTGTACAATAACGCTCCGTTTATGCAGATTCTGTTATTATAAATCAGAACATTAAAAAGGGAGATAGTGCTCATGATTCCTGATTAAGGCTTTGTAACAAATAACAGTGCTCCTGCTCAGGCCAGGCCAGGGCTCTCCTCTGTCAGGCCCCAGTCCTGTGTGGGTGCATGCTATTCCAGCAGAACTCCAGTGGCCACCCCACTGACCCCACAGGGATCTGCACCCAGATGGAAGAGCAAGGTCTGTGACATGTGAACCCTACAGATCACACTGACAGGAGCAGCCAGTTCATCCTCTGCTGGGAATTTGCCACTGTGGTCCGAACCCAAGCCTACAGAAGACAGGGCTTGCTTGCTCTCCCCAGTGCTGCAATCCAAGAAACTCAGGTTCAATCTCCTCTTCAGCCATAAAACAAAGAGGCAAGATACTGAAAAATGGAGAAATGTCAGGGAAATCTTTTTCCTTCACCTACATCAAGCTGAATGGTTTTTAAAAATACATACACTTCTGTATTTTACATGTAATGTTTTTAAGGTCTGCCTGAATTCAGATTTTCTTTGATCCAAACTTTGCCAGCTGTTTGGAGGATATCTGCCATGGCGCCACTACTAAGCAGACTCTACCTAATCTAAGTTTAAGAAAATAAAGCACTTTTTTTTTTTTCTGAAGCAGAAAAACAAAGAAACTTAATATTTACCATATGAAGGTATCAAATGCAGAGAGGAAAAAAAAAACCCCACTATGCATTGATTCCCTTTCTGGGAAATTAGGCAAGGAGCACAGGACATTTTAGCAGAGAGGAAAACAAGGCTTTCCCCAAAAGGCAATAACTGGGATGTACTCGGGGTCAGGGTTACACAACCCCGGCAAGCCGTGATTGATTTTCCCTCCAGCCAGGGAGGGCTGAGCGTCCCGGAATGCCTCCATCCCCTTCTGCAGCTCACCTTCTCCAGCTAAAGCCTCAGGGAACTGAGGAACCATGAATGGTGCTACTGTTGGGATTTTAATTGGTAGGGAAAACCTTATTCCCTATTTTTTTTTTCTTTTGGTTTTCAGTTACAAGCACCACCAGCAAGTAAAAAAAAAAAAAATCAAAAACTAAAAAACCCCAACCTCATGACTTGACATTCCTTAAAACAACGTTAGTTAAAAGTAAGGCAGTGAAACCAGTGCTGTGATACAGAACATATTTGCTCATTCAAGCACTGGGCTCAAATGAGCATTTTTCAATTTTGAACTAGACCTGCAGATTACTCCTGAAAAAATATTCTATCAGAAAAGCTTTTGGTAATTTGATTTTGAATTTTAAAACAAGCCTGTTTTCCTCCACCGCTTACAAAGAGAGCATCCACATCTGAAAGAAGTTATTTTCCACCCACGTAGGGATTCCACCCATAATAAAAGGTCACTTATTACCCCACTTTGTGAATACAAAAGAAACCGCCAGCTGAATGGGGTCTCCACCGAGGGGAACAGATGGGCCAAGCGTGTAACACAGCGCTGCTGTATTGACTGGTGATGGAACCGAAATCGCATCGCCATGGCAACCCCTGCGCTGCCTCCTCCCTCAAGACAACAAGAAATAGCTCACCAGAGGTATTTTAGGAAACCCATAAAAAGAGAAAAACTGTGTTTCTTGCTTTCCAATTATTTAAAATGTACCTACACAAGGTGCTTTCAGGAAATGGATGGATGGTGTTTGCTTCCACAAAGTGAAAAATCATCTTTGCCTGAGCTGTAGAGACTTGCAGTGAATGCTGGGTCCTGATCAGCCTTCTAAAATATTAACTCCAAACTTTATAGCCCTTCCACTGAAAATCTTTATGCTGATTTTCTGGTGTATCTGCTTTGGGGTTTTATTTTCCTAATTACATAGAGAGCTGTCTGAAGCAGAGCCTAATAAAATCCAGCCTGTTTCTTCTCTGCAAAAGAGCAGAGGCTGCACCTACCTGCAATGCTCACATCGTTTTTGGTATCACTACTGATTTAATAAACACAAATGTTGAGGACCACTTCTGCTTTGCAAAAAGTCCTTTATAAGACTGTATTAAAAAAAAAAAAAAAAAAAAAAAAAACAACCAAAAAAAACCCAAAAAAACAAGACCAAACTCCCCAGTGTGAGGGAGGGAATGGAAAGTGGGTGGGTGCCAGTGAACTCCCGACTTCTTTCAAGCAGGATATCCCCAAGCTTTCAAACAATAATAAACACTTCATTCTCCAAATACAGTTCTCTGAAGTACTTGTTTCCTTGCAATTGAAATTAATTGGGGTTTAATTTTCAGGAGAAGATTCCATCTCTAATTTCAGATTTGGTTACAGTGATAGACATCAGAGAAATTAAAACTGTGAGATATCATTTACAAAAGGACAGATCTCCAAATGTAAACTGCTTATTAAGTGGCCCTAGTGAAACTCTTGCACAAAGCTTATGAAACTAATAAACATATTTGATTTTCATAGCATTACCTCAAAACACCAAGAACATAACCCAAAGCAGTTCCAGCTGTTTCATGTATACTTAAATAATTTTGGAAACTTTCATTTCTGACGCACCCCTGAAGGACCCCACTTGGATTATAAATGTTTTTGTTTTGGTTGGCAGAAGCCCCTGTACAATCTTTGATTTAATATCAGCTTTAAAGCAATAATAAAAATAATAATCTCACTCACATGCCAAACCACCCATGCTGCTGTGGACCCCGGGGAGGGGCTGGCTGTGGGAATCCTGCTCATCTGTTCCCATTGTGTTTTCTTAACTCTGCACATCTGAAGATGCTGTAATGAAGATTTCCTTACCCCAAAGTCTGGGCAGCTGAATTCAGTAGCTTTCCACAATTAAGTACTCCCAGCACTGGCACAGTAGGCTGGATGCAGCTGCTGCAATTCAGTGTAAAAGACCAGGCAAACTACATGGGATTTCTGAATATTAAAGATTTTTGGGGAATAATCACGAAGCTTCCCAAAGTTAGGTAGAGCAGGCAACAAAAACAAGATAAATGCCTTGGCAGCTCACTTTCTAAAATTGTTAAATTCTGAAACTCAGTAAGGTTTTATCTTCACATCTAAGAATTGCCAGTATTTAAAATCCATGTGATTTTCGTAGGCTTTTGCTTCCTTCTTCTTTCTTAAGGCACTAAGGCTGTCCTTCAAAAAAAGTCTGAAAATGACAGAAAATCTCCCTGCAGCCCTTTTCTCCTGCTTGCCACTGCACAGCTCACTCACTCTTTTTCATCTTGTTTCTTATTTACAACATACACTCCAGCCCAAAGCATTTTCACTCCTTCCCACACAGAACCCACTGGATGATGCTCCTCCACTGAAAGCTCTTGTGCAGGGAGCTGCAGGTGACAGGACCTTTACTTTCTGCTGCTAAAAATCATATGGTTCCATCCCCAAACTCCTGCACACTTATCCCATTTTCTCCAGGCTGTGTTAGTCATCCTCTCCACACCTCTCAGCACTGATAAACTGAGGGATTACTCTTGGGGTTAAACAGTATCATCTCATATTTAGCTTGAATTTGTCTAATTTACCATACCTTGGACAAATTTTTGTTTTAATCTTCGATTAGGCAAGTATCTCTTTTTTGTCTCAGATGGCCTTTAAAGTGTCCCTGTGCATCTTTTCCAAACTTTCCCCACCTGTGGAGGGAGCCAGCTCTCAGTTCCCCTGGAGCAGCAATTCCCTGAAATGGGAATGATCCCTCATTTTGGCCATGGCTCTGCAACAGCAGCTCTGGAAGTCCATGTTCATCTAGAGTTGACTCACCACTGCAAGTATGACATGCAGCTTTTGCTTTTGTGCATCTGACTTCATCCTCCAATTTATTAAATCATATATTAAATAACCCCATAAAACCAGGTGATCCAGAGCTACCTGTGCCTGTGACTTCCTGTCCTCACTAATCTCCATCTTTATCTCAACAACAAACATCAAGGATGTCTTTACAGGTTTTTTTCCATATCATGGATAAAAATGTCAGCAAGGATTAAGACAAAAAGTTCTCTACAGGACTCTGGTACAAACTGCCCATTTTTAATCCACTTCATCTTCAGAGTGTTCATTTTGCATAATTCTGGTTTTCTACTAAATATGTTGTATGTATCAAGTCAAGTGTTATAGAGAAACCTAGATTGTTAAATCAACACTATTACCCTCATTTAAAATAATCCCTTATAAAGATCCTGCAGTTTGACAATTTATGTACTATAAATCTGTGCAGACAACTTAATTTCCTACAGTTTCAACCCACACTGTTGTTTTTTTTTAAAACATGGCAAACTATTAGTAGAGGCAAAAAATGAGTTGTAATCAGCAGAAAGTAATTTACACCACACAAAAAAATTACTCACAACCTTTTGAAGCTAAACCTGAGAGTTAAACTGGGCACCACTGAAAACAGGTGTCTTGAATTGCAGCAATAGCATCATTTTAAGAACATCCACCTCAATCACTAAGGCCCCTGATGCACCATTCACATTCCTGCAAACAGGAGCAAGATTCCTCAACTTAAAAAAATTATATTTTCAAAAAAGATATTTTCACATCTTTATTCCTCAGATTCCACCTTACTAATTAAAAATTTTTAAATGGGTTTGACTCCATGGAGGAAGAGAAAGAAACAATAATATTCCCAGAGCTGTGGTGACATAAAGATATTGGTACAATAGGAAAATAATTTTGTCACTATATTGCACTGTGTAAATAGAAAGCATAATTAATAAGGACAGGCATGTTAATTTTGGTTTTCTTCAAAACCTGCAGGCAAGGGGAGGAAGAGGGGGAATGACAATATTTGGCAATAGCAAGAAAAACAGTTGCAAATTAAATGTTTTTCAGCTCTCTTAACCAGCTTTAGTAACAAGTCAGAATAAAAATAAACTTATAAACACTTTCATACCCTTTAGAGTACTCCATTTAAATAGCATCTTTAATCTAAGTCATATGTACCATTACAACAAGGCTCTTTTTGCCCTCACTATGAATTAAGACTATTAAATATGTATGTGAAATAGTAGTCCACCATGCTGGAATGTCTGCAGAAT
This sequence comes from Onychostruthus taczanowskii, assembly GCF_017590055.1. NCBI lineage: Eukaryota > Metazoa > Chordata > Aves > Passeriformes > Passeridae > Onychostruthus > Onychostruthus taczanowskii. The sequence continues at coordinate 23,750,371 of NW_024499239.1, read as the reverse complement.
TAAATTCTCAATAGGAGGGGTTTTTTTTCCTTTTTTTCACTTTTGGGGTTTGGTTTTTTTTTTTTTTTTTTGGGTTTTGTTTTTTGTTTTGGTTTGTTTTTGTTGTTTTGTTTTTTCATTTTTGTTGTTTTTTCCTGATTTGTTTTTTTTCCTTATTTGAAGGCACAATGATATTCAAACTAGGTCAAGCTTACAACACCCAAAAAAGTAAAAGGATCTGCAATTTCTTGATTTTTTTTAAGTATCTTCCTTTAAAATTTACCATTAAAAGACTTTCCATATCCTTTGTGAAAAAGACTACTACAGATTTCTCTATCTCCCTGAAAACAAATGTTCACAAAAATAAGGTAACAACTAAAACACAGCTTTATTCCTGTCCTTGGGAGGCATTACTGCTCTGACATTACATTTACTATCAAGTAAAGCCACAACTGTATGTAATCTAAAGAGTAACTCACTGAACAAAACCAAGAATTTCTAAGAAAGTAAGAGCAACCAATTATCCAACTTTCAGGAATAAATATGAATAAAAATACACAAGATTCTGGTTTGCTATACATACACTAAAATGGACATACACAACAACCTGACATTGTCAGCAGCTGTCTCTTCATTTGCATTTATTACTTTCTAAATTCTAACAGATGCCCAAGTCAACTTATATTATTTTTTAAGAATAAAACAGATTTAGAAACTTAGGGGAAGGAGGCATTACCTTCCCCTCAGCAGTCTGTTAAGCCCCTGATGTGCTTTACCCTACCCATTTCCCCACCTGAGAGGCAAATCCTCTGCCCCCAGACTGCTGCACAATGATGGGACAGCATCTTCTGCCAGCAGAACTGAGGAAGCAGCCAGCTCAGTTCTTAACAAACCCTCAGCAGCCACTCCTCCCTCCATCCCCATTCTAGCACTGGGTAGACAACACAGTGCTTTCCAATCACTCCAGGGATCTCCACCCTTATTAGAAGTCAGATTTTCACCTTCAAGTGCAACACTCACCATCATCTTTGCAGATTTCCTGAATTACAGCTTCTCAATGAACAGTGTTTTACCTAACTAAAAGCACAAATTTATCAAGACAAACTTTATGCACAAGTGTAAATTTGAAATTTAAATTCCATCTCTGATAAAACGCTGCAGCCAAATCAAAGAAATAAAGCAGTGGGGCTGCTGCAATGCATGAAAAACACCAACTCCAAGCTGTGGAAGTGAAGAGCTGGGATGCCTGGGACTGACAGCACCAAGGAGAAGTGAAACCTGACAACGAGAAGACCTGTGATCACCCAAGAAACCACCTTCAGCCTCTGATGCAGGTACCATAAGGATCCCACTGAAAAAGGGCACAGAGCTGAGGAAATGCAGGATGAGATCTACAGAGCCTGGGCAGAGGAACCTCACTGGTGAACCTTGATTTCAGTCAAGTCTGTGATAAATGAACCAGAGAAGATCTCTGGTTGGTAACACGGCATAGAAAACATTAAGAGTGATTAATAAACAAATGCCAGTCTACTAAACTAATCAATGCTGAATACCAAGAGTGGCTTTGGATCCACAGTGGAACAGCCATAACCTGGGAAGGAGAAACAGCTAACAAAGGATCAAGAGAAAACCTCAGCATAAAATCTTGCAACAACTTTGGCTGGAAAGAGGAACAAGATAATCTGGTCCAACCCAACCTCCTTCTCAAAACAGGGCTCCAAAATGCAATTTGTACAATACTGCTTGCTAATGATTTGGGAATTGGATGTGCTGGTCAAGAAGTTCAGGGAATGCTGTGAAACTACAGTACCACCAGTGATGGAATGATGCTGCAACACAAGTACCAGAAGAACAAACCCAAGAGGTCAAGATTTATTAACAGCTGGTGATGAGAACAGTCAAGAGATGCAAAGCCATTTACAATGACTAAATATACCAGTGTGGATTACTTGAGGAACTTGAGAAGTGCTGGCATTAAACAGGATGAAGAAGGTGCCAAACTCCTGATAGACCATCATGAGATCTGGTTGGATGAAGACAAAAACAGATTTGCAAACAGACCTAAAACAAAATGAGGAGTTGGGCAAAAAATGCTGAATTCCTCTATAGGGCTTGACATCTTCATCTCTCAAAAATAAACCAGTGCTGTGAAAAAGCTAACAAAAAAAAAAAAAAAAAAGTGTGTTGACTTAACAGTACTCATCCTGAGCTGTGCATCCCTGGTGTTAAAAAAGGCAGAATTGTACCATGAAGAGCCTGTAACAGTTTTCCTTTTCTCTTACCTAGTGTGCCATGCATTGAAATGAAACTCAAAATTCACATTTTCTAAGGGACCAGGGCACCAGCAATGCTGAAGCTGCTGGATGGGCACGAAGGGTTAGCACTGGGCCAGGTGGAACAGGCAGAATTTCCAAATTCAAGCAGTAATTTTCAAGGAGTGGACCTGCATCCAAGGCAATCCTGGTTCAAAGGCTCCCATCAGACTGTGAGCACGTGGGAATTCAGTGCCTCACTCCCCTCCTGCAGCCTGAGGGACCAGCAGGATTCTCCTGCCACTGCCAGCTAAAAAGCCTTTCATATTAGGGCAGCCTTCTGTCAGAATCCTTTTGGGACAATGACAGATAATCACACTAAATTATGAATAAAAGAGGCAATGGGTTCTTTCTGGAAAAACACCAAAACTGAGGGGGAAAGGCTCATGAAAGTATTTCTAATAGATCTGAAAAACTGTCTACAGCTTATCATGGACACATCTTGGCATGAAGAATGAATAATTCCAAGAGCATTTGATATCTTAATATAATTTACATATATATAAATGTGATGTATATAATGTGAATTTATAGAAACACAAATTTTTACCAGAAGGGCACAGAGCCAAACTAAAAGGGAACAATGGACAAGATGTAAAATACAGTTGCTCTTCCTGTGCCTCTTGCAGGGGTTTTCCTGATTCATGATGAAAGTATAAAGCAACACACATATTTTATTCATCAAAATATATTGCTGATAAATCTTGAGTGACTTTCCATGGCAGTTCCAGTACTCCTGAAATCACTTGGAGTTTTAAGTAATATTTCCTCTCACTGCAACCTGGTTTGCTTAAAAAAATTACATTACATTTACTCAAGACTTCTTTAAGCAATGAAATCCAGGCAGAAATCTGTTTATTGGTATAAAACAACATTCACTATTTCCTTGCAATTGGCCCCACAATTTACAAGCCCACACCACTATGGAAACATATAGGATAAGATATTTATTGTGACCCATCCAAAGTTTCTTGACTGTTGATTCCTTATCTGCTTCCCGGAGTCCTGCTGAACGTTTACATAAGATGACTGCTTTTAATCTTTCTGTGTTTGCTTCAGACATGCCCTGACAACCACTTAGAAAAGTGGTATTTTCCTGACAAAATGAATCATTTGTCTTCTACCACCAAGTTGCAGATCTTTGTTACAGAAATAGAAAGGCTAGAACATGCCCTAGGAAGTCTCTTTCTCTGCTTTGAAATTATAGGGAGCAGATATACTCACTTTGAAAATCCTGTGATAAAAAAAAATTTAAATTAAAAAAAAAAAAAAAAAAAGTGGCACAATTTCCTGAAGCATGAGCTCATAATGGGAACAACATACTGTGACAAGTGGATTGCAAGAGGAAAAATACAGCGTGGAATTGCACAACTCCTTTCTAAGTCAAAGTACTGACACCACGTTCTGCTGAGAAAACCTTTTGTGCCTCTGATTTAATGATAAATTTCATGTGATTTCTCCTGGTTGGAGGAATGGAACAGAAACAACACCAAAACACTGTCCTGACGTGTTAGCATTAAACATCTCCTTCAAGAAATAAACTTTGTGTCTTTGATTGTTACATAAAATTCTATTTTTGGCTGGAACAAGAGGGAGAAAAAGAACAAGAAAATAACCACAATTATTCTCAAACCAAGAATCTGTTAGAGGTCTAAAAACATGAAATCCTTTTTAAGGAAGAAAATACTTCAATTTCCAGCCCTATATTCCAGTTTTCACCACCTCTGCTTGGCAAACTGTGGTCAGTGCTAAACTCCTACTCACCCAATGCATCTACAACAGTCTCATCCCCCTCAAACTGTGTCCTTCACAGTTAACCACTTCTGGCTTTTTCCAGCTCTGACCTTCCCAAGGCCATCACTTCCTAACTCTATTTTCTGACATGCCTCTCCTTCCCAGAAATGAGCCCTCCTCCTCCAGCATCCAGCCAGGTTCAGATCCTGCTCCTTCCTCTGCCCATCCTGTTCCTTGATCTGAGCAAACTCCATCACTCTTATGCTGACAGCTCACACTCTGAGTTTCTCCATGATAAAACTAACATTAAGTTTGGTTAAGACCAAAGCAGAACCATCACTTTGCTCTCCATCCTCCCTGGAGACCTGAGCCATCTATAATTTTAACCCTGAGCAGACAATGCCATCAGGCCACTGCTTCACAGCACAGCATCAACAGAAATTTGTCCTCATTCTTCCTGAGCCTTTTTGGACAGATCTAAGGTGTACTACTTCTACTCTGCAAATTACAAAACTGAGGAGGAACAGCATCTTCTTATGACCATGAAGTCATCTACTACACTTTTCCCCAGTGGTCTTTATGATAACAACATTCCCCCTCCGGCTTTTGCCAAATACTTGGTATTTTCTTCCCTTATTTTTTTCATCATCTTACTCTTTAAGCCCCTGCATTTAATTGGCTTTGGCTACTCAGACACAACTGAAGGGGTTTGTTTTCCCCATTTGTGTGTAAAAGGTGTAATTGCAGTTGCTCACCTCCATTTTGTTTACTAAGGATACAGATCACCATTTTCCAGCTCACTGTATTTGCCTTCAAGCTTTCTGCCTTTTATAGACAGCATTATTCCCACATACATCATCTTTTTTCCCCCTTGACAAAAAAATCGCCCACTGATGTCTCTTTGTTAGAATACAACAAATTATAATTATTAGTCAACAGAATAAATGTCCACCACAGGACAAAAGCAAATCTGGGGCTTTTCCTTCACTGAAAAACCCTTTGGTTTAGAGTTGCTTCCTACTTCTAGCCTATTTCATCTGCCAGTTGAAACACAGAGTGACCTCTCCATATGGCACTTTCAACGTACATAAAAAAAGATACAGATGCACAAATGTTTTGTCTAAAGCGCAGAGAAATTGAAAAGCATCCTTCAGTTCCAATTTATTGTCTTTGCACTGATACCATAATTTAGAAAAATTAAAATGTTCCAAAGTTTGTGTTTGATAATAACTAACATTTCTAAAGCAGTTTTTCAGATGCTCTTTTTGAAAAAATGGACTATATACGTCTTTAGTATTAAGTAAAAGGGTCTTTTGTGAAGAAAAATACCAGTTACTGATGTCTATGCAACAATCAAATGTGCCCCTGTGTGGGCTGTACACACTCATTCTCAGAACAGACCTGCTGATGACTGAGCTACTGCTTTCAGAGAAATTAAGTTTTTTCCTTCAAAATCCTTCAGAAAGTTGGGTTGATTTTTTTAGCAATAATCCCAAAACACTTCAAATCATGTGAATAAAGATCTCAAGTTATTTAACCGAAATAACACAGACAGAACCACAGAGAGAAGAGTCTTTATTTTCATGAAAAGGACAAAGGTTCAATACCACAAAGTTCACATCACTATATATGTCCTAAAATCTAAAACACAGACTTGATCTAAAATAAAAACCCAGCCCCTCAGATGCTTCTGCTTCATCCTCTGCATTCAAGAGCTGAAAACACAAGATGTACACAGCCAACTATTCTGCAACATGTTGGTACCCACAAGCACTTTTACAGATCTAAAAGCATAAATTTACTGTTTTTCTGGAGGCAAAAAAATAAGATCATCTTCCCAAGGTGCTGCACTCCCCCCCTCCATCAGGGACAGCCCGTCCCAGGCATTGCCTTTCTTCTGCAAGCACAGTGTCCAACCTCAAAACAGCCCATCCAGCAAGGGATGCAGGTCAGTGATCTCCCAACAGCTGGCCTGGAAAGGCCACAGCTGGATGAAGAGCATCTTTATGAGCAACCAGGACACTCTGCTCCCACCAACTAAACTTCCAGAGTGGCTGAGTTGAATGTGTCACAGGGATGTAAAAAGCTCCTCATCAGGCATTTCCCTCCTCAACAAGAGACAAAGCTTTTCTTGCAGGCTCAGGTGACAGCACAAGCAGGTGACGTTTGGCACGTGTAATCCAAGCACAGAGACTTTTGGGAATATTAATCCAAGGGGTTCCACCTCTCCAAGAGCAGAAGGGGCACCAGAATTCAGAAAGACCCACAAGGGCTTTATAAGCATCCAAAAACATAGCACCATCCCCTGACCAGGGCACAGCAACTTAGCTCCATCAGGAAAAGAAAAGCAAATAAAATTAAACTTTGCAGAAAGCAGATTTGAACAATGCCAGTGGTTTGTCCTTCCATCTTCCATGACAGCAATGCCACTACATCTCTTTGAAGAAGTTTCTCTGCAGCAGCACCTTCAAACTGTAACTTGCTGCACGTGCTGTCTCCTTATCTCCAGATGTTAAAATCAAGCTAATCTCTCAGCAGAAATGCACAGAATGCTTGGACCATGTGCAGCACATCCCACACAAGCCTCCCTGATGCTACGTGATCACCAACCAGAGGAAACAAAGCACTGCAATGTAACAGAAACTGGAGGTGCATGTGGGAAACAAGAAACGTTCCTTAGTAATAAACTCAGAATATCTGACAGAAAAAAATTATGTCCCATTATGCCCCCTGGTCAGGTACTTAGTTCTTTGTTTCCTCACAATGCTTTTCATAGCACTCATCCATCCTTTCCCCAGCTGCTCTCACAAATACATCCTGTCCCATATTAAATTCAGTGTACTTAAGATGTGCTGCCCTTCATCCACTACAGCATCCAGTAGAGCATCCATCTGCTCCATTCCCACTCTGATCCAGCTCCCACCTGGCTGGCACAGCCCAAAATCTTATGGCAGAAGATGGGCATGGCAACCTGGGGCTCAGCTGGGAGCTTTCCACTGTGAGCCTGCCAACATTTCCTTGAATCCATTCTTCCCACTATGCTCTCCTGTACCCACAGCAGCTGTGAAATCACTATTAATTATGCCCTTTTGCCTGACCCACTTATCTCAGAATTGCAGTATCTGGGATGGGCTAAAAACAGGGGAAAAAAAAAAAAAAGGAGGGAAACTGCTCATTTTGCTTCCTGGACAACTCCTTTTAGAAAAGCCAACTCTGTTTTGATTTTCTCCACTATTTTTTCCTCTGTCTTTCCTTTCTTCTTCAACTTCTCTTCTGTATCTTCCTTTTGTTTCTCTCTGCAAGAAGAGGAATTGGGTTAGGAAAAAGGAACGATGGAGAACGCTGATCTAAATTGCTTCACATCTTCAAATATGTGGAGAGAAAATGATGGGGCGTGGGAAGGGAATGAAGCCCTGTGGGTTTTCTTTTCCAGATGACTTTCTTTCCTTCTGGCTCATGACTGAACGAGATATGAGAGAATAAGAACTGCTGGAGGTTTTGGCAAATATTGAAAAGGAGAACATGCAACTACAATTATTCGGAGAATAAGAAGCAAATGCTAAAGAAAAAATAAACCCCACACATACAAACTATGGGCTCTTCCCAGAGGGAGAAGGTTTTATTCAGTCTGAATTAAATGTGTGTATTTTTCCCATTAATTCAAGCGTGGATTTCATATAAAATTCACAAATACCTATGTCAAATACAGCGAGGAACACCAGCTTAGAGGCATCAGAAAGCATTCTTTTATTGTAAGAGAGAAGACACGCAGTTCTGTTTCCTGAAGGATGGCAATGAACCAGAAAGAGATGAAAGCACAACCTTAATATTGCAACTAACAATGTTAAAATGTTCTTGCCTACACATTAGGAGGCACCACCATGCATTTTTTGCTTACATTTATTTCTGCACAGAAAATAGCTTAAAACTGGCCCTGGTGCTGGGCACTGCTGTCTGGAGCAGGGCTAATTTCTGGTTCAGAAGAAAGGACCCCCATGGTAAAAACAGAGTAGATGAGCATGCCTGGGTTGTTCCCACAGAAGGTGAGCTGTCCTCCAGGTCCTGGAGCACAAAGATCCCTGTTCCCCCCTGGAATGGCTCCCATGTCCCTCCTCATCACCCATCACAAACCAACACAGCCACCAGAACTGCAAACCCACCAACAGGGAACACAAGCACAGAAAGTGAGGAGTTATTTAAACATGAGCTGCTCTCGAGACGTCCTTTCATGGGTTTGTGTCCTTACTTGTGACCTTTGGGAAGGAAGGAAGCCTCAGTCACTGTTTGTCTGCAGAGGTGATACCATCCATGCAATAAATGTATACACACACCTGATGATTTGCCTTCACCAAATGCATCAGAGAAAACAACTTGTTTGGTTTTAACTCATTTAAAATGGAAGTATCTTCCACTGGGAGAAGAGTTTTCCATAGGAACGGGGTTTGCACTTTGTGACGTTTTCAGAAAGACCTAAGAAATAATATGAAATAACAACTATTTCTGCCTCCTGCCAGGCTTGTTGGAGTATTTTAAAACAGCTTCGCTAAAATAAACCAAGTTTTTTTTCCTCGAACAGATTTGCCACCAGGGAACCAAATCCTACCCTTATAAGGCTACAGCAAAACAAAAGTCCCAAAAAAAGTACAAAATCTAGTCCATTTTTTAACTCAGTAAACAGGAATATTAAAACACTACAGTGTCTTCAGAATTAGGCACAGTCAGATGCTTCAGAAAATATTGTTCCCAAACATCACCTTCTGGTCCTTCACTCCACTCCTTTCCATCTAGTGAGATATTGAACTGTTAGAGCTACAAAGCTAAAGCAGAGATTTTAAATCCACAGCCAGGATTCAGACTTTACCCACTGCAATGTTTTACACACACAGACATGGTTACTTTTACCGTTAAAAAACTCAAACTGTTATGGCAAAGCAGAAATTATTTGCCTACAAGGACTGATCCTACCTCAGTATTAAAACCTCAATATACACAAAAAGAAAGGAAAACCTCTTAAACACTGGAGAAAGATCTTAAAATAATGGACTCTAAAACAGTTTACAAGAATCTAAAATAATGCCTGTGCTAAGCTAACACAGAAATCAAACTATTTGGAAAAAAAAAGAAAAATCAATGTTAACGATTAATGTTTTGGTTCTCTCCAATGCAGGACAAATTGCAGGGGGGGAAAAAAAGTTGAAAAGCCAAGGGTTGGTTTTTTTTTCATTTTACCAAATTTCTGCTCTGTACCTTATTCTATTCAAGAATTGCATGAGAAGCAAATTGCTCCAAAGCTGAGCTGAACCTCACCCAAGGTTAAGCGAACACCAAACACAGACCACTTCCTTTGGGTTCTTGGTATAAAAACAAAATATTACCAAAATATGCAGCAACAAAGGATGCTGCCACGGCAGCTCATCCGAGCAGTTCCATGGCTGATGTCTGCAGTGTTCCAAGCCTGGGTAAGTAAACTTTAAAGGATCTTGAGAGAAAAAAAGTTATTTTAATCCTCTTTTTTTCATTATCCGACACTCCGAGTTGAGTTGTATAAAAGATTTTACTGTAGCACATACAAAAGCAGCGGCACACCAGCGAGCACTTCATTAATTAAAAGCCAGAAAAGGAAGTTTGCTAAACGAAGCAAATGTTCTTATCACTCCTATCTGTATTCATTAAAACTGACAGGAAACCAAATATCACCATCTGTCTACTTGCAATAAAGACACTAAAAACAGCTCCGGGGTAGAAGAATAATATAAAGTATAAAACTGCAGTTTTTCAAGTTTCAGTTTTAAATGGACAAGAGAGAAACTGATGTCAGACGAGGGAGAATGAAGGATGACAAGGAGCTGGTACACGAGACTGAAAAAAAGAAATTACATGCTTTAGAATATAAATTGAAGCCCCTTTCAAATCTCAGAAAACAAACAATAAACTAAAGTTTGCACTGTCTTTTTCATTCAGGTCAACGGGTCTGGAGAAAGCCAAGTGTTGCAACGCAGCTCATTTGCCTACTTACAAATAACTGCTACCAAAAACAGTCAGAAAATTCTATTACGCATCATAATCTGCGAATTTTTAATGGTCAAGCAAGTCCCGGGAAACACGTGTGCTTCATTATGCCTTGATGCTCTCTTCAGATTTACAAGAGATCATTCTTTTAATTATTCCTATATTTGGATTTTGCTTACAAATCAGAAACTTGATATACAAAATTGAGTGAGATTTGATAAAAGGAAAAAGATGGCAGAGGTATTAACTTAGCTATGAAAAAAAATACCAGGCTGGGCTCACATCAGCTGTGGTGGAGGTCAACTGAAGGTCACTGATTTAAGGTATTTTCCAGCATTTGTACAATTCCTACCTTCTAGTAATCACCCTTTTTTTTCTTTTTTTTTTCCACTGCAGGGGAGAGGAAAGAAAAAACAAATAGATGGTAATAAGATATTTAATGACAGAAATGAAAATAAACTACTGCTCACACTCTCAAGAGCACAACTCCCTGTCGTTAATTCTGCACTATTCCCCAGCTGCATTTTGCATGGCAATGAAAAGCACTTCCAGTTCCTCTCAATGCCGCATAAAATATTAGCTCCACAGTCACAGTTTTTAAGACTAAATAAGGTTCAAGTAATTTAAAGCTGAGATAAACAGGAAAAAAAAAAAAAGAAAATTCATTGTTAAAAGTCTCCCAGCCCCCTGTGGTGCTGCGGTACCGGAGCACGTTCGGTGCAGAGCAGATCCTGGGACCCACAGGATGCACAAATGGGGTCAGGAGAGGAGGAGCAAGGGAGCTCAAGACCAAATTGAAGCCTTATTGATTTTTACTATGTTCTTCCAGGATGGTACTTTTATTTTTGTTTTATTTTCTGTCCTAAGAACAGTAATTCATACCTCGAAAAAGGCTCTCATTAATATTCTATGAGAATGCTTTTTTAGCCTCAATACAATTACAGCAGAGCAATTATTATTCTTCTGTTAATACTTTAACAATACTAACAGAACTATTAACAGCCCAGCATAATGAGGCATTTGTGAAACAGAATTGTAGGGCTACTTCTGTTTACTAAAAAAACCACAACAGAATTATACAAGTTAAATAAAATCTAAGTGTAAAAAAGTCACTGTAAACTGATGTGCAAATATGCCATCAGATTCCTCCCTGATTGTGAGCAATCTCCTTTTGAAAGACAAGCCAGTCCTATAAGGATATAGGAAAACCAAACATTTTTAAGTGAAGGCTGAAATTCAAGAGTAAATTCTCTTTTATGTTCAGTATATAACAGAGACATCTAATTGTGCATGCCAATGAAATCACTGGGATGCTTAGAAAGGATTTGGTAGGCACACCTGGAGGTATGTAACAGAAGAGAAAATACAAAACTGTCCATAAAAAATTCCTGAGTGTGCTGTAAAAATGCATCCAGGCTGATGTTGGAGAATGTTTGTTTATTCTAAGGGGGTTATACAGCATCTAAAACACACAAGAAACATTGCTGCAATGGGAGGGAAAAGTCAGTGTTGACATGCTACCTTTATAAAGCTTTTAATAAAAAGCTGCATAGTGAGGGTAACAAGCATAGCCCAGATTATTAGATTTTGGAAAATTTTATTTTATATATGCCTTGTTAGAGCTTGTATTTTCCTACTGAGAGTACTAACTGTGGAAGTTGCATTTAAAATTATCTGCTAACAGAAAGCAAAACTCAGGTTCTTCAGGAGCATGGATAATCATGGAAAAGGTGAAATTCTCTGGGAAAAAGAACAAGCACAGTTCACTCCTGCAGTTCCCCTGTCCACAGCTGCAACAGTAACAGGGTGCAAATCAAACATCTTCCACGGCAGATATTGGTGAAAAGCAGCCCCAGACTCCAGGCTCCTAGGATTTGAGAATGCCAGGCTGGGAAAAGCTTTTTCAGTTCTTGGGAACTGAGAAACGATCCATTTCCTGCAATCCTCTTAAAAAGGTAAATGAAGCTGAATCCTGAAACACAGAGTCATAGTTCCTCCCGTTCCCATACTGGTGAAGCTGCTCCTGCACTCTCTTAATTATGGGAAACTTTATTCTAATATCATACACAAACAATACTAGCAGTATTATTAATTTATTTAATTATTAAGTATTTTAATTATTTATTTAATTATGAAAACATCAACTTACTAAAGACCAGTATGGTTTTTGTTTTTTTTTAATCTTGTACCCACCTTGTCGTTGAGCTGATGAATCTCCTTTGCCTGCTCTCTACCCACAGATGAAGCAGTCCCTTCTGTAAGGTACCACCAAGCTGGTTGTACCAACTCCCCTTCTTGCTCACAGGATTATGTAAACTGTCTTTAAATTCAGGATGGGTTTTGCCCTTTTGTACTCAAATGCATCCTCTCCTCTTCATCCTGACACATACAATAAACACTGGATTTGTCAGGTTTGATCCTAGCTTGCAGCATGACTTATTTTGGTGAGCAGTTTGCTTTAACACCTCCTCACCCACTGCAACACCTCCTGGATATTATTCTTGGATTTGCTTTAGATAGTCAATAACAGTTTTCCACACACCTTTGTAAAAGCTTCCCTTAAAAATCTACTTTTAAGTGACTGTTCCAGTGAATATCCCAGTCACAACGCCCTCGTGTATTTTATTTAAAGTACAGCAGCATCACCTCTGCACACCAGTGATGTAAGTAAGCCTTGTCACGCTTTTGCTCTAGAGCATTAAAAAAACCTGACCCAAAACCAAGTCCATCCTAAGTGTACCTTTTAATCCACACAAGGCCAAAATAATTTATTACTATTTACATTGCTTTAATAGCTTTCTTGAGTTGCTATTTAGATGGTCTTAGTAGTAATGACTGCAGCAAGCTGGAACAGGTTCACAGCACTAAAAATAAAACCTGGGTGTCTTGAAGCCTGGGAAAAATACAGCAATGCTCCAAGGGTGTCAGTACAAACCTGCAAAACAAATTTTCTACACAGACAACATTTCTTATTCATCAATTTGAATGGACAGATACTTACAGACAAAGAATAATTCAGTTTCTACAGGTTTCTTGGACACTCCCATCGTCATGCTCCCCTTTCCCATGTGTTTCTTCTCCCACACTTAATTTGTCTGCCCTCTACTGTCTTTCTTGCTTTGAACCAAGCTCAGGCCAATTATTTCTCCATGTCCTGGTTTTGCCTTTCTCTCCCCCATGCCCAAATGATGTGATGCAGGGGATGGCTGAGCCACCAGGGCAAGGTCTTTGTGACTCCAGTGCAGGAGGGTCTCATACCTTGGGTAACAAGCCAACCTTTTTCTGCCATTTCTTTACACTATGCAGTAACCATAGTCCTTTTTTTCCTTTTCCCAGCCCATCCCATTATTTCTCTCTCTTTTACATACTATCCATTACTTTTCAAGTTTTTTTTCCATCATCCTATCACTACCAGAGTCTTTAAGAGAAAGCTGAGGCTGTTAAGTGTCTCACACCTGTCATTTCAGCATAATGATTAGGGAGCAGATTCTGAAAATCCTGATGCCACCATAAAACTGGTAAACTAAGAAATCTCACCTTAGATTCCATCACTTTATCACTGTTCTGGTATGCTTCCCTAGATACCTGCTGATCACCATCAGAGACAGGATATTGAATTGTAAGTGCTTGCTCTGAATCAGAACAGCTATTCTTACAGATTTATTGCTAAAACAACATGGGTTCTGCCAGACCTAAGAAAATCAGCAAGAGATAAAGTTACAGACTCCTGTATTTTGCCACAAGTAACTTTGGTATTTGGAAATTCCCTTTCCTTGTCCATGTCTGTTAGACTGTTATGCAAAGACAGTTAATTCTGGTAAAAATTAACCCATATGTAAAGTACCAGATGATTTCTTTGATTGTGGTAGGAAACACTTAGATATGAAATTCAGCACAAAGTACTTTTCAGCTTCTGAGAAATACGAGTAAAACTACTTTGAACATGATTATGTTAAGAGCATCATCCTTATTAACATAAGAAAGCAAAACGATTTGTTGGAAAACACTCACCATTTGAGGTATTCCATACTGTTTTCCAATGTTATTTTCCCAGAGACACCAAGAATGGTTTGGTTTTGTGGTTTGGGTGGGGTGGGGGAGAAGGTTGTTGATGTTTTGGGAAAACCTACCAAGGCTTGCTTTGTTTGCTTGCTGATCCTCAGCTACAGCAGTAAGTGGCTGCTGGCAGACCTAACTTCAAAAACCAGCTGCAGGAGAAACTGTCATTATTTCATCCATTCAATCTAGAATTAAAAACTTGTTTTTTAAAAAATGTATAAAACAAACAAACAAACTTTTAAAACTATTCCAAACAAACAGCAGAAGTTTTTGCTGGCAAAGTCCCAAGCCCAGTTGGCCAAACTCTTCCAACCACATACCCACCCTTGGGTTTCAGATCCAAGTAAAACTCCACTCCCCACCAGCCTTATCTTGCCAAATTCAGAGCAGAAGGAAAACATCCAGAGGACTCCAGCCCAGGCAGAGCACGGACACACACAGCAGCACTCCCAGGGGCCTGATCTGCACTTGCATTTTATTAAGGAATGCACACACTTCTGTGCTCCAGTCAGAAATATTCAGCAGCTCCAGCACATGAACAGTAACTCAAAAACCCCATTTCCTTGTCTGTATCATAAAATAAACACAGTCTCCGAGATGAACTCTATGGATTTATGTCCTTTCTAAAGAATTTAGTAATTGGAGGGCGAAAAAATAAAACTCCAAGTAAAGTGAACAGTTCAAAATGTGCAGTAAATAGTTTTGAAAGCAATGTTCTCATCTGGGACTATTGCAACAGATGTTTATCATGAGCTACTGCAACAGTTAATCCAACTCCCAGCCAGATTACCTCTTTGCCTTTGGAAACCAGCCTTTTTTCCATGGGCAACTTACAGAAAACAAGGGGATGTGCCAGAACTGACAGCAAGCAGTTAACTGAATGAAGCAGGAGGGAAAAAAAAAAAAGCCATAAAGCCTAACCAAATAAACTGATATCTGGCCCAAAAGACTTAGATGAACAGGTGTATGTGTGGGTGGGATTGGAAGGAAAAAAATAAAGAAAAACATTTAAACAAAGCCTCCATTGACATTCTGGTCACTTAAGTGGGTACACACAAAATGAGCCAAACAACATTTTTGAACAATTCAGCAAATAATTTCTTTCTTTTTTTTTTTTTTTTTTTGAGAGGGTAGGAAATATGATTATTGAATTTGGATTTCAAAATTTTTGTGGTGCCAATAAGCCACAGTAACAACTCAGAGGCTACTCTATCCCAAGATATTCTAAGGAAGAATGAAAAAGGAAGGTATGAAACTACATGTGCAATCTGGTATTTACTCCTAAAAGATACAAATGCAAATCACAATTTAAAGCATCATTATTTAAAGCTGAAATTGCCATTTCGTAACGAATGCAAATCAGATCCCTGTTTACAACATTTCCTAAAGGCAAGCAAAGGGCTAGTGAGTCCATGCCCAGAGCATGGATTTACTTCTGCTCCTGACTTCACAGGCATTTAATTTTGAAAAAACCTTGAGCATACATGGGTCCTGTGAAAAGAATGAGCAATTTATCCATCCCCTCTGCCCACCCAAAAGAGATCAGGCAAGAGAGGCAAGTGCACCATGTTCCCAGTGCACTCACCTGAGCATCACCTATGGCTCCACACCCCTGGGACCACACTCACCCTGGCTGCACCAGCATCCCTGGAAAACTGCTGGGAGCTAGAGGTGGTTTTTGAGGACTTACAGCCTTCAACAGCTTACAAGGCTACTTGGCAACTTTCACATGAAGCCCACACCTTCCCCTTCATATTCCCAGCTGTGGTAACACAAGAATAAGAGTCACAGATTCTGGAAACTTCTGGTCTGAACTTCCTTCCTTGCTGAAGAAAATCTCAGCTTGTTGGTTGTTTGGGGTTTTTTACACAGAGAGAAAAACAAACGCCAATCTGTCAAGTGTAAAAAAGATGTAAAGAGATTTTGTTCCTCTAATTGCTCAGCCGAACAATAAATGAATAAAAAGCTCTAGGAAGTCCTTTCCACTCGGCAGTATTTCTGCTGGTAATGCAAAACAATTTTTCTTGGTAGTTCTCTAAATCAACAAAAACAACAGCAAACATTACCAGTCTCTTCATATTTGATGAAGAGATTGATGTTATTTATTCAAGAAAGTCTTTATAAATATTCCTTCCCTTCTAAAAAGACCAATGACCACAGAGCCTGCAGTACCTGCACTCAGCCCTTGGCCCATTCCAGGCCATTGGAACAGCCACCCATTGGTTTGCTGACTAAAAACAACCATTTGCAGCTTATCTTTTCAGGTTTTTTTTCCCCCCATATATCAAAAGTCGTAAGTGTCAAGGGAAAGTTTTTGTTTTCTAAATTTTTAGTATTCCAGAGAAATATATTGACATTGCATTCTGCAAGTCTTGCCAAAAACGTCTTTTGTGTTCACAGCTTCAATGTTGATGACAAATTTTAAACACTAACAGTACAAAGTATGATTTAAGTCAGAGCCTAAATCATAAATGTAAAAGTAATTTAAGCTAGTGAACTGGAAACCTTAATTTAAATAATCTCATTTTGCCAATATAGTTCTCCTAAAGACCTATTTGCTTTCAGTTGTTGTTAGCTCTCATTGAGAAGGTAAATAAACTACATGCATCTGTTTAAATTATTATGAAGCCTAATATATTCTATATCTTTTATTTTTACATTTTATTAAGTAGACAATTTACTAGGCAATTATTTTTTTAACTACAATTCCTAAGTGCTTCAAAAATATTTAGTGAGTCCTAAAGCACCTTTTATAATGATGATTATCCCCATTTCATAGAAGGATAACCCAAAGAAGAGACAATTAACTAGTCTGGGCTCTTTCCTTCAGCACATTAAACTAGCTCTAAAGGTAACATGATTGATCTCCACTATAACAGCAACCTGTTACACATAATTATTCACTCTGACCGAGCAATTGTAATAATTTGCAATTATTGATTAAGAGATCAGTTAGAAGCAAAGACTCAGGTAGCAGCAGCAGCAGAAGAAGGCTGAACTAAATATCTGTACAAGAATCAGGATGTTTTGCTGGATGGTTTCACCAAGATATGACACTTGGAACTATTTTTACTTCATCTCCTAAAACGTGTATGCAAAGGTAGCACACAGCACAGTCTGCTGCTGTCTTCACAGCACCACAGCTTGCTTGATGAGCGACCTCAATTATTTTGCCCTGAATGACAGCAAAAATAGCAGCAAGCACTGAGATCTCTTACACAGCCCAAGAGAACAAACACACCAGACTCTCCAAGCTGTACAACCTCTAGTTTGAGTACTTATTTCTTAATATGGTGCCTTGAAATTTGCAGGATGTTGTGCCAACAGCACTTAGTGTCAGTATTTCAGAACAATGTCTGTGTACTGGATGTTGCCCATCCTGCTGTGCCAGGCTGAGACCTTTCCTTTGCTCAGTTTCTTTCCTGAGGGACAGCAGCAGCTTGGAATGGTTACTAGTCAATATAGGCCATGTATGTAAAGTGGGAGAAGTGGTACAGAATTATTTTTAACATTTTTTCCACAGTCTCTCCTCATTGTGCCCATTTTTCGTTGTGCCCTAAGTTGACCCATGATGGGAACTGTATCTTTCCAGAAGCACATCCTGATGTCTCCTACCAAGCCAGCCCTTACCAAGCAGGAACATCATTGTTCCTGAAGCTACTTTACCCTCCTGTGAACTTGCCTTTCCTAGGATGCACACAAAAATTTTAGCACTTAGACATTAATGACCATTTCTGAGCTTAGCCAGCAGTGGCGAGAGGCACCCTCCACCCACAGTGCAGGAAAATCAAACAGTAAAAGACACAGTGGTCTATGAAGAGACAGATTTGATAGGAGTAACCACATAAAATGGTAAGAGAGTGACCACTACAGGGATGTAGAGCAGAAGGGTCTCGAGGAGACAGCCCATGGCTTTGACACTGCAAGGTCCAGCTGCATTCCCCATCTCACTGCAAGTCCTCATCTGCAGTTTCAGGATAGAGAGTACTGTTCCCTCCAAAATCCATTCCAATACTGTGTGCCAGACCCCAAACCACACCCCACCAACAGGCCCCACACACACACACTCTCTCCATGTTTTTTGCCTACACACAAGCCCGGGAATCGGGGGGATGAGCAGCACTGCAGGGCAGGGACCTCGCCAGGCCCCTGCCGAAGCTAAAGCGAAACCGAAAGGCTGCGCTCCCAGCCAGCAGCAGCATTTCCTGCCCAAACTTCCCAGGCAGATGCAGCAAGTGAAGCCCTACCCTGCCCTGCTTTCCTGCCCAGCAGGCAGGCTCCAGCCCATCCTGCCCTGCCGCCAGGCTCCCGGCAGGATGCTGCTGCCGTGGGAAGCGAGCGAGCTCCGATGGGAACGGCGGTCCCGGCAGGCAGATGTTGTGTAAATTCATATTTCATCAAAACAGTTAATTGTGACAAGAGGGCTGTAAAATTCCTTGTACCGCTTAAATTATTTCTCCACTTAGAGCAACTCTGCTACCAGGAAATGTTACACGTTGCACTTCATACCCAACTGGCAGCACTCAGTGATAACATTACAGCTCTGTTAAATAACAGATATAAAAATCACAGATCTTTAAAAAGTACAAATTAATTTTTCTCCCGTCATTCAACATAACCATTTACAAACAAACATGCCATGCAATTGTCATTAAAAGTTTTCCAATCTAGCGCTGCATGTGTTTAAATATGAAAATTATACTTCTGAAATAAACATTGCTGCTATCTGGGAAAAGTGCTACCATAAGTCACATCACTATAAGACAGAAACTGCCACCATGAAGACTCAATAATCCCTCACATTTCACCAAGGGAATGTTCTCTCTCCATCCATCAGGGTCATGATAAAGGGAAAAAAGCAAACAAAAAACCAGCTATCGAACAACTAGGCAGCACTTGCTAAAACTTTGATTGTTTCAGACCCACAAGTAGGTAAAACAAGAAATTCAGACTGTTTTGTAATGAATGAATGGTTTATCCATATTATTGGTGTCAAACCTCCAGTAATCTATGTTTACCAAATCCATACAATTAGGAAAAAATATAACCCCCAAAAAACAACTAACAGGGTTTCACTTTCTCTAACCTGTTCTTTTTTTAATTTATTAAGAGTTTATTATCTGTTCATACTTGGAAAATATATATTTTTAGCAACATGTATCTCCTTTAGATATAAAGTCTACACTTAGCAACATTTAGAGTAAGAAACAACAAGGTTTTCTTGCAGCTCCATGGGGGTCACAGGATCTCTACCAGGTACCGGAGAAGCAATCCAGTACTGTGCCAAAGGGAAAGGAAAGCCTTCATCTGCTCCCCCTCACCTGCCTGGGTGAGAAAACAGGCAGGAGGCGTGGAGGGTAATTCAGTTCTGCAGTGCTCACATCATCTTTCATATTTCTCTCACCACCACAAGCAGGCAACGCCTGCCAGCCTGGCTGCAGTTTGTTTACACACTATTAGAAACCAGAATTTGCTACTCAGGCTCAAAAAGCCTCACCAGGTATCAAACAGACATAGACCTTATTTTGTCTGTTTTCTCAGGATGTTCTGAAAGAAGTTTATATAATGCATGAAAATTATGCATGCTATTATGTAACAAAATCAAAGTGCCATAAAATGTACACATGGGTAGTTCTACTTTCAAACAGCAGTTGCTGAACTGTAGCTGCTTTCATTTTAAAAGCACACATCACTTGTATAAACAGCATTTATTTCATCATCATAATAATAACAATTTGTATATAACTCTCTGAACTTGTCACCTACTCGAGGAATCACAATCACCTCATTATAGCACACTGATAAATTCAAGTGAAACTCCCTGGGTGTCGCTGATTTCAGACGGTTCGGGTAGGTGATCAAAGAACTACAGGTGCACAGTTTTTTCCCTGGGAGACGACAAATCACCAGTGGTGCAACAGGTGCCGTTCCTGTTCATCATCATTTTTCCCAAAAGGATGCCCTGTCACAGTGCCTGCTGGCAGTCGGGATGTTTGTGCACCCAGGGGTGCTCGGGCAGGAGGAGAGGACACACGAGCCTGGGGCAGGGCAGCTCCTCTGGCTCCTTCCTACAGCCCAGAGCAGGGCCAGACTGAAATTCTTCCATCACTCCATGCAAAAACCTGTATTGATTCTCACAGCTTCAGGCTAGCAACAAAAAAAATTAAGTTTTTAGGCCTAGCAACAGAGCTGGCCGCACAAGCATCCTTCTGCACAGGAAGGGGTTAACCACACACGCAGGTGTAAATCTCACTGACTGCACGGACAGAACCATCGATTTCAACCCAAATTCTATATAAGCCTCCTCCAAGGTTCAACAGCAATTTTATTTGAAAGAACCATTTCTGATTGGCCATAATCAATTATTTCTATCCAAAATCTCCCGTTTTCACACATCACAGAAATGATTGTACAAATATACTACAGCCTCCAGTACCAGTACCATCTCCAGCTGGGGATGCTCAGAGAGTATTTAAATTCCCAGCTAACTACTAAATGGCACAGAAATCACAGAACCCAGTCCTAACTGCAGCCTTATGCAGAGAAAAATGCCACAGAGAAAAAAAGTTGCAAAATCTGGCAGCAGATTTCTCTGTCTGAAACATATCTCCATCAGAAATAACTTTTGCCACGAAAACCACCAGGGAACTCAGAACTTAAAAACGTGGATGTGGTTTTCATAAGATGTTAAATATACAGAAGAAATATAATAAATACAGTTGATTGTAAAACAGATGATGAAAAAGAAAAGAGATATGTTGCAAAATAACACAGCTAAATTCGTCCATGAAACGTATAACAGATTTACTAGGCAAGATAAAAATAGAGAGTATTTAACTTAATATTTGTTATTTTAAACTCAAACCAAAGTATGTTCAGATAACCGCACCTAACCACATCGATTTCCAATCAACCCAAGGGGAGGTACTTCGCATTTGGCAAATCCCCAGAAATAACTTATGGGAAGAACCCCGGCTTTTCCTCTGGGATCTGACAACACCCCCCGGCCGATTCCCATTTACTTTCCGCAATTCAACACACGCAAACCTCGATTTCCCAACCGGGGGCACCGCAGCGCCAACTCCGCGCTCGCCAAGTTCCCGGCGGCGCCGGGACGGGGCGGGGACCCCGCTCCGCAGCCGGGGCACCCCGGCCCGGGGAGACCCAGCCCCGCAGGGATCCATGCCCTCGCCCTCCCGCGAAGCTCCCGCTGCCCCCGGGCACAAAGAGCCGCATCCCCCGAGCAGCGGGCGGGATGCGGCCGGCGCTGCCCCCGCCCAGCGGCCGCCGGGGGTGCGGTGCGGAAAATAATTATTGGAAAAAAAAAAAAAAAAAAAAAAAAGAAGAAAGAAAGAATCAACCATCATGGCTCAGGACGGTGCGCAGGGACGGGGCAGCGCGCCGGGTACCGAGCATCCACGCATCCATGCCCCCCTCCCGCCGTCCCTCCGCGCATCGCCCTCACGCCCACCTTGCATCCCGCCGCCGGCTCCACACCGGAATCCGCCGCCGCCGCTGCTGAAAATACGGGGCAAGCGGGCGGACCAATGGGGGCGGAGAGCGCCACGCCCGCAGCCAATGGCGGCCGCCCGCCGCCGGCGCCCGACCAATCAGAGCGCAGCTCATTAGGCGGCGGCGGCCGGGAGCGGCGGGGGCGGGGAGCGGCTCTGGGCGCTCCTCGCCCGCCCCCCGCGATTAATTCTTTTCCTCCCTTTTTCCTCTGGTTTTTTCCTTCCCCACCCCGCCTTGTTTTTCCCCACCCTTTTTTCTTTCTTGTTTTTTTTTCTTATTTCTCCCCTCTCTCTCGCTCCCCTCTTTTAACTTCCCTCTGCCCTTATTTTGAGCAGGGCCTTTTCACGGATTTTTCAATTTAGTCCCCCCGTTGTACATTAATTATAGAGACCAAAAACTTGGGGAACCCCCAGGGAACTTGTTCTGCTCTGTGTGGAAGCATCCTCTTGCCTCAGTCACGACCGATGGCCGGGAAGCACCAGAGAATGATATTTTAGAGAATCCCAAAAGATGAGGGCTATAAACCACTAGAACTAGCCCAGCCAAAATCCGAGCTCAGCCGCTGGTTTTGGCATGGCACACAAGCTCTGTGCATGCCTTCCACAAGCTCCCAGGATGCAGAACCAGCCTTTAAAAATAACAAAACGAAACCAGCAGATGTTTCAAGCACACAGCTCCACTCCAGCGTGCAAAGCTGCTTCATCTGTATCGCCACGGCAAAATTCTTAGCAAAGTTTCTTATTCAAGTCAAACAATTGTGGGTATAAATACCTGCTTTGCTAAAATATAGGGAATAAATGGCCCTTAAAAAAAAAAAAAACTAATTAACATTAATTCTTGAAAATAAACTTTTCAAGCAACAAAACTCTTGACTGCTTTCTATTACAGCAGAAAACCATCTACTGTAGAACAGGGGGAGAAAAATGCCTCAGAATTTTCTTCTGTTTTTTGCAGTCTGGTGACCCCAGAATTCCTAAGTTCAGAGCGAACTAAAACAGTGACAAAGCGTGCACCTCCCATTTCTGATGTTGTCCTCCTTCTTCCTCACCCCCAGGTTTAAAATCACTAAATTGTATTTACTCAAAGCCCTTGCCTGAGCAGGCCACACTATGAATATATTCACAGAGTTTGGCTAACACAGGATAACACTCGCTGTGAAGCGATAAACCCGATATCAACCCAAGTTTGATGATAATTTACAGGAGAAAGCTTTTCTTTTGCAGATCAAGGGAGGTTTTTTCCCTAGGTGCCCCAAGAGCCAAGAACACTGTGTGGCTGTGAACTGCTGACAGGCAACCAATAACTGTGACAAATTATACATTCATGGCATCTGCAACAATCGATAAACTGACTCACCAAATTAATAAAATATAGATCACAAAGCATACATTTTTATTAAAGAGTAACTTCATGATAACCAAGTAATGTGGATGCTTCCAAGCATAAGATTAAATTACATGCTGAGCAAATCTGGCATTTTGTGATAAACTACAAAAATAGTCTTTGCAACAGCAACTGAGGAAGAACATTGCTGACATAGTCCATAAACATGTTTTATAAAGCACAACCAAAAGTAACCAAAAAAAAAACCAAAACAAAACCAACCAAACCCCATAGTGAAGTGACAGCTCAAGAATTCACTACCATATTCACAGTAATTACTTTCTAGACTTGTCCCTGTTTTGCAATTTATTCCTTCAAATACAGTGCTGATTTTGGTTTTAAGAGTAATAAAACCAGATTACCTACATAGGGGAAGATTTACACCAGATTAAATCCTTAACTAGTCAGGCTTCAGCAGTCACTACTGGAGTACACAAAGATTTTTAGCACATTTAGGATGATAGCAAATGTACTTAAATACACAAAGCAAGGGTCTGACCTGATAGACTGACCCTGCTGGTCATAATTTTGTGCCTGCTGAATAACTTTAAGTTTAAAGAACTTGCTTGAATGTAGGAACACAATGAATCCTGCTGAATTTGAAAGTCTTATATTTTACACGTGATAAAGTTTTCCTGCATGGATATTTTCCCCTGCTGAGGAATGCAGTGAGAAGAGGTTTCCCAGCCTTCTGTAAAGCTGTTGGAGAAGTTCTTCCTTTCTCAGGGAGGTCGATGGAGCATCTCTTATGACAAAGGTTTCACTACTGGGAAGAACATACTTAGGCACATCCTCAATGTCCACTGTCTGTGTTGGGTTACTCCTACACAGCTCTGAACCATGTCCTAAATGAAGAATTTAAAATACTGAGATCATATTCATTGAAGTTTACAATTATTACTTCCTGAATCTCCCGTAGTACTTGGTCTCTCCAGGCTAACTGTGCCATACCAGCTGCATTGGAAGGCTGTCCTAAATTAATTTTAATCCTCTACAATGCCAGATAACGTGGTGCTTTCAGGGTGTCTTCACATGACTGATGTCTTGTCAGATCTTCCAGATATTTATTTTATAGCAAAATATCCAGCATTTCCTGGAAGCAGACTTCCATGCTTTTGAGTATTTCACATCCATAATGTTCAGCCACTTCCTCAACTTCCACGGATTTCCAAACTAAACACATGAGATGTGCTGTCTCCCATCCTTCTTTCTAGCTAATAAATAATGGAATCTTAATTCTGAAATGCTGTCATGAAACAAAACTCAAACAGAGCCTAAATGATACAAAAACAATATTTGTTTATACTAGATCCATTATGAACTTAATTCTTTCTTAAACAAATGACATTTAATAATACATTAAACATATAAACAGGAACATATTTGAAGTTATAATCCCATCAGCTCCTTCTCATGACATTCATCTTCTCAAAGGCAGTATCTACATTTCAATCTAATAATTTGTTGAACATCGTTAAGTTAATAAACAGACATGGTTCCTTAAAAACAGCTTACTACTTAAATAAGCTGCTGCCTTCCCTAGCTGAGGCAATCTAGATCAGTTTTTAAAAAAAAAAATCTATTCTCTGGCATATTATTAGCAACCAGAAATTTATTATGCTATTTTCTTTCAAAATTAAGTATCTTTATTTAGAAAACATACCTACATGTCCCCGCTTACAGACAAGCATTTATCTAAATATTTTACGAGCGTTCTGCATGGTGATCACTTCATTTACTAAGAAAATACCCACATTGCTGTGAATCCTTTCAGTCCCCAAAACGTGCCTACAGATAGCAGCAGTGCATATTTTAGAGAAGCAGCAAACAGGACCAGCTTCAGAATTACACCCACCACCCTCCACATAAGATGAAGCGAGAGCATTTTCTCTTGCCATAAATTACCATTCCCTTTTATCAGCAATTATTTAACTTTCAAAAATAGCTGCAACGAGACAAATTATGAGCTATAATTACCCAAATTTATCCCTGATATTGAGTGCATATATGCAGACATGTATACCTAATCTGCTCTAAAATGTGTAATGCTGAGTATTACAATCACATATACCAGGGCATCTTTATGTCATCACCCAAATGACACTTCTATGCTAAACATCTGTGAACCACTGCAGTGGCCAGCAATGTCCATTATTACTTTTTTATCTGGTACCAATCACTCAGTCCTGGTACATTTTTTTCTACCAGACCTTCCTCCTTCCCAGATGAGTGCAGGGACCTAAGTCCACAGGAGTCAAAGGGACCACCAGCTTCCAGGGGGGGAAAAAATAAATATATCTATATAGATATCTATATAGATATATCCATGTATCTATGTGTATATCACTGAAGGCAACACAGAAGCTGTGTCAGGTCAGAAGTCCATACTCTGGAAATATCAGAAATTCCGTACAGAGTTGGTCTGGTTTTGCTTTCTGTTTCATACAGGACCTTGGGCTAGAGGGCACTTTATGGCCTGACCCAGTTCAATAATCATTTCATTAAGTACTTCAAGACTAAATTGCATCATTCTTTTCTTGGAAACTGGAATTATTGAATATCTTAAGTTACTCAAAAGCAAATTAAAATTTGTCTACCCCTGCACTACTAGTCTGACTCAAAGCAAGCACCTCCCACGTTGACAGAGGTCTTGATAGACCACTGTGTCTCCAAAAGTACCAACATTTCTGCTAAATCTCTGTCATGCTGTGAAGTGCTGCCTCTCAGACAGCTGCATTTATCCTGTCTGTAAATCCAGCTATCACAGAATCACAGAGTGGTTTGGGTTGGGAGGGATTTAAAGATCGTCCAGCTCCACTCCTCTGCCATGGGCAGGACACCTTCCACTACACCAGGCTGCCCCAAGCCCCATCCAGCCTGGCTTTGAACATTTCCAGGGATGGGGCAGCCACAGCTTCTCTGGGCAGCCTGTGCCAGGGCCTCATCACTTTCACAGGGTAGAATTTCTTCCTTATACCCAATCTAACCCTGCCCTCTGCCAGTTTGAAACCATTCCTCCTTGTCCTGTCTCTGCATGCCCTTGTCTCTCTGCAGCTCTCATGTCACTCCCTTTATGTTCTGGAAGGTGCCCTCTCAGCTGCCGCCACAGCAGAGGTGCTCCAGCCCTCTGAGCATCTTCGTGGCCTCCTCTGGACTTGCTCCAACAGATCCACAAATCCCTTATTCTGAGGCCCCAGAGCTGACTCATTACTGCAGCTCTGTGGGGTCTCGTGGCTTCACCTCCAGCCCTTCCCTAGTGTGGAAGCCCAGAGCACTGGGAATATTTCTCTGTGTGCTCTGGGGTGCCCTGACCCCCAGGGGAGCACTGACTTGGACCCTCATTCATGGAGAAAGTTTCCCACACTTCAAGATAGACTGGAATCCACAAAAGTGTGAAATAGATTATAGAGAGTAGTGTAGCTGTATCACTTGGTGACAAATTTAGCTTTTGGCATTTTTGCTGTGTTGTGGATGGAAGCAAGATGGAGGCACAGGGTGTCATCCTGGGTTTCTTCTTCCTTCTTCTTTCTTCTTCATGGGTTTGGGTGGCATTTTGTAATTGGGCAGAAAAGTCTGCATTGTGGGCTCTGTGGGATCAGTTATTGGGTTAAAAGGGAAAATAATCTAGGTGTCAGTTCTTAATGGGTTAGTTTAGCTTTAAAAGCCTTGTACAAAGAGATTGTTGGCCATTCTGTGCCTTGCTAATGAAAAGCTGCCAAACTCACAGTAGTGTGAGGCTGTTTTACTGATATGTAAGAAATAATAAACACCTGAGAAATAATAAACACCTGAGTCCAAACATGAACTACTGTCTCAAGTGCCTTCAATCCAGACCCAGAGAAACCAACGGGTGAGGGCAGGGAGGTCACACAGGTCTGGGCTGGGGGCTGGCAATCTCTGTGTTCTCACTAATCTGAGCATTTTTTTTACTCACCTATTAAATTGTCACATCTACAGCATTTAATTATGCAGTTACCATGATACAACAATGAACTCAGGTTATTATTTTTTGGTTAAGCTTTTCTTGCTTTTCTTTGCACTCTTGTAGGGCATTAAAAGTCACAGATCCATAGGATCTATTTTATGCAGAGAAATTTAACAAAAAGATAGGAAGCCAATAGAGTTTTCTTTCTCCACATTTGTTTTCAATTGCAATAGAATAAATTGCTCCACTAAAAAGCCTTGATACTTGATACTTTCTGTTTTAAAGTACAAGAACAAATGCTATTTTTAAAGTCAAAATGTGTTATAATGATAGGGTTAGGGTATGGGGTGGGTTGATTTTTTGGGGGTTTGTTTTTTTTTTTGGAAGAGTAAAAATCTATTTTTTTTTCAGTTACAGTGAAAATTCTGAATGCATATTCACATCATTTTGCAAAACTGTCAACACTAGATACACACTTCTTTCTTTGAACTATCTCCCTGTGTTGCAACCCTCATCTAAATTTGAAAATATTTTGGTAAACATAGCTGATGTTTCATGGGTGCAATTTTGAGACCATAAGGAATTTAAGAAAACAGTTGATACTGCATTAAAGTCTAAGATTGGCTTTTAAGAATCCATCAGCATTCTCAAATCAGCAACTATTAAGAAAAACATCCAGAAATGAGTATCTGTAGCTAATCTACTTTCTCCTAGATTTTCTTTTCTGGGGTGTTGTTTTGGAACTTTTGAGCTCCTTTTGAAGGATATTTGTACATTCTTTTGTGGTGACATATTTTATACATTACTTAAATATGCTTTTCTCTTACTATTACACATGTAGCCTATATATCAAGGTAATTGTAGCACAACATTTATCCCAACAGGATTTTACTTCCAGAGCGGGTTGTCTCAAGTATAGTTGATAATATCTACACTTTGCCCAGATAAAGAAAATACTTTGAATAAAGTATAAACTCTAGTGGCATAACACATTTCTTAGAAGCACAGGGCTGAGAAGATTTCCCTTGGGATGTTATAGGAGAGACGTAAAATAATTTATTTCATGAACTTAAATTTCCTTATTAAGAAAATCTGTTTTGTTCTGTTGCCACCACTCTACTTGGAAAGCTGTGGTGGACTCTGGGGGCTCTGCCCATCAGGAATCCTCTTCCAGAATTCAACCTCAATTCATTCAGCAGTTGTTTGCACCATGTTTCTTCTTCTGCAGCCATTGGCTTTCAGTTCTTTTCCTCTTGCTCCACACAGTATCTAAAGATGAATATATTCTTCATGTCTCCCTCTGAGATGACAGCCTCTTCACCTTACTCATTAAACTGCTCAGAAATGATGAACTCATACTGATAGAGCAGAATATTCTGTTCACTTGTTTTTATGCATATCACAGGGGCTGCTAAAGCACATCCCGTGATCATCCAAGTACTGTTTATCTATAATGAGAATCTTGTTGCAAGTTTCTATTTTACAAAACTCTTCTATTACTCACTTAGAAGATATGACCTTGGATTTTATGTTTTGAATTTGATTCTACTTCTATTAGCCCAGTGTTCAACATAATCTCAGTTATTTCTATATAATATCTGTGGATGGGCTTAGTAGCTGTTTTTTCTACAAACTGTAAGAAAGGCTCTCTAGCCCCTTGCTGTACAGTAGAATATCTCTGTTTTGGAGCTGCTATTTTCATTGTTTTAAGTATAGCACCCATACTAATTTGGTGAGCTTGTGTTACAACTAAATAATCTCTACAGCAACATCTATCCTGATTCATTGTTATATTTAGGATGCCTTTCAGTTTGGCCATTAGCACAGCCCCTCTACTTGTGCCAGGCAAGCCAAGCTCAACACTCCACTGCTAACCTCTCCTGCAACACCACACCTTTTAGAAAAAATTCTTTTTGAATAACACCTGGTGATGAATTTCTGTGGGAATAAATGGTTCTTTAGCCCAGTTTTCCAGCAGCAACCAATCCGCTCTCATTCCATCCATGGTTTTGCTGGGAGTTAGGACCCACAGAAGGAAGCTGTGCCTCCAGTTGCTGACACAAGGGCTGTGTCTGGACTCTGCCCCATCATTATTCAGCAGATGGCCCTGGGTGACGTGTCCTGGCTGCAGCCCTGGGACAGAGCTGGGCACGTCCTGAGGGATCGGCCGCGGTGCTCCGAGCCACGCTGGGGCTTGGTGGATGCTTTATTCCAACAACCAAGGTCTCACTGACCTTCAAGAGGCTGCCAAAAGCCAAACCTCAGCTTGTTCTTCACTCCTGGTAGCTCATAAGGTGGAAGCCTATAATTCCTAGTAGCAGTAAATACTAATTTTTATGAGTCTTGAATTAACTCACAATAAGCTCCACGGTATTCCGTAAAACACACAAGTGCTGAGGGCTGTGCTGAAGCTTTTTTGTTTTTTTGAGCAAGAGATAATGTCTGGATTTCAAAACACTGTGGTGGTTTAGAAATGAAGGGTGAAGGCTCCTCCAGAGAGGTGAAAGAAGCTGCCCTGCACTCCACACGGCTGCCTTTGGCACACCAGAGTCTTCAGAACCTCTGGAAGAAATGGTCCTGCCAAAAACTGCTACTGCTTAAGCAGGCTGAACCATTTTTAGAAGCACTGCCAATACCAAGGCATCAAACCAGAGTCTCTGCCCGTACCTGTCTCCCTATCCCAGAACAATCACACAGTATTGTTAAATCCCTCAGTATCTTAGAGCAGCCCAGGACTGCCCTGGAGGCACAGAACCCAAATCCCTCTTCCCCAGGGATCCTCCTTGGCTTGAGCAGGCCAGCAGGGATACAGACCCCTGGCCAATAGGGTGGGATTGCTGCAGAGGTGCCAGGGAGCTGAGGACATCTCTCTCCCTCTCTGCTGACTGAGGTGTGTTCCACAAAAAGCTGCATTTTTAATTATGCAATTACACAGAACTGCACGACCCAGCTCTGGAGTTTTGCAGACGCAGAGACACAAACCCTGCTCCTGGCACCACCTCCCTCCGTGGTTAAACTCTGAAGCCACGTGCAGGGAGAGGAGTTTTCTCAAACCCTTCCAAGAACATCAATAAAGCAGCCCTAGTTATGAACTTCATTCAGCTTCGTGCTCATTAAATCACAGCTGTTTCCCCTTGATGCTCTGTTAGATCAGACATCACTGAACCTGCCTCTCTCTCTGTGGCAACACAAATATGCTTTTCCCTTTGTCCTGCAAAACAAACTCCTAACAGAAAAGTCTTTATATTAAAACTAACTAGAATTAAATGCCAATTAACAGTTAATAATAGTCTTAAGATAACAGTTCAGATCTATTTAATCCCAGAGTAAACTGACTGCAGAGCTGACATTGGTTAGGTTTCAGCTTTTGTTTTGACTGAGAAAGAAACCAGTTGATTAAAAAACCTAAATTATCTTAAGCATGAACTCCACAACTGAAAATGCTCCTGAGCTTCCCTACCTGCTCACAAGGAGGCCAACACACCTCAGTTCCCTTGCCCACCTTCTCACCACAGCTCTGCATGCATGAGGAAGGTTTTTGGAGGTTTTACACGTATTATTAATTACCTCTTCTTTAAGAAAAGAAGATGGACTTTTCCCCTATTCTCTATTCCCTCATAAACTCTTTGGATCACAGATAACAGAACATATTTAGCCGACCTGGAATGAAAATACTGTTCAATTTGGATGATATAAACCTATTTTTGACTGAAAGGAATATGTTTGTTTTCAAAGCTGTCTGAAATACAGACAACAACTGAAGGTATAAAACCAGGTAAAATACACACTAACTAACATCATTCATTGCATTTTGTGCCCACATTCTTGCTAGAGTGAGATTTCTTCTCACAGCCCCTCTTGCAACAGGAGTAAGAATAGAGCAGTTTTGAGGGTTAAATCAGAAACAACAGCTTAACATTTATTTTTATATTTGTCTGTTCCTATATGCCTTTTTTGAACAGTTTAATACCAAAAAAAAAAAAAAAAAAAAAAAAAAAAAAAAAAAAAAGCTTAAGCATTTTTAGAAGTACTGGATATACTAAAGCTTCAAACCAGAATATTTGCCTGTACTTGAGGCTTCTCTCTGTGAAGACAAAAGCTCTGTAATTCTCAAAAAAAGCAGCAACTGATCCTGTAGTGAAGGCTGAACTCTACCCTGACACAGCCAATTTCAGTTCTTTGCTAAAATGCATTGAATAATACATAATGGAAAAATACAAGTGTTGTAATTTAATCTGGGCTGTAAATCCCTGCTCCAGACACACATCTCTCCTCCACCACCCCAATGAACATACAAGTGACAGATGAGGAAGAACACTTCCATTGCAGACTTGTAACGCTTTTGTGTCACTTACAACGCTTAGATTATTTGAAAAAAAATTACTTTTTACTTAATCAAAGAATAAAACTCAATACAGTTTAGAAAAGGAAAAAATGGGACTAATTTAAGAAGGTAGCAAAATTCCCTGCAGCAGTCCTTGGCATGGACAGCACTTAAAAATGGGTGAAAATCTACAGCCATTCAAGGAGAAACGAGTTTCACTTTGTTTGAAGTAGAAATTCCCTACACCAACTAAGCAAACATCCTCATCCCTTTAATAACCCAAATACTTGAAGCCAAAGTAAGAAAGCAAACAAACATTTTCAACAGTATTTCTTCATTTCATAGCATTGTCATGTCTGGGGCACCCAGAATTTTCTGGGTAGCACTAGGAAGTGTTATTTCCTAGTTTGCACCAGTGAAGAATCTAGAAAGAAAATTTTAGACCCATGAGAAGGTCCCCAAAACTTGTCTCCAAACATACAAACTCCACCAAGTATACAGAACTACTTGCCCTACACAGCCATTTAAACAGACATTTAATCATATAAAGTGCTGTATATGTCAGGAAAAGAAAGCAGGAGTCATTTAAAAAGATTGCACAAGACTAAGACATGCACAAAATTCAAAAGGTAAAGAATTTATTAATGACAGGGGTGATGATGTAAGAATAAAAACTAATCACTGAAAAGAATACAATTTTTTGGAAAAATCTTTGCAGAGCACCATACAGTACCAAAGTCTTCCCAAAGTGGCATCCACAGTGCCTTGCTAAGTACCTTATCCTTTCTCTTAAATCCAGCACTAGCATGCTTCCTACTATAGATACTTCAGATATCCATAAACAATAACAGTGTTGATGTCAGTGATAATAGGCTGGCATTAATATACCAAAAAATAGATTTTTATTTCCATTATGAAATATTATGAGTATTGTGTCTAAATAATTTGTGTCTAAAAAGACTGGACTTAAGTGTTTTCTTTTTTAAAAGGACAAAATGGATGCAATGACAAAAGAATTGCAAAAGAATATCCCAATATTTAAGACCTGTCATTTGCTTATACAGCAACAGATAAATCAAGAGATACTAAAAATGTCAGAAGTTAAGCTATTCCCCCTCATTTTCCTCAAACTAGTTTTAGTCAAGTTCTCATTTTAAAATTGTTCAGTTATCCCTTTTGCTGAGTGCAGTATATTTTGAATCTGACATTTCCCCAACCCCCACAAGAGGAAATCCCATCATCAAAAGGGTAAATTCATTCTCTAGAAGTGACTGTATCTGAAAATATCAAACTGTCCTTTTGGTCCACTGGGCTTTTGGGGTGAGGAAGAGTGAAATACCTAAAATTTACAGCATCAGTAAACAAAACCAACTGAGCTCTACATTAAATGGCTCACTAGAGCATATAACACTGCAGAGAAATGGGATTTCACAAGGATACAGAGGAGTAGATTTTCCATATTTGAAGAGTCAGCCAAAAGGGATGGGGGAACAGGAATAGATAGTCATGGCATGAGGCAATAGGGATGCTACATGAAAATATCTGAGGTTTAATATGCTGATTTGCAATTTTTCATTTATTAGCTAGCTATCGTTGCAATGGAAATATCTGCTTATAATTTTGTTTAGTGCAGTTGAAGCTCTTGAAAAAAGAAGAAAGAGGGGGAAGAGAATTGTATGTCAGAGAAGGAGAATAAAAATTCAGAACCTGTGTTTAAGATAACATCTGTGGTCTCAATAAAATATGTAAACCAACTTGCTATGGCTCCTTGTGATCTAGCCATGCCAGAGCATTGTCTTCAAGGGACTGTCAACAGAGTAATGTGAAGAAACTTGTTGATTAAAAAAATTACTCCTTTACAAAAAAAAATTCTGGTTTTACTGAAGATTAGAAACTGCTTCACATTACCTATTACTTACACAAAACACTACTGCTGAATTGGAAAAGTGAAAGCAAACAGAGATTGCATTAAATTAATTAATGCTATTTTAAGTTCCCCTCTGCCCTGGAAGCCCGTACAAGAGCAGCAAGGTGTGTCTGTAAGGAACCTCACCTCAGGCACGATGGGAGATGGGGAAGAGAGTGAAAATGAAAGGTGTCCTCTGGAATCCAACTCAGACTCAAATGCTTTAAGATTTCTGACACTCAGGAAACCCAGGAGTCTGAGTTACTGAGGGCTGTGAAATCCCACATGGGCAGAAAACATTTTTATTTAATTGTGTTTTCTTACACTGCTACACTTTTATTGATTTACTGTGGGTTTGAACAGATACATTTCTTTTGATATTACTCAACCAACCAGTATCAAAATATATAATTGAAGGTGTTGTATATGTGTATCAAATCCACATTTGAGCAGACTGACAGAAAGAAGTAAAAGGTTCCTTTGCTCTGGGCTTACATGAATTGCTGCAGTTGAATCTTGACTGTTTCTTCACTGTTTTTAGTAGAAGCACAGAACTGACATCAGTGAAACAATGGAAACATTGAATGGGAAGGAGGAACAGGTGACCTCCATTTTTCCTTCAGAGTCTCCAGTTAAAGAGAACATTTTGTTTTTTCAGGGAACATTTGGCATGGCTGTTGAGTCTGTGGTGGGTCAGAGAAGGTTGCATTGGCCATTGGGGAAAAGAGAATGACCAGGATCATCACCAAATATTGATAAAATTACTATATATAATGGAAAAACCTGAAAGGTTTAGAATTTCATGACATCCTGTAGGTGGCCCTGGGACCAGGGCCTTGAAGAAGAGATTTGAAGAAGAAATCACTGTTAGGAAAATACTGTCCAGTCCTCAGTAGAAAGAACCAGAGTGCATCTCACAGAGAGTCCAGAGATCTAGCCTTATCCAAAGAAGTCAAGTAACCATTAATCTCTAAATTTAAAAATCTTTTTTAAGCTTTTATTTATCCTGGTTGATAGGATTTAAAAAAAAAATAAATAACTTAGTGTACTAACATACAGAAACTAGTAAGAGCAGAGCTGCACAAGAGGCTGGATGAATCATTATTAAAATTACATCTTGCTGATAGTCCTGGATAAACACACATCCTCATCTATGACTTCCAAAAAGCCTCCTTACTGGAACTGGGACAGGATGCACAGCTCAGACACCGAGGTACCCAAGACTCTCACCCCACAACAGCAGCCACAGACAACCTGTGTCATCTCCATGCCAGCTCCAAGGATTTTACAGATTGAACCACTTTATCATCTCAAATGTCTTGGTTACCGTTGGATCATCTAGAGCTCAGAAAACATGCTACAGTTTTCTTGAAAAAAATTGAGTATCTACCAAACCTACGTGATTTAGACATAATGGTAGAATTCAGGTGACCCAAAATGTTAATTGGTAATTTGTGAAAATATGTACTGTTGAAAACAAAGATATGCAGTTTTGCCTTCTAATTATATTTCTTCCTTTAGTCTGTTATATTTTACATATTTTTTACATTGCTCACACAACAATGGATTTGCTGTTTCTGGAAAAACGTAACTGCATCTTCTTTTAGCTCATGACAGCACACTGAGTTATGTTGTCATCTCACCTGAGACCATGAGAAAAAGCAGCCTACCACCAGTTTTTAATGTAAAGGTTAAGATACATTTGCTCTCAAGCTCATTCTATTAAACTTTTTTTCCCTGATTAATGGTTAACTGGCAATAAGTTTGCACTTTTTTAGTGATATTTATTGCAGATTACAGGCATCGTGCTGAGAAGCACATATGCAACAAGGTTTATTTCTATTTTCATGCTATTCCTTGCCAAAAGCACACGGTGAAACCCATCTGTTGTATTTCCCATCTGAGGTTAGACAAGAAAAGGAGACTCTACACAGCACTCTGTCATTGCAAACAATATTGATTAAAGCAGAGTTTGGAGATGGAATCCCAAGTGCTTACTCAGAGCAGGCATTCTGCCTCATTGATGCACACAGATGAAAATGTATATAAAATATGACATAATTGAATAATAATGACCAGGGGAACACAGCTCTGGAGTCTGAGATAAGGACCAAAGTAGAAGCTGAATCATCAGAGAATTGTTTCTGTACATTTGCTCACATGTACCTTCAAACATGCAATTTTTTTGTACCACTGTTTTTTTCATTTGTGCCAGTTTAATAAAAGAAGTCTCTATCTGAAAAACTGAGGAATACTTGGGAGCCCTTCTTTTGTGCCTTGAATAAAGGATGCAAGTGCTCTGATAGGGCAATGCACACTGCATTGTTTTTCACTTTCTCACAGAAAACAGACACTGTCCCTCTTTGCAGATGGCCAGCCTTCACAATGTTTTAACTGTACTCATTTCCTCATTCAAGACACAAGAAATGTTCTTCCTTTTATCTGTCAAGTAAATTCATGCAACACATAATTCAATGCTAATTTAGTGTGTGAAGGAGCATAAGTAATGAGGATGTTGGTAAAATCAGCTGAGATGATGCAAGTGGATTCTGATACACAGAGGAAGAAAGGGCACCAAAATATCAGACATAAATGGGAACAAAAATATCTGATACACAACTTAATTTAAAGGCAAGAGGGGTAGACAGACACACAAGAATGGCTTTATATTGACTACACAGGGAAATATTTCAGAATTGGAGATATTCTTGTATTTAGGAATATATAGGCATATAAACCATAACTAAAACATGCAATTGTACTCCCCAGACAAGAGACTGAGCTCCAAGAGAAAACTAATGTATAACATACAAGGATATAAATTAAAATACAAAGCAATTCAGCTTCTACACTAAATTTTGAAAAGTCGTTTGCAGTGTGGACACAGATCAACAGGACTGTACAACTTCAGTATATAAGCATAAAAACACAACAGATTTTTCTTTGCCCCACTCTGAAAAGTAAACACACACACACACAGAGCTTTTAAGGAGTGTTGCATTCAGAGCTCCAGAAACTAATGTCCTCAATATTAAAAATACTGCACAGTGGACAGCCTGAGATACATTTCAGCTTCTAAATGCTCTCTCATCAGGAATGAGTGACTTTTATTGTAAAGACACAGAAACATAGCCAACGGGGAAGCGTTCAAGAATAACAGCTCTCCCATCTAAACCTCAGATCCAGGGAAGTTGATCTGAGCCCTCTTCAAGCTCAGATCCTTCCTACCACCCAAAGAACCTAAAGGAGGTGTGTTATCCAAAGCTCAAGTTCCTTTACAATTGACTAGAAATGATAGAAACTTCCAGATCATGTCATCTCAAGTAAAACCTTAGACAATTTATGGATGATCTTTCTTCTTCCACTCATGATCTCGCTGGCTTAACTGTGGCTCATCACATTGCTGCAAAACTCAGGGACAGAACTCTGAATTCAGGCTAGAAATAAAAGGTTTATACAGTAAATCTCCACAGAATTTGTTAAGCCTTCTTCTGTGGATAGGAGTTAAAAGGCTCTGTGCCCAAGGGTGCTCAGCTAGTGCCACCTCACTGAAACAGCCACTGCCAAGGATAGTGCAAACAGTGACATGGTTCTGGCAATGCAGACATCAAACAGCATCTTGGCAAAACCCAAAATTTTGTATTAGTGTAATATTTCAATATTACAAAATTTTGTATTAGTGTAATATTATCAACAACAATATTTCAACAAATTTTGTATTAGTGTAATTTTTCAACAATTATTTCTCATTGAGAGATATGTCATCTCTCAATGAGAGATTACATTTCAATAAACCAGAAAGTTACTGGCTGGGGAGGAGGTTCCTTTAAGTAGCAATGTTTGGTTTAATTTATTTAACTCTCAAGTTCAACAAAAAGTTTCCTGTTATCACGTAGATGTTTGAGGGAAGGCCAAAGCAAACAGTTTTAACAACTTCATTCTATGCATCTTCACATCTCTCTGTAGCTCTATTACTTCTTGGACTGACATTAAAGGCTCCATCAGAAATGCCAAAGTTTGCCAGACATTTCCGCATTCTTCCCTTAGCTTTATCAGTGCAGTAGAAAGATGTTGTTCTTCAAAAAAAACCAAAAAAAAAACCAAACCACAAGTCAACACAATACTGTATTTGCACAGCCCAGAGACACATCATGTAGAATTTACACATTTAAGGGTATAAAGAATGCTTGGCACAAACACAGAGTTGTAATTGAGACCATACCCAGGACTGATAAACTGTTACAGTTTGGCACATCACTCCCTTTTATTTGTAATGCCTGTTAGTTAATATCTGCTAGTTAATGTTTGCATCACTGCCCTTATTTCAGGGCAGATCCCCAGTTCAATGAAATTTACTGGTAATTACATTTTCAATTTTTTTTTCTGGGGATAAATCTCATCCTAGTGGAGCTATACCTGCCTTATCTAGTACTCAAATCTCTGGCTGTGTACAAAGATCACTTCCATAATGTACTGGATGCAGTCCAAACCTGAGAAATCACTTCTATGTACTTACTCTCAAACTTGTTGGAAATCTTGGAGAAGTGTAGTAAAGTGTTTCTGGTAACTCTGTAACTAAAGCAATAAAATCAACACTGTATTTTTACTATTTGTTTAGTATCAGGACTTGACAAATATAGAGCACTGTAACAGCAAAGTAAAATCCACTTATATTTTTATTGCTCCTGCTTCAAAAATAAGAAATAAAAGATACTACTCATAAAATTCTTGTAATTAGACATAAGTTTCTTCATTTTTTGGATGTAGTTTATATAACTGCTGTTACAAGTCAGACACTTCATGAGGTAATATTTAAATTAAAAAAAAAAAAAAAAAGAAAAAAAAAAAGCCCAGTACTAACAGAACCAGTTTGTTTTTAAGAACATTTTGCATTCCTGTACACTGGCAGCAGAAATGTATCTGTGGTTTCCATCTGGAAACTCCCGAGGATGAAGGAATCTGTCCTTTATGCATGATAAAATCTCGTGACACAGCAAAATATTGCTGCTGCAGTGTCCTCAAGGTACGCCCTTCGGAGAGTCCTGTGTGCTCACTCACCACTGCTGCAATAATCCATTAGGTAAAAATCATTTACATGCACAAAAACAGCTCAGCTGCTGAATCATGAAGTGTATAATAATTATGTGCTATAGCTTTTTAGCTTGATAATGCTATTATTTTTCTTTCAAATTTGCTCTGTAAATATGCTTCAATTATTCCTTAATACATACAGTTGGCTTGAATAGGCAAATTATTAAACACTAAGTAACCC
The DNA here is from genome assembly GCF_017590055.1 of Onychostruthus taczanowskii. NCBI lineage: Eukaryota > Metazoa > Chordata > Aves > Passeriformes > Passeridae > Onychostruthus > Onychostruthus taczanowskii. The sequence continues at coordinate 23,711,956 of NW_024499239.1, read as the reverse complement.
TGTTCTATAATACCTTGTAGGGGGTTTTATTAAACTATATATAGACTTTTCACCTTGCTATAAAACCAGCAATGAGTTAAGCCTCTGACAGATGAGTGTTATCCTCCTTTCACACATAAGGAAACAACTCCAGGGAGACATTGCTGCCACAAGGACTCTAAACACAGCTGGCTACTCCTTGTTCTGATCTCCTGTACCTTTAATCACACACTACACCACTTGTAGGGAGCTGGTCACAGATGTGTTACATGAATCAATCCCACGTTGTGCATTACTGCAAGTACAGGGAGCTTTTTATTTATTTATTTAGTCCTTTATATCTCTTTCTTTGAATACTTTAGCCATTGTGAGCTAGATTAAAAAAAAAAAAAACAAAACCAAAAAAACAAAAAAAAAAAAACAACAAAAAAAAAAACCCTGAACAGTGATCTCTAAAATTAAAATTTTTTACAACACCTATAGAATGGATATTTGAATTTGTGATTATTTCTTGTGCTGCCAGGGCTAATGGGGAAGTATGAGAAATGCACAGCAGCAGGTACCTGAGGCTGTAGACACTGAAGTGCTGGGTTATGCACTGTGCACTACAGGTGGGCAATGAAGCTCTAATTTCTGACTCTAATAATGAGGCTGAATGCCTCAAAGAACTGAAGGACCCTCCAAAGTTCTACTAAGTTTGGGCAAGGAAGATAGAAGCCTTCCACAACCAAGGGTGAAGAAAAGCTTGTCATGGGTTCAGACCAATGATTAATCTTGCTAAATAGTGCTTGGTTTGGTTTTTGTTTTTTTCCCCTGCTGCTAGATTCAGGAAAATAACAGTGAGAAAAAGAAGATGAAAGAAGGGCAAGGCTTGTATTTCAGAATCTCTCCCTGCCACCAGCAATTTGCCATTCAAGAGCTCTATCAATCAGAATTGTTTCAGCAAACCCAGTGGATTTTTCTTCTATGAACCTATTCGCTCTTTCCACCTTTGTGAAACTTCAGTAACCTAAAATATCCTGCAGTAGAGCTTCATAACTCACCTGATGTATGGAGAAATGCTTCCTACACCTGCACACAGCAGTTTCACTTGGTGCCTGCTGATTATGGCTTTGAGAACAAAAACAGGTTTGCAAAAATAACAGGAGAGGGGTTTTGGGCTCCTGTGCAGGAAGCAGGACACTGTTTTCAATCCTAGGGCTGAAGAGAATATTTTAAGTGCTACACTTCCATTAAAGTAGGTCAAAATCTTCTTCCTTATTCCCAGAAAGGGACTTGATGTTCTGACTATCAATAGCATAGAGTGCAGTTCTGAGTCAGGTACTTTTCAAGCACAGCTCATCAAGACTTTTGCAAGGAGAAATGTTAGTGCTCCCCACTCCTGCTTGCCAGCTGGATCCACACACAGCCATGGAGAAGGTCACAAATTCAGGCAAGTCCTGAACTGCCTCCTAAAGGCACCTGCTGTCAACTCCAAGAGCCCTCACCAACCTCCCAGGTCTTCACAGGATGCCACTCATAGCTTGGGTACCTGAGGCAGGCACCTTCAAAGCACATCAGCAAACCTAAAACATCCTGAGTGCATAGCTTACTTCTGTTAAGAGTCCTCTTCTTTACACCACACCAGCTCTTTGAATTCTTGTTTCCCTCATTGCACTGGTAGAGGCCACAACAGGCAGCCCAGCAGTGGCAATGCAGGCTTCAGCTACAAGACCAATAATCAATATGCTGTCAGTAATTTATTATTTAATTAAGATATTATGGACATCACTGTATCCGTGAAACATGAGGTTAGAATGGTTTTTCCCGTATTATGAAATACAGTAAAAAAATATGAAAATTAGAACCAGAAGAAAATAAAGTAGCCAGAGAAAATGAGAGCTGAGGAGTTTCCTAATGACCTGATTCCGCTGATAGCTCACCATGCTTATGCTTAGTTGCTACACAAAGCTTTTATGGTACTTTGCAGTTTATTATCCAGCATAATAAAACTTCTGTAAATGCATTTTTTCCACATCACTTCTGAATTGACTAACACCGAATTCAGTGAATGACACGCTGGTTTACCACGCAATCTTTTCTCCCACTTTATTTTCAACCAGACAAATGTTTTTAGAGAAGACACTGTCATATTTGAAAAACATAAAACTGGGGAGGATTATAGCCAAGCTTCACAGAAACTGAGTTCTGAAAACATCCAATCCAGCAAACTCTAACTGTTTCCATCAAATTTCCTGCCATTTAAAAAACATGCTAATCTCAAGCATTAATGGAACATCTTCAAATGGTGAGTGCATCTTAAAATAACCTTACCCACTGCTGAAACCCCAAGTCTAGATACATTTTTGTCTTAGCAGCAGCTATGCTGATTCTCTTCTTGCTGATAACATCATATGATCAATATTACTCTTAAATAAACCTAGAGAGAAAAAGCTGTAGCTTACCCTTACCTTCTATAGAGGCCACACAAAAAACCTTTCAGCAAGTAAAACAGAACCAAATCAGTGGTTCTGTTCTAAAAACCAAATTTTGCTCAGTTGAGCTAAATATTAAAAGACATTTCCTTGTACTTGACTAGGAACTTGACTGCTGTTGTGGACAATATCTTTTATAATAAAATTAGCACCACGGGTCACAACAGATGATGGAGCAGGTGCAGCTAAACACTCAACTAATGCTTGAAGGTAACTGGTTCAAGGGCCTGGTATTTTAGGTGTCATAAAAGACAAAATATTGGCAACAGTGTCAGCATGTCTTGTTTCTCAAATGATCATCCTTAGATGAATATTGGGGTGGGTTTTTTTGAAATCAACTCCTTTTTTTCAGCTTACATTTTCTTACCAAATTCGTTTTTATTTTCTCAGCCTATAACCCTTTAATGCTACTGAAAAGACATAATGTATTTGAAATGTAATTGATTAAAAAGGAAATACATCATTAACAGAAACCACAAAAAAGCATTATGCATATATCAATGGGGAGAACAAGGTCATTTGGTTTTGGATGCAAAATCATCAGGCATTACTGCCAATCTACAACTCAGATTATACTCCTAATGTCAAGGATATGATGATATCTTGAATGTGCTTCTATGTATAATTTTAGCTTTACCTCCCTCCCCCTGCTCTGTCCTTCACAGCCAAGGAATGCTGCATAGAATCACCTCTCTAGAACTTTACAGTTTTCAGTACATTTAATTAAAATATGAGGTTCCAGCAGTTTTGCAAAAAAAAACTTTGTATCAATTTGTTAACTCCTTTACATCAATTCAAATTTGTAAACTCCTTTACATCAATAGCAGAGTAGCCCAGGTACATTAAGTATAGATTTATGGACTTTCTACAAATCATGAAAACTCTGCTTCTACTATTTTATGAAGTTTTATTTAAAAGACAATTTAAGGTTTATAAAAGCACTGGCAACTGTAAACCTGGCAGCCTAAGTCAGGGTCTCTCCCTTGCTTCAGCTACATTTGAAAACTGACAAAAAAAACCCAAAAAGCACCTATACTGCAGAAGGAAGGGGGGAGTATTCAGCAGCCTTTTAAATTAACTGCAACTAATAAATCAACCTCCTTTTATGCTGGATGTAATGTAGTTCAATTGTAACACCAAATTAAAGAAAAATTTTCAACAGAAAATGCACCTCTGTGCTCCTATGGAGAAATGCTGATAAGCCTTTAATTTCTGTGCCTTGTGGCAGTTCTGGCCTATGGAATTGTTGCAAATAGGCAAAGAATTCCAGGAAGCAGAGTCCAGCTTTGATAACACAACAAGATCTGCCACACTCAGACATCAAGAGATAAAAAAGAGAGAACAGATACAAACTGCATCCAGAGCAAGGAACTGCACAAGGGACACAAAAGACAGAATGGACACAAAAAATGAGGCAAATTAGGGGTCACAGCTACTCCAAGACTGAGGACTCAGGGGCAGGAATAACCTAACTACCTGTTTAAACATGCTTTTTAAATTAAATATCTCATTTTTGGATACAAAAAAAAAAATTTTATTACATTTTCAAGTGACCTGTATTGTGCATGTGTCCTCACATATACTCAAAAGGAGTTTTAAGAGATGCATGGAGTTATTAAAAATAAGTACTCCAAAATGTAATAGTGGTCTCTTGTATGTCCAGCTGGGCACAATTAGCACAATTATTAGTACAAAGCTTTCCTGTTAAACTGAACATTCATAATTGACTAGTATAGAGTGAAGCTAAGCTACCTTTTTAAACTTTGAACTCTATCTTCCTATCAGAAAGGTCTCAAATGTTCTCAATGCAAAAGGATAAACCTGCCTGCAAGCTTAAGCTAAGTTACAAGTCTGCCTTGTAAATCATTTTAAAAGACAGCTTTTAAAACTGCATAAAATGCAAGGTTTTTTCTCTAGAACAATCCTACAAATTTTATTCAGCAGATATGTTTTCCAATTGGATGGAAATTTCCAGGAGGTACAAGTCAATCATCCCTCTGGAGCATTTATGGCTCAGGAAAGACCACAGCTTGTATCCAGCAAGCCTTTGGCACCACCAGGGGAGCTGACATGAAAACCCCATTGGTATTTCTTTTAAAAAGGAAGAATCCACAATTTCAAGGCAGGGCAGGAGTGTTTTTCATGAGCGATCCCTTAGTAAAGTGTTAAATAATTTTAAACTATGTGGAAATCTATGATTTTTAGGAACATATTTGCAGATGCTTCCATTCATAAAAGACTAATGCAAATAAAATCAGAGTGAATAGAACAGAACTGAACATTAAATTTAAAAAAATAACATTTAATGCTACTGAATTTCAATGGAAATCCACTTGTGTATCACCAACCAAAAAAAACATATCACAAAGAATAACTTAAGAAACATCAGAAAACTGGGAATGGAACAAAAATTATTTTGTTTCCACATTCAAAAATGAGAAGCAGAAAAACAAATAAAATGAGACTCAGAATTGCAGGGGAAAAGGCAGCTAAAGATCACATTTCACTGCAAGACCACAACATCAGATGCACCAGTGCCTTTGAGGAGCTGCTGTGAAGTTTCTTTCACCAACTATTTCAGGATACAGCCATGTTGTTGATTACTGTAATCACAAGGAACCTATGAAATAACCTCTGATTTATGGTTAACACAGATAAAAGGAAGCACTAAAAAAACTAAAACTAAAAACCCCTTCACTGGATGTTTGCAGCCCTGGAATGAACTTCCTTTCACTTCCTTCTATCAACATCTTGGATGGGGGGCAAAACTCATCTAATCATCTGACATTTTGAGAAGTTTCAAAGACTGACACACAGAAATTAAACAGGAAAGGATTTTGTAAACTTTAAGATTATATTAACAAACATTTCAGAATTCTAGTGAAGGATTAGGTACCAAGGAAAGTTCAAACCAACTTAGCCTCCCTTTCAAAACCATCTCAATTTAATTTCATTTAGATACAGCTAAGAGATAAGGGAAGAAGGAAGAAAACATGGTCTGGAGGTATGATACACTGCTTTTAGAAATATTTATTTTAGGGCAAATTTCTTATGAGACCAGAGAGGGGGTGTCAAGGACATGAACAGCGCAGTGATGGAGGCACTCACCTCAAAGAGGAGAAACAGTCTATAGTTTTAAATCTCCTTCCAAAACTTACACACACAGAAGCACTGGAAACAGAGAAGCTTGAATTTCCCTTTTTGAGTCACTACTTAGCTTAGTTGTCCCTTTTTTCCCCCCTGACACAATGAGTTGAGCTTGCATTACATAGACAGCAGCAAACAATACAGAAAGAGTAACAAACCTCCCTCCAAAACCCTACTCAGCTTTGGACTGATGATAACCTGGAACAGAAAGTTTCCCTGATGCTGGGAAGACTCCTTCACCTATAGAAGAGCCACTGTTAGGAACAGTGCTTGGAGAATAAACTTTAAGGCTCCCTGGTCCAGGGAGGGAACATGGTTTGGGTCAGGTGATGGAGATCACTTCCTTGGCCAAGGAGTAATGAGGTGGCATTTCTTATTTCTGTCTGCAATATCTAAGCTCCTTTCAGACAGATTTTCAAAGGAAGCCAGGCTCACCTAATTGTGTCTGTCCATCTACCCACTGGGCCCTCCATAATTAAATTTTTAACTCACCAGCAAATTTCAGCCAAAAAGCTGCCAGTAGTCAAGGAGAATTTTAAAAAGGGCACCAGATGAGAAGGCAGACACAAATTAGAGGCTGTGCCCTGTGGAAGGCTCTGATGGGACATCAGCTGTAATTCCTTCTTCCATGACAGCTGCCAGTCTCCAGACAAGGCCTGGTCAGCACACAGGCAGCTGTGGGAGGTGCTGGGACATGCTCTGCACACCAATTTCTGCAGCAAAGCACCTCTGTGCCTCCCTCTTTCTGCAGAACAGGCTCCAGCTGACCCGTGCTGCCTGTGAGCGCAGGAGGCTCCTGCTCGCTCCGCATCTGCCTCCAAAAGAGCTCGGTCGGTTTGGGGACCCTGCCTTGTCTTTGTCTGAGGATCCTGTGTTTGTCACAAAATGCACACAAAACTCTCAAATCTGCAAGGGGGAAAAAAATTCAGAAGGTCAGCACTTGGAGCAACCTGGTCTAGTAGAACCCATGGCAGAGGGGTTGGAATGAGATGATCAAGGTCCCTTCCAAACCATCCTGGGATTCTGTGATCTTGAAAGTGTGCAGTGAACTTGAATTTCATCCATGATGTACAAAGGGATTTCAAGGTGCTGATGATTTTGGATGGGTTTTGAAGTACTGAGAAACCTGCCTTTCCTGTAACTCCTAACTTTGGGTGTCTGCATCCTTTTGCAGATCTGGACTGAAGCATGTTGCTAGGCTGCCAACAACTGCCAGGCAACAAATCACAGCACACAGATTGAAGCCACGCTTACAATGCAATATATTGAGCATGTTTTATTGTTAAGAAATCAATAATCTGCATTGCCATAATAAAATGTAAAATGTGATTATGTTTTTTTCCCAGGGGGTAGGAAAAATAAGAATAAAAAAAATCTGTAAATCATTTTTATTGCCTTTCCAAAGTAAAACTTATACATTCATTCTTCAATCTGTTGTAAAATCAAATTAATTTCCACTATTAATGAACAAAACCTCTCTCGCTGCACATGTAATTAAGAGTGATACTACTTCTTTCTGAGCTTCTTTTATTCATTGCCCCACCAAATTATTAAAACAAAGCAGTTGCTATGGTAACTAATTCATTCTCTGCATTATTATATTGTTTCTAAACATCAGTGTCGACTCATTCTGACTTACATGCCCTAAATTCCAGTTTGAAATTCTAAACTTCTGTCTTGTTTGTCAGAAAAGCCCTTTACAATCTATGCATTCATGCAGATAAGGATAGCTAGAGCACAGCTGCTTTTGTTTATTGCAAGAAGAAGTAACTGTTACTAAATTATTTGAGTTTGATAAATTGATGATGCCTGCATGGAAGTGCAGGGCAGCACTCCGGGAATAAGGATGGGAGTCTGTGGAGCACTGCACAAACTGGCAAACATGACCATCTGCAGGTTAGCTAAACCAACAACAACAACCAAAAATGACTGGCAGATGTTGTGGAAATTAAGTAACACCTGCCTAAGTGGTATTTGATACCCAGGAAAAAACCACATGCGTGTGACTGATGCAATCTTCAAGACAGAAAGGAACAGCAGGGAACAAGAAATAGTGATAAAATTGCCTGGGAAAAAGTTTTCATAGCTCATAATAAAACTATTTCTTCAAATGTGCACTCCTTGACAAAAAGAGGCATTTATCGTGTATTTAATTAAAACTTATAATTATTCTTGATTACCTATTAGCAGGAGTCATAGTCTAATTGTATTTGAGTGTCATTATCTAGCACACAAGAAAACTTTTTCAAAAATACAGGTAGGATCAAAAGAATAAAGAGTCTTTACTCTTCATCTTTTGCTCTCCTACTGCCATTGCCTGTAATTTTTGGTGTGTTTTTTTGCTGTGTCTCCAGTTAATTGGCAGAATGAAAGGTTTGAAAATTCAGTGCATGGGAGGATACTTTGAAAAATAAGCATCAGGGGAAAGAGAAACATGAATAATTTTTAACAGCTAATTTCTGGCTTTAAAAAAATCCCAAATACATCTGCTCAAAGTCACAAGCAATTTAAATTTAGTTCTCATAGGAAAGGGCAGAAGAAGGAACCTTTTTATTTAGGTATCTGAGCAGGCCCACAAACCACTGCAGAGTTCTGCATCTCCAGTGGTACCAAAGGGTGTGTACCTGAAAGTGCCAGGTATTTTCACAAATAGCAAAGCCTTGTGTTTTAAAGGGATTCCAAGAGTATTCCAACAGCCTACTGCTATTTCTATCCCAGAACATCTCTCACTGTTTTCTGTCACAGAAAAAGAAGAGGCAGAGGCAGCTTTTTTTTTTTTTTTTTCTAACCTGGTACCTGACTTCAGAAGAGCTACAAGATAAAACACAGGTTTCTCAACTCCAAATGACCCATCCATCAGACCACAATGGCTTCTCTAATGAGGAGGGAATCTCTGCTGGGTTCTCCCTCCCTGGCAAAGCCTCCATGCAACTCCTCCTGTTCCAGGAGAGGCCCCCTTCAATTCAGTATTGACCTCCTGGAACGAGGACACGAGGATGGAGCAGCAGAAGCCTCCAGCACTAAAAGGCGTTCTCCACTTTTATTTTCTTGTTTCCACTTGCATAATCACACTCCCATCCTGACTGCACTAAGGGAGGAAACAAAATAAAATCTTTTTTTTGCATCTCAGACTGCACTTCCCTGAGGATGGGAACTGCCTCTGTGAAAGCTGAACATGACTGCTTTAATTAGATGACTACGTAAATTTTTCAGTATGTTTACCTAGACACTTAATCTTTGTACAGTTCAGTTTTCCAGAGCACAGTGCAAAGCAGCATCAGAGCATCTTCCCTGACCCCAGGCAGAAATAATACATATTACCATCAAGTACTTAAGACTTCTAAAGCTTCTAAAATTTTTACCAGCCACGCATCTGCACTGTATAAAAGCTAAATACCTAGCCTGAAAATATTTTTATTAACAGAAGAATAGGAGGAATAAATTCTCTGGAGATTATTCAGGAATTAGAGGATGAGGTGCAGTTATGTACTGGATTCTGACTCAAATATCTGATACTACAGATACAATTAATACAACCCTGTAAAATCAGTGTCATGTTATATTATTTTCTGTATTTAACACTGTCTTTGACACTAACATTAAGGGAAACTATTTTGACTTTACTACAGTGTCAAGATACAACTTTCTGGATAGATCACAGCTGAACACAGCTGCTATCCTAGCCAAGTGTATTTTATTTTAAGTATATTTTATTTCAATATACCAATCAAAATGTGACAACACAGATAAAATGCATGATGCTGGACACCACAAAATTGCAGTTTTTCTTTACAACAATCATAACTTAAATCAGTGACATGAACATTTCAGCAAAACTTTAAAATCTCAGACTCTTTTCTCCATAGATTTTTTCCCCCTCAAATTTTCTTAGTGAAGCAATGATTTTCATTAGCAGCTACTATTTAGTGTCACTTAGAGCAAAAGAGACTTCTAAGCCAATTCCCTTTTCATCCAACTTGCATTGTCACTGTGATACCTCTGCAACATTGCAGCACTTAAGTGGATGCAAATCCAAAGCCTGTCTAGGTGAAGACTGAGATGCAGGTTGCTGCAGGAAGCCAAAAGAAAGCTAAAAACCACTTTGCACTGCAAATACTGCTATAAAGGACAAAGCCAAAAACCAAACACAAGCCTGTGCATAAGCATTTCAACTATAATTCTAATGAGATAAAGGATGTTTTTGCAGTAGGGTAAACATAACCCAAATATACAGATCATTTTCCTTTGCAAAGAGGCAAAAAATCATGTTATGTTGAGATTCCTGGTAGCACCATTTGTTATTTTATCCTTTTAAAGTCAACTTATCTCAGTTCTTAGAATATGCTCCCCATTCTTTGAAGGCAACTTGTACCTAATTCTCTGTATTACCACATATTCAAAAATGCTTTCAATGTTTTTACAAGCAAAATGCAGAAAAAATAGTGTTGAGCTGTTAAAACATGCTTGCATGCAATGCACCAAAGTGTGCATTTTTATGTTAAAACACTAGTAGCTGAAGGTAAATTGGTTTATTTATAGAATATTCTTCTATAAGTAATTCATAGAAAACTCTGCTTGCTTAAACACTTTCATTTGCTACACTTGAAAGGTTTGATGGCTGTTCCTGCAGAAAGATTTTGGTAGCTTTAACTATCTAATTCCTAATTTAATTTATACTGGATTGCTGCAGAGAAAAGGAATTTACTCCAGTTCAAATCCTTATGTATTTCCTGAAGGCACTTAAGGTTAGAAAATCACATTTTTGCAAAGGTTAATTGGTACTTTATAAAGGAGCTACTTTGACTTCGGAAACAAATGATAAAATATTAGGAATCTTTTAGCTCCCTCTGCTGCCCTAATCCTTCACTAAGCCACCTTCTGAGGTCTGTCAAAGACATCAAGAAATGAGACAGCCCATTAATCCCTTTTTAAGAAACATTTGGCATATTAAGTATGCCCAGTACTAAGAGCAGTACACAGGAAGAAAACTCTATAAAGGACTGTTTGATTTACCATTTTCTGTGCATTTCATTATTTCCTTTCTTTCTCCAGTATCTGTAGCAAGTGAGACAATGAAGAACATGTTCAAATTTGGATGTTAAGTGTAGCTCTTGTTCTCCAAAGAACTTGACATCTACTATTCCCACTTACATAAGAAAGAGCTAAGGACACTCACTGCCTGGAAACATTTATTCCTCCTTCCTCTTTTTTACAGATCAACTTACATGGTACAGACCAACTTTAGTAAAAAATCCTTTTTGAAATTCAGGGAAAGCCCAGACCTTGCCAACGTAGCCCATCTTCTTATTAATATAAGAAAACTGAACTGCCTCCTCCACAACTGCATGGGATCAAATCCCATTTTACACAAACTAGATGGGATCCATCAATGGTCATGAAAAAACACTTGGTATTTGTCAACCTGGTACTTCCCACTAGTTAAAAAGCCAAGCTATTACACACACAAGCAAAAGAAATCAGGAAAGTGAATGCATTTTTCTTTTAATTAAGCCACTCTTTATTACAAGATTTCTCTATCAATTTGGGAAGACAACCAAATTCAATTCATATCTGGTTGTTTTTTTTTTTAACTTTTGCATTCCTCCTGGAACGATCAACATATTCCACATCAACTACAAACTGAAGATTCATCTTATTAAATCTCAAGCAGCAAAAAGAAGCTCTAAAAACAGATGTTTCCTTAAAAAGAAAGCAAGCCCAGGCCATATCCTTGAAAAGAAACTATTCATTTATCATGCACTTTTACTGTCCTTCAAAGTGCATCACACTTGGGCATTTGCCAGTAATCAAACCTTCCCAAAGAAAGGCTGCCCTTCATAAAAGCAAAGATGAGAGATTTTATCTGAAATTTCAGAATTTCATCCCATTAATATGCACTTTCTTTTCCAACTTATGATCCTGGCCAACTCTTCATTTCTTAGGCAATAAAGAAACACTGTTAAAATAGCTAAAATACTTTCCAACTTTTCTTCTGGGCACTTTTTAAAAAGATGAAGCAACATGCATATAAGGAATAACATTAACACTAGTGCTGCACAAAAAGGAAAAAAAATTAGGAAATGATTGAACGTTCTGAGTGCTAAGATGCTTTTTGCTTCATCAAAACCAGAAGAAAAAAAACCCAAAAAAACAACAAAAACTCCACACCTGTCTGGGGACAGACAGAGTCTTCACAGACTTGTACTTGGCACATTTTGCATTCTTTACTGTGTAAATATCCTATGAGGTGTTCTGGGAAGAAATTCCTGGTTTCAAGCAATTACCTAATTAGGAAAGTCCTCTCAATTTTCCAGTTACATTTCCAGCATTGTGCTGTACTTTAATCCCTAATACCTGTGCAAACAAGCAAGAAGAAATGAGAAAAGCCCCTTTCCTCCTCCACCAGTGTTCCCAAAAGCTTGGAAACCCACCAAAAGCAGTGTATAATAAATATATAGTGCTCAGGCAGCCAAAATAATGTACTTAAAAATAATTCACGGTGTTCACCAAGCCCCTTCACAGACAATTCAGACATTCCCCCTGCCTGCAGCCACCTTCTGTTCCTTCCTGCTTTATCTATTAGCACCCAGCAAATGCCAGAGGGGTCAGACAGCCCAAGGTAACTGCCAAGCAATGGTCAGTAAAACATACAGGCATTTAATTAAGGATTTCTGGAATATAAGCAAATAAACAGCATTGTTTACAGTTTGTTACAATATAAAGCACAATAATACCTTAATTAGAGATAACAACTTTTCAAAGTGCCAAAAACATTTTGAATTTTTCAAATTACCCACAAAATGAACACATTTTATTTTTGCACTGTGACACTTCCAACTGTTCTGCCAAATGTATACTACTATAATTATGCTTTGCAATCACCAGCAGCACCGGAGAGGGGGACAAAGAACAATATAATCAGTAACTAATTAATCTTTCACATGTCTTGATACCATTTATCTCCAAGGGAAGAATCCTAAATGTTATTTTACAAATTGTGAAGTGAGTTTAATATTAGCATCTCAGAGTGCCTCGAATCATGTCCTTATGCCTGAGCATAATTCAAGTTAGTGGAGGAAGTTAGAAACCAGAATTTAATACCTGGCTTTTTTAAGGGACAGAATTCAATGGCAGAACACTGAAATGTGCACAAAAAAAAATATAATTGCAAACAGCTTTGGGATTAAAAGCAAATATTCAATTTTATATTTAAGAAATCGTCAAAAGGAATCATAGGTACCCCAGAGACAAAATCATTTACTGAGCTACATTAAGCTTCGTTATATTCAAGAATTCTTGAAAAAATACATAGTTAGTGGTAGTTAGCAAGTTATTGCAGCCTACTTTTAAGTGAACTTGCAATAGAATTAAGCACATTCTCTTCTAAGGGAAAGTTCAAGAGAAGAAAGCAATGCACAAACTGATGAACAGAAAAGCTGACCAAGAAGATAAACCACCTTTAATAGCTCTGCAGCTCATTACATTCCCTGAGCTTTGTAAAACATCACATGTATTTGTAAAATATAAAATATTTAGGTTGTGTTATGAAAGGCACATATATCAGAGAAAATTCTGCATACTTAATTTTCAAACCTGAACAGGACCATATCTAGAAAAGAAGCCATTATAAAACAAACCAACCCCCCTAGTTTTTATCCCTTTTTACACTCTTCAAAATCATCATCAGGGAAATGTGTTTACAAGCCTCAAAGAACATTTGAACATACAGACAAACAAGAGCAGGACACAGTTCCAACACTTGGGAGCCAAACTGGGTTCCCACACCTGTAAAATGTCAAGCATGTTTCCATACCTGTTATTTTACCCCTTCTCCTCCTGATCATTTTCTGCCTGGCCTTCCCACTCTATTTTCCCAACCTGGCTATTTGGTAAATGGGATTAAAGAAGCAGAGAGGTGGCTAAAAAAACCCTTTTTTTCCTACATCACTTTTCAAGTGGATCAATTCCCTCCACTGCATGGCCAAGCAGATTTTACCATAGGATGGATGCAGTGAATTGTGCAGGGCAGGGAAAAGCAAGCCAGACAAAACAACATCACTGGATGTGAGCACGAAGCCTGGGGGAAGCCACTGCTATTTCAGTCCCAGTGGCTGCTGGTTTGTCACCTCTGTCCCTAGCAATGTTCCTTCCTAAGTCATCACAGATTTCTTGCTTCTTGGGATGTTCTGTTGCTCACCATAATTAGCCCATAAGGAGGCTGAGATTGCACTGAGTGGGCTGAGCTGCTCTAACTGCTGGCTGCTATCAAAGGGACAGGTTTGTCATTCTTCTTCACACCTTGCTGATTCAGCTCACTCACACAGGCAAAACAAAACAAAAAAAAAAGTTAATATTCTCCACTTTTTACTGAAGAGTTGGATACAGAAACTCTAGGATGGGAACTGAGACTGGGAGCAGAGAGGTGGAGCTTGCTCACTCCTAGGTCAGTTCCAGCTGATCCAACAGCAGAGATACACAAAAAGTGGGGCAGCCTTCCCAATTTCACCATCCTCTGCAGTCAGTTCCCCATGTCTCTGAGCAGGGACAGTCTCCAGTGAGCAGGTTCTGGCCACTTAGCCAAGCAGTCTAGGTGGGACACAGTAACAGCCTGGACCTGGCAACCATGGGTGGGCTTGGCCAGTTTTGGAAGACTGACAAGGAGATTAATCACCCAAACCAAATGTGGAGCTGCACCCTTTGTTATTTGGATGAAAAATCCCTTTCTCTGGCTGTGTTAGGCTAAACAGTCCCAGCAACCCCACTGAGCTTTTCCAACTGCCCCTTCCATGCAAGTGCTCTGTCAGCTGAACAGTGACCTGGACTGAGGAATGTACCCAAATAGAAAATATGCCAACAGAAGGTTTCACTACAAGTCAGTGTAGCTCATGATAGAGTCACACTCACATTGGCACAAAGAAAGGGGTAAAAATCCACGGCCAGGGACTCCTCACACAACACAGCTGCTGGGAAAAGATCTCAAGACAAACACGTGGAAGAGGCAAAGGTTTCACCCCCAGTTCACATCATCAGACATGATGCAGAGATCATGTGCCCACCAGTCTGTACACTCTCTCCCACTGTGTCAAAAAGAAATCAATTATTCCCTTGCCTTTTAGTGAGAAACTAACTTTTTAATATAACAATTAATTTAGTTCAGACCATTCATGGTCTGAATTAAATTAAACCATACTCTTAAAAACAGTACAATTTATCCCTCAACCTGCTCTAAAAGCCCTTCATACCAGCTCTAAAAGCCCTTTTGGAGAGAATAACAAGAATATGCAATTTGTCATTTGTGACCTGAGGTAAAATGACAGACTCAAATGATTACAAGTCCTTTCACTAGAATTCACACTATTTTTATTAATACTCATTTAATGTCTGGGGGTCTCCTGCAATTTTTATTTTGTTTTCATCTGACTTTTTACTTCTTTTCAAGGATCAGATACAAGCTGTTAAATCAATCTACATGAAGCAAGCCTGTAGAGAAAGACTACTGAGAGCACTATGTGGTCATCTTGCCCTTTTGCAATTGTTTTTTTATACAAGCCCACAATTTTTTTACAGTGTTTGAGTAGAATGTTGCAAAAGACTAAGATGAAAGCCAACTCAACTGTAGAACAGGTCACAGACTAGTTTCTTTTATTTGTCTAGATCTGTTTCCACCCAAAAACCAGCATTTGTGCACATTCAGTATTACCTCAACAGGAACTACAACTCAAAAATACACAGAATGACCAAGAGAAAATATCAATATTCTATACAATTAACACAGTTAACATTAGAAAGTTAAATGTCTGACCTTCAAATATGCGATCCAAACGTTGTCGCTTCACTTTGTGTTTGTCCATTAGAGACAGAAAAGTGGAAGCTCAAAGAACGTCCCCACACAGCTTGGTGATGCTCTTCTCTCACAAGCCAGAAATGCTTAGTCTTTTATAAGCTTATTTTTCCACCTGTGAACAGAAAGATAAACTTTAAAATACATCATTTCTGGCACCTCTGTCCAGATGATCTGGAGATGATCTGTATGTAATCTAAAGAATTAAAAAATCCACAAAGATCTTAAATCATATTAGGTAAACTGGTATTTATTTCACAGCAAACTGTCTTCTAAGCACAGAGATACAAAGCACAGGGCACAACTCGGACCAACCAGTGTGGAAATGTTCCAGGACAGCTGCTCTTCTCTGTCTTTTCACTGTCAGAAAATACTTTTCTGCCCTTCCACTGAACAAACCACCAACAAATGCAGGCACAGGTCCATAAACGGACAGAAGCATGTTCACCTGAGATGAAATTGGAAAGCCACCACGTTGCATCACAAAGCTGACGGTGAGAGAAAATACTCCTTTCACTCTTAGCTTTCAGGCTCTTGATGACAATGTAATGCAGAGTTTCAGCTTGGAAGTTGAAGGAAACCAAGTGAAGGGGCAGAGACACAGGGAAACACATCCTGGTGACAAGAGGGAACGCCACCATCTCTATCAACCAAACGGCATTTGGAGCAGGTTTATGCATGACTAGGCAAAGCTCTTTGGCACAGATACAGGCAGGCACTTTTCAGATTCTGTGGAGCTGGGCAAGGCAGCATAAAGGCATTGCAACAAGCAGGCTGCATTTTAAGCCAAACCACTGAGAAGGGGGAAGGGGGGATGGGAAGAGAGGAGGAAAAATCCCTCAATGAAAACCTAATCACAGCAGTAGAATATAAAATGCACGTGAGCAAGCGGATGTGGTAAAACTATGGATACAGATGCTCTAAAAAGCATAATCAGAGCACCACTTTTATTCACCTTTCAGTATGTGAGTAGACTTTGAGAAACAAACACAGAGCACACTGTAGTACAAGCCCTGTGCACACTAAAATGAGCCAAATACCCCACCTCCCTATTTCTTTTTATTCCTGCCCAGCAGCTTTCAACATCGGTGGACAGGATTAAATGGCCTTACAAGTGACTGAACCTAGAAATCTGCTTGTTTCTTTCTAGATGCTGAACTGCACTAAAACCAAACATAGGCACATTTCATTGAAATTATAAAGAAAAATATTTTTGAGTATCAAGAACTGCACATTTGCATTTAAACTAAGTATCTTTACCAGTACTGCCCTGCTCGGTGCATTTGGGCTTTTAATAAAGTTCCTTCTTTGTGTTTGATTTTTTTCAAATTTAAGTTGGAGTTAATGTGCAACATTCATCATGCTTTTAACTCTTCATTTGCCTCACTGTCCTCTTCACTTCCCCTCCATATCTCTTTATCCCCAAATTCAAGATTCTTCTGCTGTTTTGTATAGATTCCAGTTGAATATAACATCCCATCATGAAAGGGAGAAGAAAAATTGATGAGGAATGCAGAATCCCATTTTTTTTACTTTTTAAAAAACAAAGACTGTTGCCATTTTAGAAATTCACTTTTGCATTTCTCAACATTGGCATTGTTCCAAAATACAATGTTCTTTAATATCGAACGTGGCTGTGTTACAAGACTGCACAAGCATTACATTGAATCTAACATGCATTTTATAATCTTAAATCTATGTAAGTATAGAACTATATAACCACCAGCCTTGGCTTAAGCCAACACCCCAAACCTGTGCACAGGATCAGCCTTAAACTAGCCTTTCATTTATTTGCTTATCATTTCTGTTTTATAACCTTCTTCCTCCAATTATCACATAGAAAGATCTAATGCGTAAAAACCAAACCAGAATATAATGAACATTTTAAACACTAATCTTAGTTTAAATTTGTATAGCTTATTTAATTTCCCATCTTGTAGAAACATGCAGGCCTGCTGGCCTCCTTGTGCTGTGTTGTTTATTCATTCAGCAAAAGATTTTTCCACTGTAGTCACTCTGCATACAAAGCTGGATGACAGCTGTGAAGAACAGACCATCTGTAACTATTGACCTACCACTGAAAGTGCCACCAGATGTTTTCTATCTGTCTGCAGTAGCTTCAAAGTGTGCCATATAAATCAAGTATTTTTTTGCTTTCAAGCATTGTTTTAACATTATTTCATTGATAGTAAGTTGTCATAAGTTTAAAAAATATTTGAGCAAAAAATAAATTAACATGTTAACACCATTCTAAGCTGAAGCCTCACACAGTTTTATTATACATCATGTTCCAACAGAAAGAGCAGATGATGATATGGGAAGCACTTCCCAGAAAACAAAAGCCTTGTAATTGTGGAAGTGTTAGTTACTGCAATTGCTAAACCACAACAAGAATAGTTGTATTTGAGAAATTCACTAAAAATACACACACAGTGCCAGACAATCTAAAAACCAGAACACCAAATACCAAATAGTATTTAACACCAGACTTCTGTAGTTCAGTATTTTAAGATTAAGTGAGAATCCAAGTAATTTAAGAACATATAGTGCTCATCACATATATCAAGTAGTATCTACAGCAGAACCCTTTTAAGCAGTACACATTTTAGATCAAAATACACATTATTGCAAACAATATTAGAGTTTTTCCTTCAGTTAATCAGATTATTTCAGTGTATTTTTAAAGAGAATAAGTCTTGGGGTATTGCTGGAGCATTTAGCTCTTTCTTAAGAAAGGGAGAGCTTTACTCTGAGACTTCAAGATAAAAGGAAAAGTGATTCTCCAACATATTTCCAGCAGAGAGGGCAAATCCTACAGGCTATAACAGAAATGATAAACAAATAAGTAAACTTTGAATTCACTTTTCAAAACAGATAATAATGGTAATGAGCGAGGGATAAACATTAGCTGTGAGTGAGAAGACTTGAAGGAAGGCCCATTCAAAAACAATTATTTCTCCAGAGAAAAAGGATAAAAAGGAAGCAAACTAAGAAACCAAATTTTTTTAAGAGAGCAAAACATAGGCTAATTACATACACCCTGTGTATGTGTGGGTTGTGACAAATTCCACAAGAAGGACTCCTCTCAAACACAAAATGTTGCAGCATGCAGTGCTGGACCACTTGCTTTGCATCAGTCTGATGGGGGAGGTTGGCATGGACCAGTTTCAAGTAGATCTGAACAGGAAAAGTGCATTATGGTGGTGTTTGAGGGTGCCAGGACGAGGGAAGAGATGAGACTCTTGACTCCACGTTTCAGAAGGCTGATTTATTTTATTATGATATATATTATATTAAAATGCTGTATTAAAACTATACTAAAAGGAATAGAGAGAAAGGGTTCATCAGAAGGCTAGAAAGGACAGGAGAGGAATGATAACAAAAGCTCCTGACTCCCAGAGAGTCCAAACCAGCTGACTGTGATTGGCCATTAATTAGAAACAATCAGCATGCCCCAATCACAGCTGCACCTGGTGCATTCCACAGCAGCAGATAGTTCTTGTTTACATTTCTTTCCTGGGGCTCCTCAGCTCCTCAGGAGAAAATCCTGGCAAAAGGATTTTTCAGAAAATATCGTGGTTACAGTGCATCACCTCTGATGAGTTACCTCACTCGGAAAGGGATGCAGAGTACAAACGCTCCTGAGCACAGACTTCCACCCACAGCACACAAACTGCAGAAGGCTGATTTCCACCTTTGCCCCACTCTCAGCTGCAGGCACAGATTTGTAGGCCAACCCAAATCACAAGACGAAGCATAAGAAATCCAGAACAGAAATTAAATTCACAGAAGAGACTGACAGATCATTAGAGGATAAGGCCATGAAGATCTGTGCTACCCTTGGGAATCTCAGCCCTCACTTAACTCAGCCATTCTAGCTTACACTCCTTCGTCTGAAGCTATAGTCAATTATTCAAATATTTTTTCTTTCTACTAACAACTATCACAAAGTAAAAAGTAAGGCTATCAAAAGAAACACTGTAAGTGTACTTTCCAAATTCCAGTGCCATCAGTTTTGATGATCAAAAATTAGATAAATTTCCAACGCAAGCCAGACTGATGTTCTACTTCTCCTTCCTTCCTTCCCACCCAAACTGACAACACCTCTTTTCTTTCACACCTCACAATCCTTGAAGTGCCATTCTGCACAGCCCTGGAAGCAACAAATAAATATAATCATAGTGGTTTTCCTCATGTTAGAAATACTTTAATTTTCCTAAATAACAATACATTTTGTTTTGCAGTAATTGTTTGTTTCAATTAGTAAACAGATCATTTAGTCCAACCCTCCTGCCATGGGCAGAGACAACTTCCAATAGAGCAGGTTGCTCAAACCCCATCCAACATGGCCTTGAACACTTCCAATAAGGAAGTCTCCACACTTCTCTAGCAATTGTTCCAGTGTCTCATCACCCTCACTATAAAAAATCCTTATATTCAAATCAACCATACCTCAACATTATTACTAAGAAATGGAAATGTATCTAAATTTCAAAATATTTCTGTAATACAAAACAAAGTATTTTGTGTTTGGCAAAAAAAAAAAAAATAGATCTAATTGTGCTGATCAAAAGACAAAAGTAAAAAGACATAAAAATGCTAAGAGAATTTTCTTTTATTTGAACATTAACTTAAAGATGTATTTACTCAGTAAAGCAGTCAACTTTCTGAGGCTATGGTAAGAAATGGGCTCTAATTCTGTGGAAAGGAAAAAATAAAGTTTATGATGTAAGAAAGAAACACTCTACATTAAAAAGCTCTACAATTTGTAGCTGAGCCCTTCTAATGTCAGTAGCAGCAGTATCAGTTCTGTATAAAAGAGAAATTTTGGATCAGAGGACTGGTGTTTCATAATGAAAGTAAGGTAATGCTTTCATCTCAAAATTATACAGTGTACTACACCTAAACATGGAATATAATAGAGAAATATCTGAACTTCTTTTTCTATCTATATTCCATTTATAAAAGTATTATTTAGCAGTACTTAGCCATTGGTGTTTAAAAACTTTCCAGTTAAAGATATGGAGGAACCTCAAATAGGAGGATGAGTAAAAGAGGACAAAGACTTTTGTTTGGGTATTTCTTCAAAATGCAGCAGGGACTGCTACAACAGCACTGGAACATCCTCTTTGGAAGTTCTGCAGGACAGCTTTTGTTCTTACATCCTTCCCTGAAGATTCTGTGACTTACACTGAAAACTTCTGCAGTATGAAACCATCACTATACTATCACTGTGCTCAAAATATTCCTGTAAAACTTAAGTTACACTTAAAAATAAGTATGGCACATTGAGCAGAACAAAAAGAGATTAATTGCCAGAAGAAAAAGTATATGTCAGCCTTTTTGTGCAAAAATTGAAGTTATTCCATCTTGTCTTATGAAACCTAATACTGAATTAGGAAGGAAATATATAATTATATTTGCCTGTCAGACGATTTATCTTGCCATTAAGTATGGCTAAGCCACTTTGCCTTACCATTAGATGTCAGTACAGTCTAAGAGAAACTGTACAGGGAGCTTCAAGATCAATAAATTAATCACAAAAATGAAGCCATTACCGAATTAGACACCGAAACACACATTAGCTACTCAGAAAAGGACTAAAACCCTAAACATTAATGACATTACCTAAATCTAAGGTGAATCTGTTTCAAAAAGATGGAGGACCAGAAAAAGTGCCTGAAGAGGCAGTAAGCATGGTCCAAGCATGAAATAGCTTGCTGAAAAACTCCCCCAGCCTGAAGACAGTATGACTGAGTAGAATACAACAAAGACACAAAAAATACACTCCATGTCTCAACTCAGTGTCTGGAGAGCACACAGTGAAATAGCAAGCCAGAATATTAAAAACAACAGGAAGCTTTGTCATGGAGTATGTAATTAAATTGTAACATCTGGTGTCACAGGTATTGTGGATGCCAAAACCTTAAGTGGCTTTTAAAAGAGATAAGTTTATGGAAAACACATCAGTGTCCACTGATAATAACAGCCACAGCACCAACCCAGGTCAGAAATCCATAAGCTGGTAAATGCCAAAGGCAGGGAAAATGTCAGCACATGCTTTGTTCTCACAGTCAGCAATGACTGCACTGTGTTCCACTGACCAAATGTCTGTTTAGTTCAGCATCCAGCATTTGCCAAGAAATGAGGTGCTGAATTAAAAGAGCAAGAGCAGAACAAACAGGATCCTTCCTTCAAGCACAAACCAGTGGCCACTTCTGGAGCCAGAACATGGGGAGATGGGGCTGCAGCCCCTTCCAACACGTGGGCACCCATTAGATTCTTAGGAAATCCTGAGAGAAACTACAAAAAGCAGAAAAGTGAGGCTCACAGCTCACAGGGATGCACAAAAAACATCCTAAGTGCAAAATAAAACTAAAGTAAGTTATTACTTATCAGTACTACTAACAAGTTAGTACTAACACAGACTCAGAATGAAATCATCAAACTGACCATGTCTCCAATGTAAAGCCTAAGAGACATCTGAAAATCATCATAATTTAAAAACTGCCAGTGCCATAGACTCCATCCTAGCACACAGAAATCTCTTCCAGCAGTAGGTGTCTTTTATTACTGACTGGTTTTGCTTGTCAGTTTGGCTTCAACTTCCAGGGATTAGATCCTTCTTGCAGCTTTGCCTGGCAGATGGAAGAACTCCCTCATGTTCTTTGCACAGGCACCTCTTAAGTATCACCAATCCATCCCCTGGTCTACTTGCAGAAGAGACCAAACTCCCTGATATCCTCCTAGGAGGTCATATTTCTGATCCTAAGTTGTGGCAAACCCATGCATCCTTAAATTCAAGAGCAAGTCACTAAAATCCTGGTTAGTGAGTGCTAGAACAAGACAAAGCCTTGCAACTGCAGGAGCAGTTACATCAATATCCAAAGCAGAAGAACTTTTTACCACTCTCTTTCACAGTCCTTGAATACATTCAGGGACCACATCTGAGATTAAAAGACTTTGCACTTGCTTCAGCAGTTTTTTCATCACTGGTGCAAAGCCAGTTCTTTTTAGGATAAGTTTGTCTGCCCCAGGTATACAGCCAACAGTCTCCCCTTCTGCATTTATCACCCAAAATTTGAAAACAATTTCACAGAATCACCTAGGTTGGAAGAGAACTTCAGTATCATCAGCACTTTTTTTTTCTATTTACGAATGAAGGTGTTTTTTCCTGTTGATAAAAATATTCAAAATAAGGCCAAGAAGTCTCTTTGTCAACACACAACTAAAATCAAGGCTTATGGGCTTTTGACATATTGTCCACTATTTTTTTAATACTGTTTAATTCCCTTTTGAACTATTCTTTCTTTTTACTTACTTTAGCACCAAATAAAATGCCTTCCAAATTTTAGTGCAATAATTTGATAATCATAAGCCCTTATTTTTATGGCACAGGACTGTAAAATGGCCTTTTTGACAGGGAATATGGTGAAAACAGTAGAAAAGTTTGTGGTAGTAATTCTGTCATTACAAACTTTTTATGAGGTATTTGTCTTCACCATAAGGGTTTTTTTCCCAGAGTTTTTTTCCCCCCTTAGCAGCATTCTCTCTCAATTATACATCTGTCCACAAGCCAAAAATTACTCACTGCTGAAAATTAATTTCTGCAGATGTGTATGACTACAGACAGATGGGAAGCATCTCTGCTATCTCAGATTTCTAGGTCATGAATAAAACTTCATTGAAGAACTCAAGCTATTAGAAAATTATCAAAGGCTAGTGACCTAAGACATGTTCATTTCTAAGTAAAAAGGAACCTATTTTCTTTAGTGTCACAAAACAATCATTGACCAATACTGCAGCTATGATTCTCATCAAACAAGATCTCTAAAAACTTCCATTTCAGGTGTTCAGCACAAGCTTCTTCAGGAAGACCAGCATTGCAACAATACTCAGTCATAAACAGATGTAAAAGAAGAAAAATGAAGAAATTGGTGTGGTCTAACATCATGAACACATTCAGTCACATGTTGAATTCCTGGCTTTGCTTCTTACTCTCCTGACCCGAGGAACTGAACCTAATGGGTGCATCCTTCACTTCACCCACAGCTGCTTTGGTTTGTAAAGCAGCACAGACCCACAGCCCAGTGCCCTGTCACAACTACTGCCTTACAAAGTACTTGGAACATCCAAATAAAAACCCTCCAGAAATGTCAAATAAGTCAGTTGTTAGATCAGTGTTGATCACTTCTGCATTTTTCAAAGTCTGAAAAGAAAGAAAATGACACTGAAAGAAGATCAATCTCCATTCAGGTTTCCTTTTTCTCAACAGGCAGAAGAGCTGGAAGCCTTCCTCCTTTTTGGAGATTTGGATAGAAGAGACAATAGCAGTGAAACTGAACTGCCTCTAATTCATAACAGAAAATTGTCATTATTTGAATCAGAAATTCAAATGAATAATATGTATTAAATATTTTAATGCACCTGAGAAAGCAAAACAGGATGCAAAGTATTAATCAGCACTCATGACAATAAAAAGGCTAATGTCTTGGTTAATGAATTCTGTAAGAAAGGAAACAATTACTGGTGAACTTCATGAATTGCTAGAAAGGATTCAAACCAGCAAGAAGAAAAGATTACTTTTAACCTTTTATTGATTTATTGACGCTTTTTTTTTGTCTCCAAGAAAGACACAAACATCAAAATGCCAGGCACATGGACTGTATGCCTACTCCACATGTGAAACTGGTTCATCTGTCACAGATCTACTATTAAAAGTAGCCCATGGATGTCCAGAAACCTGTGCTTTACAGTTTAAAACTCCTGGTTAAAAAAAGATATGCTTGTGCAGTGAAAAAGAAAGAGTGGGGGAAAAAAGAAAGCTGTATTCTGAAAGTAAATAAGAAATCACATCTAAAGACATTTAGGTTAGAAATTTAGTTACAGATAATTAAATTTAGACAAAGACCTGTGGGCCTGGTGTTTTTTTCTCTACACCAAAAGCCTCATGTTGGAAACCACAAGTTTCCAACGTGTCCAAAGGAAGCTTCTAAGCTGTTGGGAGGCTTGGAGCCCCTCTGCTGTGGGGACAGGCTGAGAGAGCAGGGGGTGTCCTGCCTGCAGAAGAGAAGGCTCCAGGGAGACCTTGGAGCACCATCCAGTACCTAAAGGGGCTTAAAGAGAGCTGGAGAGGGGCTTTTGGAAAGGGCATGGAGTGACAGGACAAGGGGGAATGGCTTCAAACTGACAGAGGGCAGGGTTAGATTTGATATAGGGAAGAAATTCTTTATTGTAAGGATGGTGAAACTTTGGAGGAAGTTGCCTGGAGAAAAGCAGACTCAGAGGTGACCTTATTGCTCTCTACAGCTCCTGAAAGGTGGCTGTGCTCAGGTGGGGTTGGTCTCTTTCACCAGACAGCACCGACAGAACCAGAGCACACAGCCTCAAGCTGCACCAAGGGAAATGTAGGTTGGATATTAGGAAGAAGTTTTTTACAGAAAGGGTGATAAAGTTCTGGAATGGCTGCCTGGGGAGGTGGTGGAGTCACCATCCCTGGGTGTGTTTAACAAAGCCTGCATGTGGCACTGAGTGCCAGGGTTTAGCTGAGGTGTTAGGGCTGGGTTGGACTCAATGAGCTTGAAGGTCTCTTCCAACCCAGTGATCCTGTGAATTTTGTGCCCAGAGAAGCCGTGGATGTGCCACCCCTGGTGTGTCCAAGACCAGGCTGGATGAGGCTTGGAGCAACCTGGGATAGTGGGAGGTGTCCCTGCCCATGGCCAGGGGTGGAACTGGCTGATCTTTAAGGTCCATCCCAACCCAAAGCATTTTATGATTCTATGGATTTGTGCATCCTTTCTGCTGTAAGAAAGAACATCAAGTACTGGGAAAACATTTTTCAGATTGAATACTTTACTTTTCACTCGAAAAGTAAACTGAGTAATATTTAAATGTTATGATTGTGCATTATTTCTTCAATATTACTTTTATACCTAGAAAATATTTCAGTGAAATAACTTCCTACAGATAAGGCAAATACAATTGTTGGTCACATTTTTTGTTTGTCCATATTACTGCCCTGTGGCAGCAACATAGTATCACAGCAGGATCAGTATCACAACCATTAGAATATACTTTTTTTTTTCCCTATGGAAAGCTAACATCACATCTTTTCAAGATGTATAGTACTGCAGCACTAGATTGGATACACTTGACATCATCCACTTAAGGAATCTCTAAGCCTTAAGCTGGTATCAATTAATTTTGTAATATTTTGTGTTAATTAGAATACTCATTAAAGATTTTAAGAAAGGAAGTTTAACTGTTTTACCCTTAACTACTACATATATAATTTTTGCTCAGTTACTAGAAGGAGAAAGAAAAAAGCAAGAAGGAAAAAACGGATCATTTTGCATGATTAGACTTCTAAAGACTGTTTCCAGTTATGTTCTGGTTGAAAAAAGAAAATACCAAAGATAAAGCTTTGCTACTATAGCACCTACTCTTCAGAATATAGCAATTGATTCCAGTCAGAATAAAAGATACCTGGTCTGGGTATTTATCTATTGCTTGCTCAGGTGTCTGGGTAAAACTAAATTTTTTAGTTACCTGAATTAAAAATGTACTTTTTAAAAAAATTGTACATTGTAATATATAAATTACATGTGTTTGGGTTTGTTTTGTTGGGGTTTTTTGAAATACATTACAAATGCTGAACCATTTATTTCTCCCACTTTAATGAGAAGAAAATTTCTATCACCTAAACATACCAAAATGGTAAAGACCAAGTGAATTTACTCTGCATTTTCCATAAATCAATATTTAAAATATTATAAATTATGCAATTTATCCATGATCATTGATAACATTTAGCAATAGGATTTCTACATTTCTCTGACATTTCTGAAATGTAATTATACTGATATCTGGTACATAAACCTGGAAGGTTGTGGAGTCAAAAGACCTAAGTTTTTTTATGAGCAGGCACATAACTACATTAAAAAGGATTTTTTCAGTTCATGTTGAAAAAATGTGATCCCTCCTTGCTAAGCAAAAAAGGCAACAGAAGACAAGAGACCAAACAAGTGACAAATTCCATTTACAGCCTTTGCATTTTAATTTAAGCCGTCTTTGTCAAGCTTTGCGCCTTCACCCACAGTTCCATCAGCCACACAACAGTTTGCTTTGGAAGGGACCTTTAAAGAACATTCAGTCCAACCCCCTGCCCCCTGCAGGATGGGCAGGGACTCATTGGACACATTGGACTCCATGGGGTCACTCAAAGCCTCATCCAGCACTTGCAATGATGGAGCATCCCTGGATGCACAACCACATCAAGATGTTGCATTTTATAAGTCCAAAACAGTCTGCAAGTGCTATAAATTGTTGCTAGAAAAACCCCAACTATTACAATATCTGTTTGTCAAAACAGAAGATACTACTGAATTCTACAAAAATGACTACAAGTTAAATTATCAGTTTATTTCCCACTGTGGCTCCCTCACCCTGGAACTCCTGGAAAAAGCTCAAAGGTATCCAGCCTCAAAGGCATTACTGACCATCTTCCCATGATCAACTTTCATACTCAACTAGAGAAATTGTTTAATTAGCAATTCTTTCCCCCACACTTTGGTGTCAATCTCCATCTCCTGACATGACATTTCATTAAGAAATTTCCAGCCAGCTCCCATCTCAGTCACAGCAATACAGTGCACTTTCACACCTTGCTAAGTTCTATACACAATCTTCGTTGCAGTTACAGGTGTTGCTTATGTAGAAGATTAATGTTAGTGGCTGGGATATTGAATCCTTTAACACAAATGAATGTGGGGAAACAAAGAATTAAAAGTACAATTAGATAGTCTCAAGCATCTGAAACTGGCTGACAACTGTTTGCTATGATATAATATATTGTAACCAACACTACCCATTTTCCAAACTGATTTTGTTTTGTCTACACTCAGCACTTAAGTTCATCTGCTCATTCTTTTATTCAGTAGCAAGGCAGAGGAGAGAATTAAAGTCTCTGCAGGCTGCTTAGCTGAAGGTCTGCAAAATTTGCTTTCAGATACACAGTTTTTGAACTAGATTTTCCTCTCCTCTGTTTACAAAGTGCTGAGATGTCACTATCTAAAGGACCTTAAAAACCTGGAACCTGAAGAACCTGGGTTCTTCATCTCTGCATTCAAAAGTTCCCTTATTAGCTCTCAAACATCACAGAACAGCAGCTTGCTCAGTTTTTGATGCCCACTTCAATGCAAAACTACTTGGTGAAGCAATTCTGAAGTTTGCAGAGTGGGACAAACAGGCACTGAAATCCTTAGGCAGGTGTGAGAAATCTTGGGAAGCTTCTCCATGCTCATATTAGAATGCAAGATCCCTGCATGACACTGACCAACAACCTGGCAGTGTAAGTCAGTTCAAATGCATGAAACTTTTGTTTTATTCCAGAAGGGTTTTAGTGCAACTACATTCATCACAGCATCTCAATATCTTTCTGAGATGTAACTGATGTAACTATAAATTACCACAGTTTATACTTTCTCTCGTGTCTGGGAAAAGAACTCTGTGTGCAGCTAGATTATTTTTAGTTTCCTTATTTGAACATATATGCTGGGTTTGTATCTGTTACAGAAGAAAGATCAAGCAAATGCACTTGGCAGCTGGTCTGGAAAGTGATAAGACCATAATAGTCTTTAATGGAAATTAATTTCAGTCCTACACTACACTAGGAAATAAAATTTCCAACCCATATCAACTTGAGGTTAGTTCTTCTTGATTATTTAGAATGCTTCTGTTACTGCAGAGTGCAGTTTTAATCAAGAAGTTTTAAACTTTTCTAAGTTCATAACATCTTGAAAATAAGGCCAAAGATGTGAATATAATACTCCTTCAAGATCTAGCTAGAGACTTCCAAAAATTTGTAAAAAGACTGGGAGTTAGACATGGACAAAGTAGTTTGCATGCCTCAAGAATTGTGTTCCTTAATTTTGCAAGAACGCTGGAGGTGTGAGCCAAGAGAAGTAGCATTGCACATTATGTGCAGCACCCAAGCCAGCACTTCACATCCTCAGACCCCTCAACCCCTTACCAGGCAGATGACTGTGAAATGAATGAAATGAAGAATTATTCCTTCCTAGAGGAGATGGTGCTGGTGTCAGACTGTGTCACTATATACTGAATATGCTTCTTTAAGAAACCCTTGAACCATTTGACTGTATTGATCTCCTGTCAGAGAGAAGAATGGCATTTCTTGCCTGTGAGAATGTCACACTGTCACCAAGAAGGAGAAGAGACATCCACTCACCACCCATCAGTGAGTCTCTCAGCAGTGGTCTGTGCTGCTCTCCAAGGCACACTCTGCTACAGTGGTGACTTTTTAAAAGGTCTGGATAAAAATTTACATAAAGTAGATCAACTTCCCATTGATTTCTGGTATAATATGAGCTCTTCCAGTAATGTCAAATGTATTATATTTGGCTAGAATCAGAGTATCTGGAGAAAAGCAGTTTTGCAGTCTTGCACCCAGGAGGAAAAACAGAAGTCTTCCAAGCAAACCTCATTGTGCTACTTTTAATTATCAGTAAACCAAGTTGTTCATAACTCCTCCACTGGCCAGCTACTTCAAAAGTTCCACTCAAAGGGTGTTAATCAGCAGATCTGCAGGAATCACTGTATAAAATTGCTGCTCTTGGAATCTGTTTCATAGCTGGGAAAGCTTAGTATTTCATGTTTTCCTTACTTTTGGAGCATCACAGTGCCTGCTGCCCTATCTTTGCACTACAGCTTCCTCCCCCGCTCCTCAAGATGAGTCCTGAACTCTGCATGGTATTGCTTATTCCTCCTTGATCCTTCATAGGTGTTAGCTACACTGTGAGGACAGGAAAGCCCCTAAACCCAGCAGACTGCCTGGATTATCCCCTCAGTTACATAAGAACTGAGTGAAACTTGGGCTCCTTTTGAATATGGGAGCCTGTATGGAAGGGACTCAGGACCAATTGCCTCTTATTCTTTCCTTCCATAGCATTAGCATCTCCACCAAAATACTTGGAACTGTTTCACAGATTAATATTAGACCCTCAATAGCCAGCTGATATTGTTCTGCCTTCAGAAAACAAAGGAGACAAAATGAAAAAATCCACTTTTTTAAACAGCAAATTCAAAACAAACTTCAGAAGAGACAGTCCTGGTGTTCTTTATAAAACAAATACTAGGGGATGCTTGTTCTACTAAGAAACAAAATATTTTCCTCCACGATCTGAAGAGAGGTTGCAGCAACTTTACTAAAGCATATCTGGAGCATGGTTAGAACTGCAGCAATGCCAAAAAAAAATCCTGTTAGAGATGCCCTGGCTCTAAAAGTAAGCAAGTAGGCAACAAAAAAAGTCTTTGTTAAAAAAAAAAAAATCTTAAAACAAGTAGACTTAAATAAAGAGCAAACAGTGGTCTACAACATGACTACAGTATTTTCATATGTAGAGAACCAAGAATGCAAACTACAACTTAAGTGGTCTTATTATAAACACCATACTTTTTATGTTTCAACTTAATGTACATAAATGAATATTAAACCAAGTAAAATATAATAATTATGGAATATGCATATGGGGAAAAAACATGAGAACTAGGGCCCAAATAATACTCATCTTGCTTTGGTTGCTGGTATTATTTCTTCAGAAGTAGTTCAAAGGCTGCCTCCAGAATATAAAGACCCTGCAATCTTTTTTTGAATGTTTGAATAACAGCTCTCCCTACACATAATTAGATTTGAGAACATAAAAGTATTTTGCCTGAATAAATAACATCAGAAGTTCAAGAGCCCAAGATGAGTATATTTGCCATTATATCAAAAGCAAATAAAAAATCGTTCCCTGAAAAATCAAGTCTTAAAATAGACCAAAGTACAACATGTGCCTTTGTTTTATCCGAGTGTTGTGTATCTGGACTGAGACTGTTAGCTTCTCTGTGTCAAGATCAGATGAAAATTATCTGCATAAAGGGAGTAAAATGTCAAATTCTGAATATCTGACAATTCTACAACAGATGGCCTTAAATACTAGTGATTCAGTTGTTGCTGGCATTGGGTCAGTTCTTTACTTGTTAATTAAGGACCTGAATTTTGAACTATTATTTTGCTATAAAATGCCCATTGGGCAAAAAAAAAGAAAATTAGAAAATGCATAGCTAAAGGTTTTAGAAAGCTTGCTCTCTGCTTGTGCAAGAATTTCTATTCTGGTTGACTAATAAAATTCCAGGTTGGGAAAAAACCTCCTCTCCCAGTTGTTTAAATAAGGCCCAGATCTTGCTTTTAGTAAATACTGGCAGTATGCAGGTGCAGAAATGTTCAACCCTATCCCTTTCAGCTCACGTGAGGATATATTTTATAGTCTGAGATGCTCGGATAGCAAATGTTCAGCCTCTTCTTTCCACAGCCTGGCTTTGGAAAGCAAGTCACAGGAGGGGTGACAGGAGGCTGTTACTTCTGCTCTGCAAAGGAATACCCAGAGTCATTCCTCCTCCTCCACAAACTGGAGCTTGCCAGGAGTTCACTCATCATTTCTACCACAAAGCTGAGTTTGTCCTTGTCCTTCACACAGGACCTGCCTCTGCCTGTGTGTCACTGCTGAATCTCCCATCTCCTCTTCCCTCTTGCAGCTGAAAACAGAACATTTGTCTTGTCTAACTTTCTAGTCCACCACAAATTGCCCCAGGATACTCAGGGCAGCTTTAGTGCCCAGAGAAACGTCCCTGTCACACTCCCTCCTTGGGAATGGTCCCAGCAAGGGGGTGAAGGAGTGCCATGCCACTTCTTAAATGGGCACAGATTCTTGAAATGGAATCAACTGAAGAAAAGTGAAATGCCTGAAAAGTGATAAAATGCCTGAAAGAGATGAAATTCAAATTAAATTCAAATTCAAATATATTCAATATAAAGCAAACATAGCAATTTCAGACTTTTTAAACTAAGCCTTGACAGGTATTTCACTTCATTTATAAGTTACACTTACAAAAATAGTGCTCATTAAGTTCAAGATCATGCTAAATCATATCAAAGTTACCCTATAACTAAGGAAAACAAAACAGCAAGTAATAGCCACACAACAACGACAATAACCTCTCTCCGTGATGTTTTCTTTCCATTGGCATGTCCTCTGTGTGAAAATCCATTCCCCCAAATCACTTCCTCTAATCCAGCCTGTATTCACACTGGTGATGAGACCCTCACCAGCAGTTACCACCAGGAGAAATTCCCCAAAGAACTTGAAACTAAATTTTTCCCTCCTGAAGCATCAGTTTGTTATCTGATGCTTTGGAATCTATATGCAAGAGCACATAAGGGCTGGCAATTACACAGTTGGGTATTTATAAACTCTGAAAATATTACCATATGTTAGAAAGCAAAAATGATATACCACTAAATAAACTTTCCCTTTCCATTAGATGCACATTCCCTGAAAAAAATACAATTAGGCAGTAATCAGCCTTGAAAATACATATTTAAATGTAAGATTAAATTACTTTTTTTTTTTTAACAGAAAGAAATGAAATTTTGCGTGAGTATGCAATTTTCAAGTATTTCTATGCAATAACAGATTTAACAGCCAGAAGATATATTTGAAGGAAATGGAAATATTAAGCTTAGCAATCTAACTTTTATTATTTCTTTACTTTACAAATAGCCAAACACTGCTCTGGAACACCATGGACCATTGATTTGCTTTTAAATAGTAGCAATATCTTTGACTTCTGTATAAAGCAAACATAGCGACTTCCTTTTAAACTAAGCCTTGACAGGTATTTCACTTCACTTATAAGTTACACTTACAAAAGTGTTTTATTTAAATGGCCAGTAAGTACAACAATCACCTTTTAAGAATGCACCTTTTTGAAAGAAATCCTTCTTGACACATTTCATTTTGGTTTCCATCCATGCAGAAGCAGTTATCTGATGTTTAACATAAGCTAAGGATGCAGTTCTGGATGTTACATTGGTCAGACTTGGCAGTGGATGAAATTGCTGTTCCTTTGCTTTTTGTTTGATGTTAGATGGCCATTTCTAACTGGCTCTGCTTGCCCCAGAGGGCACAGCTGGAGAAGTGCACAGCACAAACACAACAGGCTCAGAAAGCAGCAAAGCATCTGCCACTGCTCCCAAAGTGAATCACTTGACCCATTCTAATTCTTAATTCTCTACTGCCTATTAAAAGTAGAATATTTGACAACACTGAAAAAAAAAAAACCCACAAAAAATTAAGAATCATTAAAACATCTTATAATCCTGAGAACAAATGGCTTCTTATGGTTTAAGTGAGCAAATTTTGATCACAGGGGGTGAGATACTTTTTCCTGCAGATCCCAAGGACTGAAAGAACAATGCCATAAATTAATAATAGCGAGTCTATAAAGGTTGAATTGATACTGACATCTTGGATATTATTACAGTAAATGACAGATTAATGGACAAAGGCACAAGATCCCAAAAGTCATCCTAGATATTTCATTACTAGGAAGTAACCAATAATTATATTAATTAGCACAGCTAAAAATCCCATCGAGCAGTAAATGATTTCAAAGGAAATTTTGGCTATAACAATGACAAGTTAAGTAGTAACTTAGGCCAATGCCAGCACAGAATAAATGATTTAATGATCCCCTTAGAAAGTTTTATTTTACTGAGATCAATATCTGACCCCTATTATACACTAAAAGCCATGCCTAAAACCAATTATAAGAACTATTGTTGGTACTCTCAATTACAAAGAAATTTCCTTCTCAATTGTCATTCCATCAAAATTAAATACATAATATGGAACTCAATGCATCTTTCTGACATCTCAAGAGCAATAGGAGCTATTTATATTTAAAGATTTTATTGTAAAAAACCCTGTCAATCTTCAGTACTCAACTTTCTGCATTATAAAAAAAAAATCAAAGCATTTAGCACCAATATGGATTTCTAAATGCAACATATTGTTATAATTTATAAGTGAATCATGGAATGGGGTTGAAAAGTACCTTAAAGATCATCTCATGCCAACCCCCCACCAGGCTCCAAGCCCTGTCCAACCTGGCCTTGGACATTTCCAGGGATGGGGCATCCACAGCTTCCCTGGGCAACCTGTGCCAGTGCCTCACCACCCTCACAGTACAGGATTTCTTCCTAATATCTAACCTAAATCCTTGCTTTTAGTTTGAACCCATTTCTCCTTGTTCTGTCCATGCAGTTCCTGATCAATGAACATCAATAGTAAGGCTGATTTATCACTGCACAGGAAACATAATTCAAAAAAAAAGTGAACTTCAGATTTTACATTATTAAAAGTATATTTTAAATATATAATCCCTTTCAAATTTGACATTCATCAAATGCAACAAGTACCCCACACAAAAAAAAAAGGGTTTTATGATGAAGTGAACCTTTTTAAACTAAAGGTGTACATTGAGTCTCTACCATTACGAAACAAAGGAAAAATTCTTCACTTAGAGGGTGGTCAAGTGCTGGAACAAGCTGCCCAGGGAAGAGATGGAATCACCATCCCTGGAAGCATTCAAAGGCATGTGGCTGTGGCACCTGGGGACATTAATGGCTGTGCTGGGTTAGTGGTTGGACTCAATGATCTTAAAGGTTTTTTAAAACCTTACTGATTCTATGATTTTTAGAGGTAATATTTTTTATACATATAAAATCTACATATCCTCTTTAAATCCTACTGGGCAATAAAACATTTGTATTCCAATTTTGCAACCTGTCTTTGCTCAGATCACATCTTGCTCGTGCACAAATTCTGCTTGTGAATGATGCCAGGCAGCAACAAAGATAATTGTCACATATCAATCAAACATCACATAAAAAGGCAGTTAAACTGACAAAATAGGACCTGAATGATGGAATACTCAATTAAAAAATCAAGAACTAATGGAAACAAGATTCTTGACTAACTTGACTTCCTTATGTTTGTCATGGTCTAAAAGCAGGCTGCTATTGCATTGGTCTAAAATAATCTAGTTTCATGTTTATTTTATATATGTGTGTTCATAACAGTCTAAATCTCAAAATACCTTCATAAAAAATTCCCACTGTGCTAATGCAATAGGCACTTTAAAAAAGCTTACTGGCCATTTAGTTCCAGAGTCATTCTAATTCTGATGTAAGACCAGCTGACTCATCTGTTCATTCAAACATGAATATGTTTCTGGAGTTACACCTGCTACTCACAAGAGACAGGACAGGAAAAAAAAAAAATTAAAAACAAAAGCAAATAAAAAATACCTGTTTTCAAGTCCATATTCAATTTGTACCACTTACACTATTGTTTTCCTTCAGTGAGCAATTCCCTTAAAAGCTTAATTTTTTAACCAAGTTTGTTTTCAGGAAAATAAATATAGCTTCCAGAAATTACTTGAGGAACAGATATTAATCTCTTTAGTACTGGAAAGTGTAGTTATAAACTAGACATTAACCTGAAAATACACTGGACAATCGTTATGGAAATGAGTGAGCATTTAAGGTAGCACATCCCTTAATAGAAAGATGTAAATAATGAATACAGAATTAATGGGAAAGTTCTCCAGTTCCATTGCAAAATTGAAATTTAAACTAAAGGCAAACTTATAATGAATTTTGGAAAAAGACTTTCCTACAGCAAGATTAATAATTGCTTTCAATTTTTTTTAAATAGACAAAAGAATGAAGCCTCCATATAAAATATAACTGTAAAAATCCTATGTTATCAAAAGAATTGTACAGTAATTCATCTAGACAGCTCTCACTCTAATGCCACTTTATGATTAGTGAGGTTAAAAAATGGGATCATGAAATAAAGAAGATTAATTTCTCTGAAGTTTTTACAGCTGAAAGTGGACACTAAAGATTAACTACAGAGACAAGAAATCCAGGCCCTACAAGGATGAGAAATTTAGACCATCTGTATTACATCGAGTATTACTTTATGCATTATTCTTGGCTTTTCATCAAACTCCGACCCTTATAAACATCCTTTCTGTTTAAAGCTTTAAAGACTACAGCTGTTCTTGTTACTGGTTCTGGAAATCACTGCTCAAAACCTTTAAAATGGAACATATCTGAAAAGACTAAGCAAAACTGATATTTACCAAAAAAAGCTTATAACTAAAGTAAACTTTCAACAATCTGAAGATAAACATAGCAAGAACAAATAATCAGGATAAACACAACTAGCTTAAGAAAACTTCAGGAAGAAACTATGAAATATGGAAAAATTATTTAAAGATGATATACTGGGTATTAGTGAATATTGAAATATAAAGCACAGAAGGCTTTTCTCCTCTGAAAATAAAAAGAAGGATCTGTATACTGGATTAGAATTTATCATACCTGCTGCTTACTCTGAAAGTTAAATTAGAATGAACCATTCACAATTCCAAAATAACTTGGAATAACCAGCTATAAAATTACAGTAAGAAAATGTTGGCATTCATTTAATTCATCTTTTCCAACCCTTTTACTGAAGCAGTAGAACAAAGTTATACAATGTCTGTGTTCTAAAAACAGAAATTAAAAAAAATTACACTGTATAGATTCTAAATAAGCATGTGTCAGAAATTTCTACAGCTACAAACTAGCAACCACCCCTCCTCCACACATTTAATGTTTTAATTCTCCAATATATAATGACAAATGTACAGGAGAGCAACTCTCCTAGTTTTAAGACCTAAAATAAGCTTGGCAATCAATTTCTATCTGGAGTGATCTTATTGCAGTCCTTACAATAAAAATTATAACAAACAGAATCAGAAGCAGAGCACCTTTATTGCTCTGAGGTTGCACCTGAGATAACCTGGGAGGAAATGTAAGAATGAATAAGCAGATTAACAAGGCAAAGTGGCTCAAATCCTTGCTCTGTGACACACTGCTATCATTCCCACCAAAGAAAACCAAGTTTTCAGCTATTAAACCATTGCCCATCTACTGCTACAGGTATGCCCACAGGTCTGCTGGCCAGCCAGAGGCTGCAGGACTCCAGTGCACAGCCCAGAATAATGTCATTTTATACAACCACAGCTGGCTTGGGCAATGTCCAGAACTACACCCTGAACATTCTGGCAGCTGCAGGGAAAACTCAGGAAAGCCATCCAAGCAATTTGCTTTTATGTCATAAAATAACCTATGGAGTTTTGTATACCCAAAGTGAACTATTACTTCAGGTCCAATCTGTCTTTCCAAGAGGCATGGAACACTTCTGGAACTCTTCATTTTTGACATTTATTTGATCTTCAAATCTCAAGTACATTTGTACAGCTCCAAATATAATCTAACTGAAGGTCTTTAGGCTACTCCTCTGGGAATGTTCCAATGAAATTCAGAAGTTCACTGTCATAGAATCACAGAAGATTTGGGTTTAAAAACCATCTCATTCCAACCCTCCTGCTGTGGGCAGGGACATCTCCCACTATTCCAAGTTGTTCAGAGCTCCACCCAACCTGGCCTTGGACACTTCCAGGGATGGAGCAGCCAAAGCTTCTCTGGACAACCTGTCCCTCACCACCCTCTGGGTGAAGAACCTTTCTCATATCCAACCTAAACCCTTCCTGACACAACTTGAGGCCATTTCCTCAGCATCTGCCATCTCTACACACCTGCCTGTGCACCTGCATCTCATTCCTGGCAAGAGGTTAAGAACAAGGTGAGATCTGCAGTTTGCAGACCCCCAGCACAGACCTATAAAACCTGGTCCCATGTTTATAGCAAACAGCAGCTTTAACAACAATGCTCCAGTAGTATGATTTATTGGAAAATTGGTGTCATGCCTTCTGCCGACCTGCTGCCAAAAATGTAATGCAACTCAACATCTGCATCTTCAAAATGAAGGCGCAAACGTGGAGAGGTCACTGGGCAAACTGCAAAGTCTTCCAGAAACACCACAGACTTCTTTTCCCAGAGGTCAGAATTGTAATTCAAGAAATCAGGAATTCCCACCTTTGGGACAAAACAAACAAACAAAACAAAACAAAAAAAATTCCCACCCTAAACACCATGAAGCTCAAATTACTTGCAGTGCTACATCTAGTTTTAAGGACTAAAACCTACATAAAACCTCACAAAATCTCAGAGGAAAACCAGCTTTACTCATTTATGAAAAACCACAACTCAGACAACCTCCCCTCTTTTTTCCTACCAGCAGTGAGGCAGAATTGCACTCTAGAAATGTTCAGTAGAGTGGATTTTCAGGCGATCTCACATTTATTACACAAGCTTAAAGCAGAGCACCATACCTAACAAAATGAGATTCAAGTGATTCTGCCTGTATGCTTCTGATTCAGAATAATTTACAGTCATTTTACTTTCCAACTGTTTTAAAGATTTTTGTCTGAAGAAGAAATCAGAGGGGGAAAAAGGATTCAAAAAAGACATGAGTACAGGCACCACAGGACTCCCTGGTTTCACACCATCCAGCAAAAAGAGCTCTGAAGAATGTGACAGCCAGGGCTCTGATCTGTGATTCCTTGAGGTCTCCTCCCAAAGCACTTACTTCAGTTTCAAGTAACAAGATGAAGATGAAACCTTTTTCCCAGTCCTTGAGTCTGACACTGAAGTCCTTCAGTAGACTAATACAAATTAAAATAAAATCAGTCCCTTTGTAAAGACCTAAGACATCAAATATATAATTAAAAAACCCATTGTATCAATATCTACTAGCATTGATTTGAGTTTATTTGAATTAGACAAAGCCACATATTAGGTTTTTACTTCTTTACTTTAAATGCTTCTACATAAGAGCAAAGGCATTTTATTTATATAGATATCCCTGGAGAAAGAGTTCAAGTTATTTTTTTTTAACATGGTGAAACTCTGAGCTTCAGCCACCTATATAAGATGCATTAAAAACCCTTAAAGAAGCATTTATGTTCAAATATTAGTGTGATAATACTCACACTGTCAACAAGGGAAACAGAATCTACAAGGCATGAAAAACTTTGGAGGTCACCAGTTCAGTGATTATTCTGCAATGATTAGAACTTTGCTTCCCCACAGCATAAATTGCCTCAGTGTACAAATAGAAAAAAAGCGAGTAAAGCAGTAAAAAAGGCCCTTACATTTTGATATTGATTCTCTCAGAGTTGTTCCAAAGGACAGTGTTTCTTCTTGAAGACAAAATAGAGGCTGTCTTCTCTGCTAGTGACAGCCACACTAACTCAGCTGTCTTCTATTGAAAAACATGTCAGATTTGTGCCTGCTAGAACAGGTTTTTTCCCTCCAGAAAAGACCTCAGAAATGTATTTGTAATATATTCAGTGATTTTTTCCCCCTCCCTTTCAGAAAAAAAAAGGTTAGCCACATTTCATTTTTACCTTTTGTTATAGCTTCCTTCCCCTCGGTCCCGTTCTCAGCTACAAACAAATGAAAGCATCATTTGTAACTGTGAAACACTAAAATGGGATTTTCTTCATTACTTCCCATTATAAAGTACACTGAATATTGCTCTCAACTGCACTGCACTCCAAAAATGCCTGTAGTACTTCTTTCTTGTCAAAGGAAACTGCACCTCTGCATTAGCAGATGTTTTTCTTAATTAAAAAAAACCAAACCAAAAACCCAGCTATAACAGTTATTGATTCAAGCATTTCTAGCACATTTATTGTGTCCTCCTTTTCCACATATAATTTATATTTGGTGTGTACTGCAGAAAACCAAGACATTGCAGGGCTATTCTCAAACAGCAAAGGCCTTTAAAAGTAATGTTTAACTTCTGTGACTTGTTCAATCAACTCCAATTAAATCACTTGGTAAGAATGGATTACTCCCAGGAGGGAATGCTGCACATATTAAGTCATTACAGTTTTCAGGGAAAGTGACATATTCCTGTATTTAGAAAATTTATAGAACAGTGCAGTTAGTAAAAACTGATTATAGCTGTACATCACTGATAAAAACATTCATGGATTAATAGCATCTATTTATATAAACACAATTTTCGATGGATGGACAAAAAAAAAAGTCAATTCTGGAGACATGTAGTTATGTATATGCACCTAGTAAGCTACCACACATCTGAAGCAAAAAGTAATTTAATCCACATATCTCTGTTCTAGGCATCAATTCCTTAAGTGTTTATTAGAATCATTCCAAGTATTTTTCTCTCTCATAGTTAGAACACATTAAATCATTAAATTCAAAAGAAAAAAATCACCAAAGATGTTTTCAGACACCCTTTGCATCCAGAACTCCTAGCCAAGATGACTTTAGACTTGTTCTTATTGTACCACCAGGAGACATGAAAGACCTGTTAAGTCATCTTAATAGAGAACTTGTCCCTGGGGTGTCTTCTGCAAGTGATGCATTTCATTGACTCTGATAGTAAAAGGGTCATAAGCAGAAGCAACAAATATGCAATGCAGCAGTGAATGCACATTCTGGATTTATTAGAGAAAATTGAAAGCATTGCAGCACCAGAACCTAATACACCATTAAATACAGCATAAAACACAATAAATACCTCCATACCTTACTTTTATTATATATTTTAGGAATATTTTAAGCCACAGTACATTAAGCTACTTTACACCCAGCATGGGGCTCTGCAGGTGATACACGAGAGCTCCACCTTATTTCTCCTCCTCAGAATGTTCTTATTTATATTTCATATGCAGTTTGTCACAACTTAATTTAAATAGCAGTTAAATAACTGTTAATCTGGTCCTAAACCCATTATATGCTTTTACATCACATTCAAGAAGTACAGTACTCAGAACATCTATGTTATTTTTCTGCATATATACCTAAAAACATAAAGACTGTAAGACAGCAGCCAGTACATATCATTGGAACATATTATAGCAAAGTGTAATAACATTTGTGGAAAGCAAAAGATTCAGTGCTCAGTATAAAGAGCAAAGACTGATGTTGAAAAATGTTTCTTTTTTGTAAGTTGATAGGATAAACACACCCCTGGAACATTCCGTCCATGGCAGGAGACTTAAAAAAAAAAAATTAATGCCAAATTAGTTGTTCAATGCTGACAGAGTGAATGGGACTTTGCCCAAAAAACCTCACATGCATTAGAAAAATTCTATCAAAAAACAAGATTAGTACTCCATCTTTGTGAAGAATGCACCTCAAACTTCTAAACAGAGATAAACTGTCCTCTAAAGGGACTCTCACACAGTGATGGACAAAAGAAGCCACCTTTAAATGCAACTCTGGAAACATATGAAAGGCTACCAAGAAGTGAAAATGCAAATCCTCCAAATAT
Source organism: Onychostruthus taczanowskii (assembly GCF_017590055.1). Lineage (NCBI taxonomy): Eukaryota > Metazoa > Chordata > Aves > Passeriformes > Passeridae > Onychostruthus > Onychostruthus taczanowskii. Next base: position 23,671,346 of record NW_024499239.1, on the reverse strand, counting down.
CTGTTAGTCTGAAACCTCTTGAAAGTAAATGAAGTAAAAAAAGTAAATGAGTAACATGAACAAGAACTTTTAATGTATATTAAACACTGACTTTTCCCATATTCAATAGCTTACAAAAGGCTTGGGATTCACAAATTTAACCTCTAACAACAAAGAAACAGAACAAAACCAAGCAAAATCAGATCATACAAACTAGAAAAAAAGGAAAAACAACCACAACTCAAGCTGTCACTGGACAGTTGTATCTTTGGGAGTATTTTTTTTTTACTTCTCAGAGATATTAGATTGTGTCATGACCAAGTGGTGCAGCTTTATTGAGTTTAAAACAGCAAAGATTAATGCAATAGAGCAGCCTTCATGAACTTAGCAGCAGTGTAAGGGCTGGAACTGGAAATTCAAGACACACATATAACCACAAGGATGCCCATGCATCAATTGCTGCATCCAGGAGGTTTTCACATGAACATTTTTTGTTTGGTTTGGGGTTTTTTTACACTATACATGCCTTTAACTGAAATGCAACATTTAGTATAGTTCAAAGAACTGGACTTAATCAGTTCTGTGTATTTTATTTTTGTCTGCTCATTCTGAAGCACAATACTAACTATTTTTAGATCCATGACTTATAAAAGCTTTAAATCTTTGCCTGTATTAAGCTTTTTGCTGATGACATTTATACAGGACAGGTACAACAGACAAGTTGTGCAACAAAAAAAAAAAAGCAGAGGCTTTAAAAAAAATTAAAATCAGTAAACTTTCAAGACTTTGAACCACTGACACCTCACCTTTTGTCCTATAAGACAGAATAAAGGTCACCAAAATAAGATGGATCATGCAAATGCCTCCAAAACTAAGTGCCTGCCTATGATGCATCAACATAAACTTCTTCCCTGTAACTATGTGGAAAATACCATCCTGATGACTTCTGTTAGCTATTGCTACATTTTCTGCTTCAAAAGCATTCATAAACTATTTTAAAAAACCTCATGTGGGAAAATGTAGCTGTTTTTCAGAACATTAATACTACATTCCTATATATCTAAGTCAATTGATTTGATTCTTTACCGGCAACATAGATAAACACAAAAATAAACCATTTTGTGAACATTCTGCAGTTCCTCTGAGAGCAGCTGTTACTGTAAACATGTTTTGCTAGAGGCAAACTCTGTTCCTTCTCTTTTCATGTAATTCCTGCCTTCCTCTAATTTTCAAGGTTGCTTTAGTGGGAATAAAACAATAGGCAGCCAAGCCAAATAGCACTGTAGTTTAAGTTTTACCAAAATGTTTCCCCACACAGTAATACATATTTTATACACACAAATCTTCTTCCAGGTCCTGAGAATGCAAAGTTTGAGCCAATTCTTGGGTTTTTTGTGGGTTTTTGTTTTTCAGGGAAAGCTTTTACAAACCATCACAAACTGCACCACTACAGTACTGAAGCTACTCATTATTAACATGCAGTTTTCTGCATGAGAATTTTGAATTACTGTATGAATTCTGCTTCAGTTACATTTTAGTTCATATAAATATTTTATTCTCAAAACAAAGAAGAAAAGTTCTAGTTGTTTTTCTAAATTCCCCTAGAAAATCAAGCAAAATACTTATACTGAAGGGGAACTGGTGCAAGAAGGAATTTAATATGGCAGAGATCTTACACACACTGATTATGTCAGCATTTCCTAAAACTGGATGTGGCACTTGGTGCCATGGTTTAGTTCAGGTGTTAGGACATGGGTTGGACCCAATTAGTTTAAAGGACTCTTCCAACTTAGTGATTCTGTGATATGAAATCATCTCACACAGTGTGGCAGTCATATTTTCTGGAAAAATCCCCTTGCCCATGATTTCTCTCCTGGGAATCTGAGAAGTCTCAGAAAAAAAGGAAAACAATATTATCTCATTTGCTTCTCCTGTTTTGCTGCTTTGGAATGTGGCTGGAGATTGTTTATCCAACAGGTGATTGTTTCATTGGTTTCATGTGAATTGTTTTGACTCAATGACCAATCCAGTGCCAGCTGTGTCAGGACTGTGGAAGGAGTCACGAGTTTTTCATTATTATCTTTTTAGCTTTCTGTCTGTATTATTTCTGTATTCCTTAGTATAGTTTAGTATAGTTTTAGTATAGCATTCTTTAATATAATATAGTACCTTAAAATAATAAATTAGCCTTCTAAGAACATGGAGTCAGGTTCATCATTCCTTACTTCATCTGGGAACCCCGCACATACAAGAAACAGAAGCTCAAAAAGATGAAGGAGAAGATATTTATGCACCATGAAGATGGATAGACCTCAGACACAACATGCTTGACCAGCCCAAATGCAAAAGCCCACAGGAAGGACAAAACCCCACACCTTGTAGCAGTCTCAGCTGGGAGGGGAGGGAGCAGGAGCTGCACCAAGGGCTCACACAGGTTGTCAACTGGCTGCAGCACTCAGCCCAAAGAGATTAAATCAGTGCCTTGGCTGGTGGCACATAATAATCAAAGCAGTTATTCATGTTTGAAATCCTTTTCAGCAAACCAGAGGAAGAAACAGAATACATATACAGCAGTATAGTACAGTACCAAGCTTGCAAAGGGGAGGATTGATATAATATAGAGATTCAGCTCAAAGGAACCTTGATAAACCAGGGGGCTGGGCCAGCAAAAAGGTATCAATCAGAAGGACAAAATTGCACACCTGGACCAGAGAGACCCCACACTTCAGTACAGACTGGGAACAGACTGCAGCCCTGCTGGAAAGGTCCTGAAAGAGTCAGCTCAGGGAAAAAAACTATCACAGAGCTAAACTTATCTCAGCAGCAGAGAACACAGCTCATAAGCAAAGTTGCAGCTTGCAAGGTTCACACTGGTGTGAGACCTCTTCCTCAGGGCACAGGCAGTGCAGCAGTGGAATGGCTGTCCAAAGAGATGATAGAAGCTGTACCTTGGAGATCTCCAAAACGAGGCAGACAAAGGCAGAGCTGCACAACCTTATGCTGTCAAAGAGCTTCTCTCTGATGGAGAGGCTGGACAAGATATCCTGCAGAAGTCCCTGAAACCCCACAGGTTTGTGATTCTAATCCATAAGAACCCTTTACAAAAATTCTTTCATACCTTAAGATATTTTCCCTCAGCAAGGCTCTCTGTATTAGCCAGAGAAGTCCATTTTCACATCTAATTTATCTAGAGTAAGACATTTTCTCATGTAAGTACAATCAACCTCTACTAAAACTAAACTTGTTAACTATTTCAAGTACTGTTATTGTGAAAAATGCCTCCAGGTTTCAACTGTTAAGAAATTGGTCTAACTAATCCAAACCAATATTGCCGGTGGGTGAAAGGAATGTCTAAGATAGTTGCTATGCCCAAGCAAAAAAAAGAGGAGCTGCAAATTTTCCTTATCCTCCCCTAAAGCTTCTGTCTGTGAGAAATTTTCAGCCTTAACTGAAAGGCTGACCTTAGACTAATTGATTTATTGGCTTGTGGCAAAGCAAAATATCTCAGTCTCCCGAGGACAAACCTTGGCTGGGTTCTTGGTTGTTTTGTTGTTTTTTTGGTTTTTTTTTTTATTTTCACTGAACATTAGTATGTATCTGTCTGACATGAAAGACAAAATTAAGTCTTGGTCACAGTAGACACCATCAACAAGGCATTTGTGACACTGGAGCCAATTTTAGGCTCAGGCTTCTTCAGGTGCTCACATTCAAGCAAGGTCTAAACAGCACTGATTCCAAGGTTTGGAATTTTATGTAACAAAAAATCTAGTCCCACCTAGAACAGACGCTTTCATTATTTCACTGTGTGGGTTTTTCTGATCTGAAAATACATTCCCTTCTCATAGTCTCCACCATGCTACCATAAAGTTGGCTTAGCTTTAGAATATTTCACCCCTTTTTGCCCGCACTTCTCCACTACACTGAGCACAAGTTACTAGTCTGCACTCTGAAGACTTCTGTAAAACTTCCCAATGACAACCACTGCCTCTCACTCAACAGAAAGGAATTAATTTATGTTTTCCCAAACCTATGAAGCCAGACTTTATCAAAACACCTGTGGCATTTTCAAGCCAGCACCCCTGTGCCTTCAGCTGTTGGATGTGTCTATCACACTTGAGACGAGCTCCCATACAAACATCAGCAAATTCATTTAGCTACAGCACCAATATATATTCATTTAACTTTGTACCAATTCACACAAACTCTAGAGCACCTCAAATGCCCAAGCAGGCACCCTCAGATCAACTACTAAAGCAGATGCTCCACAAGAAGAAAGGTAGAGAAGGATTTAGCACCATTCATATTTTTTATACAGCATCCCAAAATGCTTTACTTTATCTGAAGGATTAAAACTCACACCTCTCACCTACCACAAGTGTTTAGGGAAAGGCAAGTCTAGAAGAGGCTGTCTTCTACCCGTCTGGTTACATCTGAGGCACAGCACAGGGGAGAAATCAAAGCTCAAAGGGGTGGGACAGAAAGTACAAGAGGCTATTCTGTAAGAAAAAAGGACGCCCAGCTGAGGCAGAGACCTCAGGTCTAGTTATCTGTATTTGAAATTGATTTCAACATTTAGTAGAAGGCACTCAAGATATTAAAAAAAAAAAAAAAAAAAAAAAAAAAAAAAAGCTAATTTGCCAGTTTAACTTCCAAAGCAGGTTATTCAAGACGATTACACTGCTAAAGGTAAGGAGGCAGCGTTCATTTCCCAGCTTCACAGCACACAAACAATTACTGTAAAGCCAGCATTCCTACTGCCTTATTCTCAGGCTACAGAAATATTTCTCATAAAAGTATCCCACTAAGGCAGTAAACAAATACATGTTGCCACCTGCTAGAAACAGGAGACAACTGTTCCCTGCACTGTGCAGAGCAGTGCAAATCTGCTTGTGCCATGTGTAGAAGCTGTAAACTACTTGTCTAACTTGGCAAAGGGAATATTAGGGAAACTTTACAAGTCTCTGCACTTGTTTATGATGAGACATTAATTTATATCATTCCTGATTAGATCCATGTGAATACTTTTGATCTATAAATAAGACTCCCTGTTGAACTACACGAAGCTAATTCAAAACAAGACATTCGTTTGCTGGAATGTGAGCAGCTGTGCAAAAAATAATTGGGATTGCTAGTCAAGGACTTCTATTTCAAAGTATTCCCCATGTAAACATGTTTTTTGTTGTTCTACTCTACAATTCATTATTGTCTTTCTATTTACAATATGATATTGTAACTCATCGATATTATTAGAGTTGAAGGCAGAAAACCTTTTTTCTCTTTGCAGGGGAGCCCACCAGTGCTCCAGTCTCTCACAAATTATCTGTTTTATCCCAGCCAGGATCACAGCACAAAGCAATGCAGTTTAAACTCACAGAATACAATTACAGAATAATCATCATATGACTACAAAGAGCTTGAAAAAACAAACTCTTAAATGTGCCCAACAGTGATCCTTGAAGCAGTTCTTAGTATTTTCTCTTGCATCAGGTCTTTGGATGTACCTTACACCTAGCTTATAATCTCACTTCAGCTTTCATTCCATTATTGAAACTCAGCCATCTGTTATGCCTGAATTGCTGTATCAGTCTATCTGTTATGCTTTCCAGCAACATAAATTTCTTACTTTGTCAAGTCTCAAACATGAATTACAATTTCTCCAGTGAATATAAAATAAAAATGAAATTTAAATTCTCAGCATGATCAAACATCCTTCCACTGTCCAGATATGTGGGCTCTGAAAACACAGATTTGTCTTCAAAACACTTTAGAAAAAGCAGCATCGAGAATGAGCATTTGCTTTCCCTGGCTGTAATCCTCTCTTTATTACAATGTCCCTTGGTAGTCTCCAGTTACAGCAGTTACACACCATAGAAAGTCAACAGCTGAAATTCATTTTTCTTTAAACTTATTGTTTGCAAGAGGAAATGTCTTTAGTCAATTCTAAGTAGGAAGTTACAACTTATATTGATAGACTTGAAGTTGCTCAAAAAAATTCCAGGCAGTTCAGCCCCCAAAAAAGTGGTTTAGGGTCACTTTTCAAAGGAGCAGCTGGATTGGTTCCTGACAACTTCTTGTCCAGAGAACATTCAGAGGCTGGCAAACATCTGGTTAGCAGCAATAGCTCTGATTATCTCTGACTTTCAGATTACTGGAAATGCAAGGCCTGACACTTGCACATCAGCCAGGTCAGGGGATGAACACCCCAGGCTGTGGTGACAGCCTTGAGCTTTGCTCACCCCAAACAGAAAAGAGGCAGAAGTGCCAGGTTTAAGAGCATGAAAATCAAAATTACAGTGAGGGAACAGGAAATGGGGACTAAAAGAATGAAAGTGAGCAGAAAATGTGATTGTGGTTTTAGTCTCTCTCCTACTCAGTGTCACAGTTTTGTCACCAACTACAAAATCCTGTAAAAACTTCTTTAAATGATTTTTGGTAAGAAACCAAAAGATATCTCCCAGATTATGGAACTTGTAGTTAAAATCACCTTACCACTGGTTATAGCAAAAATATCTAGTTATATTAATTCTAGTTTTATACTGTCTAGTTTTTTTAAAACTCCCATATTTAGCAGTTATATATTAGGGGAATAAGGTGTTTAAAGACTCAATAAACACTTAATATTCAACCAAAGAACTAGCAGTATTTTCTGTAACTTATATTAAAATCAATGCTAAATATATTGACTAGTGAAAAAACATGGTTAGTACATGCATCCCAAATTCTCTTTTTAAGGCTTGTTCTTAGTGTCTTATCAGTTACATTTTAGTGCACAGAAAATTTAATTGACATAATTAAATCAGATTAAATTAACATGATTAAGGGTGCAAAATCAGGCATGTCAAAGTTGGGAAACACTAAAATTAGAAAGTAACATGCTCTGCATTTTTCTAAATAGGAAGAAACCTTATGAGAGAAATCCCACCTTATTCCTCAAGAATTTGTCTATTGCAGACTATTCAAATCCTGCTCCCAAAAAAGAAAATCCTAATATTTTTTTTGTGGGACTTTCAACTGTAATACCCAAATAGTCATACATTCCTTTATTTTCAAAGAACATGTATTGTGAAGAAAGCATCTTCTGCAATCTACAAAATAATGAAACTAAGGCACAAGAGGGTTAAGTTCAGAGGTATTAAATGACTCAAACAGCCAATAGAAGATTGTTAGACATGACTTGTCAAAGGGCATGATTTATACAGCCAAATATGCAAGCCCTGCCTTGAAGCACATCACACCATCCCGAAGGTATGGCCAGTCACAGCTGCTAAAGGAAAGTCATCTTCAACGTCTCCCTTCAATTCTCCCAGACAAGAGAGTTCATTCTTCATTTCTACAGCTTGGTATTTGACTATCCAACAAGTCAATATATCCCAAAGAAGAAAAATAATACTAAGGTAACCACAAAATTACTGACTTCTGCTGACTTAGTGAGCTAAACCAGTTTGGCAAGCAGGAGATCTGATGTAAAGGAAGAAAAGTGGCAGCTTCAGGAGGGGGAGAGGGATTTCCCCTCTTGGAGGCAATTGTTTGTTGGATCAAGTTACACATCGTGCCAGGCTGAATGACTGGCTCAAGAACAGATTGCCAAAGCTGGCAACTACCCCAGGAAAAAACCACAGCCATCACAAACATTTCTAGCAGTGCAAGAACAGAAGAAACATCTGTCTCGTTCCCCCAGAAAATGGCTTTTCTGACTTTAACTGATACCCACCAGTGCTGCATCCTAAGGAACAGATCTGTCCAGGAAAATACATCCTGACAATCACACACATTCCTGGTTTTGCAACACAAGGTAAAAGAGCTCATAAGCAATGACTTCTCTTACCATAGTTTTGCACTGACCCATCCACACACCAGAGTGCTGTTCTGCCACAACAGGCTGCACAAAAATTGACACAAACAAGAAATGACACCTCCAGCACACTGAATCAAGCAGAAACCCTGCTGACAACAGAATATATAGATAAATAATAAAAGATGCCATCATAGTGAACAGCATATCCATTTACCACATTCTGAGGGCTTTACTCTGGAAACCTCATAACTTATTTTAGTATGCACTATGCATTCACTGAGCCCTCCAGCACCCTTTTTTAAATGGAAAGAATAAAAATTCTGTCACACGGAACATTACTGATAGTGAAAAGTTTCATATTTGCCATAGTAGCTCTGCCACATGGGCAGTGACAATGATGGACAGAGACTACAAAATAAACAGATATAAATTGTCTCTGGGCAACAAGACCAGGCCTTAGGGCTTCACTCCATAAATACTCCCAGCTATGCTGATGCAACTGTTCCCAGGAATGCACAGTGCAACACAATGCTGAAATGTCTGCATTTTTTTAATCAAAGAGAAAACAAACAATCAAACAAAAGACCACAAAAATCCCAGCCACCTTTTAAGCACAGTTTATGTAATTAATAAGGTTTATAGAGCCAAAAGGAATTAGACTTGAACAGAGGATAAGGGAGGAGGGACCATCAAACCGTATTTTCACATGACACATCAGAACAGTGTTTCATTTGTCCTGCCACCATGTGTTTCATTTCCCCTGGTCCCAATTCAGCATGTGATCTTCTCATTGGGAATGGGAAGGGTTAAAGAACTGAATAATTCAGTAGTCCAATTATTTTCATTTTCAACTCCTCTGTTCTTATTTTGACAGCAATGTCATTATAATGGACTACAGGTTCATAGCCAGAACCTCTTTAACTGACTTTTTGAGGTTTCTACTGGAATCCAGAGATTATTTTCAGGTTTTGATGAAAACACTTGGGGAAAATTCCAACAAACTAATAACCAGATAAAATTCCAAGTGCAATCTTCCCAAATTTCCAAGAAGCATTGGAAAGCTTGAACAACTGTCCTCATTTTTCAAGTGTTCCCCAGTTGGAGATACACTTCATTCTTCTTACCCTTTTCTGAGATGGGGAAAAACTTTTTCTATGAAATCCTTGAAAATATTGAAAAGATTTTTAATGCTACACGCAATTTCATTTTAATGCCAATTTTTAAGTTGCCTTTATTTTCCATCTTTCATTTATTTTTCTATTTGCAACATCCCACACTAGTATAAAATTAACACTTGGCTAATACATTTGATGGATTTGTTAGTCACAAACTGCATGTTCCAACAATATTAAAATGACATTAATGAGAAAATTGCAAAGCTTCTTTTTAAATCAAATTGAGCCTTTTTAATTTACTTTTTTAAAAATAGCTAAATCCCTGACTGAGCTATATTGCAAACAAAAGATGTTTGTTTGAAATACTGGAAAGAATTCTATTCTGCTGTTTCCATCTCTTTGTTCCACCTTTGGTATTGCAAATCAGATCAGCTCCTATGCTCATGCCTGGCAATCAACAAACAGTATTCAAGTCTGTATAATTTTTGGCAGTTTGTTGTTGCTTTACTGGCTGTAATTAAAATAACGAGCAATCAAACAGTAACTTAAGTATTGCAAATAAAATAAATTGTGAAACACACAACTTGTTAGCCAGCTTTTACAGAACTAAACATCCAAGTGCTTTTCATATACTCTAGGTATTTCCAGAAAGCAGCAAGTGTACTGCAAAGTTTGACAAGCTGGTTTATTTAATTTCTCTGTCCTGGTTGTGCTGAGCTGACTCCAACCTGCTCCCAACTGAAAGATCAGAAGATCAAAGATTCTGCAATTCTATTTCTCATTTTCATATACCTGAAGTTTATTTTCTTAATTCCTTTTTAGCAAAAAAAAAGTGTAATTCTCATATAGAAGTGTCACCATTCTAAATATTTCAAAGCGAGAGAAAACTTCAAGACAAATTAAAGCATTTTGTTACCTTCCTGCTTTCTCCTCATCTTTAAAAACAACTAACTCTTAGGGTTCCTAGTGTCACATACTTGCACACTACAAATACTTAAAACTACAAAAAAGTTCTAGTATACTCTTTAAAATACTCCTAATTTACTCAAAAAACCCATGAAAATATATTTACTAAAATGTATTTTCAAACTTGAATTAAAAGCACTTGGGAATTAGACAGATTTTTATTGCAGAAAGGAAAACTTAATAAAATTTTCTGAGAATCAGCATACTTGGCCCTGCAATTTTCCTGTATCAATGTACACACTGAGAATGAAAAACAAGGAATGTAAATTTATGAGTAATGCTAGTAACACAATGAGATACTCATTATTTTAAATTACAATGTGCAAGCACATTTACAAAACAGTCTGCAAATTCCTTTCCAACTTCTTTTTAATAAAAGTAAAACCATATAAGCTATAATTTAAGGTTTAGGTATACATAGATATTCTTTGTTAATTTTTAGTATACTAGAGAGGTTCAGCTGCAGCATAAAAAGTAACAGAAAAAGCAAAGTGAACAACAGTGTAATACCACCTACCTATGGTGGTTAAAGTTAACATCCATTTTTTTCTACAGGAGATATTTTCAGAAATCTTTCTGATAGCCAAACATTACTTTTTTGGTGAGTCAAACTACTTCAAAAGTAGCATAAAAATTTCTGCATAGATAGATATATCTATATAATGTTATTTACATGCATTATTTTCTAATTATTTTAATAAATATCACTAATTTACTATTAAAGCACAGAGCCTGGAACAGGCCTGAAAGAAATGTAAAACAATGTACAGAGGGCTCAATGAAAACTCCATTTTCAAGGCAATCTGGAGAACAATAGGACACACTCACCCTCAACAGAATACAAGATTAAAAACCCAGATTAATTTCTGAATTTGACCAGACTTTTCCAGCAATGAAAACCCACATGATTCTAGGGGAAGATACCAGATATTCTACTAATTTATTTTTATAGTTCCTTGGCTAAGTGGTTCCACCTGTTTCAATATCCAGAAGCATACTTTCTTCTACAGACATTTGAAAATAAGAAGGAGGGGAAAGAGAGAAGCTTTGGTAGCCTCTGTGGGCATAAATCAGGTTTAATTTAGGAACAACCAAACAAATCTCAGTCCTTGCTAGACCAACATGGCACATTCCATCAGCCTTGCTCTTGATTTCAGAACCACATGAAGCACTGCCATGTTTCCATGGGCTGCTTCAGCAGCACAAAGCAGACAGTTCTTAAATCATCCAAAAGAAGTTTCAAGAACCTGACAACGAGAAAGAGGCAGACAAAAAGAATCAGGTTTGGAAGTATAGAAAAAAATTCAGTCCTATGGTAAAGCTCAAGAATTTATCTGTCAATCAGCCATTGAAAACAGTCTGGGAAATAGCCTTCTTAAACCTTTGGATTAATAAACAGTTCAAATTGCACAGTCTAACAATATTTAAGTATTTCCACATCAGAAGTTTGATTTATTTTTTTTTCCTTAAAATAGCAAGGGAATGCAGTTCCATGCAGACACTACTAAAGTAAATCAGTGGTAAAAGAAAAAAAAATAAGGTCCTTTGAGTACAAATTTGCAGTAGATAAAACCTTAAATTAAAAAATACAGTCATTAGTGGGTATGTGCTCTAATTAAAAATTCATTTGACCAAATTCATCCCGCTATTTCTCCAGGTGGAACTCTCAAGATCCAGATTAATTAAATCTCACTAAACACTCTGGCCATGAGAATAAAAGAAAAGTTAATGTTTCTCCAGCATAACTTTGAATTGTCTGGCCAGACATATGAGATAGCAAAAAAAAAAAAAAATTCCATCAGCCTTAAATTGCAGACAGAATTGCCCTTAAGGACAAACACATAAATCTAATCATCACATTTCTGGGCACAGGTTTCAGGTGGAACAGTAAATACACCATTCTCCTCAAGAGGCTCGTTAGGCTCACTCATTTGGTGTGACTACGCCTGTGCTGGGAGGACATTAAGGTTTTCTCATTAAATCTCTTTTTTGGAGGGATGGGAGGGGAGAAGGGGGGGTCTCCAGAAGAGGACTCCATGAAGGGGTGCAAACAATGAGTGGGGCCTGACCCGTGCAGCCCAATTCCCACCCACCTGTGCTGGAAATTCTGGAAATGCAGCATCTGAATCACTGCCTGGGCAGGAGGAGAAGGTCTGCAAATGCTGAGCTCGCACTGCCCAAGCAGCAATTGCACAATAGCACAAAAGTCGGCCAAACAGCTCTGGAAATCAAGAAGAAAATTCTTTAAAAACTCCACTTTCTGAGAAAACAACTTAATTCATGTGGAACTAGGGACCATAATGAACTCCCAAATGCTTCAGCAATACAGTCATGAATAAACCCATGAGGGCTGAATAAGCATTTACACAAACACACTCAGAGAGTTCATAAAATAGCAGGCTACACCAGATTAAAAAAAAAAAAAAAACACCAAAAAACCACAGGATGAAAATGTGAAAATGTTCCAGAGGTGCATCTCATACCTTTAAAGCCAAACTGTAAACTAGGGAAAGCTGGCACACTCTGAAGAGAGATTTTTTGAAAAGGGATGAAAACCAAAACACAGATCACATGAACCCATTGGCAGGTGTCCTGTCCTTGCACACACCAGGAAGTGTTGAAGAACACCTGAATTAAATGGACAGATTGAATCTTTAACTGATAGCTCATAGCTTCACACTGGAAACTGGTTAAATATGGTAGTCATTGCCAACAGCTGACTGCCCCAGAACACATATGCCAAAAAACAAATAAAACACGCAGACAGAATTATATCCCTTCATTAAAAAGCACAATTAAAAAAAAAAAGTGAGAGGGACTGAAACTTCTCATAGTTGTGCTGTTCTATTCTTAGGTTCATAGAAAAAGTAACTGGAAGGGAGAGCTCAAGAGGTCACCTGGCCTGCTCCTTTCCCTAGCCCAGATCATCTTCCCTCAATCCACACAGAGTTGTCTAAACAGGAGATAAAGGTCTCAGGTAACAGAGACTGTGTAGGATTTCCATGCAGAGGACCCCAGAGTTTCTGTACCATTATGCCTAACAAAAAAATATCTTCTGGTTGCATGGTAATGAAGTTCAACCTGCCTGACTCTTGCTTTGATCCAAGTTCACTCTTCCAGCATGTCTCTACAAATACTTCTTGCACACCTAAAAGCTGTTACATCAACCTTTAGCAACCTTCTCTTCAGTTTAAGCTTTAATTAGTTTTTTATTCCTCATTCCAAGTTGGGTTTTCCAAAACTTATGTCTTCACGACAATTTAATACAATTTAAAAATTAGTATAATTTAGTAGAATTTTGTATCTTTCAATGAAATTGGGCATAAAATGAAGTACTGTGAAACAAACAAAAAAAGATCTGGAAAGAATCCTAGAACAGCCTCACATCAAACAAACTTTTTAAAAAGCTGAATGAGAGAAATTAAAGGGTTTCTTTGGTCTCAACATTGTAGCCAACCTCAGTATCACTACAGGTGAAATAATAGATCACAATTTTATCAGTGACTTTCACAGATAAAACCATGAGCAAACTGCCAAACCAGATGCTTTTTCTCATATGAGTATCACATTGGGACATACCTTCTTATTGGATTGCTTGCCTTCCCTTTTCCTAACAGTTCTCATATTGATGGAAAACAAATAGTCAGGAACAGTTTTGTCACCACCTCTACTGGTGGAGCACAATTCATGACTGATGTGCAGCTCACACATTGCTCTCACTGGCTGCATCAGTTTGTGTCACTTCACAGAAAGGCATTTCTATAATTACAGATTCATTTTTGTCTCAATATTAAACACGCTATATTACAAAAACATCTGACCCAAATAAAAGCTGAAAGCAGCTGTTGTTTTTCCAAGATAATTCTTCCAGCAATCCATCACGGAGAAATAGAAAAAGTCACAAATCTTCTTTAGAGCAAAAGTGAATTTTTTTTTCTTTTTAGATTATTTTCAAAGTTTAGGTCTTCTACATTGAAAAAATCCAGTCTCTAAATAATATTATTGCCTGTTCTAGCTCAGACAGACTTTTATTATTTGTTGATTTCTCACCAATATTCAGCCTTATATTTTCAGACACTAGGAGACAATTTCAGAATGCAACATTTACAAAGAACAAGAAGTAATGAACAAAAAATCTAGTAAACAAACCAAAAAGGAATACAAAGGAATCCTAAAGGCATTATCTTAATTTTGTCCTGGTAATGCTTGGCCATACCATGACTTGCAGCACATTTCTGTATCAATAAGATTATCCCCTGGTGATTCCAATGGAAGTGGAAGGAGGAAACAATATTCAGCTTTAAGAGGAACAAGGCATTAAGGTACCAGTGATTTGTTTTAATACCCAACAGATGTTAACAAGGTTTTATATTGCTTGGCAGGGTTTTGCTGTGCTGTAAACCTGACTAAGACACAAGACAGAGGTGCTGGTTATTGCCTTACCTTTCAGGCCTACGTCATCTTTGTGGCTTATCGACCATAATCCAAATCCATTAAAGCCACATCAAACTATCAGAGAGCTGCAAACACTGGATAAATGTGACTATCACCTTAACCTATGACTTGATCAGCATCAGATACAATAGTTTTATGCGACAAATTGAATCTAGAGCAATAAACGTTTCTATGTCATCTTTAAATCACACATTTTCTTTCTGCTGCCTTGAAGTATGAAGATCTATAACTCATAAAAGCAGCAACCACTTCACCCAGAAGGCACAAGCCCAGAGATATCAGAGTCTTGTTTTAACACAAATTTCTGGAACACCCAAGGGTTCATCTGATTTTTTTTTCATTCACCAAAGAAAAATCTAAGTATTTCCAGCATCAATTCCTCACCAAAAAAGCATACCTCCCCCACAGAATTGTACCTCTGCCTAAAGTGCGCTCCCACAACAAACCATCTTCCTAAAAATTATCTGGAATTGGAACTAAATGTAACAGCTGTTTAAATGCTATAAAAATCACATGTGAGCCTTATCCCCCAAAACGAGGTAGAGGAGGGAACAAATTCTTTCTCCTGAGCTCATTCAAACACTCGAAGCAGAAAGTTGCTTAATAATTTGAATATCACAGCATAATTCTTAACCTGACTCTCAAGGATGCACAAGCTCACAATGAAGGTGGCACACTTTGAAACACAGAGAAGTGAAAACTGACAGCACCCCTCTTTTGCTTTTTGTGTTTTCACATATGAAGTAACAAAGGTACTCATGTTCATGGCACCCCATTCATCCCAAATGAAGAATATTTTTTAAAAAGTTTGGGTCAACACCAATATTTTTAAACACCTAATTGTGACACACCTGTTATAACATCTCTCATTACACGACCTAAATGTGTCTAAAATGCTTTATGGCATTATTGATCTTATAATACATGCATCTCCAAACAGCCTACATCAGGAAGTATTTCTGTGTTTAGAAAAACAGTACCCTGTGTCATAAAATACCTTGAGTTTGGAAAGCAAAAACGAGAAAATACAAGTGATTAGTAGTTTATTTCAGATCTTGCAATAGCAAATCCCCAGTCAAAAAGAACAGTAAAATGGGATCATGCCTACTTTGACAAACAGAAGCCACAAAAATAAGGTGGCAATTTCATACTCCCTCTTGCATTGTAATCTAAGTGACTCCATCACACCTCCCCAGGTAAGGGATTTACAAGGTATCAAAGAACCATCACTAATAAGGGAAAAGCAATGCAAAGAATGAATAGGAAAGGCATCTCACTGTAGAGGGTGTGGGTTGTATCACCTCTTGCCACTTGAAAGCATGATTTTATTTCCAGGTTCAGTGAATTTTCTGCTCTGCTTGAATAGGTATTAGGTATTGGCAAATAATCCATCCTCACGCCACACAGAAAGGAGAAGATGAAGACTGTAAATTTTATGCTTTAAGCACTAAGTGCAGTTGGTGAAAAGATCCCAGATTATTTTCTCTAGAAAAGAGGAAAACTCATATCTAGATCATCAGGTGACTACAGAACTTGCTGTAGGACACTTTTTGCTCTGAAGGAGAAGAAAAATCCATTGCAGCTTCCACTTTGAGCAGGATACAGAGACACTGATGAATCTGAGCCTTCTTTCTCATCAGTATGACAAAAAGAATGGTAGATATTTTTGAGACCACTGTCTATTATCATCTTACCTGCAACCTCTTAGTCCCTCAGAGCCCACAAAAGATTTTCACTACAACCAGCTCAGCACATCACTGCAATTTTACGGTTTGTTCAAGCATCACCACCATCCATCAGCACCACAGGTCAGGCTTGCAGAGAACTTTCTGTTCACAGTTCTTTAACTACTGCTGGTGTGAATCCATCTTGTGTTTCCTGTTTCATGCTCTGGCAGACTCCTCAGGATATGTTTTTTTCCCCCCATACTGACAGTGTCCAATAAGAAACTGGTCTATAACGTGGTTTAATGAGGCACTATAACCAGGCTGGGCAATCTCCCACAGAGTTCTGAAAACAGAAAACTTTCAAGACCCTTTTTTTAGATTGTCCCAAGGTCTCTGCAAATTCAAACAAGCTTTTGGCCTGTCAGTTCAAATTTCAGATTCTTGTTGAATCTGGGTTTTGCAATTGGAAACATGACAAATTCTTTTCCCACAAAAGAACTGCAGCAGGAATTCCCCTGATGTTTGTTCAGCATAACCTTCCCAATCACTTAAGAGTCAGTGTTGAAGAGGGAAACCTCCATCCCAGAGTGTGCTTTGGGACACGCGACTGCCAACTGCCCTGGATGTTTGTCTTGGACAATGCAAAAGACTGTTGGTTGAATGTCATGTTATTTATTTTGGTAGCATAACTAAACAGCGACAGGATGTTTGTTTATTCTGCTTAAGAGATGCACTGCATTTGACACCACGAAAATACTGCTGGAAACCACCTTCTTTGATACATCACTGTTTTGTTAAAAGCCCATATAGACTCATTTTGTACAGACAGCAGCTCCATTACTCATAATGGTTTTATGAAAGTACAATATTCTTCCTTAGAGACTCAGCACACACATAATAAAAGACAATTTCTTTCTTACTGCATAGTGATAGCTAATGTGTCAGTATTTTATTTCATTTAAAATTTGAACTGAATTTAGTTTTAATTTAATCTCGAGTTAACTGTCCTATCCAGTATCAATGTATGAATGTATCAATGTTCAGCATGTATCAATGCTGAACAACTAAAAAAATATAATGCTGAATTACAATCTGCTGCCTTATCCTACTTTTTATGAGACCCATTTTTACTGTCAGTCTTGACATCAGTGTGAACACCAATGTGAAAAAATACTGAACCACACTGCAAACTGTGTAAAACTTTAATGGCAGTGAGACCAATACACAGGATTATTTTAGCAAGTAGCTGGGCATAACACTATTTCTACATCAAAATTTTACTGCAGTCTCAAGCTGATGAAATATGTAACATTTTTGCTATCAAAGTGCAGCAAGTCAAAGCTAGAACTCTACAAAATACCTCTTTAAAATCACATTAAAATTATCTGATCCTTTTAATACCTAGTGTTTACATCACACCTTTCATTTCAAGGCTCTAAAACACATGCAAAGACTGATAATAACAAAAAAAGCTAACTTAAGAGAAAAACACCAGATAGGTTCCTTACTGTAGGCAAACTTCTCAGGATGATAGGGCAAATTCATATCCACACTGCATATTTTTTAGCCATTTTGCAGTAAATAGGCTTTTTCAGATGTTTTTACTGCACAGTCAATGGTTACTATTTGCAACAACAGTGACTATCATTTTTAGTTAGCATTGGGTAACAGCCTACTAACATAAAAGAATTTCTATACTTACAATAAATAACCATGGGTGCATAGAAAGCCTTCAGAGCAGCTTCAGGTATACACTGGTTTCCTGGACTGCAACACACACAAATTTCTTCCAGAACAATACAAACTTGGTCACTGCAAACTGCGACAAATTTTACACCAATTACAAATTTAGGAAAGAAGACTGAAACTAAAGTGATCGCACTCTTAGAAATTCCTGCCTGCACCCCTAAAAAAAGCCCATTGTGAACCTTCGTGATAAGAAAGATCACAGAATTATTCAATATCCTGAGATGGAAGAGACCCACAAAGATCATCAAAGTGCAACTCCTGGATGGTAAATGGCAATGTGTTTCAGTAATTACAATTTAAAGCCAAATGATGACATTAAGACAACACCTTTCAGGATACAAAGTCATCTCAAGCTGAAAGTAACAGCTGAGACTCTGCACAAAAGCCCTGACTTTTCATAACACAAAGCTATTAAATATATCATGAAGGAGAAGTACTCTAACTTTAAGGAAGAATTGGAAAATTGACACGAGGTATTAAAAAAGTTACTGTTCCAGGTGCAGATCACTTCTTATCAAGCATTAATTTCCAATTATGACATTGTCAGAATTCCCTGTAAATAGAATTGTGGAAATGGCTGTCAACCAGGGAAGTGACTTCCCAAAAATTACTCCAGTCCAGCTGAGGATATTGCTCCCAAAAAATACATCAGAAATGCATAGCATGGTGCCCTGCACATTTCAGCCTTACCTTCCAATTGTCAGAATGTCATCATCTCTTCTCAAAACACTGGACAATATTTTGTACTCTATGTCCTTTCATATAATTTGAGGTACTCCAGCTGACAATACTCTGACTCATCGATATTATGCAGACGGAAATTGCCCACAAAATCAAAGCACCGGGATAGAAAAGAGCTGGCAAGGAGTTGTTTATTGAGGCAGAAGCAATCATAAACACACTGAGGAACTTCCCAGACTGCACTCATAATTCTCATTAGAACATGCTGCCCATATGTCAGAAGGGTCAGTTTAGCATTTTATCCTCTAGACCTCTACAGAAAGCACCCACTTACATCTTCAGGCTTGCTAATAGACTGTCCCTCTCTCCCAAAAGGGATCTGAACAAACACACTCTACAAACCAACTCAAGACCAGACTGCTGTGCCTTTCCTTACCCAGTTCTGACATTGCTCCATCTAGAAACACATCTAAAGGAATATAAAATCTTACTGGCAGTTCTGAGAAATCTGAACTAGCACTAAGCAGAGAAACTGCCAATGGGCTCTAAATCAGAAAAAGAAAATTATGTATATGTCTTTAGGACACATTACTGCAAGACAAAACACTATCAATCAACTACAAACACTGAAACAAACAACACAAAACAGAGGTAAAAATGTAGTTAAATACAGAACAAAACCAAGTGCAAGCATACAAAACTTAGAATGACATTAAAGACTGCTGGAAATATCTGCCACACTTATCTGTGCATCTACTAACTTTGGTGTGCAATGCTAATTAGAAACTTGAAACTATCTATTCCTTCAACTTGTGCACTTACTGATAACTTCTTGTTCTTTCTAGGTTTATACTGCTGCCCCCAGTCACGCAGGAGCAGACAATCCTTTCTGTACAAGCTTTTAGCATTTCCACAGGTTAAGTTCTCCCTTAATTAGGTGGGCAGAGATGCTCAAATTAAAAGCAATGTGACATAGATTTAATTCAGTCTTATTCAAATTATATATCAACAAAGTGCAGAAACCTTGACACACAGAGCCAGGATGAAAGGGTGTTGATTTTGATATAGTCTATAAGGATCAGAAAAGTTGTATTTTTAATTGTTCCAACAAGGATGAACACACCCTGTTTTTGATATCTTCAGCAGCCTAACAACATAGGGATGAAAGTAATACACTCTATCCCCCAACAGATTAAATGATTTTATCTGCTAACTTTTATGGTCCAATGACTCTACCACAATCTTTACTTTCTTCAAGCTGACTTCCCAGGAGGTAACAATCTGCAAAATCCATTTCCTGTCCCACAGTCATAGAGTAAAATGGAAAATGGCAATTGTTTCTCGAGTGAATCCTTCCCAGACACTTTGACCCTAAAAGTAAACAGGATCTTTTCTTTCATTTCTGTGCCAACATTTGAGGAAACACATCAACCTGTGCACAACAATTTAAATGTAACACATCTCTTTGCTTCTCACAGACTGAACTCCACTGGTTACCTCTCAACTCATGTTGAACAATATCATGAATATCATGGATGTTTTTTGTATCTATTTGTACTAGAGGGCCTGAGGAATGATACAGTAACTGCATTAGATCAAATTCACATCACTGATATGAAAAAGTCAGAATGACTATTTCTCCCTGATACCACTCCCTCACTGCAGAGATGAAGGATGAAAGAAGAGAGGATCTCAGAAGTTGTTATTTAAAGAATATATTATTCTAAGTATTCTTAAGTATACCACTTTTTTATCTCCACTTGTCTGTCACAGCACAGCATAAACAAAGCACCAGAAAAGATACACATACATTTTACAGTTTAAAAGAAGATATGAGAAAATGTCACACCATGCTCTTTCTGGAGGCATATTAGTAAGCAAAGCAGGGAATTTATGAAAGATCTAAAAAAAAAAAAAAAAAAAAAAAAAAACAACAAGGCATGCAAAAGCTTTCAAACCATCATTATCTCCTTGCAAAACACTGGGAATATATTCCAGTTTGCTCAGGCATTACCAGATCACAACAGTATCCCTGGTTAACTTCCCTCCATAAAACCCAAGCACGGATAGAAAGGTAGAGAAATACCTCAGGAACACAGCATAAGTTAGAATGATTTCCACAGAAACACCACCTGATCTTTACTGCTCTAAAAGGAAACTGTCATGTAGTTGCTGCTCTAAGATTTACCAAGATAACAAATGACATAATTTACAAGACAAAGCATACACTCAGTTTCTCAAAGCTACAAGAATCCTTCTCCACACACACACCTCTTATTGAGAAATATAAACAGAAGCTGTTTGGATACAAAAGCTTTTATTTATTCTATTTTTTATGTGCTAAGACATATTCCAGGCACTGTGTACTCAGAAAATACCACTGTATAAACAAATTTTACAAACTAAGCCATATTGTCTTGTTCTGAACATGAACAAAAATACTCCTTTCAAAGGGAATACTGTTGGAAAAATTGGATTTTAATATTAGAGCTCTTTTTAGAATAAAATTTTGTCCTTTAAACAGAAAAATAAAAGTATATTTTAAAAAATGTTTTGACTATTTCAATTTTATTTAAAAAAAAATAAACAGTACCTCAAACCAAACCACAGCAAGTGATCATTTTCAGTAACAAAATACTGACTCTGCTGTCTACAAAGATAAAGATATGAGTAGATAACTGAAGCAGGGTCACACATGAAGGAAACTGTGGAAACTTAAGGGGCAATTTGTACTTCAAACTATGATGGCTTACATTTTGTCACAAAGTTTTATATGTAAATTATCTTCTCTGTCAGTTGATTAAACTGATCAGATTAGATAAATAACAGCCCATCTTTTCACAGAATTCACAGAATGAGGAGGTTGGAAGAGACCTTCAAGATCATGGAGTCCAATCCCTGCCCCAACACCCCAACTAAACCCTGGCACCCAGTGCCACATCCAATCTTCTTTTAAACCCATCCAGGGATGGTGACTCCACCCTCCCTGGGCAGACCATTCCAGAGCTTTATCACCCTTTTTGTAAAAAACTTCTTCCTAATATCCAGCCTATATTTCCCTTGAGACTGTGTCCTGTGGTTCTGTCAGTTCTGCCTTTCGTTCAAGATTTAAACTAGACATGTATAATCTGTCAATTCTCACTCTCTATCAGCCAGCTGATATTCACCTACCCTACAAAACACCACATTAGTCACAAGTGTCTGAAAAAGCCTCCTTATTAATTCTGATTTTTCTTCTCCAAACATTTTATTATCAAATCACTAGTATTTTAATTATTTTTAATGGTTTAGGACTTTTGGTGCAAATATGTCAGTATCCACAATGTGTGCTACTGTAAGACAAAATATTGCTCATCTCAAAATTTCATCAGTAGTTATTGAAGGAATTACCATTACCTGTTTTGTAGATGGGAAACAGAAAGGTGAATTGATCTGCCCTAATCCAATAGCAAAGAAAGAAAAACACTATTTTTTCCAATTCCACTATTCCTATCCATTAGGTTATACAGCATCCTGTGCCTGAAATATCAGGTTGGTTGTTCTTAAATATAATACATCCTAATAAAGGAGGATGATAAAACAATTTCAAAACACACTGAAAAGGAAATTAATTGTTACGCATCAATAGCTATATCTGAGCTTTGCTCTAGATATGGAAGCTTTCTGCTTCAATCTAAAATAGTAATCTCTATATAAATAAAAATTTTCCTGTGAAATAATAATCCATTATTAATGCAATAACAATGTACCACTCCATAAATGTCAACTCCAACATGAAGAAAAAAGCAAGATATTGTCCACTGATAGCAGCAATTCAATACTTTTCCTCCTCTTCCTCCTTATTAGCAGAGAATACAATTAGTGAACGTTTAATCCCTTTGAAGAAGTGACAATTCAAACAGAAAAGTCAATAAAATATGTTGACCATTCCTATTGTGAAAACAATTTGTAACAAATGTGAATTTCACTGTTGTTTGGCCTATTTTTAGTGATTTGGCCTGAAGTCCAGGAGCATACATTTCATTCATGGGTTTAACCAGCAGTGTTGCAGGGTGATAGTGAACCCAGTGTCCCGAACAGGTACCTGATAACACCCTCTTAGAGCAGCTGATAAGGGAAACTGGGATTACGACCCACAAAAAGCTCAAAGTATTTCCTAGCAAATCCACAAACACCTTAAAACTCATAACACCATGCTTCTAGGCTGTGCTCAACTAGCAGTTCCCCTGCCAGCTTCTCATAAAACAAGTGTTTTACAACCTCAGTGGGGGCAGGGAGGAGGGGAAACCCTGAACTTTACAGTATTTTATTAAAGATGTGTCTAATGCATTGCCAAACCCCAGTACACCTCAGCACCTATTACTAGAAAGCTGAACACACCTCATGTCCCCCAGCTGGCTCTGCACTCTCCCTGTAAATGTAAAAACTTTTCACTATTACAGGGAACTGGTCCCTCTATGCTGGAAATTGAACCTGACCTCTCTCCTTTCTGTTTCCTAAGCTTTCAAATTGCTAATCACTAATTAGCATCTCTGGTGGCTCTCTCAGAACACCAGAGTTTTGTGTGCAGGCATGACAATCCTTCCCATGCCCCTTGGAGCTGATCAGCATAAACTGAATTCTTCCCTGAGAAGCTCAGGATAGCACTGATGCCTCTCAACTCAAGGAAAATCAGAAATGTGGTCCAAGTCTCTCCTGGCTGGAGTCCAAACTCCCCCAATATTTACCAGCTAGAACACTAAGCTCTGATTTTATTTCCTACTTCCTATGACCACCATTTTTGAAGTTTAAAAAAATCCTAAACACATATCATAGACATGCTTAAAAATAGGAATGCGAAGCAATCCAAATAAATCAATATTGCTTCATTCTGCAAAAACCTAAAATTCATTCACTCAGAATAGCAGATTTTACCTGATTTTGTGCTGCCACTTTATAATGTGAAAATCTATGCAGGGTTCTGCTTTTGTTTTGTTGGAGTAGGAGGATTATTTTAATATGCAGAGGATTGATTTTGTTCCTGTATGCATGAGCCGCTGTTGATACTCCCAACCAGAAAGACTCCTTTCTAGAATTATCATCAATATATATTACAAGAGAGTGTTTACTTCCACCCTGCCTCTCTCTTAAAAGCCTCCACAGTGTTAATTCCCATAGCAAGGCTACAGGTCTCCTACTCAAAATTTCTCTTTAGATTTTCTAATCCTTTTCTCCTTAATCTCCATTATACGAAAAGAAATCCACATATGCATGGTCTGTGGGAAGCTAAGTAACTTTACCTCTCACCATAGTTACCACATCTGATTTAACCACTGGCTCCGGACATTGAATCATTGTCCTTTAAGATCTCAGATTTTATTTGTGCATGCCTCAATACATTCATCAAGCATAAAATTCTACAACCAGACTGATTTTAATATCGTTAGCAGGTGATTACGTTTCAATTTATGCGACTGTAAGATAGCATACTATCCACCTCTGCTATTTCTGTACTGTGTACTGCTGTTTTCCAGGATCTCAGAAGCATAAAACGTTTAAATGTTACGTTATTGACAAGGTTTTCTGTCTAATCCAGTTCTTTGAATGATTCTGAAACAATGTTACATTCAGATTTTCATTAGTGTGCTCAACTATTCTATTAGACTTTTTTGTTTCTCATGGTAACCAATTTTATTTGACTTAACGGAAGCTGTTCAAATATTTAAAGGCACTCCGAGATGGCAGGAGTTTATCTAGGAGCATACATGTTGTGTCACAGATATTCCTTTCCTTGCTCTTTTGGATTCCCCCACCTTCCTCCCCCCTTCAAAAACAGTAGCAAACAAATGAGAATCTCGAGCTGCCACACTGCACCGGGAACGTGCTCACTTCATCTGTTTATGTAAATATTCAAGTTACAATGGGCACATTTCGAAACCACAAGCTCGGTAGGTAAAACAGATGCTTCTTACGTTCCTTCATATGCACCGAATCCCTCTGCCAGAATCGCCAGGCGCAACGCAAGAACTAAAGTATAAACATCTGCAACACCTCTCTGTTTTGTTAACATTCTTTCACACGTTTTCTTGCTAACTCCGAAAAGGCTCGACGGTGTAAAAAAGAAAGAGAGAGAAGGAAAAAAAAAAAAAAAACAAACCAACAACAAACAGTGAAATTAGAAACATCTGCGAGATAGCTACGGAAAACGGAATGAAACATGAATAAACAAAAACATGGCGAAAGTGGCCTGGGGTTGTTACACTGTCAGATCATTTTTCCAAGCCCAACATCAAGGCTTTTGTTACAACCAAAGCGGTCATTTGCATGGAGAACCAACAGGGTTTCTTCTCCTTCGGCGTCTCCTCGGCCGTAGCACACACACACACAGACAGACAGACAGACAGACAGAGCGGCGACCCCGGCACACAAACACCGCGGCCGAACGCGCTCACGGCCCCGCCGCGGAGCCCCCGCGCTCCGCACACCCCGCGCTTGCCCGCGGAGACGCGATTTAGGGATAAAAAAAAAAAATAAAAAAATAAGAGACGAACCTTTGGAGCGCTGCCCCAGCCGGAGTTCTCTCTCTCTCCCTCTCTCTCTCGGCTCTGCTGTTGCTGACAAGATCAGGCTGAGATTAACAAGTCCATGCTACTCTGCCAACCTCGCTCCTCCGGCGGCTGCACACACGCCGGGGGCTCGCAATAATACCAAACTTTGGGAAAGTTAAAAATGGAATGGGTTGGAGGAATGTAAAAGCAAAATGGCAGGGAAGCAGAAAACACTGCCTGGACAATTATTGCAGCAGCAAGCAGGGCACTGCTCTGTAGTCAAGGCTGTGTCAGCACTTTCTTTCTAAACCCCCCTATTTTCAGGGGGCTGTAATTCAGAAAGGAAAAAAAAAAAAAAAGAAAAATGCTTATGGACAAAAATATTGCAGGTAAACCCCCTTCCCTTTGCATTTTAAATCACCCATTTTGATAATTCAGAAAGTTACAGGAGTCTGTGCACTTCTCAGGCAGTCCCACATGCCTTTTTTTATGCAAATACAAGTCTTTTTTTTAAAGAGGTTTCACAAGAATTTGACCTACATTGTGAATGCCCCCTCCTTTTTGCTTCTTTTTTTTTTTAATAAAAGCAATATAAAACATACCTTAATATCGAAACCCAGTTCACATAAACATGGGATAATTTCTAAGCAAGTTCTACACGCACTTTGCCTGAAAGGTGCCAGATTGGTACCAGAGATATGAACATGTTCCCACAGACGATCCAGCACAGCCTCTACTGAGGTCTCAACCCCAATTCATTATGGTAACTTAGTAACCCAAACTGCTGAGGGCGTCTGCATTTTCCCCGGATAAGGAAAGGGTCCTTATAATCAAGTTAAAATAAGGAAACAAAGTGTTTGATCTGTATTTAGTACTTTACAACTACACTCCAAACTGTGGCACATCAGGGCCATTGCTGCTGCTGTTGTTAATTGCAGGGGTTTGGTGGTGAGGGCTTTTCCTTTTGTTTGTTTGTTTGTTGGGTATTTACTCTTGACAATTTCCTCTCAAATACAGAAATAAAACTTTCTACACAAGCCATATACACTAACACTTTTCAGTCATGTTTAAAGTTACAATAACAAAATGAAGAAAAAATCGTCCAAACCATGAACTATACAGTCACATTACTACTTTCTTTTAAAGTAAAAATACACATTTATTGTAAAGACTGTGCAGCAGCCTAAGCCTGCTGGGCAAGAAAACCAAAGTCTTGACTGATACAGAATAGCCAAGAAACACGGAGAATACATGATAATGGACAAAACCACCACATCCACCTGCTGGAGGAAGAGAACTCTATTGAACAGCAGGACAATCTGTGCTCCTTCCCACCTGAACCAGCACAGGCCTTCACATTCCTGCCTCAGGCCAGTCTGGTCTGCAAACACAAGAAATGATGGTGACACACACACCCCCACTTCTGCCACCTGGCACTGGGGATATAATGACCACGGAGAGCAAAGAGAAGCAAGCGTGGTAAAATCTCAATTTTTTTTTTTTGAAGAAAACTTCAGCATATGAAAGCAGAGCACTGAGGTTGCTGCTCTGCTCCACCAAATAACACACAGAGTGTTTATGTTCCTGAAAGATACATCATTTGCATGCAGTGTTTAATGGTAGGCAGATGTTTTTCTCTGATCATTAATCTGGAGCAAAGTGGAAGGCTACTGGAAACAAATGAGTGAAGTTCTCCTAAAGGTCTGGAGTATTCTCTGCACACTGCTGAAGTTAAACTAATTGCTAATTCACATTAACAAGGCACTGAACGAGGACAAACATTAACACATTATGATTCAACTGGACAATAGCAAGAAATACAAAATGGAAGCTGATTTTTCATCTTCATCTTATGACACCAGGGGACAAGGAAAAAATAAAGCAGATACAGTACAAAGCTTCTAGATCTAACTTCATACTTCCTATTGAAGAATAAAGTAGTAGGATTTATAAGAACTCTAAAAGCAAAGGTATATAGGCAATTAAACTAAATTTAATTAAATTAAGACTCGGCTTTATAAGTTTGTATGGTAGGTTAAGCAGAAGACATATATTAACCTAATATTTAAGAAAAAAAATACAACCTTAATACATTAATGACCATACCCAGGAATAACAACAGCCATAAATATTTTGTTTAATTTAGCAGGAAACTATGCATTTTAAAAACATCAAAAGATCATTAGCTTAGTTCTCATGCCCACATTTATCATGCCAACATTTACACTATAAATCAACAGCTGCAGCCCAAATGTTAATTGCAGGGGTTTGGTGGTGAGGGCTTTTCCTTTTGTTTGTTTGTTTGTTGGGCATTTACTCTTGGCAATTTCCTCTCAGATACAGAAATAAAACTTTCTACACAAGCCATATACACTAACACTTTTCAGTCATGTTTAAAGTTACAATAACAAAATGAAGAAAAAATCGTCCAAACCATGAACTATACAGTCACATTACTACTTTCTTTTAAAGTAAAAATACACATTTATTGTAAAGACTGTGCAGCAGCCTAAGCCTGCTGGGCAAGAAAACCAAAGTCTTGACTGATACAGAATAGCCAAGAAACACGGAGAATCCATGCTAATGGACAAAACCACCACATCCACCTGCTGGAGGAAGAGAACTCTATTGAACAGCAGGACAATCTGTGCTCCTTCCCACCTGAACCAGCACAGGCCTTCACATTCCTGCCTCAGGCCAGTCTGGTCTGCAAACACAAGATGATGGTGACACACACCCACACCCACTTCTGCCACCTGGCACTGGGGATATAATGACCACGGAGAGCAAAGAGAAGCAAGCGTGGTAAAATCTCAATTTTTTTTTTTTTTTGAAGAAAACTTCAGCATATGAAAGCAGAGCACTGAGGTTGCTGCTCTGCTCCACCAAATAACACACAGAGTGTTTATGTTCCTGAAAGATACATCATTTGCATGCAGTGTTTAATGGTAGGCAGATGTTTTTCTCTGATCATTAATCTGGAGCAAAGTGGAAGGCTACTGGAAACAAATGAGTGAAGTTCTCCTAAAGGTCTGGAGTATTCTCTGCACACTGCTGAAGTTAAACTAATTGCTAATTCACATTAACAAGGCACTGAACGAGGACAAACATTAACACATTATGATTCAACTGGACAATAGCAAGAAATACAAAATGGAAGCTGATTTTTCATCTTCATCTTATGACACCAGGGGACAAGGAAAAAATAAAGAAGATACAGTACAAAGCTTCTTAGTAGATCTAACTTCATACTTCCTATTGAAGAATAAAGTAGTAGGATTTATAAGAACTCTAAAAGCAAAGGTATATAGGCAATTAAACTAAATTTAATTAAATTAAGACTCGGCTTTATAAGTTTGTATGGTAGGTTAAGCAGAAGACATATATTAACCTAATATTTAAGAAAAAAAATACAACCTTAATACATTAATGACCATACCCAGGAATAACAACAGCCATAAATATTTTGTTTAATTTAGCAGGAAACTATGCATTTTAAAAACATCAAAAGATCATTAGCTTAGTTCTCATGCCCACATTTATCATGCCAACATTTACACTATAAATCAACAGCTGCAGCCCAAAGCTGAAAACATGCCAGCAATATGCATAGGTTGTATCAATATTTGCACATGGAGCCTTGAACATAAATTAGTTGACACTCAACACTTCAAGCTTTCTCCCTGAAGTTGCAATATTTAAAGGTTAAAGATTAGACATGCTCCCTCTTGTGTTAAACTAAGAATACACGAATGCATGCTGTTTTCTCTGACATGATGGTTGCTTGGCCATCTGTTCCATCAAGCAACCCCTCTAGCTCTGGCTACTATCGTCTGACAAAGCTTCACCATAACCCTCCATCTTAAAGACAGATACAGTCTGAGCACATCACCTGGATCCACAGAGTATCTGTGCTACATTAAACTAGCTACTGTATTATCAGAAAGGACCATTAAGAGATTACATATGAACAAAACCTGTTGCAAATACGTGGGCAAATACACAACTTGATCAATTACGCAGCAAGTCACACTTCTTCAATCCCTATAAGCATCACAGAGTTAAGGTATGCCAGGTTCAAGCTGCTCAGTGCCATTAATCATGGGGAATACTGAAGAGCAAATTTCCTTCTAAATATTAGCTTACAGGATACTTAAGACAGGCAGGAAGAACAGGAATATTTTACAATGCCACATAATTATGTTTGTAAATACAGCAACAATTGAGCAAAGTTTTCAATCCTCCACCCAAGCAGCTCAGGGTGAACCATTCCCAGCACAAAATCTTAATGGAGTCAAAATCCCCCCTATAAAAATCCTCTTGCAGGATCTGGTCCCAAGATCGTGTCTAGACACGAATGCTAATCCCAGGTGTAACAACACAAAAGTTTTTACTAACACACTTCTCAACCAAAGGCTCTGCACCTGGTGTGGGCTTGGTAAATTATGTCTAGGCATACATTTGCTGGTTATGGCCAGCACAAGACTGAATGCGAGGGCAGCTGTGAGTAAATATCAGTAAAAAGAGTCGAGAGCCAAAGAGAATCTAATACTCAACTACATGACTTCCCACATTCCCTTTTATTTATCCCCATCCCTTTGTGGTGGACAGATACTTTCAGTGCAATGAGGTCTATGCACATCAGAAATAACGCCACCAGATATTCTCAGAAATATACTTGCACTTTCAAACCATGAAAGTTAAATGTGCTTGCTCCTCCTGGAAGTATTGGTGTTTATTTTCCCCCAGCCTTCTGCAGACCAGTAAAAACATAGCCACAATGTTCAGAGAGCAAAGAAACCACCACAGTTATTGGTAGATACGGGTTTTGGGGTCTCTTCAAAGCTTCAAACTCAAGCAGCACACTGCTTGAAGCGCATTTGCTGCCAGTGCGTCAAGAAACGAAAGTTTTGACATCGACTTCAGCAAGAGAGTGAAGTTTGCATTTCCTGCAGGTGCTGTGGGCACATGTCCCTTGCGCTGCTAACCTGCTGTGACAAAGGCGAGTCCCGGTGTCTGAGGTGCCCCGGTCACAGCGAGCACCCAGGCACTGCCCTCCACCCGGAACGCGGCTTTTATACCGGCACTGACACTCCAAGAGCGGCTTTATTCCCTCGCACACACAAGTACAAACTCTGCAGGCTCGCGTCCCTTTCTGTTGTTCTGTTGTTTGTTTGTTTTTTGGGTTTTTTTTTTTTTAATGGAAACACTCACGTACTCACGGCAGAGGAATTACTGCTCGCTTAAACCGCTGCTTGTCACCTTACAGGGACCGGCCAGAGGTCAGCGGGTCACGCAAAGCCTGTGAGCGCAGCCATGGAGATCCACAGCCCGCCGGGGATCCCGCCGGGAGCCGGACCCCGCGCCGGCCGGGGCAGCCCCAGCCCCGCACCTGTAGCGCCCGGCGGCGCCGGCTCCGCTCCCCGGCGCGGCTGCGAGGGCAGCGGCGCCCATGAGGGGACCGCCGATCGGAGCCGCCCCCCCTCCCCACCCCGTCCCCCGCGGGGCGGGCGGGACCTGCCCGGCTGCGGCGGGAGCTGCGCCCGCCCCACGCCTCCGCTCACCGGAGAAACTCGGCGCCGGCCCGGGGAGCCGAGGGCAGGGGGGCTGCCGCCGTCTCCGCTATTTAAACCTCTTCCCGCCGTCTCCGCCTCACTGGCTCCCACTCGCTCCCTCCGCCCCGCGGAACTCACGGGGGCGGCCCCGCCCCTCCCGATGTACACACAGCCACACGCCGCCCGCCGCTCCGCCCGCCCGCTTCAGACGCACCGCCCATTGGTTCAGCAGCCTGCCGGTCAACCTGAGAGGCTACGCCATTGGCTAGCAGCGCTGTCGATCACAACGCGTCCCGCCCCGCGCCCCGCCCCTCCCCTTCCCGGACACCTCGGGGGTGTTAAAACGGCCGTTTGAAGTCACCAGCAAAATTTACTTTTAGGCCCCGCCCACTGAGCCCCAGAGCATGTTCTGATTGGGCCGCAGGAAATCGCTCTCTGCCGCCACTGAGTGGCTGGGTGTCCGTAACCCCCCCAAATCCCGCCTATCCCGATGCCGTAATCCCATTTGATTTGTCCGCGCATCCACGCGGCCCCGCCCATTCCCACACCGCTGCCCATTCAGGCGCGGCTCCCCGAGCCCTGGGGCGGCGCCAACACTCACGGCGGGGGAACGTGTGGAAGGGAGCCGCTCATTGGCCGGCGCGCCGTCGCTCTCCCTCCGTCACCGCCCCCGCGGAGCGTACCAAGCCGCGGCGGCGCGGGGTGGGGGAAGCGCGCGGCGTTGGTTCGGCCCGTGTCCATGAGGGCCGGGGCGGGGCGCGCGCTGTTTCCCGGCATGCCGCGCGCGCCGTAGGTAGCTCCCGCCGGGACGCGCTGGGAAGGAGGGCGGGAGGGAAAGGAGGGAGGGGGGAGGCCGGTGCCCGATCCAAGATGGCGGTGCAGGAATCAGCCGCTCAGCTCTCAATGACTCTGAAGGTGCAGGAGTACCCCACTCTCAAGGTGGGTGCCGGGCCGCCCCCGGCGCGGGGGGAGCGCGTTAACGCCCTCAGCGTCCCGCCCGAGCAGCGCTGAGGGGAAGCCCCTTCTCCCCCCCGTTCTCCCCGCCTCGGGAGCCCCGGGGCTGTGGGATGGAGGTTGGGAGCGATTCCTATCGCGTAGTTCCCGCCTGTCCTCGTTTTTCCTCCGCTTGACGTCTTGGCCGGTGCCGCTCCGCTGCTGCTCTTCCCATCCCCCTCCGCGGAGGGAGAGGGACGTGCCTGGAATATGCGGCTCTGCCCTGGTGTCTCCGTGCCCTGAGGGGACGGGGGAGGCCCCCGGGCCACGCTGGGGACACAAAAAGAGCTGGAAAGGAGCTGGGAGAGAAGTGAGGTCCTTGTGCTCGCGGGGTGCTGTGAGGGGGGAGTGGGCTCGGACGGAGCCGGGCTGGGGGAGAGGGGTTGGGGCGTGTGAGTGGAATGTACTCCCTCAGGAACACCGAGGGCTGCCTGAAGTGCTCATCCCAGATGATTATCTGGATCTACGTGGCGTTGTTAGGAGACGTGTTAAAGGGGAGGGAGTGGAGGTGGCAGTGTAATATGGTTCCCTGGCTGCTTGGTCCCCCGAAGATGGAGATGAGCTTAAAATATAAAGAGGGACAGACGTACTGGAGGGCTGTGGAGGCGAATAAGCAAAATGCAGTGTGGTAAAAGCTGTTCCCTGAGATGCTGGGTCTGCCTGCAGGATGGAGGTCTCCCAGGGCTGCATAGGTGGTCTTGGGCTTTGACCAGGTGTTGTGAGGCAGGTGAAGGACTCGGCGATGACCTTAACGCTCAGTGCCTCCGAGAACTGTTGAACTGCAAGGATGATGCTCCTAGGAATCGACGGGAACCTTTGTTTGAAGTCTCGTGTTGTATATACACGAGGTTTACCACATAAATAGCAGCAGCTGTGGAAGGGACCTGGGAGAAGGATCTCTATTGCGAAATGCTTATTTAAACGTCTCTGGTGTCAGCGTGTCCACACTTTGCCGTCTATAGGAGATGTTTATGCAAAGTCAACTTTGTTGTGCTGAGATCATGCTGTCCTTCACACGCCGAGCATTGTGTGCTCTTTACAGTGTTGGTTCTGCAGGTTCTCTGGCCATCTTCTTCTTGTGCATGTCCTCCTCCACCAGCTCCATTCTGCTCGGGTCTGAGAAGCAGAAGGACAAAGTGTTGATTCCCCTTTGACATGTGAAGGCTCCTTTCTGTCGCCCAGAAGTACTTTGAACCTGACAGCATCAGGCTTAAATTTTAGAATAGCTGTAAAGAGCTCTCTGGCACTTTCTATAGCCAGAACAATGTGAAGGCATTTAATGTTAAGAACATCATTTTAAGACTGCGTTTTAGGTGTATTCCAGCTGTTACCACAGCTTTGGTTGCTGCTTTCCTGAAAAATTACTGGCAGTGAGGATCAGTGAGTTTTTTGTTTTGGTACTTATGACTTAAGATGAATTGTCAAGATGCCAGCCATTTAAAAGGTAGAGAATATTTTGGACTAATTCTTTTATTTTCACAAGCATTCTTTACCCCTAAAATATCTCAACAAAAATATACATAACAGAATGGAATGTTGTTTGTAAAGTTAGCAAGTAAGAGGGTGAGACACCCTTGCACTGAAACTCTTAATTTCCAAGCAAAGGTGATGTTTATTGACTCTTCCCAGCAGCCATTCAACCTCTGGGTTGTTCCTGTAATCTTTAGTAACATTTTTCATTGTTTAAAAAAACCTGCCAGAACAGTGTCTGCTCAAATCTTTTGAATGTGTCCTCTGAAATGTTCTTAGCTGTGAGTCATATATCAAAACATTTTACTGGTGAAGGTGAAAAAGCAGCGCAGAGAAATGAACACTAAGGCTAAAGTCTACTAAAGCAAGTTGATATGAAATCTCATTTTGATCCTTAGGAGTCAGTGCCTACAAATTTCTGTGGGACTGAGAATCTGAATTTTTATTTCCAGTTTATTCAAATGCTGTGTGAAATGAATGTGTATCACTTTTATTTTTATTTTTTTAAATTCACCAACACAGTAGCTCAGATGTGTATCTTGGAGCTCTAGTGATTTTCCCTTATGTGAGTAAAATATAAAAGATTGCAGACTTGTATTTATATCCTTCCTGTTTCCTCCCTCTAGCTTCCTCATGCCAGCATCACTAGATAATAGTTGTGTAATAGTTCTACATTTACAGTGTGTTCCACAGAGCTCTTTTCATGTGAGAGTGCTTCAAACTGCAGAGGGAAATCCCTGCTCCAGAGCTAAATTGTGCCTGCTGCTGGAGTGGAAATACTTCAGCCCTTCTTCAGCAGTTCAGCTCAGGGGAAGTAAATACAGTTCTTCAGCTGAATCTAGAGAAGCTCTTGAAGTGTACAAAATAATTCTTGAATATTCCCCTCCACCCCCTCCGGTCCCTTGTCAAGGACAAGAAGGTTGTCAGCTATTCTTCTACCAAACTGCTGTGATTTTTTTTTTTTTTTAAATCCTACTGATGGGGAATTCTGCTAGTCTCAGATGAGAGCATGTAAGATGAAAGCTGACAATTTGAAAAGGAATGAATGCAAACATTGTTATCAGAGTTCTTTGCTGAAAATAATAAACAAGTGATGACAGGAAGCTGGATAATTCATCCATATCTTTAGAGTATGAATAATTGTTAAAGTGATAGCAAGCTGTATAGGGTAAGACCCCAAAAGTGGAAGATGGAAGACCCAAAAGCAGAAATGATCACTCTTGAAAATATTCTGGGCTGTTTGTTGACAAGCTGTTTTGGGTTAGCTGCTCTGCTGCTGCTTTAAAAAAAACTTGCAACAGGAGAGTTGTAGAAGCACAGGACGTGTCAGTGCCTTCTCAGAGCTACTGTTTGGTTTCTTTTGTTGGCAGCTCTGTCAGGGAAAATACTGGCAGCAGATTTAATAAGATACGAACTTCTAACGGAAATGCAATTTTTGGATTGTAACTGGGAAACATGTAGGAGACTGGGTTTGTATGAAGTGCATGTTGTTTCTGTCCTGAGTCCACAGAATAGCTGAGTTAGAAAGGGCCTCTGCAGACAGTCTGGTCCAGTAGCCTGCCCTCCAAGCAGGGTCAGCTGGGGCAGGTTGCTCAGCACCATGGCCAGACTGTTCTCAATCTTGAGATGGACATTCCAGCCTCTCTTGGCAAAGCTATTCCAGTGTTTGACTGCTGTTGTGGTACTAAAAGAATGTAATCTTTTTGTTGACAGGAAATTTTCTGTATTTCAGTTTGTGCCCATTGCCTGTTGTACTTTCATGGGGCACTGCTGAGAGGAGTCTGGCTCCGTGTTCTTTGTTGTCCCCATCAGGTATTCACACACCTTGATGACAAGGCTTCCTCTGGGCCTCTTCTGGGTTGAGCAATCCCAGCCCTGTCAGCCCTTCTTCCTATGTCAGATTCTCCAGTCTGGTAGTGATCTCTCTTTACTCATTCCAGTGTGTCCATGTTTCTGTTGGATGGGGTGCCAAAACTGGACGTGGCACTTTGGGTGGGTCTAAGTTCTAGTTAGAGTAGAGGGGAAGGATCACTGTCCTTGACCTCCTGGCAGTGTTTTTCCTAGCACAGCCTGGGGTGCTGTTGGTAGCCTTTGCTGCAGGAGCACATTGATGTCATGGGCAATTTGTCCAGCGGGACCCCAGGCTCTGTTCTGCAAAGCCGCTTCCCAGGCTGTTGTCTCCAACTTGTCCTGGTACAAAGGGTAGTTTTTTCTCAAGTGTAAGACTTTTTGTTCCCCTTTGTTGAGTTTGTGAGGTTCTTGTTTGCCCATTTCTTCAGCCCAGTGAGATCTGTGGAATGGCACCACAAGCACCTGGCATGTTAACAGCTCCTCCTGGTTCCGTGTCCTCTGCAGACTGGGGAGGTGCCCTCTGATCCATCATCCAGGTCACTAATGGAAATCTCAAACATCTGAACAATCAACTTTTTGCCCAGTGAGGCAGAAGAAGTGCACGATAAATTTTTTGCATAACTGGTTGCAGTGCTTTATTTTTTCCCATGTTTATAAGCTTTACCCTAAGTTGATTTTGAACCTAATTTTAAGAGTCAAGAGTACTTTTGTCAAAACTTTGAACAGGTAGCAGCAAAAGTTGTTCAGTGAAAGTGGTTCAAGCAGAACCTAAAACAGAAGTAATAACTTGTAGCATTTAGTTCACTGTCTGTACATCCATGTAAGAAAATACAAATCCGTATCATGGCAGAATCGTGGAATGGTTTGAGTTGGAAGGGACATTGAAGTTCATCTTGTTCCAACCCTCCTGCCAGGGTCAGGGACACCTTCCACTAGGCTGAGTTACTCAAAGGCTTATCCAGCCTGGCCTTGAACACTTCCAGGGAGGAGGCATCCACAGCTTTGTGGGCGGCCTGTTCCAGTGTTTTACCATCCTCACAATGAAAAAATTTCTTCCTCATATCTAATCTAAACCTGCCCTCTTTTAGTTGGAAGCCATTCCCCCTTTTTCTGTCACTACCTGCTGTTGTCAAAAGTCCCATTCCAGCTCTCTTGTAGGCCCCTTTTTGGATTATCTAAGTGCTTTTCAAACAGAAAGTTGACAAAATAAGCTAAGCCTGGATGTTGGTGACAACTCTGTACTAACTCATCATGGACACTTATCTCACACTAAATCCTTCTTCAGCCTGGGTGCTCTGACTCACCAAGTGTGTTCAATGTCCATGCCAAGCGTTCCTGTGCTGCTGAATAATGCACTTCCTGTTTTGACACATGGTGTGTGTGTCAGCAAACAAGTGTGAAATCTTTCCTACTGCTGTTGTTTTCCTGCACTACACTCTGTTCTTAAAAAAAACACTCTTGTAAGAGAAAGCCAACACTGGGACTTTGTAAGAAGTTTGACATTGTACAGTAGCTGAAGAAATGGGCTTGTTGGTCTCTTTTCCACCCCTGCCTACTCACTATAAAATACATTTTAAAGTGATTAATGAAGGAAGAAAACACAGTGAAAGGCAGTAACAGTGTGGTCATGACTGAGAGCTCTTGCTTGGTTATTAGTACCCCATTGTGCCTGTAGGAAAATACTTGAAGAAAGGTATTCTCAAACATCTTACAGAAGATCTCCTGTTAGTATCTTCAAAGTGAACACTTACCTGATGTTGCAATTCCTAGTTGTACCATGCTTGATTTGTAGTGTTTTCACAGGACAGTGGCCTGTGATCTTGTGAGTTTGGTTTGTGTATGTTTGGTGTAGGAATAACATGTTTGTATGGTAGCTAGCACAATGGGATCTTTAAATGTTGACCTAAGACAAGATTTGAGTCTTAGCATAGGGAGTGTTTTTCAAGTGCTGGGAAATAAGTAAAGATGAGCTTCCAACATTTCCTAGATGCTGTAATAGGAGGAAAATGCTTTACTTGGTGTGCTCCCTAAGCATCTTCAAATTCTTCTCATTGTCTTTTAAATCAATAGTTCCTGTATAATCAGCATAAGAGTGTGCCTTTCAGGCTCACAGGTTTAGGGAAGCACTGTTCTGGCAGATTTGCTGTAAGGGCACACTGACAGGATCCATCAGTCCTTGTTAAGTCAAAAAACTGCCTGAGTTGTACACTTGGCCTCCCACAACTTAAAGCCTGAAGATTCACTATGTGGGAAGTATTTGCTAACCCAGAATGTGCAATATGCCAAAATAATTGATTACTTACAATATGTGATATTTCATTTAAATAAAGCAGTTTTAAAGATGCTTTTATTTTGATAGTCAGTAATTTAACTACTTCACAACTTCTTTTGATTTACCTCAGGTTTTTTTAAGGGCTCTGTGGATTAACTGGACTTGTAAACCAGTGAAAATGAAAGTAAAACAGATAATGCATTGAGTAGA
The DNA here is from genome assembly GCF_017590055.1 of Onychostruthus taczanowskii. Lineage (NCBI taxonomy): Eukaryota > Metazoa > Chordata > Aves > Passeriformes > Passeridae > Onychostruthus > Onychostruthus taczanowskii. The sequence goes on along the minus strand of NW_024499239.1, from coordinate 23,634,061 downwards.
ACTTTGGTCATTCATATATTCTGATATGGGTCTGCTAATTTGAATCAATAATGCTTGTCTTGCAAGAAATGCTGTCACTTTGGCTCTAATAGGTTATTTTGGGAGCAATTTGATTGGAAATGGGATCTCTAGCCAGTATCATGGTGTCTGGACTGTGCAAACACACAGAAGGACAACGACCTCTTTCATTTCAAGAGGTAAAGAGGTGGTGCTGTGATTAAAATGAACAAATATTTGGAGAGGAAAGAAGGATCAAAACAAATGCAAGGACTTGCTCAGGACACAAACCTGCTGAGTGACCTTAGCTTTGCAACCCAGCTTTGGCCAGGATGCAATGCTTAGATTCTTGTTAGTACTGCAGTGTTTTTACTTGAAGAAGAAAAGGAAAGACATTTCTTTTGAGGTGGAAGTCCAGGGTGGCAGCTATAAACAAGTGCCTTGGAAAGGACTGGCCTCTGATGTCCTCAGGGCAGTTTGAGACAGGGCTCTAAAATGGCTGTAAACTTCCTTATATAGGGATGCAAGACAGTTTTCTGTAACTGTGAAATTGCTTTGTAAAGCACTTAATTTTCTTGTAGGAAGCCTTGTTCAAAAGTTCCTGATGTATTCAGCAATAAGTTACTTGCAGTTTGTGTGACAGGATAATATTTTGAAGGAGTGTGATTGCTTCTGTTGACTAAGTATGTGTGTAGCAGATGGATAGCCCAAGAATTTTTGCTGCTCATTCTCTCCTCTATTGAAGTAGCAGCTTTGAATAATATAATGATGGTTTCTTTTGAGATACATCTGCTCTGGAATACACAGTACTGTCTTCTTGAGTTGTAAAACTGACTGGTTTGTAACTAAGGCAAGCTTCTAGGCTTTGCCCTTCCAAAACATGGAAATTGTTTTTAAAAACAACTGTTTTTTAATAATCCAAATTACCTCCAACTGCTTTTAGGCTCATGAAATTACTTTGTTTGGCTCTATAGCTCTTCAAGATTTTATTTTAATGCTTTTACCTAATTAACCTAAATTTAGATGTTATTTTAAGCCATCCATTCCTCAAATATACTACTACTCTTTTAGTTTTATTTTCCTTTTCTGATTTTGCCTAGAACAAGGAAAAGCTATTACTGTTTTAAGGAATTGATAAGAGCTACTCATCAGAAGGGCTCACTGAAGAAGTGCTGATATCATTTACATTTTGGATAAGTCCAGTGACAAATAATGATGCTGACTGTGGTCTGAAGTAATCCAAGAATCATTGAGGAAAAAATAAACTATATAAAAATACAGAATTTCAGTAATTCTGCATGGAAGTTCTTAATTGTTATTTCTTTGAGGGAAATTTTTCAGTAATTTATTGTACCCTGCCTCATTTTTCTATGGCATCATATATAGTAGATATCCTCTACTTTTCTGTTTTGTTGGAGTGGTGAGCATGGTGTTCTAATTTAGTCTCAAGAAAACAGCTGAATGCTTGAAGGTGATTTTATGGGGTTTAGTTTTTCTCTTTGACACTGTTTTCTAAAACTCTTCAGGAGATGCTTAATTTTTCTTACATGTTCCTGTATTTCCTTGGTCTTGCCTAAAGTGCTAAGTTGTCTTTGCTTCTAGTTTTTTGAAAGGCAATTTCATCACTGCATCTGTTTCCCCTAGCTGTCTGGCCAGGCTAAATTTCATGTAGGGGCATTTGAAAAAAGCTTATTTATATCTCAGAGTCTTCAACAGAATTGTCTTGGAGACCTGTAGATTCATACAAATCTCTGGTGCTTTTCAGGTGTTATAAGCTAACAGAGTTGAGGAGAGGAAGCACACCATTTTTCTGACCCTTGAAAGGAGAGCATAGCTCTGTAATGGTTCCCCCCACCTAATCGGGTAGGACTCTTTCTCTTTTCTATTTCTTGAAACTCTTTTTTTCCTTCCCTCTAATTTTGTGACTTCATTTACTTGATAAGAATTTTACAAAGCCATTTTTAATTCCCTCCTGCTCATGACTGAGTTAATTTGAAAAGATACACAATGTATGTTTTTATGGTTTTTTTAAAAAATCACATTTTATGTGGGAAGGAGTTAGGTTCACCCAAGATACTTTAACACTGAGGACGCACACAGAGATCTGTCAAGTCAGGATACGTAGTTAAAAGTTCCCTCTGTAGGAATTTGTACCAGTTAGACCCAATTAACTACTTTATATCAAATACAGAAAGAAAATGGATGTTCTTTACAGAATTGCAAACCTGAGTAAAAGATGCTTGTTTCTGTTGTCTGTACTGTTTTCTATGAAAATGAGCTTTTAGAAAAGAAGCCTTTGAAAATTCCTGTTAACAGGAGTCTGGAGAATAGGTAATGATCTTTTACAACCAAATAGTTCTTCCTTCAATTGTCTTTTTTGAAGTCTCGTTTTTACTCTATAATTCCCAACGACCAAATGATAGCTATACAAACTGGTTTTTACTTTTTTCTGCTGCATCTGAACTAGTTTCATCCACGCAGTTACTGTGTGCTAGAAACATTTTGAATAAACCTGTGATCTGAAAGTGATTGTGTTTTAGTTTCCATTTTTATTTGGAGCTCCTTAGAATTGAATTTATAGAAGTAAAGAAGGAATTTGGCTGGTGTTGTAGTGTGTGACCAGATCAGAGTGAGCACTGGTGTGCTGAAAGTTTAATGTAAGGGTAAAGATTTGGAGGGGAATAAAGGCTTACCTTTTTTTCAAAACTTCAGTCATGAAAGAAATGTGTAATTCAGTCTTTCAATATTGGTCTGTACCAGTTAGAAAAATTTGTGAGCATCATCAAGGTGGTATTTGGAATTTTGCACAGTGGCCATTAGACTTTGGCCTAACATCCTACACCTCCCAAGGAGGAGAAATGCAGCATGTAACACTTGTTATAAAAAGCTTTTTTGTTTTGGGATGAATCTGTTTCTCCTGTGTTGAGTCCTCCTCTTAGTTCTCTGATAAATGCTGAAGTCTGGGGATTTTGTTGGATAGCTGTGGGAGAAGGACAGTGTAGAAGACTGTTTCCATGCTTCTACTTTAAGTAAAATTTTAGTGAGATTTTTAATACATGTAATTGATTTTTCCCTTCCAGCCAATGGCTTATTGATGCAGAAATAGTATCCTGACTAATCCAATATGGAATAATGTACATCAGTTCATGTGACTTTTAAGAAGTGCATTCCATGTAAAGATATTGGAGTTGTTTTTAAAAAACTGAAGTGTGCAGTGAGGTGGACTTGGCTGATAGTTTATTCATATTACTGAATGTTTTTTGGAGATAAGCCTTACCCGGAACTCTTGCAAGAAAGACTGAAGTCCTTATGCAGATAAGAAACTGGGCAAGATAAAAAACAAACATCAAGATTTAGTAGCCAGCTTCTCTAATGGAGGAAGATTGGTGTTAGGATTCTGCTGGCATCCTGGTGATATTCAGCTGTTTGAACAGCCTGGAAGAAAATGTAAGTGCTGAGATGAAGCAGTTTCCTTGATGATACTGAGATAATTGAGGTATTACAGATGTAGCCAAAGTGTGAACCATTAGAGAAAAAATAGTGAGAGACTGAATGGGTGTTAAAATATATTAAATTCAGTATAGACAAGTGCAGTGTGATACAGTTTTATGGTGGAAAGAAAATTCATCCTAGTCTTATATATATAATAACTGAGTTGGAAGTGATCATCCTTGGTCAGTGGGATCTCAGGGCTAATAGTGAATGTTCTGTGTGAGTGGCCAGTTAATGTTAACAAACACAGGACAGAAGTGTGGCAAAGGGAAGAATGGAGAGCTCAATACACAGCAGTTAAAATCCATGGTTTCTTCTTCTCTCAAGTAGTATGAGTTACTCTTATTTTCTCCCTTCTCTCATCCTGAGAAAGGGTGTAGTGGAACTGGAAAATGGCTACAGAAGGACAACATTGATTAGAGAGATGGAATGTTTGTCTTTAAGGATTGGTTCAAAAAGAGTCTCTCCAATCTCAAGATATGTGAGAAGTATGTAGGAGAAGGAGAGGGTTCCCTTTTTTGCTTCCAAAACAAGAACAAAAGGGTTTCAAGTCAGTTGAAAAGTCAAAACTAAAGAGTATTTCTTCACATACTTGTGAGCCTGTGAAATGTCTCACAACAGGATGTTGCAGTGCTAAAACTCAGGTCAACAGCAACCAGAGTTCATGAGTGAGAAACACCTGTGGTGTTTCTACTATTAAATTCCCATCACTGGACTTCTTGAGCCAGAGAGACTTTGGGATTAGTAACTTTGTTCTTGCCCTTTTTCAAGTGCCATTCTCTTTCTGGATATCATCAGAGAAAAGACAGTGACAGAGAGGGGATTTTTGATCTTATCTGGTATGGTTCAGATCTTCGTATGGAAATGTATTTGATGTCTAAGTTAGCAAAGATGAATTCATTAAATTAAGGTAGGAGAGTACTTCTGCAGGCAGTGTTAAATTCAGGATTCTGCTCAAACCTTGGCCAGCTTCAAAGCTAATCTGAGTTGCTCAGAGTCCTGCCAAGTTCTGAAAGTTTTTGAGGGTGGAGATTCTGTCACCTTCCTGGGCTGCTGTTCCAGTGCTTGCCAAGTCTTCTGATTGAAATATTTTTTTTATGTCCAGCTGGAATTTTCTTTAGTGACAGTTGTCAGCTCAGCCTCCTTTTTTGCTCAGTAACTCCGGAAGATCTGGCTGGCTCTTATCTGTGACCTTCACCTTTCGGTGGTAGAAAGCTTCTATCAGATTGTGCCGCTTCCAGCTCCCCGTAGCCTTCCCTTCTGCAGCGGAACAAGCCTGCCCCTTTCAGCTTCTCTTGGACTTTTTTTTTATCCTCCAGCCCGCTCACTGTCATGGTGGCAGCCTTCTGGACTCTCTCCAGCTTGTCAGCATCTCTTTTTCAGTGGGAGGAGGGAGTGACCTGAAAACCAGACTCAGTATTCCAGATGAGTCTGCATGAGAGCTGAGCATAAACAATCACTCCTCTCAACCCACTGCCTTTAGTCTTGCTAATGCAGCCTGGGATGGGGTTAACCTTCATTGCCATGAGAGCCTGTTGCTGATTCATGTCCCACCTGCTGTCCCTCAGGACCTCTGCATCTTTTCTTGCAGTGGTGGTCCTAGCCAGTTATTCCACAACCAGTGCTAAAGGCTGGAGTGATTTTGTGCCAGCTATTGGGTCCTGGTGTTTGCCTTGATGATGTTTCATAAAGTTCTTAGTATTTTTCTCCAGTTTGTCATTTTTTCTGAATGGCAGCTCTGACACCCATTTATCAAGCACTCCACCAGTTTGCTCTCTGTGAGCCTTCTGACTGTGTGTTCTATAGTGCAGATGGTTGAAGATGACACGTTTGTTGGAGTTGACCTGGTGAGACAAAGCAGTACTTGTAATTGGCCATCAAAAGGTTTGGAACCACTGACCATTATTCTTAGAGCCTGACTAGTCAGTCCCTAACCCATCTTGTATTCAGCCTTTGAGTCCATGTCTGCTGTTTGGCCACAAGTGAGACAATGTCAAAAACCTCACTGCTATTGGCATGAAAGGCTACCAGTTGCTCCTGCTATTCAGAGGCAGTTCATCACTGAAAGCAAACAGTGCTGTCAGGCTTGGTCTGTGTATGACAAGTCTGGGCTGGTTGTTCCTAGTCACCTTTATAAGATTGGAAATGGTTGGGGTATTTTGTTGGGGGCTTTTTCCATGTAAATTTCACACGAACTGAGATGAGGCCCCAAACTCAGTTGCTCATACATCATCAGGAAGGCTTAGGAGAAGACCTTGCCAGTAAAGACAGAGAAGGCATTTAGAAAGGAGACCTTGTTGTCCTTGGTAGTTGGGTCACAAACTCAATTCTGTAGATGCTTTTCATATTCCTTAAGCTGCTGGTGTCTGTAAGGCCCTGGTAATTGCAATTACTTATTTGAAGTCTAGTTGAATTAAGTGGATGTATCTGCTGGTTCTGATGGTAATGAGAGCTGCATTTCTGGCTGTAACTCAGAAGGCTTTTGTAGCTGGACAGCTACAACACTTCTGCAAAGATCAATTTTGTTTTGTTATGTTGTACTCTATCCCAAGCAGAGAGCCCTTCAGCAGTGTCTGTATTGAATTTGTTTGCAAACCCCAGGTGCTCAGTCAGACTGCATCTGTTGTAGAAGCTACAAGTGTGTGCAGCAGGCTGAAACCTCGCCACATTCTCAAAATGCCATTTAGCTGTTTGATAGAATTCAAGGTGCTACAGTGAGCATAAGTCCAGTCTGGATGTCTGACTTCCAACAACATAAATGCCATTGTGGTAGCAAAGTTTTTTAAGCTTTGATCACTATAATTAATAAACTTCTATGAGGGGAAAATGGTCTGCATTCTCCTTTTCCCTTTTCATATTGTTAAAGGCTATATAGATGGTATGCTCTTATCACAAGTTTTCTAAAAGCATTTTTCTGTGAGTCTGTAGAGATAAGCAAGAGCTGAGGTGGGAGTGTTTCTATATAGTCAGCAGCTGTTTCTTCTATATATTCAATTTATGGAGAGAGTACAAAGTGTGCACACGTAGATACATTTAGAAAACCTTGAGAAGAAAAATTAATCTCCGTAAAATCTTGATAATGAGTGTAAAAGCAATATGCATTGTAGGACACTGTGTAAAGGATTAGCTGGTTTAGAATCACAGAAGGGTTTACTTTGAAGGGAACTCGGAGATAATTTCATTCCAGCTTCCTTGCCATGTCCAATAGACCAGGTTGCTGAAAGCCCCATCCAGCCTGGCCTCGAACACTTCCAGGGATGGGTCATCCATGGCTTCTCTGGATAACCTGTGTCAGGGCCTTACCACCTCACAGTAGAGAATGTCTTCCTCATATCTCATCTAACCCTGCCTCTGCCAATAGGAAGCCATTCCCCTTGTCCTGTCACTCCATGCCCTTGTGAAAAGTCCCTCTCCAGTTCTCTTGTAGCTCCATTCGGTACTGGAAGGTGCCATAAGGTCCTCCCAGAGCCTTCTGTTCTGCAGGCAGGACACCCCCAGCTGTCTCAGCCTCCTTCCACAGCAGAGGGGCTCCAGCCCTCTGATCACCTTTGTGACCTCCTCTGGACTTGCTCCAGCAGGATCAGATCTCTTGTTTTGAGCTGGGTGCAGCATTGCAGGTGGGGCTTCAGAAGAGCAGAGTAGAGGGGCAAGATTGCCTCCCTTCACCAGCTGCTCACACTTGTTTTGATGCACCCCTGTATGCAGGTGGATTAATATTATTTATATTTCTTTAAATATTTATTTGCAGGCTGATAATTAACACTTGAGAAGTATATACAGTTGGCAAAACATCAGGTTGCAACATATGCAAGCATTTAATACTGGCTGGGGTTTTTTTTGTATTTTTAATGTGTTTTCAAAAAACTCAAGAAAATGGAATCGCTTAGTAAGTGAATGGCTTGATGAAAAATTTATTTTTATGAAAATATATTTAAATTCACTCTGCTTAAGGATATTTCAAGTTACATTTGATATGGCTTATGAAAAGAAAGATTGCCCAATTTGAATAGTTTTAGCCACTTCATGATTTGAGAACTCTGCCTTGCTTTGGTACCTTATTTGCATTCATGGCCAGGAAGAGGACTGTGTTTGGGCGGAAGGCCAGGTAGTAAACTTCACAGTTGAGTTCTCAAGAGTACACTTAAAAACTCCCCCTGACATCCTTAGCTCTGCAGTTTTCTACTCCTTGCTCTCAACTGAGCGATCAACGTGTAGCTCTCCTGGCAGTCCTTCGGCCTCTTCCACCAGTTCAAGCTTGTACACCCAGAATAATCTTCTTTAAGTCTTGTCTCCACTGTTGGAGGTTGTTGGAGCATGTTCTGGGACAGCACACCACTTTTTTGGCTTTCTGAAAACAGTGTGAAGTATCTCCTGAAATAAAGAACATATTTGTACCAGGTTAATCAGTTGTCTCTGCTTTTTTGTTAGCATTTAGCTCCTGGAAACAATCACGCTACAGCTGCAGAAGCCTCCAGCCAAGCAGACTTTCCTTCACATAACAGCAAAATTTTGATATTGGAAAAACTTGTGTTACTGGAATTTTACCCCTCGTGTAGGTTGATCTAACTTCAGTCAAATTCCTTTTCACTAGGTTTAAGTTTGACCTGGTTTAGTACATGCTTAGATTGAATAATGTGTCTGCACTGTGGAAGCTGGTGAACAAAAGGAGCAGAATCTATTTAGTGCCACTGGATTTAAATGTGCTGCCCACTAATATTTTACAACTCTCCTTTGTGTCCTCTTGTATGTTCACCGTATGAGCCGACTGGGTGTGGTTCTTCAAGCTCTAACGAGTAGGACAAGTTGGTATTGTGCTTGTACAGAGCATGTTCTGGTCAGTACTTGCTGCTGTCTTTCAAATTTTCTACAAGCTGATTTATTATTTTTTCCTTAAGGTAATGCTTCCCTAGGCTGACTTCTGTAGGTCACTCTTGTCTCAAAATAATGACTGTGTAGTCCAGGTTTGGTCACAGAATGGTTCTGGCAGGAAAGATTCCAAGTCTCTAATAGGTTTATGGCAATTAATGAGATACAAATCTTGCATCTGTCTCTTAGTCTGAAAACATTGGTGTTCACAGTGTTCTAACAATGGTGCCTGAAAATCAAAGTGAACAATGATTAAAAATTTTTAGAATTGCATTGTCCAGAACACTTTCTTATATGTTCTCCTTCCATTAACTTTCATTATTGGTGGAAAAAAAGTGATCCTGTTGGTACAGTGCCTGTAACTTTTGAAGGGTTCTGCAGTAAAGCAAGCCAATGCTGGGGAGCTGGGTCTTTTGGTTCTTTGGAGCTGCAGGAGTAATAAAAGAACCAGCAGATCAAGATGCAAATTCAAGATAAAATCCTGCTTTGTAAGGAGTGTAGCAGTTGCACTTCTACATTTTGGCATTCTTAGACTCTGTCCCTGTAAAGTAAGTGTAAAAGCTGTACCTAGATATGATTCACAAATATTCTCATGAAAACTGTTGGCTCTATAATAAGAAACAAGTGCCTGTGCAAATTATGAAAATCTCTGGTGAAGTGTAATTACTGTCAGCTTCAGTTATGCAAATAATTTCATTGTACCTTTAATTTCCCTTGTTATGACACACTAAATTATGTTTCACAATATGTTTACTTTTATTTACTTTCAGAGTATATAGTGGAAACATTTCAACTCATAGTCTCTTCCACAGAAAACATTCAGGTTGTTTTTATGGTAGGGGAAACAAAATATAAAAGAAGATTCAAAAACCTATTGCACCTAGACATTCTAAATGATATATAGTGTTACCAGCTGAAATTGAAAGTTCAATTGTTCTAAATGTCATATGAACACGAACTGTGCCAGAACTCTGCATGCTGAAGAGACAGAGCACAGGAAATGGGTGCTGTTACTGCTCCTGAGTGCAGATAAGGAACTAGGGAAAAGGGAGATGAAATATTTTTTCCCAACTGACTTAGATCTGTGTCCAGCTGACTGCTCAAAATTTAACAAAAGCACTTTCTGTACTAAAAAAGGTACCTCAAATTAATAGTAGCTTATGAAAGTATTTATTGATGCAGATTTTCAATGTGGCATGGAAAGCTGATTAGCAGAATACTTACAGAAATATTTTTTGGTGAACAGTAAGAAAGATCCAATGGGGAAAAAAGAAGGGAAGAAGTTGTCTTAATGCTGTCTGGCATCAGGTCTTAGAGCTGGAGATAAGTTTCCAGGTTCAAAAGCATGAGATGTCAAAATAATGGCCTCCTAGAACATCCATTTTATCTGTGGGTGTCTAAAATATTTCATATTTTTTGTGTAAATGGAAAAAAGGAATGAGGGTGTGAGGTGGAAGTTTGTTATGTAGGCAACTAAGTAGGTGTTGAAGCCTATTATTTGTCATGGTTTATGTGGCATGAGTTTTGGGTGGGTGTACCGCTGGGATTTTAGGGCAAAATGTTTAAGGAAAAAAATTGTTTTGGCTTGGTGCCTTCTGTGGTAGAGTCTTGTCCTGTCTTTTGTTTAGGTCTTAGTTTGAGATACCAGGAGCCATTATTAAATAGATCACTCTTGACAGGAGGAGCCCTTTCATATCTTATCAGGATTGTCCTTGTCTTTTATTACTACTACAAAGAAGCACAACCTCTCGTAGGTGATGCAAAGTCTTGGAAAGCAAATGCTTTGGCTCATCTTCCTTCCTCTGAACCAAACTGTTCTCTGATGGAGAATTGCAGTGGTGCTGTGGGAACCTCTTTGCTAATAGAACCCAGAAGGGCTGTGGCCCCTGGGGATACTTCCTTGCATGCAGATCATTAGAAGGAGGAAAACTGAGATCTTGATATAATTGATTAGAAGTTATATGCTTGAAAGATTTGTAATCAAACATATATGTGATATGTACCAAACAGAGCACTGATTTGTGCTTCCTGTTTTACCTTTAACATGGATAATCTGATTGCTATCTAAATTATGCCTTTGATTAATGGAAAAGCAATCAAGATTATCATAACTACCTGAAAGAACTTCTCGTGGACTTGTTAAAGATTAAAGATATGGCTGAATTAAATGTATAGCACTGGAATGTTTTTTTAAATTCCTGGTTTTGTGAAGTAATAGGACTTTCTGTCTAAATTGCTTTTGCTGCCACTGTAGTGGAAGCAGCTTAACACTTCCTGTAAGCTTTCCCCAAATCATTCCCCAGGCTGTAGACAGATGCCATCCATGTGTCCTTAATGGCCATCAGTAGCAGTTTTGATTCAACTGTTCCACAAAGAGAGGACAGGAGACCTTCAAGACTGGCAATCTCTTAACTCACGAATGGAGCATTAGAGGAAATGAACCAGCTTAGTCATACATTGTAGGCTTTTATCACTAAAAGAAAATTTACATGGGGTTTCTCTTGGCATTCCTTATAGTCCTTGTATATACAGAATATATTTTACTTTTTAGTATTACTTCCTAAAAAGTAGTCTTTCACGGGTAGAGGTATGTAGGAGATTTGTTGGATTTCCTGAATAACTGTTGATGTACATGTATAAATTTTTCAGTAGCCAATATTCATTATACATGCTTCCTCTCAAAGGTAACTTTCTCTTTTCTAATGAATTTGTGAAGGGAAGAAATGTAAAATTAGAAAGTCATGGTCTGAAGGTGATCTCTTAGTTGTGGTTTAATTTGTAGCTTTCCTTTTGTAGGTACAAATTTGTCTTCATATTCTGTTGTCCCTGGATTGTTTCCATCAGTGCTTCCTACAGCCAAAGCAGGATAGGTGAGCCTGGTATCAGAGAAGACATTGCAGCATTTTTCCTGTTGGTTTTTCATAATCTTTGAAGTGTGAGCTCCTTGCTGAGAGAACTTCAATAAGTGTTTTAGTATGGGAACTCAAGTTCAGTCAATGACCTCTAGTCCCCTGGAACCAGTGTGCTCTTTGGGCTGCATCAGTCTTTCTAAGCTCTAGAGGACCTGACTTTTTAAATACAGAAATTCTAATGGCTTGCTGTTTCTCCTTCAGGTGCCATATGAAACACTGAACAAACGATTTCGAGCTGCGCAGAAGAACATTGATCGGGAGACCAGCCACGTGACCATGGTGGTGGCGGAGCTGGAGAAGACGCTGAGCAGTTGTCCTGCTGTGGACTCGGTTGTCAGTCTCCTGGATGGAGTCGTTGAAAAACTCAGCGTTCTGAAACGCAAGGTGGGTGCTGTTCTGCTTTCATTGCAGTGCTGTTTGCTTGGATTTTCTTTTCAGGATACCAGGCATTACTGAATCTTTAAAAGCCTTGGAATGCCCAGTGAAACTTTGCTTCACTGTGCTTACGAAACACAATTTGATGGTCCTTGTCTAAGTATAACAAACTTCTGTTGAGAGGTAAAATTGATAGATATTTGTAGTTCTGAAAAGGACTTTCTTTGCTAACACAAAAGAAATAGTAGCAAAATTAATTGATTTGTATCAATTCCTGCTTGTCTAATGAAAAGGTTTGTGTAATGGAATTAATTGATCACTGGAATAGCAAAACAGGTAGAAGATGAAGCTGAAAAATGGGAAACCCCCAGTGCAGGATTAGTTGTATGCAGTGTTGAGACTTCTCTGCAGAAGAAAATGCAAGTTGTCCTGGACTGTTACTTGAAAATTTTTTATAAGCACTGAACTTGAAATTTGAAAGATTCCTAGGGAATATTAAGAGCCTTTTAAACAAAATTTGGCAGGATAACCTGCTTCTAGCTGTTAAGCTTGAACAAAATACAACCAGCCTTTCATGCCTTTACCACATCTTAGAAAAAGACGTATATGTTCTCAGAAAAAGAAGTATAAGCCATCCTTATTTTGGATGGGAATATTACTCATCCCTAGAGTCATCAGAGCACTTACTTGAAACAAGTCTTGCAGAAAAATGGAAATAGCTCTGTCGCCTGACTTGAGAGCAGTGCTTCTCAAAAATAAATAGATGAAACATAGGAGAGTCATTTCATTTAAACTTAAATGAAATAACCAACAGATATAAATCTTGAGAGAGTGCTATGTGAAGCACCAAAATACCTTGGAGGTTTGTAACATGAAAATAACGCTGTCATGTGTGTTGATCTGGGGTTTTCTGCTTGAACAAGTTAGCTAGGTGTTGAAAAGCTGTTCTGCAAAAGACTTGATAAATTAATTGCTCTTTTCATCCTTGGATTGTGAGACTTAAAGAGGTCTTAAAGGATATGTTTTCTTCACTTCTCTGTTACTTACAGAAAAATAGGAGCTATTTCTGGACGAGGTGTTGTATGTTGCTGGTAGGTGTGTAGTAATGATGTAGAGGAGTAAAAGTTATTTACTTGTTAAAGCTTTGCTGACTGTGGGGGTGTGTCTGAAGGCATTGCTGAGTGTTTTGGGTGCAAAGCTCCATGTTAGTTTAATTGCTCATTTGTTTTTGACTGCTTGAAAGACTCTGGGGAATCTCATAACTACTCAGAAAGAACAAAAGGCCAAAAAAAAATATTTAACAGTAGAAGTCCTCTGAAATACAAAGGTCTTGTTTCTGCTCCAAACCCTCAACTCCCAACTGTCTTTATAATCTCTGCCCCGAGCAAAATGGTTGTTTTCTTTAGAGCCTTTGGACCCATGTGGGTTCTCTGTTGCCTCCTGTGTTTAGACAAGGATCTCATGAGCTGCTGAGATGGCCATAATAGAATTAGATGGTTCCTTTATTTAACACCTTACTCACTCTTGAAAGAGAGCTTTAAAACACAGCAGGTTTCTTAGGTTCTGAAAATGATCCTGGGGAAACCTAGGCCTTTGTGTTTTCCCTTTTGTATCCTGTTTAATATGCTTGTTCCCTCAAGTTCTGTTAACATCCAACAGGGCAAGTCTAGATAGACTTGCTTCAGAGAGTTTTGAAAAGAATCTGCAGCTTTCTGAACATACTAGAAGGATCAAAAAACCAGCAAGAGCTGTATGGGTCCAGACACAAAGCCATATACGAAGAGCCCTTTGGAAGCAGAAAGGGTCTAATAACCTTTATGCCTGGCTGCCTCGAGTTCTTAGTTGTATTCAGAATATTTCTCAAGGTTTCTTCACATCTGATAATACTGCAGATATCTAAAAAGTGAAGGTGTGTTTTGTCTTGAGTTAGTGCTTGCCTGCTGAAGAGGAGGAGACCCAGTTTATAACTCAAACAAAATACTTGTCTCCAAAGTATGTTACAAAATAAAGCTGAAGTCAGCAGCACAAGTAACTCAGACTTCAGTAGTAAAAATAACTTATGCTACAGATGTTTACATGGATGTTATCAAGAGACTCTCATACACTGACGAGTGTTTTAGATACTTGAATTTGGTATCAAGGACCAGATCAGAGTCAGGCTTAACGGGGGGGGGGCGGGGGGGCAGCAGAAACTTTCCTTGCAAAGCTCGGTGAGCTTTCATTGCAAGTTTTCTCTCATTTATTTCACTTTGCTTTTCAAATACTGATCCTTCCAGAAGAAGTCTGTCTATGGGCAGGCGTGTTAAATGCGATTAGAGCCAGCCTGTGTTTCCAGAGCTGGAGCTGCACCATATATGATAGTACAGTGTGAGTTCTGGGAAGGTCGCTGTGTCAGCATGGAGTGCAGCGTGGGCTGCCAAAAGCCTGCCAGGTTCTGCCTCTACCTTCCAGCTGCCAGAGCTGTGCAGTCATTCAAACAGAAGCCAGCAAGTTTAAAGTCGCCACAGGGCAGCCTAACTTGCAATTGCATCACCAGGGATATATTGCAGATGGGAAAGGTACTAACCATCCTCTGCTGGTTTGCCTTTACCTTAGCAGGCGTATAAAAGTTCTGCCAGTTTTCTGGAGTTCTGTAGCCTGACATGGCCCAGTGTTGTCACATGCTGTGTACTGAGTCAGCTGGCTTGGAATGATGGCTCTAAGGTTGAAGGAAAGCAACTGAGCTGAGTGTTTTGGTTTTAATTAAAAATATTGTGGCAATACCTTGGGGGACTGGTGTGGGTTTTTTTGCTGAGTATGCCAATATGTTGGTTTAAAATCATCAATCTAGTTCCTATGGACAAATGTGTTTTCCTAAGTAAAGCTCCTTAAGAAGGGATGCACGTTCCCACGGTAGCAGAGTTATATAAAATAATACCAGTTTAACAAAACTGATGATTTTGAAAAACTGCTTTCAGATCCTTGAATTACAGGTGCCAAGAGGCCAACTGTTTGTATAATTTCCATTATTGCATGACTGATGAAAATGGCTCCAGTGTATTAGAAGTAATGTGGGTTTACTCTGCATCACTCCTCAGTAGAACTAATCCAGCAGGACAGCTGCTGGAGGAAGGAGCCATGCATAGGTTAGAGGTGGAAATTTTGCTTTTCAACTGTTTGGGTCAGATGACTGCAAACCTTCACAAAGCTTTTTGCAGGCTATTACAGCAGTTGCTGGCATAGTTGATACATTTCTGGTTTTGGATAAACTGCAAATTAAGCAGAAAAATATATATATTCATAATGTCAAATAGATCAAAACGTACTTCTGTGCAAGAATATCTCAGAACTAGACCAGCCATGCAGAAGCTTACACACTGCAATAGGCAATATTTCTAAACAAAAGAAACACTACTGGGAGTAGCTGTATAAGTTATAAAGAATGCTAACAAACAATTACTGTGTTTTGCTTTAAAAGGAGACTAAAAATGTGTAGCTCTTACTGTTAGCTTTTACTTTTCAGGCCGTGGAGTCAATCCAGGCTGAAGATGAAAGTGCGAAACTCTGCAAGCGCAGGATCGAGCATCTGAAGGAGCACAGCAGCGACCAGCCAGCTGCTGCCAACATGTGGAAGAAGAAACGCATGGATCGTATGATGGTGGAACATCTCCTCCGCTGTGGCTACTACAACACTGCTGTAAAACTGGCCAGACAAAGTGGGATTGAGGTGGGTGCCAGCGTGGACCAACTTGCTAACAAAATGGTAGTAGAGAGGGAGTTGGAAAATGAGAACAAGCTGCCTTAGCCTTCTAGCAGTTATTTTTATGTATCGGTGTGCCTTCCTGGCTAATGTTTATCTGTTAATCTTTTTAGGCTTCAGTTTGTTCTCCTTATTTGGCATAAATTGTGCTTTAATGTATTAAATAAGTCAAAATTGAAGGCATCATTTTTAGTCACAAATTAAATGCTTTTAGATAAACACCTTTCTCTATTAAAACAGATTAATTCTCAAATGTCATGCAAAATTTCTTGTTAGAGGCCTTTAGGCTGCTGATTAAGCAGGTGGTGGAGCTTCCCATCTGTCTAGGCCTGCTCAGCTGATACGTGTAGGTGACCAGACTGAGCAGAACAGCATTTACTGATTGCAGGAACAACTGTTCTGTTGTATCATCCTGCTGTTTAATGCACTGAGAGGAAGGCTGGCTTTTACTTGGGAAAAGAAATTTTGATACAACTTGGTTTATTTAGTAGCCATTATATCTTGCATGATCCTAAGAATATTTTGCTGGTTTGCTTGTTTCACCATTTTGTGATTGTTGCTTTCCTTTTCACTGGTTAGCTAATTGGTTTTGCTTGGGCTCACAGTGGGTTATGAAGTGTTTGGAGTTTGTGTACTTTGGTGTAGCTATTTTATGCAGGCCAGTGAATCCTGATTGTGGCCCTCTGACAGCCATGAGGACATAAACTGATTTTTTAAGAATTTGCTCTTTGTCTAGAGAAATAATGTTTTGCAGATTTTAGGTAGCCTTTGCTATTTGATCCTGAGTGATCCCTGAATCTTCTTTTGATATTCCAGAAGGTATGCAACTCTTCCATTTAAAATCTTACTCTTGTAAAGATGCTGAAAGTTGAATTCTCTTACATGGCTTATGTACTTTGACTTTCCTAAGTGGAATAGTTGAACACATCTCTCTCTCATTTTGTTGGGGAAAAAGATTTTTTTTTTACTGATGTCAAATCAGAGCTTATGTACTTGCTCTTTGTCATGTAACAGGGACCTATTTGTCATGTGTCTCTTATTCCTTGGCTGCTTTACTGTCTAATCCTGTTCAGCCAGCAGCAATTTCAGTAAATGCCTAATAGGAAATAGCATGTAGAGGTGAATAGAAGTGAGAGAGGAAGTGAGTTACAAAGTATTAATAGGAAATAGTCCTGAAAAAATCAACTGAAGAGACTGTTGTGCCTCATAGTGATACAGCCTGTGCATGTGAGTCAAAAATACCCAAGGCAATTGGCTGGGATAACTGCAGCTTGACTGGTCAGCAGCTCTCCCACTTCTGGTAGATGTTTCCCTCTGTTTTGAGCAGGAGCTCATCTCTGCTGAATCATCACGTTGCTGTACCTACTGGGTCTGCTGAAAAAGCACTATGGAAATATTTTCACTTTCCTAGCAAGCTCTATTACGCCTGATTAAGTAATGCTCAGCTTTGGGTTGGACATGAGCATGGAAGTCTTCATGACATACTGCAAGATCCTGTGGTAAAAGCATCATGCTTAAAGCTTTTCATTGTTTGTTGAATAAAAAAATTTTATGTTAAAAAGCAAGTTTTAAATAAGATTATTTACCTACTGCCTGCAAGCCTAACTCTTTTAATTTACATAACCTCAGAGTAACTCCAATAACACAGAACATAGTTGCATGTTGAATGCACTGAGGCTATTTTTCTTCTAGTTTGCTCAAATTATGCATTTTAGTCAGGGTTACCATTGGTTTTGGATTAATGGAGATAAGGATTCCTTCAGTTTCCCTGCTTTGTACTTGGTGTGACTGTGGGTTACCATTGGTTTTGGATTAATGGAGATAAGGATTCCTTGCTTCCTTTCCCTGCTTTGTACTTGGTCTGACTGCATGGCAATCTTCTTTGTGAAGAGCTTTTACAGAGTACGATACTGGGACTTGTTTGTTACCCAGAATTTGTGGGTTTGTTGGTTTAGTAGGACAGCAGCTTTGTTTCTTTTTGTTCCTTTCTTGCTAAAGGATGTGAGTGTTGATATGTTCTCTAATGCTTACTAATGTAACTTTGCTGTAGAGACTACAAAATACCATGTTATTCTCTCATCCCAAGTAATCTTTGTTTACTGTGGTCTCACCTGACATTTTGATTAATGTCCTCACCACCACTCTTGTCTTGATTTTGTTACCACTGGGTAGACATTATACCCTAAGTAAGAACCTGAAAACAAGTACTGTTATTGTTCAGCTTGTGCAGCAGCTGGACGTGAGGCTGGTGGACAAGTTAAGCATGGCCCAGCAATGTACTCTTGTGGCAAAGACAATTCAGCAGCACTCTGGGTTGCACTGGGATTTATGCATTTATGCACTGGGATTTCAGCAGCAGCAGGAAGGAGGTCATCCAGCCTCTCTACTCAACACTGGTTTTAGACCCAGCTGGAGTGCTGTACCCAGTTCTGGGCTCTCCATCATACACAAGGACTTGTGGAGTCTCCCTGTACTTGGAGATGCTCAAAACCAGACTGGAATGGGAAAGATCCCAAGTAACCTGTTAGAGGTGATCCTGCTTTGAGCAGGGAGACTACACAAGTTGCAGAGGTCTGAACCTCAACCATTCTGTGATTCTGTTCCTCTGATTGTGGGGCAAATGGCTGAGGTGCCCTTTGCTGCTCTTTGGGAAGGCTGAAGGAAGCAGCTTTTTCCAGTTCAATTGTAGCTTGGGGATCCCAGGTTAAACACTTTCCAGTAGCTGTTAGACCAGTCTTGGGAGCAAGTCTCAGCCTGCCTGATTTAAGTTTCTTGTGTGGCTCCTGAATATGAAGAGACCTGCAGAGCTGCCAAGGTGCTTCAATGGGTGAAGCAGGTCAGAAAGGATTCTGCTTCAGTGACCAAAGGAAACCATTAAATCATCCCTATGTTTGAGCAAACTATCTGCTGTGTGCTGTTGGCAAAGATTAACTGTGTGCCACAGTGTACAGTTCTAGTCATTTTTGATGGTCTGTGACAAATTTTAGGCTATTTTCTAAATTAATTACCTCCATAGGAATGATAGGCTATAAAATCTTGTAATAGAAGATAAGTGCTTAAAAACCATGACTATAAACTAGGAAGCAAACAGAATGGAAAGCAATGCTGGATGTAAAAATACACAGAGTATCAAAGCTAAGAATGTGATCAAGTAAGGAATAACTTTGGGCATAAGGCATTTATACAGCATGAAGTTATGGCAATATAAGAAATAAATTCCAAACATTAAATATTTGTTATATGTCTTTAAAGAAACATATTTGTTATATATCTTTACTTTCCCAAGCACTACTTTTCTTTAAACCAGAATATGAGTAAGATTAAAATAAAAGCTGACAGTCAAAGAGAGAAATGTTTGTGCCAAGATAAATACAGGGTGGAGGGGATTCTATTGTGGACTTTTTTCTTGATGTCTTCTGGCTCCATAATGATGTGCAAAACAGTTTGGATTGAAGATACAAACTAGATGTTATGGGTTTTTTTGTTACATATGAATAAAACTCATCAGTATGGGCTTATTAGAATAAATAGAATCAAAATAAGGTCATTATGGCAGTGTAATGCCACATCAATATAAAAAATTACTATTTTCCTCTGCAGATTCATATTTTCAGCTAGCTGGCAAGGTTGTCTGTTAACTTCAACTTTGTTATTTCGTGTTCTGCTATACTGCTATCTCATTTCTGTGCCATTATTTGATATGCAAATCTAGTTTAGGAAGAGTGATGTTCCAGTGGGAAGTTGGTTTCTGTTTGTAGACAAATTTTATAATTAAGCTATGTATGTGGTACTTAGTCTACTGTTTCTGGAGATGGTGGGGTTTAAAATTGTATTTGTTTTTCCAGCGCTTTCCTTAATAGGCTAGGAAGAAAAAATTAACATGTAAAGTGTCTTTACATTCTATGCTTCATTATGTATTGCTGTAGTGATTTTTGCCTGTAGGATTGAACAAACTCAGATTCTGAAGCTTCCAGTCTCCCTTATCATATGCTGTAAATCCTCTTTCCATCTTTGCTTAGCTTATTTTAGTAAAAGAATGTATCTCCTTGCCTTACTGCTCAAGCTGTACAAAAGGCAATGTTTTTTCTGTGAAGGATAGCATAAATTCAACCTAATTCTTAGTGTGTTGGGGCAGGGAGCAAATTATTCAAAAATCTGTAATTCACTGAGGAACAGAAGAGTTACTGCACCCTTGGGCAGGGTGGACAGTGACACTGTCATGTGGGCAGTTAAATGCTCGATTTGAAAAAACTCTTAAATAGATTAGAACTTGTTAATTTGACCTTAAATCAGGGATCGTATATATCAATTAAAATTCTGCCAATTAATGTTCTTAGATCAGTAACTAAGTACATGCATCAGCCCTCAAGAAACTTGACTTGCCCTTTGCATTCATACCACAGTGTGCTTTTTGCATTTGAGAACTGGGGGATGGGGAGAAATGAGTATTCCATTGACTTGGGGAGTTTTGTCTAGACATATGACCATTGTCAACAATGATTGGTATTATAAGGGCTTCTTGACACTTCAAGTATTGACAATTGACACAGTCCCAAAAAGATAGTAATTTTCTTGAAGTGGGAGTTCAGGTCTCCAGTTATTGTCAATGATTTCCTTCCTGAGCTGAGCTTCTACATCTGTGGTAATAGTTATTCACTGGAGAATATCAAAATAGAGCAGATACTGAAAAGCCATTCTAAAAGTATTTGTCTTTCAAAGTAGTAATTACATTTCTTTTTAAAAAATTAATTTTGTTTAAATAAGGAGTAGTAGTCGCTGGAAAAACTGATTGTCTTCCATTCTTCTCTCCCTCCTGTTTGGTGCAGTTAGTCTTTTTTACTGCATCTTTGCAGCTTCAGTTTTTGTAAAACTGTCTTTGGTGGGATTAGCCCAACTAGAAAAGATACCCGCTACAAATTCAAGTGTGTTCCGCTCTCTTAATTTTGTTACAGAGAGCTGTGAAATCTTATTTGATGTCCTGTGGTGTAAGAAAAACTTGAATTCTTAAAGTCAAGCTTCATGGCTTTTGACCAAGTATCTGATCTCTTCTTTTTCCTATTCTGTATCAGTGTTCCTTTTTTCAACCCCAAAGCGGAATGTTCTTTCCTTGCTTTAGAAAAGTGTTCCTCAGCACTGTGATATGGATCCTTCAGCTGACACCTCAGTAGAATACTGCTGAAGGATTTCTGTCTGCTACAGGGCAAAATCTTCCTGAAGCTGCTATTTTTGAAGTAATCCATTCCCTGAATAACTGTTTCTACTTGATAACTCTCTCAGAAAATGGGAGATGGAAAATAACCTGCACATTTGAGAATCACAAAAAGGAGCAGTGTTAAACTCAAAAAATTCAGTTAAAAGCTGAACGAACTAATTTTAAAACAATCATACAGATGTACCTTTAGAAATCCTCCTTGTTAAGATGCATAGTCTAAGAATGGCTTGTAGGCAAACACACACATATGTATTAAAGTAATTAATCAGAACACATTTATATTCATAACAATTCAATTTCAGATAGGTAAATAATATTCATCATAATGCTTGAATGTATTATTTACTTTGCTGTCATGCAGAACATAGCCAAGCTGACTTTCCAGATGCAGGCTGAATGGTAGAAGGTGTCTTTTGCCAGGAGCTATTTGTGTCCCTCTCCTGTGACTTGCTGTTCCCACACTAGAGATGTTACAGGAAAACCATGTATGAAGGAACTCCTAAACTGGCATAACTGATTTAAAGGTGCCAGGATTTTAGCTTGTGCTGCTTGGAGTTACCTGCAGTACCAGGCTATAGAGAGCTGCTTGGAAACTCCTTTAAATGTGTTTTGGCTGTACCTAGCGTAGGCATGGCAACTTTGAGTAGATTGGTATAATGAATGTCTGGGTGTGTTCATCTGAATTTCAAAGTGCTGCAATTCCTGCGCAGCCTTACATCTGCAGTTTGTCTCAAGCATCTTGAGGAATTAGAATTATGTAAATGTGAAATAGTCAAGATCGAAGCGGAATAACAAACTTCCTCATTATGAATCATTTGACACTTCAAAAGCCAACAACCTGAATTGTGCTGTGATGTTGAACGTCTTGTTTTTTTCAGTCCATTTAGACAAAGTGGGTTACCTGTAATGTATCATAACTGAGCTAATTTATTACAAAATACTTACTCTGGAAGGCTGGTGATGCAAGAAAAATTTTTTGAATTCAAATTTTATCTAAATGGGGAATGGTGTTATAACCTGGAGATTACGCAGGAGCAGAAGAGGTTTGGGTTTAGTTATGCCTCTTCTTACTGTCCTTTCTTCCTGCCAGACATTCCTTCAAAGTATAAATCTTACCTCACATTTAACACTTGCTCTTACTGCTACATTAGATGACAGGATAATGTTTTGTTAGAGAATGTGTATAGCTGCTAAGACAGACTGATCCTGCATGGACAAAAGCTGCAGGGCTTGTGCTCCACTAGCAAAGGATTGGGTGCCTTTCCTCTGCTAGAAGAGGCTATGACAGAAAATGAGGCTCTTTTTTTCTGCTCAGTGATGCATCTTAAGCTCTAGAGGCTTTGTCACACTACTGTAGTGTAGTCATTTATTACTGTACTTAGCATGGTATAATATGCTGATGGGTAAAGGTGCAGCCATTTGCTGAGCTACAAAAATTGCTGAGGCAGGAGCAGAGGATGCAATGGGAAAACAGATTGCTAATAACCAACCTCAGTTCTTGTTCCAGCTCTGAGGCTCTTCCAAGCAGCTTATGTCCTTGAGTGAAAGGAGGTGGATGAAACACTTCTTTGTGCCTGACTCTGGAGCAGACAGTGCCAGTGCCAGTTTTGGTGACCACATTTTAGAAAGCTGTTGAAAAAACTGGATGGAGGGGAGAGGATGAGTGGAAAATGTTATGGATGGGTGCTTTGGGTAGGTGTGAGAGCAGAGGTCAAATACTGAGTTTTGTAATCTAGTCAGAAAAATTGGACACAAGTTTAGAACGTGAATTAATCACTAGAACTAATTAACAAAAGTACCAGTATCCTCTAATGTTTTACAAAGACCATGCTCTTCTGACAGACACTAAGTGTAAGATGCTGGGATCCTTCAAAAACAACCAGGCAGAACTAAAAGGTCTGTGCTATGCTGAGGGCATGGAAGATGCTCTCATGTGAAAGCTTGACTGTACACCATGGGTACTCTGTTTACTTTGTAGACAAAAACATGTCTGGCTCTTCTGTTGATGAATCTGTGGTTTGGCTGTCTGTTCTTCCATTTTTCCCCAATAACTAGCTCTGCAGCTGCCTTTGAGTAGGACATTCTGTCAGTTACTCTGTTTAGTTTGTCTCTAATCCTGTTAATGTGAGTAACATTATAACACTTAATAGTAACTTAATGATCTTCAGACAATGTTATTTTATGAGCCGAGAGTAAAGAGGCCTCTTACTGTTGATTTGTGCCCTACTTTAACTGGTCTTCAGTAATTGTGGTGTTGCTGTATCGTCACCACCTATGCCATTATTTTCTTAATTTGTGTCTCCCTTCAGTGTTAGTGCAGTTCATACATACCCTGTGTTGACTTTGAAGAGACTGTTACTCCAGCAGCCTTTTATTCCTGCCCTTGTATAGGGGCAGAGGAATTGGATTGTGGTCCCAATTCCTGTTTTACTGCCATCACAACCACCTGCACTGTCCTCCTCTTCACCTGCACCTCGTTTTTGCTTCCTGCACTTGTTTTCAAGTAGGCAGTTTGACTGTGGTGTTCTCCAGGCTTCCTGCTCGTGTCAAGTGATGCCTCTTTCACTGTTTCCCACTGTGGAAATACACTGATCTCTTCTTTCCCAGCTGCTCCTGTGGTCTTACCTTGTAACTCCTTGTGTTTGCCTTCTCCCAAAGTTGTGTAACAGCAATCACTGCCTGACATGATGCCTGCATTTGCTGTGTGTTCCTCACAGGGGAAATTTTAACAAATGAATGTATTAATATAGAAGACTAAATTGACCTCTTCATTTGTAACTGTTCATTAGTGCATTTCTATTTCACTTCCATAGAACTAAATTATACTGAAGGTTGTGTTGCTGTGGAGAATGAGAGTAGTCATTAAAAGCTTAACACAGCTTTTTCTGAAGTTGTTGTTTGAGTGATCTAAGGGTTTATTGTATTTCATATACAAGTAGTTTACCATGCTGCTGAACACTGAAGTGCATCAGCAAAGGCTTTTTCATGAGAGTAGTGCTCTTATGCATGTAATGTGTATAGATAGATAGATAGTCAATCTTATTAAAGCTGTTATTGGTACATACTCTTGGCAATGAGCCACTGATAGCTTGAGGCATACTGGCCTATTTTCAATTTCATATTGATGCTAGTAAGCAATTAAAAATAAACAATTTGCATTTTTAAAAAAATACATAAACAGCATCTTATGATATTAAGAATTGCTTATTTTATATACAACAAATAGCCTATCTTATGATGCTTTTTTCCACTGAGAGAACTTTCTTTTCTACACAATGCTGCCTTTTCTCACTGAATCAAATTTTTTATCCTGTTTAAGCCTAACATTTCTTTTTTGATGAATTAATCTTGTTTTGAGACTAGCTTAGGGTAGATTTGAAAATATTAAGTATTGGGTGTTCTAGTACCCATTTCTAGTTGGTTTTGAGCCCTGTTAAAGATTCACTTTTCTAATGTAAAATATTCTGGGGGTTATATTAATACATAAATGTTCATATGAATTCTAAGGGATTTTATCACATTCCTTCTGATAGCTTTCCAGGCTTGTGACTGGAGATCTCATAAAGTAAAAGTACTTCAGCTCATGTGCATAGTGGGGACCAGTGGAGAGGAATGACTTGACCTGACTGCTCCAAATTTTAAAATGTTACATAAAAATCCTCATATGAACACTACATGAATTTCTGTAGTTATTTTGCTACTGCAGAAAAGATGTTTTTGTTCTTTTTAAGCCATTTCACATACGATCTAATGCAAAGTTGCTATTTTTGTTGCATCTGGTGCTGAAAATTCTGAGCAGCTTTCCTGGTGAGTTTAGAGCCACACATGTAGAGCTCTGGGATTTTTTTTTCCAGTTTACTGCTTAATTCTCTTAATTGTGCACAGTCTAAAGTTATGGCCTTTGTTTGGCTTTAAATTCAGTATAAATTCACATTTATATATAGATTTGCCAGTTTTGTTCACAACTTTATAATAGATGTAGCTGTGTTTAATTTTAAATTCATGCGAAACTTATATATCTGCCAGTTAAACCAAATTACCTAACTGACTTTATATATACTTTCTCATTATTTCATAGCTATTATTCTTCACAATCTTCGCTGTATTTTTCTGAATCACTTCTTTTCTGTGACACAGCCACATACATTCATTAAGTTCTGGACCCATTTATCTTGTTCTCTTGGTGTTTCAGTGCTCATTTTTGCTGCAGTCTTTTTCTCCAGTGAGGGCAGGCACTGGAGTCTCCAGAAAACAAGGCACAGCTGAGGAGGGCACCCTGGCAAGGAGTGAGCTGCCCTGAGAGTTCAGCCCATCAGCTCCTGCTCACCAGAGTCCAGAAGCTGTTCAGAGGAGGGGATGAGCATAAACATGCTTGGGATGTTCTTACTAAGAACCTGAGCAAATGTTGGCCAGGAGTATGTATCTAGTAATCATCATCATAAAGGCATCCTCATTCTTCGTAGTATTTTATACCTAATAATTGGAGTTCTGTGCAGAATCATAGGGTTGGTAACCTCCCTCCCTGGAGGCACTTGCAGCTTAAAAAGAAACAGTGATATTTTAAAAGCTATATATATGTAAATCAGGCAGAGCACAGGGTGATGGGTAGCTGTATTCTTGTTTAAATAAGTATCTCTGCTTTCACTAAAGTGTCTTCAGCCTTCATGTGCAGTTTTCTCTAATAATAAATGTCTTTCTCTGGAGTTTTCACTGTTGTAATGGAATTAAATAGTTCTTTTATGATCAAGTTCACCCAGTGTTGAGATAGTTACCCGTCTAAAACCTGGTTAGTGTCTGTTGTATGGAAGGGAAAGTTAGTTCACATTAGTCCAGTACCAGTTTTTTAAAGCAGAAATTATAAAATCCAGGTGGTACTCCCTAGTTTGTCCTGTGCTCCCCCCTTGAGTGTTTGGATAATTGTTGCTAATACTTAACGGAGCCAGTTCTCCTCCTTGAAACATTTGAGGCTATTTTTCAGTACAGTTGTAGAATTAAATGAAAGTTTCATGTAAATCAGTCTTCCTGCCCAACCTCAGGTATTGTGTATTTGTAATCAGGTGATTTCGGCAAAGTTCTGCCAAGGCACAGGAGGCTGGAAAGTCTGTGCTAAGAGTTATGGTTTGATCCCAGCACTGAAGTATCCGTGTGTGGGGTGGGGCTCTCCTTAGTTCTGCAGTACTGGCAGGAAAGTATTGCAGCCCCCATTTCAGTGTGAAAGATGAAAGTGTGAAATGAAGGGAGACGTTACTGTTGTAAAGAGGGTAATTAAAGAGTTTAGGATTCCTTTTTAGTTTATATACAAGTCAGAAAACATTTGCAATGGTGCTGAATACTGTGTCATTTCAAAGGGGAGTGTGTGGCAACAGATTTCTTGCTTCTGCTTTTTCTGCACCTGCAAAATCAAGTGGCAGTATTACTCTAAAATTGTGTATTTACATTTACTCAATTTTATATGTAAATTACATAAGAGAGGCACTTTGTAGCAGCCTGTGAAATCTTAATCCTGTTTTGGGAGCTGAAAAAGACAATGTTTCTGTATGGTCTGCAGCCTGTACATCTTGGAATTGCAGAATACTTTCAGAAAGTTATTCAGGATTGGGGTCTTAACAGGGATTTTTTTGACTGGAACATGACAAACTTCTTACAAATGCTGAACGGGTTCCTGCCCATCCAAGATGAGGCAGATGAGTTGTACTCCTGACTGGCCTGTGTAGAAGAGCTGTGCTAGTTTTGATAAATCCTCTGATACTCCTTTCTTCTGTTGTCTTAGTCCTAACTAAGGAAGAAGCACCAAGAACAGGCACCACCAGAAAAGATAGGAAAGTATGACTGGATTTAAAAAAAAAAACCAAAACCTGTGTGGCATGTGGGATTGTTAAAGGTTTATTGACTAATTGTGTCTTAGAATTTTTGTAGTAATCAGTCTGCATGATTAAGACTTCTAACTACTTCTAATCAAACACAAAAGCTATTCCTGCCTCTACAAAAGGATTTCTTAATGCCCTTTTTTATATTGTTCCTTAACTTTCTATCAAGTCAACAGAGATGAAAATCCTATTTATTGGTGCAATTTAAATGTAATTGTTGGTTCTGAAAGAAACTCTTTTAATTTAAAATGTTCTCCTCTGTTTTCTGGATACATACTGTCTATTTAATAGAGAAGGCTGCCAAGCTTTGACTTCTTTTGGCAGCCACGAATCTAATTAGCATTTCTGTTACATAGAACCTGTTTCATTTTAAATTTTCAAATGCAGTGTAGAAATTCTCTTTTTATTTGAGAGTTTTGTCTGCCTCAGCAGCAATTGCAGTCTTTTTGCTCATAGTAGAGAGCTGCTATACCAATACTGAATGATAAATACAGATAGCTGGGATTCTCTCACCAGCTCATGGGCTTATAACAAATGCTGCCCTTATGCTTTATTTTTTTTTTTGTAATGAAGCTTAAACTATAAAAAGCTAACAAATGAGATTAAACCAGTAGTTTGTTTCTGCTTAGCAGATCCAACCATTTCTTGATGTAAAAGCAAATGCTTTTGTTTTAATTTGGTGTAAAAGCAAATGCTGTTCACTAAGACAGCACATAGCTCAAACAAGCTTGAGGAGATGCATGGAGATGTTTTTGTTTCTAACTTAAATGGAATTGTCATTCCACTCAGCCAGCTGTAAGGAATGCAAGCAGGATAATTAATGTGACTGCATTATGTGTAAAGCTACTTACACAGATGAGTTAATGGGCAAGAGGCTTTTATATGGTCACCTTATCATGCACAGGGGAGTGATGCACTTTCCTTCCACTTGAGCATATCAACAGGAAAACTTCACACCAGCAAAAATATTATTCCCATTTTCTTGTAGGAATGCTTTAAAGACACTGTTGTGGAACAGGTTGGCAAATGGACTGAAAGAATGACAACACATTGATAAAATAATTTTTTTTTAACCTTAAGGGTATGGGAAGAGTCCAGTAAAGTCCAGTCTCAGTGTTGTTCTGTAAACTTGTAGCTGTCTGAATTCTGAGCTCAGTCTGTCTTACCTGGATTTGATACCAGTAGAGCTGCAGGAGGCCCTTCATTCTCTTGATGGTAAATGGTTCTGTTGCTCAAACAACCCATAAAATAAAGGTTGATGTTTTGGTTTTAAAATTCAAGTAATGAGAGAAAGGTTTAGTAAAAGCTGCAAGTTCTTCTGCACTTTAGAAATACATGTGGCTTGTTTAAATTTCTGTAAATAACCATTCTGATAACCCTAACATGATTTAGTTCACTTCCCAGTAGTATTAGACTTCCTGTATTTATAAGGAAAAGCTGGCTAATGAAATGCCAGATGTGAATGTGATATATAGCTGATGCTAGTTCTGGCTTTCAGCTTTTTCTCTTGCAAGGTAAAACTTCTAAGATTAAGTATATTCAGCTGTTCTGACAGATGAAAACGCCATCTATTTCTGAGTGGTTTTGTTCACTAGAGCTACGGTAATATTTGTGATATTAAGCATGTCAATGGTAGAAAAGTCTGAAAAATTCTAGGTTTAATCTTTAATAGTTGTTTTGGGGTTTTTTTGTTCCAGTTCTGTTATGTAACTAGACTCAGAGAACTGTTGTCACTATCAGAACATTCCAGTCCATGGAAATATCCTGTAATGTCTTTTTGCAAAGTAAAAATATAGACTTCTAAAATATAGAAGTCTTGAGAACAGTCTTTTATATCTCTGTATTCCAGCTAAGTTGAAGAATTGCTGTATAAAGTATGAGTAGAATTTAACAACACCTTCCTTCTTTTTTTATTTTTTGAAGGATTTGGTAAATATTGAGATGTTTTTGACTGCTAAAGAAGTGGAAGAGTCATTGGAAAGACAAGAGACTATGACTTGCTTGGCTTGGTGTCATGACAACAAATCCAGACTCAGAAAAATGAAGGTATGAAAATACAACATGTTGACATTTTGCTTCATCTGTCTAAACTACTTGGATGCTGGATGTGGTCAGTATGTTTTAAATTACAGGTCTTGAAAAAGGTCTTGTATAAAAGTAAGGACAGTAAGTATAAAAATGTTCTGAAAAGGCATAGGTAGTTGGAGCTAAACAGGCTCACAAATGTCAGACTGGAAGTGAGTGATAGGTCATCTTCTGGATTCAGTGTTGTCTCAACAAATTATGCTCAAATAAAATACAATACTCAGTTGGGTTTAGTGTAATTTGAAAACAAAGAAATATGTAGTGTCTTGATGCATGTAAACTTAAATTTATAATTCTGTGCATCCTGGTGAGACTTTAATTCAATTTATATGTAAAGGTGTCTTAAGAATGAAATTAACTGGTAATCTCTGCTCTCAAGTTTAAAATTTCTAGAGAAATTTCATGCAGATTTTAGTATTTTTTAGCTCTTGAATATAAGAAGACAGAACTTGAGAGTAAAGAATTCATTTGCTGTGAGAAAATACAAAAACAAAAGCTGGAATCTAATTGAGCAATAAACACAAAAAGTCTTCCTCAAGCCGTTGAGTACCATGAGCTGAACATGCTGTGTACTTGTTGCTATGCAGACCATTTAAATTTCCCTGTCTCCTAAATTATGCATTTCAAAACATGCTGTAATCTTTTACAAGGCTTGCAGAAATCTGTTTTTAACTGATATTAACCAAAATCCCTGCCTCCCTTAAAGAAGTTTTTATCTTTTTTTTTTAACTAAGCACTTTATGTAACCAAAAATGTTTGAGTGCACTTTATAACAAGAAAAGAGTGACGTTCTCTGTCACTCAGGGGCACCAAACTGAGACTGAGCCGAAGAGGGGACACAAAAGTCAGTCGGCCAGTGATTACTCTAGAGAAAATGATGGTCTTGTTATGGAAACCATTAAAGCAAAACCAGAATTGGTAGGTAAGCCACGTTGCATAATTGCACTGCTAAAAAAATCCCCTTGTGTAATCTTAAAATTTTAAGTAATACAAGAAATACAATCGGAACGTCTTACTTTTTCATCACCAATTTTCAACAAGCAGTATATAAAGGAAAACTCTTCCCCATCCTCTTTTTGAAAAACAAACTACAACAAAAATCTATTTCTGCAAGCCCTATGCTTTTTTCCTTGTCTTTTTTTGTTTCTTTTTTAATCGAACAAAAACCAAAGCTAAGGCTGTGAGAGATCAGAATTGGAAGAAGAGAAATTACTATGCTTCTTTTTGAAACACAAACATTTATTCTGCTTCTAGTTGCTTAGCTACTCATCACTGTTAATGTTCTAAAATCCCAGCCACCACCTACCTGAATGCAAGCCTTATCTAAAATCTGAACTCTTTGGTGGCCTGGGAAAGTAGTCATGTAATCTTTACAGATGTGAGCAATCTGAAATCTTGTGAAGAGCTGCTGTGGGATTGTTTGAAGGTACACAGAGTTGGAATGTGCATCATCTGATTGTCTAGGACTCTCTGCTTCTAGTTACACTTGTCTGCAGAACCCCTGGGGCCATTGGCTTGCACCTTACTTGAAAATTCATTTGTTTGACCATGTGGGTTTTGCTATGGAAACGTCCTAGTGAAAGAGGAAGCCCTGGGATTTAGTATCATTAACAATTAAAAAGCTTGATCGGGTTTTTAATAGAAACAAGCTTATTTAAAATTCTAGATGAGGAGTTTGTGTAGATTTGGTTAGCAAGGTATTTTAAAATAGTCCTATTGAAAATTTCAGGAGGAGAAATTTTTATCTTCTACTAAATCTGGGCTTGAATACAGAAAAATGCATATTTGGAAAATATTTTTTTTCTGTTCCTTAAACAAGTTTGTTTTAACATATGAAAGAATGCATCATTTTTATGTTCAAATGGCTTATGTTTTAAGTCTTAAATAAGGAGTTGTTGCAATGTGTGCATTAGTCGCTTCAGGCAGCTAACTGATAGAAGTTTGGAGTTGCTCAAATTCCTGCTGAAGCCACTGAGGAATTTTGATATGACTGTGCTGATGGACAATAAACAAAAGGCAACTATTCATTAGAAACATGGTTGAAGAAAGAGCACTCAGCAAGTGGAGTAGAGGAGCACAGGGAATGGAGTTCTTTACATGATTCAGAGCACTTTGGGGTTTCATTATTTTCATGAGGTAATAAAACAGTTGACTGTGTCCCTATAAAGAAGCATAGTGATTTGTTCTTTTATGGTGGGGGGGAGATATTTTTCTTTTTAATTCCACATATTCAAAGTTTTTTTATAGATTTTGTGAACTGGTGATGGAATTTGATTTAAAGGGACACTCTCAACTTCGTTAGGCTTCAAATTTTACCTTTTTCCATAAACAGGTAAATGCCACTTGGTTTTCTTGTTTGAGATTTGTTTCCAGCATGGCTTTTAGATGTTTGACAAGAGGAGTGGGATAGAAGCCTGAAGAAGGGGAGGGAGGGTATTGCAGCAACTTAAACTTTGTGCTGGTTTTTGTTAATACTGGGGTTTCTCAAAAGACATTCAAGGCTTGTTTCTTCCTTGCAGTCTTCTGGGTAGACCTGTCTAAATTAGCACATAGCCCCAAACTCCTGCTGACTCTGCTACTTTAAATTGTGAGAAAGTACAAGGAAACCACCTATTACTCTCATTTGTGTCTCAGGTAACAAGGCTTTCAGTCATTAAGAAAAAGTTCATCCCTGCTGAAGTTTTAAAGGAGGCAAGAGGAGGAGAATTTTGTTTGCTTTTAGGGAATTCTGTGCTGATCTTGTCTGTAGAGTCAGCAATTCAACTTTTTTTTGCATGAATGCCTAAAAGCAAGCAAACCAGGTTGCATGTTATTAACACTTTCTTTTTTGTTGTGCACACATAGTCGTTAACAAACCGTGCGGTGCAACTTTGGCACCATCTAAGACCCTGTCTTGTCTTTAATCTCAGAGCTGTCTGGAGTTCAGCCTAAGGATTCAGGAGTTCATTGAACTCATTCGACAGAACAAGAGACTGGATGCTGTGAGGTATGAAATTAGGATGCTTTCCAAACAATTTTCTTAACAAGATGGTATTATGCTTCATTAGAAACATGTGATTGTTGTTGCAACACCCAGAAGCCCTGTAAAGCTTGAAGGGTCTCCCCTGGTATTGTCATCAGTCTTGGACTTTTGTTAAAGGAAGGTGTCATTCCACAGATGCATCTTCTTAAAGAATTTATGTTGTCCCTGAAACTCTGTCTTCTTATTAGTCAAAATCAATGTTTAGAAAATTAACCCGTTTTAAAAATCAAATGGATTTTGTGGTGGCATATAGTGTAATATATAAATATATATTCACCCTTAACTAATTTTCAAGAGGTACAGCTGGCTTCTCATGGCAATGCATTACAGTTTTAATCACCAGAAATACTAAAAGGTTAATGAAACCTTCATCTAAAGCTTTAACATTTCAATTTTGACTGATTCTGCTTTGCTATCTTCATTAAACTTTTTGTTCTGCAAGGCTATGTTCACCCCCTGTATTGCTGCCTAATTTAGAGCTCTGTATGGCTGTGGGTGAGAGAGGGATGAGCTGTGTTAGGTTTTCCTCACTCCATTCTTCTGGCTCCAAATGAGGAAACCAACTCAATATCCATTTTCACCTGCTCTGAAGTAGTTCAGTGGGGACTACAGAGAGAAAGCAACAATGCCCAGTGGGGTTGTGAATCAGTGACAGAAGTGCAGTCACACCTCAGCACTCCTTGACTTAATCACAAGAGAGTTTTTTGACAATGCTTTCAGTACCAGCACATGAAGCAATTTGTACATCCAAGTTAATGGTTCTGATTGAAGGTGGAATAATGTTCCAGGATAACACAGGAAACTAGTCCTGCTGAAATAAGTAGAATTTTGATACTGGGACAAAGAAATGCATTGAGAATTTGATAAGCAATGACCTTGCCAGCACCAAAGCAGAGGGCAGGTGGCAGAGCTACTGGAGCGTACATGTGCACAAGGCAGGGAGAACTCTCAGCAGGTTCTGCTTTGTAATAATATTTAAACCTAAAGAGAGGTGAGAAGTTCATGGCCCAACCTGAAGCTTTGCTGATACATCCTGATAAGAACACTGTTGCCATGTAATATTTCTGTGTTGAGGAAGTTGCAGGTTCTGCTGCCTTTAAACCCAAACTAGGTACTTCAGAAACTGAAACTTGTATTCATGGCAGAGCTGATTTTTTTGGTCAGAGCAGCACACAGGTACAGAAAACTATTGTAATGTATGCACAGACTGAAAACATTCTAGCATATTCCCAAATCTAGATGGAGAAGCTCTCCTGCAGGGCAAAGTTTTAGGGTTATTTTCAGGTTTTATTTCTAATTTCATTCAGATGCATGGCTTCTTTTTTCCTCCTTTGCCCTACTTGCACTTAAATCATCTTTGCTCTGGTCCCAGCCAATGCAAATGTGCAATTTGATAAACTCGTGCTAATTTTAATGTTAACAATTAAAACCAAACATCATTAAAAACAAAACCTACAAGCTAGCATTTAGATATGTGCACTTACCCTTTGATAGAATTATCAAATCCTAAGGAATTGTCAGGTACTTAAGAAAAGGATGAAAGACTCAACTCCATTATCCGTCTTCTGAAGCCCATGGTGCTCTTTATACCAAATGAATACTGTGCCTTTAGCTTTATTCTCAGTTTGTTTCTTTGCCAAGTGTGCAGTCATGCATCTTAACAATGAGTAGTCCATGCTCTAAAAACTATTTTCTTTGAGCTACAGCTTCCTTATGTAGCTTGGAAACCAGAGGACAGGCACAGAGCTGGAATAAGGAAATAGGCTGAGAACTAGGACAAAGCAGATAAGGTCCTTCTGTATTTTATTGTTTCTGGATATTTGTTTCCCTCTCATCACTTTTCCACATCAGAAGTGGTAAAATTTGCAAGCTGTTAGCCCTGAAGAGGACACAGCATGCTTTGTGTGGAATAACCTGTCTGAGGTTTACAACTTAAAGCTCCTGTCCATATGGCAAACAAAGCACCCATACTGAGTGCTGTTGGGGTGCAGTGTGTATATTCCATGTACCTGCTGAAATTCAGGGTTGACATACGTTTTACACTTGGCAATTATAAGTTGCCACTCATGGCAGTGCTGCTTTAACTTCACAACCCATTGTAAAAGGAAAAGGAGCTATGGAAGTCTTTCTGTATTTCAACTGACTCCTTTCTAGGAGGATGAGTTTTGATGTTTTTGTACATTCAAACTTCAACATCTCAAAGCTTCCTTTCAATAATGTGGCTTTAAAACTGTAAGTTTTTACCATTGCATTCTACTTTGTTTCAAAGTAAATAAGTAATGAATTAGGGATACCTTTGTGGAGGTGTGGCATAAATCTCATTGCTTCTAGCAAACCCTTGCAACTCGTGGTTTTATTAGCCTGCTTCTGTTAAGTGCCTGCAGCAGGATTCTTTCAGTATTGTGTCTGTGGTGCAATAAATAGGTCAGGCATCCATTAGAAAGCAGAGAAAGAGGCTGTTTACCAAGGAGTTTCCTGTATGAGTGGAACTGGGGGAACTGACATTTTGTTGAAACGCAGCTGGTGTTTAAATAAGTTTGAAAGCTTTTGCTGCCTGCTGAGAACCTCTGAAGTGACATTGCTTGTACTTAAAATTGATGTGAACTTTAAAATTATACATCTTTTTAAATAAGTGTTTGAATTTGTGTAGCTTTTTAGAATGAGTACAAACAGACTTTCCTCTAAGGTACCTTATCAGAGTAGCCTTGAAAGTGCAAGTTTCAAGAATGTAAAAAGCTGTTCTTGAATACAAAGAGTAAATCTCTTAACCTTAAATATAACACAGTTTTTTGCCTAGTATCATTAGTCTTTTTAACTCTCAGTCTCTAGGGCTTTTTTGTCAAATTTTTACCTACTAAAGTAACAATGAATGACTGATGACACCAATTTCACACTTTAGGAGCTCTCACTAATTTCATTCTGGGAAATCTGACAGCATTTTGATATTTTGCTCTTATGCAATGCCAGAGATACACAAAGTTCTCAGCTAAAAGCTTAACAAAGCATCATGTGCACTTCTTGTTCTGGGGATACAAAGGACAAAAAGGAGTAAATAATAGCTGATGGTGGGCAGAGTTAGGAGAAAATGGCTACAGTCTATCATTTTAGTCAGCTTCCCTCCTACAAGGATGAATGAACACTTTATTTTTTTAGGGGGGTGCAGTTGAAATATACTTTTGAGCCCTTTGAGTATAAATTCTGCTGTTGTCATAAGGGTCCAAGATAAAGGCATTCAGGCATTGGCCAAAAAACTGAGTAGAAACAAGTCCTCTCTTGGTAACACTTTATATTTGTGTTCAGTTATTGCTACTGCCCAATAAATATGTTCATTTTTATATTTGGGCATATGTAGACATAGAAGCTGGACACTGCAAATGTGGATCCTTTTGTAGCAATTTAGTGTACCCTTAGTGAACTGTAGGTCTTCAAGTCTTTGTAAATATTTGCCAAGTACAGTATGTCAGCTGTACCTGTGTGGGCTGGAAGGGCACACAAAAGATGATGAAGTTTGTCATTCTGGGATTCAAAAAAGAAAATTTTCTACCTGTTACTTAGATCTGTCACAGGAATTTAGTGGCTTCAGGGATGGTCTATTGTCAAGATTTTAAAAATATTTTCCTGAAAAATTTAGCCCCCTGCCTTAGCTATAGAGACTCATATGTGCTAATGGTGGTAAAAACATTGCAGTTAAGCATTGTAATGTTCACATAGACCTCCAGGAGCAAACCAGCACTTGCACAGAGATGGAACTAGCTGAATGACAAGGAAAGGGGTGAATAAATGGCATGAGGGCAGATAAGGTGTAATTCCACTGTTATGTATTCCCAAGTAAATTACAGTGTTGTGTCTTGCTTCCCAATCTAAAAAAGACTTGAGTGCTATGAACTAATGAACTTGCTTCAGCTTTGAAAGATATCTTGTTCCATTTTAATTTCTCAGTGGATGGAGTTTAGACATAGCATGCAGACCTTGTGGGAAACGTTCCTTTTTTTGTAAAGAACAGAAGAGAGATGGAAAGTCAGGAGATAAAGACTAACAAAAGGTCACTTTGGA
Organism: Onychostruthus taczanowskii; assembly: GCF_017590055.1. Classification (NCBI taxonomy): domain Eukaryota; kingdom Metazoa; phylum Chordata; class Aves; order Passeriformes; family Passeridae; genus Onychostruthus; species Onychostruthus taczanowskii. The sequence continues at coordinate 23,598,441 of NW_024499239.1, read as the reverse complement.
AAACCTAACTCACTGTGTCTGAACCCAAACCAGCCACCACATCCAGTGTGTTCAGTACTTTGCATGTGGTGGAAGGGTGATGGCCTGGCAGGGAGGAGAACCTCAACCCTAACCAGGCTGTGCAAGCTGAAGTGTCACTTCTGTTTTACCCCCACAGAACACAACTGCACTCTGATCGGTTCTTGTGAGATTTTTTTCCCTCTTTTTTCTCTCACGCATGCACAGATAAATCTCAGGTGGTCGAGCTGAATTTTTTTGTTTGCCTAATCTGTGTTTGCAAAAGCTCTCAATTTCATCTGCAGCTCTCCACAGTTATTTTAGCTATCTTCCAGTGTGTCCAGGCTGTCTCTTCTCTCAGGCCAGGGGGTTTGTGCTTCTGCCCTCATAACAGTAATCACCTGGGGAACACTGTTTACATTCCTGAATTGCTCACCCAGCATAGGAAATTGGGTGGAAACATTCTGTCCTACATAACTTCCATTGCTTCCTGGCTTGGGTGGGAGAGGAAGTGGGAGTACTGAAACACTGCTAAAGAGACTGTTCTCATGGTATTGATGACCTCAGTGTAGTTGTCAAATTCAGAATTGGGGGAAAAAAAAAAACAAAACAACTTGCCTAGGTTTTCTTATTCAAGCCATGAAATGGGCATGTTGAAAATACTGTCTATTCCTAAAAGTAATTAAGGAATTAATAAAAGACTCTTCAAAAGTTAAAAAATAGCAAACTTAGTGGAGGACTTGAGAAATGACTTGGTATCTTTCCTGCAGTACAAACTGTGCAGAAGTCACAGGGTAGGGAAAATTTTCCTACACTTATGCAATGCCAGAAATTGAGTATAATGCTGGTTCCATACCCAGCCTGCTGTGCTACATCTGTGCACCACTGAAAAGAGGAGCTGAAGGGTCTTCCTGCATACTTAGACTCCAACTTGAGAATTACTGATCTTGAGAAGACTAGACTGGGGAAACTTTCATAAAGGGTTTTGAAGTAGTTGACTATCCTGATAATCTGGTAATGATTTTGTGGTTTCTTACTATTTCCTGAAAAATATTAAAGTTTGTAATTTTTACTTAAATATGTTTCTGGTCATTCTGTCACTTATTTCAGATATCCAAGCTTTCAGCCATGTGTATATCCCTTAAAATCTGTATGTGTTAAAGTACAAAAATTTATACTGAAGTTCTAATTCATTTTTTATTTTCGTGGCTAAAAAAAGTGCTCTTAACAAGGTGTTTCCTATTACATTGGCCTACAATTTCTTGTAGTCTGCACAGAAAGTGATACTGTCTTCAGGCCTATACCCCTGCCCCCAAAAAATCATTTACTCAAAATAAACATTGCCCCAGATGTCAGTATAAACAAGGCAGATATTTGAACACTTTTGATGTGCAGTGGGTCTGGAACAGCTGATTTTCAGATTGCCTTTATCTCATTTGTGAGTGTATGCCAGAGGAGTGTCATACACTGAGCCTGCATGAGCAGAGACATTTCTTCCAATAATCATGGTTGTTTTAGTTCTAGGTGAGGCAAAACTTCACACTACAGTAAAAAGATTCTGGTTTCTAAGAAATTAAAGTGTAAAAATACTAATTATTAGTCATTCTTGCATTCCCCTTTGAACGATGTGTTTGTTCAAGTTCTTTAAATGTACATAGAGCACTCTTGGAGTTCATATATTGAGAGCAGAATCTATAGGTTTTCTCTGAAATCTTCCATAGTTAAGTGAATTTACTTGATTTGGAAACAAGGCTGTCTAATAAAGTATCAATTCTCTGTTTCAGGCATGCAAGAAAGCACTTCAGTCAGGCTGAGGGAAGCCAGCTGGATGAGGTTCGACAGGTGATGGGAATGTTGGCCTTTCCTTCAGACACTCATATCTCTCCCTATAAGGTAACACTGAAATTCTGTGCTGCAACACAATATTTAAACAGATGTTTCAGTTCTTTTTTCAGCACAGGAAAATGCATTGATAATATCAAGATAAAGGGTTTTTTTAAGTTTTACTTCCTAAATTCCACCTTTGTAAGAGTTCTTAATTTTAGTAACCAGTCCTTGTACATTAATCCAGAAAGTATTTGTATTGTTTCAGTTGGATTGTAATAGTAACATGGATTCACACTGAGCTAAGCTTACCATAAACCCAGCATTAGAGATCTGGAAGCACAATAATTAAATATACAGCAAGAGACAGAAGATGGGGAAGTACAAAGGGAAAAAAAAAAAAAAGAGAGAGTCTTGTTCAACATACGAAACTGTGGTTTTAATACACCAGCAGCAGTTCTTAATTCTACTTCTCACTTTACTGTTGTTGCAGTGGTTGAGAGAAATGAAGGATGGTTGGAAAGCAGTATTTTTGTTCCTTCAAATAAATTTTAATTTATTTGAATTATGCAAATAAATGTAGATATTAGTGGTAATATCTACATCTCAATTTAAATCAAGCAAAATTCACAGATAGCTACTGTTTCTACTGAGTTTCGTTGTGTGGTCATGTGCTAATTCACTTCTTTTTAACTTAGCTTTGGAGGCAGAAGGTAGAGAAGAGCTGAGCTGTCAAAGCAAGACAAGAATTCCATGAAATGCCAAGCCAATATGTGGCAGTGCCAGTATAAACACGTTTTCTAAACATGATGATGAAATCATGGTTTAACAAAACAACCACACAAAAAAAAGCCCTGAAACGAACAACCCACAGAATCAATGTGAATTTCTTTGCTCATCCCAGAGTCCTGGAAGCATCCTGGTGTTTTACATGCTAGATTTGATCTAAGTTATGAATATAAATGATAGATGTGTTAGAAGACTGGGTGTAAGATAGAATTTATCAATATTTTAGTAGTTGGAAAGAAATAGGTAGGAAATAAGAATCCTTTATTTTATTCTAAGGGCTGGTTTGGATGGAGTGTTTTAGTGAGGGAGAAATAGCTGGGATTGTTCAACCTACAACCATACAGTGAGAAGAAATTCCCTAATACTTATGGATATGACTTAAAACATTCTAGTTTATGGAAGTTAAGTTTTGAGTTCTGTAATAATTACCTAGTTCACCACAATTACAGCCCATGGTTGTTTGGAGTTACCTTTAGTATCTTGACTATCAGTTCTGTGCATAAATGGCTTCCTAGAATGCCTTTAAGTAAATTCTTTTTAAATCTGTGACAAAGTTTGTGAGATCATATCTCTAACCAACTGATTCTTGTTAATCCAGGGAAAGAAGTGTCTTCTATAACCATTGAATAGAACTTTCTCTGGCTTTTCCTCTGTCAGGACTTTAAGGAAAACATTCACTGTTGTGGCAGAACAAGCTGTTTTTTGGTAGCTGTTGAACAATGTTATGTCCCTTTGCCTTCCACAGACCAGATTTCTTGGAGCCCAATCCAACCTGGTCTCCAACAGTAGAATCATTGAATTGTAAAGGTTGGAAAAGGTCTCTGAGATCATCCAGTCCAACCATCAACCCAGAACCACCACTAAACCATGTCCTCATCTGCCCTGTCCTCATGGTTTTCTCCAGGCTAAACACCCCCAGCTCCTTCAGCTGCTCCTCATCAGACTCGTGCTCCAGACCCTTCCCCAGCTCTGTGCCCTTCTGGGGAGATGCTCCAGCCCCTCAGTGTCCGTGTGAGGGGCCCAAAACTGAACACAGGACTTGAGGTGTGGCCTCAGCAGTACAAAGTTCTACAGATGGGACACCCACAGCCTCTCTGGCAGCCTGGTCCAGTGTCTGACCACCCTGACAGCAAAACACTCCCTGCTAATGTCCAGTCTAACCCTGCTTCCTTTCTGTTTGTTCCGTGGCCTTGCCACAAGTCCCTCTCCAGATCTTGTGTAGCACCTTTAGGTACTGGAAGGTGCTGTAAGGTGTCCCCAGATTGTTCCTCCTAGTTCCCTCACAGTGTAGCATGCAGAGTTGGCAGTATGATCAGTATAATAGCTATATGATAAATATTATATAAAGGTAAATAAATAATGTCACTCCTCCTGACCAAAGTGCAGGTTATAGATAAAAAGGATAAGAAAGAAAGGATTAGGTGTCCGCCTGTATAGATGACACTAAGTATATTTTCAAAGGATCTTCCCTTCTTACATGACTCTTCAACAGCATTGCTTTTAAAACTCAATGTGTCCTTGACCTGTGGGTTTAGTTCCTACTTCCATAAAACAAAAATCCTGATTTTTAGGTAACACACAACATTAAATAATTTTGTCTCTATATTAGTAGCTTATGCAGGCTTTCTCTAACCTGGGGTTGTGGCAGCTTCTTCAAATTGAAATCTTTTTACAAAATTATGTAAATATTGGGTATTGTAATGGATTATCAGCAGAATTAGTCTGCCTTAAGTTAAAAAACATTTCTGACTTTTTGATGTTAGTGGTTCAGAGGCTGTAGAAGAAACATTCCACAGTGCTAGTGTTGTTTCCTATGTAGTCCAGCATTCTAGGAAACTAAATGGAGGAAGTAACCTCAGCAGGATTTACCTACCTTGATTCATTATTTGGTAGATGATGGAGATTGAATATTGCTCCAGCTATTTTAAATAATACTTGTTTTACTAAAGTAGTGTTAAAACACTATGCATTGGGGTGGCCACTTCTGGTTTGTGATGGGTTTGCACAAGTGAGTTTTGCACAATTTGTCACTCCCAGGCTTTTGCTCCCTGGGACAATTAGATTGAAGCAACTTATAGTTGTGTTGTTTTTTAACAGGATCTCTTGGACCCTGCTCGATGGAGAATGCTGATCCAACAGTTTAGATATGATAACTACAGACTACATCAGCTGGGAAACAATTCTGTTTTTACTATAACACTCCAGGCAGGCCTTTCAGCTATAAAAACACCGTATCCTTTAAAGCAGATACTACTGGGAGTGAAAAAGAAGCCATGTTGGGGTTTATTTTTGGTTTATGGAGGCTTTTCAGAGAGCTCAAATAAGAAATGTGACACTTCAATATTTTTGCTCATGAGTTGTTCAAATGGGGTATAAATTGGTCACTATTAAATTAAGGGGGATTGTAATAAATAGCATTATGGTTTGAAAAGAAGGCATGCCCAAACAAAAAAGGTAAAATGTAACATTGTCTTTGGTTTGGCTGCCTTTTCAAGTCTGAAATTAGTGAATATGCCTGCAAGGGTTAGGAAGCTGGGTCACAATTACTGGTTTTTAAGCATTTAAATACAAATTTACCCCAGATTTTATGTGAATATTCAAAAACAGCTGCATCTTTTGAAACTTTGTTGGGTTTGCTGCACAGTGTGTTGTGCTGGAGAAGGGCTGGTGCTGCTGGAGTGCTGCACCTCAGAAGCTTTAGCTGTGCCAGACACATTTTGCTCACTCTCCTTGAAACAGAGCAAACCCTTGATTCTTTTGTGTGGACATTAAACTTGAATTAAATGTTCCTTTGCATTCTGTCACCTGGGCTCTGCTGGCACAGCTGACGATCTTCTAATTTTAAGGTTTCCCATCCAACGGGAGGCTAATTATGGTTTGATTGTGGTGATTGTTCCCTAACTTGCTGTTAACAGACAGTGTTATAAAGAGGATGGGAGCTCAAAAAACCCCGACTGCCCTGTGTGTAGCAAATCCCTGAACAAGCTGGCTCAGCCCCTGCCGATGGCACATTGTGCCAACTCCCGACTAGTCTGCAAGATTTCGGGGGATGTAATGAACGAAAATAATCCTCCTATGATGTTACCAAATGGATATGTCTATGGATACAATGTAAGTGTTGGAGTCAATCACTTGCTGGAGGCTAAAATAGCAGCTGTTAGAATAACTTGCTAGATCAAAATAAGAGCGTAGAAACTCAGTCAGAAGCTAGAAGAATATTTCTTGCAGTAATGTTTTTTTAAGGACTGTATATTTAGCTGCTTAAATTGGTCTTAATGAAGACGTATTAATGGTCACATACCTAACTGTGTGAATTTATAACATGGGATCAAATGGCATTGGAAATCTTTCCCTCCAGAGAGCAATAATGTAGAATAAGTAACTTCTGGGGGCAAAGATGTTTTGACCTCAGACCACAACATTTTTTTAAATTAAAAGTTCATTTCCTAAACAGTTCAATAGTGCTTTGAATAACCGTTGTGAATATTATCTTTTGGTTTCGCTCTTTTTCAGTCTCTGCTTTCTATTCGTCAAGATGACAAAGTAATTTGCCCAAGAACCAAAGAAGTCTTCAACTTCTCACAAGCTGAGAAAGTCTACATCATGTAGGTCTGTAAAACACAGGATGAAGTGCCGCTGGAATTTTGACACAGTGTATCTTGGCATACCCTGTAAAGGGGGGGGCCTTAATGTGTGGCAAAGAAGCAAAAGCTGCCACCTTGGGGAGCAGACCTGTCGGTGGCATTATTGTTTCTTGCGACCAAAGATCAATGAGCAACAATAAACACTCTTGAAAGGAAAAAAAAAAAAAAAAAAAAAAAAAAAAGAGAGGAATTATGACTTAAGTTTGTACTTGAATAAAGAACACAAAAACAAATTTTGATTGTTAAGGTTTTGTAACATAAGGTCAAAAATTGGACTCTTCTCAAAGAAAAGTACTTTCCTCTTCTAAAGGATAGCTTTCTTTAAAGATGGACACTTGCACTGGGGGAAAACTTACAACAGATTTGAAATGAAATCCATTTTTCTTCCCTCTTTTTCACAATTGTCCAAGACCCTTTTCTTATCAAAGATCTCAGTACTAGCAACGTGTTCTCCTTTAAGCTCCTCTTTGCCTTCTTTGTGATCCTCTGGTGAAGTAATCCTGAACATGAATGATGTAACTTATTTCCATGGGAAGATATTTTTGATGTCTTTGACACAAGGTGGCTTCTCTGGAGGATCAAATAGGGACTGGTTTCAAGGAGTATGAAGTCTTTTTCGAAACCCAAATATTTTAAGGAGGTTGCATAAGTATCAAGAAGAACTGAGAACATTTCAGGCAAAATCCAATGCTTGTTTAAATGTTCTTTTTCCAGTCTACCATAGTGTTAAAGTCCTTCTAAAGTTATTAGTTATGTGCATAGGGTTCAATATGAAATCATTAGTGCTACTGCCTTATTTCTTGCTTTGAGAATGTACTCACATGACAATGAGCTGGTATTCTTAAGTGTTGGGCGAAGTTTCTGAAGATGCCTTGCAGGATGATTACATAATTTTAGGGTCTAAATAGCATTCATTACTGAAACTAATAGTTCAATTTTAACAACTGCAGAACACATCCTTATGACTTTTGAAAAGAATTAAACCATTGTAGTTTAAACAAAACCATATTGTAGAGGTTTGTATTTAGCGCTTATTTTTGCATGTTGATGTTGATTAGCTAATAAAAGATTGTAAATGTAAGACATGTTAATAAAAATTGTTTTCCATTTCTTGATTATATAAAATTAGAAAGCTGTTTTGTGTTTAAATGTAAAAAGAAGTAACTCTCAGTGGCCTCTCTTCAAAGTAGTGGAACTTCCCAGTGTTGGTTTTCAGTGTTCTGCAAGATTTAAAAGAAAAAGAAGAACGCTAACAACACGCATGCATACAAAAAAACCAAACCAAAAAAAACCAAAAAATTCCCCAACAAACAAAAAAAATGCCACACAGCAGCCATAAATGTTGTCCTTCAGAACATTTCAGTCAAATAGGTATTTTTGGTTTAAACTTTTCATATATGAACAGTATACTCCAGGGGTTTTTCTGTCTCTTCCTAGAGCACTGCCTCATGTCCTTCAGAACATTTCAGTCAAATAGGTATTTTTGGTTTAAACTTTTCATATATGAACAGTATACTCCAGGGGTTTTTCTGTCTCTTCCTAGAACACTGCCTCCTGTCCTAGAGCCTTCCTGTTAATGAAATGTTGTGGGTGATGTCAGGTGTGGGTTTTTCATGCTTTAAAGAATGCTAACAAAGCACAGACAAAGGACCACAACTTCTTTTTACGTTCAACACTTAAAGGTCACAGATATTGCTAAACTGCTGGTACTAGCCACTGTGGAACTGTAAATACATGGGCTTTCCAGGGAGGTGTGTCTGAAAAAGTTGCATTTTCAGTGGGCATCAGTTATTGATGCTCCAGAACATTCAGTGTCTGGACCACTGCAGTGCTGCCAGCTTGGCACAGGCCAGTGCTCTGCACTCACTGCTGCAAAGGAAGGCTCTGTTCTCTGGGCATTTTCTGAAGTGGCAGATTTCATGATTCCTTAGAACAAATGCAGTGTACCAAGAGTAGGTGGGGACACATTTAGGTTAGTAAATGGAGTAATTTGCTTTCAGTTATGCAGTTACTGCTCTCTTCCTTTCTCCTGGGGCAAGAGTTGGAGCACCCTCAACTCAGAGAGGGGGAGGATGTCACCCTGAGGAGCAGTGCTGCTCAAACCCACGTGGCACCTCTGTTTGTTTGGGCCACTGTTTACACCATCATTGCAGAAGGGCAAGCATAGCTTTGAGCATGGCAATCTCATTTTTCCCTACTTTACAGGAATTTATAAAAGGCCAAAGCAGGAAAGAAGCAGTAGATTTCTACTGGACCTCAGGGAATGTGTGGTAAGTGCACAACAATTGTAGGGTTGTTAGGAAGGAAAGGAAATTGTTGCTTTTGCTTCTCTTAAATACCAGTTAGAGCTGTGGTTTCCTGAGACCAGCCTTTTTTGATTTCTGTCACCTGAGCAGAGTGGTGGAGAAACCCACACTCTCCAAAACAACCTGGTTTGGGATGGGAGGAGAAGAGAACAGCTGTCCTACAAGGAGGGCCTCAGTTCCTGGGAGGTGTGATTCCAGAGGGCCAGGTGCCAACAGGAGGCCTCAGTCCCTGATGGTGTGTTACAAGGGAGGCTTCCAGAAGGATGTAGGGGAGCTTCAGCTGTTTGTTAGCTCTGGTTGCTCACTTTGGAAAGCTGCAGTCACACAGCCCGTTCTGACTGCAGCAATGCCTGTGTGCCACAGGCAGCTGCAGCCTCCTGGCTGCTCTCGGGCTTGCTCTGCCATGGCTCTGGCAGCCCCCAGCTGTATGAGGGTCAGAAATGGTGGCAGTCTGTTCTGCTTTGGTGCAGCTTGGAGCCCTGGTTTGCATTCCCTGGCTGCTCACAGCTGTGAGCTCCTGATCCAACAGAGGTGTTGGTTCACAGCTCATCTCACAGGTGGCCCCAGACATCACACCAAGAGCAGGTGACTCAAAGTGTAAAGTCATTTGAGATGGTAGAAGCTCTCTAGTAAAGCAAAGATGTTGCTCTCAAGATCTGGCTGAGCTGGAAATGAACACTGTCCTTCACTGGGATGTTTTTTCAGTCTTGCCAGGCAACTTGACAAGGCTCTGGATTTTGGTTGTGGTGTTCCTGTTTGAAGGCAGCAGTTTGTCCCAGTTGTGATCAGGACAGGTTACTCTGATTCCCACAGTTACACCAAGGATGAGAATTGCCTTATCCTTCTGTTTGTTGTGGTCCAAAGCTCTACTCTAAATGCTGAAGGTTTTCCAGTGTTGCAAAGGAGAGGTGCTGGTAACTCTTGACAGTGCCCTGATTTTTGGTACCTGTTTCAGCTTCCATTATCTTCCAGGCTGAGAAGGGTTCAGGATGCTGAGATCACAACATTTTGTAGGTAGGAAATAGCAAAGCTGATACCAAACTCAGGCAAAACATTTTCCTGCTTTAAAGCTTTAAAGACTGATGAAGTGGTCAGGGTTTGGAGGGTTTTTTTAATACAAGCATGGCCTTTTCTACTCAGTAATAAAATTACTCTTTTGGGAAAAAAGAATATATTATTTGGGACAGGAAGAATGAGAAAATTACAGCTGGAAATCTGCCAAAAAGAAGCTTTTGAACATGCATAATGGACCACTATTCAGAGGGAAAAAAAAAAAAAGGAATAGTCTGACTTGCTTTTTTTCCAGCCTCAGGTAGCCTGAGCAGAAGCATTGGGAAGCCCACTAAAGCCACACTTTTATTGAGGGTGCTTTGAGACCCACACTGACAATGTGCACTGGGTGTCCTGCTGCACAATGGAGGTCACTTGATACAACAAAATGAGTATTTAAAACTTTTCAATCCTGAGTTTTCATGTTCCATAATGAGGAAGTCTGAACTCATTATTCCAAACACCAAATAAAGCCCAGCCTAGATCCACATGATAGGTGATTGAGTCTGATCTTCATCTCATCCTTGAACAGATAAATTAGTTTCCAGTAGTTTCCTCTAGTCACTGAATCTATTCCTTCTTTGATGATGAGGGGGGTCAGATATTCACCAGGATCTCCCTGCCATTTTGCTTTTCCAGAGATTTGCTGTCTGCTTGGTTCTGCATCATGCATCAGCCACACTGAAAGGCAGCATTTTTCTTAATTCAGTCATTAATTTTAGACTTGTCCCTGTTAGCTAAGCTCTGAGGAGTTTTTAGGAGCTCAACTTTGTTTTAGAAGGAGATATAGGATGGGCAGAGCAGGACAGCAGAATTTCTTAACTCTTTACTAACACATTCTCTTAGGGCCAGGTAGGTTCTGTATGTAGAAGTGTCTCTGGCACAGTCAGGGGGAAAAATTTTGCAATCAATGCCAGCAAGAGGGAGCAAGAAGTTACAGCTAAGTTACTGTTGGATGTGAGGGCTGAAGATGTTTTTGGCACAGCACAAAGCAGTTCTACCTTACAGCTGGCTTTTGTGAGAAGTTGTGTGAGAACTAGGCATTGAAAAAAAAAAAAAGAATCATAAGAGATGTAGTCCTGATCTCAGTTTGAAATGAAGTTCTAAAACTGTACATGGGAGTTCTTAAAAATAAAATTAGTCCTCATTGCTAGCTGGCAACAAGTTGATTGCACTGAGGAGCTCACAGTTGTCAGTCAGGTATTTTCAACTACACCGTAAAATCCTGCTATTTGATCATGTCACAGTTATCAGAGATCTGTATGCCAAGCCAGAGGAAATCAGCTGTAGGATAAGCAGCACCACAAGAAGAACAATAGCAAACACCAGAACAAGAAACAAGAAAAGCTGTTTGGTTTGACAATCAAAAATGAGATCAAGCATCAGGGTGGAACTAAGACATGTTATCAGCCAGTTACCTTTCAAAGAGATTAAAATACTGAAGCTTTTAAAAGTGAAAGAAGAAAAAATTAACATGGAAGTACTGTGTGATAGAGATCCAGACTTTGTTACAAAACTGCACCCAGCACCTTGCTGCTTGCTCCTAATAAAGATGGGAATGTGCAACATCAGTGGGCAGCGTGGAGAGGAGATGCACTGAGGAAACAGAAATAACTTAACAACATGGAAGTGAAAAAACTGGGCCTGTTACAGAAACCAAGTGATCAGTCTCCTGGGATTGTTAATTGTTCACCTCTAATGGAAAGAAGCTGCTCTAGTGTCCAGTCTGGGAATCAGATCATGTAGAATCAGAATGGTTTGGGTTGGAAGCGACCTCATTGCAAGCCCCTGCCATGGACAGGGACACCTTCCACTAGATCAGCGTGCTCCAAGCCCTGCCCAGCCTGGCCTTGGACACTGCCAGGGATCCAGGGGCAGCCACAGCTTCTCTGGGCACCCTCTGCCCACCCTAACAATAACAAAATTCATCCCTATATCGAATCTAACCCTGCCCTCTGCAGGATTGAAGCCCCTGCCCTTGTCCTGTCTCTCCCCGGCCTTGTCAAAAGTCCCTCTCCAGCTTCCTTGTAACCCCTTCAGGCTCTAGAAGGTGCAGGAAGGTCTCCCCAAAGCCTTCTGCAAGCTGAACACCCCCAGCTGTCTCAGCCTGTCCCCACAGCAGAGGGGCTCCAGCCCTCTGATCACCTTTGTGACCTCCCCTGGCCTCGCTGCAGCAGGTTCAGATCCTTCTGGTGGCGGGGCTGCAGAGGGGTCTGGTGCTGCTGTGCTGGAAGCTGGAGCACTCCTGGGTGTTCCTCTCTTACACTGCAGCTGGAGCAGAGAAATCACTGAGCTGTTCAGTTTCCCAAAATAAAATGGAAAACTAAAGCTGGTTAAGTGGGGGATAACATCTGTACCTACTCCTTTGACACTATTTCCTATCCCATAAAATTAATTTTTTTGTTGTGCATTTAAGGAAATAGTTACACCTACCCCACAGAGCAGAAGAGCAAATTTTCCCAGGGAGATCATCTGCCTTCCCAGCCAGGACTTTTTCCTGATAGAGCCAGAAGGAAGAATGAGGAGAAAAAGATTATAAGGTCTATTCACTTCAGGACAAAAAGATCTTTAACTAACTTAAATATTTTGTTCCCCACCCAGGGAGATTAAGCAGGATCATATAGACAGATTCCCCAAAAGGAAATAAACAGATAATAGACCAGTAGACAATTTCCTTTTATTTCTTTGCAAACCACAGCAAGACAAATTGCTCAGAAGAGCCAGGAGCAGAGCTGTGGGAAGTTCCTCAGGGTGGCTGTGTGTGCCCCTTATGGAGATGTCTCCTCTTTCAAGTCCCTAGCAGCTTTAGGGATGCAAACCAGAGAAATATTTTTTTAAATACTGGAGGGGTCAGAGGGAAATGTATCTTAGAGAAGCCCAAGTTGTCCTGGATGCAGTCATTAAGGAAAACCTTGTACTAATTCTAGCCAGGCAGGGCATCATCCTGGCATTGTGCTGTAATGCCCAGCTAATGCCTCCACTGGAACCAGCTCTGTGCCCCACTGGCAGAACTGCTCTGGGACAGCAGAAACCCAACAGGCAGGGTTTGAACCCCTGGCTGCTTGCTGCAGCCTCCCTCCTTTTGAGGTGGCTCCTTGGTGGCAGCTGTTTTGCTCAGTGGTGTGGAGGAAGAGGCTCTGTCTCCATGAGGATTGTGACACGATTTTCTGTTTTAAACCCTGCACCCTCAAGTTGCTGTCTCATTGTCCTGCTTCTCCGTGCACAGGAGCTCATGAAATTATTTGTTCCTATTTGTGGCCATAAGCAACATCCCTTTACAGGGCTGACTTGCACCAGGAAATGGAGGAGAATTCAGGCTGGGTGCTGGGGGATGCACCAGGAGAGCAGCTCTGTGGGTGGCTGCAGGAGCGAGGGAAGCAGCAGCAGCAGCAGCTTGTGCTGTCTGTGCCAGCTGCAGACACCGGAGCAGAGCGGAACGGGGAGCTCTGCGATGGAGGGAGGATAACCCCCAGCTCTGATCAGCTGAGTGCAGTGACACATTCCTGTCTCAGGAGTATTCCAGCCTGCTTCCTGCCTCTTTCCTGGAGTCAGCATGAGGCTTCAGCCAAACAGGCTTGGAGTCTGTAAATGGATCTTGCCCTCAGGGTATTACGACTTGCCCATCCTCTGGGTACAGAAGGTGCCTGGAGCAGCTGAGCTGCCAGCCTTGGTGGGTGGGAGCTGAGCCACGGCCAGCTCCAGGAGGAACAGCCCTGGAATGGGACAAATACCATGGAGTGAGTGATCCTATCTTGTCAGACAGGGAAGAACAGATGAGAATTGATGCTGCTGATGCAAATCTGCTGGCTTCTCTTTTCCAGCAGCACTTTGCAAATGTTGATCTCAGATACACATACCCTCTGATGATCCAGGCTTTGTGGCATCTGTTTTCTTTGAATGTCACTGTCACATCCATTGCCAGCTATCTGGCTTCAGTGCTGCATTATCCTATTTCAAAAAACAGTGAATAAACAGGGTGCTGGTGTTACAGGACAGCTAATGATTCAGTTTAACTACCAGGTAGAGAGAAAAGCCCAGAGGCTACAGCTGAATTGCTGGTTTGCTCTTTCAGTGAGTAACAGACCTTCTCTGACACACCTAATTTTTATAATAATTGGAAAGAATGTCACCTGTCCTGTTAAGAGAGAAATTATCCTACCCTCGGCCAAAACATACTCCCTGTGTCTCTGGAACCTTCTTCTGAGGAGGTAAAGTTAAGAATTCCTCACTGAAGTAAGATTAGCAGCTGCCACATCCAGAAATACCTCCCTTATGCTAAACCAATTAGCAAAGGATAATGACTGCTTTCTTTGCACTGGGAAACCATAAATAACATCTCCTGTGATCTCTGCATTTGAGGGTGTGAGATTTTTATCTGAATAAAATGTTTGGCTTAATTATTTTCCTCCACATCTTGTATTTCCAGGAACACCATTAAAGAAATCAGAGTGCTGGTGTCAGTTTTGTCAAGAATCTTTGGGCCAGTGAACCTAACACTGAAACTCTGGGTGGCTATTTAAAAAATATTATTTCAAAATAACACCTCAAGGTATAGGTGAAGATCATGCTCAGGTGAAGAGATACTAAAAGATCTAGGCTAAAACATGAGTCTCATAGAACAAGTTTCTGGAATGTTCTAAAAGCTTTGTGCAAATCCCATTAAATACACCAGTATGGATAAGTTCTGTTAAAATACCAAAGATTTAAAATGCCAACTCACAGCTTCATCTGCTCCAAGCACTTAGAGGGGCTGCTCCCACCATTACAGGAACCTTCATATCACCCTTCTCTGTCCTTGGGTAATTGAGTCCTGAAATTTGGAACATTCTTGAAAACTTCCAGTAGTCACTTTTAAATCAAGGATGCTTCAGAGAGACACAATATCCTTTTTCTTACACTCTATTTGCAAAACCCTCTCCCTCTGTGCTGCCCCCTCTCCAGGATCCACTGATAACTCCACAGCAGGAGTAGCCAGGTCCTGCTTTAACAGTGACTCTCTGAGTCACCAGGATTTTCATGTCCTGCCATCTCTGTTTTGTCTAAAAAGTCTTCTCTGTAATGTAATGCCTTCCAAAAGAGCCAGTGGCAACAGATCTCCAGTGTCCTGATTTTGGATGTCCAGTCTTTACAATCCAGGGCTGTTTGGTTCAAGCACATCTGTCAGAAAAACATCATCATGACACAGAGAATCTGTTTCCTCACTGGTAAAATATGTGCCTGGTTTCCAGTTTGAATTCATCTTTTGTTCCTTGTGTTTTTCACTGCTATACTCAGAATCATTTAATGTGATATTTTCCCCTGAAGATAATTTTATTTCATGAGCAAGTCATCCAGCAATAATCAAAACTGATTTAAATCTTTACTAGTGGGCACTATTGCAACTATTTATTTTCTGCTGTTTGTTCTTGTACCCTTCCTATATGTCACAGAATTTTTAAAAGAACTTTATAAAATGCATATTATTTTAGTATTTTCTGTGCTGTTTACACATTTTACAGAGCTTAAACTACTTAGTGCTTTTTGTTATTGCTCTGAAACTGTTTAACCCTGCTGTTCCCACAGTGTGAATCTGTATAATAGAGACATATTTGAAATTTGCTGATGGTTCTGAAATAGCAAGAACTGCTGCTTTTCTATGCAGCAAATAGAGAATATGGATTGACATTAAAATATTCCTGTGCAGCTCAAGATCTGTGATGCTTTTGAAGAGGCAATGCAGTGTATTTCTATGTCAGATAGATTTTGTTCCCTAGGGTTTTTATTGCTCCATTTAAAACAGAGTCCAAGCAGTTATAGAAGCATTTGGAGATGACAGAAACCATACTGATTGCAGATAATTTGGATTCATGTTTGTAGTAAGCAAAGTTACACTGAGTTTGACACGTGCAATGGAGCCTCTCAGCACTTCCATCATTTCCTCTGGAGCCACTTTAACCAAGCTGTGGTTATGGTGCCCAGGGCAGTGCTTTGGCTGCTCTGTTGTGATTTCAGTTCACCAGACTGGCCTTTCAGGGCAGAATCATTTCTCTGACAGGAACAGTTTTTACAGTTATAAAAAGAAGGGAAAATAATTTTTTCAGCAGCTTTTTGGTGTAATCAAGCTTTTTTCATTGATTTCTTAACAAGCTCAAATATCTTCCATATTGATTTTTTAATTGACTTTAGAGTTTGGGGAGGAGGGAGTGTTTTTGTTGGGTTTTTGAGGGGAGGTGGGGTTGGTTTTATTTGTTGTAGGTGGGTATTTTTCTGTGTGCATGTGTGTTTAGAAAAAAGGCAGAGTACCACTAGACACTTTTAATGCTTCTGGATTTTTCTGTATCTATATTTTGGTTTACTCAATTCATTTACCTCTACAAGCACAGTCATTCTTCTTGGAAAATGCCCCGACCTTCAGTGCTTTCTCAGAGACATGTGTTCTCTTTTAAACTGTCATTGAAATTGTTTCTATTATATGATACTCAGGAATGCTTTGTTCAAACAAAATCTCTTCTTTGCCTATTTTATTGTGAGACTGTGGTTGTGTTTAAAGGTTCAGATCTGTTTCAAGATTTACTCCTGGCTTGGAAACACTGTGGCTTTGCACAGGTATGGAAGATGCAACAGAATATGGGAAAAAGGGTTGAGAGTGGGGTTCTTAAGAGACATTTTATATATATATACATATATATATATATATCTGTATGTGTGTCTGTGTGTATGTATGTATAGATAAATATTTAAATATCTGCCACATTTAAATATCTGTCACTTGTGGCCTTGATAATGCTGGGTTAATGGCTGGACTTGATGATCTTGGGGATCCTTTCCAACATAAATGACTCCACGACTTTCCCAGGTGACCCCCAAGGTTTTGGCACATCCACCCCATTGCCACAGGCTGCTGCTACAAAGCCTGTAAGCTCAAATACTGCCGTTTAAAAACAATATAGCATCTCTCGCTGACAGTGAAAACGATTTGTGGCTGATGCTGAAAACACCGAGCAGGATTTCCAAGGCGAGGTTTTCCCCAGCAACAGCGGTCTCAGCCCCAGCCTTCCCTGGCTGGACGGGCTACAGGTGTTCCTGCATTGCCACCTGCTGGGGGCTGCGCCCAGGGCGGCCCCGGCGGGGACACGGGGACACGGGGACACGGAGACACGGGGACACGGGGACACAGGGACACAGGGATACAGGGACACGGAGACACAGGGACACGGGGACACGGGGACATGGGGACACGGGGACACGGGGACACGGGGACACGGGGATACAGGGACACGGAGACACGGGGACACAGGGACACGGGGACACGGGGATACAGGGACACGGAGACACAGGGACACAGGGACACGGGGATACAGGGACACGGGGATACAGGGACACGGAGACACGGGGACACAGGGACACGGGGACACAGGGACACGGGGACACAGGGACACAGGGACACGGGGACACGGGGACACACGCACCTCGCAGCCCCTCCTGCAGGAGTCTCCAGTGTCCCTCCACGTGTGGCTTTCCCCCCGGGCTGCTCCTGGAGGGGGGAAATAAATCGAGTTTATGGTGTGTGTAATTCACTAGGCACACATGGGGTAAAGAGTGACAAAGTTCACAGCCTTATAATGTAAATTTTTACTCTTATCTGCAAATAAACTCTTCTTAAAAAGACATTATGCTCCTGTACAAATTTCATTTCTATTCCCATTTGAAAATGTATTTATCTGAAAAGTGTATTTCTCATAGAACTGTGAGCTTAAGTAATTTTTTTCCCTGAAAAAGACATAGCTTTAGGGTTTGGTTTGGGTTTTTTTTTTTTTGTTTTTTTTTTTTTGGGTTTTTTTTTTTTTTTGGGGGGGGGGGGCAGGATTTTGGTTGTTTTTGTTTGTTTGGGCATTTTTTTATTATTATTAAATAAATGGAGCATTTTCTAGATAGACGTAGAACTTTTTCCCTCAGCAGCCAGGAGGCTGTGTCTCTCAGGGGCTGTGCCTCTTGTGGCCATGCAGGAATGTGGTGACAAAGGCAGTGACAGAGTATTTGCTGTGATTTCAGCTGAGCAGAGGCTCTCAGTCACCCAGCTCAGACCAGTCCTGGCAGTGCACTTTCCTCTACTATCCCTATAAATATACCGTGAAACTACTGCCTGCCAGTGTTGTTTACATCTCAAAAAAATAAACCCCACACTTGACTAGAATTCAGGTTCCATCACCTGGAGCAGAACTGGATGTCAAGGACATAAAGAGAATCTTTTGTACAGTTTACCGAGCAACGTTCACCACAAATACTGCTTTTTCAGTATTTGAAATAATTTTGCCACTATGACTTGTGCAAAGAGGAAAAGCAGGAATTATTAACTTAAGAGGCTTTTTAGCAGTCAAGTGAGACAAGCTGAAACACAGAATAGGAGCGGCTGCATGAGCAACGCCGCTGGGGTCACCCTGCAGGAGGTGCTGCTGCTCAAGGGATGGGATCACATGTGCTGCCTGTACCTGCAAGTCTCGTTCCAAGCTGCACTGAGGTTCAATTGCCTAAAAAATTGTACAACATTTAGGAATCCTAGCAGTGCAAAATCTAAAAGAATGTTGGTCAGTGGAACTGTCGTGACACATTCGCTGCGGAAACTGAGAGCATGCAAAGGGGTCCAAATACATGAAATATGAATAAATACTTTCCCAATCTGCTCCAACTTAGGTATTGAGCCACAGAAGTGCAACGCACTTCCTTAAAAGCATAAATAAATAGCTACAGACACTTCACAAGACTTGTTATTACCTCCTGCTTTTCAAGACACTTTCTTCTTCCTTTTAGTTACACTTCAACATGTATTTCCCTCTCAAACTCTGGTCTTTGCACTCTATTTTTGTCCCAGCTACCTCATAATCTCCTCAAGCCAGGGACTTTCCTCCTGCCTGCAAAAGCTAACCTGTATAAATAATCTCTTCATAGACACAAGGCATTCTTTTATTGTAACAGTAAAAGAAATTCCTTGGAATTTCTCCTTTTGATCCCTGAGGCTTTCTTGCTCACTGCAAATACAAGATGATGGAAATGCTGAACAGGGCTGAAGGCTGAGAGCAGGATTTTATATTTTGGTAGTCTTGGGGGGGTCTTCTCCTCTGCACTCTCCTTTTCTACCTGTTAACAACCTTCAAGCTGCTCCTTTTCTGCATGAGCTGATCTGAGTCCTGCCTTACAGGCTGGTATCCCCCTGACCCCCACAGACAGCCCTGTGCAGTGCACTTGGGTGTGCCTTGGTCTTTTTTGGGTGCATTCATGTACAAATGTCAACTCCTGGTGTGGATATATATTGTCTAACACAGGGAAATGCTCATTAAGTTCCACTTTGAGTCTGCACAGATATTCCAGTGAAGAAAAATTTACCTTCATTGACACTAATCAAGTGTGTCCACATTGGTGTGCAGTTTCAGGAATTGCTGTAGAATAATGTTTTTAATTATTTGAGAGATGAATACAAGGTACGTGTAGGAAGGTGCTGCTTGATTTGTGATGGTTCTCCTACAGCTATTGCTGCTCCATCCAACCCACAAGTGGATATTTAATTAGTGATCTAGACCACACAGAGCAGGTTCATTCATCTCCTCCTATGACAGAATTATAAAATGTTACAGGAGGCTGAAGTGTTGTCACAGTCACTATTGCACATAATTAGAGGAGGTCACCAAGCACCTTTGGCCTTGCACTATTGATGGTTTCATGAATAGTGCAAGGCCATTTCCCCTTTGAGAACATCTGTTTAAATGTACTCTTTAGCCCTTACAAGGTAGTTCAGAGCTCTGAAATATCTGTCACCCTTTTGCTCAACTCAAACTGCTAGTTCAGCATCTATTCAGCTCACATAGGTCATTTTCTTCACAACCCAATTGGCACAAACTCTGTGACAATTTAATGTTAGTGTTTATCATGCTTCTGTATCTTCAGACCTGAAATGAAAGTTATTTTAGCTCCAAATTATTTGTAGGGAAGCCTTTCTTTGCCTAAGTTCCATTTTGGCAGGGGAAGAAATCCTCCTTTTTAATTTCAGCTGAATACAGCTATCTTAAAAGTTCTGGGGGGTTTCTTTTTGATTGGCATTCTCCTTTATTGCAAAGCTGGAAAACAACCCTTGGCAAAGAATCATCCAGTAAAATGGTGGAACTGTCTCCTACTGAGACGTTTCTTTCATAAAAAGAACTAACCCAGATAATTTAGTATTGCACAAAGTCTGAAAATAATCCTTCCTAGAGCCACCAGTTTTACCTTTTAAATATGTGATGGAACAAATGGTTCTTCTTTAATGTAAGAACACCCAGACCCAAATCATTGTCAGTGGACAAAATTCTGGAGTTTTTCTTTACCTGTGTGTTTGGCTAAAGGTACTGGACCAACTGCAGATGACCTCTGGATGGACCAACTGGTCCTGTCTGGAGATACCTTCCTGTAGGAGAACATTCCCATTGCAAATGCCTCCTGCCAACAGTGATAGCACTGGGTATTCTGGAGAGGTGGTGGACAGGACAGTGCTTCTGGAAGAGTCTGTGCTCCTGCAAGGTGTCACTCACTTCAGACCACTCACAAAGTGTCACCACTGCTGATGTCGCAGTGCAGATGTAAGGAATGCAACTCCTTGATTCTACAATCCCCTTAAAATGAAGCTACAGGCCCAGACTTTGCTGAAACCAGGTGTAAACAAAAAAACCCAGAACCATTGAACTCTGAGGTTCTGAAAGGATACCAGCTGGTGTTCAGCCCTGCCTCTGCACTCCACAGTGTTCTGTGTTCTCTTTCCTGGAACAGCCCAGACCAGCTGGGGAAAATCAATGCAGGTGCAAGGTTTGTGACTTTTGCAGCTGAGTGGATTTTTTAGTGTTCAGGCTCTCTTCAGCCTTTTTATCAGGCTGGTCCAGATGAAGAGAATATGGTAATGATTGAATGGTGGATATTTGCCATGTTCATTAAAAATTAGAAGGGAAAAGGAGACTCAGCAACTTCAGCCAACACAATTTTATGTAATTGTCTTTGATTTTAACAAATAAATAAATAGCCTGGCTCTCATTGGGATTTGCCTAAGGGACTATCATGAATGAGTTACACAACTCAGCACTCATTCATTCATTCATCAAGTGATTCTTTGCAAAACCATATGGCTCCTTGCAGGGATTTCTTTAAACATTATGCAAAAGTATGAAATCAGTGCCTTTGTAGATGCGAAGTCTGTTGCTTGAGGCTCATTTTGAAATTCTGTTTCCAGATAGCACAGCAATGCTCCTTCTGCAAGTCATACCCTAACAGAAAGCAGTTGTTCTGGCACTTTCAATCAAATGAAGAAAAGAAATAGATATAAACAGTGAAAGAGTAAACTGATCTAAACTTCACAGATGAGCTGTGCTGCTCTGTGTGACTTTCACATGGAAATGCACTGTGCTTGATGGAAGGCAATGGGGAAAGGACAAATATTATTAATATTAATAAAAATCAAGATGTCATTGTTTTCATGCACTGAGTCAGAAATAGCAGAGCCACTGCAAAATGTATGCATTCATTTACTGCAGTAAATCTGGTTGAAGACGCGAGTCCATTCCTAGTGAAAATTGTTCAATGCCTGATCACAGGAGCCAGCAGACACAGCTGCAACACCAATCCACATAAATCACTCCCAACATGAACCTTAACTGTGGATTAATGGAAATTCCTGTCAATTCGCTGTCATCCTCAAACGGGAACAGAGTTTAGGTGTCTTCCTTTAGGATGTTCAAAGCAGGGACCTGCAAGGTCTTGTTTACGCGCAGGGTTAAGCAGCACCGGCAGAGCTGGGGCTCCGCAGCGCGCCCAGACCCGCAGCTTCTGCCAGCAGCGAACCCGGGGCAGCCTCACGATGTCCCACAACAGAGCCGGACCTGTCACACAAGGACTTTTGTGACACTTTTGTGACACTTTTGTGGCGGTGCAGCAGCGCCCAGCGTGGGGCCCCTCACAACAAGAAGGACGCCGAGGTGCTGGAGCCTGTCCGGGGCTGGGGAAGGGTCTGGGCACAGGAGCCGTGAGGAGCGGCTGAGGGCGCTGGGGGGCTCAGAGGAGGCTCAGGGAGACCCTCTGGATCTCTGCAATTCCCTCTCAGGAGCTGGTGGCCAGGAGGGGATGGCGCTCTGCTGCCAGGCAAACAGCCACGGGGCGAGAGGACAGCTCTAAGGCGCGCCAGGGGCGGTCCAGCTTGGACATTAGGAGGAATTTCTTCACAGAAAGGCTGATTGCACCTTGGCACGGGCTGCCCAGGGAGGTGTTTAAGGAACGACCGGAGCGTTGGTGTTTGGTTGCTGTCGGTGGTTCGGGGGTGTAATTGACCGTATGATAATCAGGGGCGCTGTGTGCCGGCTGCTCGCCCCTCCAGGCGGGCGCGGGTTAAACACTACATCCCCTCACACAAAACCGGGTGCGGCTCCTTTAAGGCTTCCCCGCCCTTCCCCGGCCGCGCTTCCGGGTGCCGGCCCGTCACGTGGGCGGGGGAGGTGGTAGGCGCCGAGAGGGGGGGAGGAGGAAGGTACCACCAGCGCGGGGCGGGGGCACCCAAAGGGGCAGAGCCCATGCGGGGGCGTGGTCTCTGCTGGGGGGCGTGGTCTCAGGGCTCCATGGGCGTGGCTCCGTGTGGGCGTCGCTCCCCGAAGGGCGCGTGCACTTGTGGGCGTGGCCTCTGCAAGGGGCGGGGTTTCCTCGGGGCGGGGCTCCGCTGAGGGCCGGAAGATGGCGCCGCCCAGACGCGGCCGGGCCCGTCGGTGCCGGTGGCTCCCGGCCGGGGCTCCCCCGCCTTGAGGGACCTTCGGGGCGGGTGTCTCGGCAGCTCCGGTGCCGGCGGAGATGGAGCAGCGCCTGGCTGAGCTGGTGGAGGAGCTCACCACCTCCGGGGAGCCGCAGCTGGAGCCCGGCAGGATGAAGGAGCTGAAGAAGATCTGCAAGTACGGCCGGAGGGAGGGACAGAGCCGGGCCCCGCTGTTGTCCCCAGGTCGGCAGACCCGGGCGGAGCCGCCCCGAGCGCAGTTCCTGGGGCCTGCTGTGGGGACTGGGTGCTGCCAGCACAGGAGCCGTTCACTTAAAACTGAAAATAAATTACGCGCCCAAGCTTACGCTTTTACGCGCTGAGCGTCTTTTTAAATCTCTCCCCCTCCTTTTCCTTCGTTGTCTCCGTGCTCAGGTCGTCGGAGGAGCACATCAGCCACGCGTACCACCTGCTGCTGACGCGGCTGCAGGAGGAGCACGCCGAGATGCGCTTCTCCGCCTTCCAGCTGGTGCAGGAGCTGTTCGCCAGGTCCCACCACTTCAGGACGCTGCTCATCTCCAACTTCCAGGGCTTCCTGGAGCTCACGGTGGGGATAGACCACGAGCAGCCGCTTCCCCCGCCCAAAGAGGTGGCACAGAAGCTGAGGAGAGCGGCCATCAAGGCAGTGCAAGACTGGCACGAGAAATACGGGGAGGCCTACAAGCAGCTTTCCCTGGGATACCACTTCCTAAAGCAGAACAAGAAGGTACTCGGTGTTTTTTGCTCCACTCTGTGGCATTAGGTGGAGATCAAAGTAAGGAAACCGATAAATGTTTTAAAAAAAAGAAAGCTGTAGGAAACGGCATTTCCTGTAGGAGACCTGCTGTTGAGCATGGCCTTTGGGAAACAAACCCCAGGCTTTCTGTTCATCTTGCAGTGCTGTAGGTTTCTAAAACTCTGGTCTTGTACTCATGGCTGAGCTCTGCCTTTTTACTGCTCACTGGCTTTCACCCTCTGATTCCTGGACTCTGTGGCATTAGGTGGAGATCAAAGTAAGGAAACCGATAAATGTTTTAAAAAAAAGAAAGCTGTAGGAAACGGCATTTCCTGTAGGAGACCTGCTGTTGAGCATGGCCTTTGGGAAACAAACCCCAGGCTTTCTGTTCATCTTGCAGTGCTGTAGGTTTCTAAAACTCTGGTCTTGTACTCATGGCTGAGCTCTGCCTTTTTCAGGCTGCAAGTACTGCTCACTGGCTTTCACCCCCTGATTCCTGACTGGAGCCCCAAGGTTTAGCTCTTCTGGGAAGGGCAGTAAACAGGATAAACACCTCTTACATCTTTCTATAGCCAGTTTACACTAGCTTGATTTCTGTACTGAGCTGCCCAGTTCTAGGTCCCCTTTGCTGTAACTTTGCAAGTGTACGTGCCTGCCACCCTCAGCTGCAGCGTTACTGTGCCAGAAAAGAGCTTTTATGAAAGAGAAATTTCATGTAAACCTTGGCTTTTAGATGTCACTTCAAGTTACTGTGTTGGGAACGTTCTGCAGCTTTAGTCTGTCTTCTGAGGTGCAACAGTGACATTTGGAGCACTGTTCTAGCATTCACACTACCTACAGTGATAATAACAGGCTTTCAGTAAACATACTGATTTTCTTTCTCTTCACAAAGGCAGATTCAGATTCCTAACACAGATGAAAATCTTTTGTGATACGTGAAGTGTTTCTGTTGTTCTGGTTCCACAGTAAGCTAGGGTGTTCCCTACTGAACTGTGCTGTGCTGGTTTTTTGTACAGATTTTGGCATCTGCTCACAAAAGATGATTGTCCTTGAATTTTCCTTTCTTGTCTTGTTTAAGAAAGGAAGAAGTGGAATTGCACAAGAAGTGCAAGACTGAGACAAGGGGGCTTTAACACATAATGCAGTTTCACCCAGTTGGACACAAGTGTGCAACAGCTCTGCTGAAGTTTGGCAGCTCTGTCTGTGCTCCTGGGGTCACTGGCTGCTCCCCAGTAACAACTGGGGGATCCCTCTCCAGATTTTGAACAAGCTGTGCTATTTTCTAGAGCAGCTGGATGTGAGCTCCTCTACAAGCATTACTGTCAATTGAAGCAATGTCAGGTAGTTTTGATATGAGCCAACTGGCCTTTTGCCAGCTTAATGCTTGAAGTGTGAGAAACCACCAAAAGTTTTGAGGAGGCATTTGCTACTTTTCTTGTAGTGAAATACATCACTGTTGAGTTTTGCTGGTTTGGCACAGTAGTGTGGGGCAACTCAGGTGGACTGTTAGCTCTGGGTGTGGCCCATAGTTGCATTTTGGTTGGGTTTTTCTTAATGATCACCAAAATCACTTTATAAACAGTCAGAAGATGACAGCTGCTGCTCTTTTGGGGTGTAAAGCTAGAGAACCCCCCACTCTGTTAATGTTAGTAGGTCAGTAGTAGTAGTAGGTACCAAGTAGGTGCCTCTATAAATGTTTGACTTCAAGGGCAAATAATGCTTCAGTGTACATGAAAGTAATTGTTTTAAAACTTCCATCTCAAAGTTTAAAAGAAGAAAGAAGAGGAAAAATATTTCACATATTTCCAAATATTTGGGCACGTGGCTCATCTTGTAGTGTCTTTGTAGCTGAGGAATGCATGGACGGAATTACAGAACAGCATTTCAGACACATCCATGCAGAGCATGGTACTGCTGTATTCCAATATTTTCACAAAAGTTGCAGTAATTGTCTCAGCCTGCTGCTTGGCATCCTTTCAGTTGAGCAGTTTTTTGCTCCTCAAACATTTAGTTCCATAATTGCAGACCAGCAATAAAAGGCTTCATGGTGCTTTTGGTACAGAGAATGGTAAAGAATGGGCAGATGACTCCACTGTAGGTACTCTGGCATGAGGCAGAAGTTGTGCTTTAGGAGGCTGTAGCTGTGTCTGGTTTGCTGTGCAGTCTGTCTGGCTGCCAGCACTTCCTGGGCTCTGTATCTTTGTTCTGATTTTGTGGGCAGTGTTGCTCTTTGGGTGGATCTGCTTCTCACAGCTCTGTGTGGGGAGCTATGCAAACCTGTAGGACAATGAGGTCCTGAAAACCAAGAAAGCTCACTCTGGTGATCCACATGATGGTGGATCTGTGAAACCAGATCCACATGATGCAGTAGGCTGTGAAACCAAATCTTTTCCCTACCACCCTTCTGCCCACCCATTCCCTACTGAAAAAGCAGCTGGGTAAGTGTGCCTATTTCCTAAACTGATGGAGACCTTCCATGCCAGTTTCTTTGACAGCTGTTAGATAAAAACATTTGTGTCACTCCAAAACTTTGTTGTAGGTTCTTGAGAGCCACTAGTGGATGTTGACATGCTTGATCATCTAGGCAGTGGCAAGAATAACAAATCTTCAGTGAGTGCTTGTGATGGAGACGTTGCAAGAGAGTCTGTGGGCTGCAGAATCAGCAAAGTGCAAGCTTACTCAGCATTGTCTGTCTGCCAGTTCATAAAAGTTATGTGGTAGCAATCAAAGGAAATTCTGTGTTTTTCAAAAGGGTTTCCTTCTGCATTAATGCAATCAAGCCTCCCTTCTTTAAAACAGGAAATTCCTTCTAAGACCAAACTAAAACCCAAATATTGCTAATATGTTAAGAAACAGTGTTTTGAGTTACTCAGATTAATGTTTGTAGTTCAGCCATAAGGAACTGAGACTGAATGTTTTTTTCCCCTCAGTGTCAAAATCCAACAATGCAATTGTAAAATCACAAATTAGGTGTTCCTTAATAAATTTGAAGGTGCTCTCTTTTACTTTCCTTTTTTACAAAGTTCTTTTGTAAGTTATATATATATACACACTAGTCGTTGTACTTACAAATTTTCCTAAATTTCCTGGTGGACATGGTGTGATGTTTTCATGTAATTTTAATATCTCCCCTGCATAGTCTCTTCCTGCTCCTTCTCCCTGACTCCTTGTCTCCAGTGCTGTGACAGAAGTCTCCCAAAGCCCTGTTTGCTCTTGCTCCTGCACTCTGGATGTGAAAATCTAAGGGGTTTGTTTTTCTACCTTATGATTTCCTTTTGAAAGCCATTGATTCTCAACAGTCCTTTATTAGTAAGAGTAAAAACTCCATTCACAATTGCTGCAGTTATTGATTCAAGGGGGAGAAGAGATAAAAGGAAATGCTGCTGAGCTTCTGGCTGATGGCTGATGTTACAGGATTTTTCACCACAGATAAGGATCTTAGGAAATGGATTTTCTATATATTTCTTACAAGGAACATTACACTTTTTTTCTTAATTTCCTCCTTAGGTGGATTTTCAGGATGTGCATGCCAGAACTGTGGCTGAAAGGAGGAGGGAAGAGGAGAAGCAAAAACGACTGGAGAACATTTACAAGGAAAAAGTCAAAAGAACTGAAAAAGAAATGGAAGGTTGGTTGCTTTGCTTCTTTTAGTGCATTTTTGGTTTTTTTTTTTTTTTTTGTTTATTTTTAAAGCAACCTTTTTAAAGGTTATATAAAATAAATTCTGAGGGAATAGCTATGCAGTTAATAGCTGACCACAGAAAGCAGAAATACTGCATTTGTTGGAGCTCAACCCTCCCTTTCTCTCACCTAAAGAATATCAGGGGAAAGAAGTGACTGTCATGTAAGTTCAGTAGGAAGAGATGGAAAAGAAATAAAATGTTACCAAGTAAAGATCTGGTCTCTAATTCAGTAAAGTATGAGTGCATCACCCCAAGTAAACAAATCATGACACTTGTTGGAGCTAGTGACTTCATTTCTGTTAGGCACAGTCTTCCCAATGCCTTGTTGGCCCGTGGCATTACTTATGTTGCATATATGCAGTCATTGTGTTCCAGAAATACAGGCAATGGTCTGCACAGGAATCCTGGGTACAGTATAGGGTAACTGTGGAAAGTGTCACAGTGCAGCTAGAAAATATAACTGTGGCCTGACTCTCTGAGCAATATGTGCATAACAGACACATTCCTGTCACCCCAAAGAACAACAGAGATAGTAAGTACATTATGCTGCAGTTATAAAGGGTTATTTAATTAAATTACTTTGGTGTATGTAATGCATGCAATTGTGTCTGCATTTATTCTGCATGCTGGAAATGTTTTCATGCACTAGAGTGGAATTTTAAAGAGACAACTTTCTTAAAGTAATTTGTATCAGTAGCATCTCTTTGAGCAATAACATACATTCATGGCTATTCCTACACACAGCAATAAAATTCATGGCTATAAAACTAATATTCACCAACATCACTAAGAATATCTCATTGAACCTTGTTTTCCTTCAAATTCTATGAAGCACTTGAGTCATCTTTACATACTGAAATTTTAGAGAGGCTAAGGAAGGGAGGAGCCCTGATTGTACATGTCTGGCATGTAGATTCTGAAATTGTAGATTTCCTGCTTAGGATTGTCACTTTTATAAGGACAATTTCTGCAGAAGAGGAAGATCTGTGTGGCTCAGTTGTCACTGGAGAAATGGATTCCCCCTTTGGCAGTCCTGTTTGCTTTGTACCTCTGTGTCTGCTCTGGAGACATTAATATTTTACAGTATCTAACAATTTTATAAAACAATTCTGTCTTGATAGAAATGTCCCAAGAGATTGCTGATACACTGACAGAGATGGAAAACTGTTTCCAGCTGCTGATGCCAGATCCTTTCAATTTTGGGATGGACGAGATTGACCCGGAGCTCAGCAAACAAACGTCTGCTGATGAGGCCAGACCTGCATGCCCCTTGTCCTCCCAGGGGGAAGTTGACCCATCCTCTTTGGGGTGCATGGATGATGAGCAGCCATGCTGCAGCAAGGACATTCTTGCTGTTTCTCGGTGTGTTACAACTGATGGAAGCAAGGAGGCAGACGAGAAGCCTGAGCAAGAAGAGCTGGATGGAGGCGCACGCTCAGACATTCGATACAGTGGCCCTGCTCTCGATGATGATGATGATGATTACCAGAGTTTTGTTAGGAACCATGGGCTTATTTCACATAAATATACTCTAGACCTTGAAATCTCCACAGGTATCTGGAAAAACTTCTGATCTGTAGCTGGAGGCAGCTTTTCTCTGAAGTGTTTTGTGCTTGTGGTTTCGGTTTTGTTTCTGTTACTTAAATGCTGGGATTACTGGACAACATTTTGCTTTGGGATTCCTGGACACCACTTTGATTTTTTTTAATTTTTTTTTTTCTGTTTCTGGTTTCTCTAGTAACTCTTCTTAGTTTTGTGTGTTCTTGTGTGTGGCTGGCAAATTTTATTAATTACCTTCTAAGACTGAACTTCTGTAATTGTTGCAAGCCCACTTCATAGTATCTCTGATGAGTCTGTTGTGTTTAAAAACAATCTGTTTATCAGGTACAATTTTCTCTCTCTTTGCTGTTCACCTCTTCCTCTTTTTAGCTGGGGAATAAGCTGCTTGTTTAAAAACCTTACTTTTGAGTGTTTCTGAAACTTTTTCCTTGTGAGAAAGTAAGTAGTTTTGCTAGCAAGTCATTACACCTTTTTTGCTATAACTTTGCTAGTGTGAGTTACCTGTAGAAAAATCAGGATGGTTTGTGTTTTGGGAATTTCTTATAATTCCTGTCCTAAGGGAATTCCATGTGCAGACAGTAAGGGTGATGTCTGCTTCTCTGTTTGCTGACAACAATGGCTGAAAAGTATAACTTTTGCTTGGATAATGGCATACTTGGCTTCTTTGGCAAGCAAGTCCCTGTTACTACCAGGGTAGTAGGGATTATTTGGTATTGAATGTGAAAAAATTGGTACAATAAGGCCCAGTTCATTTGAACTTGGGACAAGTTGTAATGAAAATAGTAAGACTGAACTTGTCTGTGGTTTATTTTGTCATTCCTTAGTAACGATGGCTTAACAACTGTTTCTGCCATGTTGGACTGAACACTTTTCATACTTTCCTCAGATTTTTTGAGTGTGTGGATAGTAATAGAATAATTGATACTGAGCAGAGAAGCATTCTAGTGTTTCTAACTCTCTCTGAAGAGATCAAATGTCTTAATTTGCCTTCTTTAGCTCCTGTAGTGGAGATACCATAAATGTCATGCACTTACTCTTTTCCCCTGTTTTGAGCAGATATAAAAGTGCAAGAGAATGAAGATAATACTGCCATCATAAACAGTGTCATGGATGCTCACAAACTTCTCAGAAATAAGTTCTGGCCTTCTGTGCAGTCCTGGATTCAGGTGGGATAAAGAGAGAAATTTTTTTTCTTCATTTTTTAATAAAGAGATTGTGAAACCAGGACTGGGATACAGCAAAGCTTGAGGGAGAGTGAACCAAAAGGAAATGAAGGTTGAAGAAACAGGAACAATTAGAGAAGATTTCCATTTCAGTAAAGGTGGACTAAAGGAGACTGCAGGAGCTATGTTTATTGTAGGATAGCTCTAAGCCTTGGGTGTGGTGCCTATAGGCAATTCTTTGTTTTGGTGTTTTGTTGGTTTTTTTTGTTTTTTTTTTTTAAAGAGAGGTAAAACTTGGCTTCTTTGCAAAGTCTTAAAGTAAAACACAGCTTGTTTTTGTTAAGACAGCTCTCTATCAGGTTAGCAGTATATCATGGAGCCTCCTGAGTGAAATTTGACCTACTGGAGGGCACTCTCAGAAGATGTTTGTAATAGCTGTTCATTTTTGGCTTCACTAGTTGCTGTTAGTTTTTATAGTCTGGATAGAAAATTAATTGGCTTCACTAATTGTCACTTGTACAACAAAGGAATTTGTGATGTTGTTTCATTAATTATGAGGGAAAACTGGAATGATTTTTTTTTTTTGGCTCAGACTTTAGAAGAGAATAAGGATGTTGTTTTTTTTGTTTGCAGCTGCTTACCAGAGCAGGAGTCAATGATGATCGGCTGAGACGTGCCATTGAACTCAAGAATGAAATGGAGACTGCTATGAAGAAATACAAGGAAATGGACATTTCCTTTAAAGCCAGAAAAAGAAAAGTGGTGAGTTTCTGAAAATTCTGTTTTACTTTAGAGGACCATTAGTAAATTTAGCTGTATACAGAAAAATGCTCTTTCTCTTAAGCCCTGACCAGGGAAACTTTTCAACACAGATTTTATTGTAAAGTACATTAATTCAGCTGATTGTAGCTTCCCTCAAGGAGCAGCAAACACCTGTATAATATTTCAGGGGCCTGATTATTAGACCAAAACTGTTTAAGGCATCCCTGTTGTTGTTTAGGATAGAAAAGTGGGTAAGTACAGATTTTATTTACTCTTAGTTGCTTTATTATAACGCTGTTAAATCCTCAGCTTGTTTTGTGCATATTTCTCAACAGACACTGTACTGCTCATGTTCTTTCACAATTTACTAAACTCTGAGAGTCTCTCAGTTCAGGAAGGTAATTTCTCTGCTTTGTAGCATTTACTCTGTACTAAGCATGTAATGTGATTAAAGTTATCACAGGAAAATTTGGAGCATCAAACTGTTTCACAGACATCAACTACCTGTGACAGTTCTTGTGAAATAGTAGACTTTGTGGGTAAACAGAGGCTGAAAGATCAAATACATTATTCAGATCCAAAAAGGATCTGAATAATGTATTTGTAGAGTTTATGGCCTGTTTACACAGATAAAAAGCAGAGCTGCATGACACTAATTTCTGTTGGCTGTGATGAAATTAAATAACTGCATAGCTTAACATAAAAATAAGTGCTTTGGGTCAGAGTCCAGACTAGAGTCTGGTTTGGATTTACTGGATTGTAAGAATTTGATCTGGACATAACAGCTTGAGCTAAATTGTGTAGCCTCATTTAGTCATGACTGAGTGTTGTAGACTTTGCCTTCATTGTACAAATGAAGCTAAATCAAGATTAATCTGGTTCATCATCTTAACACCTCCTGATGTGCCACACCAGTCAAAAATGCCAACTCTGAATGAAAAGTACTGAAAGACTGTCTTGTCAGAGGCTTTTGTCTCCAGTGAAATATGTGTGCTACCTTTATGCAACCAGCTATGAAGGAATCCAGACATCTGCTGTCATTCCTGCCATTTGCTTGACAGGACTTCATTTGCTGCACCTCTGCATGGAATATTGGTTGCTATATTTCTTGTAAGATATAAAAGACATCCAAGCCTTGATTTTCATGTGTGTGTGTGAACAGGCACGTGTGTGAGTGTGTTTAGAGTGGTATGGTTACCACTTAGGAGAGTGACCAGTGCTGTCTGTATGCTTATATAACATGTTTAGAACTAATACCTATATTAATTTGAAAGCTATTAAATTCCATTGTTAAAAGGACAAAAAGATAAGAAGCACATAGTGCTCACAATACTTTCAAAATGAAGCAATGCAGACTGAGTTAACTTAAGCATTGAAAACAATATATAAATATTCCTAGTGTTTCTCTCCAGTGGAAAATAGCCAAATTTAGTGTTAGTGCTGAGCTATTTTAAATTTATAACCTGAACACAGAGAGCTTTGTACAGCAGAAGGAAACTGCATAAATTATATTTTATTCATGTGTCAGGTGACTTTATTGAAACATAAAAACATGGCAAATTGGGAGTCTAGTAGAACAAAATAAACAGAATCTCTTAGGCCATGGTTATTGAATCTCCATCTGTCAAACATTTACATGTCAGCATGTGAAACACTGCACACATCTCTTCAATTGAGCATTGCTGCCTCTGTTAGGTGTTGTGGCTTTGTCCAGGTGTCCTGGTGTCCTTGGAGCTCTTGCCATGCCAGTTTTGCTGTCTTCTGTCTCTCTGAAGCCAAGAGGAGCAGCAGTGAGAGCCTGTCTGTCCTGCACAGCCCTGGCTCCCAGCCACCCTGTCCTTGCAGAGCTTTGCAGATGGGATTTGCTGGCACATGGACCTGCTCATGTGTGGAGATGAGCACACCTGGAGATGAAGGGGAGTGTCCAGTGAGCAGAGGGAGAATGTGAATCGGTGGCTGAGTGCAGAGGGCCCCATGCAGGTTGGTTTGTGGGTGGTCTGTGCCAGCTCTGTGTTTGGATAGGATGGCGGCCCTGCACTCTGAGGTAGCTGTACCCTTGACTGGAGAATGTAAAGGTGAATTGTTTGTGTACTTGCTCATTTCAACTGTCATCATGATCCTGCACCACAGCAAGCCATTCTTTCAGGAAGAGATGGGTTTTATTTAATTATTAGCAAGTACAAAACAGAGTGACAGGGACTTGGCAGCTTGGCTGGGGACTTGGCCTGCCCATTCTCCTGGGACTTTTTGCCTTTTCTTCGTGCTCAATCTCCATGCTTTTGTAGTCACTGATTTTCCCCCTTTTCATCTGTTCTGTTCTGTTTTGTTTCTGTTCTGTCTGGGAACAGAGGGAGTAAAGGCTTTACCTATCCTCAAACTGAGATCAAGAAAGTTGATAAAGGGAAGGGTTTATTGAGAGACAATGAAACTGGAGATTTATTACTGTGAACTCTACTGTAACTCTCAATCCCACAGAGATTTAAACTGCCACTTTAAAGAAGGAAGGTCCTGGGGTGCCTTACAATTGCCATGTGTCATTGCTACTCTTTTTTAGCTGATCAGTTACACATGGATATGGCTGAAATGCAAATAATTGTATATATCTGGAGTAATTCTTGATACTACAGTTTAATATGAATATACCAGCAGTGTAGCTTGATGTAAATTGCACTGAGAGCAAGAAATTGGTGGTTACCTGGCCTGATTTCACAGAAGAAATATTTGATTGGTTCATAAGGTGTGTGCTTTTGGCAATCCTTATTATTACATCCATGCTTTCCATTGTTTCTCATTTCATTTTTCATATCACAGAGCACAAGGCAGGCGCCTTTGGCAGTCAGAGCCTGTTACACAATTAGCACAAGCTACTTTCTCTGAAGTTCTTTTTTGCTTTTATCTTTACTGAAAAATGGAAAAGTCAAACTGCTTTTCAAACCACAGAACTTTCTGGAGGTTTACAAAGTCTCTTGAAGGAAAGCACAGAACTTTATGCAGTGAGACAATTTGACTTAAAATGGTTTATAGTGACATGAGTTCTATCCACTTTTATGTTTCTTCTCCATGAGAGCGAAGAACACAAACCATCAGAGAGTCTTAATTACAAGGAGGGCCATAATTTCTGTGTGACACTTATACCCTGCCAGCACGAGCAGCCTGTGTTTGGTGTTTGCCTCTCAGGAGCTGTGGGAGGAGAGGGAAAAGAAAAACAAAGCTTGTCCTTTAACTGTCTAGAAACAAATCCCTTGAAGCAGATTTTATAATTATTAATACATCCCAGTTGCCCAGTCCACACATTCCCCATTCCCACTGCTGTGCCCCCAGTAGATCAGAAGTCAAGGCATTTTTTACAAGCTGTTGCTTTTTCAGATGGGTGGAGGTTGGGTGAAAAAAATCACAGACTACCTGTATTGGTCAAAGGCAAGTGAGTTTTTGTGTGCTTACGTGGGTTATGCTCACTGTAGTTAGATCCTTGTTTGGAGTGTCAGGTTTCTGACAGGAAATGCATTTTGAGGGTATAAACATTTTGAGGGTTTTGAAATTCATTTTTCTGTGAATCTGGGTTTTGGCTGAATCCGGGTGAAGAGGGTGGGAGCTGTAAAAAGGCTTTCATTTCACGGTAGCAGGGTGCTCAGACAGGAACCTTTCTTCTCCGAGTGCCTGCTTAGGATAATTCCAGTGCCCAGTAGAGGGAGTGCAAACTGCACGCTCCACATTTTATTCTGTGCCACCTTGATCCAGAGCCAGCCATCTGCTCAGCCTGTGTTTTCAGGTAAACTTACTATGACAGCAACACCAGAGACATTTCAAGTTAATTCCTGACTCCATGAATTATTGTAAAAGTGCAGTTGTAATTATTGCCTTAGATTGGTGTTTAAATGGACACTACTGTTTCCAGACTTTCAATTCTTTTGCAGGAATAACTTACGATCAAATTGTTCTTTTTTTTTTTTCTGGTTAGAACTAGATTTGTTTCTCAATGTCTTCTTCCTTTTCTTATAATACTGGATTAAATTTTTTTTTCTTGTTTATTTTCTGATTTGCTGCTGATTAGATGCAAATGATCTTGCAATTTTAGAGAGGACAAGTATGTTCTGTATTATAAATCATGCACGCTCCCTTTCACTTACATCCTTTTCATAAAGACTTACCCATTAGGATAATACTTGAAATCCTGACATTGTTAATAGAAATGTAGCTCATTAGCTGGATTTTGTACACTCAAAGTATGCTTATGTCTTATGTAATTACCTTGGGAAGCCATGGAAGGTTTAGTACTGAGGCTGGCTAAAACTTGGGCAGACAGAATCCAGGAGGGAAGATGATGTGAGAAACATCCCATTCATGTGTGTCAGCAGAGGAATCATTTAACAGACCTGTTACACTTTGAATTTTAAATTTCAAATTACATTAACAACCAGGGATATATAGTTTTTCATTAACTGTATTCATTACTTTTTGTTTCACCTTTCTTTATCTTCTGTCAAATCTAAGCGTGTACTTGGATCTTGATTTATTCGTGTACTTAATTTTATCCATGTGAAACATCTGGTTGAACTCAATAATGCCATTAATAACTAGATTTGGAGTAGCCTGTCCTTGTGTTGTCCAGAACCTGATACTCAAACCTCTCTATAATACAAGTAAGATTTTTTTCAGAAAGATTAATATCAGAAAATTGTTACAAATTTACTATTTAAATATTTGCTGCTAATTATTTAGTACTAAAATACATTAAAAGGTTTAAATTTTAATATGTTATAAATTAAGCCAAGAGTTCTGCCAATTACTTGGCTACAACACTTGCTGACTTTTTTTCCTCCATGTCTTCAACTACAGTTTGGCATTTTAGCAATTCTAATGAGTTATTTCTACCTAATAATTTTGTAGCTTTATAACAAGCTCTTTTCATTAAGTTAGTGCCTGCTTTAGGGAAAAAAAAAAAAAAAAGAGCTGCACTTGAGTTTTAGATTTCTTTTTCTGCTTCTGTGGCTGTAGAGAATCCAGTCCTGCTGACAGCTCTCTGTTACAGCTTCCTGTACTCACATCCTTACAGATTTTTTCTCTTGTTCATTTTAGAGAAGTTGTTTGTGGGGGTTAGGTAATTGTCCTCAGTGGTCCCTCACAGTGCCTGAAACCACATTTACTAAAACATGCTCAGACCATGCAGCAAGAGAGACACCTTTGTAGAGAAGTCTTTTCCTCATGTGCTGCTTTTTAATAAAAACCCCAACTCTTAACAAGAAGTTGCCCTATGAAAACTGGAAGCATTTAATTTTAAGATTTAAGTGATAACTTGATGTTGATTGTTATTATGTTTTCTACAGAGAAATATAGGAATATTTGATAATTACAGCAGCATTATTCCTAAAGATGTTCTTTACCAGATTTTATACATTGTTAGCATGTAATGTGGTCAGAATAAATAATAAAATTTATTAATATTTATACGGTCAAACTGGTAGCCCAGGCAACATTTAAATGGTGTGGGTTTTTTTGTCTAGGTAATATTTATCAAAAAAGCCAGGTCAACCATAACTGCAAAAGTAAACACAGAATATTAAGTGGGTCATGCAGATACTTAATGCTCCCTCTTCCCTCCTTCCTGTTTTAATTGATGTTGTTTTTATTGTCATGTTTGTCATGTTCTTATTATTTCTGTTAAAGGATCACTTTTCACCTAAAAGAGCTTTCAATTTTTTTAGGTTTTATTAGGATGTAGGACTGATATAAAACAAAACACTGTAAACTTAGCCCTCAGAACAGCACTCCCTTGTTCAAGTGCCTGATCAGCTGGGTGATGGGTTTGGTTGGTTTTGTTTCTTCCTGAGAGCTGAATGTTGCTGTGGTGTGTTTTATGCTTTGCCCTGGCCGTGCAGCCTGCCACTGCTATGAAGTTATTAAAAATATCTTGTTATGCAGATCTAGCCATGAATTCTTGGGGTTGTCACTGTGACGACCTCTGAGCCCTGTCTCATTCGCAGGTGGCACAATGCAATTTGGAGCTCCTCTAATAGAGTGTAAAATAAAGGAGGATGTCTCCATCATCAGCTTAACCCTTATGTTAAGTATTTAAGTTTTTCAGGCCCAAGGGTCATCTCCCTTGATTCATCTATGAATACTGAGCAGTGTGTACTCTCTAAGTAGGCGATATAAATTTGCTTTCTGCTTTTTATCCATCCTACCTTACAAGAGGAAATTGTGTATTCAAGTGAATTTTCTTGTGAGGTTCATAAAGGTACATTGCTAAATGTATATTTATAAAAATGGAAAAGGAAGAAAAGTTTTAGGCTTGAAATATACATTAATGCATTTAAATTTAACTGATGAGCAATATGAAAGTAAATATATCTACATCTAAAATGTCTTTGTACCTGAAATCCACAATCAGAAATACACGTAAGGTTATGTGTATCTTGCATAGAATAATTTTTTACCTGCCTGTAATAAATTAGGTTTATTTGAGATGTGTATTTACCTGTTGTTAGACTTGGAAACCTTCACTACTTCAACTAAAACTGCTGCATCTCCCCGAATGTGATACTTATTTTCTGAAAAATGTGGATTGCAAGAAAACTTGGCCTTTTTGATGTACCTACTTAAGGATTAAGATGATTTATACAACCACAGTTTTGGTGGATGGTAGGAGCTCTAGTAGTGAGGTATGAAAATACATCTGAGGACCCATCTTGAGTGGTTATTGCTAAAGAAACAGTGAACTTGCCTTGTAATATCTTCCTGAGGTAATAGTTTTGTCCAATGTACCAGTTTTCTAGACTGCTTTTATTTTCTGTCCTCTGAAACTGTGAAGGCACGCACTGATCTGCTGGGTCTATTGGTCATACCAGTTTTTTCTGGAAGATGCAGAGTCTTTTGAACTGGTTTTTGAGCATGCCCCTCCAGGACTGTGAGAATCCTCACAGATTCTTGCTTTAGGGATAAACTGGTTCATCAGGTAGTTGTTACCTTGCTAAAGCAATTTGTAGCAAGGTATGTTCATTCTCCAGTGTACTTTGGCTAAGTGTTGGGCTGGAACCCTTCAAGCATTTTTACTAACTCCTGGAAATTAGGAAATAATGTGAAAAGTGCATTCCTAAATAAAAGTCAGCCTGGCCAAGATGCTTATGTGCTGTTGAGCAACTACACATAGAATGAATGGTGATACTTTTACGGGTGAACATAAAATGTGCTTTGCCTGGACCACATATCTAATTTGCAGTCATGGGGTTTGAATTTATGTTCATATCACAAAGTGAAGGGGAGGGAGGCTGTGTGGGAGATTCTTATAAATACAGCTCTGTTAGTAGTTTGTGTTTTCCTTGTGTTGCACATGAGAAAACTCAAGCATGGTTCTAAAATCTGTCCAAATGCCAGCATTTATTTACATGTCACTTGTGTTGGATGATAGAATGGAAAAGGAGGAATGTGTCTTTACATTAAAGATACACTGTTTGACTATTGAGTTTCTATTACTGGCACTGAAGATTTTTCCCCCAGTCACTGTTTTCTTACATAGAATATGCTCAAATTTCATTTAACATAACTGAAGTATATTTTGTGTTGTGGTTGAATAAAAAAATGCATGTGCTTAAGGTTGCCCCGCTAACCAGGTTCTACAGCAATAAATATTCTGGTTCCCCAACCAAAATCTTCTAGAAAAATATTTAGTTGGCTTTGAGTAGATGCACATGAGATATTGGCATGGTGGAATAATTTGCAAGATCTTTCAGTGAGGGTATTAGCATATAAATAGCAGATGCAATGACGACCATCACAGCTGAGTACATTTAATTTTTAGTTTATAAGATAGAATGGGTTTTTAAATGCATAGCCATCAAGCCTGCTGAAAGACAAATGAAGTTTAGAGTTCACTTGTCTGAGGATGCCTTACATCATTTTTTTTTAGAAAAGGGAAACAGGCACGCATAAAACTGAACAAAAGTGATTTCTTGGGTGAAAAGTAATTGAGATTGCAAACCAAGTTAATTAGACCATGCAAAATTTATTTAATGGTCCCAGCTGTAGTTTGCAAGTGCTGTTTTAGTGAGTAGATATGACTTCTTCATGTGCTATCTTTTCTCTTCCTTCTTTTTTCTAAAATAATTAGTAGTGGCTGTACGTCTAGTCCTATAAACTGATTGCATTGTATATTTCAGTAATTTTATTGCTTGCTTTAATTATGATTGCAGAGACTCGGGTTTTTAAATCCTCTTAACAGAATGTAGCAGTCAATTTGTATAAAAGTGAGCAAAGGATCAAGGGCTTTTCTTCACATCTTTTCAAGCATTGTGTGAGGCTTTTTTCACATTTCCAAGGTGGGTGGAGGCTTTTTTCACTTTTATTACTGGTTGGGATGGGTGAACAAGGCCTGTAACTGGGCTCTGGTTGCACTGAGCTGCACTAACAGATGGAGGCTGTTGGAGCATTGACTGCAAAGTAAAAGAAACAATTGCATTTCTACTGGCATCCTGTGCTTTTCCCAGTTTTTTTTAAATAATGCAGAGTAATAAGGAAACATCTGTTTTTTCAAGTTTTTTTAATGAGTTAGGGAGGAAGTGGTTTGATTGCACTTGTCTAGTTGGAATAGTCTGCACTATTTTAAGTTTTTAGTGAAAAATCAGGAGAATTGTGAAGATGTTCTAAGTGATTACAGTGAAAATAATTTCTGTCTTTTTTTAAACCATATTCTTATATGTAAGTAAGTACCACTCAAGAATCTGAAAATTGCCTAGCTAAATCCTATTTCTTCTCACAGGAATACAGATACCTAGTCAGTGATCCTACCATGTTAAAGAAACCAACAACCAACACATAATTTTGCAAACACATCATTCTATGACTTAGATAAATAAATACAAAAATACATATCAGCATTTTATAGCAGATTAACAGGATAAAAATTGCCTTCCCCTTGGAACTTGAGGAGCAGTGGTGGTGCAAGCAGCCTCTGATGTCTGGGGATCTGGTGGACCATTCTCTAGTGGCAGACAGGGGCCCATTCACCCTCCATCTGTGATAAGACTGTGTTGGAGA
The DNA here is from genome assembly GCF_017590055.1 of Onychostruthus taczanowskii. Classification (NCBI taxonomy): domain Eukaryota; kingdom Metazoa; phylum Chordata; class Aves; order Passeriformes; family Passeridae; genus Onychostruthus; species Onychostruthus taczanowskii. Next base: position 23,559,131 of record NW_024499239.1, on the reverse strand, counting down.
GTTTCCTCATATCACCTGATAATTAGAATGTATTTGAAACCAGGAGCTTCTTTCTCACATTCTATGACAGGTGATTGAGAAACAAGCAGTTTGTGACTACCTATCTTAGAGGTATTTAATCTTGTAGGCTACAAGAAAAGCTTTACGCTGTGATATTTATCACTTGCTCTTATACTTTTACTTCCTTTCAGCCATGGCACACTAGCAATTTCATATTGCTTGTTTTTATCTTGCTCTCCTTTTTCATGGTTGCAAGTACCCTAACTCCTCATTCCTAAAAGGATTATACTTTAATTGCCACTTAAAACTATTGTCTTAAATATTTATTTCTTCTGATTTAATGATGGATTGTTTTGGTTTTTTTTCATTGACTGAAAAAGTTTACCTATAATGGAAACATAGATAGGAGGTGGTTGAGCTTTCCCACTACCTCTGTAGAAGTTGCTTTTTGGAACTTTAAAAAAACAAAAGATACTTTTCTAACTAATAATGTTGCCCATGAGCTCTCCCACTTTGTCTATCAAGGAAATGGAACAAACATACATAAATGGGATGTTTCTGACAAAGTACCACTGGAATGAAGTAAATTGAGGTATAACTACCTGCTATTACTGTGCAACTTCTTGAATTTCCAGCAGTGACAACTTTAATATTTTAAAGTAAAAAGATGACTTATTTAACTTGTTAAGTTAAGATAAAGACTTTGTCTTTTTGAAGGGAAAAGAGGGCTTAATTCCTGATAGTTAGCTAAGCAGTTAATTTTTTTTTCAGGAAATCTAAATTTAATAGAAGACTCCAGGGAAATTCAAGGGTGTGAACAATACGCATAATATTTTATGAAAATGACCCCCATATTTAAAATCTGGCATTATATGTTATGCATTGTAGCACCAAGTCCACATCTACCTTTTAGAAAATTAAAACACATAAATTCTGTTTAGTGTTTGATATGTGCTGCACTAGCTGAAAGCCATAATGCCCCTAAAACCTTGGGTTGCTTTTCACCTTTCATAAATTCCTGGGTAGATTCTATACAAAAAATAATTTTCAGCTCCGTGGCTCATTGTTATTCAAAGTTGATTGATTGTCGTCATTTACCCAGTGAGGAAGTTAAGTGCTCCTGTCATTTCTGAAGAGTATAATTGGGACGTTTCACAGGTCAGTGGTAGTGACAGGTTTCCCTTTTGATTAGTGTTAGACTGATAACAAAAATTACAGTTTCCTATGATTAATGTTTTCTATAGTACTTGAATGCACAGTTCATGGATTGTACCTAAACAAAGTGAATTTGCATCTGATTATGCCTTTTCTCTGTCAGGCTTTTCACGTGCTTTAAAGTTTTAGATCATGCAGTAATGCAGCAAAGTTGCTTCCAGTGCAGTTTTCAGGTGGAGGATTAGTGAAGTCCACTGAATTTTAGAATATTACCATACAGAGAGATATGTGCCTCGAGTGATAGGAACAAATTAGGTGAAATTTCAATTAAAGATAGTACTCTGCTTTCCCTCTAGTCCTCTCAGATATGACATGCAAGGAAGTACTGGTATAATATCCCTGCTATTTTAGGTATAATCTGGCAATTTAAGTTAAATGATCAGGCTGGACTGAGTTATTTTCTCTTGCTTGTTTGACACTATTTCTCTGTTCCTTAAACCTGTTGCTGTTTATTTGTTTACAGACTGGATGAATACAAAAGGAATACACTGAATTTACTTTCCCTGTTTTATGATGTGAAAGTTAGTTTGTACATTATGGCACAAAGTTGCAGACTAAGATCATCTATGACAAATTTCATCTTGGTGAAATTTTCTTTTTAATAGCTAGGGAAGAAATGGAACCTGAATTTGAAAATTATGATGACGTCCTGCTTGTAGCTGGAGAAATACTGGAGGTTATTTGTTGGTGGTTACTTCCAAATTTACATTGTCCCTAGTAGATGAAAAGGGAATGACAACAGTAGCAGAATTTCAAAACCAAAATACAAACCAGCTAACTTCTCTCCAATCTTTAGCCCTCTTCAGATGTGCAGTAGAAAACATGATGATTTTTTTCTTTCTGAAGGCCATTAGGAATATCTTCTAAAAGTTGTCATTTCAGACAGATGTTCTGCTTTCAAATCTAGTGGCCTTGGGAGTTTGTGGTTAGTGGTGGATCCTTTCTTTGATTAGAATTCTGTTTTGGTTTCTGCTGGGGAGGTCAGGCTCAGTGTGCCTGTCTGGGCTGGGCCAGGTATGGCCTGAATTGCTGCTTTGATTTAGATCAGGAGAAATGATGGTAGTGGGAAAAAAAAGTAAACCAAGGGTTCAGGATCCACCTGCACTGAGCTGAAAAAATATTGGCAGCTCTCAGGCAGGGATAATTGGGCTAAGACTGCACTGGGGTCCTTACCTGTCTTTGGCAGCTGGGTGCTCTCAAACATGATTGCCCTGAGATCTTCTTTTAAAATTAAGAGTAATTAGGTATTCTGTAGTAAGAATGCAATAGTAAATTCTGTAGTGAGAATGCAGCTCCTGTCATCAGGACAGTAAATCTGTTTTTTTCTCTTCTTTTTGACTGGAACTGCATCTTTCTTAGCTCAAAGTAACTTTTGTAACAAAGGGAAGAATTTTATTTCTAACTTATACCATCCATTCATTATGTATTAATGTATATCTGTGTATTAATATCAACTAACGTTCTTTGTTAGAAATTAACACAGTCCAGGTTACAATTAATTACGGCCAAAAAGAAATACTGATTTTTTTTTTTTAAGTTATTACTTATTTTAATTTTTAAGCACATTTGATAAACCAAGGTTAGCTGCTAGATTTTGGGCTGCAGAGTATATGTATGATTTAAAGGAACTCAGCTGTGACACAAGATTAGAGTAGTGAATTAGATTGGGAAAATTCTGCTGCAGGCAAAACCTGCAGTATCTTCTGTTGCTTGTAACAATGAGTAGTTGGTATGAATATTACCAGAATCCAGGTGCACTAATAGAAGTAAAGAACACAGCTGAAAATAGTGAAATTATGCTATTCCTTGTCAATTGCTTTGGGTTGCTGCAATGATGTGGGAAAAGTGATAGCCTGTGCTAATGTTGGATTTAGTGGATACCTTTTACTGTTTCCTTGTAAAAGCACATGGCAAACATACAAGAAAGTACTAATTATGTTGTTGGGAATGAGGTGATTCTAAACATGGGTAAAGGAAATAAAGCTTTAAGTCTCCATCATTGTTGCCTTTTTAGGGTAGTTGACATTTGATTTTTTAAAGCTCTGGTAGTACAGGCCATGTCTGGTGACAGATTCTTATAGCTTATGTGCAGTTTAGAAATAAAAATAATTTTCAGGTTATGGAACAAGCTTAGAAAAAGTATGGATTTGGTGGCACGTACACAGCAGTTGCTAGCTAAAATTATACAAAGGAAGCTACTTATGTGGATGAATTACACTGGTTAGTTGGAACTCCATTTTTTTTTTCCCCCACCTACTCGTGGATCCTCAGTTTCAGACTGCAAGACAGACCAAGTGCACATTTAGGAAAATCCTGTTTTGTTGAGTAGAGTGTGCTGTCTGGTGATATAAATGATGGGGATGTAACAAATCACTTAAGAAATGAATGTATCAAATTATTCTTAGTGCTGTTGTGAAGAAAACACTGAACCACTGTAGCATACAGATCTGAATATTATTTGGGTCACTTTTAGCTTGCCCATTCATCAGCTTCCCCTCTTGTTTGCCTTCTGTGGTTTTGAACTCTTAAAAAATTTGTGGTACCATTTAACATGCCACAGATTATTTGAGTGCTGGTAAATGAGTAAAATCATCAAAATGAGAAGAGTTAAAACTGTCATTTGCTCCTTAAGTCAAAATCTTGATGTTATTTTAAGATTTTTTGGTCTTATTTTATAGCTTCACACTTTCTCAGACTTCACCAACTGCATGTGTTCTAATGGCTAAAAGGGGCTTTAAGGAGGCCCTTAGGATAGAGTATGGCTTTAGAGATAAAATGTTAAGCAAAGGCCTAATCTTAGATAAAGATTAAATACATAATTAGGGAAATACTTTTGGCATAGAGAAGTCTCAGTAGGGCTATCAGGATGTTTGCAAAATATTTTCAGTGTGAAGAGAAATGAAAAACAGTCTTCACATGAAAATAAAGAGAAAATAACCCAAACAAAAATATCTCTGTAGATGAAAGCCTCGGATGATGATGATGAGGATGAGGATGAAGATGAGTTTGTGGAGGTCCCTGAGAAGGAAGGTTATGAGCCCCACATTCCAGACCACCTGCGTAAGGAATATGGTGAGTTTGCCCAGCTGTGACAAGCTTTATCCCTGCATGTTACTGCTGCACTAAGGTAAATAAACAGCCATTCTGAAGTAATAAAGTGATCAGCAGCGTGGGTAATCTCTGCCTGCCCTGAGGAAGTCATTACATGGACACCAGAGCAGTGATTGGCTCTGGATAAACAAATACTTTTAGGAGCAGGAGCAACTGAGACGAGCAGCTTATTCCATTCCATCATCTTCCACAGGAATTCAGAGGCAGGAGCAGCACCCTGTGTGCTTGTCAGTGTGCAGAACACACACTGGGACAGAGGGATTGCAAAGTGAAGCTGGCAGTGAGCCTGAATATTGCAAATACTGGTGCCAGTCTGGTGAGCTGGGATAAGGTGCTGTTCCCTCACCTGCATTAGTGGCAGCTGGATATGCACAGCCACTTCCTCCCATAGAATGGCCAACTTAGGGTGCTGCAGGGTGGCTCTTCTTGTTTAGGTCTTGCTGTCTTTTTGTTTAGGTGATGTTAAATGCAGCTCAGCCTTCAAGTGCTGACTACAGCTGCAGAACACATAGCAGATGACAAACTGTAATTTTGCATTCTTAGTAAAAGTAGATAATTTTTAAATGAAGTTACACTTACTTGTGTTGTTGTGAAATTGAGAGTGGTGTTACTGAAGAAAGTTCATTTTAATTCAACTTCAGTGCATTGCTCCTTGTCCTTTGTACCACTTGCTTGGTAAGTCTGCAGCTTGACTTCTGTGTAACAGTATATTTGAGGACTCTCAAGATCTCAGTACATTGTAGGGAAGGGTAGCTGCCATCAAAAAGCTTTAAGTTAAAAACCTGTAAGCAGTGGCTTGCTCCTGCATTTGTCCATGAGTATTTGTGTAAGACTGGTGCTGTTGCTGTGGCTTTTTCAATGATGTTGATGGTTATTTTTCCCATTTCTGCAGTTTACCTCATGAAAGTCAGGCTGCAGCTACGACCTGGAACTCATTTTTCATATCTTTAGCAGCAGCCTAAGTAATTCTAACATGCAAAAGTTCTGCCAGCTTCCACTGGAAGTGAAATATATTCACCTCTTCTCTTTTATCCCATCTTTCTTATGGACACACATTTTTTAAAAATAAAGCACCTTACCACCCTTTGTATGACACCATCACAATACCTGGCTGCTATCTGAATTCCTTCTTATAGGGAAGGATAAAAGAAGAAGCCTGCTATCTACTCAGGGATATTTTAAAAATCAAAATGGATTAAGAATTTCCCAATTTGTATTTAAACTCTTGCTGATAGGAAAATATAGTGAAGAAGTCAACCAATCAGAAAACAAAACCTCTCATTTTGTATACCTGCCATTATGTAGGGGCTAATGGTCACACTTGGTTGTTCTTTATCTGATGTGTTCATTAAAAAACAAATTTTGAAAGAAATTAATCATTCCTTATGCTTCTGAAGACATTCAGCTTTACTTAGTGCTATTTAAAGCTATTATATATTTATATATGTTCCCAGTTTAGGAAATGGGCTGAAAATAACTCAGAATTCCTGAAAATCACAGCTTAGAAAATGAAAGTCTGCGTGAGTGTAATGTTCTACCTGGAGCATTAAACCTCCCATGTGAAATGAAATCCCAGTGTTATGTGGAAAGTGTGAATGGTTAATAGCTATTTTTCCTTTTGTTGTTACTTTTCCTGAACAAGCCAGATTAACTTGATACAGTAAACCAGAAAACAAAGCTGTAAAACATGACTGTGGAAATGGATTGAAACGTGACATGTAAATTATTGATTTAAATATCACTTTATTTCCTTTCATTTCCCTCACAAAAATGTATCCTACCAACAAGGTAAATTTTGTGCTTCTCCTGAGAGCTGAAAAACTTGTTAAAAATGAAAATTTATTAGAAGTTCTATGAGTAAGTATATAGACACATGCAGTTGTATTATCTGTGTGTTTAATTGGTTAATAACTACAGTTTCAAAATTGGTGACGATATTAATTACAGAAATTGAATTGAGCATGGTTGCAGTTTGGGTGGAGGTAGAATTGAACAAGTTAATTTGAATCTTGATGTATAAAATGAAATGTAAATTTGTTAAAAGAATTTAGGTGATTAGATAATTGAAGTGTGAAGATATAACCCATTAGAGGTGTCATGCCAAATTAGCATTACCAGAATTTTAATGACTTCCCATTTGTATAATCCTTATTTACACTTGCATCTGATGTCTGCAGCTGACAAGAGGCCAGCTCTCCTGTGGGACCACAGGGTCATTTAAAATACACTGTGGTGCTAAAGAGGAATATTTGGCTGAAAAAGAAACAACAGTGGAAATAATTTTGATATGTTTGCTCAGATCTCACCACTGGGCACTGATGTTGCTGATACCACTGATGAGTGACCTGTCCTGGTATGGCTGGTATTACTAAGCCCTGGAAAATGGAGCCATTATTCATGTAAAGGAAACTTTAGGGAGAAATAAAATCTTTTCACTGGAGGTTTTCCACATTCCAGCCTTTGCTGGTCAGCTGTTGGTTCCATGGGCATAAAGCCTTAGGGTGGATGAGGTAAGGGATGTAACTGTGCAATTCTATTCTATGGGACATTGCTCTTGTCCTGTAGAATAGAATTTTTGGCTGATGCCGAAGAATGAGAGATTCCTTCCTGCCCTTGGTGGTCTTGGCCAGGCTTGCAGCTGAGCTCTGACTCACATGGGAAGTGATCTCTTTCCTTTTCCATGTGCAAATGGAACAATTCTCAGCTCTAGTCTGAAGCACCCACTTTAGTTGGTAGTTCTTGTCCGTGTCTCATTGCAAGCATTACTTACCCATGCAATAATGCTTTGGGGACAGGGAAGTCCTATAGCTGTTTTACAAGAGCAATCATCTGACTTGGGACTATTAGCAAGGAAGCAGTCTATTGTTATCAAGTTTCATCTTTATCCAAAATGATATTACGAATGACTGTGCAGTCACAAACCTTTATTTCTACTCTGGTTAATAAGATTATTTCTCTTGTATTTGAGCCTTAAGCTGAATGGTTTTAGGTTACTGATAGCTACTTCACAGGTTCACATTGCATCTTGGAGTCTGCTTGAGATTTCTTTCATATGGGAATCAAAGCTACAGTTCTAAAATCCCAAGAGTTAGTTCTATCAATTTCTGAAATTCTTCCTTCATTTCCTCACAATGGGAAGTGCTTTTTCTGGGTTAGATGTCCCCAGACTGCCTTTTCTAATCTGATGGTATCTCAGTTGTACTTTTCGGTTTGTTAAGTAGCACAGTTGAATTGTTGAAAAGACACACCTGTGCTGGCTAGATGGAAATTAAAATTATACGTAAGCATTTTCCTTCCTTTCTGCAGTTGGTTTCTCAGTTTGTCTGGGTCTAGCTTTTCAGTACAGTTTGATTTGTCTGGTCTTCATACCTCAGGAACTTTTGAGGGAGTTCTCCCTGCATGTGAAGGATGTGGAGAACAGTTTTATGTGGAGGAACAGCTCAGTGGAGACCTCAGCAGAAACAAACCTGTAAACTTCAGTGTGTAAAGCACCATTGTCAGGGGCTGAGTTTGAGACTTAGAATTACACTGTCTAAGCTAAATAAGGCTTGTACCTGACTTCTCTAAGGGGAAAAAGTATGTCATGTTTTACAGGGGGAATGTTAGACAGAATTACTAATTTACCTCTTTGAAATTCAGGTTCCTTTTTCCTAAATTTGGAAAATGCAAGTAGCACACAGTTGTGTTTCTCAGCCTGACAAGTCGAGTACCTAGAATAAGTTTTCTATTAATAATGCTATGAATCCTTTAAAAAAATCAGATGTAGTTGTTACATGATGTAAATAGCATGTGTTGATTTATCATAACTGTATTGAAAACAAATATTCAGCATTGAAGTTAAAACCCCAGACCAGAATTTCTGTAATCAAATGAATGTGTGGTCTCCATTTCTCTTAGGATCTAAAACTCCAGAAGTATTTAATGACAATTTTACAAGTGAGATTGCCTTGTTATATTAGTGTGTTTTGATATAGCTGTATATGCACAAACACAAGTCCTGTATGGAATCACAGAATCATCATTAAGATTGGAAAAGACCTCTAAAATCATCAAATCCAAACTTTGAGTACCACCATGCCCACTAAACTACAACATTGCCACATCTACTCATTTTTGAATACTTCAGGGATGGTGACTCCAGTACTTCCCCAGGGAGCCTCTTCCAGTGTTTAACTGCTCTTTTCAGTGAATAAATTTTTCCTAATATCCAACCTCAACCTCCTTTAGTACAGCTTGAACCTACAGAGACCAGCCCACACTTACGACAATAAATGCTTGTAATGCAATATTTGGTTAAAGATTTTCTTTTCATATTTATGGAAAAACATGATTAACCCTTCCAGCAAAATACTTCAACATCCATGTAGAAGTATTGACTGTAGATACTTCTTCTAATGCATCCTGATCAGCTGGTCATGGAAACTTTCCTCATTCTAAGGAGAGGTCCTTCTGTGTAAATAAAAATTTCCCAGAAAATCTAACAGGTTGTGAGTTGTACTTGATTTGTGCTGAAGTTATTGGAAATTAATGCTCACTGCACAAGATGTTGGAACACTTTCAAGTAGTTTGCCACAGCAGTATCCCTCAGAGGATCTATGCATGGCCAGGGGATGAAAAATCATAAGGAAAAAGCTTAAAAGGTGAGGGTGTAAGGTCTAGAAAGGGCTTGATAGAAATGCTGTATATTTGTGTTTTTCTGGTTCTTAACTATGATTGTAAAGCAGTAATAAGTGGGGTTAATTAATGAGAGGTAACAAAGTGTCAACATATTCTGTAATTCCAGTAAGCCAAAGTGTTTATGTAATGTTAGTGAACTCTTCTCCTTAACTACCACAGTTATCTTTTTTTCTTTAATTTGAATTTCCAAAGGAGGATTCCAAGATTTCACATGAATGAGCATAGCTACATTCAAAGGCACTGGGAAGCTTTGCAAAGTCCAAGGCTTATTGTGCTTCCTGAGTAAAATACCAGCAGGCATTTTCATTGTGAGCGCAGAGTAAGAGGGGAAATATTGGACCTGAACTGCTGGATTTTCCTGGCAATCTAGGACAGTGTCTACTATTATAAATCACATACACCTGGCTTAACTAAGATTCAACAAATGGGCAGCAGAAATTATTAATTTTTTTTTCAGGAAAGGTGAAGTCCATAATACTTGTTTATATTCTATCTCTGTTTTTTCAATTAAACTTCAGTGAATCTGAAGTAGCTTGATTTCGTCTAAATCCACACAGCTGAGGAAACCTGGGCTTGCTTTTTCTCTGAATTTTCACTGAGGGGCTTTTATCTCCCCCTAATCCCACCATTTCTGTCAGGACATAATCTCTTTCTCAAATTTACATTTTAATTACAAGGCCAGCTGAACTAGCTAAAATCAATAATGTCAGCATTCAGCAGCCTAACTTCAGCTGAAACCCCAGCCTCTCTCTTTCCTTCTATAGATTTATCTTGTGAACACAAGCTACTTTATTGCTTCAGGCAATAGGTGCCATTTGGTCAATTTAAACAAAAAGGGGGATTTAAACACTTTTATGATTCTTTCTCAAAGCTGCCATTGGCACAATTTGAACCCAGGTACTGTACTTGTTAAATAAACCACGCAGAACAGCAGAATTCTGAAGAGGAATTTTACCTTTAAAACTGTACTTAACCCCATCTATGTTTTAAAACCAAAACAAAGCAACCCCACCCTGATATTGGACGCCATTCAGGTGGGGCTGTCTGCCTGGTCACTCTTGTCTTTATCTTGTTAGCAAAACCTACTTTCATACATAAATACTTTTAAAAAACTCCACAGTGGAGGTGATGTTACTGATATCTTAGTGTATCTATTTTTAGCTATTTTTCTGTTAATGGTTTAAAATAAGAAATCAATGAGAAAATATTTTGTTCTTGTAACTCTTAAGAATTCCTATATTGATCTTCCAGATGTGATTTTTATCTATCTAAATGTCACATTGTCCATTTATCTCTCTTGCCTTTCTTGTCTGTTGCTGGCTGTTTGTCTCTGCTGTTCCCCTCCTCCTCAGCCAAACCAGTGTTGTGAACAAGCAATCATGCTTCCTGTAAACACCACAGGAAAAGAAATGGAAAAAATAGGATTTTTTGAAAACTTTTAATACATAGCATGTATTTTCTCTGAAGATGAGAGGTGTGGTGACACAAACCTGCTATCTTCTGACTTTTTTTATTACTATTTGTAAATTGTACACATATAAGTGCTGTCAAAATATTTGCTTTCAACAATGCTTTTCAGAAGGGGTCCTTTAAAAAAAAAAGGAAGAAGAAAGCAGTTTATTTGCTAAATACAGTCTGAGCAATTCTGTATTACAGATAGTTTATGACATATTCTTAACCAGGTTAACTGAGAAGGGCCAAAGGCCCTATTTGTAACTGTTTCTGTCATTAAAGGAAGTTTATTTCTCTAAATACTGATGATTCTAAAGTGTGGTTGCACCAATGTTTTTGGTTAATTCTGTTTCACTTTGATAAAAGCACCTGAGAAAGGCATTTTCCCTTTCTAGCCTGTGATGTGAACTGAGATGGAGCCCTGCCCCCTTTCCAGAGACATAAATTCAAAATTTCTGCATTATTATGCCACTGAAGTGCTGTTTAAAAGCACAGTTTTCTAGAGGCACCATTCTCCCTCTTGAACAGCAAGTCCACAGCCTAATAAGTGTAATGAAATAATTTCTTCTGTTGTTTAACCTAGATATCTGCTTAAATCCAGCCTATTATATTTAATTATAGTTTCCTTTATTTCTGGTCCTTCTGCAGACTGTTTTCTAGTGCAGAGATTGTGCCTTTAAATGGTTTTGGGTGAGTTTTTTGGGGTTTTTTTTTGTGGGTTTTTTTTTTTTTTTTTGGTTGGTTGGTGGTTTTTTGTTTTGTTGTTTTTTGTTTTTTTTTTTAAATAATGTTCTTTAAAGGCTTGTTGACTTTGGAGAATTGTAGAGTGTTGATAGCTTTTGTTACTGTGTGGTGTGGGCAGGAGTGAGTAAGGGAGCAGCAGTGCCAGATGTGCTCAGCAGCAGCATGGACTCTGGATTTTGGATGAGGATTGTTGCTGTCTCTGGGGAGAGGCTGTCCAGGGTTAAACAGGTGTCCTTCTCAGTGCCCTGAGCTTTGGAAAACAGGTTTGGATGTTGTTCCCTGCACAAGGACTCAGCTCCTGATGTAGATAGTTGGAAAATGCATTCCCAGGAGGTGGATCTCAGAAGTTGCCACCTCAGCATCTTGGTCTGTGGTTCTGGTCAGGCAGTGCCACCCATGCAGTCACACCCCCTGGCTTCAAGGGAATGAGTGATGCAAACCAGTCAAGGTCAGGATGAATTACTGGGAGACCTTATAAGGTGGTGAGATGGGTCACAGCAAATTGTTCTAATTTTGTTCATGGAAAATATATTATTATCTCAAATAAGATTATTTTGTGTACCAAGCCTCCCTGCCACTGTGGGTTTTGCAATTTCTTACTCACATGGCTGGTCACAGATACAACATTAGCTTTTCCTTTTCCACTTAATATATTGTGATACATTAAATGACTAGCAAAGCAAGAATGCTTCTGAATGCAGCCTCGGAGCTGGTTAGAACTGGGCAAAAGATTAAAAGTTACAATTAAATAATGGCCAAAACATGTTAGATAAATTTTAGTTACTTTTCATAAGAAGGCTCAGATAATTTGCTGAAAATTTTAGGTTTGTGAAACTATGACTTCTTGTATAAAATTTAAGGATTTTTTTGAGGGATGAGACCTTGCATTTCAGTAAATTATTTCCTAAAAGGAAGTCACATTGGTGTGAGTGGTCTTTCCAATTGTAGCTGTCATTGGCTGAAAAGTTCTTGTAGCTACTACTGGCTAATAGAGTTGCTCCTCCAGCTCAGCAAGTGGAGGCAGGTGCTGTCTAACAGCTGAGCCTGTCTGATTGCATCCTTACAGCCCATGCTGAGTCTCTAATTTGGCTGTATAAACTAATTGAAGTTACCTCACCACTGAGCTGCTGGTGCTGAACATCAGTGCCTGGTACTGCCTAGCAGAAGGCTCGTTCCTCAGGTGTAGCTCAGGCATTTCCTGTCTCTTGGACAGACTTTCTGGGTGTACTTCCTTCTTCTGCCAGCACTTAGATATTTTCTTCTGGCAAATTGTGTGGTTTAGTACCTGTGAAAAACAAATGTGCTCTAAATAATTCTGTTTAGCTCTCAGTGGGGATTGATGTCTAATGCAAACTGAAAGCAGGAGGATGTCACCTGAGCTGTTTGGGTGGACTGTGAGGGTGGGAGAAGGAAATCACTCCTAAACATCAAGGTTTTTTTGCAGGGCTTGAACCCCAGTCACCTCCAAAAGCCCCGGTGGCAAAGGCATCGACAGGAGCAACTCCGCTGAGCTCCCGCGCTCCGCTCAAAGGGAACGAGGATGAACTCGATCCAACCTGTGCAGCTGCCACCCTGAAACTTCTCAGAGACAAACTACCAAAGCTACCATCTCCTCGTGCCAGGTCATCTTTGTTTTAATTCTTGTACAAACCTCTTGCTCTTGTGTTTTTTAATCATGACAGTGCACAGAAAAGCATTCGTGAACCAGGCAAGCTGACAAGGCTGACTTGATCTCGTTTTGAAGTTACATCCGTTGCTTAATGTTTGGGATTTTGTTGGTGATTGCACCAGGATCTTAGAGAACCTTTTACTGCTCAGTTAATATAAATCTTATGTGGTGTAAGTGGCCTTTATGAAAATACACTCTTCCCTTCTTTGCTAACAACACCCCCCAGCCCATTTATTTGGGTGAATTTTGTTTGCAGCTGAACAGAGTATATCCTAATGTTCAGTTAGCAATTAGTTTCAACATCTCTTTGTTCCCAGTGACTTATGCTGTCAGTGCTGCCTGGAGATGTTGTATTGCTTCCAAAGACATATTTGTTATCAGTCCTGCTCAAAGTTTGGTGAAACTCCAGCCTTGCCTAGCATTTGACAATGATTTGAGGATAAGGCTGGCATCATCTGCTTAGTGGCATGTTCCTGGAAAGACTCTACTGTATGGGCCAGGAAAGCCCCCAAAACCTAGCAAACTGGAATTAATCTGAGATTTCCAGTGCAACATCTGTGGCTCCTGTGGGAGTGCAGTATGCATGATTCACTGCTGCCCCCATCAGATCTCTGGGCTTCTGCCCCAACAGTGTGATATGTGTTAGCCAGCACTAGCTGAACATGCAGTGAGCTGCAGAGTGTGTGGTGTTGTGTCATAATGTCTTCCTTGAAAAATAGTTGTAATTGTACATGTAAGGTAATATTAGTGTTGGTCTAAAAAAATCTAATGAAAACAGAAAAAAAAGAAAAAGTTGTTGTGGTCATTGGTGTTCTGTATTGACTTCTCATCAATTTTCTCCAGTGAATCTGCAACTTCTGAAACAGCAGAATTGGAAGATCCTGAGAGTAAAAGAAGAAAACTGGAAGAAAGAGCTAAAGCTCCCCTCATGCCTTTTGGATTAGATCTTCACTACTGGGGAGAGGATCAGCCAAGTGCTGGGAAGATTCTCAAGTAATGCTCTTTTTCTTTTAAGACAAATTAAACAAATAAATAGATTTACTTGTACTCAGAGGTCATGCAGTGGGCTGACTGCTATTTCTTTTGATAATTACTTCTTTACCTTGTGTTGTAGGACCCATAAACAAAGTCAGAAATTCTATCTTTAAATGTTATTTGTTTTGAGAAGATGTGATACTAATTAAATATCCTTTGATGCTTCAAAGCACTTTTTTTTTTCTGCTCTTTTTATGTTTGCAGCGTGGCATCAGTTACTCCAATTTAAGCTGGTACCTCGTTATGCAAAGGGCTCTGCCAAGTGTGTGATAGACATTCCCTGAGCTGGAGACTTTAAGATCTAAATAAGTAGCAGGCAAGGTAGGAGAAAGGCTGGGGAAGTGTTTTTCCTGACTTCACAGAGTGGTAACTGAGGAAACTGATAGGCTTATTCAGTCACACAAGAGAAAGGTGGCACTTACAGGATTTGGATTTGGATCTTTCACTTTCCATTGCTGTCTGGGAGGTTTTGTGTTTCACGAAGCACTGCTGACTTAGGGAAAGCTTTAGCACTGCTGTGGAGAAGAGGTGGTAGGTACACATCAGAATGTATTTCTAGCAGTCAGTTTTTAAAAATCCTTTTTACTATTTTTAAATGAAAGTTGGATTGCAAAGTCCTCCCTCTATGTATAAATTTTGTTTAAGTCCACCAGAACTTTGCTATCAGTGTGTACCATACCTGCCTTGAAAAAGGCAAAAATCACTGACTGGCTGGGTTGCAAATTAAGCTGTTATATTCTTAGCAGTATTACTTTAACTTAGTTTGTTTTCTTACCAAAACAAATAAAAAACCCTAGCCTGTAATCACAGTGCTAAAACAGTGTTGGCAGAAAGGAACAAGAGGAAATTTTTACTCCTGCACCTCACCTGATTTTGTGAAATGCTGAATATCTGTTAAATTACTGAAAACTGGTGCAATTTGATGCATAAAAGGGCTTTACCACAGTCACTCAAGGCTTCGGATTCCATCTCATGTGGTATAGGCTCTTCAAAGCCTATGAAAATATTTTCAGCAGGGCTTTAGGAAGCATTTGTCTGTGATAATGCCAAAAAGGTAGTAAGCCCTTATTTTACATTGCAAATGAGTTATTCAAGTCATAAGTGAAATCAGAAGCATATTTCACTGCCTGTCTGCCTCGTGCTGTACTGTTTTATTTTTATGCTTCCCAGTAAAATAGAGGGCACACTTCTGAACCATATAGTCTATAACTACAGATGTGCCAATCTAACTAAAGATAATTTAAGTAACTCTGCACACACAATACCATTGACCCCAGGCATAAAACAGACTTACTGAAAAATTAAAGTAGTTATCCGTCAACTCCTTCAGCGTTTCTGTATGCACCCATACTGGCTCTGTAAGATTCTTAGGGGAAAAAAGCAAACTGAAAAATAGACAACACATATGGGATGTGTATGGAATTTGAATTTTTAAAATCTGAAGGGGAATAGTCTTTCTGTCTCATTTAGCAGTGCACTTACTTAATCACAGCATTTACAATTAAGATTTTAACAGTGAGAATGTAGCCACCAGGAAGATTTTCTAAAAAAGTTTTGTTGGGTTTTCTTTTGTGGGGGGAGCAGAAGGTAGTGAATGCTGCAGTGTTGAATTGTGTAGAGTCTGCTGTGTCAGCTTAACAGACTTATTTTGGATAGCATGAACCTTCCAGACTCATCTACTTTCCTCCTTGAATTAAATCTGCTTACTCTTAGGAGCAGAGTGAAATAGCTGGTGCAGCACTGACTGTGACTAGGATGTTTGAATTAGCCCATTTTTGCACTTGCTTCAGGATCTCTGTAAGCATCTGGGGTTAGAATTTATATTTATACAATGTTTTTATAAGCTTTCTGTCAGATTAGAAATTAAGATGATGTAAATTCATTGAAAGAGTGCATCAGTTCTCCAAGAGCTTTCTCTTAGATTTCAGTTAACCATTACTTGTATTTTATTCCTCCTCCTCCTCATTTATTGTTGTGCCATTGCCATTAAAGCCTCTGTTATTTATCTGGATTAGGAGCACTCTAAATGTGAGTTAGGCGTTGAACTTTTTCATCTTTTAGTTGATTATCTGTTCCTCTTCTGATCCATCTTATAAGCAGGTTTTACTTGTCACATGCATCATTTTTTCAAGCAAGCATCTTCTGGTTTTTAAGGTTGCTTAACTTACAACAAGAAATCAGAAAACTTTGGGAACTACCACTGCTTTGTTCTCTCACCTGTTTCTAAGTTGTGTTGGGAGCAGATAAGTTATATGCTTGTAATAAACAGTAATATGTATTAATATATTTGTAGGAATCAGGCTATTTTAAGTTCAGCTCCCAAATACTGGTCAGTGATACATAGGGCGAAACATAATTTTAATATTCTTGACATTTTTTGGGTGCATATTTAGGGGAAGGGAGACAGAGGAATTATTAAATAGGACTATTTCTTATCTGGAAGGGTTGACATGCACAACTGTTAAATGCTTCTTCATTCTCTTGTAACTGTAATTTGATAACTGGAAGGGGGAGGGGAGTTCAGACCACCAAAGGACACTAGAATTGTACTAAGAGATTCTGTAAGATTGTCATGCATGTGAAAATCCTGTATAGTGCCTTTTTTAGGAATGCTTTCCCCTCTGTGTGGCTGCAATGTTAGTGACACAGAGCTGCCACTCAGTTTTGCTTTCAGCATTGCATTAAAATAAGCAAATAAGAAATTGATGTCATTATTTTATTTACTCTCTATTGTACAATCTTGCCACATAATTTCTAAGGTTAAAATACTGTACTGTTCAAACACTGGGCTGAAGCAATATTGATTTTTTAGAAGGACTCTCAGGGCTTTTGGGGTTTTTTTGCTACATTTTGCAGAAGTGTGTAACTAAAAATACTTTGTTTAACCAAAAACTGTGGAAATACATTACTGTGTTTATGGTTGAACTAGCCTCCACTGGAACTCTTTGGCCTTTATCCCCTAAGTTACCAGAAGAAGTTATTTGTACTTTATGGCAGGTTAGCATTTCTCTGGCACTAGTGAGGTGTATTTGATCGAGAAATTACAGATAGAATCAATCTGTTTAACAGGAATTTTGTTGAACATTTTTCTGATGTTGGCAGATCACAGAGATGTTTCAGAGTTTCCTTAAACCCTTTTTAACCTAATTTTAACCTCTTCACATAGTTTAAATGCCCATCTATTGCATTAAAACCAGCAGCTGTATATGTCATCAGTTGCTATGGTCAGATATTTTCCTCTACTTTTTTTTTCCTTTGTCATCTACTGAAAACTTGGTCAGATAAAATTAATCAAAACTTTTCAGATCCTTTAAAGTAATTCTTTCAAGTATTGGCTTATGTGTTTTGCCAGATTGTGACTGGTGTGATGAGTGAAGCCAGTGTTCTTCATGTATATGTAGCTCTGCAGTCCACAGAAAGCAAAGCAGGAATGACATCCAAGGATATTAGTGAGTGAGAGGAACTGGATATGGATAGAGAAAATCCTCTCAAATAACTCTGGAACTGACTGGGTTGAAGAACTATGTGGAAGAAAGGGATTGTAAGCTTCCTTTAGGAATTTCATGTCCCTATCAAGACATCTGTCATCTAGGTATCTTCATCTTGCTTGTTGTGAGCAGCAGACATGCAGGCTGCAATTTTTTTCCCTTAGTTTAGCTGTATTTTTTTCCTCTTTAACTTCATATTTTCTTAAATTTGGGGTGGGATTGTTGTTGTTAACTTCAGATATCTTAAAATCAGATACCTAAGCTTAAGCTGGTTACCCTAATTTCTTTTCATGATTAAGAGAAGAAACATTTACCAGCAGAGGGGACAGTCATTGCCTCCTAAGATTAGTATTTAAAATGAGTCAGGTAATTGCTCCCTGGGATTGCCTGTTTTTCTCTACAGACTGTTGGCAGCTTAGGGTGGAAATAATGTGAATATTAATATGAAATTATATGAATGCTGTTGAGAAAATCTTTGCCTGTCTGTCTGTAAATGTAGGTAAGGTCTCCAATTTTAAAATAGCTTTTCAATGGATTAGCTTAATTTCCTAGAGGAACATCTGCTAATTTCTCAGATTTGTAGACACTGTCTACAGACACTGTGTAGGAGAACCTGGAAGAAAGAATCTATATAAGGCTCAGCTGATTGTTTGCTCTTTCCCATGGTCTCAGTTTATTGCAACATCCTCTGATTCCAGCTTCTGCTTCTCTGCTGCTGCAGAGTCCAGCTATCAGGAATGAGATCAGACACATTAAGATCAAACTGTTTCCTCCTTGATCTGTGCTTAATCATAGAAGTATTTTGTTATGAAGAATGTTAAGTACAGAATTACAAAGTTTTCACTGAATCTGGAAACTGGATAACTGACTCTGGATGTCAGATCATGAACTAAAGCTAAGACGTGTAATAGCTTAGCAGGTTAAACAGGAAATCAATACTTTACAAGCTTTGTGGTATTTTAAAAATATCTTCATAATACAGGAGCCCTAAGAAAGACTGGTAGATTCCTATTTTTAATTCACTAGAAATTCTCTTCCTTTCGCATGTGAGTTTAGCACAGGTTGATAATGGCACCTTTATGTGTCTCTTACCATTTTGTGTGTGAACTATTTTCATTTGTTGTTTTTACAGATTTACCTCTGAGCATCGATTTTGGGCACCCAGTGAAGTAGAGGAAGAGGTGGAAAATAAAGAAATTACAGAAATGTTAAAAACCAGGTATATAACATTTGCTGGCAAGTTTGAGCCAGTGAAACACAAATGTCGAGCACCCATGCCTGATGGAAGTCTGTGTGAAAGACAAGATCGGATTAAGGTAGGCACCAAGTTACATCACTTCCAAAATCTGCACTGTATGGAGAAAATCTCCTTAAAACATCCATAAAAATTTATTTCACATTGCAAGTACAGCTCAGGGGAGAGGAAGAGCATCGTGTTGGAGAAGTTCATTGTTAATATGTGCTTTGTAAGGGAAACATCCTTTTGGTAAAGATGTAAACATTTAAAGAACTCTCAATTTTTTTGGCATTCATTGTAGGCTATCTGGATTTTATTCATTACTGTGATGTGTGAGTACCTGGCAGTAAGGCAGAGATAGTTCTTTGCTGAAAAATTTTCCTCAGAGGCATATTTGATGTTAACTGTTTCTAGAAACTTACAATGTTTACTTGTATTCAAGAAACTTACATGTTTGAGGGGCAAAGAAATTTTATTTACAAATTAAGTTTTCTGAAAGCTAAACTCTACACAGCCTCAAATTATAAGCACTGTTGAGCAGAACTATTTTGCCTAAATACTTGGTTCTATTATCTCTGTTCTTCCTATATTGTCTGAGGTTGAAGGATCTGAATGCACTTCAGTACTTCTAAAGGGATTGTTACAGGACAGGGATACAGCATAAACAACAATACATGGTACTGCATTGGTGCCCTAGTTCCAGCCTTGACAGGATGTGCTACCTGGTCTCTTGAAATTGGATATTTGTTTCAAAAAGAGGTTATTTCTTTGACATTCTGAATATATTAAACACAGGATGTTTACAGGATTCTGATGCTTTCTGAAGAGGGCTGGGAGTCAAATGTAGTTTTGTTGCTCAATTCCAGTTTCCAGCTTTAAGCTGTGTTGAATAAAATTAAACATTTTCTTTTCATTCAGAAACTGTGCGATTTTTTTCTTTCCCCCTCTTTCTTTCTCAAGTGCCCTTTCCATGGAAAGATAATTCCTCGGGATGACTCTGGGATTCCTGTAAATGCAGAGGACAGAGCCAGAGAAGAAAAGATGAAGTTTGAGAAGCAAGCAGCCCAGCCAGGTCTGTGTCTGCATAGCATCTTGAAAAAAAAAAAATAAATACTAGGCAGAAGTGGGAAATACCTGTTACCTGTTTTGCTCCTAAGCACATTCTCCCATTTGCATTCCTATTGATTTTAAATTACAGCTCATTTGCAGTGATTCTTGCTGATGTGATAAATATGGATACATGTGTAGACAGAATAATGTTAACATTGTGTTTGTGCTTTATTTCCAGTGGCTTTTGTAATGTTCCCAACACTGCTCAGACAGATCAGTTACAGCCTTTGTCTTAAGGAACATGTTTATCAAGGATGGTTGGACCTGTTCCCTGGGAAGTGCTTTGCACTAATTGTTCCTGTGCTTCTGCAAAGATATCTAATCTTACTGGTCCCTGACAGTTGTGATTTATGCAATACAATGATAATATTATTAGGATCACTGTGTTACCACCAGTTTTGGGAGGGCATGCTGGATTTTTGTTTTTAGACAAGTGGGAATGGGCAACAAAACTATTGGCCTTCTCCTTGCATCCTGGCTGCAGCCTTCAGGTGTGGAGGGGAGGACTCCTTCTTCCCCAAGATAATTTGGGCATTTTTAGCCAAGGTTCAGGTCTGGACTGGTAGGTGAGAAATGCGGCAATAAGTACACAGGCAGGAAGACTTCCAAGGGGAATAAAAGGCTTTCTTGCAGTAGTGCAGCTAAACCCTATTAGTGATGGACAGGTGGACTACAACCAGGAAGCTACTGGCAGTTGATGGACTGCAAAGATGAGAGAGAGGGATCTATCCAGCAAAGACACAGTGTATAATTGGAGGGGACAGCTTTTCTTTAACCTAGCTTCCTTCAGCAGGTCTTAGTTTTCTCTGGTTTGAGCTATTTATTGTAGGTGAGTATTCTGCATTCTAAACTTAGCCATAGGCATTAGCATTTTGATAACCTGTACTGTACTCCCTTGCAGGAGTTCTCTCTTCAGGTTTGACTGACTTGGTGTTTGACAGTTATGCATATTATTAATAAAGCTACTGAACCTTTAATGAAACCTCTTGAGAGCCTGAGGAACAGTTACCTGTATTCAAAACAGCAATCTGTATTCAGAAAGGTCTGTGTGAAGTGAGTGTGCATTTAAACATAGAATTGACCCACCCAGTGTCCTTTAATACTTGTTTGACCATCTTTCAGTGACTGTGCTTGGTGATTACAGCAGCACAGCAGTGCAGCAATTACTGAACACCTTCTGGTATTTGCAGGTGTCAAAGTGCTACATTTGCAGGTAGTTTCCATCCTTGTCCAGGTGGAGTAAGTGGTCTAAACTGGCATCCAGCCAGCAGACACTGTTGGACTGTCACAGGGAAACCAGGATAGGAGTGTGGATGTGTTAAAAAGGAAAGTTCCCAGCTTAGTTATGACAAACTAAAACTAGCAAATTAAACTGATAGGTGTTGTTGAAATCTCAAACTGGAAACTAATATTCTGGTATAAAAATCACTTGGACTGAAAAATATTGATTTTTTTTTTCCCTGTGAAATTGCCATTGCTTGAGGCTAGACATAGTATTTATTTTTATTACAGTGTCAGCTCGGTGTTGTTAGAGGCTTCTCACCTCTGGTCCACAAGGATGTGTCTGTTAGTCCCAAACCAGTGTTGGCATTGCTCCTTGTGTTATTGAGTGTGGTTGTTAAGCTGAAATGTCACACAAAGGTCCATCCCATCTGGCTGGGGACATGCTGCACAAGCTGTGCCACTTAATTTGGACAAAATCCTCCATGTTTCTAAAGCCATACATATACCAGATGTCACTAAATACTTCGATCCACTTTCGTCTTTGCTCTGCCTTGCTATTTTTATATTTACTTTAGAGTATTTTCATAACTTTTTAATTTCTTTTTTGCTTCTTTTGAGGCTTGTGGTTTGGAGGGGTGTGTTTGGTTAGTTTTCAGTGATATTTGGTTTTGAGTTTTTTTTATTATAAAGGTCTTGAAGCAATTCTGAGCAGTGCTGCTATGGGAATTACACAACTGGGAGCCTGCTGGACAGTCAGGAGCTGTTTGATTGACAACATCATTAATGAGAGAAGTTTGAAAAATCTGAAAAAAACACTTAAATTTGGGGATCAGTTGTATGGTTAAATTGCACCAAAATTCTTCGTGCATCTCCTTCCTACTGGATGGTAGATTTATTTCTATCTTTGTGTGATTTAGAGGGGAAACAGTTAGAAGTCATATGGTTTGTGTGCTAATGACTGTGTTGTGACAACACTGTTGTTGTTATTATGGATCGTTTATTATCTTAGTACAATATTTTAAACTCTAGCTAATGTCCACAGAAAGGTGCTTTGGGCTCTTCAGTCCTGGAACCGTGAATCAGTTGGGATTACGCTGACCCGCTAATCTGCAGCGTTCATCCTTTTCCCATAGTTCACACACAGGAGCAAATTAAGTGCCTATTTTTTGTGTCAACCCTGAAGAGTATCTGGTTTTTCAGCCCTTAGTGACTTGTTAACAAACAGGTATCAGGACAGGCTGGTGAAGGCAGGCCGCTGGCCACTCAGATGTGAAATAGCATCTCTTTACTAACTACAGTATTGATTCCCGCCTACCCTTGCAAACTGTGTAATTTTCTTTTCCCTGCTGCTAAACTCAGTAACAATGTATGAAGAGCTTTAGGGGCCCATCAATGCTCAAAAAGCCTGCTCTTCCCTGGCATTCTATTGATTTTTCTCAAAAGCTTTTAAATTGCTCCTTCATTTTACTCAAATGCTCATTTCATCTCTACTGGATGCCGGCATTTTTTCGTTGTGTTTAAACAATTGCTCCATTCACGGGGTTCCTAAACTGTGACGCCTTCTTATTACTGGGAGATAAACTGTTTAGACAGTTTTCCTTAATCTTGGATTAATCGTTCCTGTATCTGAATTGTGCTGTTCTGTATTCCCTCACTTCAAAAAAAAAAAAAAAAAAAGTCAGTGAGGTCTTATGATCTATCAAGTATATGTGTTCTATTTTCTCCCTTTGTAACTCTCCTGTGCAACTCTTGAACAGCTTGGCTTTCCTCATGCTTTTTGGTGTGTTGGATTTTAATCAGTCCTTGCTTTCATGTATGATGGTAGTTTAGATCTAACCTTTCCTTGGAAAATTGCTCTGCTATTCCTTAACACCGTGTTCTTAAGTGAGGACATTGCCTCTGACCTTCCCGAAATGTTGTTAGCAGCGTTTGTCACACTCAGTGACCATCTTGGTGTATAAATGAAGTTGTAGAGTCCTTTAGGACTGTTTATGTCTCTATATTTACACAGTTGTTATGTAAGAGGAGTAGACCTTCGGTGTTACAATTTCTGCAGGCAAGAAAGGCTGACTGACATAAGGAAAACTATGACAAATGAGTGGCAATTACTGTTGTTAAAATGCAGACTTCTGGCATTTCTGCGGAGTGTGGACCATGTTCTTTTTGAAGTAGTACTTCCTACAATTTTTTCCAACCTAAATGCTCAAAGTCTTTACAATGAAATGAATTTTTTCTACATTTCTCCTTGGCAGATGTCCATCCTCCAGCCACATTTTTACTTTATACTTTGTGCTACCATGTTTTGATACACAGGACTACACTGAAAGTGAAAAACTGTGGCTTCCTCAAACAGTCCACAGTCTAAATTGTTCATGCTTTTTCCTCTGGTGGCATCTAGGATCAGAATCCACTTACAGTGTATGGCTAGCTTCTGAAGCATTAAGGTTTTGAAAAAACGTAAAACAAGGTTTTGTTTAGATAAATTGTGTCAAGAGAAGAAACTTGATTTAGATAATTAATCTGAGGCAATGTGGGATGCTTAGAAAGTAGTATCTTCTTCAGATGCAAAATGGGTGTTGTGGCAGCAGGATCATGTTGTCCTACTCAAGAATTTTATGTAGATGTCAGATACCAGTTCGTGTTTTAAAATAAGTGTTATTGATGAAAAGAAATCACAATGTTGCCAGACCTACTCTGCTAAAAAGTTGATACATTCCATTTTTTAATGTTTATTTTCAAGCTTATGCAGAATTTATTTCTGCAGATAAGTTCCTCAGCTATATTGTTGGCATTTTCATTTCTAAATAATAACCACTGTGTTTATTCAACTCTCCTACATGGAATAGTTTCCTTGGAACTTTGCTACTGTGCCACTGAAAAACCTTGACTTAGGTGTTCCTACAGAACAGTTTTGTCCATAGCAGCTACTAATACCTACTGGCAGGGCTTCTTCATCCACTTCTGTCATTTTGGGAAACTGCTTTACCTCCCTTTAGATCCTTTAGATCACTGTGGTTCTGCCCTCACCCATTGGTGACAGGAACCTCTTCCTTAGGGGGCTGCAAATCCTCCCTGGGTTTGGGGTTTCAAAGTTCATTTTTTGTCTTTTGAACAGAGTGGCGAGATCCAGAATTCATGAGAGAGGTTGAAGCTGCTACAGGACTGGATCTTGGTTCTTCTAAAAGTAATGGAAAAGGACAGAAAAAGAAAGGGAAGAAGCAAAAATATCCAAATCTGACAGACCTGAAGCAACAGGCTAACACTTCTCGTTCCCGGCTTGAGAAGAAAGTCTTCAATAAGTAAGATACTGCCTTCTCTACACCCTGTTAATTCCTATTTCTGTTTGATTCAACAGTACTCTCTGTTTCTACATTAACATGCACTTACTAAACAGCTTCTTTGGCTAACTGCAAGCAAGAATATCTTCCATATGTCTGGAGGGTAAAAAATAGCAGGTGTTGACAACCAAGGTTATTTTTTCTTTGAGAGTGATTTTTAAGTAATTTGCAAAATTTCCCTATGAAAGATATTTGTCATCATGTCTCAATTTTTTTAAAACTTTAATTTCTGGATTGGCTTCTCTGGATGATCATTTATTAGTCAGGCACAGCATCTCAGGTGGATGTGGGAACCTGCCAACCACTCCCAAATGTGCTTTAAAACATACAGTAACTCCATCTGTCCACTATTAACACTATTTTTGGTGCCTGTTCTTGCTTAGATGTGGCTACAACATAAATTTGCCTAAACATGCTCTGGTCTTTATCAAATTGGAAGCAGCTGCAGCTGTTTAAAGAGTTTCACATGTCAAAAAT
This sequence comes from Onychostruthus taczanowskii, assembly GCF_017590055.1. Lineage (NCBI taxonomy): Eukaryota > Metazoa > Chordata > Aves > Passeriformes > Passeridae > Onychostruthus > Onychostruthus taczanowskii. The sequence continues at coordinate 23,534,354 of NW_024499239.1, read as the reverse complement.
GTAGTCAAAGTAAGGTAAAGTTGTCAAATCAAAAAAGAAAAATTATTATTGTAAAATCATTAATGGTGGGTTATTCTCTAAGCATACTGGATGAGTTGAACAGCATCCAGGACACAATATTTGTTTAAACTAAATTTTCCCTTCTCTGATATACTGGTTATAATAACAGAGCCAAATCCACATTATTTTTGGTTATGGAAATAGCACATTTTATGTGAATTTTTCATGTCACCTGGTCTTAGTTAGAACTCAGAGACATACAGTTCTAGTGATTGGAATTTCATATCATGGTTTACTGTGGTTTGTGCTAATGATTTTGAGTGTGTGTTAGTGCCAGGCATAGGGAATCAAACCTGTCAAGTTTTTAATGGGTTTCATGCTTTGCAGCACTAAACAAGATGATAACCTTGGCTCCTTATAACAACCCCAAATTACTTGAAATGTATAGGTGATAAACCCAGGCTCTAGTCTGCCAGTAAAGCTAAGTGAAATTGCACACAGATCATCAAAGTGGGATCTCATTTCATTTACAGTATCACACAATCCACTGGTGCTAATGTAAAACCTACATGACATGAAAGTGGCAAGGCCACTCTGCACTGCTAAAGGCTCACTTTTCTCCTACCAATTAGGTAATATTTGAAGTGCAAAACCATGACCACATTTTCCTTACTCTGGTAACTTTATTAGCAGACTTTTGTTAAAAGTATACCTCTTCCAGGGTGCTTTTTCAGTGTTGGTTTTCATTGCAGTTGCTGCTGAGAAAATCTTTAATCCCACCATTTAGAGTGTTATTAAGAAGAAACCTCTTTCAGATGTTTCAAAATGGCTTTGGAAATGAAGCCATTACAGAGAACAGTTACCAAACCAGAAGTCAGCTTCTTTATTGGAGATAACCCTGGAAGCAGAGCTGGAATAGTGTGCAAGGGCTGATCCTGAAAGAGGCCCAGGTGCATGTCTTAGCTGCATTTTCCTGCACAGCTGGGAACATCCTCAGAAGTGATAAATGCAGATTGTGACAACTTAGAGTCTTAACAGCACAGGCCTTGAATCTATCTACTTGTGTGATGGAAGTTGCCAAATTTGTAGAAATCAAAGGAGACATCAGTCAGTGCCCTGCTTTTGGATGGGACAGTCCCTGAAACCAAGCCTGTAGCTGCTCTACCTCACACATCAGCAGAGCAGCCAGGTGTTTACCTGGAGATGTGTGAGGAGATAACAGCCTTCACAGGCAGGGTGACAGCTGAGAACACCTGCAAACATCACCCTCAGACAGCTGAGCTTCTGTTCCAGAGGCATCTGAGGTAACCAGGAAAAACTGGAACTTCAGAATCCAGGGAGGAACAAAATTCCTGAGGCATGGTGCCCTCATCTCTGCACAACAGCTGCTTTAAGTTTCTGAGGGGGCAGATGTTCACATTTTCCTGACTGCTTCTGCTGCTTCTTACACTTCTGGATTTGTGAACCCATTCCTCTGCCTTACCACCTGCAGGATGATGCAACACCTGCTCTGTCTCTGCCTTTTGTGACAATCTCCTACTCCTGTTCATCATTTTCCTCACCCTCAAAATCTTAGCTGTGTAATCTACACTCAAAAGTTTGTGGAAGGGAAAAAAGTGCAGGTGTCTGAATTACTCAGCTCAGAAGCATTGCAGTCCCTCCCTAGAGAAAGCTCTGGGCACATCTTTACTGGGAGGAAGCAATGGCAGCCAGTGGATTAGTGAGCACCAGAAAGCTTAACAGCTCTGAAGTTCATTCCCTCACTTCCTTTTTGAACCTGAAGGATGTTCCAGAGCCTTCTCCAAGCACGGCGGGAGAGGCAGAGGGCTCAGGTGCTTGCCCATCCCGAGGCAGCAGGGATCCCGTTTGCAGGTGATGTGTGAGTGAGGTGTTTGCCATACTGTCCTGCCTGGGCTGAACTCTGAGCACTGCTGCAGCAGAAGCCTGTCCTGGAGAGATACACAATAACCTCTGGTGTCTTCCTACACTAGAGTTGTTCTTGTGGATTAAAAGCTGCTGCTCAGGAATGGGGATGCTGCTGGAGTGAGCAAAAGAGTCCAACTGAGCCCACATCTGATGAAACAGAGTTAGAGTAACCTGTGGAAGTTCACATTAACTGAACAGCCAACCCTTCCCTCACAAAAACGTTCTGGATTGTGGGTTTGATTTCATAAGGGTTTCTGAGTATTAATTCTTTAAGATCTTGTTAGATACTTTTAGGGTTTTTTTCCCTGAGAGCACTTATGTGCTTTTGAAAATCAAACTTGCTCCGTGTGGCTCTAAGAAGTAACACTGGGAGGGTGGAACACAGAGCCATTAAACTGAAAGACTTGAATTTGTTTACTCCTGTTAATAAAATCATTGCTGAATTAAACTATTTATATTGCTGCAGCTAATTTAGTTAACAAGACAAATTTGTTCAACCTCATCAATGCCACGCTCAGAAGCCTGGTAGTGATTAATCAAATCCCCAACATTCATAAATGTTCTCTGAGATTGAGTAGACTCAACAGAACCATTATTATTGTTTTGTTTCTCTTTCAGAGGGGCCATGAAACGGGTCATGAAAGCCATGAACCGGGTGGACCAAAGGAAGCACGAGAAGTTTGCCAACCAGTTTAACTATGCACTGAATTAAAATCTTAATCACCTCTGCCCTTCTTTATTACAGGAGTGCAACTGCAAAACCCTGAATCAAAGATATTTGTATTTACACTACAATACTTTGCTGGGCACATTTTTACAGGTGTCATTTTTAAATTGTTTCCAAGTTTAATTTATTTGATAATGAATATTAATTTTGGAAAAGATGTGATGGTGTGGAATTGAATGCATTTAAAAAGTTGATAACTATTTGAAATACGCATGAAATAGAGATGTTTTATGACTTGTACATAATTTGGGTAAACTGTTCAGGTTTTGGGGCTTGGTTCTTTTCCTTCCTAAGGAACTCATGTAATTTGTACTTCCTTTGACAGTACATGTGTTTAATTTTCCACTTTCAGGCCTTCAGGGAAAAAGATACTTTAAAAGCAATTTGATTGCTGGTAGGAATGCCAATGCACAGAGCATTTTCTCAGCCTACTGCTGTACAAACTGAGCCCACACCAAGCAGCACAGCAGCTCCTGCAGCAGCTCTACAAACACCTTGGTGCACAGTAAAGAAATCCAAATCAGCTGGTGCCTTCAGATGATAAATGGAGTAGAGTTTGATTTCTGCAAACTGAATTCCAGGGGCTATGTTAGTCTTGGTAGCTGTGGCACAGATGGAAAAGCTGAAATGGCAAAGATCATCCTGGCCTGCTTCTTCCCAAGATGGTATCCCAGTATCTCTCAGAGCTGCTCCTGGGCAGCACATTGTGGAAGTCTGCACATGTACACAGAACATGCTCCAGTTGAACTGCAGTCCAAAAAGCTCCAGTATGAGGTGAAAAGAAGAAGTTTAAGAAAATCACTCAAGTGGCACAAGTGAACTGCCTGACTTGGAACAGATAAAATTACATCAGGCTAAAGCCCCGGAGTGTATATAATGACCCAGATATAACACAAGCATCTGGAATCTTCTAACTCCAGAGAGTTAATGTGCAGCTGGATCCACTGTGGGTTGTAGTTCTTGCCTGGGTACTTAAACAAATCTCCCAAACTTGTTTGCTGGCTATGGTCAAGCTTAAGGAGAGAGAATGAAACAGTGACCAGTTGTGCTCTTGCAACATTTCATACAGCTTTATGGGTAAAGAAAATCCAGAGAATCAGGAGAGTTGTGTTTGAAAATCAATTTCAAAGTGACCTGCAAAAGTCTCCAATAAAGTACTCATCACAAAGTAGAATGGATTCTCTATAGCACAGGCTTAGTTACTCACCTGTTGGAGGTGTTTCCTCATGTGTAAAGAGACTCTAAGAATTAAAAAGTGGGAAAATTCTAGCAACTCAGTGTAGCTTCTGACCACCTCAGACAAAAGCTAATTTACAGTTCTGCCAAATACTTTCTGACTTTCACAAGTACTGCATGGAAAGCAATTTATGCTGACTTGATAATTTATCTTGCAAGAGCTCTCTAATTTGGAAAACATATTTTGTTCTTCAACACAAGTTGATATACTTCTGAAATACTGAAAATAAAACAATAAAGAGGCAGAATTTCAAGCGATATCTACTGACTGCACTGGAAAGTAAAGCCACTTCTATTGTCAGTCTTGCTAATGTGGCAGTGAAGATTTCAGGTGAAAATGTGGATAAGGACAAACCAAGTTCATCACCAAGTCAGTGGAATCAACTGCTAAACTGATCTGATTTCATATTATGGACAAAGTCACACACACAAAATAGAAAAAACACAAACCCAACAGCTCCACCACCTCACACGTTGGAATGTGGTAGTAATCATTGGCTGCTGGGATTCCTAGACAGTCCAAACTTATCTGACACTTGGTGATTAACCTTCAAAGAGCCACAAAGGTCATTGTGCCACTATTCCAGAGATTCTTGAACCTGCACAGGTTGAAGGTGTTCATTTCTAAAACATGTTTTCTCCCTGTAAGAAGAATAGGAAATTTATATTGTGCAATAACCCTTAGCCCTCCTTTGCTGGGGCCATGAAATGTCAGCAGTAAAGTCCCCAGCAAACAATAGATGCACTTCACCCCATGGAGTTCCCATTGTGGCCCTTTGATAAAGATCCCAAAGACCAAGATTGGAATGGAAATGGCAGAAATCTGAGGGGGGAAAAAGAAGAAAAGTGTGGTTAGTCAGTTATGTTCCACTGTGAGCAGCCTGGTCTGAAGGAAGGTGTCCCTGCCTCTGGCAGAAGGGCTGGAAAGAGGTGGTCTTTAAGATCCCTCCTAACCCAAACCATGCTGTGATTCTAATGGTGCTACTCAGTCACATCAGTTCTAGAATTATCAGCTAAAACTTCCTGTCTGGACCCAGTTGCCCAATCTGGCAGTTAAACCTGATCCTATCACATGATCTGTGCTTTCCCCCTTCCTTTATTAAAAGCATGCATGCTTGGGAAAAAAAAAAAAAAAAAAAAAAAAAAAAAAAAAAATTCTGGCAGGTGGCTCAGAAACAGCCAGCTCAGACAGAGGTACCTGGACTTTGGGACAGGTTGATGGCCAGTGGTGACTCGTTTTAAAGCTCTTCTGGTGTTTTTCCTCTGCATCTTTTTCTTCATTTTTTCGCCTTGGGGCAAGGTGAACCATTGACCCTTCATAGGAAAATGTGTAGATTGCACATCCCCTGTAGCACTGTCCTTGTGTTCCCCTGGTCCAGTGTGGGACAAACCCTTCCCTTAACCCATGTTAATTATTTATCCAATTATTTCTCTATAAGAGCCACTCAGCATGTATACATGCAGCAGGTCTTGGGTGTTGTCACTTAAGCATTCTCATTAGACCTGGGCAGGCATCATTCAGAAGGTTTGGGGGAATTTTCTCCTTTTCCTGAGTTTATCTGTAGCTGTGCTGGAAGAAGAAATTTAAGAAGGCATCTCTCTCCAAGATCCAGTATACCTCCACTAAATAGAAATCCTTTTATGTTCAAAAATTCAAAATAGATCAGTCTGCTTTTTAGATACATCACACGTTTTGTGTGTCAGTTTACAAATTTGAGGTCTTGGGCTCACCAATTCAAATGTTGCTCAACTGTCCCTGTGACATTTCTACTATAACTTTTCTATTCCTGTCCTCAGGACTTCTGGGGAAAAATAATAAATACAAGTATCATTCTCATAATCTCTCTGTGTGGTCTTGTCTTTGTAACTCACTCCAGCACCTTTGCAATTGTACTTGTGCTTACTGGGGATGCTGTATATGATTTCCAGGTAGCTGCACACCTTGAGGAGTGTTAAGGTGAACAGTTGTAATATATGCTGAATGTTGTGTGGCTGAAGAGACTCTGAGCTGAAGTCTCTAAATCATCCTTTCTTAACCAGGGTTGTGCCAGTGGGAAAAATAAGAACTGTAAGCAGACTTCTCCATGGTTATTCTTACCTGAGGAGTAAAAGCCTGGAATTAAAAAAGACCACAGCATGTACCATACCAGGCCATGAATGGTCTGGCACTCAAATACAGAGCATTTAGTGACATAAATGAGCTTGGCATGGACCTTGTGAGCAGGCTTCTGAGTGAGAGCCATCCTCCTGCACATCCCCTCAGAGGTTTCTGGGTGAGGAGCCCATACTCATCTTTTGCATGATGCCTTGTGACTCCATTTTCTCTAAACTCACTTGAGGCTTGGTTTTGTCGACCTGAGTATGGCTGCAAGTTTCTATTACAAAACTTAACACAAAAAAGTTCCTAGAAATCATAGTTAAAATACTTATTTGTAGTTTTTATTGGTGAGCAAGACATACAAATGGGATTTGTAAGCAGTTTTGCATGGACAATGGATGGTGTCACACAGAACAGTTTGCACCTTGGGGAAAGGCTTCAGTTAATCAAAGTGGGCATTATTGAAAAAAAGATCAAAGAAACCAACTTTGTTTTGTGGAAAACAAAAACTAAACCTGTTCCATTTAAAGTGGCTGTGGAAATGGGTGATGAAGGTGTTACTAGGAGCCTCTAGCCAGAAGGAAGAGGTGTTGAAACTCAGGAGCTCAGCCAGCTCAAACCCAGTTTAGGTGTGTCACACATTCTGCAAATGCCTGGCTGGAGTGCTGCTGCCTGTGGGGCTTATCCAGTGCTGTTTGCCAGGTTAGTGCTGTTACTCAGAGCTGATGTGAATGTGTCTGTAGGCTGTGCACCAGAAGAGGTAAGGATGTTACAGCAGTACTTCAGTGATGAGAAATGGCCATGTAAAGCCACGCCTTTTGGAAAGCCTCACACCCTCAGCAAAGTCACTGGTTTTGAATAGGCAGTGGCAAGCGTGGTGCACCCAGCAGCTCTCCTGCTGGAGCACACGGTCAGGAGGTGGAGCCCAGGTCCCTTCTCAGCCTCAGAGGTGACAGTCCCGTGTCCTGGCTCAGGGGACAGTCCGAGCCACCAGCAACTGAAGAGCAGGAGAGCTGGTGGGAGACAGCTCGATCACCTGTTTGCCTCTGGGGACTGGAATTGAACCACCGTGAAGCTAAAACTGCTTCAGGTAGGAAACTAGACAGAGAGGAAAAGATCTCTGCAGATCACAGTCCCAGTCTGGGGCAAGGGAGGGATAGATCTGCTTATTCCCTTGACACCTGCCAGGAAAAACACCACTGAACTTCATGGAGTCAGGAGAGAGCTTCCTCATGGATACCATCAGCAGCTAGAACAGCCCTCAGGACCCCAAAGCCAGAGAGAAGGGTGTTACTCTGGGAACTTCTGCAGAGCAATTTGTCCATATGTCTGTTCTGGGATGCTCTGGGACAGCTGCATTTAAATATAACCAAAAGCGGTAACAGCATTCTGCTCTTCACTGAAAGTAACACTTGAATTTGCATCTGCAATCAAGTTCTGCCCCAAGCAGTGCCCAAGGAAGACTTGATGGTGCAGAGGGAATTATTCCATAGGCAGGTGAGAAAGAAAAAACAGAGGAGAGACTGGAGGTGTCAGGGAGAATGAGCCAGGAGATGAAGGTGAAAATCAGGGCAATGTCCTTCCTGACAGGAGCACCATCACACACCCCCAAACAAGAAAACAACCTTGGCAGTAGGAACAGTCAGCCACCAGTTACCTGAAGGTCCACCAAGATAAAAGGCAGGTCTGGAGCCAAGTCAGCAAGGAGAGACCAGGGTGAGAGTCAGCTACAAAGCCCAGCACCAACACCAGAGCTCAGGCAGGAGACCCCACTGAAATGCAGCTCCCCTGCCACCAGCTGGGGGGCTCAGGGGGAGGCTCCTGGTGGGTCTGTCCCAGCTCAGCTGTTTTCATGGCAGCCTGAGCCAAGGTGCTGCAGCTGTGCCACTTCAGGGCAGAGCTTCAGCACCTGCTGGGGTGTGGGATGGGGACAGCAGGAGGATTACAAAGGTGGTGAGAGGGTAATGAGAGAAATTAGATCCTGCTGGTGTATTCAGAGCCCTCGGAGCATCCCTCTTACTGGATGTGGTAATGGTCCTATTACAAAATCCTCTACAGGAATTGAAGGAATGAAGAAAGAGGGAAAAGCCTCAAAGCAGCAGTCTAGATCAGACCAGTCTGACCCCTGCCCATCCAGCAGCACCTCACCACCCCCTCAGCTGGGAGAGATGCTAAAGAGCCCAAAACTCAGCAAATCCCCTAGAAAGGACATGTGGATGAGAGCTGGACAAAAAGCTGTGCCTGGCAGCTGGATAAATTGTGATCCGTGGGATAAAGTTGTTCTTCCAGGTGTGGGAGTGGGATGCTGAAGGAAAGAAAGGAGAAAGATCCCTTAATTACTCATGTTTCTGAGTTGATGCTTTCCCTCTTCTTCTTCAAAGCTGATTGAATAGAGAAAGAAGAGGGTTCATGTCCTTGCTGAGCCTTTCCTATCAGCTGGGTCTGGGGAATCCAGAGCCTAAATGCCAGCTCAGGGGAGTGGTGGGAGCTGTGCCACAGGGGAGAACATGGGGTGTTTGTGCTAGAGACAGGCTGCACCAGAGCCTGGGCAAACTGAGCTAGGCTTATGTCAGCACAATCTGTTTCTCCATCTCCAAATGTCTGTGACTGAAATATCATCATTTGGCTTTCTGGGCAGACTTCCCCTTGCTTTTCTGCCTGCCAGTGCCCTGAGCAAAAACCCAGCTCTCCTGTGCCAAGTGCTCCTATGTTTTTCCATTATCATGAGGACTCCTTTCTGTTGAGGGGTTAAGGAAAAATCTTATTAAATTTTTTTTTAATGTGGTGCTAATTAGTTTAGATGTAATGAGCAGCATTAGACTTGTGGTGGCTTTGAAAGGGGTTGTTGAATAACCATTTCTGCCGACATTCCAATTTGCATAATGACAAGGTGTTGGCATTGCATCCACCATTAATTTGCTGTATTTATAATGCCATTATGGAGCCACTCTTATCCTCATGCATTGTAAAAGGTATATGGAAATATAATATATGATCCTGCTTGTTTGGAAATTGTTTTTAGATATCTTTGAATTTTTGTAATAGTATTTTTGGCAGCTGAAGGCTAACAGCACCACCAGGAGAGTCTGCCACACGGTTTCACTAGGGCAGAAATTAAATGCTTCTTTCACATGTGTATGAGAGTTTATTTTCCCAGTGCTGGAGCAGAAGCAGCAGAGGTGAGTGTGATCAGGTGTGCTGCAGAGCGTGCTCAAGGCAAACACGGTATTTCACTCCAAATCACCCCTACAAGGCATAATGCTGGTGCTTGAAGTTCCAAAGAGCATCCTCAATCACAACTCTCAAAACATTTAACAGGTCACAGAGAGTGCAGCTTGGTGCTATGGGCTCCTGGTCAACACAAGGAGTTGGAGGAGCCCAACCAGCAGCTCATTCAGATGCTGTCTTCCTGCACTTCTCCTCCCCTCCTGCAGACTCTGGGAACCAAGGAACAGGAAATAAACTTGTCACACTACCTGTGTTACAGTGAAAAGGCAGGAAAGAGTCCCTGTTTGTGCAGGATGAGTGCTTGTAATGTATGTGTGTGATTAGAGAGAAAAAAAAAATACAAAGAAAGAAAAAGAGCTATAATTTATTTATTTGTACTAAGTTTAGTAGAATTATTTTGCTTCTCTTGAAAAAGCAGCAGTTTACTGAAGGGAGTGACTATTTACAGTGTAAACCATCACCCCACATAAATGATGTGACAATTAAAATAAATAATTAAAATAAATTACTGTGACAATATTTCAGTTCTTTGCTGTGCTGTCATCTCTCCTTCACTGTCACTGTAAAATGTTTCTGTGTCATTGCAGAGAAGAAAATCTAGAGGATGTATTCCAAATTAAAGTCTATCACTTTGAGTGAACCTGGCTAGTTTTAGCTACCTGAACTTGTGTCACATCACAAGAATAAATTAGTAAATCATATGCAGATATTGCCTGACCCTGCATATCCAGATTTTATGTTCTGGCCATGCTCTGGCTGCTTCTCTATCGATACGAGGTTCATCCATAGGATTTCCAGCACCAACAGGATTTCTCCTGAGTGGGCACATAGCTGCAGTTTCCCAAGGCTTTGATAACCTGTTTTAAAGCTTATTCTGTATCGTGAACTCACCTCTCTGCCAGACAGCATCAGGAAAGGAGAAAGAGCTTTTCCTGTCAGGGTTATTTCCACTGTGACAGCCCCGTTCTGTCCACCTGAGATGTCTGTTTAACGTGAGCACATTAACAGATCATGAGCGAGTGAGCAAGAGGGAAAGAAGTAAAAAACCCACCAGACAGAGAAGAATGTGGTTTGTGTAAACCATTTATGTAAGCCCACTTTGAGCAACAAACTGATTAGGATCCTCTTTTTTTACATGCCTGTCCCCTTCATCCCCAGTGTTCTTCTGTTCTCTGCCTTGGTTTACCTCCCAGACTCTGGAAAACCTTCCAGTATCAGAAAAAAAACCTTTTCTTTTATTTGCTCTTAAGAAGGGCTCTACAACAAACATATTTACTTGGTTATCTTTGAGACAGAAGCTGAAGACCAGAAATGCCCAAACATTGTAAAATAATTTTCCTTTGAGTATTTAAATTCAACTGTTTGAGCAGAATTATTTTGTCAGGTAATACAGGAATTAATGAATATTTGTTAATACAGCAGAGTGCAAACAGACTCCATGGTGTATTTTTGGAAAATGGGTTTAAGTTTATACAGACAAAGCTTTATTTTTAACATTTCACTTTTGTAGTATAAGACTAGAAACGTGTAACATGAATGAGTTCAGTCTGAAACAGAAGCTCTGAAATACATGTAAAAAATGTCTAAGAACTAAAAAAGTTACTCCCAGCACCCTGCTCAGGTGGAAACAATTCAAGGAATTTTTGCAGGTGATAGTACAGAACTGGTTTGCAATGACTTTGTGAAACATCATTGACTACTGAGTGAAATCAATGACACAAAATATTTTGAAATATTTTTTAGTTCTCTCTCAATTGTTTGGAATGTATCTGTCTGTATTTATGTGCTTTTTTTCTGTTGTTTTGATTATAAGACATTTTACTGAACAACTGAAACTTGTTCGGTATATGCTGAAGTATATGAAGTAAAATAGAGCAGTTTCCTTCTTTTTAACCTCATTCATTCACAGAGTGAACAATAGTAAGGTGCAATTAATATCTGCATCTTTTCTTACTAATACAAGTTTACACCCTTGGATTTAACATTGATTACATGGGAATTAGTCCAAAAATATGCTGATGCCCCAGATCATCTCTGGTACCTGCCAAAAACATCACTTGAACACATTGGATCAGGGTTTGAATGAGCTGCTCAGTCTGTCAGAGCTGGGACTCTGCCCTCTGGTAAATGCTTTGCTCAGTGTCCCCTTGCATGTGTCCTGTGTCCTGAATCCCCTAACACTAACTTTTATGAATGAATAATAAAGTAATTAAAAAGACAATTTAACTGACAGAATGGACCAGAGCAAACACCTCCTGCTTGTGCCATAACCCTCGTGCCCTCAGTCAGAATGTTCTGCTTGCTCTGCTCCAGGGCTCGCTGATGATTTATGGAAAATGAGCTCCAAGAGCCTGTGCAGGAGCACCAGGGGTGGTGTGCAGGGCAGCAGGGGCACCAGACAGGCACCACATGGGAACTGGCTTTTGGGCCTTGCTGGGGGGTCACTGGGGGAGCTTTGGGGGCTTTTTGTGACTGCCTAATGGGACAAAAGCTGCATCAAGCCCTGTTTGACTCTCCTGCAGAGCCAGTGTCAGCGGGCAGGAGCAGGGGGGATGGAGCTGGGAGGTTCAGGCAGGTGAGAGCATTTTGCTTTAGCTCACCAGGGGCTGGGCACTCACACCTGAGATGTTCCTCAGCAGCTGCTCTATGTCAACAAGGCTGCTCACTGTCAAGTTTACCCCCACACACTCTGATCCAGCACCACGAGCCAGCTGCAGAGTTTTGCTCCAGGGGGCATTATTGGAGTTGGCTCTTTGTTGTTGGTGCTCCAAATGCCCACTGGACAGAGACAGTGCCTGTGAGCAGAGTGTAAAACATGCCCTACACCACTGCAGGTGCTGCATGCTGGGGAAGACACACACCAGAGTCGAGGCTGTGCAGCCCTGCTCTAGAAGTTTATGATCTCAGACCTCTGGATGAGGCACTGGAGCAAGGGTTATCAATAACTTCCTAAACTATGCTGAGAAAGATACCTGCGGCTCTGTTTCCAGCACTGCCATAAAATGTGAGAAGCCTTGTTAAATTGCATTTAATGACTGGGAATCTCAGGCTAACTGACTCCTTCATCCAGCAGCTGTGAGTAATAATACTCACATGAGCAGGTTTCACTGGCAGGACACTAACCAGCCTAGAGCAGGGGAATCATGCACTCTGAAGCTCTGGGCAGCTCCTGTTGGAGCCAAATTATTTCCCACTGGCAGGGAACTGCTTGGAGCTCCTGGAGTGCACACAGAGGTTGAATTATCTCTTTATTCAGCTGTGACATGCCTCACCTGAGCTAGCAGTTTGGCTGCTAGTGGCACTCACTCCAACCTGGTGCACAACAGCGTAGTGTGAGAGAATCTCCCCAGTGCCTGTTTCCCAGTTTAGCTGGTTTTCTTCTACCAGTAAGAGCAGTGCAGAGCAGTATTCCAAGCATTACTATTTGTCATGTTTTTCCCTGAAAATTTACTTCAGAACACCTTTCATCGTAAAAGATCTTATTTTCACAAATGAGTCTAGTCAGAGACTCCTGGTGCTCGTACACTTCTGCACGGGGGAAGTGAGAACCCGGAGCATCCCGCGTTACCCGGAGCATCCCGCATCCTCCCGGCGGCTCCCGCGGGCTGCCGGACCCCGCACCCCCGGCAAAACCCTGGAAATACCCCCGGGAAAACCCTGGAAAAACCCCTGCGGGGTCTGCAGCGCGCAGCCGGCTCCGCTCCCCCCTCGTCTCCAACACCGGCGGTCCCGGCAGATTTTGTTTCCACGGGAGGGCTGGAACATTTGATTCCATTCTGGAGCGGGTGTGAGGGAATGGGGTGCGGCTGTGGAGCTCCCGGCCGTGCACAATCCCAGATCGGAGCCAGGCTGAGGGAACCGGGAGGGGAAGGAGCTGAGGGGGAGCGGAGCCCGGACACCCCGGGGACCCCCGGCACCCGGCCGGGCAGCGATGCGGAGGCGGGTGCCGAGAGGAGGGGGATGCTCTGCTATCCAAAAATCCATCCGGAAAATACCGGGTTCTTAGAATTGCCCCCGAAGGAAAAAAAAAAAAAAAAAAAAAAAAGGGAAAAAAAAAACCCAACTAAAAAAATACAAAAAACCCCCCAAAACAAAACAACAACAACAAAACAACAACAACAAAAAAAAAAAAAAAAAAAAAAAAAAAAAAAAAAAAAAAAAAAAAAAAAAAAACCCCAAACCAACAAAACCCCAAACAATCCAAAAGAAAACCAAAAATCCCCCACACCTAAAATTAGTGGAAAATGAAAGCTCTTCGTTGGCGTGAGCTTTGGAGGCACTCAGGGAATGGGGAAACGCGGTACCAGCGTCCCTGCGGAGCCACCTCGGGGTGCTCACGGCGGTTATAGACTTATTCTTTGAAAGTAAAAAAAAAAAATAAAAGTATTATAAAAGACCAACTTTGATAGGAATTTAAAAGTAATCAGAGGAACGGCGATGAAAAGATTATTTTATTTTTAAAGTTGTGGAATCTGAATGAAAGAGCCGATTTATTAAATTTACATAAATCCAAAATATCGGACTTCCCATCGGGGGAAACATGGCAGAGATGTCGGATTCCCTCTATATATGATATTTATTTTGTCCGCAATATTGCGCAAATCCGCAAAGCCAATTAAGAAAATGCAAACAAGGAAACTAAGAAGGGGAATACCCTCCCTCGTACAAGAAGAATAAAGTTTATTTGCGTATAAGAAATACGCTCTCAGAGTAAACGAAAAGAAAAAGGATGATGCAAGACATCCATCCGAGCGTCTCACGAGGCAGGCGTTTTCCAGAGGAAACTTGTCTTTCAAAGATTCACCCGAAAAGCAGGGACTCGCCACCACGGAAAGCGCCGTTTCTTTAGTTTATTTATTGATTTAAAGTGTTTAGCAAACAAAGTGCTCTCTTTATCACCTCTTGCTCTTACTCCCTCGTCTTATACATTAATTATAAAGTTAAAACTTTTATTATTATTATTATTATTATTTTGTAACAACCAGAAATATACAGAAATGTTTAACGTAAAAAACCAGCCCTGCGCCCCAGGAGCCGCCCTGGCCGCCCCTTCCCGGGCGGGACCCCCGGCCCGGCTCGGGGGTCGATGGACAGTGACGTTTGTAAAAAATATCCCTCGTCACCCTGAGGTCACGGCAGGGAGCGGCGCCTCTTCTCTTCTGCAATGTCCAGGGACAGGACCGATAGTTCTCCGTTTTACCCTGAGAGTCAAATGGGTACATAATCTTTTTTTTTTTTTTTCTTTTAAAGTCTTTCGCTAGTGGCCAGACCAGATAATAATAAAAAGGCAAATAATATTAATAATAATTATTAAATTAATTAAACCCACATAGCAACGAGGGACGGTGAAAATAAAAATACAGGTAACGATGATTTACATCTACTTGTATGTACACGGGGGAGGGAGGTTTCTCCTCCTCCTTCCCTCAGCAGCGCAGTCCGGACACGTCGCGTACAAAAAGGGTCGTAGAAAGGCCCGAGGGCGGGGGAGCCTCTGGCCGCTCCTTTCAGCCCCCGGGGTGGTGGCAGGAACGCGGGGCTGCCCCTTTCCCCGGGGTCGCTGCCGCTCGGTTCTCGGTTTCCCCTCTCGGCTGCGGGGTTCGTGCGGCGAGCGGCCCGGAGGGCCCGGCCGGCTGATCCTCGGAGGGGCGGCGGGCACAGCGGGAAGGAGCCGGGAGCGAGGAGGAGAAGGAGGAAGGAGCGTCGGGCTTATAGGTGCGGGGTGTAGAAAGCCGGAGCGCCGTAAGTCTGGGAGCCCAGGACGAAGGGCGAGAGGACGGCGGGGCTGGGCAGGAAGGGCAGCTGGGCGGCGCAGACCAGCCCTCCGGCCGGGTGGCCGGCGTAGCTGCCGGGGCCGTGCATGGAGAGCGGGGTGCCCATGGGCGGCGAGTGGCTGAGGGGGCTGAGCCCCTGAGCGACAGCGCCAGGTTGAGGCGCTCGCAGACCGACAGGTACCGCGTGGATTTGAACTTGTTTTCCAGCGCCACCAGCTGCTCGTAGGTGAAGGCTGTCCGCGCCCGCCGGGGCTTGCCCGACTTGGAGTCCGAGCCCGTCCGCTTCCTCTTGGGCTTGGCCTGCGGGCCGGGCTGCGCCCCCGGTGCGGCCCCGGGGCGCCCTGGGGGTTCCCCCACCCGGAGTCCCCGCTGCTCTTGGGACAGGGCTGCCCGGGTATCGGGGCTGCCCCTCCCGGCCCCCTCGGCCCCTCCGCCCGCCGTGGGGATGCGGCCGGGCCGGGCCCCTCGGGTGCGGAGCTGCTGCGGCCGCCCTGAGCCGGGGCTGGGCTGGGGGACAGGGCGAGGAGCTGTCAGCAGCGGCGGGAATGGGGCTCGGAACTGCGGCTCTGCGGCCGGGAAGGGGCTGTCCAGCCCGGGGAGGCTGTGCCAGCGCTGCCCCTTCCGAGCCACCCACCTTCGGCAAGAGCCGGTGCCAGACCTGGCCGGGATAGGGGATGTTCCCCTTTCCCACGGCCACCAGCGCGCCCACCAAACACCGACGGCTGGAAAGGCCTTTGGGGGGGCAGCAGGGCGAGCAGCCCCGGGGTGCCCGGAGGGGCAGCGGGGCGCTGGCAGCGGCGAGGAGCGGCCGGGGAGAAGCCCCTGCCCGGTCCGAGCCAGCCGTGCCTGGGGAGCGGGCAGCAGGGATGTCAAAGAGCCTCTAACAATTTTAGTGACGGAAATCTCCGAATCGATGGGCGATTTGCTGGGTTTTGCTCTGGCATTTTTAACCCTTCCTGCGTCTGGTTTGACCTCTTGTCACTTCCCGAGATGGAAGTATTAAAGTGGAGTAAATACTTGTATTGATTAGCAGAGCAGATACAAACTTAATTAAACTCATTTTGTGCAATGTACAAACTAGTTAACGGTCATTTAATTTATTTGGGTTTATATTACGCTCCAATTAACGGGTCTCCATCGGAGAACAGGGTAATTATCCGATATTTAAGGCTATTGGACTTCTACTGACGATTCTGTCATTATGAAGACTGAGAGCAAATCGCGTTTTCCGGAGAACCGGCTCCTCCTCATCCTGGCCGGGCCCGGGCTCCTTCGGGGGAGCGAGAGGCGAATCCTTCTCCCCGGTTCGGGGCTGGGGGAGGCCCCGCGGACAGGTCGGGGGCAGAGGCCCGTGAGTACAGTCCTTTTTCGCCAGTGCTTTCAGACACTCCTAAACTTCCCTCCTCTCACTTCTGCCTAGCTGTAGCTCCGGGAACTCCTAATCAAGGACTCCTTTAACTTGGTTAACCGAGATACGCAAATAGGAAATGAATCGCTGGTCTGTCACCCTCATCCCGTCCGCAGTTTAGTTGTTTTTAATCGCCCCCAAACTTGAACACACCTCAAATTTGCTCCGTATCCTCGCGCAGGACCCCCTAACTCCCGCATGTAAAATTAAGGGTGGTTTTAGAAGTGTGTTTTGTTCAACGCGCTGATTTCAGATATGGCTGGTTGAGTAGGAGAAATCAGGGGCCCGGCTCGGCCTCTCCGGGCGCCGCGGGGCCGGAGCTGCCGCTGCTGCCGCTGGTGCTGCCGCTCTCCTCGCTGCACAGCTCCTCGTCGTCCTGCAGCTCGCTGTCGGGGCTGCGGCTCGGCCGGCTGCTGTAGTCCAGGTCGCACTCCTCGGCCTTGTAGAGCTCCCCGTCCTCTGCGGACAAGCGACAGCCGCTGTTAATTTCAGATATGGCTGGTTGAGTAGGAGAAATCAGGGCAGAGTATTGTTGTCCTTGTCATTCCGAAAATATCCATTAATAACTCAGGGTTCATTAAGAGCCCTTTCCAGCTTTGTGTTCAGGTCAGAGCATGGAAAACGCGGGCGATCGCCACGGAACAGATGAGAACCGAGTCACTTTTCTCCCAGCCCCGACCCAGTGAATGCAGACAAGCGTCCTGCAACCTGTAGGACCCGCTAGAAATCGCGGGGCGTAATTTTTTACAGCAACGATTTATAAAAAGTGCGTGTGGCTGCGCCTGCGGGGCAGCCTCGGGAGCTGAGCGCAGCCGCAGCACCCAGACACGGACCGGACCGGGAACCTGCAGCTGGAGTTGCGGAGTTTCATTTTCCGTCTAGGGAATCCCGGCGTTGGTCAACTAAATTTTTTTTTAAAAAAAAAAAAAAAAAAAAAAAAAAAAAAAAAAAAAAAAAAAAAGAAAAAAAGAAAAAGCACTGCGAGTAGGATTGGCGACGGAGATGGACGCCGGGCTTGTTATTTTAATTTTTTTTGTTTTGAGGGAATAGGTTAAATGGTTATTTAATGGGCAGTTTAAACTGTTATTTTTAACATTAAAATAGTTTTATGATCGGCAATTGACGAGCGCTGTTTTCACTCTCATTTGGCCCGAAAGTCTTTGCATTTTTCGGAGGGGTTGGTACTTTTCTGGACAGAGCTACTTTTCAGAACACTTCTCCTAGATTAAGCCACCACTTGAACTAATATTAATTACGATGGGGAAAGAGAAGAATTAAATTTCGTGATTTTCGAGTTATCCCACATCTATTTCTGGCCACTGCCATAACATTTAGGCGATGTGATGGAAGGAGTCCTTGTGTGGAGTGTCTGGGGAACTTGTCAGCGGGCGAAGCGCACCGCGCCGCGATGCCTCCAACATATTTATTTTGAGAGAAGAGAAGGAGTTGCATTTCTCTCCTTGTCTGGAGATAAAAGTGTGAGATTAACTGACAGGTTAACCTCGTCAGTCTTTCTGATCGCCCATATCTATTTAATATGACGAAAGTCGGATGAGTTTAGAGGAATAATTACTCCAGCTCCGCACTGCCTTTAAAAATCTCTTTTGAATTCTATTAGTGCCCCATTCCTGCTTTTATTTTACAGATGAAAAATGCGTCATGGCTCGGACTGAAGCGGATTCCAGACCTCTTTCACTGCCTAATTTTACTTGACAGAGTCCCGCTATGGCGAGGTTGGAAACCTCCCAGTCCTCCTCTCTCGCCCCAGACAGAGAGAAACTATTTTTCCTAAGCCGAGAAGTCTATCCCCTGTAGCTCGCGGCCTCCTCTTTCCCCTCTCTGGACACGGAATAACTATGGATATTTTCCACAACGACAGCGTTTTCCCGGAAACCCTCCGTGATCCCCAGAGTCGCGGTGTTTAGAGGTGAGAAAGTTGGGATATTCGGACCCAGAAAGAAAAAGCAATCTAGAGCTTGGGTCGAATGCAATTCCCGATCAATAGGGAGCCCTAATAAGTGTAATAGGTTTTAATCGAGTAATTATCCGAATTTTGACCCTATAATTTAGATGTTAGGGAAGAGTTTGCAAGGTGCTTGAAAGAGATATGCACAATTCGATAATAGGATATCGATCCAAGCAGTCCTACATGCCACTCTGGGGCGATTTTCCCCATTATCCAGCCTCTTTACGCTGCTAAGCACATTTTACCTTAAATGTAATCGAAGGAATTTAATTGTTTTTCCAGAGATAACCAGCATTTTGTCACAATTAGTCTGATTTGTCCTAAAAAAGCCAAGGGGAGAGAGAAAATTGAATCTGTCGCCCAGAGCAACGGGCGGCAGCTGCGGGGGGAGGACGGGAGAGGGTCCGAGGCTGGGGAGAGGAGACACAAAGTCATAAACGCCTGGGGGGGCCCAGGCGAGGTGGGGGTACCAAGGGAGGCTTGTCGCACCCTCGGGGCCGGGACTCCAGCCCTCCGAAGCCGGAGGAGCCGCTTCCAAGTTGTTTGCCTGAGCCGGAGCTCACAGGCAGCGCTTGGCCGTCCCTGCGAGGAGGAGGAGGAGGAGGAGGAGAATGAGGATGGCGGGGTTCCTGCACAGCCCAGCCAGGCCGGCATCCCTGGGGTCGATCCTGCCCCTCCCGGGGGTGCACGAGCAGCTCCGGAGCTCCTCCTCGGCGACGCGGGGAGCGGAGCCCGGCTAGAGCTGAGCCCCGCCGCCATCTCCGGCCTGTCCCGGGAGGATGCTCCCGGCTCCCCCCTTGCATCCTGACTCAGAATCCCACCTCTCTACCTCCAGCCCAGCAGCGCAGGGCGCGTTTGTCCCTCCCCGGAGCCGGCTGCCGGCAGCGCCCCGGTGCCATCGGGGGAAGGATGAGGTGTCAAAGCATGCGAGACCCTGCTGGGGGAACGCGGGGCAGCCCCCGGCTCGGAGGGGCTCCGAGCCCTCAGACCTACTTACTGATCAGCTCTGCGGACTTCTTACACGCGTCGAAATCTTCGGCGAGAGCCTTTTGCTCGGCCAGCTCTGTCCCTGAGTCCTCGGGCTTATCCTCCGCCCCCAGCGTGAACTCGGTCCCCGCCGATTTGTACAAGCCCGCGCACTGCCGCCGCTTGCTGTTGAACTTGTTAGGGTCCAGGATGTCGAGCACGGAGAAGGAGGTGGTTCTGTGCACCACGGGCAGCGCGGCCACTGCCCCCTCTTGTCCGGGGGTGTTGCTCTGGCTGTCCCCTTGCCTGTCCCGGTTGGCAGGGCAGTAGAGCGGCAGCTCGCCGCCGGCCGAGAGCCGCTGCTCCCCGCGGCCGTCCATGCCTTCCCCGTGGCAGCCGCGGGGCTCCCCGCCGATGCCGGCCGCGGGGGCTGTCACCGCCGCCGCTGCCGCTGCCGGGATGGAGATGTCACCGACCTTGTCTCTGCTCACATTCATGACTCTTTGCAGAGCCCCTCTCGGTTGCAACTTGTCCCCCCTGCCCTCCCCTCTTGCTCTCCCCCTCCTTCCTCCGGCGAAGTTGATGTGGAAACTCCTCCCCGGCTCCGCTCCGGCTCAGGACGAGTCGCTGCCTTCAGCTCCCCGGGGCTGCGCTGGGTCCGGCCGCCGGGAGCCTCCGGGGGAGGCAGGGAGTCACAAGGTGATGCTCGGCTCAGAGCCTCCACTCAGCTGCTCCTTCTTCCTTCTCATCATCCTCGCCAGGCTGCCCAGGCGCTCCTGACCCCCCTCCCTTCTCTCTCGCTCACACACACAGAGGCAAGGCTGTATCTTATTTATGCATTCATATTTAGCACTGGATTGTAATTGGCTACAAATTAATCCCTTGCCCATAATAGTCTGTAATCTTCATCACTGGAAGAGAGACGCGTTGAAAGTGTGTGCAGGGGGGAGGGGGGCAGAGAGGGAGAGAGCGAATGAAGGATGGTGTTGGCTGTGATATACTTGGCTGTCAGCTCTGTTTCAGCACACCTCCACTCATCTGGAAAGCATCTAAATAGCCTTATTTGGAGAAGTGGGAGGAGATGACGCTTTCTTTTAAATAATTGCGGGATCAATATAAAGAAGATATTATACAGGGAAAATGGGAAGTTAAGGTCTTCCATCCCTAATAGTGGAGTTAGATGATCAAAAGGGGATTGTGTGTGTGTGTGTGTGTGGGCTCAGAGGTGTCAGCCCCCAGCACCTGTTTCCCTTCCCTGCTGGGTTTATTAAATTAGAACAAAAGGAAAAAATTATGGACGGAGGTTTAGCAGTTGGAGCGAAGCTTGTGTCCGCGGACACACACACCCTCACACGCTTCTTTCTCCTCCTTAGCTAATTAATTAAAATTAAATCTCAAACGTAAGTGCCAGGAAAGTGCCAGAAGAAAATTAATACGTTTAAACGGCACAAGACAAAACACGACGATAAATAAATCCAGAGTAGCTGGGAGAAAAGGTCTATTCCTTCCCATGCAAGAAGTAAAGGTATAATCAGACCTAAGTTCCACTTTCGAAAAATACTTTCTTATTATAAATGGTTTTAATTGTAGAAAATTAAGACATAGGAATAAAATTGTCAGTGAATTATATAGCATGTTTTCTCACCCCCTACCTAATTTCCTTCCCTTTCGTGTATAGTTGTGTGTTCTTTGATCATATCAATTTCATTCTTGTTTTGGACGCTCTAGTCGCTACTCAGTTTGAATTAGCTGCCAGGGGAAAAAAAAAAAAAAAAAAAAAAAAGGGTGGGGGGACGGTAGGAAAATAGAGAAAGCATAAAAGGAAAATTAGATTTTTTTTTGTCTTTGAGGCTGGTGACACATACAAGGACAGGTCCTTTGCAATTACCGCGGGCAATGATCCTTTAGAAAGCAGAAATTAAAAGTTGGGAGAAATAATGGGTAAAACAATCAGCTTGTAATTTTGGTAGGTCTTGGACATGATTAGTCCATCAGCGGGCTGGGCCCAGGGGAGTCCCGCTGAGCCGGAGCCCACAACAGCCCCCGCTCATATATTATACACCAGCCCTTAGATTTTAATCAGACACCACAACAGTGTCCTTTCTCTTTTATGACTTTATTATGCTTTATCTTTAAATTATAAATCACCTCCTGGGTTGAAATGGTATGTATAATCTCCGATCATGTGTAGGTAATTACCTCTCCCCCTTGTCCTGACCTCACCGACGGGGCTGCCACGAACACACAGCGAGAGCGAAGTTTTAATCTGCGTGTGCACACGAGCCCACACCCTGGGGTTTGTTTGTTTGTTTGTTTGTTTGTTAACAGCTCCTCTTTCCTTCCTCCTCCTCCTCCAGCCGTGCTCCTGGTCCCATCTTTTCTTTTGGAAAAATTTTTCTCACATCACTCCTGCCCGCAGCGCTGGGATATTATTTATGAAAAATACACGGTGGTTTAGGCAGATGCCAGTGACTCGGCTGAATCAGATTCGCTGTCGTACTCGACTGTATCTGTACTATTTGTACTTTTTTTTTGGGGGGGGGAGGGGTGGGGAGAGAATGGGGTTATTTGGGGGCAGAGGTGGTAGGAATATTTTTTATATTCCTCTTAGGAAAAAAAAAAAATAAAATCCAAATTGTAATTGACTCCTGTGCCCGGGCAGGGACCGCTCCCAGGCGTGCGGAACCCGGAGCGGCGACATCAGCACAAATCCACGGGTCAGCGCTGGGTGCTGGGAGCAGAAGGACCCCCATCCCTGGGGAGCACCCCCGGAGAGAGGACCCTCCTGTTGGCCCCGATGGCTCCCAGAAACCACCGGGCACCGGCGGACAGAGCCCCCCCTCCGGGAGCAGCGATGCCGGGGCAGGCACTGCCGGCCCGGCCCGCCGGGACCCCGGCCCGCACGGCGCTTTGTTTGCCCGCGGTTTAAAGCCAGTGTTATAAAGATGTTCTATTGCTCCTAATCACAATTGATTGTCAATTAGAGCCTCATTTGTGCAATCTCCATCCATCTGCCATCTCTGGTTATCTGTTCACCAGAAAGTTAGCGGTGATTATGGGGCCCTAGATGAGTTGTGACATGTAATATCTCGCCAGTGGTCGGGCCGGGTGACCGGTCCCATCTTCCTCTCTTTCCATTTTCCTTGCAGGATGGGCCAGGAACAGCCTCTCCCGAGTCACCCGTCCGAGCGCCGCTGTCCTGCGGGAGCAGCTCAGAGGGTGCTGGGGGTGAGGGGCTGCCAGGCCCCCCCCAGACAGGCGGCATCGGCTCCGTGCAGAGCCAGGTCCGCCTATTTTGGGCCCAGAACCCTTGCCCTGCTGAGGAAAGCTCCCACGGAAACCTTTCCTTCTCCGAAATAAATAGGGAATCACACGGAACACCCTCGCGTCTTTACGAGCCTCCCCGCCGCAGCGATGGTTATCTCTGTAGTTAGGCTGAATTATACCTGCGGAGCGGTGATATTTCCAGAGCCTGAAGGCACCGGGGGCCAGAGCCTCTCCCGGGAGCCGCCAGCCCCGAGCCCCGTGTGCTCCCGGGGTGTCGCGTTTGAGGACGGGACCCGGTGCCTTGGCTCGGGCAGGGCAGGGCAGGGCAGGGCAGGGCAGGTGAGACCCCCGAGGGCTCTGTCCCTGCTGCCCTTGGTGCCCGGTCACCCTTCACACCACGAGGGAGCCAGGCCGGGCACTCCGCGCGTTCCGGGGTGCTTTAAACTTTATTACTTAATACCTATTTTCAAATTATATTTCAGCGACCTCCAGATCAACGAACAACCTTTTTTTTTTTTTTTTTTTTTTTGACTGTTCTCCAGCCATCCCTCTCCCCGTCCCTTGGGGTCTGGAGCTTCGGGTAATTAAGGGCATTTATCGCCTCGGTAAAACAATTTAGCAGCCCTCAGTGTGCCGAGAAGGTCACTCTGGTGGCTGCAGCAGGCGCGGGGGCTCCGCGTCCCTCCGCGCTCGGCGCTGCCCGCAGCCCCAGCGCGGCGGGGTCCCGAGTCTGCCCGGCTGGGGGATCAGGACCTCCCTTGGACTTCTGGACTTGCCCATATTGTTTCCAATTGCAATCGAGATCCAAGATTGATCTTGCTTTGAACGGGTTATTCTCGTATTATTATTATTATTATTATTATTATTATTATTATTATTATTATTATTATTATTATTATTATTATTATTATTATTATTACCACTATTAGTATATACTACCGCCTTTGCTTCAGGCAGGCGCAGGATCAGCCCCTGAGCCTCACTCCTGGCTCTTGGTCTCATCCTGATTTTGTGCCCCCCGGGTGTCTCCCCGTGCAGGGCAGAACCGAGGACCAGCGGTCGCCTCTGGAATCCCCTCTCTCCTCGGGAAAGTGGGGATCCATCCACACCCCCCCCCCCCCCCCCCGAACTAAAATCAGGGAATTAATTAACTCTACCCACGAAGGCAAATGATTTAGGGAGAAAAAAAGATTCTGAAGCAGATCTCGCCCTCTATCAATGCGGTGTCAGGTCCTCATAGTAGAAGATTTAAAAGCCCTGGGGATTCCAGGTTAGAGTAGTAATGAGCTTAATTGAGGTTAATGCTTCCTGCACAGCTCCTTGATTATTAAATTAATATTATCACACACATGAATCATAATTAGAAGTTTAAATAATGCTCTAGGGGAATCCTCGGAGGATCTATTAAACAGTTCTCTTCCTCTCCCCGGCTCCCTCCCTGCTCCCGAGGGCAGCCCCGGGGGCGGCTGAGGATGGGCGCTGCTGGAGGGGGGCGGAGGGGGTGATGCCCCGAGTGTCACCGCGGGGACAGAGACAGGGACAGCGCACTCACGGCCCCTCCTCGCCCTTCAAGCCTCAGCCCGGCGGATCCCCATTTAACCAGCCGCTCTTCCCCGCCCCCCGCCTCCTAATTTGGGCGCTTATCTCCCAGCACCCGGGAGTTTATATAAAATACTAATAAAGTGCCTTGTTGTCACTTATCGCGGCTGGGATCGGCTCTGCAGGGGCTTTTTCCACACACCTCGCCAAAGCCGATCCGTTTTGCTGGCAGGAGGCTGGAGGTGCCGCCGAGAGCATCCCGCCGGGATGCGGGGCAGGGAGGGGGGACAGCGGGGAGATCGCCCCGTGCTTGCCCCGGTACCAATCCCAGCTCCCAGTCCCGCGGCTCCAGCCCCTGGCGCGGCCGTGACACGCGTGGGAAGCAGCCGAGGATGGAGGTGCCGTTCCTGGCTGGGGGAGCGTCCCCGATCCTGCCCCCATCTCCCTGCCCGGGTGCTGCAGCACCGGGGATCCACACGAGCTGCGAGGACAAGCGGCTCGATTACTATTAGCATTATTTAATATTATTATTATTATTACTACTATTTCTAAGGGAAGATTGAAAAGGGGGGGAGAAGCAATGGTGGAGGGGGCACACACAGCCCCTCTGTATCGTGGGGGCCGTACATGCAAAGGGAAAAATAAAATAAAAGAGAAATCAGATGGCCGGCACACACGCAGCTCTCTCTTGCTCTCTCTTTCTCTTTCTATTTATTTTCCTCTCTGTTGCTGAAACATATTGAAGGGGGAGAAAAAGGAAACATTAAGATCAACTGTGAGCCTTGCCGACGGTTTAACGATTTCAAATGAGCTCTGACTCTGGTGAAAATCTGACAATTACCCATCAGGATGGCAGATGATGGTTAAAATTACCAGAAATCAATATTCTCACCGGGTGTCCCAGCCTGATAAGAGAGACCAAGACAATGTTGACTATTAAAGTCGACAGCTTGAGATATTACACTATTAGTTATGCTATTTTTAATAATCTATAATATTTGGGCTATAATTAATTAATTATACGGGTCAGATAATATCTGGGGCTGGAATGAGGTCTGAAGGGTCTATTAAGGTTGGTAATGAGAAAGGAGAAATCTAATCTAAGGACGAGGAGCCGTGAAGTAACAAATATACAACAGACTTCAGATAGAGCGAGAGGGAAGGAGAAGGGCTATTGCAGACTCAGTGCACACACCTCTGCTCTGCTGGTCTCCCAGCCAGGGGTGCTGCCCCTGATAGCATCTCCCCCTGCTCCTTTATGCAGGTACCCACTGCTCCTGGAAGAGGCCTGGCTCTCACTGGGATGCTACAGTCCCTGGGAAAGCAGAGAAAGGAAAAGATTGGATGTGTATGAAGGAATTAATGCTAGAAAAAAGGGGGAAAAAAAACCCCCAAGAAACTAACAAGTCATCTGTATCCATCCTGCCCCATGGCCCTGGCTGCAAATTCCTCTTAACACTGGGATGTGGGGACACTTCAGGCAGTTCATTAAGTTCCACCCTCCTTTCAAATACTTCTCTTCCCCCTGCTCACAGGTAGGGTCTGACATTGTCCCTGGCACCTAAACAGCCTTCAAGCAGTGGCTTCTGATGTATCTCTACATCCCAATGGCACTAATGGTACATGAATGTGTGTGTAAACATGAGTGTCTGTGAATATATTATATAGGGATATATAATATAATGTATGGATTTTTTTCTATAGGTACAGATGTTTATATAGGAATGTAAAGAAAATATACATGAGGAAGAGTAAAAACACTGCATTGTAATGCACATCTATAAATACATTTATTTTTCTATCTCAAAGTGTTAATGTGCATTGCATGCATCAGGAACATAAAATGGCTTCATTCCCTTCTCTGCAGATGAACTCCAAGCCAGACCCTGTCCATTATAACCTCACTCCTTGCTCAGCGTTACTAACCAATATTCTAGGTGTGACACTCAAGGCTTTACCTATTTTACATCGATTATAAAAATCGCTCCTTCTGCTGCTACGATAATCCTTTTTCTAGGGGTGTATTATTTTTCATATTAGTTCTACCCTTATTAGTTACAGGAGGATGTGTTGAACAACATCCTTTTGTACAGAATGATGAAAACCACATTTTCTCGTTATGCTTAGATTAGCCAGGGTACTAATCCTTTCTTTTCCCAAGTAACATCTTAATTCCATAATTTTCAAGAGGCCTCTCTTGGTTGTACTTTTCTCAGCACTCTGTTTATAAGGTAGTCCACTGAAGTATTAAAAAATCCTCTTGCAATGGCAGACATCTTTCTGAGACGACTGTTTGATACAGTTCCACAGGATTTGTTCCTTCCCCAGTTATCTCTGTTGGTTGAAACTCAAAACCAAGTCTGCATAAGATGCTCTGCTCCATGTCTCCTTTGCATCCAACATGGATATTTCCCTCTTTTTCCTCAGCCAGAGCCTAACCAAGGCTGTTATGGCATGATGAGGTGCCAATCAAAGGCAAAACTGAGAAGATGCTGGATGGACATAGGAAACAACTTCTGCAGGCATTGCTCACAGCCCCTCAGGCAGGAGCAGCCCTGAGGGCAGATGAAGGTCCTTACCCAGCAGATGAGGAGGGGAGAAAAAAAAGTTCTGTTTCTTTCATTATTTCGTATGTATAGGAGTAAACTAACAAGAAGATCTGAATGGTTTACTCCTAATGTTTATAGAAGAGGTAGCAGTGCTGCCAGGACCTAGCAGTTGTGATGATGGGTTTGTGGCAATGTCTCCAGCTCATCAGTGGCTGTGTGATTTTCAAACACTGCCAGAGATTGGGAAGTGTGATTGTGCATGGGGCAGTTGGAGGGAGCTGGCACCAAGTCCCCAAGTGTTTGAGGTCAGGAGCAGAGCAAGAAGCCAAAACAGCAGCCTAACCACTTAATTGCTCAGTAGGATAAACCTGGTGAACTCAATGACAGCTGCCACATCCCTAATTTTCCCATATTGGCAGGTTGCTTGTGTTGCCAATACTCTGAACTCCAGAAAATGGTGCCAGGGTCTTTACATAGTCAGATCCCAGTTTTCTGGAAAGTTCAACATCCCAGGATTCTCTCACCTGCTGCAGAACTTCTCTGATGTCCCCAAAACACTGTTTGTGGTGAAATTTGTTTTGGAAGGGACACAGCAGGCCCACAGGTTGTTCACACAGTTACAAATTGAATCCCTCTTGTCAAAGACAACCTCAGATGGGTGAGCAGCACTCATCTCTTGTGATTTTGTTATTACAGCATTTAGAAATGCAGGTGATAAAGATATGAGACACACTGAGAATAAAAAGATTACCCTTTTAGATCTAATCTAGAGAGTTAAGTCAAAGGGTGGCTCTATAAACTGGTGCAAATTAGGCTGGCTGTGTCAGCCAATTTACACAGGAGGGGGCTGAATGCAAAATTGCCTGATGCTTTTATTGTGAGACCTTGTTGATATTTGAAATCCTGCTCCTGTCAGTACTGAGAAACTTCCTGCATATTCAAGTAATTGTTGAAGGCACTACCCAAAGTGCTTTTCTGACTGGGTTGGGGTGGTTTAAAGCAGGCCTGGCATGCAGTTACTCCTCTCTCGACACTATGGTCCCAGCTGAGTGGTGGTAATTCACTATTCAGCTCCATACTGGGGAGGAGGGAAGGAAATTTTTTAGGCTGCCTAAATGCAGATTGAAAGCATGTTCTCTTATTTATAGCCAAACCAAGTGGGTATATTGAAGCATTTTGCAACCATTTTCTCTGCATTTAGAGCAGGTGCAAAAAACCTGCATTAGGTAAGAAGCAATAGAATTGCTGTGGTACACAGAAATGTTTCTAAATTTAGGCATTTGGATGTCAAATGCAAGTTAGGACTCACACTGTAGCTGTTTATTCAACACGAAAATATGGACCTGAACTCTCGGCCAGGAACCTTGGAACCTGAATCAGATTGATTTATAGTTTATTAATTATTTAAATTAAAAACTGTAATATTCATCAAGCAGTTGGATTGATTGCTGTAAAAGATCCAAATAATGTTGGCTAATATGTATATGCTGGGAAAAATATTGAACCGCTGACACATGGTATCTGCATTGTCAATCTTACAGGATGAAAAATTTGTGGAATCCATTGGTCAGGAATCCTAAATGGGAAGAAAAACCACCATAAAGTGTGTAAGTCAGTGGCTGATAATAATGTGACATTTGGAAGGTACCCTTTTTGATATCAGTGGGACATCAGTTTGAGAAGACTAGGGGAAAGCAAGGAAATGATTTTCAGAAAAGATGTAAAACTAACAGCTTGAAGTTCAAAGTAGCAAATAATCCTGTCCTGTCCCTAAATTAAAAAAAAAAAAAAAAGAGTAGTTAATTGAGTAATATTTATTGTACTTTGTAGTGAATCAACAATACCTAGAACACGAAAAACAAGTGTCAGCCAGTACAGTAATTGCAGTTACAGAAATAACAAACAGAACTATACCCTCAGCTATTTATAACTGAACTGCACTGGGCTTAGCTTAGAAAATAGTATCATTCTGTAAATGATATCACTCTCCACTAAGCAGAGCTGTGTGTGAGACCTGGAGTCCTTGCTCCAGTTTAACACCTGTTCAGGGAAAGCAGCAATTACTCCTGTTTTCATCACTGGATGATGGGAAAATAACTACAGCTGTATCTATAACATTTTGATAAGCATATCACACATTGAAGGAGAAGAAATCATAAATAGATCTAGAAGTTTGTCTGGAACAATGGTTCTTTCCAATAAATGACATTTACTCCCATTTTCTGGCTATTGAAACAACTGCAGACACAGACAAGAAGAATAATCTGTACCTGCAGTTGAACAAGGACTGGGAACAAAATTCCCAGCTCTCAGATTCTCATAATAAACTTAGCATGGAAAGTACATCAGAATAGACTGGGATGGGAAAGATTCCCCAAATTACAAGTCTTGTCTTTCAATTCTGCTGTCCAAAACTTAATTGTCTATTCCACATTAGTTGTCTAGGCTGGCACCTTAATTATTGCATAGAAGAAAATATTTCCATGGGGCATTTCATTCCACCTGTCTTGGATATCTTAGGATCCAAGGCACACTGAAAAATCACACAGGTGATAAGAAGCACCATTCCTTCTGCCTTTTCAGGAGAGAAACCAGTCCAGGTTCCTGTTTGCATCTTGCTGTTTAAACACACAGGTACACACAACCATGTCCCAAGTTAGTTTTGGGAGACTGAGTGAAGGGCAGAAGTATTTTTGAAACTGATGTTTCTGACACGTTCTTTTTGCCTTAGTCCTACTTTTATTTCCAAACTGTAAAGATGATGGGTTTGTACCAGATACATGTCCCTCTTAGTGGGCCATCAGTTGTTTCCTACAGTTGTGTCCATCAATTGTGATTTTAAGCCTCCCTGAAATCAAAGGGAATCTTGGTGTTAGTGGACACAGGCTCAGTTCAAACATTGTTTCCCTCACATCTCCATTTAATTTTTAAGCGAATCAATTGCTGTAAAGCTGATGACACATGTATCTTTATTAGACTGCCCCAGTTATCAGTACAGGTTCACTTTGTACCCCCTTGGGTTGCCAAACACAATCTGTTTGACTGATGTCAGGTCCATTTCTGTGCATGATCATTCTTCCAGCAGTCAATACCTAGGTTTTTTAAGTTATTGACCAGACAGCTATTGGATGAGGCAGGGCCACATGGCCTACTGACCCAAAATACTGTAGCAAAAGTGGGGAAGATATGAAATCAATAACTTTATTGAAACAAATATCCGAGCCGACACCTTCTGCAGAAGGATTAAACGAAGAGGGCTCTGGTGGAAATGGGCCAAGCTGTGCATGGCTGATGCATGTAGGAATTCAGGCAGGCTAACGGGAATTCACACGGGAGGGAGGGAAGCAGAGAAGCAACGTTTGGTCCAGCATCAGGATCACAAAGCTGTGCAGTCCAGCCCAAGGACACACAGGGGGCTGAGGAACCAGGGTGTTCCTGGAATGACACTGCTGAGGACACTCCGTTTCTGCCCTGGTCCTTCCATAACCCCACCAGCTGCACCGAGGGGCTGCCCCTGTGTGTTTGCAGTGGCTGGGAGCTCTGAGGGGCACTGCCTGCCCTGGGCTGCCTGGCAAAGTGTTGATCATCACTTTCCATCACTGACTTTGGGGAGGGGCTGTAGGTTCTCAGTGACACCCAATTTCTGGCAGCCCCTGGGGAGTTAGATGTGTACAGATATATTCTGTATCTACCTGGTCTTGCATTTGAAGCTGTTTGCATGGCTTCACAAGGATGCAGAAACGCTCTTAAACCCACACTCCATGCATAGGCACATGCTTTATTTATTTGGTTAGTGTTTCAGATTTCATGGGTATTTTAAACTAACTAGCATAGCCTTGTCATCATTAACATGTGCTCAGTGATTATGGTGCTTCTACAGTGTTGCTTTTCATCCTAAATGCTTGATCAAAACCTCAGCCCTTTAGGTGAATCCAAGCATTTCTTAAAGCAGAAAATGTTGTTATCAGCACCAGTTAATACATAAAATCTTGCCATCGCTTACTGTGGAGCCACAAGAAAAATAATTTAATAAAATAAGTTACTTTATTTTCTCAAAAATAACATTTTGTGAAATGGTTGTGAAACACAGAGAAAAGAGAGAGTGAAGAAAAGCTCAATAAACAGCCATTTTATTATTGTTGCTAGAAATAAAATAAGGGTAAGGGAGACTTGGCTACTGTTTTATTGTAGCCGTGAATTCACTTCTTTCATTTAAGTGTCTGTCACATTAGTAGAAAAATACAGATCACTCTGAAGTGTGTACACTGGCAGTGACTATGCCCATTTTTCATTTTAAATAACTTTCAGCTATTTTTTCCTCTCCACAGTTGGAGGTGGAAGGCTGGTATAGGAAGGGGTTCAAAATAAAAGCAGCATTTTTTTGTGGGCTTTGGATGAGAATTTGGCACTGTATTACAGTGGCTTTGCTCAGTCCCCACTGTAATACATTCTCAGTTTAATTGAGGGAATTAAAATGAAAAGAATTAGCTTGAATATATGTGCTTTATTTAATACTGCCACAATATGTTAAACCTAATAACAAACCAAATTATTCCCAAATCACTTCTCACTATTGAATGTGTGTTTTGAGAACTGAAATGAATTAACTATGAAGTCACTTTGCATCAGTATTTGGTGTATGTCAAACATTTCTCTCTCTACCACAATGCTGGCATGATGGCTTTTAAGTCATCCCTAGCAGAAATATGTAAGTTTAGCTGGATTAGCTGAGGATTGAAGAGACTTTAAAATGGGTTTGTAAAATAATTTTTAATAAAAAATATATTTACACCATAAACAATACTAAGCTTTTATTTAATACATGTATTTGGGAGATGAACTTGAAAAAGCCCAGTCATAGGAGACATGTAGGAATTAGGATAGAAATGAACTCAAACTCCAAACAGGGGTTAGGTTCCTCCAAAGCATGGTACATGTTTCCTGCTCACATATGACACCCCTGTGGCACTTGCTGTTAAATTAGCCAGGTGCACTGGCAGCCCTGAAATCCCCTGGGCTGCCCCCAAACCACCGTGGGCAGCAGGGCAAGGTGGAGGATTCTGCCCTCCTACATCCCTTTTGTGCGATCCCAGCTGCAGAGCTGCATCCAGCTCTGGGCTCCTCAGCACAGGAATGATCCCCACGTGTTGGAGCCCTCCAGAGGAGACCACCAAGGTGATCAGGGGGATGGAGCACCTCTCCTGTGAGGAAAGGCTGAGAGAATTGGGTTGTTCAGCCTGGAGAAGGCTTCAGGGTGAGCTAACTGTGGTCCTCCAGTACCTGAAGAGAGCCCACAAGAAAGAGGGAGAGAGATTTTTTACAAGGGCAGGACAAGGGGGAATGGCTTTCAGCTGAAAGAGAGTAGGTTTAAATTAGATATTAGGAAAAATTCTTACCTTGAGGGTGGTGAGGTTCCTTACAGGAACTGGCTGCTCAGAGAAGTTGTGGACACTCCATCCCTGGCAGTGCTCAAGGACAGGCTGGAAGGGGCTTGGAGCAACCTGGGATAGTGGAAGGTGTCCCTGCTCCTGGCAAGGGGTAGGAATTAAGTGGTCATTAAATGTTGCTTACAACCCAAACCATCCTATTGCTCAAAACTCTACCAAATGTAATGAAAAGCAGCAGAAAATTACAAAAATGGGCTTCAAAGTTATATTAAAATAGTAAAGAGCATCAATAATGTTATGGTAGTGAATATCCCTGTAATGAGTCATCAGGGAGGGAACATGCAGCCATAGAATTTGTTTTTTTATGTAGAGACTCACCTCAATGAGATGTTTTACTGTACCTTCTTCAGAGCTTTACTGTGAGCTGGTGTATTTTTTAACACACTCCAAATCTTTCCATATTCTCTGTCTCTGTGTGGAAATATGTCTGTACTTCATCCCAATTCAGTAATAACAACTCTGTGTTTCTTGGCTGGTTCTGGCTGTTAAATTTCTTTGGATTTATGGGTTGTATTGCTTTGGATTTACAGAAAAAAAGCTATGTTCTGATGTTATAAATACACATGAATGTGGTTTTCTAAAAGAGAGCCACCAGCTCTCAGCCACAGCCTACTATTCTTTAGAAACTAATCCTCTTTATTATTTCAAAGCAATGAAAGCAAGACAGCCATTAGAGGACTTTTTTATGCCACTTTCTGTGAAAAATGGTCCCTGAACAAACAGCAGATTTTAGAGCTTGATTAAAGCCAGTCTCTGAGAATGGCATCTGAGCTCTTCCTTAAAGTAGCAGCTCCTTCCAAGAGTTACCAACCCTCTGTTAGAAGAAGAGCAGGGAATGCCAACCTTATTAACCTATATAAAAACACCTGAGGTGTTTTTGCCTCAGTCCCAGCTAGTGGCCCAGGTTTTGTTTTTCTCCATTATAAACAAATCTCTGGCATCTGACAGTTTTCCTTCAACTTTATTTTCATGGCATATTTTATATGGAATTACTGTTTCTGAATACTCTCTGCCTGTTTTCTACAGTAAGCTGGTGACAGAAGCACTTTAGTATTGTTATAATAATGCTTTATTATTGTTATAATAATGGGGATCTGGCATGGCATGGACCTCTCCAATTTACACCCATATTTACATATACACTTTTATTTCTTCAAAAAGTGTTTCTGAAAATGTGACTTTTTCATGCATATTTCAAAGTTTTTAGTGTCTTTGAGCCCAGCTTCATAGCCCTGTTCTTTGTCTTGCCCCCACTGTAGCTGCTGACAGACTTTGGTTCAGAAGTTTGGTCTCAGGCTGCTGGTGGGAAGCCCTCAAGAGGACTGAACTTTGTTGAAGGGCTATCTGAATTAAATTATTTATAATGAGCATGCCTGGCAATTAGGTAATGCTAACCACTGGCTGGGGGTGTGAAATGAATACATTATACTCAAAAAGGGGGAAGAAGTGGTGATGTTTGTGCAGCAGGCACCGTTTGCCAAGCCACAGTATTTATATTTGGTACCTCTTTGGCTTAAATGTTTATACTTTAACAGATATTTTCTCGAGATTGAGAGACTGCCTGATATAATAGCAGGTAATCTGTACTGAACCTGAGCTTCAACTGATTACCAGGCTTGCCTGAATTACTATTTGCTATTACAGTATTTTAGGAACCTGTAATATCCACCATTACTTTCTCTTGTGAAAGTCCTTAGACTGACTTGCCGTTGCCATTTTTCCCTCTCAGGCAAATAAATATCGTGGTGAATCCAATACAATCAGCAGAGTGTAACCAGAGTGTATGAATTTTTTTGCACAGATAATTAAAGCCCAATGTTCTCCACTGTAACAATTACAAGTACTTGAGAAAACAATGACAAGGTCATTCTGTGAATGCAGCCATCAATCAGGGAATTCGCTGCCTTAATAAAACAATAACTCACTTGTTTAGAAACCAAGGCACAAAGGAAATGACAACAAAATTGTTTCCTTGGACATATGTTCCCTTTACCACATCAATGTGGAGCAATAGCACAAATAGTGTGTTTAGCTAATTAAGACCAATTTCTCCTATCTGCCCCAAGTGCCTTAAGTTGTGACTAAATCTCTGTGTTGGAATAGAAAAGGCCACTTGGATTGTGTGTGCACAGGTGGAAGAGTCTCTCTTTTCCTTTGGGAATGATGTGGTGGCAAATGTCCTCTATGGACAGCCCAGGTCAGTGCTTGCTGTGCTTCCCCAGCAGCACCCACAGCACCACAGGGTTACAGATGTGCAAATACAGATGTGACTCAGTTGTCCAGCATCACACAGCTGCGATGATTGATGCTCAGGCATGGCCTCGGAATAGAAAGGGAGATTTTGGAGCTTTTTTAGTGCCGTGGTCTGGGATGAGGATCTGCCCCTCTGTAATCTGAATAGACTGTGGCCAGTGGTCACCCTGTTATGTGTGACAGGGTCCCCATCACAGGAACTTGTATGCTGGAATGCTCCTTGCTCTGGCTCAGTGTAGGTACATCAGCTGCATCTCTCCTGCTCTTGAAGCAAACTCCCTGGGCTGTCAGTAGTGCCTGGGTCTGCACTGGAAAGATGCTCAAGAACTGCAGAATTTCTTAAAAGTGAAGCTTAAAAAAACCAGCTGAGGACTGTATTACTCATTCGGGAGTAGACTGATCCATAGGCTAATGGGTGTGTTGAAGGGCAAATAGTGTACAGGTAAGGGAAACATCCATTTTTATGTTGATGGAAGTTGCTGACTGCCACTGAACTGCTTTTCAAAACAGCATCAGCATGAGTTATCTCCTGATAGCCATGTCCTGGCAATGGTGAAATGCAGCATCCCTGCACAGAACTTTTTGATTTGTAAGTTTACTTTTGAAATTATTGTTCATTTTGAGAAGGGGGTATCGTGTTATATACAATAGAAACAAGGGAAAATACAATTAAATGTTCAATTTGAACCCAAGCACTTGTGAGGTGTGACTCACAACATGTGTGTTAATCAGTTAATAATTCATAGTTCCCACCTTCACTTCCCATATTTCAGCCTTGACCTCACCCAGAAGTGGAGAATTTTCTCATTGACTTCCTTGCCAGGGGCCAGGCTGAGAGTTTGCTGTTAGAAAAGCCCAGGTACAAACTTATAACTTCCACTATTTGAGTACAGGCTAAAAAGTGGAGAATGTGATCGTGAAGGGGAAGTCTGGGTTCTTTTATGTAACAATTGTAGAATTAATTGATGTTTTTAATTTATTTTTATGAATGTAATTATAAACTGGTATCTCAGAGACTGAAAGCTGCTTTTATGTTATATACAAGTAGCTACAAAGGTAATTTTGCAGGCTCCTATGTTTAATCATTTGCATTTATACTCATTACTGCATATGTATGACAGAACTGAAGTGCAGAACTGTATTTCTAAGGCAACAGTAATTTTTTCAGACACTAATTAAGCCCATTAAAAGTACTGATCTTCTCATGCTCACATTCACAGAATAAAGGCATCAAAGCAGCAATTTGGTGTGTTGGATGGGAAATTACTTTTTTTTTTCATTTTATGTCATGCATTTGCAAATACGTCTTCTTGAACAACTCAGGGCCAAATTCAATGAGATTCTCCTGGGACTGGACACGATGAATTTAAGAGGGGCACAGAGAACTGTGTCACTGTCATATTTTCTAAAAAATCAGTTCACCAGGATTTCTTCTGCTGGGAAGTTGAGAAGTCTCAGAGAAAAATGTAAATAATAATTATCTGATTCACTTCTCCTGTGTTTGGCTGCTTTGGAATGTGGTCTGAAGCTTGTTAACCAACTGGTGCATGTTTGATTGGTTTTCATGTGAATTATTTTAAGTTAATGACCAATCACCATCAGCTGTGTCAGACTCTGAGGAGTCAGTCACACGTTTTTATTATTCATTCTTGTTAAGCCTTCTGTCTGTATCCTTCCTCTATAGTTTACTATAGTTTTAGTATAACATTAATATAATATAATATAATATAATATAATATAATATAATATAATATAATATAATTATAATATAATGTAATATAATATAATATAATATCCTTCTAAGAACATGAAGTCAGATTCATCAATTCCTCCTCTGTCCTGGGCACCCCAGAACTGTGGCTGTAGTGATGGATCAGCTGTGTAGATGACCTTGGCTTCACAAGCTTCCCTCAGCTCCACAGACCCTTTGACTCCTGTGCTTGTTCCAGGCACTCTCACCTCACCCTCGTGGCTGTGTGAGAATACTTTCCCCTACCAAAGCCACTAAAGAGTTCAAGAAATGTTTTCAGTCTCCATTTGGGGAGCCTTACCCAGCCAAGAGCTGCTGACTTTGCAAAGTCCATCGAAAGCACAGATCTGCAGTGCACAGTGAGGGCAGCTGCAGGTGCTGGTGTCCTGTTCCCAGAGGCTCTCCCAGCCCTGGAGAACTGGAATGTCACTAACAGGCCACTGTTATTTTTTGGCGAGCCGCTGAACTGCTGGCTCTGTCTATATTTAGTGGTGGTGTAACTTAAATCAAAGCCCTGACGTTATTAACAGCATCGTGGACATTTAATTGGATTTAAGAAACACACTCAGGGCCAGACTCTCTTCTCACTCACACCTGGGCAGCTCTGCTAGGACAGATGGGTTTGTCTTCTTTTTTTCACAGATGAGTTTTGTCATTCAGCTCCACGTAAACTCAGATTTTAAAAATGCACTGTTAGGTTTAATTTGGGGGAGAGTCGTGGGAACTGTGGCCTGTGGAGTGGAGCTGTGCATTCAAAACATGGGCTTGTAGAGTAATTCAGGTTAGAAGGGACCTGGTGAAATCTCTAGTCCTACCTCCTGATCAGAGTCATATCTGGCCAGTTTGCTCACAGCTTTATCCAGTCTTGTTTTGAAAACTTCCAAGGATGGAGGCACATCCTCCCTGGGTGTCTGTTCCCCTGCTTGACTGTTAAAAAGTTCCTGATAATTTCCAGTCTATCTTGTCTCCTCTTGTGCCTCTTATCTCTTGTCCTCCCACCAAAAATTTTTATAAAGCATCTGACTCCATCATTTCAAGGACCTCCTCACAGCACTAGAAAACCTGTAAATCACACTAATCCCGAAGGACAGCTGGGGTTACATCAGCTTCCTCTCCCACAAAAGCTTGGATTTGGACCACATACTCTTTCAAGGTCCCTTCCAGCCTGGGAAGTTTAAAGTGTTAATTTTCTTTTGCAAGTTCTGTCAAGCTAGCAGGTGCCCCTCTCCCCTAGTTTAGTCCAACCTTCTCTAGTTCAAAGTGATTCCTGTCCAAAAGTCCTGTCCAAGGTCAGGCAGAACTGCTGTGGAGGTGGAGAGCTGCTTCCACCTGGGACTGGGAAACTCCAGAAAGGATACTTCTAGTTTTCCTGTATATGATTTTCCTATAAGGTGTCTCCAAGGCATATTGGGGCTTGTCTAAGCATCCTAAACACACAAAATCTGGAAGATTTTGATGTGATCCTCCCCAGCTGAAACTGGAGTGAGAGCTTGGGGATGAAGATCTCAGCTCAGCAAAGCCTTTAAGATCCTCCAAATAGCTTTTGGAGGGTAGGGATTGGTTGAAGTATTCTATTTAAGCCAAAACCTGCATTTAAATACTTCACCAGCCTGTGCTCTAAACCCATGGACTGGGAGTGTGCAGGCTGTGTCATGATGTGGTTTTTTCCCAGTGTTACATAAGAAAAAAATGACTGGTTTTTAAATTTAGATCATTGCTATTAGAACAGACGCCCCTGTAGGTAGTTTCATTTTGTTATAAAAGTGTCAACTCTTTACAGAGATAAGAACATCAATCTGTTTATGACTTTTTCTCTGACAAATATAACAGGAATTTCTCGCTATCTTGGAAATTAGTGATCTTCTTTGTCCTGAGGTTTAGTTATGCTGACCTCCCTGTCATAACCCTGACTATATTTCCAAAGTGTATGTTTTCCCCTGTCACAGGAGAAATCTGTAGCACAGAAACAAAACCATATTTCCACAATTCATGGTAAAAAAAAAAAAAAAAAAAAGACAAGTAAAAAATTTCTGTTATTGTGTCAGAGCAGATGCTGTATAGAAAGGATTGCTTACAGATACATTGTAATTTAATCATACCTTTCCCAAAGTATATGGAAAAATTCTCGTTAATGTCTGAAATGAAATACTTATGATTACAGGAAATGAAATTACTTACAACATTTTTTTCACAGCCTCTCACTCTCAACACACACTCCTTTTCGCACACACATATACACACACATAACTATTGTTAATTAAGACTGTCTCCATTATGGGGCTAATTAACAATTAGCATAAACATAATTAGCTAATGTTGACATTTAACTCATTACGTTGTTTAAATAATTTTCAGAAATTGCCCTTAGTGGCATTCTGTCATACTGAAATAATGGCAGCACTTTGTCATGTAAATTAAATGACATTTGTGTTGTTTCCTCTCTAACTCATGCATGGAAGATTTTTTTTTTCCTTTTAATTTGGGCTTCATTCAGTTCAGAATCCAAGGTGATTCCTAAAACACAAGCTACAGCCTCAAGCTCCTTACATGAGTAGCCTGAACATTTGGGGATCTGCATCCTTTCACTTCAAAAGCTTGGATCTCTCTGTGCAGATTCCCTGTTCCCTGAGTGCTCCCCACAGTCCTGGTAATGGTTATTGATCAATAGGTGATCAAATAGAGCAGAGTATGGAGAAAGGAGGGCAGCCCTGAAG